>NC_080571.1:232116165-233372415 GCF_030247185.1 Malaya genurostris | reverse complement strand
CTCATAATGGCATTCCTTCCAATAGCTAGAACCTTTTTGAAGCAGTTATCTGCTCAATGGACAATTGTCTCAGGTTTTGTATCTTTTGATGGATAATTTATCACCCGTCGCAAATGATACAATCACTGTCCTGCAGTGGAATTGTCGAAGCATCATGCCAAAACTTGATTCATTTAAAATATTATTGCATAGTCAAAAATGTGATGTATTTGCTTTATGCGAAACATGGCTTACTTCAAACATAGCTTTAAATTTTAATGATTTTAACATTATACGTCTCGATAGAGACTCTCCGTATGGTGGAGTGCTTTCGGTAATTAAGAAATGCTATTCCTTTTATAGATTAAACATCCCTTCAACTTCTAGTATAGAAGTTGTTGCTTGCCAAATAAACATTAAAGGCAAAGATATTTGCATAGCTTCGGTTTATATTCCTCCAAAAGCACAAGTTGGACAGCAACAGCTTAATGAAATGGTTGAAGCCCTTCCTGCACCACGATTGATTCTGGGGGATTTAAATTCGCACGGTATTATGTGGGGTTCCGTTTACAATGATAGCAGATCATCTTTAATACAAAACATTTGTGACAATTTTAGCATGACGGTATTAAATATGGGTAGCATGACACGGATCCCAAGACCTCCGGCACGCCCAAGTGCATTAGATCTATCTCTTTGCTCAACATCAATTCGACTAGATTGCACCTGGAAAATACTGCCTGATTTACACGGTAGCGATCATTTACCAATCATCATCTCAATTAGCAGTAGCAATTGCATTGCTACTTCAGCTAGTATTCCATATGATTTGACAAAAAATATCGACTGGATTAAATACCAAAGTAGGATCTCTAGTATTTTGAATTCAATGGAAGAGCTCCCTCCACTTGAAGAATATGACTTCCTCATTTGTTCGATTCTGGAGGCAGCAGAACAATCCCAAACTAAACGATTTCCTGGGCCAACGACTAACAGAAGGCCTCCCAACCCCTGGTGGGACAAAGAGTGCTCAGAGGCTAAACTCGCAAAACAAAATGCTTGCAAGACGTTTCTAAAACGGGGAGGAGGAACTCCTCAGAATTTTGAAAAACTTATGATTTTAGAAACCAAGTACAAGAGCATACTTCGAGCCAAAAAATGTAGCTATTGGAGACATTTTGTCGAAGGTTTGTCAAGAGATACCTCAATGAGCACTCTTTGGAACACGGCCAGACGAATGAGGAATCGTAACGTGGGCAATGAGAGTGATGAATACTCGAACCGATGGATATTTGACTTTGCTAGGAAAGTTTGCCCAGATTCTGTTCCTACGCAGAGCATTATACGGGAATCTCCTCCAAACAATGGTTTTATTAATAACCCATTTTCAATGATGGAATTTTCTATAGCACTCTTGTCTTGTAACAATAACGCTCCAGGGTTGGACAGAATTAAATTCAACTTGAGCAAAATATTGTTCCACCTGACTGGAGACAAGTGAAAGTTATCGCCATTCAAAAACCGGGGAAACCAGCTTCCAATCACAACTCATATAGACCCATTGCGATGTTGTCCTGCATCAGAAAATTGTTCGAAAAAATTATTCTACGACGTCTCGACACTTGGGTCGAGACGAACGGTTTGTTGTCAGATACTCAGTTTGGCTTCCGTAGAAATAAAGGGATGAATGATTGCCTTGCATTACTTTCGTCTGACATCCAAATTGCCTTCGCTCAAAAGCAACAAATGGCATCTGTATTTTTAGACATTAAAGGAGCATTTGATTCAGTTTCCATTGATGTTCTTTCAGACAAGCTTCACCAAAATGGACTCCCAGCGGTTATAAATAATTATTTGCACAACCTTTTGTCAGAGAAACGCATGCATTTTTCACATGGCGATTTGGCAACACTCAGAAATAGTTACATGGGTCTCCCGCAAGGCTCATGCCTCAGTCCGCTCCTCTATAATTTTTACGTGAATGACATTGACAGCTGTCTAGTAACCCCATGTACACTAAGACAATTGGCAGATGATGGCGTGGTTTCAGTTACTGGACCCAAAGCTATTGATCTGCATAAACTATTGCAAGATACCTTAGATAACTTGTCCGATTGGGCTGTTCATCTTGGTATCGAATTCTCTGCGGAGAAAACAGAGTTAGTCGTCTTTTCAAGAAAGCATGATCCCGCGCAGCTTCAGCTCCATATGATGGGAAGAATGATCCAACAGGTTTTAACTTTTAAATACCTCGGGGTGTGGTTCGATTCCAAATGCACGTGGGGAGGACACATTAGGTTTCTGATAACAAAATGCCAACAAAGAGTAAATTTTCTTCGAACAATAACAGGATCTTGGTGGGGTGCTCATCCGGAAGATCTAATAAAATTGTATCAGACAACGATACTTTCAGTGATGGAATATGGATGCGTTTGCTTTCGTTCCGCTGCAAACTCTCATATTATCAAACTGGAGCGAATTCAGTATCGTTGTTTGCGAATTGCTTTAGGGTGCATGCATTCGACACATACAATGAGTCTTGAAGTTCTGGCGGGAGTTCTTCCATTAAAAGATCGATTTTGGGAGCTTTCATCACGCCTGCTAATAAGATGTGAGGTGCTGAATCCCATGGTAATTAATAATTTCGAACGACTAGTCGAGCTTCGATCTCAAACAAAATTCATGACAGTATATTTTAACCATATGTCACAGGAAATCAACCCTTCAAGATATATTCCTATCCGTGTCAGCCTCCTAAATGTCCTTGACTCAACTTTATTTTTCGATACATCCATGCAGCGCGAAGTGCGTGGAATCCCGGATCATCTACGTTCGACGGAAATCCCAAAAATATTTTCAAGTAAGTTCAGGCATATTGACTCTGAGAAAATGTTTTACACGGACGGATCGCGAATTGAAGAAGCGACAGGGTTTGGTATGTTCAACAATAATGTTTCGGCCTCATTTAGGCTTCAAGAACCTGCATCTGTTTATATAGCAGAGCTAGCAGCAGTTCATTATAGTTTGAGTGTAATCGTCACATTAATTCCAAACCATTATTTCCTCTTCACAGATAGTCTGAGTGCAATTGAAGCCATTCGCTCAAACATGACTGGCAAGACTGAACCGTTTTTCCTGGGCAAAATAAAACAGTGCCTGAACGACATATTGAACAATAATTATCTAATCACTATAGTCTGGGTCCCGGCTCATTGCTCCATTCCTGGCAATGAAAGAGCCGATATTTTAGCCAAACGTGGTGCTATTGAGGGTGAAATTTATGAGAGACCAATTGCTTTCAACGAATTCTATAGCTCGTCTCGCCAAAGAACACTTGCCAGCTGGCAAGCTTCTTGGGATAAAGATGATCTGGGTCGATGGATGCACTCAATTATTCCGAAAATATCGACAAAGGCATGGTTCAAGGGACTGGATGTGAGTAGAGATTTCATTCGTGTGATGTCCAGACTCATGTCCAATCACTACACGTTAGATGCACATCTCCTTCGAATTGGGCTCTCCGAGACTAATCATTGTGCTTGTGGCGAAGGTTATCGAGATATTGATCATGTCGTTTGGACATGCGTGGAGTATCGTGATGTCAGATCTCAACTAATAAATTCTTTGCGTACCCAAGGTAGACTATCCAATATCCCAGTTCGAGACATTCTTGCTTGTCGTGACCTTTCATACATGAAACTTATTTATCATTTCATAAAGAAAACTGGAGTTTCAATTTAATAAAGGCCCCTTTCAAGACTTAGTTCTGATCCCAGCTGCGTCCATGAGTTCAACCAATAGCTAAATTAGAATAAAAATAATGTAATGATACAAACAAACTCGAAACAGTTTATGAAATTATTAACGAAATGTCTGAAAATAACAGCTTATTTTATAATTTATAGAAGTTAATCGTTTGGTTCAAATAATATTTCCGAGTAGATTTCATAATTAATGACGAGTTACCTAAGATGATATTTAAGTAATAAGAGAATATGTTTTAATAAATGCAAAACGTTGTGACTATGTTAGAATTAAATTAGGATAAGAATATTATGTAAAAGTGATGCTACGGCGAAGAAAAACTTATGTAAACTGCCTTAAGAAATAAATGTATTTATGAAAAAAAAAAACTAGTAAGATCTGACCAAAATGTCAGTGGACCGTTATGTGACTTGACCAACAGCAAAATTCGCTTTTGGCTTTGTTCCTAGCTCGTCGTTGTGTCAATAACGAGAGCTTTTATATTTGAACCACAGCTACAAGTTCCCTACCAGATCATAAATATTTTTTCGTTCACAAATTTAACCTCAAAAATCAAATTTGAATTTGGAAGGATACCGTCAGCCCGTCGACTTGTAATACCTTATGATCAAAAAAGAACCGGAATTTTATTAAAAAACGGCAAAATTTCAATTAAATAAATTTCTTTATTATCGCCTTCAAAGTACTCTCCTCCTGCGGCAATGCATGCATGCCAACGCTTGATCCAATTTTTAATACAAGTTTTATAGGCCGCCGAAGGTGTGGCCTTTAGTTCACGCAGCGAATTCTCTTTTATGGTATCTATGGTCTCAAAACGCATTCCCCGCAATGGCAATTTGAGTCTGGGGAAGAGGAAAAAGTCACACGGGGCCATATCTGGAGAGTACGGTGCTTGATTGATGATATTGGTCATTATCTGCGTTGGAAATCATCTCTTTGGCCACATCAAAACGACGCTGTTTTTGAATGAAATTCAGCTTTTTTGGCACCAGCCGAGAAGCGACGCGTTTCGAACCCAAAACATCAGTTAAAATGTGTTCGGCTGATCCATAAGAGATGCCCAACAACACAGCAATCTCTCTAATCGGTACAGCACGTTGTTCAAAGTTTTCATCCATTATAAAAATCGCCACACGAAAATTTTTCAACTTCTTTGTATAGACGCCAAACAAAAACTAATCGTACGATATGCGTCAAAATTTGACAGAATGTGTATAAAAGTGTTGCCAATGTTGAGAGAATAAAAGTTTACCGATTAGACAAGCGCGGGAATTTTTAAATGAAAATTCCGGTTCTTTTTTGATCATAAGGTATGCGCCTGCGTAAGTAAGCAGATTGTCATAAAGTCCGAGCATTACTTATTGTATAATTGACTAATATTAAAAGAGAAGAGTTTTTATAATATAATAATTTATTGAGTTTCGGAGGAGGTTTGAACCCCTAAAACACCTACTTCTTATGAAAGAAGAGTATTTAATATTGTTGAAACCATGCGATCACCAAAGATAAAGACTTCATTTTGATGTTCTTTTTCATATAAACATATTCCTAGCAATTTCAATTTGAAGCTCATGTGTAAATTCACTTGAATACTAGTTTCATTGCTTCTACACTAAACTAAGGTACATTTTTCTATTGGTTTTAACTTGTTTTCCAATTGACTGTATGTAAAACATGTGCTGCATGTGTTTAACACTTCTTTCTCAAGTAGAAAGTTATATGCGACGTATTCATATGAAAAACATTCGATTTGAAAAATCGTGATAAATATGTGCGCCGGGATAAAATATATTAGAATAGCGGGAAAAAAGAAAAAGATAAAAAATTCATAGAATATGAGTACTATCTTATGTGCGAATTGTTTTTGGGTATTTAACAAGTTCGTAAAAAGATCAAATCAATCAAATGATACATCATAAATTGTATTGTTTAAAACAATACCTAGAAAACCGAACCGAAGAAAATTCATTATTTAGTATTATATTTGTATTACAGAATCCTTTCAATTCCAATTAGTATTATAGAATCCTTTCAAATATATCTAAACTATTTTCCTTTAGAATCACAAGAGTTTTTGCTTCATTTGTTAAATACAGAATAAAATAAGCTCTCTTAACATTCTACCTATTCTCTTCCTTTGTGGTATCGGTATTGTTTATAGTTTCCACTATGCTCATCTATTGAAATAGTGATTGAGTGTGTTTGTAACTCCTAAAGCTGATCGAACTCGTATTTGTAAGTCATGTTCGAATTAATGCGTGTATGCAGTATTCTAGAATATTTCGACTTTTAGAATTTAAGTTACAATGGAATTCTTTTAGTATAGATAAATGTGAGAAATGTGACTAAGTAAATACATGAGAAATGTGACTAAGTAACATAAGTACATGAAACATATAGGGTGATTTTTTAAGAGCTTGAGAACTTTTTTAAACAATAAAACGCATAAAATTTGCAAAATCTCATCGGTTCTTTATTTTAAACGTTAGATTGGTACATGACATTTACTTTTTGAAGATAATTTCATTTAAATGTTGACCGCGGCTGCGTCTTAGGTGGTCCATTCGGAAAGTCCAATTTTGGGCAACTTTTTCGAGCATTTCGGCCGGAATAGCCCGAATTTCTTCGGAAATGTTGTCTTCCAAAGCTGGAATAGTTACTGGCTTATTTCTGTAGACTTTAGACTTGACGTAGCCCCACAAAAAATAGTCTAAAGGCGTCAAATCGCATGATCTTGGTGGCCAACTTACCGGTCCATTTCTTGAGATGAATTGTTCTCCGAAGTTTTCCCTCAAAATGGCCATAGAATCGCGAGCTGTGTGGCATGTAGCGCCATCTTGTTGAAACCACATGTCAACCAAGTTCAGTTCTTCCATTTTTGGCAACAAAAAGTTTGTTAGCATCGAACGATAGCGATCGCCATTCACTGTAACGTTGCGTCCAACAGCATCTTTGAAAAAATACGGTCCAATGATTCCACCAGCGTACAAACCACACCAAACAGTGCATTTTTCGGGATGCATGGGCAGTTCTTGAACGGCTTCTGGTTGCTCTTCACTCCAAATGCGGCAATTTTGCTTATTTACGTAGCCATTCAACCAGAAATGAGCCTCATCGCTGAACAAAATTTGTCGATAAAAAAGCGGATTTTCCGAATGGACCACCTAAGACGCAGCCGCGGTCAACATTTAAATGAAATTATCTTCAAAAAGTAAATGTCATGTACCAATCTAACGTTTAAAATAAAGAACCGATGAGATTTTGCAAATTTTATGCGTTTTATTGTTTAAAAAAGTTCTCAAGCTCTTAAAAAATCACCCTGTATTTACAAAATAAACCTAGCAACATTCAAATCGATTGAAAATTTACAGTTCAGCAATGAAAAAAGACCGAAATTCCCTCAATTCTTCAAGCACACGAAAAACTTTAGACAATCTCTGTGCGAACTTTTGTGTGTTAACAATGTGTTCCAGGATTCGCTCAGTTGCGTCTCGAAGCCACTTTAAAAATTGGGTTTCCAGAACTTTGTAAGCTACTTAAGCCAAATAATTCCCTTGTAGCCGAATTTTTGGTTTCTTGGTTCTATGAAATGTCTCGAATCATAACTACAATATTACACTACATTACCGGAAAATTTGTAGATAATCGAAACAGAAATTTAAGCGACCAGCTCTTGTTTTTCGAATGCAATCTTCAGGCTATCATACATCTCACTTAAGGTAAAAATAATGTGAAGTTGCTGTACTGTATATTTATACTGATCGTAAAACTTATCAAGTTAGGTTATTTTACTATTCTGTTTCGAATAACAACTGAGTAAGTCGTCTTATATTATGACAAATCTTGTATGTTCGACAAGCAGTGATATGTTATAGATAGAAACTACACGAGTTACGTTCACATGTATATGTTTTACGAACGATCTTATGAACTTGTATCATAATATAAATTGTGAAACATTCTATAATAATAACAAAAGTCAAGTCACGTTTAAAGTTATATGAGCGTATAGAGAATCGAAACTCTTTGTGAATAGACCGACACCAAGTTGCACAATTGTTATAGTTACTGCCTTTTAACATGATGATGTGAAAACAATTGTATAATATCTTGAAATTTCATGTGTTACTTGGGCAATGTCATGATTACAGCTCTTTCTACATAGAAACATTTTTTTTTTAAAAAGGCATACACTTTTCAATGTGGCAATTTTCATTACTAAAGCTCCATAAATCCGGTTTATGGAATATACCGTTCATAAGCGTAAACAGACTTTGCTAATCCAAATAAAAACAGGGCTCCTCATTGCCCTTGGAGAATGGAAAAATGGGTTTATAGTGATTTCATGTAAATGTACTTTCAGTACAAGTCAGTAGTACCGTAGCACATATAATTTTCGGATGTTCGTTTCAACAATTGTGTCAATATGAAACAGATCGACAAATTAATAACAGTAATGAAACTATTGATGAAATCAGAAAGATTTCCAATATAAATATCAGCGCAGTAACATCCAGTCATCAGTTCCAATCGTTAATTGAAAGTTGTTCAGTAACTAAAACTTGAAAAACTTGTAACTAAAAATGAAATCATTTTTGATTGTTGGATTTGGTTTATGCTTGCTTGCTGTAAGTATGATGAAAATTGTTCTCAATTCAACATTTCCAGTACAATTTTATTATGTTCTTAGGTTGCACATGCAGCTCCGCAACTTGACATTGTACAGAATTTACTAGGAACTGTCACCTCAACTGTAGGCAACGTGTTGGGAACTGTGACATCGCAGATATCAGCCATCAATGCGCAACTGAATGGTATAATCGGTCAAATCACATCCACTTTATCAAATTTGACTTCGGCTGCTGGTGGTACCGTCAACTCATTATTGTCATCCGTACTGTCTGGAGCCCAAGGTGCCCTTCAGAATGCCCAATCAGTTTTGAACAAAGTGGCTACCAGCGGTTTGAACACTGCTTCCTCAACTGCTACCAACACTCTGAACAGTGGAACTACCCAGCTATTGGGAGCCGTTTCGAATCTGAGCAACATCACGAATCAAGTACTTGCAGCTGGGGCCAATGCTCCACAGGATCTGTTGAACCAATTGAGTGTGGCAACGGCTGTTGTAAATAATCTGGCTTCCTCGGTGACCGGAATCGTTGGTTCATTACTCAATTCTGTTGTTGGTCTAGTGGGTGGTCTACTGGGAGGTTTACTTGGATAAATTGTATGTCAACTCAAATCTTAAATAAAATTCTCTAAAACATATTAAATTTTTCAATGTTTGTATACGAAATCCTTTTTGATGTTTTTTCAGTTATACTAGAAAATCTTTGCGATGTTCTTCGCACGAATCCGTAAGAATATATTCATTATTTGTTTTGCGTTTTGCCTTCTATTCATCAGTGCATTAACAGATTATATTGGATTTCTAATGCCACCTTGCAGATAAATCAGTATATAATCCTTGGTTATAGGTGAATTATGTTTTACCATTTCTCATGATTGTTGATGGAATTTTAGATACTGTTTGTTCACGCTGTTGATGGAATTTTAGATACTGTTTGTTCACGTTGACGAGTGGATATCAATTATTTATAGTTTTAGAATTCTTTACATCCAAGATTGCGGCTTTTTGTTTGTATATATTTTTTCAAATCGCTATAAAATTTTCGCATTTTTCAGACGGTTCGACAAGTAAGTTATTATCATTTCGATTCCGAACTTAAATCTAGAAATCCTATATGGCTACTACGATTTGTGGTGGATTATTCTTATTTAAATGAATTTATGTTTGAATTTGAACATTTGATTTCTATCGTCATTTTAATTGGTCTTGTCCCCTACACTGCCTTACACCGTTAGAAATCTGCAAATGAAGTAGTGAAAGTTAGCAAAAATTCTACAATTCGGAAGTGTTGAAAAGGCACGTTAGTTTTAATAGTATTCACGTCATCCAGTTATGCTTCTTATATTACCCACCCGCACTTTTTATCGCGGTTATTCAGAAGGACAATTAACTACAAATACTAACTAGAACTTGCGGACTCATCATCTTCTCGTAGATTTCAAAGTAGCGTATGATTCAGTTCAACGAAACTTATTAGAATGATCTTGCTAGAATATGGCTTTCCAAAGAAGCTGATTAGACTGCAATGTTCGATGGATAAAAATCAAGCGCTAAAAACTATGGTGTATCTAGAGGCGGAAAAGAGCACAGCTGCCCCGGGTGCAACGTTTTCAAGGGGAGTTAATCCAATCCTTGGGACCTGTTTTGTTTTTTGCTGCTTGCTTAAGCGATCCCTCCCAGAATGAATTTGAGGCTTTTTTCTTTGCTCACTAAACCAACAATAGGGAGGCAAATCTTATTTTTCTTCAGGCGCCCATTTTTTAAGTGCACCACTGGTTAGAATAGTTGATATAACATCCGATGTGTTCGTGATGTTAGATGAAATAAAGCTCACCGATGCAATCTCTATTTTGTTGTTTATTATAGCGGTCAAAGGAGAGATACGTACATCAGAATTTCAGAGAAACAGAACCATAATAAATAAATCTCAAATGCTTCTTGGTTTTGCGGACGCCATTGATATTACTGGTGATGATCGTAGAGATGTGGAAGAAGTTTTTGTAGCTTTTGTGCGAATAGATAAGACAATTGGGATAATCATGAATACAGAGTACATAGTGAGATGTATTTTGGCATTAAAAATGCCTTACTCTTCGCTATACGTGGCTGAGTGTTAATTGAAAATTAGAAAACTAGCCAAGTTAGATTTTTTGTTATAATTAAGAACGCTCATAACTCAGTGATCTGTGGATGGATTTATATAAACTAACTACCAATCGATTCGGTAACATTTAATTTGAACATGTCGTTTCAGCATTTCAATGGCATATTATTTGAAAAACTGGTTAGAATCGACCTATATTTTCACTAACCAATCACAGCAGGGCAAATGATGTCATCCTATTGATTTTTCGTGTACGGTCGACGGTTTCAATCGTTGGTCTGCACTAAGAATTTCACATAGTAGCAGATGTACTTCGCTTGGTATAAAAACTATTTACGTCATGCTAGAAAAAGTATCGTTCCCTTCTGTACATCGTACAATTTTCTTCCATCTGTTGCACACCGTGTTCGCTTATTGAATCTGTTGATTCTACGGGAACTAGCAGGCCAATTCCAAACTTTCGGCGATAAATTTTTTGAACCTAATTTGAAGCGCTTGTATCTCGGAAATTTGTTGATAGATTTGTCACATTTAAGATGTGTACAGTGCGGCGTTGTATGCCAAATATGTGTTCGTTTGTGTGGTCGTTTACTGCGTTTGATATACCGGTCAGCGATTGGGTTGCTAGGGTTATCACCATGTTAACTTCTCTCGCCCGGCAAGCAAAAAACTATTTGGATAAGTTGAGGAAAACTGAAACTGAACACCAATGAAACTGTTGATGATTAGAAACGTCTTAAGGAGCGGGTAGGGTCTAACACTTTTGAAAAATCATTTATTATTTTCTTTCTATTTTATGATAGTAAAATATTTCAAGAATAATCTGTGAAATTTTCAAGCCTATCGGAACAAAAATCAGCAAGTTATGGGCCTTTATCTTTGCTTATCTTATACTGCGAAGAAACGAGAGCTTGGCACTCAGGCCTAAGATTTCTGCTTCGATTGACTTAAAACTTGACAAAACATCCTTAAAATGTTTCATTATAACAAATTATGAAAGAAAAAATTGATTTTTTGAGAATGTTTGACCCTACGGGCTCCCTTGAGTAATAAATTGTTTCCATTGATTTTATAGATACAAAACTTTAAACGCGTTTATCTCGAAAGCAGGTATTGAAAGTCCGTGTCCATCGTCATTGAAAAACTTCTGCACCATTTTTTTCAAATTTTGCACACAATTTCTACGTATAAAAAAACTAACCCCAACGTTTTTCTTTTCGTTGTTTGTTACTTTGGGGAGGTTTTACAGCTACAAAATGGCGGCTTTTTTCGTAAAAATCGTAGTTTTCACTTTGAACAACCACAAAAAAAAAATCAAACAGAAACGCTGGAGTTTAGAAAAACTTCTACTCTAACTATGCTGCTTTGATTTGTTCACTTCTGATTAGCCTGCGCTGAAATACAGTGGAAACCGCAAATCATGATTTTTAAGAAGCGTCTTCAAAAATACCTTTCACCGACTTATTTCGCAATATTTTTCCACGAAAAAATTACAAAATGTTGTTCGAATGATGCATTTTATCATACGAAACATTTGAATTTATTTTGTTGAACTATAGTTCTGAATAAAATCGCAACCAACAACCCCCCCCCCTCACCCAACCCCTCACCCCTCATAATGATAACACAGAAATTCGAATAGAATTACATAATATTTTTTGGATTGTCACTAGACAAACTAATGTTTTAAAAATATTCGTGCGGCCCGACAGAAAACGCTTCACTTATAGTTTAAGCTTAGAATTACCGTAATTTTAAACGCTTCTCACTAGGTGATTTGAAGATAGAATTATTGCAATACGAAGTTAGGCATAAAATAATATACGATGTAAAAATACCTTAAATACAAGAATATCGCCATAAATTAAAGAAATATTCATAAACGACTTCTCCTTCATATTGCAAACAAATATTCTGTAAAATGTGGTGTATACGCCCTTATTCTGAATAACGTCGTATCATTTTTTCGCTCGTATTTCATTTGTATTCCCCATAACGCTAGCAAAATCAAAGGTAGCTATGATTCGATCGAACCACATTCGATCGAAAAATCAATACGCCGTTATTCAGAATAAGGGCGATAATCTCCAATGTGGAAATTTCCCTATTGCAATATCAATAATAATAATAACAACAATAATGTCAAGCCTCCCATATGGAGCTAACCGTTTGGAAATGAAGGTCACAAACAAAAACAGATTCTGCTAACCTAAACGAAAACAAAATTGCTTGCCCTTGAAAAATGTGAAATCTGGCGTAACTATTAATTCACATCACTGTACAGTTTATGTAATGAACAAATATTTTAGTAATACAAACTTAATATATATCATTTTCGGATATCGGTTCCAATTGTGTCAACATGAAATTGGTTGCATGCCATCGATAGTAATGAAACTATTGATAATCTCGGAAGGATTATTCATATAAATACCAGCACAGATTCATCCAACCATCAGTTCCAATCGTGAATTGAAAGCTGTTCAATAGCTAAAACCTGTGAAAATGAATTCATTTTTTATTGTTGGCTTTTGTTTATGCTTGCTTGCTGTAAGTATGAAGCTAACTATTGTCATTCCAATTCTCTTAGTACAATTGTATTACTTTCTCAGGTTGGGCATGCAGCTCCGCAACTTGACATTGTACAAAATTTACTAGGAACTGTCACCTCAACCGTAGGAAACGTGTTGGGAGCTGTGACATCGCAGATATCCGCCATCAACGCGCAACTGAATGGTATAATCGGTCAAATCACATCCACTTTATCAAATTTGACTTCGGCTGCTGGTGGCACCGTCAACTCATTATTGTCATCCGTATTGTCTGGAGCCCAAGGTGCCCTTCAGAATGCCCAATCAGTTTTGAACAAAGTGGCCACCAGCGGTTTGAACACTGCTTCCTCAGCTGCTACCAACACTCTGAACAGTGGAACTTCCCAACTATTGGGAGCCGTTTCAAATCTGAGCAACATCACGAATCAAGTACTTGCAGCTGGGGCCAATGCTCCACAGGATCTGTTGAACCAATTGAGTGCGGCAACGGCTGTTGTAAATAATCTGGCTTCCTCGGTGACCGGAATCGTTGGTTCATTACTCAATTCTGTTGTTGGTCTAGTTGGTGGTCTACTGGGTGGTCTACTTGGATAAGCTTTCTTTTATGATATGTTGAAATAAATACCTAGAACAACGTTCATATTACAACAATTGTTTTAATTTTGTATTATCTTCTGTATTCCTATTCATTTCCACTCACAAAATCTATAATCTTTTGACCTCAAAAAATCAGCAATGATTCAGATTACTAAAAATGATCGTCGAAAGAATGTAACTGATGTCACACTGTTTATCACTCAATATGAGTTCTCGAATTGATTGTCATCTATGAAAATTGTTAAAGGTAACTATGCTGTGATCTGATGAAATTAAGTTCAATTCATTGTCCTCTCTTGAGAACCGGATTTCGTGCTACAGGAACTAGTTTTGATTTTACGATATTTTAATCCACAGGGAGGTATATTCCTGGTTTGTCATCTAAAGGTTCAAGACTACGCAGTCCTTAAAATCTATCGAACATAAAAAGGAAAAGTACACAACTACACTGACTCAAATGACTACGCAACTATAGAGAAATTACAAAAAACGAGTAGCAAGACGTCAAACTTCACGTGCTGGGATCTAGATGAACCTTTGTACACGTTTTCAGTATGATAAACCATTCAGTTTGTACGAATGTAGAAACCAACTCGATTCAAGACTGACTTTAGAAAAGTATTGTTGCAACGTTGTAAATCAAAATCTGTAAATTGTACCAAAAACATCATATTAACAAGATATCCAGCTCTCACATTTCCCGAACAAATCATTGGCAACATCCTTTTTTGCGAGCATGTCACCCTCAGGCGAGTCCGTATCGAATCTCGTACATATAAGTAAGGGAGAGAAATGTCAAATTCGTGCGCGCCAAAATAGCAACACTGCGCATCCATACAATTGACATGATAGGTTGAATGTGATGCCGCGCGATGGCGTTGCTGAACTGAAGATTGATTTCGCTTCAAGCTGACAGGGTCTGATTGTACCCAACTGGTGTCCAAAAAGATGTCGCAGGAAACCAACAAAGTCATTAAAAAAATATGTACAATGAAAACTAAGTTGAACTCATTTTAGAAAATTATAAACTAATCAAGAGAATTAAATTGAAAAGTGTTCAAAATTATGATAAAAATGGTTAGGCGGCTAGTTTGGGTAAAAATTCCAAAAATTGACACACGAAAATTTCATACGCCTAAATATTTGCTATAAATACGTTATGTTTGTGATTATATTTTAAGATCACGCATCTCCGCAATATTTGAATATCAAATTTGTTATAAAAATTAACATTTGACGTTCATTTGAACAGTGTATTTTTCTATAAAAATGATGAAAGTACAGTTAAAACAATTAAATGCATTCACAAAACTTCAAGTTCTAGAAAGTAATTTAAACAAATCAAATGGTTAATTTTTATCACAAACCTAAAGTTTCCCAAATGCCTTTAAATTGTTTTAGCCTTAGCTATTTCAATTTTAAAAAGGCACTAAGGGGCGGTCCATAAAAGACGTCACGCCGCATGGGGGAGGGGGGTGTTTAATAAAACGTGACCTTTTGTGACAGGGGGAAGGGGGGGAGGTTTTTGGAATGTGACGTCCAATGTTTTCAATGAGCGCATTTTTGAAATACCTAATTATTTTCCCTATTTCCTGAAAAAATCTCCACAGTAAACGTTTACATTCTATAGGAAAACGTGTATATGTTGATGTAAAAGCTTCTTCTTGTAAATTCTGAAATGAATGATGCAGGAAACCATTTCTGTTGTGATCAGCAAAAGTGCACGGAGGAGCGAGTAAATTAGCGAAATAAATAAATTTTCCCCAATATGAGTAAAAAAGAAAAAGATACCTTCAAACGGTTTAACTTAAGTTATGCAATAACAATTTTTTCAGTAATTTGATTTTCTAGCATTGATAATAGTATATCATAAAAATTTCTCTTATCTGATTCTGATGCAGTTTAATCAATTGTACTCCATTTGAAAAAGGGCGGGAGATCAACGATTTCAGACGTAGATCATGTCATGTCTTATCTTGATCATATGTGATTTTCCTCCACCAACATCAAAGCTTATCGAATCATCCAATGATTGAACTTACATAAATCAATAATCATTTTAGCTCAAAATCACTACCGATTATGTGTGACGGAAGATCAGTACCGATATTGATCGATGTGATTTAAAATTCACTGATCAACTGATCTTGAAAAAATTCTTCGGCAGTGATCTCGTTTTGATGAGATTTTGGTCTTTATTTTTTCAGCCCTGTATGCTACACTAAGGAAATATTATTCTTTTCCTAAAACAATAATATATCTGTGTAAACCTAGGAGGAATAAAACAGATGATTCAAATGTTTCATCAATTCCAACCAAATACTTTTGTTAATTTATATAATTGATATTAATAAAATAATTCCGATGATTTTGTAGTTTAAGGGATATTTTTTAATCTAATGACAACATGTAATAGATCGATTTATACCTCATATTTGTATGGTTTGTCATATATATTGAGAATGTATTGAGAAGAGTTTTATTTATTTTGAATTCGTGACATGTGACATAGAGGGGATGGGGGGTCTTTGCTTCTGTGACAATTTGTGACAGAGGGGGGATGGGGAGTCAAAAATTGTCAAAAAAAGCGTGACGTCTTTTATGGACAGCCCCTAATTAATTTAACGACAAATGTTGGTTTCAATAACAAACTTAACATAAAAATATTGAAAAAAATATTGAAGAAGTGTGCATTTTATTTTTCGGTTAATTTTCTAATTCTTGAAAAAATATTTCAACTTTGATTTTCAGTGTTGATTTTTTAGTGTGTTCACTTGATTTCCTATAATGTCTTCTTGGACACCATTTTCATGATATTGATAGCTTCCACGATTTAAACAAAATGCATTCATCCTTTTTAGTAATAATTGTTCTTGAGTTAAAAACTTAAAGATATGGCATACTGAAGGATCGTACAAAGTTTCGTCAAAATTAGTTGTCCTTATTCTTATGCGACTGTTATCTTATTTGTTTGCATAGAAATATTGTTTTTTTTTAGTTTAGTTTAGTGAAGTTTTTTGCGAGAAGATCTACTTTTTTTGTATTTACCCATTGAGAAAGTGATTAGATCTTGTTGAGCGTTTGTTGAACGACATACTGAACAAAATACTTGTTCAGTTTGCTGGAACGGTTTGATGTTGTTTTCTTTCTTACAAAAATAGCGCGATAATCGAGTGCTTTTTTTGGGTTATGCGGGTTTCTGAATACCGGCTCTGGAAGTACCTTAAATTACCATAAACTCTAAAGTGGAACTTACTTCGACATATCATGGAATGTTCAAACGATTATCACACGTTTAGATTCGAATTCGGTCCAATTTGCGGTTTACACATTACAGAGTAATGAGTGATTAAAATCTCAAATTGCCGCTTAAAACGACGGCCATTAAAATAATGTCATGAGAACTAAAACAGCGAAGAATATTCATGCAAAAACACATGCGGATTGATAAAAAAGGTGGCATCTCACTCCTAGGTGGATTAAGCACGTTTTTAAAATTTTATTCTCTCGGGTAATTTTCTAACTCTACAACTTTTTCTTTGACACCATTTTGTGCCGTTTACAGTTTCTGAGTTACAATGATTCAAAGAACGTGCAAGTGATAAACCATCCACCGGGGTTAAAAATCAATCTTGAGTCGAAATCTCCATTTGTGAGAAATAAATAGTTGGCTACACTGCAAATGTATATACGTTTGGTACACTAGACATCGTATTATTTAGATAGGAGAATGTGGAATTGGATTTCTACTGCTGAAGGCTCTTTACTGCGTTCTAATTATTAGTATACTCGTTGTAGTATAGATTGGAGGTCGTCCAGAAATGTTTTGTAAAGTTAGATAGATGCAAATTGCTTGATTTGCCAACCCGCCGTCGATCTCTATATCCTGCAACTGAAGCTCACGCAAGCATCAGGAGTGACTAAACAATTTTTTTTCTTTTCCCCTTAAGTCATGGCAATGGGTAAAGTAATAATGAGTGGTTTAGATAGAATAGTAAGCGCACTTATCAACTAGGGGTGAAAAATCTCAAATACCGAAAATCATGGGGTGATCCCGATCAAGTTAACATCAAAGCTCACTATCCGCGATTCCAATTCAATGCAATGACTCTATCACACGCGATAGAGCCCAGATATTGCCCTTTCACATTTCTATCTGCTCCGACAACTCGCGCATGATCTTGCAGTACAACGGTTTCACTTCATACGAATTCATCCCGTGCATTGACTCAAAATCACCAAGTAATCGCCGGAAAGCAGGATGAGATATTATGATATCGAAAAAAAACCTCAAAACTTACTTGTAGGCGCGATGCTATGAACAGTTTATTTGTTTTGATTATGAAGGATTTAACGTTTATTATAATTGATAGTAAAAATTGACTGGAACAAAATGAGAAAAATTGAAAACCATTGCATTTTCCGTACTGTATTTTATCAAAAAAACGTTAGATGATTTTGACATAAACTCAATAACAAACTAGGTTTTTGAAAAAGCCTATAAAAAATGAGACTTTTGGAATCATTTTTATATATTTTCAGTTTTTGGTTTTCTGGAGAAACAATTTCAACAATTTCAACTAAAATTGAAAGAAATTAACTAAAACGTAATTACAAACACGTTATGGCTGTATTAAGTAATATTCTTCGAATTATGAAGAGATGGGATAATTTCAATATTGTTTTGAAGCAACTATCGAATAATTATTATAGGAAAATAAAATGCTGTAAACTGTAAAAAATCATTGTTTATATTGAAATTTAATAACAAATTTACGAAATGTTTATACATTGTAGTTCTTTCCAAAATTGGTTCAGTTTATATCTTGCCTTAGAAATTATGCTATGAACGTTTTAATAATGGTAGAATAAAATATAATTTGAAATCTTAGATTAAATCATATAAAACCAATCATCGTCACATAAGGTAAATTTTAGTATGATACATGCTCTCCTGGATACATATTGAAGTTAAAAGCAACCAACGTAATATTTCAAGCACCAAGGCACTCACTTACGTGAACCATACATTCAAATCAGTCAATCAAACTTCAATTACATTCTACCCGCTGAGACACAATATTACCACCCACCTGAGAAAAGACTTTCTGTCGTTGCCGTTGGTGCTGTCGGTTAGCTGCATCCGCGTCTAGTTTCCGCTGATTTTCCGTCTCATTAACCAGCACTTCCGCGCCAGGTAATGTTTTCAGAATTTTCAGATTATGGAATGAATGGCTCTGCTGGATTTGTTGTTGACCCTGTTGCAGCGCTTCGGCCCGAGGTTCACCCCGAGGGCCATTGTCATCGTAGCCGTACTCTTCGGGTTCGTCATTATCGTCGTCATCGTCGTCGCCGGCGTCAATGCCGTAGTCCTTATCGTCGTAACTCCAATGCTTTCTATCCTCGGCGAACCCGACCGGGTCGTTGTTACCGTCGACAGCATAGTCCTGCGGGATTTCGTCACGTATGGTGCTCGTTGCCATCGTTACTGAGCCGGAAACGTCGCGTTCTCGGTTGGTCTGTTGGTTCTTCCGTCGTCGTTCCCACCGATTCTCGTTGCCAAGTATTAAGTGCTCGTCGCAATACTTACTGATGCGAAAGTCTGGAAAAATAAAGAAAATATTGTTTTACTTGGCAGTAAAGTCAGAGGAAAAATCTGATCGCGATTCTCCATAGGTATCAATTAGGGATAACGAAAACCATCTCGGTAAATTGGGATATTATCCCAATTGATAGTTGATTTGTTTCTGTACAAAATACTTTGCAATATTCTATGAAGGTGTACCAAAGTGTATGCGTAATAGTTTAATATTAGAAGGTTAATTAGGAATACTTGGTTATAATTTCTTCTTCGATCTGTGTTGAATATAAATGCTTATTCAATTGAAAAATAATAAAATTTCAGAGGCAACAAATACTATTTTTCCACTTATAATACGTACATGAATAGGATTGCGGTAAACAATATTGCGTAGAGATAAAGGTCAAGTATCGTCAATGTGCCATAAGACCGCGATCGAAACCAAGAGAGTTGATTCAAGTGCCAATGCCAAGCACTACATACACAAACATTCATTGCTTTTTCAATCTTCGAATACACCCATATGATAAGTTTCCCAAGGAACTCCTGACTGCACACTGCAGCTCTGCTAGAGGAAGTGTGTCATAAAATACTGCACGTATTGCTCTTTTTGCTTCTCTTCATAACGGAATACATTTTGATGCCGGTTTAGGGTAGTTTGGGGCAAAATAAATCAAGAACTGTGTATTGTAGGAAAGGTATGCTACTAATTGCAATGCATTTGCAACATTCATAAAATGTTAACTAAAAAAAACACTGGAAAGAGTTCGGAAATATTCCAAACCTAAAAATCAATTTACCCCATTCACCATTCAACACATCAATCTGTAGACTGTATGAAAATATCCTTCTAGATTTAACATCGTCATCACTATCACGAGACGACCATCACTGGTTGCTATGGGATAAGGTCCTTTCTGTGTCCCACATTCTATGCTCGAAAAAAAAAAACACAAAGCGTGCCTGTTCTTTGTGTACTCTATTGTATTCTCCGGATAATATTGATTTATTATTCTCGCTTTATTGTCCCACATTTCAACGCGTCCGAGGTCACGTTCAAGATGAAAGCGGATTTCCGCGTCTAGCAAGGGTGTTTCCTGCGAATGGTAGAATAGAGAATCATCGAGCAGCGGTTTGATTACAGTTGAGATAATGACACGAACCGAACTCTGAATCCAGCAAAATAGATGGCGAGACCAGGTTTGAAAGAAAGCGTAATTTAATTATATGATTAATTTTAAACTTTTATATTCATTTGTACAACTACCGAAAACTGAATAATGAATATCTACCAAATATGGCCAACAGGTAAATGAATGTTTCCCTCGACCGGAACAGCAACTTGGCACTGTGATACCATAGAATTTCGGTACCGAGCTGTTGCTTCGAGCAAGCAGTGTTCCGTAACGCCCTAAGTTTTATATTGTTTTACACACCGTTCTCTGATAAATTTAATATTTTGAAACAATATTATTGGTTTTCCTAATAGAAAAAATTGAGAAATTTATCAACATATAATAAAAGTATACAATAGCAGACATTTGAAATGTCCCCTAAATCATTACACCGCCGTCAGCGATTATTGTAACGGCCGTCTATGGCAAAAAAAGAAAACGCTCAAAGAAAACATTTTATGATCACGTCGCTTGATTGTGCTGATTAGAGATGTCATTGTATGTCATCTCTATGATCTTACAACGTACAGGGGTTGGCCAAACTTTTAGAACTCACACTTTTCTGTTAAATCTTTAATGTGTATTTTCAGGCAGGACATTTTATCTAGTTTCATTAATTACTATGAATTAGCAGAACTTTGGTGTTTAGAAAAAAAACTAGTAGAGTTAACATATTTGTTAATTAAAATATGAATGTTTTTTCTTACACTAGTTTAGCTGTGCCATCGCTTAGAAAGAGCAATAAAAAGCATACTTTCGAAATATACGTTAAAGGGCCAATCACTAAATCGATCATCTCCAAACTTTCAGGAAATCAAATCAAAGATATTAATAGCTATTAATTAATCTATTATAATTTTTGCCATGTTCGATTTATACAATTTGCCACATTAAAATGCGCGAATTCCTCTTGAAAATATTCAACAAACGGAACATTTTCGGATGGTGATAAAAAAGCTAACACAAATAAGGTGTATACAAACATTTTATTTTAGTTACACATGTAAGATCGATAACGTACGCTCTTCAAATCAAAAAGTATACTGATTACTGATGCAAGTTTCACATGAAAAAGCGGATGGATACGGTCGGTTTCGATAAAATACTGTGGATGTTATAACCAGAACCAACTGATGACAAATTCAAGGATTTTAAATCTGCGTTTATTGAGTCAGCTTTACCAAAACCTTCATTTCCACTAGCGGGATGCAGCTGATTGCACGAATGATTGCTATCTGCACTGAATACAATTTTCCTCGCCTTTTGTATTCTAATGTCAGATTTGCTCAAACCCTCGTTGCTAAGTGCGAAATCAACACAGTTTCGTGAAAAGTGTTTGTTTGATGAAACTACCCTGGGTCAGTTTCAGTTTTCTCAAGCGAAAACGACATAACAAACATGTTAAATATGCGTTGAGTAAGGATGATGCTGCGGCCTTAAACAGATATCTGGCGGAAAAGTTATTCATTTGTGGGGCACAGCTGGAAGAATTTTCAGATGTTTTTCAAAATTATAAACTGAATTGCTTTGACTCTGTTTCGCTGCATTATTATCACGCTGGCCCCTCGCTTCCTGATTTCCATGAATTGTGCTCGAGTGTTTGAACAAATCAACTGTTGCTACCGTAAATTAAAAAAAACTGTGGATCGTCTTCAAAAGGGCCGACCTAAGAATGAGCAATAAAATGCTGTTACCATGAATGTTCAATACACTTGTTATACCATTGAAACTAATTTTTAATTTGCATTTATCTTTTTTTTTGTTCCCCCTCTTCACCATGAAATCATCAGATGGACAAAATTAAAAAAATAAATATTTGTATCGGCCTAATTGCTTTTGATAAATTTCTCATGGAAGATAATTATTTAAGCTTACTTGCAAAAAAAACTCTACGCTATAGCGAGCGGCCTTTCGGCAGTAAATCGGAACATTGGCATACGTAAACATCATGTGTAGGCATGTTTTCGAATTCTTTCTTCGTTTATTTGTCAATTTCTCCCGTTCCTACTTCCGGTTCCGCTTTTACAGCGCAATAAGTGATAAATCTTCCATTTCATGAGAATTTTTTCAAAAGTGATGGCGAGACGAGGTGCAAATTTTTATAAAATATACTGATAAATACAGCTAACCTTGTTAGTTAATGGATATATAAATCTGCTTTAAAACTAGTAGTCCCCGGTTTCCGCTTCCGAACGCATCGGTAATAGTGAAGAAAAGCTCTAAAAACGGAAGTCACTTCGATTTCTCAGTAACGGTTAAACCAATTTTCACGAATCAATTCAAATTAAAGTTATCAGTGTTTTGAAAAATACTGTGCAATTTTATCCAGATTCGACTTTCCGAAATTATAGGGCGATGAGTATCAAAACTTTCAAACTTTCATACAAAATCATGCAAAATCGGTACGCATCGGTACATGCTGGTTGCGAATTTTAATTTTAACATTTAAGTTGCGAAGTTGCGAATCGATATGCTGCCATTCCATGTTTGGCACTATTTGTATACAAATAATTTCATCACCTTTACTGCTATCAATTTCTGTCTTCAGCTACTTTAAGAAAAAATGGGCCTTGAAAGGACCGTTTATATCAAATTTCAGGATTTTCGAGTTTTTTCAGACATTTATTATCTTTCCAAAACACTTGGTATAGGGTTTTGAAATATTTTAGAGTCGTTTACTAAAAATATATTTTTACAAAATTTATAGGTAAAGATATGCCCAATACTATAAAAAAGATTCTAAGTGGAACTCGATGGAACATTTTTTTTGCCATTCCAAAGTTAGTTTTAGTTATTGAATTATGACAATCACCTTAAAACTAGTTTTCTAATCATAACTTGTTTCAAGTTATTTTTTTACATATTTTGTTTGGAATAATTGTAGAAAATATAAAATACCATGATTTTGTAGAAGGTAAGGCATAGGGTTATTCTTTTCTGAAAAAGTTATACATTATTTTATCTATTTTTACCTAGGATACCTTGTACCGAAGCGAAATATGCAACTTAATGCAGCAAACTATTACAATACTTTTAGGAAATTATATTCCTAATCCAATTTATTTTATAATAAGAATATCCTGAGTACTATTCGTGGGACTCATTTTCATTATGACCGTGCTGAAACCATGCATCCCGCCGTATTCTGCCGCTCATTGCAATTCGGTGTCTTTTGAACTTTTTACGCGCCTTGCACGAAAATTTTACTCAAATGCAATTTTTCGTCACATCTCTTACGAAATTGTTTTGATACCGCTTGAAAGCTTGAACAGAACGCCCGGTTTGGCCACTTTTCCCTCTGATCAACAGTTAAACGTTCGTCGTACAGATTTCAAACACGAGATACCTTAAATTGTACAATTCCCAGCTTCCGGCCGATGGCACAATGAGAGATCTAAATTTCCAAAGTTCGTACGCAAAATTATTTTACGCTGCTGCTGTTCTTCCGACTACATCTTTGCAACGATTTGCAAAACTACTACTGTCACAATGTGAACAATTCACTGCTTGATATAACTACAGGGTGTCTCACGAAAAATTTCGAATTTAAAAATGCAATAATAAAAAAAAGCAGTTTGATATATGTCAATGATTAAATTTATTTGAAAGGATGATTCGTGAAATTTATGATATTTATGAAAAATACTTGGTGTCAACAGGACGGCACTACGTGCCACACAGCCAACGGAACAATCGGTGCCCTGCGAACAATCTTTAAAAATCTAATAAACAGCAGAGCATTTCATATTCAATAATTTTTTTTTGTTTTGATTATAGAGATTAACATTGTGGTCATTCATCTCTTCGGGCTAGAAAAGTTTTCTGACCCTGTTGGGAATCGAACCCAGGTGGGCAGCGTGAAAGGCATCGACTTACCCATCACGCTGTACCCGTTCCCCCGTTTATTAAACAAATTAGATTTTCAAATGAATAAGATTGTATTCTTAAATTAACGAATAATTCAGCATTGAAATTATATTGATGAAGATAATGAACTATAAAGAATCTTTGTATTAATTTTGCTGCTTCAAATATGTGCTTAAAAATGATATAAATTACAAATTATTTTTATCTACGTAGAATAAATAGCCTTTGGATGTGATAATATAGCTAATATGAAATTATTGAATTTATAACATTTTATGAAAATGAATGTTAATGATTTGCTGTTTTTTAGCTTCATGTTATGTTGGTTCATTGTGCACTTTTACACTTTCATTCAATCACGAAGTCCAACTACGATCTAAATTCTATCGCGTTGCAAGCCATGGCTTTTCAACTTACACGAAAACACGCTTTAAAATTATCTAATCAAATATCTTAAAATATAACGGCACCTTTTATGGTGCTAGAAACTGTATAATTTTTAAGACACACTTCAATTTACAGCTCCTCGTGAAGCAAACTTTTTTAACGATACTGACCCATCTCAATTCAAACACAAAGGGGGACCCCGAAATGAATGCTTATTTCGAACCACTTCCATTGTAAACACACAACGGCCTTACCATGCGAAATGAATTGTTGAATAAACCCCTCTACTGGTTTGAAAAAATATTGACGATGTAAACAAAGCATTCACGAGCCGTAACGTAAATACATTTCTTCTGGTCGAAGGATTAACAAACAGGAAGCTTAGCTTACTCATGTGTAGATCGCAGATAGTTTTTATTGTGAATTGTTTCTGAAATCTTAAGAAAAAATTGTGACTGAAATTTGATTGCACATTGAATTGGGAATAAATTTAGTACAATTCAATTATCTGTTCTAAGATGTGATGATGTAGGCTGTAAAATTATGTTTAAAAATGAATGACGGCTCATTCTTCATATTTTTGATTGACAAAAACTGTTTGTATATAGATCTTGATAAAATCACTTGCGTTTAAAAGATTTTTAGATCATTTTATGAACTTAATTTTTCATTTGTGGTAAATGAAATTAAAAATTGTTTACTAATACCCAAAATTGAAATGAGTCGGTTATATACACAAAGATCCATACTGATTCAGAATGAAAACACATGGGAGCAGTTTTGCTGTTTGCAGTGAAACGAAGAGTTATCAACCCGAAATCTTATTTTCACTTCGACCCCTGACTAAAAGGCAGAAATAACTCAAGCGTCACCGAAAACATACAGTGAAATCTTGACACAAGCCTACCATTTGTTTCCAGTAGCCTAACGGAATCGCACCGCGTAGTTCTGCTTGTTGTTGTTGTGTCAAGCCGACCCAACTGTCAACCAACGACAGCAGTGCGAAATAAAACCTATCGATTGAATATTGGAACAGGAGCAAGGACGCTATATGTTTAATCGCATCGGTTCCAATTCGAACACAACACAATCAACGGCTACCCAGTTTCGATGCATGGGCGTTGCTGCGGACGCACTGCACGCAGATCCTTCGTCTTTACAGTACGTTCTAATTGCGCGAAAGCCACGGTCGATGTAGCATCGTCCTGCGTGCGAGGGAAAATGTGGAAAAAAAAACATACAGGGGTTGCGGCCAATGGACTTAGGAGAAAGGAAAAAAAATACGAGCGTATGATTTGCATGCGCCACAACACCCTCACATAAATGTGCATCATGCCGCGAATAATTGGCTGTGCCATTAGTTGATTATCAGTTCAATAACTCTTACTCTAAGTGTACCCACATGAATTGTTTGTAATGGAAATACAGCTCATTACGAATTAGCTATCTAAAATACTCAATTCTAGTCGATTTAGCGGAACTTTATGTTCCCGGGTAGTAAAGATAACTCCTGTTTCACATTTCCTGCAGGATCTGCCGAGTACAAAAGTGTTGAAAAAATTTATATCGAATTATTAAATTTCGACCACCCCATTCTGTCAGTTATTCAATTATCCTTATTGAGAAATAATCGATTGACACGACACGCTCTGCTACGGAAGTGCAAACGAATGTCACCCCATTGTTGCTATTTCGCCGATAGTAAATCGTATTGCCCAGTGTAAGAGCAGATGGTCCAAGGCGTACCAGGAAATTAATCGAAATATGAACGAAATTTTCGGTGAAATATAAGGCAGCCATTCTGGATGTATGCTAAGTGAACAGATATTTTCACAGAATCAGACAAGGTGTTTTTTTTTCTACTTTGTTGATCGGAACCGTCTCAAAATACTCATCACCTGTTTGGTCTAACTCAATGGACAGAATGATCATTTTTTATATATCGATCTTGTGAACAAGCCAAAGAGGTCAAATTATGAGTCAGTCACGTCTAATATGATTTTCATTTGTAGTATTTGATATTATAATTACTACAGGGTGATTTTTTAAGAGCTTGAGAACTTTTTTAAACAATAAAACGCATAAAATTTGCAAAATCTCATCGGTTCTTTATTTTAAACGTTAGATTGGTACATGACATTTACTTTTTGAAGATAATTTCATTTAAATGTTGACCGCGGCTGCGTCTTAGGTGGTCCATTCGGAAAATCCGCTTTTTTATCGACAAATTTTGTTCAGCGATGCGGCTCATTTCTGGTTGAATGGCTACGTAAATAAGCAAAATTGCCGCATTTGGAGTGAAGAGCAACCAGAAGCCGTTCAAGAACGGCCCATGCATCCCGAAAAATGCACTGTTTGGTGTGGTTTGTACGCTGGTGGAATCATTGGACCGTATTTTTTCAAAGATGCTGTTGGACGCAACGTTACAGTGAATGGCGATCGCTATCGTTCGATGCTAACAAACTTTTTGTTGCCAAAAATGGAAGAACTGAACTTGGTTGACATGTGGTTTCAACAAGATGGCGCTACATGCCACACAGCTCGCGATTCTATGGCCATTTTGAGGGAAAACTTCGGAGAACAATTCATCTCAAGAAATGGACCGGTAAGTTGGCCACCAAGATCATGCGATTTGACGCCTTTAGACTATTTTTTGTGGGGCTACGTCAAGTCTAAAGTCTACAGAAATAAGCCAGTAACTATTCCAGCTTTGGAAGACAACATTTCCGAAGAAATTCGGGCTATTCCGGCCGAAATGCTCGAAAAAGTTGCCCAAAATTGGACTTTCCGAATGGACCACCTAAGACGCAGCCGCGGTCAACATTTAAATGAAATTATCTTCAAAAAGTAAATGTCATGTACCAATCTAACGTTTAAAATAAAGAACCGATGAGATTTTGCAAATTTTATGCGTTTTATTGTTTAAAAAAGTTCTCAAGCTCTTAAAAAATCACCCTTTATTATAGAAATGCTATGCAATCATTGTGGAAACTGACTTTCGAACCGAGGCCCGGTGGGTCGAGTGTCATATACCATTCAACTCAGATCGTCGAGTACGTAGCTGTCTCTGTGTGTATTTATGTGTGTGTGTGTGTGAGAAATATATTCACTCACTTTTCCCCGAGATGGCTGAACCGACTTTCACGAACATATACCGCAAATTCAAAAGTTTTCCTTCGTATAAAAAATGTAAAAATGATCTCATTTTTCACAAACAACTACTAAATTAACTTTAAATACTTTACAGGTCTTATAAGTTGAAGACCACACAAACTCACATCGGATATACCGGTTCCCGGAATCCGGTGCGAAAGTACCAGAAACAGCGGTCAAAATTTTCAAAATGAAACTAACTCACTTTTCTATGTGACCGCTCGAACGATTTTTTCAAACTTAGAAATGAAAGGGCGTGGTGTCCTTTATAGAATTGCTAAATTTGATATGGATCTGACTTCCGGTTCCGGAATTACAGTGTGATTGCTTGGAATTTCAAGCCGCCGTATAGTGCAAACTTCTAACTTGGGCCCTAATAATTCAAATTGCAGGTCATATTAGTTGTTGGTCAAACAAACCGGCTTAGGAAATACATGGTCCCTTGAAATTGTGGCCAACAACTACAAAACAGAACACACTCACTTTTCTCCCCACACTCACTTTTCTCTGCAGCGGCTCAACCGATTTTCACAAAAAAAGACCCAAATAAAAGATAATCCAGAACTACAGGGAGAAGTGTGTTAAAAATTTCAGACCGTCACTTGAGGCCGATGCTGCAAAAACCTGCTTTAATCCACCTAGTGGTATAAAGATGCCTTTCTCATTTTCATTTTGATGTGGAACACATCTTTATTTTCTATATAGTGGTGCAAATCAGAAACTCAAGAAAAACTACACGTAGAAATGTGGTCAGGTTTTGAACACTTACAGCTCAGTCTATTTTGTATCGATTATTAATATTATTTCATCATTTGATAGGAAATATTTCTACGTTTCGATTTGAATGTATCAACCCACGTATTTTCATTTATATATGATTGAAATTTTGATTAGTAGCGAGCAGTGTTCATTTTGTCTGCTAAAAATTTCCGGCATACCGGATTTCCCTGCCATAGACGACGGTTTTGAAGGAGTAAGCGATGAATCAAAGAGAGAGCATCGCTCTGATTGGTCAATCGATGCATAAGCGAAGCTGTTGGAAACGCTCTAAAACACACTGGCCTCAGCCCTTAATTGGTATGCTCTGATCTTGTGTCATGCAATCTCGGAATTCCATGTTATGTCGCTTCCCCATGAGAAATTGACAACTACCCCTGGATAAGTTTTGAATGCTTAAGATTAATTTCCAATTTATATTAGATGATCTCGATTGATAATGAGAAATAGTTTATCGCTTCAACCGAAATCGCAGAATCGTAGAAAATCTTAACGCTAAAAAAACTGCTTGCATAAAAAACTTGAACACAAGCTTGGCGAAGAGAAGCTTAATTATCGAAATCGCAAGTATGTACAAAGATAATTGCATACACTTGGGATATTAGTGTAATTTCGTTGGCTATAAAACAAATGAAAATCAAGACAAATGATGTTCGGTGTTGGTTCGGATTGATTGAACTTTTTGATTGTAGATCATTAGAAATTTTGGTTGCCTTGTTCCACATCAATGGCTCGAAAAACCCCATGTGGCTGATCCTTGTAGTTTTTTCTTGTATATTACAGCAGAAATTCCCCGAAATACTACAATTTAAAAAAGTTCAAAAAATAGTTTTGAAGATTTCTGTGTGAACGGGTATAGCGTGATGGGTAAGTCGATGCCTTTCATGCAGCCCGCCTGGGTTCGCCTCCCAACCCCGCAAATAGGGTTAGAAAATTTTTCTGGCCCGAAGAGGCGAATGACTTCCAGGTTGAAACCTCTATAATCGAAACAAAAAAAAACGATTCCTGTTGCATAATACTACTACATTGATACACTACATTTGAATTTAAGTTAGTGAAAATCTGTTGAATCATATGTGAGAAAGGTAAGCGATCTCTGTTTTATCATATTTGATTATTATTGCCGGTACTTCCGGAACCGAAAGCTGGCATCTTAAGACTTTCCATCTCCGAGAAAAGTGAGTGACATTATTTTTACATTTTTGGTGCATTATTTTCACATTTTTATGCATATCACCCTATAACTTTGGAACCGGAAGTTGGATCCAAATGAAATTCCGGAACTTTGTATGGAACCATAAGACCTTTTATATGAATATAAGTTTGTGAAAATCGGTTCTGCCATCTCCGTGAAAAGTGAGTGACATTATTTTCACATTTTTAATGCACTATTTCCATATTTTTGGTGCATGTCACCCTATCAAGTTGGATACATATGAAATTCCGGAACATTGTTTGGAACCATTAGACCTCTAATTTGAATCTAAGTTTGTGAAACTCAGTTCATATCACTCATCGGAATATCATTCATAGTACCGTCTACCTATTTAAAAAAATAATAATATGAATAGTGATATTATTTATAATTAAACAAGTAGTCTTTCTCATAAGAAATATACTTTACTATCTTCAGCTGTTGAATTACTTTGAAATGAAATAATAAATAACATTTAAGCGGTATAAAATACACTTGTGTAATACGGCGGTAAACCAAACTTTAACCTGATTCGAAAACTTAATAATAATGTTTTATTCAACCGCAATACCGATGACGCAGAGCCGTGATCAAACACCGGTAATAGACATTTGGCGTTCTGTTTTCTTCAACACGATTGGAAACACATGCTCATGTGCTTCCAATCAGCATGCTGTGTGCTTCGTTCGCAAAGGCTTCTTTCTTATTCCATATCAACATGTACCGTACACGTACCGATGCGTGCATCGTCATTTTGTATGACGGTTTGAATTTGGTCCTATAATTTCGGATCGCTCATCACTCTATAATTTCGGAAGCAGAAGTCTGATCTTGATGAAACTGCACAGTATGTTTTAGAACAATGAAAGCTTTAATTTGAATCAAGATTTGTGAAAATCGTTTTACCCTTTGCTGAGAAATCGAAGTGAGTTCCGTCTTGGAGCTTTTCTTAACTATTATCGTTGCTTTCGGAACCGGAAGCCGGAAACTAGTAGTCCTAAAGTAGATTTATATATCCACTAACTGATAAGATCTGCCAACTAAAGGGTATCCCACGAGAAATTTCGATACAATAATAGAAAACGGTTTGATAGGTTTCAATGATTATACATTGGTTTGAAAGGTTGATTCATGAAATTTATTTATGAACAATGTTTGGTTTCAACAGGACGGCATTCAGACAACGAGAAATTGATGGAAATGGTGATGTGCATTGGTCTCAGAAAAGCTGCGATTTTTACGCAGTTGGATTATTTTTTTCGGAGAGTGGTTAAAGAAATGTTACACCAACCATCCAGAAACAATTAAATTGAGGTCGAAAATTAGCACGAAATTCATGTTTCTATTAATGACATAAAGCCAGAAACAATTGAAAATGTGGGTGGATCGCCTTGCCAGCCGTGGAGGTCATTTGAACGAAATTATTTTTCATATAAATTTCATGAATCAACCTTTTAAATAAATGTATAATCATTGAAATGTATCAAACTGTTTTTTTATTATTATTGCATTTTTAATTTTCCGTGGAACACCCCGTACATATTTTTTCCAGTAAGTTTTATAAAAATTTGCCCCTCGTTTCGTCATCACTTGCGAAAAAATGCTCATGAAATTGAAAACTCTTCACTTATCTGTAATAGCGCCGGAAGTCGGATCCGGATTGACTTTTCGAGGACTTTTCAAAAAATTTGGAGATCTTTTATTTGCCTCTCAGTTTGTGAAAATCGGTTAAGGAATTTCAAGGAAAAAATTTCATAAATTTGCATATATTACCTTGTAATTTCGGAACCGGAAGTTGGATAAAGATGAAATTCAATAGAAAGCTATGAGATCACAAGACCATTCATTTGAATCTAATACCGTTTTCGTTTATTGATTAGAGCAGCCCGTGAGATGGTCCAGGGTCGCCCAACCACCTTTGAGACGTTCGTTTTTAGCAACCCGAGATCGCTCTAGATCGGACTCCAATCGCGTAGTTTCGCTCTGAAAATTTTCTCAGGTCGAACCACGACATCCATGCCAGTTTGTTTATTTTTTTCTTTTTTTACGAGTTGTTTAGGTCGCATTTCACGTGTTCGAGTCGCCCGCGTGTAGGTTCAAAAACGAAAACGGTATAAGTTTGTAAAAATCGATTCAGCCATCTCTGAGAAAAGTGAGTGACAATTTTTTTCTATGTTTTTGGTACATAACACTCTGTAATTCGAAAACCATCAATTCAATATTGTTGTCAGCTGCGTTGTCAGTTTAGAATCATAGAAATGTCGTCGATGTATTCACCTGAACTGCTATCCCGTTTGGTTGTTCGAACCACGAGAAGCACTGCCGGGCAAGCATTTTGTATCACGAGCCAGTTACTGATACGTACAATTTTACCAAGCAGATAGCGCTTTGGAGCTCAGGGAGGCATAAAAAATGACACATTTTTGCACTTGATTTAACACATGTTTAAGGCATTCTGAGATATTTTTAAGTGCTGGAACATGTAAGTTTACATGCCTGCTTGCAAAGCGACGTATATTTGACTCATATTTAAATTATTTTTGTAAAATTCAGTCATTTTGCGAATTACGGTCTTCAGGATTGTGTCATATGTTGATTTGCGGCAACTGTATATTTCATAAATTTTTGTTGTGTATTTTATATTTTGATCAATGACAGTTATCTATTAATTATTAGTGTATTAGAAAATAGAGTGGTTTCTTCGAGTCTCAAATTTTGAATATTTGAACTGTAATGTCCGATGAAAATAACAACAATGAATGACTAAAAAAAGACATTTAATGTATAATGACAAAGGACGAGCCTTTCGTTTACTATTCGTCTCAACTTCATTCTGGGGAGTAAGTAATTCTATTAGTGAATTTAGCATTTAACCCTAAATCAATTACATATTACAAATCTTACTGACTGGACGTCGACCACAAATCATCCAAGACCTCAATCCATGTCGACATTCAAGCATTCTCTATCTGCTTTGAAGATGTACAAGTTTGCTTTCAAATGATGATCGATGTCAAACTAAGCCTATACATATTCCAAAGTAACACGAGAAGACAGAACAATCCAAACAAACATGTCCCTAGGCACATTGGTTGATGCAGTGTCAATAAACATGGGAAATCAGACATTTCCCAAGGTCATGCTCATGGGTGGATTTCGGCTTTGTGTCCGTGTCCGCTATTTGAAAACGAACGACGAACACATGGGACGTCTAGTGATCTTGGAAAGACAGCGAAACTTCATCCAAGCAGAACCCTCTCATGCGTTAAATTGAGCAAAGGTCGTAAAGTTGGTGATGGATTGGAACCAAATTATAGATTGCTATCAACATTAAAACGATGCACATCACAATTGAGGTATCGGTTTGCCTGTATATAGCTTCACGACAATGGATTTTGTCACCAACAAGAAGGAAGGAAAATTGGAAAATTCATCGTTGAGTTTAAACATGTGTTCTGGTCTTGTCGCCACTGGGATTTTCATTTGGACCATTGAAATATTTTCATCGCAAAAGCATGTCAACTGTTAGTCAGTGTCAATCTGATGTCAGATGAATGGAGGAAGTAGAACATAGAGCTTGCTACGTTAGTGAAACCGAATACATTCAAATAACATGAATTACAAAAAAACAGAAAGTTTCAACTGCTTTCCTTTCGAGAACGGATTGCTAGTTTCAGGAGAAGGTGGGAAACACGAGGTAAAAAATAGAATTCGTGTGTTTGACAGAAAAGAATTGTCGGACAAATAAACGAGGGAGTATCAACAAGGTGGATTTTGGTCTCTGTTTGATTCTAGAGAAAAGAAATAGAATTCATTCAAATTCGGAAAAATCATATACCATTTGATTCAGTGCGACAGATTAATAATATATCCGTGTTAATGTGATGGGATTTGTCATTTTGTGAGTAGATTTACCAATAGTGTGGTATGAAATTATATTATGTATACTTGTCACTTCTGTCATTTTCATTTTATTCTACCGATATTTTGGCCACTACTGCTTTCAAAACGGAAAACTGAAGATTGACAAATGGAAGTCAAATTGTTTGACCATCAACTAGCAATAACTACATTCGTTTGGCACGTCAGGGAAGATAAAAATGAGTATTTTGCAAGTTTCATTACCTCACATCTGCTCGGTGATTTATGTTGAACCACAAGGTTGCACTAAAAGTTAAACATAAACTACTTATGCGCTGATGAGTCGACGACGAAATATATAGATGTGAATGTCTACAAGTTCAATGTCTTTTTGGCCTATCACTATAAAAGGATATACAACTGCTGTGAAAATCAACTGTTTACTTTTGAGCCCCGGATAGCCCTAGTGTTATTTAAATACCATTCGACTCAGCTTTAAATACTATTCGACTCGTTTTTTTTTTTTTTTTCATTTAGACTTTTTTTAAATCTGCTCAATTTTTCGAACCTTAAGCCAGTTTGTTGACTACTATTACGTCGTGGATCAAATTTTAAGAGCAAATGGTGAACATTTTCAAATCCGGAATTGCGCACAATTCTCTCGAAAATGGGTGAACAGATTTCATCAAATAAGTTACAACTAGGTTATTGATCTACTTCAAAAAGCAACTGAAGTTCTGATTTCGGAGACACAAACGTAAAAGTGACGTAACCGAAGAGCCACTTCTTGGCTTTCTCCCTACAAACGACATAGAATTACAGAAAAAAAAGGAATTCGACGAACCCCGCAGACCCTGAAGATGTCTGTGAGTCTGTGTGTGTTTCTAAGTTTATTATATCCACCAATTTCCCCGAAGATGGCTGAATCGATTTGAAGGGCAACGGCCAAACGGCAGATACTTCTTGTTCCGGAGACATAATCGTAGAAGTGCCCAATCTTCCATCCGATCAATTTTGTTGAAAATGGCTGAAACGATTTCAACATACCTTCACTCGTTTGAAAGCCAGGTCACAGATCATGTTCGAATCTTTCGTGATTGTCGCTTTCCATTCCGCAGAATTAATCGTATAAGTGACGTAACCGCCGTAGCGCATTTCTCCATCCAGCCAATTATCGTGATGATGGATCAATCGATTTAGATATTTTGAGGCCTAAATCAAATGAAAGATTTGAAATAGTTTCAGCCTTCTCTTATTGAAATTAAATTGGAATTGTTTAAAGAATATTTCGGACGATTTCGTACTTTTTGTAAAATCATTTTTGTGGCCTATAACAACTTTCATTTGTATGAGGGTTGTTACTTGTGTATTTCGCCTAAAAATAAAAACAGTATTATATTTGATCGGAAATGGTTTTAATGTTTTTTCTTCTAGATGATCTATACACTTTTGCATACGCTTAAACCAATTTTCATAACACTCTTCTTGAGGTACCCCTTAAACATGGTTTGAATGGCTCTCCATGCAATTCATTTTTAACGGAAAGGAACAAATAGAGGTCGTTAGGTGCCAAGTCAGGATTATACGGCGGGTGGTCCATAAATTCGAGAATTTGGATGCTCAAATATTCGGTTGTTTAAGCCGATGTGTGCTTGCATTATCGTGATTAAGTATGATTTTGCGTCTTGCTCTTGTTTTCCTTATTTCATGAAAAACTTCTGGCAAACAAATGGTTGTATACCAATCAGAATTGACGATCTTACAATTGTCTAAAGCAACGGTAGCGATATGTCCGTTCACACCGAAAAACCAAGATACCATTTTCCTTGAAGTGCTTCGAACGCGAACAACTTTTGTTGGATTTAGTTCTTTTTGGAACACCCATACAATCGACTGCTGTTTAGATTCGAGCCCATATGAGAAAATCCATATTTCGTCACCTGTGTAGATGTTATACACCAAATTTGAAGCATCAAGATTGATTTCTTTTTTCAGTATTCCTTTGCAGCAATCCACACGTATCTTTTTTAAGAGATTGTCAAATTATGTGGGAACCAACAGAGACAAGTTTTTTTACGATCAAATGTTCATTCAAAATAACATATAAGCTTCTCACACTAATGCCCAAGGCTGCCTCCATTTCACGGTACGTCACATGGCGATTTTTCATTATCAGATTTGGACACAGCATCGATGTTTTCTGGTAAAACAACTGAACCTTTTTCTAGTTCATCGGCAAACGAACTAAGCCCACGATTGAACTTGTTATTCCAGTCGCAAAGGATGGTGCTACACTCTCTTGTCTTGATAATCCACGACGAAAATCGTAATAAGTCATTATACGAAAATTCACGAATCAATTCCATTTTTTTTCTATGGTAAAATTTTCAACTCACTGTAAACAAAACAAATAGCGCTCAAATGACAGAATGTGCTGCAGATGGTAATCGTTGAAAGTGTCAAACTTTAACACATGGATCAATAAGTCCCGAGACTAAAGCAGAGATGGCGCTCGTAGTAAACCAGTAACCACGTCTTTCTAGAGTACTAACCTTTGATTGAAACGGGTCAAAATTTTAAGTCGATCCAACCAGAAACAGCTGAGTTATCGAGGTTGGAGTAAAGTCGTTTTGTAGTTTGTTTAAAAAATGGAAAAAACGAGTTTCGTGTTCCGATAAAACATTGTTTTCAATGGGTAAAAACACCGTGCAAGCGAAACAATAGATTGTAAAATGTAATCCGGACTCTTGTCCATCAAAAGCAACGATTTGTCGGTGGTTCGCCGAGTTTAAACGTGGTCGTACCGACACAAATGACGCGGAACGCTCGGGTAGACCTGTGGAAGCCGTTACACCGGAAAATGTGAGTGAAGTGACAAAAATTATAATGAAAGATAGTAAAGTGAAGCTCCGTGAGATTGGTGAGATGACACAGATATCATATGGAAGTGTATTTACTATCCTTCATGAAAAATTGAGCATGAAACAGGTTTTTTCCAAGTGGGTGCCGCGATTGCTTTCGATGGAACAAAATGCACCCTGCCACAAGTCGATGAAAACAATGGCGAAATTGAACTAATTGGGCTTTGATCTGCTTCCCCACCCCTCATACTCGCCAGATTAAGCCCCCAGTGACTACTGGCTCTTTGCTGATCTTAAAAAAATGCTCCAGGGAAAAAGATTTGGCTCAAATGAGGAGGTCATCGCTGAAACTGAAGTTTATTTTGAAGCGAAAGATAAATTTTTTTATAAACATGGTATTGAAAAATTGGAAAAACGTTGGAACCATTGTATCACCCTAAAAGGGGATTATGTTGATGAATAAAAAAAAATTTGCAAAAAAATGTTGTTTCCATTGTTAGTCTCGGGACTTATTGATCCATGTGCTATGATAGAAATTGTTTTATTTGAGTTGCCAATATCGGCTCAAGTAAAACTGCTTTGGATCAAAGAATCGACATGATGCATGAAGAGTCAAAATCTAATTATGTTCACTTTAGTTAAAATTTTGTAAAACCTGTTTTTTCATTACCATAAATTGAGTAGATATTTCTATAACAAATTCAACAGTAAACTCATTTGGTTGTCGTATTTCCCCGTCATTATTTCAAGATTCCACGGCCTCCTTTTGTACGAAACCCATGAATATTCAATCATCGCGATCTGGAAAGTTGTATACACTCTCATTGAACATAACTCAAAACTGAGTGACACATCACTCAAAATCATAAAAAGTGCACGTACTCTAAACTTGAGTTACCACCTATCTACTCTTTTTTGCTTTAAAGGACGAAATTGTCAAAACTTGAGTAATTTTTACTCAAAATAAGAAAAAATATTTTGTTCAAAATTTGAGTAAGTTCAACTCAAAATTTGAGTTCCTTGCTCTCAAAATGAAGAAATTTTTCTTCGTTAATTTTCATATACAAAGTTATTCTTCTTGCTTTTGAATGCGCAAAATTGAATTATTTCGATATCCTTATGTTGCGCTTTTCACTAAGCAATGCAATGTAAGCATAATTGAAACCACAAAACATCAATGACGTTGATTCATGTTTTCGAAACCGGATCTAGAAACGGAAATGGGAAACGACGTATTATTGCATTCTTTATTTCGATAAGAATATTCCGAGAATGAAAACGCACTGAACTGCAAGAAGTATTTTTTTCACTCAAATGTTTAAAAACTCAACGCTTACTCTAATGTATGAATAAATGCGAGAGAACTCATTGCAACGAGTTTATTTTACTTAAATCCATACTCAAATTTTGACATATTGCTCCAGTTTATGAATTTGAGTAATCGCAACTCAAACCATGAGCTATGTTCAAAGAGCGTGTAATGTATCTTATCCAAGCATTTTTTTTTAAACTTCACAGTGTAATGCGACAACACCCTAACAAAACTTCAACACTTCATCATCACCTAGTCGCAATGATTCATCAGGTTCATCTGTCACAAATGTTGTCCACCGTAATGCAATGACGCCAAATCGTAAAACACAAAGATAGCAAAAAAACATCTCTTTAGGCCTCAGCAGGATAAAATCCTGCTGTCAAATTCAAACGACCGTGCTGAATATCCAACCCAAAAGCATAAAGGAGTGGAAAAAGATCTAATGGTCCTCCACATCTGCAATGACGCTTTTACATAAAAATGGAAGTGTGAAGAACTAAAAGAATGAAGCCAACTAACTGTTTTGGATTTTATAATGAAACATTTTTATTTTGAATTTAGTTCGCCACATATACACAATGAAGGCGAGAGGATTCTGAAAAGAAAATGTTTATTCACGATAATCGCTTAATTAGGGATTTGCCCTTCACATTTAATGAATTTTCTAGCATGCAAACATTCATTTGCAATTTCACCTTATTAAAAATCGCAACTCACGTGTTGCAAATTTCGATGGCTAGAAACAAAATGTTTCATGTTAGCTTTTATTCTCCAGCTGTCTGAGCGCATTTGTGCCATAAAATTCCCAATTAGTTGTGATATTGGGTTTTTTCAAGCTTCTTTCAATCTCTGGTATTTGTAAGCCGGTGAAAATTCTCAGTGCTGACTGAACGCTATAATATCCTGTGTCTGTGTTGAGAATTTTAATTGCAACAACAGTCGATAAAATAAACTATTTACTCTCATATCGAAATCTACATATGGATCCTACTGTGTTATTATGGTAATATTGATATTGATTCGATTCGCAATGTAGCGCATATTCTATAAACAATAAAGACAAGTTTAATGATGTTATCATTATACCGCATTGAATGCATTCAATGATCAAGATCAAAGCATTTAAAGTGGATATGAAAATGTTTCAAGATTTGGAAAAATAAACCTACAAGAAAGAAAAGAACCGGTGCTATCTTCGCGTTCCATCGCCTAAATGGCTGCTAGCGTTAGACCTTTATCCGTCTAATGGGAGGAGTAGAGCGGATAAATATATTTTTCTATCCATCTACGCAACGCTTATTAACAGAAACATGAATACATAAAACAACACAGTAAACAGTTGGTGTTTTTCGTTTGTCAAATCCCGTCTCTGGAGCGGAAGCGACTATGCATATACATATACTAAGTGGTCATCACAGTGGTCAACTTCACTGACATGATAAAATAAACAAACTTTCACAAGTTTCACGTTTGCCAAGGTAATTTTAGACACACGCTCTCGAACGCTGGTATATTAAGTACTAACAGCGCGTTCACGGTTTATTTTCTGGGATTGATTGATGATTTAACTTATTTTAGGAAATTGAATCTTTGAAATTCAGCACTGACAAATCTATTTTCTAGTAAAACCCTGTTGAACCTCTACGCCGCAATGGGGTGCAATTGGATTCAGAATAATGACTGCAAATTATTCGGGGAATAGGTCCGACTCGATAGTTTCAATCGGTTAACCGTTTCAACATTGAAAATTCAATTTGAATATTATGCCTGATTTACTTATACTACCCAAAGGTATAATACATAATCCAAGGTGGTAGTTGTTAAAAAAAATAAGCTGCGATTCAAGTAAAGTCAGGATACTAAATTCCGAAGGGGAATTCGACCTTCTGTTTAACACAAGTGTAAGTATACGAGGTCTGTTCGAAAAGTTCCCTGAATTTTTTAATTGCGCGCGTCTGGAGAGTCCGGTGGTCAAAATTTTTTTTATTGTGTTGGTACATATGTCCCTAATGTATGGTGAAATTTTCAGCTGTATTCATTGTTTACATTCTGTCTTGTAGCGGCTGGTGTAGACGTGTTTTTTGAGCTCGGCGATTTTTGTTAGTTTAAACAATGGAAGAATTGAAGAGTCAAAGAATTTGTATTAAATTTTGCGTGAAAATGAAATAAAGTGTAACCAAATGTGCGAAATGTTACAGAGAGCCTGCGGTGAGTCTGCTATGAAAAAAACAAGTGTTTACGAGTGGTATAAGCGTTTCCAATATGGCCGCGAAGACGTTGAAGACGACGAACGCTCCGGTCGACCCAGCACGTCAATAATCCATGAAAATGTCGGAAAAGTGGAAAAAATGATTATGGATGATCGCCGAATCACTATTAGAGAAGTTGCTGATGAAGTTGGCATATCAGTTGGCTCATGCCATCATATTTTTTAAAATGTTTTGGGCATGAAACGAGTGGCAGCAAAATTCGTTCCAAAACTGCTGAATTTTGATCAAAAAAACAAACGCATTACCATCGCTCAGGAGCTGTTAAACGACGTCAACGACGATCCAAATTTACTTGAAAGGGTCATAACTGGTGATGAAACATGGGTGTACGGTTATGATGTCGAAACAAAAGCACAATCGTCCACGTGGAAGCACCCAACGTCACCAAGACAAAAATCGCCGAGCTCAAAAAAACACGTCTACACCAGCCGCTACAAGACAGAATGTAAACAATGAATACAGCTGAAAATTTCACCATACATTAGGGACAAATGTACCAACACAATAAAAAAAAATTTGACCAGTCGCGCGCAATTAAAAAATTCCGGGAACTTTTTGAACAGACCTCGTACACTCTTAGAAAAAATGAAGTTTACGCTTGATGTAAACTCAAGCATGCCGCAATTTCTTCGGCGATGGCACAACGTTATATCTACTAACATGTAAAAATAATTTTTGTGTCTTTTGCAATGTAAACTTCAGCTAAATTACCTGTAATTTAATTATGTGACTTATCGTAGCATGCTTTGAATTGTAAATTTAACCGAAATCCGGCGCTTCTTTTATGTATTTATATTTCATGCATTCTGACATATTTTTAATCGTTTTTGCGAATTTTCATCGTTTTTGCGAATTTTTTTCAGAACTATCGTTCAACAAAATAAATTCAAATATTTTGTATAATAAAAAGCATTATTCGAACAACATTTTGTAATTTTTCCGTGGAAAAATATTGAGAAATAAGTCGGCGAAGAGGTATTTTTGAGGACGCTTCTTAAAAATCATGATTTGCGGTGTCCACTGTATCTCAGCGCAGACTAATCAGAAGTGAACAAATCAAAGCAGCATAGTTAGAGCAGAAATTTTTCTAGATCCCAACGTTTCTATTTGATTTTTTTTTATTTTTTTATTTTTGGTGGTTGTATAAATCCAAAAGTACGATTTTTCACGAAAAAATCGACCATTTTGTAGCTGTAAAACCTCCCCATAGTAACAAACAACGAAAAGGAAAACGTTGGGGTCTGGTTTTGTATATGTAAAAAGCGTGTGCAAAATTTGAAAAAAATGGTGCAGTAGTTTTTAAATGACGATGGACACCGACTTTCAAAACCTGCTTTCGAGAAAAACGCGTTTGAAGTTTATTGTCTATAAAATCGAACGAAACAATTTATTATTCAAGGAAGCACGTAGGCTCTAACATTCTCAAAAAGCCATATTTTTTGTTTTGTATTTTGTTATAATGAAACATTTCGAGAATGTTTTGTCAAGTTTTTAAGTCAATCGAATCAGAAATCTTGGGCCTGTGTGCGCAGCTCTTATTTCTTCGTAGTATGAGATCGTCAAAGAAAAAGGCCCATAACTTGCTGAGTTTTGTTCCGATAGGCTTCAAAATTTTACAGAATATTCTCGAAATGTTTTATTATCAGAAAATAGAAGGAAAATAATAAATGATTTTTCAAAAGTGTTAGACCCTACATGCCCCTTAATAGTAGTGTATGTTTGACACATATTATTCTTGTAAAATTCAGTCATTTTGCAAATTACGTTCTTATAATTTGAGTCATATGCGGATTTACGTCACCAGTAAATTTTAAATTTTTTTGCTGTGTGCAGGACAATCGTATGGTTAGTGCTACGATCCTACTTCTACTAAGATCCCTTTCAAATCGAAACTCCAACATACGACAAATGGTTTGCGAGATCAGCGCCTAATTCTTCGAATTGCCGATCCAGGCTACTGCGATTATGCGTTACTTATTAACCAAAGAGCCAAATATGAGCATTAAAATAATTAATAAAAATTGGGAGCCAAATGTTGAAAAACTTTCGAAAATTTGGGAGCTAAATCTGCTGGAAGATTGTTCCGAGAAGTAGCCGATTCTTGAGGTTATTGGCAATGACAAGCGCCGTGTTTCTTTGTTTTTATTTTTTATTGATTTTTTAATATTTTTTATTGAAACTACAAGGTTAATTCAATTTGATCTCAAACTTTACTGGATTCTTGATTATAGCAGTAAAGTCGACGTAAAAAGTTTGAGTGCAAAATCAAAAGAAATGCCAAACAATAAAAAACAGCCATTGTTGGAGAACGTCAAGGTTTCGAGCACAATTCGCTTTTCAGATAAGAGTGCTGGGAGTATGCGCGCATACTTGTGGTACCTCTGTATCACACCAGAGTACGCCGAAAACGTATGAACGATTTCAGCAGGTCAGTTGTACATTGTTCGTGTTCACGTTCACGAGGACAAATCAAATTAAACTCGCTACTCGTTACGTATTTTTACAATTCTTTTAACTAAAAAATTAAACATGCTCTAGATTTATAGGCGAATTTTTATTCAACAAAGTAAGATATAATTTCTTTATTTTTACATGTTCTGTAAGTAGCAGGAACTTTACGTCTGCTTAGCGGTTCAAATTGAACTGCCGAGTTTAGCACTAAGCAGTTCAATTTGAACTGCTCTGCACTGATGAGTCAAAGACGAAACGTAAAAATAAAGAAAAACGGTTATGTGCCCTAGCACAAAATTTGGCTAACCCCTAAATGACCATACCTGCATCGGCCAGAAATAGTCGAAAACACGTTTTCGTTCGGCACGTCAGAAAAGACATTGCACTTCGTTGCAAAACAAAAAGTGTTCTGTAAGTAGCAGGAACTTTACGTCTGCTTAGCGATTCAAATTGAACTGCCGAGTTTAGCACTAAGCAGTTCAATTTGAACTGCTCTGCACTGATGAGTCAAAGACGAAACGTAAAAATAAAGAAAAACGGTTATGTGCCCTAGCACAAAATTTGGCTAACCCCTAAATGAAGATATAATTCATTTCTTACCAAGTTTTATTTAATGAAAATATGATAACGCCTTCCGTAGATATTTGTGGCAGAGTCGCATTTAAGGAGCCAAAGAGCCACGTGCAGCTCTGGAGCCGCACTTTACCGACCTAGGAGACAAGTTGGTAATCATTTCGGCTTGTATTTTTTTAATTAATTTAATCTGCAAACCCGAAAAACCCGATTAAATTAAGTAAAATTTACATTGTCACACTAATCTCACCCCATGTCTCCTGAACCGGAAGTCGAATCTGATTGAAAACCAAAAAGTTTTAATGGGATCTTAAGAGTTTTCATTCGAATCTTATATAGGAGAAATCGATTAAGCCGTGAAAAGTGAAAAGTGAAAAGTGAATAACATTTTTTTTAAATTTCGTTACACATATCATCCTTTAGTTCTGGAACCAGAAGTCGGATCCACATGAAATTCAGAAACCTTGTATGGGAGCATAGGACCTTACATATGAATCTAAGTCTGTAGAAATTAGTTAGGCCATCTCCGAGAAAATGGAGTGAAATCATTCGTCACACATATTCGCTGATCTCGACTAACTGCTTCAAGTGGTATATGGGTACAAGAAGCTATGTTCTTCCAGAAAATATTGCGGTAAGCAGTTTCAATTAATATAATTTCGAAACTGTTTCGAATTCGAAAATACTGCCATCTTTTTATTGTGACATATTCGAACGTTTATGTTGCCGTTGTGGACATGGCTTTGCACAGTCTATTTGGTGCAAAGAAATATTTGCACTTAACAGTATTCAAAATTGTATCATACAGCGTTCAAAACTGCTACTGGTGGAATAAAAAAAAAGAATTAGATTAGATTAGAACTAGATAAATCACCGATATTTTCATTCATGAAACAAGCATCCATAAAACTCTGAACCAAGTGATTTTTTTTGTGTCAGCGAAACTTTATGACGAATTTTCACCCACAGAAATATCACCAAAGAGATTATCTAAAGGAAAAGAAGTCACAGATGATATGTCTATGCTAAATTTCCACTACGTTTCAGTTCGAGCAAGATTTAATTATTATATTTTCATCAATAAAGTGATTCGTTTAAGATTTAATTATTATATTTTCACCAATAAAAAACTGAATTGCAACCGAGAAATAATGACAGCGATATTTTCGAAGCGATAGTAATTGTACCCAAGTAGCAATCCGCAACTAGTTCTGATGCGACTAAGTCCAAACTATGTTGCAACAAGAGCACGAATATGTTTTTTATGTTATACTGGCTAAAACAAGGTGACAGCAATGTTTCCTCATAACCTAACCAGTTACGAAATAGTTATTTAGGTTTCAAATCACCACATCTTTTTGTCATATTGAATTAATAATAAATTATAAGCTATCGTAACTTAATCCAAACATATCTTTAATCGCAACTTTATTACTAGCTACTAGTTGAAAATAAGTTTATTAGACTCCAATATTGGCAACCCGTAACTAGTTCTGATACCACTTAGCCCAACTATGTTGCAACAAGAACACGAACATGTTTTTTTATGTTATGGTTAAAACAAGGTGACGGCAGTGTTTCTTTATAACATAAACATTGAACTAGCTATCATTAGTAAGTTATCGTTACTTGATTCTAACATATCTTTAATCACAGTTTTAGTTTTAGCTACAAGTTGAAAAAAGGTTGCGAAACCATTATAAATACGTAAGCGTATATGTAAATTGTTACTATGTGAATTGATGTAGTAATAACTTAGATATTATGAGATTATAAAATAAAATTCTTCATTGATTCAGATAGTTATCGGTAGGTTTTCCCAACGTTATGATAACGAAAATGCAAACAAAACAACCTTTGTTGGCTTGAATATGGCGAATACAATATGGAGTCTCAAGAAGTGTATGAAACGTAAATAAAACCAGGAGATTACTTTTTTCCAAACTACTTTTTGCCGAAAATAGTGAAAGGCAGAATAATCATTTTTGTTCTATGCACTGTCATAAATACGAAGAAAATAATATAGGGATTGAGCATCGATTGTGATAATATTATAACTCTCATGATATATGAATTTAAAATGATAAGAAATCACTCTAATTTGAGCATTCTGAACATAGCGTTATTTTGTTGTTTATTTTTCATATCTTTATAAACAGATTCTGATTGAAGGCGCATGAAAAACAGTTAAGTAAAATTGAATTCCGCTCGACAGTTTTAAAATCGTTGTGAAATTTGTACCTTGTATCAAGTTTGTGATTTAAAGCACTCTCCTGCTTTTTTATTGAAGATAGAAAAGTATTCTGGATTCATTCAATGTTTATAATGTCGATGGTGACTAAGTTTCAACTAGTTTACTTGGAAACAAGTTATTTTCAAGTTATGAAAAGATAAGTTATTCTAGTATGGCATTACAACGTAACGACAACTTATTTTTAGCTGAATTAACAACTAGTAGAAACTGCGCTTTTTGAGTCATGCAAGTGGTTAGATGTTAGAACAATCACTCAAATATCTGGTTGCAAACTAGTCACAAACAAGCTAGCGTAACAAAAATTGTTACTTGGGTAGCGACGAAAGGATGTTTTAATTTCAGCTGGTTGATTACACTGCACTACATATTAAGATTAAATCCAATAAAACGCTATTTAGCATGAATTTGATTTATAGAAGTAACAGGAGCGCAGCATTGTCAACATGTCTATAACACACAGCAGGCGCAGCGTTTGAGTGAGGCGTTTGAATTGGTGTAGCGAAAGACCTCGCTCCTGATACTCTACCACCACGGTATTGTGAATAAATTTCGATACTGATCTACTTATCAACCACCATATGCGCACTGAACATTTTCAGAAAGGTTCAGTTTGTGTTCATCGGGGAATTCATTCATCATATACTTTGCAAAGGGTTGCGATACAACGGCTATGATAATTCATCTGTTCGAGAATCATATCAGATCTTTTCAATGTGCGAACTTTTTTTGTTGAATATCCTCGAGCAGAATGTTCGCTAGTGCACTTTTCGCAACTGATTTTTTCCAAACGCGATTCTCACTGCAACTGATTTCACATGATTCACTACTGAACTTTTCTGATCGATGATTTTTCGTCTGAAAATAATTTCTGAAATATTTCAGTCGCGATTTTCGAAATCGAATTCCAAAGAGGAAATTTACCATCAAAATATTCACAGGGCATTTTGATTCCGTTTTCAAGAATGTTGCTGATAAGCTTAATGCTACAGATGCACTTTCAAGAAAATACAAATAGTACCACTTCACTTGAGCAGCAAATTTTTAAGCGTTAGGCGTTTTTAATTACATTGACATGAACTGTCCGAAAATACATTACTCGCAGATAAAATTACGAAATTAAAACATTTATACTGTAGGAATATCTATTTAATACATGGAAAACTTATTCTACAATCAACTTCTAATTATTCTGCATACTTTCACTTGCATGAAACGGCCACTACATAACTGACATAAATGACGTTCATTTTCCATTGAAAATTTTCAATATGTAACGTTTCTGGTGAAATGAAGAGGGTTTCTGTTATGCGTTTTGCTGTCTTCGTTCTCCGCCAAGTGACAGCATTTGAATACAGCAAGTTCTTGAATGGTTATGACAAAATCTACAGATATAGTATACAACATTTTAGTTGAAACATCCAGGGCGTGAAACAACAATTGCAATATTGTATTTTTTTGATATGCGGGTTCTCCGTGTAGTTATTATATCTTTTTTCGTTATTGATGAGTTATTCCAATTTTATTACATTCATTTGATCCAGTAGTTCTATCTTCAAAAGAAATACTATTGAATAAACTGCATTAGAATCAGATATGATAAATAATTATGATATTATTCTATTCTGATTGCTAGAATACCAAATATCCGAAAAATTCGTTTTCTATAAATATTTTGTTCTTGCTCCGATATTACAATGACAGAATTTGATATTTTGTTACTATTTTCTCATGCAGACTTTGTTAAGAATTTTTCATATTTTACCTTTTATTTCAAACTAAATCATGTTAATTTCTGCCATTGAGATGTTTGGTTTTAATAATAAAGTTTGTTATTGGTTTTCAAATCACTGCAGTAAAACGCAGCAAAGATAAGGATTAATTAAAACATTTTCACTCGAGTCTACAAATATTTTCTGATGAGTGTTATGGTGTGTATATTCCATTCTGATGGTTTGAAGCCCATATAATTAGTGCTGCAATACAAGAGATAATGAGAAGTTGAATCTGAATCAATAAGCTTAGAATTTAGAAGGCTTCCCCTACAAAAACCCCTTTCAAATAAGTGTAATAGAAAGATAATACTCCAATACACAATTCCCTATAAGCTGTACCCCAAACCACTAACAGTTCGTGATAGTCTTGAGTGACGTCTCGCTGTCTAGCACTAAATGTTGTGTATGTTATCGCTTTTCGTCTAGACATTTGAGGCAAATGGTGTGAGACAGACATATTTCAAGAGCTTTGATTCAGTGAGTCAGCTAAAAGACTAAATAGAACTATGACAATCAAGTATTTACCATCGCAGTTTTGCCAGCTTCTAGCTTTCAACATAACGCATCTGTGAACAAAGCAGCTTTTTATTGAAAAACTATAGTCCGTAAGCGGTGTGATGTGAACCTGTTTTCCTACTGCTTGGAAAAATAAGGACATGACTGATAGGCTTTTCGTGCTCAAGCCAATTAATGGTATCGTCTAATTTCAGTCTCATGGGAAGAAAGAATAACGTCTCATGGGAAGAAAGAATAATGGATCCAACCGCACAGCACCACGTGACGCACGGAAACCGAAAAAAATGTGCGTGAGACAGTCGTTCACAATGTCCTGTCTAACTACGACCTTGAGTTTCGCCTTGGAAATGAAAAGCGACAGAATAATCGGAAACGACGGCGTCGCAATGCAATAAACCTGGTTAATTTATGGCGTGGTGCAAAAAGCTTACATTGAATATATTTGCTTTTCACTTGAGTGTAGAAGGTCTTCTGTTTTAGTATAGTTGACCAATCGCGGCTATTTACATGTTTGAATAACTATACTATATATATTTATTCCATCTACAAAGAAATCCGGAACAAGTGAATAGTCTTAGAGTGCCTTCGGCATCTTAAAGGTAAAGCAGTGTGCCTTATTAAATATATTGTTAAATAAAAAAATAAGTTACATTCCTAGACGGATGGTTTCAAATTTTAGCATATCAAAATTGGTCTATCTTTTGGACATAAAACTATCAACAGTTCTAAAAATGCTCAAAATAAAAATATTAAATATCGAATCAATAGTTACAATGTTGTTCGAAACCTTCAAATTAAAAAGTTTTACAAAAGAAAATCGTGTGAAGGGCGCTTTATTTCTTTAGACAAAAATAAAAATCAATTCACTGAGCTAAAACAAGTTTTTTTCAACGAAACAAGTGCTGCAGAGAAAAATTACTATTTCACAAACTACTACCCTAAACAATTCCGCTTACCAGTATATTGGAATGCATTTCGCTGGTTGTGCTCCTAATCGGATTAGTCGTTTCCCTGCTTCATCACGAAGGCAATGGCCATTGCACAACCAAAACATATGACTAGAAAGCGCCTCCCTGTTCGTAGTACTAAAAATTCACTTTCAATATAAGCAGTTAAACACTTCGAATGAAAACGTAGTTTCCCATGTCCATACTTCGGTACCAAGTTCAATCCCTAATTCCAACAAGACACACATAGCTTATGCAGTTGTGTGCATTCCCTGGTGAAAGTTATTGCTTACGGTGCCTCCGAGAGAATTTGCAATTTAGTTTGCACGAGACTAGGACTAACCGCACCCTCTAATGCGGTGTCGTAGGAAAAATGATATGCGAGGGTTGATGCAGGGTTTCGCTTTCAGCGCCAAGTTTGTAGAGTGAAATGATAATTCCAAACAACACACCCGCTGTACGCAAAATAAGTTTGTGATTTTATTGAGCCATTATGACAACTCTCTGTGGCATTCGTCCTTGCAGGCGAAAATGTTTTGTTATGAAAAGAGATGAACACATAGAAAAGGTTTCGAATTTTCATCTTGATATCAGCCGACGTCGTTCTATTCATTTGTTGGCATCATCTGTGAAAAGGCACTGAAACTGCGTTCGTAGTGTCAGATTTGAATTGTTTATTTTAGTTCTCAATTACCAATCAATGGACAGTTCCAATATTTGCAGTCAAAGTTTATTCACGTCATTTGCCTTACACACTAGTCTTTTCATGATTTAAAGCAAAAAACGATTTTCATTGGTAACCTCCAGCTCTGAAACATTCAAGTTTTAGAGCTAAGCTGAGCTGAAGTAGACCGCCCGTAGTTGACCGAACGAGTGAAAATGCAGAATGAAATAACAAAATGATACTGAGGAAAGGCAACTCATTTCCCTTGTGCATACACACACTCTTTATATTTTTTATAACATTTTCAATAACGACGACGCTTATGTCGGAAAGCTGTGCTACTGATGAAGAGAAGGAATGTTAAGTCGATACTTGTTGTTTCTAAAGATCGCGAGAACCACAATATCTCCACGAAATTCCGGATATGTCTTGACAAACAACACGGTTTCAACTAAAAGTCTGGTGCATAAAATTGTGAATATAAGTTTATATACTGGAGTCTTCTCAATGCGGCGGATACATGCCGCATGAAAACCCTCATAACTACGGGAATCCGAAGAGAAATTCGCCCTTTTTAAAACGTCACGTCTAAAAACACACCCTAGAAATTGAAATGTTCCACTCTAATCGCTTTCTAATTCCTAAATTAAGCATCGGATCATGTCTCTGTGTTGTTGCTAAGCAAATTAAATGAACATTATTTTCATATTTTATGCTAATCACCCTGTAATTCCAGAACCGAAAGATGAATCTGGACAAAATTAAATAGCACTCTTTATCGGTTTCTTGGTTAGAGGAAATCGGTCCAGCTACATCTGAAAACAGTAAATGAACATTTTTGTGATATTTCACCCTGTAATTCAGAACCCGGAAACCAAAATTAAACACAATTCATTAGCGGGCTATAAACTTTAGAGACCTTTCATTTGATTAAAGCTCTCATTGTCTTCAAATATACTGTGCAATTTCATCCTAATACGACTTTCGGTTTCGAAATTATAGGGTGATGAGTGGAAAAACATTCAAATCGTCATTCCAAATGACGATGCAAAACTAATACGCGACGGTACATGCAGTTTTGCTCCGTTCGCAGCGTGCTTTGTTTAATTTCGTATAGCATCCATGGTTGCCACATTTAAATCTATATTTTTCAGGTGAAAAATATGTACATTTGCAAATCTTTTATTCAATTTGTACCTACTTGTTAGAGTTATTACAAAATTATGATAACAATGCTTTTCTATAAAAGTACACTTATTGCCTTCCTCATATAGAAAGTTCAAGCAATCACTTGAAAAACTGACTAGTGAAAATTGGCCCAGAGAGCTAAGTGTTCTATATCATTCGGCACAGTTAATCGAGCTGAACAATGTATGTGTCTGTGCGTGTATGTGTGTGAGTATGTGTCATATAATGTCACTCATAAAATAGGAAATCTCATAGTCCCATAGGTTTCTATTGAATTCTACACCGTCATTTAGAGCGAAGATGCAAAAATGTGTAAAATTCTTCTAAATTTGGCTTAAAACTGATTCAATTTATAGGCTATACTAATTACTTACAAAACAAACCGAATTCGGCTATACTGGTTCCAAGTTCCCGGTTCCAGAAGTACCGAAAAAGTGGTCAAGAAGTTTAAAACGAGATGATTTGATCATTTTTCTCAGAGATGATTTGATCGATTTCCACAAACAGGTTCATATAAAAATTTCTATAATCTCATAGGTTGCTGTTTAATTTCATCCGGGTCAGACTTCCGGTTCCATGACTATAGGGTAAAGTTTAATAATTTAGTGCGACGATGCAAAATGAAGAAAAATTATTTTTAACTTGACATAACTGTTTACAAATTGAAAAGGTTATGTTAGTTTATACCCAAAAAAAGCTTCTCATTTTAGTCAAAATTGAAAAAAAAATTCTTCACAGAATCTTCTAGTGATATTTTTAGAAATATAAGTAATATGAGAAAGGCATCATTACACCAGTAGGTGGATTAAAAAGGTATTGTTATAACACCAATAAGCTACCTAGCAACATTCATTTTTAAGAGGAATTCCATAAGACTCGGTACATGCTGAGAGTAAGTCATAATAGAAAATGATAGATAAAAACTTGTTTTTTTGATGTTGAAAACGAAAAAAAACGTCTGAAATAATAGTTTTGTGGAATTTTAAACGTTGTCATCTAATTATTCTGAACTTTATTGTTATATACAATTACAAACTAATTAGCTAAGAATGTATGCTAAACATTACAAAAAAAACTTCTTGCAACATTTTCAAAGCACTCAGTTTAATTAAATAACTAACTTGCAATTGCAATTTAAAAGTAAATATCTAGATAAAGTTCTTGAAACATTTTGCCCATGTGATAAGAACAGTTCTTTGAAGTAATCAGTTTAATTGCAGATAAGTCACCTGTATAATAAAATCAATTTAAAAAACCTATTCTAAATCCATCCAAATGGTGATGTGATAATGCCTTTCTCTCATCGACACAGTCAAATTAAAATATTTTTGCCTTTTTATTAAGATAAATTCTGACACTAATTTGAGCTCATTTTTAACAAAATTTTATTCAGAAAATTTAAAAAATATTGCGACCATGGGAATATCATCGAATCAAGAGAATTTTAAATACATTATTTTAACAAACTAATTGCGGACATTCATCGGCGTTTATGTCACATATTCGGAAACTTTTCTCAAACCAAGCGTATCATCAATAATACGTTTGAACGTGGTCAATGTGGCCACTTATACCATTTGGCCCGGGTTGGTGGTTCAATGCATAGAGCGCTGGTCTTACAAGCCAGTTGTCGTATGTTTGAGCCCCGACCTGGAAGGATTCTTAGTGTCAGTAGGATCCATAGTACTAGCCATGCAATGATTCTGTACACTAAGAATCGACTGCAAAGTCTGTTGAAAAAGAAAGCCCAAATTCCACAAAAGGAATGTAATGCCAGGACTCGACTTTGTCACTTATACCATTATATCACCGGAACCCGAAAGTGTATGTTTTCAAACAAACCAAACTGTATTGATATCGGTTCAGCCATCTACGAGAAAATTGAGCGGAGAGAAAAAAAAACGCTTTTTGTTGGTTACGACACTTATACCATTATATCTCCGGAAACGGAAGTTATAGCTATTTTATCTTCAAACTTGATCAATGGCTCAATAATAGCTCCAGAAAGAGCTTAAGTTGGTTAAAATCGGTGCAGTTACTTCAGATAAAATCGAGCGGAAAAAACAACGCGTTTTGTCGGTTACGACATTTATACCATTACATCTCCGGTGCCAAAAATGACTGCCATTTGATCTTTGAACTTGATAAATGGCCTGATAGTAACTTTCAAACGAGCCTGTTGAAATCTGTTAAGCCATCTTTGAGAAAATCGAGCACGAAAAAAAATTTCAATGGAGGGTGGACACACAAACATTTTCCGATCTCGTCGAGCTGAGTCGAATGGTATACAACACTAGGTTCTCTGAGGGCTTAGTTCGAAAGTAAGTTTTTTCCAGCAATTCTTTAACTCTTTCATAGATAGAGGCAAAACGAAGGAATGGCACAAATTTTCATTAGTTAGATACAAAAAATCTCTTCAATGTCCCGAAAAAATTCTTAATCAACGAGCACCAAAAATAACATTCAATTACAACGGAATGGATTTCTGATTATTTTCTAAGTATTTTTCGAAAGTTGTTATTAATTTTAGCGAAAAGCAAGATGTGCACTATCCAGAGGAACGCTTCACCACATAATACCCAATGTGTTGTAAAATAATTGCACGTTAAACTTACCGTCCATGCAAATGTATTTCACACGCACAATACCCTCGCGCCAAACTACGGCATAAGGGTGATCCTGAGCAAATACAAAGCTGCAATGATTCTGTCCGGAACATCTGAAAAGAAAAATAAATAGAATATTAAATTGTACACACTTATTCTGTTCATAACACATAGACAATATGAAAACTAAAATATCTATAAAGCCTATCAACTATAAGAAAAAACATGTTTATATCCACCTAGTGGTGTAATGATGCCTTTCTCATATTACTTATGTTTTCATCACTAGAATATTCTGTCAAGATTTTCTTTTTCATACTTGAATAAAATTAAAAAAAATATTTTATGTAAACTACCATCAATTTTCAATTTGTAAACCGTTATGTCAAGTTAGTATAGATTCAAATGTGGCAACCCTGCACGGTGGGTGCGTTTTCTTCTTCTTCCGTACCAGCACGTACCGATGCGCACTGATTTTGCATCATTTTGTATGACATTTTGAATGTTTTGATACTCATTGCCCTATAATTTCGGAACCGGAAGTCGGATCTAGATGAAATTGCAGTGTCTTTAAATATACTGAGAGATTTAATTTGAATCATGATGTGTGAAATTCGGTTTAAGGACTATTCAGACATTTCAGTTCTGTGACGGTTCAGTGAAAGTGCCTTCAGTGCGCCGTCAGTGTTCTTTTTTTATCGGAACCCTTCCGTTCCGTTTCCGTGCAGTTTCCGTTCCGGCACAGCCAATGGAATGACATACCGACTTCAGTGAAAATAAAAAATATCGGTGACGACGAATTTGAGTTTGCCGGACGGACGCTACACTGACGGCGAGCTGCGCTGAAACGGCACGGTGCCGGATAGGTGTAAATGCGCGCATAGAAAACGAATGAAATAATATCAGTATCCGTGCACGGTGTCGTGCCGGCACTGAACCGGACCGGATATGTGTGAATAGTCCTTTAACCGTTGCTGAGAAATCGAAGTGAGGTCCGTTTTTGGAGCTTTTCTTTACTATGAACGGTGCGTTCGAATGCGGAAACCGGTCACTAGTAGTCCCAAAGTAGATTTATATATCCACCAACTAACAAGATCTGCCAACTAGATGAATTTACCAGTAAATTTTCAAAAATGTGCAGCTTGTATCGCCATCTCTTGTGAAAAAATACTCACTAAATTGAAATTTTTTTTAATCGCACTGTAATACCGGAACCGGAAGTCGGATCTGGATCAACTTTTCGGAGACTTCAAAGTTTTCAAGACCTTTCATTTGCATCTTAGTTTGTAAAAATCGGTTAGGAAATTTTCGAGAAAATTTAATGCGCATTTTCTCATAGATTTACACATATTGCCTTGTAATTCCGGAACGACGGGAAGTCGGATCGAGATAAAATTCAATAGCGATATATGGGACGATAAGACCTTTTGTTTGATTCTAAGTTTGTGAAAAACAATCTCACCATTTCTGAGAAAAGCGAGTGACATTTTTTGTTGCATTTCACCCTATAATTCTGTAACCGGAAGTCGGATCGGGATAAAATTCCATAGTGACCTATGGGACCATAAGACCTTTCATTTAAACCCGAGTTTGTGGGAATCGGTTCAGCAGTCTCTGAGAAAATCGTTTAGCATTTTTTGTCACATACACACATACATACACACAGACATTTGCTCAGTTCGTCGAGTTGAGTCGAATAGTATATGACATTTGGCCCTTCGGGCGTCGATTAAAATATCGATTTTCACAGTGATTGCATAGAAGGGCAAACATTTTTCCATAAATTACTCCATTGATTTAAACAAAATTGGTTACACATTTATATTCGTCACATTCAATCTGATCTTTTGCATTGAAACTTTTTTTTTCGATTATGGAAGTTTTGACCTTAAGGTCATTCACCTTTTCGGACCAGAAAAACTTTCTGGCTCTATGTGCGAGGTTGAGAATCGAACCCAGGTGGGCTGCGTGCAAGGCATTCACTAAACCATCACCCTGTATCCGTCTTCTTTGGATTTAAAATGGCTCGTGACAAATCAAAAGTTTTAGTTTGCTGGAAAACACAAATTTAATAAACTTGTTTACACATCTGCTATTTAAACGAATTTGGGGTAGATGACTTCAAAATACTAATTATAGATTCATATCTGAATTGTTATCAATATTTTGAACAGTTTTCAGACCGAAATGTTTTCTAATTTTTTATAGGGCTTTCTCAGATTAACACGCTTCGGAAGAGGGGCTTGAAATATTTAATATTTTTATTATAAACCAACTACGGTGATACTATCAACAAATTGTCTTTAGCTTATTCAAGCAAAATTTGCAAATAGCCCTACCATTTAAATTTAAGTTCAATATACAACGAAACACCTATGAGCATTCAATCTGTAGGTACTTCCCAGTTGAAATAAAACATTTCGTTTCTACGCCTTCATTTTCTTTTTCGCGTATTCGTGAGTGTTTTTATTACGGACAGCAATAGAACACATGGTAAAAGTCAGCTGATGCCACAAGATATAGAAAGGTTCGTATGACGGGAATAGTAGAATTATAAATTAAACCTACTGCTATTTTTGACCATACCATTTATATACGTTTACTTCCAGCTTATATTTATAACACCCATTGATAACCATTAGATTGACAACCTGAAATTATCCGCCATAAGTTATGTGAAAAAGATGACCCACTAGCCGTTCGAAACCACAAAATGCAGGCGCTGGCCCGGAACAGGCTTCTATAAAATATTGTTATCTGATTATATCTACCCTTTTGTCCTAGGCTGCCGCAGTGTACTATAGGTATTGCTATTGAGTGCGACGAAATCAATTCGGTCATATGTGCCACAAAATGACAAACAGTACGATCTCATCTGCCTTCGATTTTATGTCAATATCCTCTCCACTGTTACTGCCTTCAGTAATCATCGTATCGCAACTCGCTCAAGTCGGTCGCATCGCATATAATGCCTTGGTACTGGGAAATGCACTAACACTGTGAGGGCTGTTCAAATGCATCCCGTTGAATTGAATGCCTCGCGGACTGGTGTGCACAACGGATCTGGAATAATAAGCCCCTGGAGGGATCGCGTCACGCTCGTCGTTCCAGTCGTATTTAAAACACTAGACACGTCGCGGTGAAATGCGGTGAAGCGGCACGCGGCTACAAAACTATCACTCCAGCGAGAAACCCATTTCCAGCTAACACTTAATTAGCAACCATTTCGGTTCTTAAATTATACTCTCATGGGAGCAATGCGGAAGAGGGAATTGTATAAACCAATTATCTTTTTATTTTCATCGACCTTCCGATGGGCAATCGGTTCCGACTTCAATCCAGTTGTCATCTCATGTAACCGATATTGGACACGTCCCAGACAGTTTCGAAGGAGTAATACATTGAAGGAACACAACGCCAGACACGATAAACGAACATGAAACCGTTCCTGGTGTTCATCGAAATGTAATTGTAAAACAGGAGAAATTATAATGACGGCCTGTTATGAAGACTCAATAAGTTACAGATCTATTTTTTTTTTGTGTGTAACACATGGACTGAAAAGTTCCGGGCCTAACAAAGAGAACACGATTTTTTGGTTCAAAATTGACTTTATTCATCAGCGTGACCTCAATCAAAAGCAACGCAATCATTCAAACGCCGCTCTAACATTTCAATACCACTTTTGTAGAACGATTTATCTTTAGCCGCAAAACAGGCCTTAGCTTCAGCGATAACCAGTCGTGCGAAATTTCTTTATTTTTTTCAGGTCTGCGAATAGCGAATAGTAGTCGCTGGGAGCCAAATCTGGCGAATACGGTGGATGTGGAAGCAATTCGAAGTTCGATTCATGTAGTTTTGCTATTGTTTTGACTGACTTGTGATACGGTGATAAAACAATATTTTTGCCTTTCTCATATAGAAAGGTTATGCAATCACTTGAAAAACCGACTAGTGAAAATTGACCCGGAGGGCCAAGTGTCATATACCATTCGACTTAGTTCATCGAGCTGAGCAATGTCTCTCTCTCTCTCTGTGTGTGTGTGTGTGTGTGTGTGTGTGTGTGTGTGTGTGTGTGTGTGTGTGTGTGTGTATGTGTGTGTGTGTGTGTGAGTGTATGTGTCTAATAATCTCACTAGGTTTTCTCGGAGATGGCTGAACCGATTTTGACAAACTTAGATTCAAATGAAAGGTCTCGCTGTCCCATACGGAATCCCTGAATTTCATATGGATCCGACTTCCGGTTCCGGAATTATAGGGTAAATTGTGTTCAATATTGTACACCGTCACTTAAACCGGCGAAACAAAAAACGTAAAATAAAATTCTAAACCGGTCTCAAAACTACACAAATCGATAGTCATTACAGTAGGGAACTAAACAAACCGATTCCGGCTATCCTGGGTCCCGGGATCCGGTTCGGGAAGTAACGGAAATAGTGTTCATATATACCAAAATAGACCTCACTCACTTTTCTCAGCGATAGTTTGACCGATTTCCACAAACTTAGATTCAAATGAAAGGTCTCGTGGTCCCATACGGAATTCCTGAATTTCATCCGGATCGGACTTCCGGTTCCGGAACTATAGGGTAAAGTGTGTTCAATATTGTGCACCGTCACATAAAATATTTTCGTATGCAACAAACATTTAAATCGTAATTTAGAGTGTGATGGCAACATTGCATAAAATCTTCAAAATTTGAATAAAAACTAGTAGAGTTTGTACGTCAAGTTAGTTGGTGGCCGTACGAACCGACTTTAATTATACCGGTTCGCGGGTTCCGGTGCCGGAAGTGCATATAATCAATGTTGCAAATATTCTTCGTGTAACTAATTCATTCACGCATCCTCGCTGTGATTATACTGCCTTCGAATATGCCAGTCTCGAACAACGTTGAACTATTCACTGCTCGAAAGAGAGAAGGGTGCAAAAGGAATAAGCAATAATCGTAGAGAACCCGAATATACTAATACATTCTTCGCTGCTGGTATACATCGTGCATGTTCGTTTTATACATTCGTTTGTCATTCGTTCATTTATTTTATTCTTCGAGTAGGATCGAATAGCGTCACGGCGAAGATCGTTGGTTTTCTTTCTTCGCGAAGCATTCTTCATTTAATAAATTCATCTTATCTCGTTGGGTAGCAGCAATGGGAGAATGCTGGAATATGGTTCATCACATACACATAAGACTATGGTAAGAGTGCGGGGGGAAACATCTTAATTTGCATGTTTCAAAGACAGCACGAACGATCATCGCGAATTAGGTTTGGCGATGGTCGCTGTATGAATATTCGTTCGATATTCGCTTTAAGTCATTCGGGGGTATGTCCAATGCGAATAACAACTGCAAGGAATAGATATTCGTGCAAGTAACGAAGCAGCGTCGGCTTCGTTCGCGCCCGAATATACGGACAAGTCCGAATATCAGAACGATTATCGAACAAAGGCGAAAGAAAGCGAGCGATGATCATTGACATTCGTTGTATTTTTGATATTCGAGCAACATTGCATATAATAGTGAACCCACTTCGTTTTCTTAAGGATGACCTACGCAATCAAAGCACTGTTTTATTCTGTATGTTATGCATAAACAATCTCTTGGTTTCTTTCAAAAATTGAAGAGAAAATTTTTGAATAGAATACCACAATATTGTATGTACATGAGAAAGGCATCATTACACCACTAGGTGGATTAAAACAGGTTTTTCTTTGTCATATGCGGTCGTTTTTTTGCAATTTCAGCCTTCAAACCCTCCAAAAACGTTATAACGCCATCTATGTGTTAGGTCTGGGACTTTTCGGCCCATGTGTTAGAGCAGCTTTAGTCCGTTCGATTTTCCATCAGTTTTCTTGCACACATTTTACAGTTTCTAAGTTATAACGGTTAAAAAAAAGTTCGGGCAAAAATACATACTGCCATTTAAAAAAACAAAACGGTTTGATATACTGCCATTTAAAAAAACAAAACGGTTTGACTCATGTGCAAAACAAACGGTCTGACTCATGTGCAAAGTTTCATTAAAATTAGAGTTTGTGAAAACAGATGACTTGATACCAGCTTTTACGTATTAATGGCCCCGGGAGTAATATTTATTTGCGCACCTCTAACTAACTGAATGATCTTTTTTTTGCTCGGTGGATTCCATCAAGACCCCCTTAAGACCGTGAGCCCGGGGCCACGTGCCCCCCTGTAAAAGCGGTCCTGCTTGATACCCATTTCTGCACTTACACGGACGCTAGATAAAAGATTACTTATAAAAATCGTACATAAAAATGTTCGGAATGGTGAATAGAAGATGCAACTTAGAGGAATAAAGTATATTTTGAATAATGGAAGCAGAGAATGTTGTCTACAAACCGTGCATTGAGCGAATAAACGAGCCGGAATGTCGACTTAAGAGAAGGTGGTGACTCCAAATCAAGATGATAATAAAAACAAATCGATCAGAACAAGATGCTGACGAAATTTGATAGCGTGGTACAAAGTGATGAGTCAAGACGTGAGCGGGACTTTTCGCCGAAAGTCGTTTCACCATTCACTTGCCATTTCACCGAAGGCCGTTTCGCCGAAAGCGTCATTTCATCGAAAGGCACATTTCACCGAAAGGGTAATTTCGAAGACAACAAATTACTAATTAGAATACTACAAATTCTAGCTTATCATCCAAAATATTTATTTGTTTTTATATCTCCAGGATATTTGATGTGGCGCATCCACACAACCGAAGCCAAGATAGTTCAGTGGCACAAAGCCGTCAGCTGAGTTTCCTTGGGAATTCCGTTCTGAGGGCAATGAACCAATCTAAAAAATATATAATTACAACTTTCTGTATTAAACATAGGGAAATGACATTCGGCGAAACGATATTCGGCAAAATGACACTTTCGGCGAAATGATCCTTTCGGTGAAATGACCCTGACCCGTCAAGATACACCTTAAGCAGCTTTTTATGCAGGAATGCATTTGGCTTCATCTATTGTTTTTTTTTCAAGCAACTCAATAGTTTAGTTCTGTTTTGGTAGGATTCGGCATTTTGTCATTTCGTAAAACAGACTATGGAGTGGTTTACCGCGAACAACGTCGGGGTGATACCGATGGACACTCAACACGTCAGAGCTCCATCTAATATAAGTACAAATATTGTTCCATCGTCTAGCACAGCATCCGGTAGATGCGCAGTTCCAGAAAACGATAGGCAATGTGGAAAATCATGATCGATTTTCTCCGATTTGGATGGAACTCAGCTCACGCCGTCAGTATTAAAAAAAATATGTGTCATAAATGCAATGCGAGTACGTTTTTTTTTTTGCATTTCATTCGAATGGTAACTCGAATTTCATGTCGAAATATCTCGAGAACCGCTACTTCTAGAAAAATATTGTTCTAGGATAATTTATTGTCCTTGTGTTATTCTAGTGTTTGAATGAATATATCAGATTAAGAATTTGAAGCTTAGAAAATGTTTTAAAATATTTTATCTGTAACATCTTTAATTTGAAAATGGCACTAATGAAATTAATGTGAAACGTATGTTTTATTATCAGGTTTAAAATAAAATATGTAGAGGAACGATTTTTTTTATTATTATAGTTATTTTTAAAAAATCAATAACTTTTTACAGTGTATATTTTTATTATTTTTTACAGTGTATATTTCTATTTTCGAGTGCCGACTTGGTTTCCTATAACTTTTTCTTTGACACTTTTTTGATGAAATTGATAGCTTTTGAGTAATGTTAGTTTAAAATAAAGTACAAAATATATAAGCCCTTTTTAAAAATTAGTCTTCAGTCGAATCAGTCTCTCCATCTGTGCAGAACCAATGTGTTTTTATATGATGAGAACGTATGCAAAGCTTAATCCAAATGGAAGTATGAGAAATCTGATGACTTGTAGTCTATTTCAGGAATTGCTCAGAAGCGAAAGAAAGCTGTCAGCAAGATACAGCCCATGGGAAAACGGCATTCTGCGGTGATAAAACTAACGAAACAAACTGTGCGAAACTGGATAAAAGTATCAACCAAAAAGTGCAAAAACTCGCGTTTGCTTGAAAAGAAGCGTGAGTAAACATGTATTGAAGTTGAAAAAGACAGATGATTTGATTTTTTTAACAAAAAGTTTGACCGATTTACACACTTGCTTGTTTCAACAAGCATCACCCTTCATGTCACTGTAATGCAGTACCTACTCAAAGAAACAAAAGCAAAACCTTCCAACGTTTAACTTATTGCCCATCAAAGATCTCTGTAGGGATAATTTATATCTCGCCAAAAACGTTGTTTAGTTTAATTCCCCTACCAACAAAGTTGAAACTTTCGATTAGGACAGCAGATAGGTGGTACCAGCAGTCAGAGTTTGCATTGCAGTTGTGAAACTATATATGTTCGTAAGCATACCAAACGAACGAACCGCTGGCAAGCGTCCCAAGGCTTAGTAGACCAAATGGAAAGAGTAGATGATATGAATAAATTCAAAATATGTAACGGCACGAAACGAGCATATATGACATGAGTAGATAAATCCTGGGCTCTTGCCGTGGAATACCAGTTTCAAAATCGTAACACACGTATCGGTCAATGTGAAGCAAGGTTCATCCGACAAATACATAAAAATCCTTATTTTGATATATTTATAAAAGTCTGTTTAACATTTTACCTCCGAAAATTTCCGCTCAGATCTTGAAATTTCGTTGCCCCAATCAAAGTTCATTCCTCTCTGTAATCCGCTGCCTAGTTCAATCACATCTCAATCGATATACCAAAACATTATTTCTTCCACTTTCGATTTTTCCTAGATATGTCATTGCTTTACCGTACCGTACGAAACTCCGTATAGCAAAGGTCCCCTGTTTCAAGGTAAAACTGATCGTAAAATTCGCGCCACAGAACATGCGCACAAATGCGCTCGAAATCGGGACCTGTTTAGTATTGGCGACAGGATCACCGTTTGAAACCAAATTGAGTTACATACCATCGGATGTCACGTTTCAGAAGTTGTGAAATCATTCTGAATAACAAGTGGAAGTTTGAGCCGCTAGTCGAAATATCTGCCCAATCACTCTAGGAATTATATACGGAAGACGACAAGTAAATGTTCTAACGCTCGGTACCGTACAAATAACTGTGTCTGTATTTATTTGTGCTATTTCATTAAACTCATCATTCGAGTCTCTCTGCTCGTTGCATTGACTCAATTGGTACGATTTATAAACCCTGCGCTCGAGTCGTATTTTTGCTTCATAGAATGACAAATATTGACCATTTATGCACTGATTGAGGCAACGGCAAAGTGTTGCTTCGATAACTAAATAAACAAATGCACTATGTGAAAATAACATCTATACAGTTATAATTTTGTGTAAAACTTTTTTCATTCAAATAATGAATTTCAGACACTATATCATCTACCAGGCATGGCCAATAGTTTATATATCCTAAAAACTGATTTCAAGCACAATTTGTTCGAGTCTTTAATCGGCATTCTAAACTTGACGATACCTCAGAAATGTTATTATGAAAAATGTTCTATTAAAATAATAAGTACATTCAAAGGATTGAAGATCAGGAACTACAGAATGTTTACTTTATAAGGGAATATGTATCCACCATATCTAAGCGAATCTACTCTTTTTTGCACTAAATAAGCGTATTGAAGCTTTGTATAGTGTCCTGGAGATTAAAACTGTTATTGTTAATCTGGCTCTCGAAATCATTAATATTGTGAGATTCTTGTTGTCTTTTTACCTTTCTCATATGGAAAGAATATGCAATCGCTGTCAAAACCGACTTAACAACCGATACCCAGAGGGCCGAGTGTCATATACCATCAGACTTAGTTCGACGTGATCACAAAATGTCTATGTGTGTATGTATATATGTATGTGACAAGTCACACACGTTTCTTAGATATGGCTCGTGGCCTCATAGATATTTTCCTAAATTTAATTTGGATCCTACTGCCGGTTCCGGAATTAATTATGTGCAAATTTATGAAAAAAATCGCACGCAATTTTCTCGGAAATTTCTTAACCGATTTTCACAAACTAAGTAGCAAATGAAAGGTCTTGAAATTCTTGTAAAAGTCCCCGAAAAGTTGATCCAGATCGTACTTCCCGTTCCGGAATTACAGTGAGATTAGTGAAAATTTTCAATTTCATGAGTATTTTTTCACAAGCGATGGCGAAACGAGGTGTACATTTTTAGAAAACTTACTGCTAAATTAATCTAGTTAGCAGATCTTGTTAGTTAGTGAATATATAAAACTACTTTGGGACTACTAGTCCCCGCTTCCGAAAGCACCGATAATACCGAAAAAAGCTCCAAAAACAGAACTCACTTCGATGTCTCAGTAACGGTTAAACCGATCTTCACAAAACATGATTCAAATTAAAGCTCTTATTGTCTTAAAAGATACGGTGCAATTTCATCAAGATCCGACTCTCGGTTCCTATAGCGCGATGAGTGTCAAAACATTGAAATCATCATTCAAAATGACGATGCAAAACTGATACGCGTCGGTTCGCAGCGTCCTTTGTTCAATTTCGTATAGCATCCAGGGTTTCCACATTTAAATCTATATTTTTCAGGTGAAAAATATGTAAATTTGCAAATCTTTTATTCAATTTATACCTACTTGTTAATGTTATTACAAAATCATGATAATGATTCTTTTCTATATAAGTACACTTATTTTCTTTTTCATATAGCAACGATGCAAAAAAGGATAAAATTTTTCTAGATTCCTAGATTTGATTCAATTTGTAGGCTATATTAGTTACTTGCTAAACAAACCGACTTCGGTTATACTGGTTACAAGTTTCCGGTTCCAGAAGTACCGGAAATAGTGGTCGAAAACTCTCAAACGAGATTCACTCAATTTTCTCAGAGATGATTTGATCGATTTCCACAAACTTAGGCTCAAATAAAAGTTCCTTTAGTCTCATAGGTGGCTGTTTGTTTAATGTGTGTTTAACACTCCTAATACCAAGCCTAAAAAAGTTACGCGAAGCACAAAGCCTCAAAAAAAGTTGGAACGGTAACTTTGAGCTACCATAGCTCAGTTGTTACTTGACCAATTTCGATAAATTTTACACCCTCGAAATCTGATTTTTCCCGTTCCAATTTTTTAAGCTTAAAATGTGCCCTACATGCATTAATGCGGCACCTACATAGCGAATAGGATATTGGGAACTTCAACTTTACCGAGTCATAACTTTGTTGTTAGTCAACCGATCTTCAAAAATTGTTAACCATTGGAAAGGTACTACTTCCAGAAATAAAATGCACTAAAAGAAACGAAAAATAGGGTTGTCTACCCAAAGTTATAATGAAAACTGTAGATAGATGACCTAAGAAAAGGTGAGACTTGTTATAATGATCATAAATATCCGAAAAACAAAGCGATTACCTATATATTTTTACACATCATTCGATTGCTAGTGATACCAGCTACAATTTTCGCTCAACTACCATTCCTGCACAATCAAAAGAAAACATTAAAATTTTTTTTGACATGTTTGTGTATAACTCAAAAAATAAGCGATGACATGTACATTTTTTGATTCAAAATATTGGAATCATTACCAGACACAATGTATTGATGATCAAAATTATATATCCCTTCAAAGAATCTCAAGAAATTTGGTACAAATACAGAGAATTTCTATTATTGGGAAAATTTTGCCAATCGACGATAGTGAAAGTTCTGGCCGTATAATTGATGTAATTACTACAGCAAACAACCAAAAAGTTCATAAAATGCTTATATTAAATCTTAAATTTAAATTGCTTGAGTTAGCTGAAGTCATATAGTCATATCAGAAGACAGTGTGTTTACAGTTATGCATGAATATTTAACTATGAGAGTGCTCTTTTCAAAGTGAGTGCCACTTTTATTCTCAGTCAATCAAAAACAATAATGTGTTGATGAAACAGAACAGTGTTTGGCTATGTTTAAAAGCAATAAATCAGATTTCTTTGGATCAACAAATAACAATGGATGGATCAAGGATCCATCACTTCACTCCGAAGCCAAAACGATCATCTGAATCTGAACCACGTCCAAAAGCACAACAGTGGGAAGAATATGACTGCAGTATTTTGGGATGCACATGGTATAATCGTCACCGATTATCTTGTGAAAAGAAAAATACTACACAGTGAAGACTAAATTGCGTTATTAGATCGCTTGAATGCAAAAATTAAGGAAAATCGAAAAACCCACTTTTTCACCAAGACAATGCACCGATTTACGCACAACATGGCAACAATGGTTAAATAGGAAAAATACACTTCGAATTGATTCTGATCCACCGTATAATCCAGATCTAGCCCCAAGTGACTACTGGTTATTAACTGAACTTAAAAAGAAACGAGAGCTCTTCTCTTTTACATAAATACACCACTGTTGAATATAGTCTGCACGCATCATGAGTGCGCGTGTTTATTGTCCTTTACCTCTAGCACTGAATCGCACCAAAGTGCTAGAACAGAGCTCTCAAATTCTCTGAGGTGGACGCAGATATGTTCACAGAGGTGTACACGCCGGTAAACACTCTGGTGTATGGTTTGCGTGGAATAAGCGTGGGGCACGTAATATCAACAAAAAAAAACAATTTATCATCCAATTTTCGTTTTTCCATGCAAGATTTTCATAGCAAGGCTAAATATACTCTCTAATAATCACAGAAGTGTTCGCTCACCATCACGCGCCAGTGATCACTTGGGTGTATTTAGGCGATAGCAAGTGAGAGCGATTCATGCGAAGAGAATGTGGTTCTCTCGCACCAGCTTCTTTCAACACAAGCGCACACTCAAAGTCTGTCCAATTGACAATGAGAAGAAGCGCACTTTCTTTTTGGTATGATGCTCACCGAATGCATCCGAAGTGTTGAAATGAATGTATTGCTCTTGAAGGAGATTACATTGATCAAAATGTTTTTTTTGTTAGTCACAAGAATTATTGAGTGATGTGCTAGCTTTCGGGTTCGAATTTTTGGTTCGCTATAAAAGAAACAAATTTTTTCATTTATTTTCCTTTGATCGAGTCCAAGCAAAAGTTTTGCTGTCCTAGCGATACTAGATGTTTCCCAATATTTCACTATATGAAATAATGTAATAACTGTTACAAAGGGTTACAATTTTTTTTGTATTTATCAAGTTCAATTGGCTCAACTAAAATAAATGCACTTAACATCATTGTTGTTAAAATTCAGAAAAACTATTCATGTTTCAATTCTAAGACAAACATTTGTTCTGTATCCTATAATAACTATATGTTATTATTTTTTTACGAATTTTAAAAATTCTGCAAACGTGTAAGATTATTTTTTCTTAATTGAGTGACCGGTGACCCACATTTATTACCTACTAAGTAATCATACAAATCACGTGAACTTAACGGTTCAAATTTCAATACACCAGACCAGAGCTGCTAAATGTCACTATCAACTAGCAACTTCGCACGACGAAGATTGGAAATCATCATATATTGAGTGTCTGAGAGCCGATCTGTCATAACTTAAATTCTCTTGATATTACACCGACCAGGACGCTCATTGATTGTCGACGCGATTGATCTTCATTTCTCGTGTCACTGCTTGATTACGATGTGACTAAATGTTAATCAAGCAGCATAAACATTTAATTAAATTCATTTACACCAATAAACTCCGAAGTCCGATGACTTTTTGCAAAGAACAATGAACTTTATCAATTTATGTTTATGTTAGTACTCTCATGGAATTTTTTTACTTCAACAGGGAATAGTCTCCTATGAGAGAGAAAACAAAAAAGTCGCCTGTCTTTGACTGAGTATACTTCTACTTGGTCATAGAACTATCGAGTATCTCATTTGACAGACACTTTGACCGTACCGATTAGAGTTGACGATGATTTTAGTCAGTCTGTCATTTGATATGACTGATAACTTGCAGCTCTGCACCAGACCCTTATAACTTTTATTTGGTTACAAAGTCCACAAACAAGTTTTGAGTTTGCAAATGGAAACAGACTCAATTCAATTGAAAATTGAACATCTTGATAGCACTCAAAAAAAAAAAGATTCAATCGATGTCTTCACGTAAGAACAGGCAAATTTAACACTCTTCGTTCCAAAATCAGTAAGCAAATCTCATTTGCTCAAATGATGTAACTAACGGTTTATTATCCAGAAACTACAGTATAGGAATTTAAACAGGAATGTATTCTATTCAACTTGCACCATACCACATCGCGTTTTTGGTTAAAATCTCATTTCATTAGCTTCATAGAATCCCGTAAATTACCTTTCACTCGAATATTATTTCCGTTCATTTGTAGGGATGAGTACAATTTATTAACTCTACACAAAAAGGCGGAAAATGACAAAAACACAAAAGGTACCGGATTATGGGACCATGTAGCAATAAATTCATGAAAATTCGCTTTTGTTCTTGACTTGTGCGTTCATTCGTTCTAAATGGATGGTGGTGAATGCGCATCGATTCAAAATATCCGAGCTACTCTGGCACTAACGCCCCCTAGTCGATATGGGCTAGTCGAACGATCCTCTGTAATGAAAAACGAAAATCCCCTCAGTTTTTCATCTCTACGGCAACGAACGATGAAAATTATTTTGAAAGTATTTTCATAACTGGAAGTTTCCTGTCACACTTCCGACCGACTACTCTTTCCTGTCTATGCATTGCGTTGGCTGGGAAGGATTAACCTGTCATGGCTTTTGCCCTCAAAAGAATCGAACACCAGGACAGTATGTCGGTTGATTCAATAAAATGCCTTATTGTACGAGGTGAAAACCGCATAAAACTGAAAAAGTTCAATTTCCATCTGTGAAGACTGTAGAAACCCTCCGGGAAAATATAAAACTCATTCTATTCCAGTACGACATCATTCACTTGCACCAAGAAGATATATTTTCCTTGAACGTGAAGTGCGACTGTGGTGGCTTCAGGCCGTACAGTCTCTTTTCTTACATTATTCAGCTTGACTAAAAGTCGGTAAGGAAAGTAAAAAGTTTCGGGTTGGGATTTAGCCACTCAAAAGTTCTAACAACAACCAACGTTTTCGATTTTTACAGCACACCAGGAACTCTACACGAAAAGGTTTCCCGCCCATCTAGAAAAGGGTAAACCATTTGAAAGTGCTGAAAGTTACTGCCGTCCGGAGTGAACGAGCTGAATGTTTTCCGGCGTACATCGTTCCAAACGTGGAATCACAAATTGACAAATGAGTTATGGTTGTAAATCGGCACCTTCTGGTGGAATGCATTGCAACGCGTCCGCACGTTTTTGTACAGTGAACATCACCATCCGTCTGTGCTGTTACAGGAGCAAGTTTTGAAATAAACGGTAATGAAGACGTCATTTTGCATGGGTTTTGAAGTTTTGGTGTAAAAAAAATAGCCGTTAGCTAAAAGTGGCAAACAATTTTACGAATAAAAGATTTAAGGGGTCAAATTACGATGTAATTAAATTCTTATTCAGCAATGGAACAAATTAAAAATCTCGTTTTGAAATGATTTTGCTCTAATTAATATAATTGATTGCGTTTATCATTTCATTTCATTATCAAGCCGAGCATTTATATTTTCAAACATTGCCTATTTACGAATGAAACCATCATTCAACAGCGGTGATGAAAACAAGAATTCCTACACGGAAAGACCGAAATCAGCATTTTGGCGAAAAAATTAGTTGATTTTCTGATTTTAGTTAGTTATTTTTTGAGACAACTAAAAAAATCTTACTTTCGCTAATTTAGATTTTTTAATTCTAATTCCCTTAATAATAATAAAATATTTGTTGAAATGGCTATTTTTTTTAGTTGAATTCACCAATTAAACGGGCTGTCATTTCTCAGCTAAGGCACGCTTCATATCCATTCAACTAATTTTTTAGTTGAATTAGAGAAATAAAACGTTGTTTTCAACCAACATAAATGGTTGACTTGGTTTCTGCCATTTGCAGCTATATGGCGCTCTGTCACCGAAAAAACGTTAACATCGTTATGACTACTAGCCACTAGATGGCACACGACTACCGAAAAAAATTTCAGTCACGATTATCTTTTCTATATTGGCAGGTATACGATGTTGTATTGGAGAGAATGACATAAGCGAAACATAAACTTCTTTTTGAAAATTTTTCTTCTCAATTGCTGTTTTCTTCATTCGACTTCGCGAAATTGACTATGTCACTGAAAACTTTGAGCACTCGGTACAAGTAATACACCGCACAGCGTAGCTCAGAAGGTTGGAAGATACAGAAAACATCATTTGACATACACAATTAGAGTGCAATATTCGAAACTCACTTCACTGTTCCCCGTAAAAACATTATTACGCACAATCGCTTTAAATGCGCACAAATTCTGAATAAATACACTTTCCACTAACAGTTTACGTCATTTTTACATATCGGTTTAGAAATTTATATATGGATATATCGTAACACATGCGAAAAACATCTAAACAATTTGCAAGCAGTTTCAACAAGACTGTCCCTTTTAGGATTTTAATGGATTGTTTTGCTTCGACACTTCTCATGAGTTTTTAGCTAATAAACTTGTTAATAAAACCAATTTCATTTTTGTTTTCTTTGTCCTGTCCTTCAGTAATGATGGTGATAGATAAATAGAAACAAATTTTCTGATTTTAATAACAAAATTTGTTGTCAATGAGAATTTCGTACTGGATTGAAATATTGCTGGTTTGTGTCCAGAATATTCGCCAACTAAACACATTCTCTGAAAATAAGAATTTTTTTCAGCAAAGTAAATTCTCAATTTTAACTAATTTTATAGTTATTTTGGAAATTTTGTTGTTAAAATCAACTAATTCAAAAACAGTAACACGAATTAGGCGCAGAGCTAATTTCGGTCGTTCCGTGTAATGAAGCATCATTCAACTAAACGGACACATTTTAAAACAACTTTATGCTGCCTCACGCACGCCGATTCCTCTGAAAACCACGCATCATTATTCACTGTATAAAGTTGTAAATTACACAGCTCATTGCATATGTTTCACATTCATTCCCATAGTGGTGGGATTCGAGTAATTACCATATATTTCGTGCAGCGATCAACCATTCGTTAGCCGCTGTTACATTTGTACAGATCCCTATTTGTAGATGCACTGAGCTATCTCTAATTTGACGATTTGAAAAACATTGTATCCTCTCGGCTCTGCCGCTCTGCATTAATGCACTGCCATGAACAACCTTTCCCCATGCTAAAGTAGTCATTTTGTCACTTCCAAATCTGTTGCTGCATCGTTGAATGAATTATGTCAACATGTGATTTTTGGTGGCCCATTCCAATGTCACCCTCCTGTAATATCTTGGGTATTTTCAAGTTTCTTCTTTAATTGCTGTATTCCGTCAAACTAAACCATTTATTAAATCGATGTGTAGCGGAAATGAACTTTAGGTGTATTTGGTTGGAATTGTTCGGAAAAACAAGAATGTATTTGACGAGTTGCGTAGATACGTCATTACGAAAAAAATTAATAAAACCGATTAAGTTAAGGAATCTTACCACAGGAAGAACAAACCCTCAAATGTTATACTTGCCAAAACAATTGGTAGAGTCTTTTCTAATTTTACAATCTTTCTCAATTATGTATGCATTTTACTTATCCTATCGATTTTGAATGAATGTCAATTCATTATAACATTCAAAAAGGTATTGTGATGCACCTATTCACAAATCCAGCATTGTTGATATTGGATTAGTCGAAATATCTTGATAACTGTGTCAAACTATAAACTGTTTACCAAATACAGTCTTTGACATTAGAAAACGTACTTGATTCTTTATGCCCCGTTTACACTTCTGCTGGCTGCCAGCATGCTGGTGTCAGAGTACTGCCCTCTTAGGAAAAAAACATTCAACGGTGGTCCTTCGTTGGTCTAATACTTCGGATCATTGGACCACAGTTGAACGTTTTTTCCTAAGAGGGCAGCACACTGACACCAGCATGCTGGCAGCCAGCAGAAGTATAAACGGGGCATTAAGTTTTAGGGATATTTCTGTCTGATACCTGCAGAGGGCTACGGTCCAAAAATAAATTTATCTTAGTATGCCGCGCCACAATTCTTAATAATAACCTCACTTGTAAACAATTTTCTCGTTTATTCGAAATATAGATTTCTCCAAAACGCTGTGTGACAGCTGCTTCAAATCGGGGACTGAATTGTAGATGAGTTGGGCCTTCATAATCTTGGCATCTGACAATGCGAGCGCCAGTCTATTGCCGTGACCTTATTTTCCTCTAGCCATGTCATCGTCAGATATCTCCGGTGGTTGGGGTCATTGCCCTCTTGAAACATGCAATTTAAATGGTTGTTCTTAAACTCTTGAAATTATTCGAAGTCCAAAACAAAGCCTTGGTATTACATTCCTGTAGGGGAATTTGACCTTCTGTTTCAACAGACTTCACAGCCGATTCAAAGTGTACAGAACCATTCCATGGCTAATGCTACGATTCTACTGACACTACGAATCCTTCCAGGTCGGAACTCGAACATACGACAACTGGTTTGTAAGGCCAGCCATATGCATTGAACCGCCAACCCGGGACATTCGAAGTCCACGTAGTCTAATAATTTTATTTATTTAATTGAGCCAATGCAGTGAGATTATTATTTTTTTTTATGACGTAAAACCATCATCAGCATAGCTTTACTTAACGCAAAACGAATTCGGGAAAGGTAATTGAAATTTCGAAAATAAAAATTTGCTAGAAAAAAATCATTGAGGCTAAACTTGAACATGCAGACTCTTTGCTTATTCATTTGAATCACACTTCAAAAAAACATATTTTGTTTCCTATCGTCCAGTAATAACGTTTGAGAAATTTAATATCTATTTTAGGCTTGTGTATTTTGAAAATATGAGAATTTATGGCAACATTTCCAGATAGATCTTTAAAATAATACACGATTATTTTGAAACTCCTTAACGATAACAAAAACTTTTTTTCTATCATAATACTTGACCGCGGAATAATAATGGTAGCATTATATGACTTGAGTCAATGTATTAAATAACCATCTCTGAATTCTCAAAAGAATGGAAAAATCTCCTGGTAAAATTGTCGTTTTGTCAAAATTACCAACACAAATTGTCCCTTTTTCGTTCGCTTTATGGCATAATTTATGCCAGTTTTAAAATTTTAATCTGGAAATTATAACAAGAAAAACTAGCAGCCACAGCAGCGTTTTACTAGTGTTTCAAAAATACGAAAAATAGAAGTGTATACCAGTTTTAAACTTGACAGTAGAACTGTTCGAATAAATTAAACAAGAACGGCTGGCTAGGGATACGTTTGTTTCAATTTTAGTTCTATTATAGATCCACCCATATAGAAATTCCAGCTGCACGGAAAGACCGAAATTAGCATTTTGGCGAAAAAATTAGTTGATTTTCTGATTTTAGTTAGTTATTTTTTGAGACAACTAAAAAAATCTTACTTTTGCTAATTTAGATTTTTTAATTTTAATTCTCTTAATAATAATAAAATATTTGTTGAAATGGCTATTTTTTTTAGTTGAATTCACCAATTAAACGTGCTGTCATTTCTTAGCTAAGGCACGCTTCATATCCATTCAACTAATTTTTTAGTTGAATTAGAGAAATAAAACGTTGTTTTCAACCAACATAAATGGTTGAATTGGTTTCTGCAATTTGCAGCTATATGGCGCTCGTTAACACCGTAATGACTACTAGCCACTAGATGGCACACTACTACCGAAAAAAAATTCAGTCGCGGTTATCCTTTTATATTTGCAGGTATAAATACGATGTTGTATTGGAGAAAAAGACATAAGCGAAACATAAACTTCTTTTTGAAAATTTTACTTCTAAATCGCTGCTTTCTTCATTCGACTTCGCGAAATCGACTCTCTCACTGAAAACTTTGAGCACTCGGAAAACAAAAACCGAATACAAGTAGTACACCGGACGGCGTAGCCCGGAATGAGAAGATACAAAAAAACATCATTTGACGTGTACAATTAGAGTGCAACATTCGAAACTCACTTCACTGTTTCGCGTAAAAACATTATTACCCACAATCATATCGGTTTAGAAATTTATATAGGGATACATCGTGACACATGCGAAAAACATCTAAACAATTTGCGAGCAGTTTCAACAAGACTGTCCCTTTTAGCTTTTCAATGGATTGTTTTGCTTTGACACTGCTGTCCTTCAGTAATGACGGTGATAGATAAATAGAATCAAAGTTTCTGATTTTAATCACTAAATTAGTTGCCAATGACAATTTCGTGTTGGATTAAAATATTGCTGGTTTGTGTCCAGAATATTCGCCAACTAAAAATTCTCTAAAAATATGAGTTTTTTTCAGCACAGTAAATTCTAAATTTTAACTAATTTTATAGTTATTTTGGAAATTTTGTTGTTAAAATCAACTAATTCAAAAACAGTAATACGAATTAGGCGCAGAGCTAATTTCGGTCGTTCCGTGTGCTGAATTTACTCTTATGTTTTATAGTGACACCATTTAGAAGTGTTTTCGGAGGTTATATCAATACCTGGTTGAAAATTTTCCTGCACACTTAAAACCGATTCTCGAGCTCGGCATAATGAAATGACGAATTAGATCGGCATCACGACATTTTGCTGATTATTCAATAATCCACATGCTCTTTTCCGAATTTTCCGATATCTCGACAAAGCGCGTATGATTCTAAGTAATTGATCTTCACAGTCGGAGAGAAGGATTGACTATGATTTAGATCTATTGTTTATAAGTTGTGCGCGTCTAGCCCCATCTTTTGTAGTCATCGCCCTTTTGTGCACCTTGATTCCCTGCAGCCGCTCCGCAGCAATAATTTTAGACTTTCTTAATTATTTAGTAACCGATTAAAATGTTAACGGAGGACGCTAAGTATGCTTCGCGTATCTACTCTGCTGAATCTACTGATTTTGATTTTTAAAGATAAAAGATGTACGAAGCTATTTTATAGTACTAACTTTTTTACAACAGTCACCATGCAACTTCATTTTCTTAACATTAAAGCTACTAGACTACAATGTATTGTTCCAAAAATAAACCATCTCTTATTCCAGAGGTTATTCCTAACGAGAACGGCGAAGGATAATCACTTCTCAAGTGTTGGCTCTACGCAATGCCTAAGATTTCCCCTGTTTTCTGCTTTCCTTTCACTCCTATTTATCAAGTATTCTATACCGTTTGGCTAACGATGTCGACGGTGAATGTTCATCCCTCACCGACCGAGGAGGGGAAAATTGAATGGTACGGAAGGGAAAAACTCAACACCATGTATAAATAATGCTGTCGTGCTAATACTGAATCTGAAATACTTTTCAGCCAAACATCGTGCTGCCGCATATACACTCACACTCACACTCACAGTTAGTATTCTGCCCGATTACAACAACATAATTTGAGGTTGGGGGTTGCGTGAGCTGGCGAGACAGGTTGCGAAACCGGACGTCCGACTTGATCCTTTTCCAGTGCCGGCACGAAAATTCCACCCACACAGCAGTTTTGGGCCGAACAAACAGGTAACGAATTTCGTTTCCATTTCATCGGATATCACTGAATAAATTTCTGAAGGAGAGATTCGGAATAAATTAAGCAAAATCATTCGATATCTTAGTTTTACCTCGTAATGCCATAATTTGAATTGCAACAATTGAGACGTTATACAATTTCAACCTTTAGTATACAAAAAATTAAATGAACAAAAAATAATTTCAATACTCTTCTCCATAACCTTTATGACGTTTTCTAAATGAAAGTCGTCGAAAATCGACTAATTGCATTTAAAGTGAAATGTATTCAAAAGAGAACTGAGTATGACTAACACATAAAACTCATCATAGCGTTTTTTTTTTAATTTTGCGTCACGAATAACAAACCTGTTATTACGAAAACCGTAGATTTCAACCCACATTTTAAATAATCATTTTCATGTAGCTCGGTCCATGGTCGCTCTTAGCTACCCACTCAAGCCACAGATACTGTTTAAATCAGTCTTAATCGATCCACCTTGCTCACTGTGTTGTTCGGATGCTAACGGATCAAACTCAAGAACTTTTGTCACTAGGTTGTCGTTTGGTATTCTGATGACATGTCCAGCACATCGCAGTCCTCCAATACGTGATTGTTACGGCGTCTTCACGTTCCATTTTCCATCTGAATTCCGCCATAAATGATTCGCAGCCCCCTTAAAAAAAAAACACTAAGAGCGCATTGAACTTCGACCCTGTTGCATTTTTCTGAAATCCTGGTCATAGAGATAACCAGCCTAATGAGTTTTTCGTTGATAGTCAGTTCTGTGCGGCAGCATACTTTTCACGATAGTATTCTGAGTCAACAGTTCCTGTTAAAATACGCTTTAGACAAATTTCATGATTGTCGGCGGTCGCAAGAGAGCCAAAATACACGAACTCGTCAACCACCTCGATATCGTCACTATCAATATTCCAAGTTATATTTCTTCCCTAGAGCCTCTTGCTAGCATATATTTAGTTTTCGGTTCATTTATAGCCAGTTCGATCCGCTTAGCTTCGGTTTTCAGTCAGATGTATGTTTCCTTCATGATGTCAAATTAACGTGTAACAATATCAACGACACAAGCGAAGCCAACAGTTGAATATATTCGAAAGATTGTAACACTCCAAATGTTTACGTTGCGGTAGGTGCGGAAATAAATAACGTCGGCAAAGAATTCCCCGTCGATTTGATTTGCAGTTAGATCTTCAGGTGACCTTGTAAATAGCTATGCTACGAACTACCATTTCTCGGGAGGAGCATCGTTGGCCATTATCATCATCATTGTCATTGGAATCCGTGTGTAGGCAATCCAGTTCGATCACAGGTCTGTACATTACCTTCCAGTCTACCTAAGCGTCCATATCGCTGATGACAAGTTTCACCTCTCGCCGTGATGATGCTGTAATTAAAGAAACGGCCTTCAATCTTCAATACACACATGCTGTCGCTGATGGATGGCCACCCGATTATGCTCTGGCGAATCTTGTCCAGTACTGTAAAGACAGTTCCTGATATACTGAATATACATAACACAATTCTGCTAAAAGGTAGCCGCTCGATACTCACTTTTCAACAACTTCCATTTCATCGGATATCACTGAATAAATTTCTGAAGGAGAGATTCGGAATAAATTAAGCAAAATCATTCGATATCTTAGTTTTACCTCGTAATGCCATAATTTGAATTGCAACAATTGAGACGTTATACAATTTCAACCTTTAGTATACAAAAAATTAAATGAACAAAAAATAATTTCAATACTCTTCTCCATAACCTTTATGACTTTTTCTAAATGAAAGTCGTCGAAAATCGACTAATTGCATTTAAAGTGAAATGTATTCAAAAGAGAACTGAGTATGACTAACACATAAAACTCATCATAGCGTTTTTTTTTTAATTTTGCGTCACGAATAACAAACCTGTTATTACGAAAACCGTAGATTTCAACCCACATTTTAAATAATCATTTTCATGTAGCTCGGTCCATGGTCGCTCTTAGCTACCCACTCAAGCCACAGATACTGTTTAAATCAGTCTTAATCGATCCACCTTGCTCACTGTGTTGTTCGGATGCTAACGGATCAAACTCAAGAACTTTTGTCACTAGGTTGTCGTTTGGTATTCTGATGACATGTCCAGCACATCGCAGTCCTCCAATACGTGATTGTTACGGCGTCTTCACGTTCCATTTTCCATCTGAATTCCGCCATAAATGATTCGCAGCCCCCTTAAAAAAAACACTAAGAGCGCATTGAACTTCTACCCTGTTGCATTTTTCTGAAATCCTGGTCATAGAGATAACCAGCCTAATGAGTTTTTCGTTGATAGTCAGTTCTGTGCGGCAGCATACTTTTCACGATAGTATTCTGAGTCAACAGTTCCTGTTAAAATACGCTTTAGACAAATTTCATGATTGTCGGCGGTCGCAAGAGAGCCAAAATACACGAACTCGTCAACCACCTCGATATCGTCACTATCAATATTCCAAGTTATATTTCTTCCCTAGAGCCTCTTGCTAGCATATATTTAGTTTTCGGTTCATTTATAGCCAGTTCGATCCGCTTAGCTTCGGTTTTCAGTCAGATGTATGTTTCCTTCATGATGTCAAATTAACGTGTAACAATATCAACGACACAAGCGAAGCCAACAGTTGAATATATTCGAAAGATTGTAACACTCCAAATGTTTACGTTGCGGTAGGTGCGGAAATAAATAACGTCGGGAAAGAATTCCCCGTCGATTTGATTTGCAGTTAGATCTTCAGGTGACCTTGTAAATAGCTATGCTACGAACTACCATTTCTCGGGAGGAGCATCGTTGGCCATTATCATCATCATTGTCATTGGAATCCGTGTGTAGGCAATCCAGTTCGATCACAGGTCTGTACATTACCTTCCAGTCTACCTAAGCGTCCATATCGCTGATGACAAGTTTCACCTCTCGCCGTGATGATGCTGTAATTAAAGAAACGGCCTTCAATCTTCAATACACACATGCTGTCGCTGATGGATGGCCACCCGATTATGCTCTGGCGAATCTTGTCCAGTACTGTAAAGACAGTTCCTGATATACTGAATATACATAACACAATTCTGCTAAAAGGTAGCCGCTCGATACTCACTTTTCAACAACTTCTATCTCGTCCAATACCGTTCCTGCAGTGCTACAACATCGAACAAACGAGTTTGAAAATCTTTGGAAGTACTTCATCAACGCGTGAAGTATTTCGCAAACTAATGAACGTATGTTCGTTCATAGTGTAAATTCAATTGTTGGTGATACTACAAGCTCTTAGATCGAAGATGGCGTCGAAAAGAGAGCGAGTGCGTAAAGCAGTCGTGTGCGGTCCGGATCTGTCAGTAAAAACTTTCAAAAAAGCTTGGTTTTCTTATAAGCACTGTCCATGACGTTCTCAAATCATTCGATACACATTTGAAAACAGCCAGGAAGGCTGGGAGCGGAACAAAAAAAAACGGATCTCAAGAACCACCAGAAGGACGTGGAGGTAAAGCAAATATTGCAAAAGAGAACAGATGTTTCGGTACGTACTAGGGGCTAGAAATGTCTCCAACGGTGACGGCTAAAACCCGAGCTAGCAAATTGAATCGCAAATATTCGACGAAGTTTTGCTGCGTGATAATGGACGATGCAACATATGTGCCGAAAGACTTAAAGCAGTTTCCCGGAATGTCTTTTTATACGAAACGGCGTAGAGAAGCATTTCGGGACAAAGAAAAAGGTCAAGTTTCTCAACAAATATACAGGCAAGCAGTATGCAGCTGTGGTCGAGTAAACCAACGCTTCATCACTACCAGACCGATAAACTAGAAAATATACAGAGAATAATGCCTGAATAAGCGAATGCTACCATTCCTATGCATTTATGTCGCTCCATCGCTATTCTTGTCTGAATTGGCATCTTGTCACTACGCCGAAGATTTTTTTTTGGAATGGTATAAAGCGAATGAAGTCGATTTTGTACCGAAAGAGGCTAATCCGACTTAATATCCGGAGTTGCTACTTATCAAGCGGTATAGGACTCTCCTGAAGAGAGAATTTTCTCAATATAGTTACATTTATAAGGAAATTTCGGAAAATGTTGTACAAAAGCAGTTAAGTCTATTGCAGAGAAATGACCCTAATGGCTGGAGTAAACTGAAAAGTTCGTAGTTTCTTCGTGCAGCTTAACTAATGAACTTAAATATTTTTAGGATGACTAAAACTGTACAATTGAATACCCTGGGCTTTGGATGATGAGCTACAGGGCGCATATCCCCCTTTGCGGATGGGGGTGGGAGTCAATTTACACTTCGTATTGACAAAGTCGGACCATACCGAGATCGATCGTTCGCTTATAAATGTAAAAGATGAAAATTATTATGTTGTCTGGATCGATCACGGAGTGGACAGGACTAATAATGCTTGAAACTGACAATAGGTCATTAGGTGGTTTCGAGCATTCTTATGCCTGGAATTGGTCACCAATTTGAATTATTTTGATCCAGTTGGGATGAATATCAATATATCATATTCGTCCTGAACTTGGTGAATTTAATTCTAAACTACGCGTTGACCGCATAAATTTCTTTATTTTGCATGACGAATGAGCATGCTTCAGTGAATTGAATTTTATGAAATTTACATTAAGGAATGGTTTGGTTTCAAAAAATCTAATTAAGGTCGAGGGCATTTAAGAATGCTCTGGAAAAAAGAAATCAGTGGCCCTTATTACCGTTCTCACTTCCACTTTCACATTCATTTCACTTACATGTCACTTCACTTGATTTTCCCTATTACCAGTATCACGCATAGTCAAGTGATCACTGTAGTGGAAAAAACTCATTTTTTTCAACGAAATGTTGATGGCTTGATGTTCATAATGACATCAAGTTCAGCCAATGGGTTCGATTCCAAACCCCGCACATAGGGTCGGAAAGTTTTTCTGGCCCGAAGAGGCGAATGACGTTAAGGTTAAAACCTCTAATCGAAACAAAAAAAAACAGTATTTAGACTTGTGACTGGTGACTTTTTCATAACTTTTGAGTGCTGTATGTTCTCGTAGAAAATTGACACACTGTGGTAATGTCTGTGGAGGTTCTAGTCCATTCAAAACCTCTTTGGAACATAGGCCTTAAGGTCTACCAACGAAACCGATGACATTAGTGAGTTTCTTTTTTGTGGTACACACTCGTGGTATCACATTCAATTAATTGGATCATCGTGATGAGTTATGAGGTAGTCCTTGTTCATCCAAAAACTACTTGGAGTATAGGCTTTAAGATCTACCAGCGTAACCAAGTGAACTATCAAGATCCTTGTAAACGGTTCATGTTCGTGATTCCACATGAAAATTTCCTTATTGTGAATATTCTAGGTCATCCAAAAACTACCTGGAGTTCAGGCTTTGAGATCCACCAGCTCCAAAAACTGCGGTAATGAGCTTTTAGGCATTCAATTAATAATCCTATTGTAAATTAACTACGCCATCCAAACTCAACCTGCAGTTCAGACCGTAAGATCTACCAGAATAACGAAGTGCATATTAACACTTAATCTTCCCGCTCCATACTCGCGATTCACTGAAGTTCTTGGATGACTGAAAATATTTCTTAAACAGATCAAAATAAACAAGTAGGCAATATGAAGCTCCACGACTATGAACAGCCTTGGAAAATTATACATAAGTTGCTGATTGCTCTTGTAGATCATAAGAACTGTTTTCACATGAAGTTCTTGGACTACTGATAACATACCAGGAACAGCTATAAATAGACAAGTAAGCAATGTGTTGCTCTAAAAATATTAACAGTAAACAAAAAATAGATATTAGCAGATATAGTTCTTGCTGTGGCACAGGGACTACAGGACAATATTCCAAGTAGTTGTTAAATCTTGGAATATCTCTTACGGATTGCCGTTGTCTCAGGATATACTCTGATGATCCTAGATGTTTCTGCGTAGATTTTCTGTGTGATTTCGTAAAAAAAGTTTTTTTTCAATTTCCATGTAAATAACATGGAAATTGAAAAAAAAATTTTTTACGAAATAACAGGATGTTTTATTTATTTTACCAAAATTTAATTTTCGCACCTTCGACTGTGCATAAATTGAAGGTCCAGTGTATTCCAAATCTAATTTGTCCGTATTTTGTCGTACATGCCTTACACAGCATGTTATAAGTTGATTCAGTTGAATACGATCAGTATTAGATTTGTTTATTTGTTTATTTCGAGTAGGGAAAAGCTCTCCAACAGGCATAAAACCTCCTCTTCTTTTGAGTCAATTAGATCATCGAAGATTACGGTGATGGATATCTATTTGTAGAAGCTGTAAGAGCTCGGGTCAGTCTATCCTTGATTGAAGGAGATCTGCCACAAAAGTAGCCCTGCTGACATCGCGACGCACAAATAACAAATCGAGATCAATCAGTTTGCATCTGCATCATAGTAACTTGGAAGGTACTAAGGGTATCTCCAAAGAAATTTTCGTTGGACTGCTTCAATGCGTTGTATATCTTTTTGGTAGTCCGGTGACCAGACAACCGAGGCATATTCGAGGCATATGGAACTAAGGCACAATATAATGCCTTCAAGCAATGTTTATCATCGAATTCTTTAGTAACGCGGAAAATGAATCCTAGCAGTTTAGAGATTTTGGTGATAGTAAACTCAATGTGCTCCTTAAAATTTATTTTAGAGTCCAGGAGGACACCAAGGCCCTTCACAGATGATGTACGTTCCAGAGCAATTTGTGAAATATTATAGTCGAAACTCACTACAGACTGTTTGCGACTGAAAGAGATGACAGAGCATCTGGATGCGTTCGAAACCATTGTGTTGATATTACACCAATAAGTCAAATTATTAAACGGATTTTGAAGGAACTTTGCGTCAGCTGTAAATTTGATACTATCATGCACTTGATGGAAACATTTAGATTGTTGAGATAAAGTGAAAATATAAACGGTTCAAGTTGGCTTCCTTGAGCGAATAATAAGGTTGCACTGTCTCCTATTTTCATTATCATTTCGCGACTAGTAAGATATGAGTGAAGCCAATTCAGAAATGACCTAGTTAAATCCTAGTCTATTTAACTTTGAGAATGTTATGTGTTGATTAATCTCGTCGAACGTAGCGGAGAAATCGGTGTAGATAGATTCTACTTGTAGTCGTGATTGTAACGAACGTATGATGAAGGAAGTATATGATACTAAATTTATAGACGTCGAACAGTGGGACATGAAATCATTTTGAGTCTCAGATATATAGTTGGAGCAATTATGTGCAATAAAATCCAGAGCTATAATTTCAAACAGCTTAGATACGGCGCACGAAGCTGCTATTCCGCGGTAGTTCGATACTCTACACTTGTTTTCTTTTTTATAAACTGGAAGCACATAGGATTTCTTCCATATTTCAGGAAAAGTTCCTGAACCGGAAGAGCAGTTGAAAACTGTACTTATCTGTAAAATTGAAATTCCTAGTCTAAAAATACAGAAACATGTAAATCAGATCACATACATCAAAACAAAGAGACATACGAGTACAACTATCAGGTTCAAAACAGAAATGATAGATTCTCTTCTCAGAGCAATGGGAAGCGGAAAAATGGACGCTTTGCAGTGAGTCGATACTGTCCAACAATTCCTTTCTTTTTTTCACTTTTTTAAAGTGCCATTTTTATCCAGGGCTCCATCATGGGATAGCCAACAACTGAAATTCGCACGCCACTTTTTCATGAAACACGACACATCAATCACTCTCACTATGACACAGTGGGATGTTTGTTTTTGGTTCATCCCATAATTGATTCTGAGCGAAACGACTTGGAAACCCGAAATTGACCATGCTTCTGCTGAAACATGTGACGCTACGCAGAGACAAAAGGAAGGCTCAGTTCATCGAAGTTGATTTTTCAGTAAATGACACTATACATTTATACGAACATTAGACCAGCGGTTTCCGATAGTTGATGTCAAACGGAAAAATAAAGTTCCGAAAATTTTGGAACGCATGACATAATACCAACCGACTGGAATTCAAACATCAAACAAATAATTGATAGTGTGACTCCATTTCTAAACGAATGGAAGAACGATCTTGAAAATTATGTATCGCACGCTCACTTTCGATTTCATATTCCCACATCACGCAAAGGGGCAAAAACCCCAAACAGGAAAGCAAATTTGCACAAAACGCTACACCGATACGATACATGAAGAACACCATATGGAACGACATTTTCCTGTTCCAGTCATCCAGGACGGGTTTTTACCGGAACTCAAGTCCAGAAACAATTGTGAACATTTTTCTACCCTACACTGCACCAGACACGGCCCGGCCGGTGGTCAGCAATCGCCATGATAAGCATGTACTCCATTAAAACAATATACGCACGGTCAAGCACATTACTTACCGAATGCCATTTGTTATGGCGTGGTAGATACGCTGTGATAAATGCAATTAATTTGCGTCAATTTACCAAACGCCATTTTAGCGCTCGCTCCGGTTGAAATACAGACGATGAAACTTTTCGAATGTGCAGAAAAGAACCGACTCAGATTTTAAAACATCGTTTCATTACTATTGTCGTTTCTATCAAGTGATGATTAAGAACTTCCTCTAATTATTTCACGAAAGCAGTTGACACGAATTTAGAAATTCGCGCAACAATCTGAGTTATTTGAATTGACAGTACATCCATAGATACAGAAAGAAGCGAGTGTAGTATTGTATGTTATGCATATGAACTTGATTCAAAACAGTTCTACCAAACACCCGCAGTACTCCGCATAGTTTTCAAAACACCAAATTGGTACGATAAAAGCCCAACCCAACTTTCAGACAAGCTAAAACTTGTGAACATCGTCTAGACTAGACTCAACACCAATCAATTCGTCTAGCTGTCAATCACGATGATTTCCTACAACACTAGAAGATTGAATGTTACCCGAAATGCCTGTAGCAGGTAAATTAACGACTGTTTTTTACCACCTGAGTAATTCTACACAGAATCGGAAAACGATTTGTTAGCGATAAAACTGATTGGACTTTCTAGATTTGAAAAAATAGATGGAATCCCAATAAAACTGTAAAAACAAGATCCGAGAATGGGAATCAACGAATGATTTCATGAGCCCGCGCTATTTTATGCTTTCATCCGGCATTGAATCAGTTTTAATGAAAAAAACCCTTCTTAATCCACCTAGTGGTGTGATAATGCCTTTCTCTTCTTTCATAACAGTCTCATGAAAATATATTTCATACTTTTATTGAATAATTTCGGATACTAATTTTGACACCAATTGATTCCGATTGATTCGAGTAGTTCACAAAAGGATGCTTCAGTTTTTATGTCACACAGTCAGCATCATTTTTCCAAACTAGTGCTTGACATTTGCGTTGCTTATTTGTATGAGAACAGTGATGCTAATCTAAAAAAAACCCTTTTTTTTCGAGGTGCTTAAACTTTTGAGCACTAGAACTTAACAAAAATAGAGGTGATCCCAAAATTTTGGCACCCTTGTATATATAAGAGCGGTAAATATCAACGTGTTTTGTCGGTTACGTCACATATACCATCATATATCTGGAACCAAAAGTCACAACCATTTGATCTTCGAACTTGATCAATGGCCTGAAAGTAGCTTTCAAACGGGCTCAAGTTTGTTAAAATCGGTTCAGCCATCTCTGAGAAAATTGAGCGCGTAAAAATACAACGCTTTTTGTCGGTTACGACACTTATACAATCATATCTCCGGAACCAAAAGTCACAGCCATTTGATCTTCGAACTTGATCAATGGTCCGACAGTAGCTTTCAAACGAGCCCAAGTTTGTTAAAATCGGTTCAGCCATCTCTGAGAAAATTGAGCGCGTAAAAATACAACGCTTTTTGTCGGTTACGACACTTATACAATCATATCTCCGGAACCAAAAGTCACAGCCATTTGATCTTCGAACTTGATCAATGGTCCGACAGTAGCTTTCAAACGAGCCCAAGTTTGTTAAAATCGGTTCAGCCATCTCTGAGAAAATTGAGCGCGTTCAAATATCTTCGAAAAGTGCACACACATACACACAAACACACACACACACACACACACACACACACACACACACACACACACACACACACACACACACACACACACACACACACACACACACACACACACACACACACACACACACACACACACACACACACACACACACACACACACACACACACACACACACACATTTTCCGATCTCGTCGAACTGAGTCGAATGGTATATAACACTATGGGTCTCCGAGGCCCCGTTCGAAAGTCGGTTTTTCCTGCAATTCTAATACCTTTCTATAGAGAAAGGCAAAACACAAAAAATTCTAAACTGCCATTAGTAAAAAATTCTTTTGCTATCGATTTCATAAACGACTTCTCCTTCATATTGCAAACAAATATTCTGTAAAATGTGGTGTAAAATCTCCAAGGTGGAAATTTCCCTATTGCAATGTCAATAATAACAATAACAACAATAATGTCAAGCCTCCTATATGGAGCTAACCGTATGGAAATGAAGGTCACAAACAAAAACAGATTCTGCTAACCTAAACGAAAACAGAATTGCTTGCCCTTGAAAAATGTAAAATCTGGCGTAACTATTAATTCACATCACTGTACAATTTATGTAATGAACAAATATTTTAGTAATGCAAACTTAGTAGATATCATTTTCGGATATCGGTTCCAATTGTGTCAACATGAAATTGGTTGCATGCAATCGATAGTAATGAAACTATTGATAAACTCGGAAGGATTTTTCATATAAATACCAGCACAGATTCATCCAACCATCAGTTCCAATCGTGAATTGAAAGTTGTTCAATAGCTAAAACCTGTGAAAATGAAATCATTTTTTATTGTTGGCTTTTGTTTATGCTTGCTTGCTGTAAGTATGAAGGAAACTATTGTTATTCCAACTCTCTTAGAACAATTGCATTACTTTCTCAGGTTGGGCATGCAGCTCCGCAACTTGACATTGTACAGAATTTACTAGGAACTGTTCAATAGCTAAAACCTGTGAACTGTGACATCGCAGATATCCGCCATCAACGCGCAACTGAATGGTATAATCGGTCAAATCACATCCACTTTATCAAATTTGACTTCGGCTGCTGGTGGCACCGTCAACTCGTTATTGTCATCCGTACTATCCGGAGCCCAAGGTGCCCTTCAGAATGCCCAATCAGTTTTGAACAAAGTGGCCACCAGCGGTTTGAACACTGCTTCCTCAGCTGCTACCAACACTCTGAACAGTGGAACTACCCAGCTATTGGGAGCCGTATCTAATCTGAGCAACATCACGAATCAAGTAATTGCAGCTGGGGCCATTGCTCCACAGGATCTGTTGAACCAATTGAGTGCGGCAACGGCTGTTGTAAATAATCTGGCTTCCTCGGTGACCGGAATCGTTGGTTCATTACTCAATTCTGTTTTTGGTCTAGTTGGTGGTCTACTGGGAGGTCTGCTTGGATAAGCTTTCTTCTCTGATATGTTGGAATAAATACCTCGAACAACGTTCATATTACAACAATTGTTTCAATTTTGTATTATCTTCTGCATTCCTATTCATTTCCACTCACAAAATCTATAATCTTTTGACCTCAAAAATCAGCAATGATTCAGATTACTAAAAATGATCTTCGAAAGAATGTAACTGATGTCACACTGTTTATCACTCAATATGAGATCCCGAATTGATCGTCATCTATGAAAATTGTTAAAGGTAATTGTGCTGTGATCTGATGAAATTAAGTTCAAATCATTGTCCTCTCTTAAGAACCGCATTTCGTGCTACAGAAACTAGTTTTGATTTTACGATATTTTAATCCACAGGGAGGTATCCTGGTTTGTCATCTAAAGGTTCAAGACTACGCAGTTCTTAAAATCTATCGAACATAAAAAGGGAAAGTACACAACTACACTGACTGAAATGACAACGCAACTATAGAGAAATGACAAAAATGAGTAGCAAGACGTCAAACTTCACGTGCTGTGATCTAGATGAACCTTTGTACACGTTTTCAGTATGATAAACCATTCAGTTTGTACGAATGTAGAAACCAACTCGATTCAAGACTGACTTTAGAAAAGTATTGCTGCAACGTTGTAAATCAAAATCTGTAAATTGTACCCAACTGGTGTCCAAAAAGATCTCGCAGGAAACTAACTAAGTAATTTAAAAAATATGTACAATGAAAACTAAGTTGAACTCATTTTGGGGTTAGCCAAATCTTGTGCTAGGGCACATAACCGTTTTCATTATTTTTACGTTTCGTCTTTGACTTATCAGTGCAGAGCAGTTCAAATTGAACTGCTTAGTGCTAAACTCGGCAGTTCAATTTGAACCGCTAAGCAGACGTAAAGTTTCTCCTACTTACAGAACTATTTTTGTTTTGCAACGAAGTGCAATGTCTTTTCTGACGTGCCGAACGAAAACGTGTTTTCGACTATTTCTGGCCGATGCAGGTATGGTCTTTTAGGGGTTAGCCAAATTTTGTGCTAGGGCACATAACCGTTTTCATTATTTTTACGTTTCGTCTTTGACTCATCAGTGCAGTAACTTTACGTCTGCTTAGCGGTTCAAATTGAACTGCCGAGTTTAGCACTAAGCAGTTCAATTTGAACTGCTCTGCACTGATGAGTCAAAGACGGAACGTAAAAATAATGAAAACGGTTATGTGCCCTAGCACAAAATTTGGCTAACCCCTAAATGACCATACCTGCATCGGCCAGAAATAGTCGAAAACACGTTTTCGTTCGGCACGTCAGAAAAGACATTGCACTTCGTTGCAAAACAAAAAGAGTTCTGTAAGTAGCAGAAACTTTACGTCTGCTTAGCGGTTCAAATTGAACTGCCGAGTTTAGCACTAAGCAGTTCAATTTGAACTGCTCTGCACTGATGAGTCAAAGACGAAACGTAAAAATAATAAGTTGAACTCATTTTAGAGAATTATAAACTAACCAAGAGAATTAAATTGAAAAGTGTTCAAAATTATGATAAAAATGGTTAGGCGGCTAGTTTGGGTAAAAATTCCAAAAATTGACACACGCAAATTTCATACGCATAAATGTTTGCTATAAATACGTTATGTTTGTGATTATATTTTAAGATCACGCATCTTGAGTCATCTCCGCAATATTTGAATATCAAATTTGTTGTAAAAATTAACATTTGACGTTAATTTGAACAGTGTATTTTTTCTATAAAAATGATGAAAGTACAGTTAAAACAATTAAATGCATTCACAAAACTTCAAGTTCTAGAAAGTAATTTAAACAAATCGAATGATTATTTTTTATCACAAACCTAAAGTTTCCCAAATGCCTTTAAATTGTTTTAGCCTTAGCTATTTCAATTTTAAAAAGGCACTAATTAATTTAACGAGAAATGTTGGTTTTAGTAACAAACTTAACATAAAAATATTGAAAAAAATATTGAAGAAGCGTGCATTTTATTTTTCGGTTAATTTTCTAATTCTTGAAAAAATATTTCAACTTTTATTTTCAGTGTTAATTTTTTAGTCTGTTCACTTGATTTCCTATAATGTCTTCTTGGACACCATTTTCATGATATTGATAGCTTCCACGATTTAAAGAAAATGCATTCATCCTTTTTAGTAATAATTGTTCTTGAGTTGTCTCGGTCTCTCTTTCCTTAAAAACTTAAAGATATGGCATACTGAAGGGTCGTACAAAGTTTCGTCAAAATTAGTTGTCCTTATTCTTATGCAACTGTTATCTTATTTGTGCGCATAGAACTATTGTTTCTCTTTTTGAGTTTAGTTTAGATCTCCTTTTTTGTATTTACCTATTGAGAAAGTGGTTAGATCTTGTTGAGCGTTTAGCGTTTGTTGAACGACATACTGAACAAAATACTTGTTAAGTTTGCTGGAACGGTTTGATGTTGTTTTCTTTCTTACAAAAATAGCGCGATAATCGGGTGTTTTTTTAATTTTTAAAGAAAATGTGTTGTCATTGCACGCGAAGTAAAAGTATTCTACAGGTGATTATTTTAAAAAAATAGGTAGTTAAAAAACTTAAAAAAAAAACTTCCAATAAAACTAGTCCAATGGGACTCCAACTTCGTGGCGCGGTTCGAGCGTCTGTTTCAAAATCGACAAACATACCTTATGATCAAAAACGAACCGGAATTTTCATTTTAAAATTCCCGCGCTTGTCCAATCGGTAAACTTTTATTCTCTCAACGTTGGCAACACTTTTATACACATTCTGTCAAATTTTGACGCATATCGTACGATTAGTTTTTGTTTGGCGTCTATACAAAGAAATTGAAAAATTTTCGTGTGGCGATTTTTATAATGGATGAACATTTAGAACAACGTGCGTGCATCAAATTTTGTGTTGCAAATGGATTTAAGTGTTTCGAAACGTTGAAAATGTTAGAAAAAGCCTTTGGTGAATCGGGCCTAGGAAAAACACAGGCATACGAGTGAGTGGTATAAACGCTTCAAAGGTGGTCGTACAAGCTTGGATCATGATGAGATCCCTGGCCGCCCAACAACATTTGTTACTGAAGAAAACATTGAATTGGCGAAGCAAATCGTGTTGCAAAATCGTTTGTAAGAGAGATTGCTGTGTTGTTGGCCATCTCTTATGGGTCAGCCGAACACATTTTATGTCGTTGGTTATGTCGCAGTTTTTGGCCAAAAACTCAACCAATATCATCAACCAAGCACCGTACTCTCCAGATATAGCCCCGTGTGACTTTTTCCTCTTCCCCAGACTAAAATTGCCATTGCGGGGAACGCGTTTTGAGAACATAGAGACCATAGAGACCATAAAAGAGAATTCGCTGCGTAAACTAAAGGCCATACCTTCGGACAGAGAAGATGTTTGGATATAAGATATCGGTCGGGTGACGGCCAGGATGTAGACCATGTTCGATGTACGCGCTATTGTGTCTGTTTGGCGTTTTAGAGTGACTAAAACAAGATTCAGAGTGGCGAAATGGTAGCGCGTATGCACGGAATGCATAAGAACGCAGGTTCGAGTCCTGTCTCTGAGCGTATCTTTTTCCAAAAATTCATCTTTTCTGTTAGTTTTTCATTCGTTTGGCTTCTCCAATATATGTTTCCGCTCAGTCATTGCAAAACTGAACTTAGTTATGGCGGCTTTACGTTAAACAACTAAAATTAATAAATCATGTATACTAAGTTTCATTCAAACCGGAGAAAGTCGATCATAATTGTACTACCTTTCCTGTTGTTAATTTCTGTCATTTCTTATGCCCCGTTTACACTTCTGCTGGCTGCCAGCATGCTGGTGTCAGTGTACTGCCCTCTTAGGAAAAAAACGTTCAACGGTGGTCCTTCGTTGGTCTAATACTTTGGATCATTGGACCACAGTTGAACGTTTTTTTCCTAAGAGGGCAGTACACTGACACTAGCATGCTGGCAGCCAGCAGAAGTGTAAACGGGGCATTACTGGCAAGCAAAGCAAAGTCTTGGCATTACATTCCTTTGGGTGTGGAATTTGGCCTTTCTGTTTCATCAGAATTCGCAGCCGATTCTTACCGTACAGAATCTTTGCGTGGCTAGTACTATGGATCCTACTTGCACTAAGAATCCTTCCAGGTCGGGGCTCGATCATACGACAACTGGCTTGTAAGACCAGAGTCCTATGCATTGAACCGCCAACCCTGGACATTATCTTACTGGCAGTAGTGATATAAAACACAAAAATGCATAGATTTCTCATTGTACATGACAATGAGAAAGGAATTATTACTCCACTAGGTTAATTAAAATATATTTCAAGTCCTGATATAACATTTCTTCTGTGGAACATGACTATTCTGTTTTAATGTCATGTAACAAATTTAAAATGGGCTTTTTGATAGCTCTACGGACGGTCAATGCCACAATTTAAATACAAACTAAAAAAAATCATTTCATTTTACACTCGGAACCTATACCTCACCTAACATTGTCTTTTTCTAGCGTGTAGCTACAAATGCTAATAAGCTTTTAGACTGACTTTATCCGGCAGTTCTAACATCAACCACAAAGAGCGCTACCAAATTAATTTATCATGCCGATCTAATTTTCCCCTCGAAAGAAACGCATTCTACGACGAGTTGCTCGTTGCCATTACGTACTTGTCGAAACGAGCATTTCAATTCAGCCCGAGAATGCGGAGGTTATTCTTCCACCTCGGGGATGTAAGCGCTATAACAAGATTCAACAAAAACTTCATTATGAACAGATGAATCCTCCAAATTTCATTACGCAAAACTGAGGGAACAGGAGAGCGTTGGCAGCCTTGGGCTATTTTTCACTTGACATTTTTTATAACTGTAAACGAAAGGTATTTAAAAATTCCGCACTCTGGCATTTTAGTGATTTTTTGGCATTAAAAATGCCTTACTCTTCACTATATGGGGCCGGGTGTCAATTAAAAGTTTCAAAATTGTCGCGTAACCTTTTTGTGTCATAATTTTGAACGTTAATAACTCGGTCATTTGTTGATGGATTGTTATAATTTAACAACCAATCGATTCGGAAACTTTTAACTTAAACCTGTATGACGACGTCGTTTCAGTATTTCAATAGCATACTATTGAAAAAATGGTTGGAATCGACCTATGTTTTCATCCACCAATCCCTGTTGTACAAAATGACGTCAACTTCTTGTTCGGCATAGGAGGCTTTGGGTCATGCATAAAAAACACTATATCGTTATGCGTAATATGAAGAGAAATCTATAAATATAGGCTGCACAATATTTCTTTGCCTAGTTGATATTTGACTGTGAATGAAACAAGTACTAGCTTGTCCAGTGAGCTGATGACGGGATTGTATATGCGTTCACTTGCTGGATTGTCGCTTTTGCATTATGTGTTGGTGAAATTTCCTGTTGTCTGCGCAACACCGTGTTCGCTTGAGTATCTTATATATCATCTAGCTATTGAAGAACCGAATCAGCGTGGTTACCGATTCTTTTGAAATATCTCAAATTTTTGGTCGATTTTGCCAATAAAAATGCCTTACACTTCGCTTCCCGAGGCTGGGTGTAAATTTTAAACATGCAAAACTAATCGCGTAACATTTTTCTGTCATAATTTTGAACGCTTATAACTCAGTAATTTGTTGATGGATTTATATAATTCAACAACCAATCGATTCGGAAACTGTTAACCTAAACTTATGAGATAACGTCATTTGAATATTTCAATTACATACCATTGAAAAATTGGTTTGAATTGAGTATTTTATTTTGCTTCTCTGGTAATTATCAGGCCAATTTAGAATTATCGACGATAGATTTTTCGGATCTAAGTTGCAGCGCTTGTTCCTCGATGATTTGTTAATGGATTTTCCTAATTTAAATGATTCCAAAGCTTCAATATTGTAAGTTTAAAAATGTTTTAATTTGTCAACGGATTGGTTTGCATACTTAAATCTCCATTCGCATTCGAACAAAACCTGACAATGTGACTGAACAAGTTGTTGTCTCACCAGGAATTAAACGCTTCAAAAGATTCAAAATTAAATTCTGAAACTTATCTAAAAGCGGCCTCCTCGGTTTAGTAGTATAAATGAGTTCCACAGGCTCATATATACAGTACAATTAAATGCAATATCATATAGTATCAAAGATAAACTCAAGGTAAGTTTACCTGCGATTTTACATGTATCGTATGAATAGGAACCCTCGTAGAATTTGGTTAACCGCCAGTTTCAGTTCAATTATTATTTGCTTCAAAACAATAAGCTGGCTGATGGCTACACACGTTGTAACTATGACAATGTTCATACATGTGTTAATAACATCAAGTTACAATATGAACAAAATTTCGGAATTTTGTTGCGTATCCATTTCGTATATTCCTAATATGCCAAAGCGAAAATCAATGTAAGTAACTAAATATTTTATGCGGACTATTGCACATGTTTCCTTCCTCGTATTGTTGCCATATTATTTACCGACACTTTCCGAAGATTATCGACGATTTTGAAGGATTAATAAAATTACACCATTACTGAGATTACTGGTACAACATTCTCTTGGATCGATTAACTGTTTATAAAATTAATAAGTCCACCCAGTGAACGACCATTATTAGGTTAAAACTGGGTGTAAATAAACGATGTAAATCAAATCAAATTGATAAGTTTGTACGTTTCTCAAAAATTATCATCATAAAATAAAATAGTTTCATTTGTTCAGGTTTTAATCTTTAGGTTGTTTGTATCTAAAATTAAGCTTTCAAGTAACTTTGAAGTGTAGTGAAGTTTAGTGTATCATCATCATTATCATCTTTATTTTTGTATTTATTATGAAGACCCTAGAAACGTTTCATTTTTAATGTTATTGTGCTCGGTCGTGTCTTGAATACAACCCTCTAATTTTTCATCAAAAAGTAGTGTTTCATCAACACAAACTAATAATCAGAAAGCTGTCAAATTTATACACGTATCTTTTGAAGGTTGGTACTAACTGAAAATGGTATGGATTTAATTCTAGTGGCGCCCTCTCATAGAAACGATACGAACTTTTCAGCCGATCTGTTATCTGTTAAATCAGGGACAAACTTGACGTAGACTTTTTTTCAAATCATGAAAAAATAAACCGAAAATATTCAAGTAGTAGAATGTTGCTTTATTTAGCTCATTAAAAAATGCAAAACTTGTATGCAAAGATGAGACAATGGCTGTTTGTTATCTAACTCTATCCGGGCGTCAGTCATCGCTACTCATCTCGGAACCAGATTGTGGTAGATAATTTTTCAACGATGGGAGGATTCCACTATAGCTGCATAGCTTGGTAGCTGGCGATAATTCGTTACGTACTGAGTTTCAATACTGGACCCACACCCCTGGTTCAATAATAATAGGAAATGAGAAAATGTGAAAAAACGCCTTTTTCAAAAACACATTGGTGCATACGTACAGCACCTGGTTGATTGCATCGAAAGGAAATTGTTTATTCGATAGTAGAATTTTGAAATCGGGCGATGTTCTTTGTGTTTAAATAAATGGAAAACAACACAAAAAAAAAACTTTTTCAATCCAGTAACTGAAGTTAAAACGTTCTCCCCATAAACATGTATATTTTTCAATACATAAAATTCTTTCATTTCAGTAAACCCGATAGGCTCTCGAACCACAATTTTTTTTTCTAAATCATTTATTTTACATGAATTTGTGAAAATCGGCTGAACTATCTTTGAAAAATTGATGTGTGCTCTAATTCAACTATTCTTTAGAACCACTGCTTACGAGGCTTCAGAAATCAAATTTATTAAAACTGATGTGATTTTGAAACATTTTATTTCCATTTTCGTCATGACTCATTAGAAAAGAGATTGCGTTTCGGTGCATGTGCTCGGAAGTTTTACTAAAGTAGAGTGAACTCAATTTGCTTTCGAATCTTGTTCGATACAGTCAAAAACCACTTCCAGTTAAATCGACGATAACGAATAATAAGATAGTTTTGTGAACGATAAGAGAGTATAAGGAATAACAATTTCCGTGATCTAGGTCCTGGCATACATCAAGTAAGCCTAGATTTCTCACTGTACGGAGACACTACCAGCACCTCTAGTGAAAAACAATTGTACTTTTTTCCATTAGCTGCTATGGTTGCGTTAAATGCGTTAAAATAATTTTATACATACATTTTAGGAGCAATTGCGCACTCATTTTTCACCAAACGGCGCTTTTGGTGTTACAGGTTGCTTAATTACATTACTATCAGGTGTACAACTTTGCTTCCGCCGTTTTCCGATAGGTGGCTGTACCGACTGAGGCTGGTTAAAATACATAGATGATAATGCCTTTAAAGTGAGTGTGTACAGTGCCTAATAAATTGTCATCGCCGTTTCAGTGACAGTTGTCCTTGTTTTCGTATTATTCACGCTCGAAAATGTCTGTTCATGTGCCCAATTCTCGCCATTTGCGGGAAGTTTTATTTTTCTGTAACAATTCGAAAAAAAATGCAACTGAAGCGCATCGAATGCTTTCAGAAACTTACGGTGATGCAGCTCTGAGTAAAAGAATGTATCGGGAGGGGTTTCAACGTTTTAAATATGGTGCTTTCGATGTCGAAGACAAACATGATGGTGGAAGAGAAAAAACCTTCAAAGATGAATAATAATTTACTACGAGCTCTTAAAACCGGGTGAAACCATCACAGGAGATGCCCCACCCGCCGTATTCCCCAGATGTCGCCCCTTCTGACTTCCACCTATTCCGTTCGATGGCACACGGCCTGGCAGATCAACATTTTCAATCCTTCGAAGAGTTGGAAAAATGGATTGCTTCATGGATAGCGTCAAAATAGGACTCCTTTTTTCGAACCAGGATCCAAAAATTTCCGGAAAGATGGGAGAACGTTGTCGCTAGCGACGGACAATACTTTGAATAATACATCTGTAAGCACTTTTTCGCAATAAAGCTTTAAATTTTGGAAAAAAAACGGCGGAAGCAAAGTTGTACACCTAATATTACACTGGGAAATCTAGATCTATTTTATTTATGGTCTTGGTCGTTAACGTTGTTATATTCATACAACAGTGAATGCAATTTAAACTTTGTTAAATCTTGAAAGAACACAACAAAGTGCACGAAATACCTATAGCATTAAACGAAAAATTATCGTCATACAATTGACGTATTTCATGCCAAAACATACTCGGGGTTTGCAAAACCTTCGCAGATTTCAATGAAACTTTGTCACAGAAAACCACTTTACACACTTATTTTTAATTGATCTAGACTGTCTTTTGAAAAGCATCGAATTTTGAACTTCATTGGAGAAAGACTAATCCTATCGAAAAATGTTTGACGAGTGACGATTGCAGATTTAGTCAATTTTTCAAATAATAATATTGGAACAAAACCCAAACTGAGTTCAACACTGAAAAAAAAATGATTTCAAAAATTTACAAAAAAAAACGATTTGCAAACAAAAACGGCAATTTAAGTTTGGATGAAATTTTGTTTCAAGATCAGAGAAAAGTAAAAATTTCAAATATCTTTAGAGAGTCTGTTTACTCGAGAAAAAGTTTGCGGACTTCAAGTTCTCTATAATGTCTGATGCACGGAATCAGTTCAGCGAGCGAAACAAGGAAATGCCACGGCGATTTTGAAAATCTGCAAATTTTGACTAATGTTTGCGAAAAACACGGGATGGGATTTTCAAAAGTTTGCAAAAAGGCCTGGATCGAAAATGGTTGAAAGCTGCTATTCAGTAATTCATCGAGTTCGAAGATCAAATGACTATAGCTTCTAGTTTCGGAGATATAATGGTATAAGTGATATAACATTAATTTTCTCGGTGATACCCTAACCGATTTCAACAATTTCAGACTACAAACAACTGTTGGACCATAACATAGATCAAATTCGAAGATCAAATGGCTGTCACTTCTGGTTCCGAAGATACATGTTTTTTTCTATCTGCATTTTTTTCAGAAAGTAACTAATGATCAAGAATGTTGTCAAATATACGACGTAAGCATTGAGTCACGTTTTTCTGAATTAACCGAAACAATCTTAACGATTTTCAGTTACGAATCAGACAAAATGCGTGTCGAAATTTATCCAAACGTAAAAAATATGTTTTTATAAGACTGCTTAAATGACTATAGAAAGGAATTATCACACCACTTGGTGGATTAAAAAGAAATTTTTTTAATAATGCGAAGTAGCGCTCACTCAAATAAGAACAGTTGTTTTATGTCCGACGGTTTGGTCACTAGTTTGTATTACTATTAAAAAAAAACTTTAACACTTTACGTTCGAAAATCATAAAACAAAACAAAGTTAGCATTCGAAGCGTCGAGCAGTCTAAAAGCAGTTTCTATTTTCGAGACCGCTAGACAACAACCACTAAACCACAAAAAAGAAACAATCACATAATGATATTTACTGCAGTGTTCACCCAGATAAATGTATCTCGATATCTAGAAGCATAAATCAAAAACTAAACCACAACGAAACATAATGTTCTTTGCAGTCATCATCTGCGCTTTTGTTCTTGTTTGTTTATTTTCATGCGGTAGCATCATTTGATATGATACTCTTTTTTGCAAACAAAACGGTTCCATGCTCAAAAACGAACAGTATTTCTGTTAGAGCGTTCGTTCGGAACGAAAAAAAATATATACAACGAAAACAAAACATGAACAAGCATCTATCCTTAGAAACAAAATCCAAACCGCAATTGCACCAACAACAGATTAATTCAAGTACTCTCAGGCAAACTAAGCGATATCAGCTTTTACCGGATTGAGGATCCCGCCGCTTTCGTGTTACGGCAATTTTTTCACTCGAGTTTGTTATTTGATATTTCACTGTGAGTAACATCTTCAGCGTAATTTTGGGATGCAGGTTGTGTGATAGAAGCAAAAACAATTGCAGGTTGAACGATGTTCAGGTGCTCTGCTTCTACTCAGTACATTGCAAATTTGACATAAGGGAGGATTTCATGCTTTTCTCAGTAGCCACTCACTTTTGGCAGACATTTCAATGAAACTGAAAGTTCTTAAGCACGAGATATAATTATAAACTTTGGTGAATATGAATCGTTGTTGTGTGTAATTTCCGGTGTTTGTTCCATAGTATTTTTTTCGAGTTTTGAAAACGATTTTCCTTACGTAACCACTAAACTTCTGTGCCAATCATCCGATTTTTATAATTCTGTTTTAATACAGATAAGTTATTTGCAACTCTATTGAATATCTTTGAATTTACTGTTTCTTGTTTTTAGGGGCAAAATAACTCAAATTATGTGAGTCACAATGCTTCGAAATTCGCTTACGAAACTTGTGTATATCCGACCAACATATAATAATATAGTTCTAGCTAAACTGTTTCTTTTATAGATACGTGATAAGAAAAATTTTAACTACTAACGACATAAAACTTATATCAGTATTAACAATGAAAATACCTTTCTGTTATTAACTTTTTGCTGCTTGCTGAGTTTTTTTTTCCGGAAACGATTGAAGCTTTCTTGTTTTTCAAAGAGCGCCATTTTGGGAGTGCGTTTTGCCCCACTGTTTGAATGCTGAAGGTGATTTTGCCCCGCAAGCATTTCTATGGGAAATTTCTGAGAGATTTGCCAAATTCGAGGATTCGCTTTCAACTATGATCTTTTAGAATAGCTTCTTATCCCCACTTTCCCTACCCGGTGTTGTGATACTGCTTTTCTAGTGGCATTCGAATTTAGAAAGATCAAAAAATTTTCAGATCTGAATCAAGTTATTTAACGATGGTTTAACTACAAGCCTCTTATTCGTTGACATTTGCGAAAACGATTGTATCAGCCATAATACATTGAACATCATTAATAACCCCTTTGGCGATTTCAATCGAGTTTAAGCATGTCGAAATCGTTTGAGCTGTCATCAAAAAAATGTCTCCGGATTAGGGCCGCTTTTACAGAGGGAATGGGAGCACGTGCCCTGGGCCCACGGTGTTAGGGGGCCCTTGAGAAGACCGACCGACCAAATAAAAAAGATCATTCAGTTAGTTAGGGGCACCCAAATATATCTTGCCCCCTAGTCCCTTAATACGTAAAAATGGCGCTGCTTCAGATAGAAAAGAGTGTGAGTTTTCTGATGTGGTCATTATTCGATTCTATCGCTGGACTGAAGGTGTACATCATGATCGATTTACACTCATTCAATTACACGATTATTTCTCCGAAGCGAGCAATTTGAACGTGGTCAAGTTCGTTAAAACTGGTTGAGTTATCTCTTGAAACAAAAAGCAGTTTTTCGACGACGTCGCTGAAATGATTATGTCTTCAGAGCCAGATGAGTTCGCCATAAACCATTTGAACTTGATATGTGACCTTATTGTAACATTATGCTGAGCCCAAGTATGTCCAATTCGGTTCAGACATTGTGCGTAAATAAAATGTCAGATTTGTCGGTTACGTCACTTCTACGATTATATGTTCGGTATCCGAATAGTCTTCTGTTCGTTCGTTGAACTTAATCGACGACCCAATGGTAGCTTTCAAACAAATCTTCAGTTCTCTGAATCAGTTAAGTTATCTCAGAAAAAAATTGAGCGAATAGAAGAGAGTGCGGTTTATCGGTTATATCGCTAATACGATTAGATGTCCTCGTATGCAAAGAATCAACATTATTTCTATCAGTCGGTGTTGAACAGTCGTTCGCACCGCACGCGTATAGCTCTTGGCTCCTGGAATTTTTTTCTGGCTACCTAGAGTTTCATTGATTCAAGGCTTCAGTCTTTTTCAAGACTACCTGAATCACTAACTAAGTGATACAAAGAGTGATATTAGAGTGACTAAGTGATACAAAGAGTGATATTAGAGTGACTAAGAAATTAATCAGCCTTTTTTAAGGCTAACTATTCAAAGAACTAATTAAGATTACGAACGTCTTATCCGATATTTGTCCGAGAAACTTCATAAATTTTATTCATATGATATAAAATCAGACAGACCCTTCAAGGCTGTCTTGAAAGGATTATCAAATGATCAAAGTATTGATGAAATTAAAAATGAACTAAAAGAATTGCTTGGTTTTGCCCCTTCCCAAGTAATACTTATGAAAAAAAGAGCGAATGGTACTTCTAAACCACGCTCTGGAATTTCCCATGAACTTTACCTAATACACTTCAATCGAAGTGATGTAAACAATTTGAAAACTTTAGAAAAAGTACGTTTCATTTCCCACATTAAAATTCATTGGGAACATTATAAACGGCATAATCGTATTGCAAACTTAACGCAATGTCGTCGTTGCCAAGGCTTCGGTCATGGAACCAAAAATTGTCATATGGATATACGGTGTTTGAATTGTGGTAAATCACATTCGAAAGACGTTTGTCCAATGAATGAAACCACTGATAAATTTTCATGTTCAAATTGCAATGGAAATCATAAATCCAACTATTTGAAATGTCCTGTCAGGGAAAAAATTTTAAACGCTCGTTCGCTTAGACAACAAGTCAAATCAACTACCTTAAATTTACAGAACATACCTGAAAATCAAAAAACCGTTACAAATGCCACGCCTAATTCTTCTAAGGCACTGATTTCTTCGAATTTGAAACAAAAAACAGGTACGCCTGCCAATTCGTCTTCTAACGAAAACAATTTATTGACAGGTAGATCGACCTCGTCATCATCTTCTTCTAATGTCAGTTATGCTGGTATATTAGGTAGAAAACTACCTCCTATTTCTTCTAATGTAAATAATTCTAACGAAAACAATTTATTAATAGGTAGACCGGCCAAATCACCTTCTACTAATGGCGGTCTACCTACAAATATTCCTTCAATGCCATTCGCTTCTTTAAATGAAGTTGATTTAGGCGATATAACTGAAAATAAAATGATCTACCTACAAGATCAACTTTTTCAAATGATCATCCAAATGAATTCGACTTCATCTCTTTTTGAAGCATTTCAAATCGGATGGCAATTTGCAAATAATATTATAATGAATTTAAAATTTAATAGTGATGTTAAATAAATATTTGAATATTTTAAATTGGAATGCTCGATCTTTGAAATCGAGTGAAGATGAATTTTATAATTTTCTCGAAGTTCACAAAATCCATATTGCCATTGTGACAGAAACTTTTCTTAAACCAAATGTCAAATTGAAAAGTAATCCACATTATGTGGTTCATCGATTTGACAGGTTTACTGGAATGGGTGGTGGAGTTGCCATTTTTGTCCAACGGCAAATTAAACATCGAATTTTACCTTCTTTCAATACTAAAGTTATTGAAAGCTTGGGAATCGAAGTTGAAACCATTCATGGAATTTATTTCATCGCTGGAGCATATTTGCCATTCCAATGCACCGGCGAACAATTAAATTTCTTTAAAGGCGATTTGCAAAAACTTACAAGATATCGATCGAAATTTTTCGTAATAGGGGACTTAAATGCTAAGCATGTCCAGTGGAATTGTAGGCAAAATAACAGTAATGGTAAAATACTTCATAATCAACTCTCAGCTGGTTACTTCACAGTTCTTTATCCCAGTAATCCGACTTGTTTCTCTTCAGTGAAAAACCCGTCTACAATTGATCTGGTTCTAACAGATCAAAGTCACATTTGTAGTGAACCGATTACACATGCTGACTTTGACTCAGATCATCTTCCAGTAACATTCAGACTTTCCAACGAAGCTATAATTAATCCAATTAGTTCTATTTTCAACTATCATAGAGCTAATTGGTTGGATTACAGATCTCACATTGAAAATCATGTGGATCATGAAACTATTTTAGAAAATTCTGCGGACATCGACACAGCAATTGATAATTTGAATCATTATATTATCGAAGCTAGAAATCTTTCAGTTCCCAAAGCTCAAACTAAATTAAATTCTCCTATCATCGATGACAATCTTCAACTGCTCATTCGGTTGAAAAATGTTCGTCGACGACAATATCAACGTTCTCGTAATCCTGCTATGAAAAATATAGTTAAGGATTTACAAAAAGAAATTAAACATAGATTTACTCTTTGGCGAAATGAAAATTTCGCTAAAGAAGTTGAACAAATTAAACCATATTCTAAACCTTTCTGGAAACTTTCTAAGGTTCTTAAGAAACCTCAGAAACCAATTCCTGCTCTCAAGGAAGGAAATCAAATACTTCTTACAAATGGCGAAAAAGCTCAAAAACTTGCTCAGCAGTTCGAGAGTGTCCACAATTTTAATTTGAACGTTGTGAGTCCTATTGAAAATGAAGTCTCACTGAAATATGATCATATTTCAACCCAAGTGTTATCACACGATGACATTATTGAGACGAATTTTGATGAAATTAAATCAATTATTAGAAAACTTAAAAACATGAAGGCTCCTGGTAATGATGGAATTTTTAATATTCTTATTAAAAATCTTCCCGATGTTGCCTTGAGACTCCTGGTTAAAATTTTCAACAAGTGTTTTTCATTAGCTTACTTCCCAAAAAGATGGAAAAACGCTAAAGTAATTCCTATCCTCAAACCTGATAAAAACCCAGCAGAAACATCAAGTTATCGACCAATTAGCTTACTTTCTTCTATCAGTAAACTTTTTGAAAAAATTATCTTGTTGAGAATGATGACTCATATAAATGAGAATTCAATTTTTTTACCAGAGCAGTTTGGATTTCGTCATGAACATTCAACTACTCATCAACTTGTCAGAGTAACGAACATGATAAAATCAAATAAATCTTCTGGGTTATCCACTGGAGTTGCTCTTCTAGACATAGAAAAAGCATTCGACAGTGTTTGGCACAAAGGTTTAATAGCAAAAATGTCTGATTTCCAGTTTCCTATTTATTTGATCAAAATGATTCAAAATTATTTAACTGATCGTACTCTTCAGGTTAGCTATCAGAATTGTAAATCTGAATTGCTACCCGTACGAGCCGGTGTTCCGCAGGGTTCGAGTGTAGCTCCAATCTTGTATAATATTTTCACTTCTGATCTTCCAAATCTACCCGTTGGTTGTCAGAAATCGCTATTCTGTGACGACACAAGTCTGTTAGCCACGAGTGATCTGCAGTCGCCTACAAAGAAGTTTAAATATTTTCAGTGATTATCTGTCAAAATGGAAAATTAAACCAAATGCAGCAAAAACGCAATTAATTATCTTTCCTCATAAGCCAAGAGCTTCTTTTCTTAAACCAAACAATAATCACATTCTAAAATTGAATGGCTTGGAACTGACATGGTCTGATCAAGCTAAATACTTAGGTTTAACGTATGACAAAAAACTCACTTTCAAGGATCACATTGAAGGAATCCAGGCAAAGTGTAATAAATATATTAAATGTTTATATCCTCTTATAAACAGAAATTCTAAGCTCTGTCTAAAAAACAAATTGTTAATTTATAAACAAATTTTCAGACCAGCCATGCTTTATGCGGTACCAATTTGGTCAAGCTGTTGTTCCACCAGGAAGAAAACGCTTCAAAGGATTCAGAATAAAATTCTGAAAATGATTTTGAAGCGTCCTCCCTGGTTTAGTACAAATGAGTTACACAGACTCACAAATATAGAACCATTAGATGTAATGTCACATAATATTATAAGCAAATTCCGACAAAAATCGATGCAATCTTCAATTGAATCGATTCGCTCTCTGTATTAGTTAGTAAGTTAGTATATAAGTTCCTTTTCCCCATTACACAATACAAGTAGGTTTAGAATTTTCCCTACACAAAAATCTCAGAATTGCGGAAGCAAATAATGTCCTCATGGTAATAACCAAATCATATATATAATAGGGCTGAAAAGTCACCACTTGTGGCTGAACACCCAATTTAAATCTTAACAATTTAATTTTAACTCATATTCCAATAAATAGTTATTTAAAAAAAAAAAAAAATAAAAAAAAAATAAAAAAAAAAACATTATTTCTATGAAAATCATTGCCTCTCATGCAGAGCGAAGATTTTACAACGCAAACATGGAACTAAAACGGACTGTTTCTTTTATTATTTAATAAAGATGACAAGCAAATTAAATACGAATGATACATCTTAAAAAACATTCATATTTCCTCACTGTCTCACTCCTTCCTCATTAGTTAAATTTGAAGATTAGGGACATAGCCGTTAAATAAAAATGAAATTAATTAATTGAATTTCAATACAATCATGGTGTAGAGCGCGAAGAACATTTTGATGGAAATTATTTTTTTATTCAATAATATAATATAATTTTAAGGCACACTGCTTAAGATCTAAGATGCCAAGGGTATTATCTAATCTTAATTTACGACTAACTTAAAACTAGAATAGTATCATTAGGTAATGTCGTATCGGGGTCGCGGATTCTAGAAAATACAGCTTTCAGCTGGGTTCTTCCAGATGGCGTTGGTAAATATCTATGTTGGCCGCATCCTTCGGCTCGTATGGGTCCGCGGGAAACACCCCCAGGCTACGAAGACCCGGCGGGTGACTCGCATGCTAGTGATCGACTGGAGCGGTCTTCGATTGTCGGTGATGGTGATGTTACGGATGAGAATGAAAGAGAAGTAAATATTGCGGAAAACGGGGTAAAAAAGGGGTGTGGAAACAAAATGTCTAAATACGACAGAGATCTAATTAGTTGCCATCGAGATGGTGAAGAGACGGGGGAAAGGAGAACGAAACAGTTAGTGACAAAAAAAGATCTTGTTAGTTCCGATGAAGATGGTGGACAGGGACGGATCGAGAGAATCGGGCGGATGTTAGTGTCGAACATGTAGGTGGATATTATACTTTCTGAGCGAGGTATAAAAGATTACTAATTAATGTGTTCGAGGTAATGGTATATGCAGTCACGTACCCAGAGGGGGGGCCTGAGGGGCCCGGGCCCCTCCCGAAATCAAAACCAGATATACACTAAGGTCTATTTATGCGGTTTTTTATGCGACTTTTTTATGCGATTTTTCAGAGTTGAAGACTGTCCCAGAAAGTATGGACGCAACCCAAAACCGCTGCCATTTCGCAATGGGTCCGAATCTGTAAATTTTTATGACTGCGTCCTGTTGTTTACACTCTTCTCTAACCACTTGTGCAGTTGTTTATTCGTTTTTATTAGTTTGTTTCGAAATGCATGGACTTTCAGCAGAACAACTTCGTAAAATTGTGTACAAATGGTGCACAGAACGCGAACTGTCACTGAGAACGATAGCAAAAATGGAAAGAGTAAGTGAAAAAGCCGTGCGAAATGCAATCAGGAAGTTCGGTGAGGATAACACCTTTGAGGATAAACCGAAAACGGTCCTGCTAACCCTCAGTTGGATAAACGTAAACTGATGGCGTTCGAGCAAAAGAAGGAGGTTTCAGTTCGGTATGTGGCCAAAAAAGTGGGCACTTTGAAGTCAAATGTTCTTCGTGCTAAAGAACGTTTGAATCTTCGAACCTATAAGAAGCAGAAACAACCAAAACGTAGTCCGAAACAAGAAGCATCGATCAGGCCGAGGGTTCGAAAGCTGTACAATACGATTCTTGCTGGAAATTTGAACTGCATAATTATGGACGACGAAACCTACGTGACCACAATATTATACGGTGCGAGAAGGGCAAGTGTTAAACCAGTCCGAGACATCGATTGAAGTCGAAAAATTTGGTAAGAAAGCTACGGTCTGGCAAGCCACTGCTTCAATGAACAGTGAAATATAGATCAAGGAATGTTTACTAAAACAACTTCTACCCATGATTCGAAGCCACAAGGATCCTGTTGTGTTCTGGCTAGATCCTGCTTCTTGCCATTACTCGAAATCAACGGTAAAATGGTATGTCACCAAAAATGATACTTTCGTCCCAAAAGACCTGAATCCACCAAATTGCCCAGAACTTCGACCCATTAAGGAATTTTGGGTATTAACGAAGGCACTTCTTAGGAAACATGTCTCGGCAGCCGAAACCATTCAACAGTTCGAAAAATATTGGAAAAAAGTGTCAAAACTTGTCGCCAAGAAGTCTGGACGGAATTTAATAAGGAACGTTCGCAAGAAGGGTCGCCAGCTAGTCTACAATGGCTAAGTAGCAAATGTTGAGAATAATATTCTGTTGTTGTAGTCTAATATTATCAGTATAACGAATAAAATTTGAATATCTAACACTTGTGAATTATTTACAGCGAAATCAAAATGCGTCCATACTTTCTGGTACAGCCTTTATGCGTTTTTTTATGCGAAGTTTCAGAGTTATGCGGTTTTTTTATGCGGTACGTAAACTCGCATAAAAAAGACTTCAGTGCATAATTATTTAGAAGGTCTTGACATGTGTTGTAGAAATAACAAGACAGTAAACGTAAAGAAATGTAATACAATAACAGTTCCAGTGAAAAGTTTAAAGTGTCTGTTGAATAAATATTTAATTAAGTACATAAGAAATCTTCAGTAACATTATTATTTTATCTTAGGGCCCCTCCCGAAGCGAAATCCTGGGTACGGGCCTGGGTATATGAGAAGCATATACACAGAAAAAAATTATGAATTTTACTGGTGACAGAGTTCTACAAACGATACAACTCAAAACTACTTAATTTTTCAAATGACGCAATATTCCACTCGCACAGAATTTTACACGCTCCGAGTGTAATTTGCACTTGGCTACCAAATGCCACTGTATGGATTTATATGTATCAATTATTCAATGAACTCTGTGGTTCAGTCGAGTAACCGTTGTACTTGCAATCAAATGTTCTTCGGATCAAGTCGCGCTGCTGCTAACGATCCTCAGGCGGTCTACCTCGGGCCCTAAGGGATTCCAGTAGCTTCGACCTGGCGTCGCGATACTCTACGCACAACCACACGACAAGCTCGATGTCCTGATAACCGTCGCCACAGGTACAGAGACCGCTCTCCGCAAGCCCAACACGCCGGAAATGTGCGTTGAAAGTGTGGTGATTTGCATTGAGCCGCGACATAGCACGAATGAAACCGATGGAAATTATTGACTCTCGTGTATGACAAACGGCTCACGAACGTGTGCTTTATTTTCGGTTTATTTTCCGTATTTTTAGTGTCACTTTTTGCTAGCCCTACATCTCAAAAATGTTGTCCCTATCCTCAGTTTTCCTTCTGATTATGCTTTCTCTGATTGATCAATCGTTCTAAAATTTTTGTCGTTTTTAAGCTATTTTGTCCGGTTCTTGCAAGAAAGATGTTTTAAATTGAATTTTCCATTGCAAAATTCGTGTTCGTTTTTGAACTCAACGTTTTTATCCGGTTTTTGCATTCTAACATACTCGAACGAGTTTTTTCAAGCTAAGATTTTTGCATTCAGCCATTTGTTTATTTTCTGGAAATGGAACGAAAAGATTTTGGTTTTGAACAACTTTGAATGCCTTGAAATTGGGCATAATAGCTAATTCAGACACAAATTAAATTCGTTCGTGCATATTGAATTAAGTGTTAAACATCCGTGTCGAAAAAATAGTCTTATAAGTAGGTATAAGCAGTAACGACGAATCAAGTACACATCCTTCAAAAAGTCGCAAAACTGACCCAAAGATGACGTTTGTAAAGTCTTTTGTAAAGTAACTTTCAGATGATAGGTGTCGAATTTCAAGTTAATCGGACCGCAAACCATAAAAACTACCGGACATATATATGATGTTAGCTTTACATTTGTGAAAAAATGAACAAAAAAACGAGTTCCGTGTATTGATAAAATTCTAATCAAAAGGGCAAAATTAGTTCGTGCTCGCATCTCACCCAACACAGTCGAAAATCGTTTGCGGTCGAAGCAAAAGAAACAAAGACAATACAGTGCAGTGAACAATAGAGTGTACGGAATGGTCAAATACGATTTAACAAAGCCTGAAACTTGGCCAACAAGACCAAATTCAGTTTGTATAGATTTCAAGCGTTGCAAAGTTAGACCAGCGGCAAATGATATTGAAATCTTACTTAAAGAACGAATGCATCTAGGCACTAATAATGTAACTGAGATTCAATTCAACAAGGCGTCTAACTGTGTGTACACAAGGATGGCTTTTATCGTATCAAAGAACGTTCACTGGCAACTCTTCAACGATTGAATCAGTGCCATCAAAGAAAATTGGAAATCATCGCAACAACAAAAACCCGGTATGGCTCATTTAACATAGAATCGACACCAGTGCGAGAGCGAATTTCTCTCGATGACATTTCTGAAAATCAAAGGTTAGCACGCTGCTGTGGGGATCTTCTCTGAAGCAACAAACGGTCGCCTATTCTCGTTTCGCGATCCGATTCTATACAGGCAGTTGACAATTGCGATAGAATCATTTTACTATTGCCGCTTATTCTAACTATGTACATATAACCTTTGTATAAGTTGTGTCTATGAAAATGTCTGTGAATGTTCCACACAAGGGTTTTGAAATATTGCAACCTAGTATGAGAATCATCAAGTTGAATCATCGACTCGATTTTCTGCGATAATTGTCAACTTGCGATTCTCTCTTGGGAAATTCCACACAGCAACGATCATTATCAGACTGTAAATTTTTTTTAAGGGCGTGAAATACTCACAGTATGAAGTAGAGCGAAGAAATGTAGCAAAATTCTCTCACGGTTTATGAATTGAGAGACGCAAGTTCTTGTAGCATCTTCTACCGGATTGAAAATGTTGTATACAATATAGATAGCAATATAACAGCTTCTATCAAATTTTCGGCATATAACCAACACTGTGTGTACATTATGTTTAAACGTGAAAGCGATGCAATTGCATTAGCTTCGGTTAACAACGAGGTGCACAGCGTTGAGTGTGACAACATTAAATACAAAATTCCTGTGTACATGGTGGACAATGCCATACAAGTACGCGTGCATGACCTTCCGCCGCAGACCAGCGATCAGTGCGTTCGGGAAATCATGTCGCAGTACGGTGAAGTTCTTTCCATCGAAAGAGAAGTATGGCGGAATTTTTTCCCCGGCATCAGGAATGGCGTGCAAGTAGTACGTATACAAAAGGAGGGAAATGGAAGCTCTTCTCGTCCTAGAAAAAGAGTGACAACGAGATCCACTTCAAAAATCGGTTAATTCGGCCACGTAAAGCTTGTACGCAAATAGGCCTGAATAAAAATATCTTTTAAATAAAAAAAAATAATACAAGGGGCAAAATTATGAGAATATACCAAGGTGAGTATAGAAAAGCAAAAAGGTAGTCCTATGACTAAAAAACCGCGCAAGCCCGGCAATGACTTGAAAAGTGTTACTCAAACTATTTTGATTTTAAACGTAATCGTACTGATACAACTGATGCGAAACGCTCAGGTAGGGTAACAGATCGGCTGAAAAGTTCATATCGTTTCTATGAGAGGGCGCCACTAGAATTAAATCCATACCATTTTCAGTTAGTACCAACCTTCAAAAGATATGTGTATAAATTTGACAGCTGTCTGATTATTAGTTTGTGAGATATTGCATTTTGAGTGAAGCTACTTTTGTTATTGTGAAAAAAAGGAATTTCGTGTGTTGACGAAACACTACTTTTTGATGAAAAAAAGTGCCGCCGATATCAAAAAACGGCTTGATGAGTGTTATCCAGACTCTACACCGGGCGAAGCAACAATTCGTAAGTGGTTTGCAAAATTTCGTACTGGTCATATGAGCACCGAAGACGATGAACGCAGTGGACGTCCAAAAGAGGCTGTTACCGATGAAAACGTGAAAAAAATCCACAAAATGATTTTCAATGACCGTAAAGTGAAGTTGATCGAGATAGCTGATACCCTAAAGATATCAAAGCAACGTGTTGGACATAATATTCACGAATATTTGGATATGAGAAAGCTTTGTGCAAAATGGGTGCCGCGTGAGCTCACAATCGATCAAAAACAACAACGAATTGATGATTCTGAGCAGTGTTTGGAGCTGTTATTTCGAAATAAAACCGATTTTTTTCGTCGATATATAACAATGGACGAAACATGGCTCCATCATTCACTCCGGAGTCCAATCGACAGTCAGCTGAGTGGACTGCACGCGATGAACCGAACCCAAAGCGTGGAAAGACTCAACAATCGATCGGTAAGGTTATGGCGTCTGTATTTTGGGATTCGCATGGTATAATTTTCATCGACTACCTTGAAAAGGGAAAAAACCATCAACATTGACTATTATATAGCGTTATTAGAGCGATTGAAGGACGAAATTTAAAAAAACCGGCCTCATTTGAAGAAGAAAAAAGTTTTGTTTCATCAAGACAATGCACCGTGTCACAAGTCGATGAAAAACCATGCTGAAATTGAACGAATTGGGCTTCGAATTGCTCCCTCATCCACCGTATTCTCCAGATTTGGCCCCCCAGTGACTTTTTCCTGTTCTCAGACCTCAAGAGAATGCTCGCTGGTAAAAAATTTAGAAGCAATGAAAAGGTAATCGCTGAAACCGAGGCCTATTTTGAGGCAAAGGACAAATCGTACTACAAAAATGGTATCGAAAAGTTGGAAGATCGCTATAATCGCTGTATCGCCTCTGATGGCAATTATGTTGAATAATAAAAACGAATTTTGGCAAAAAAATGTGTGTTTCTATTAAACGATACGAACTTTTCAGCCGAACTGTTAAATAAAGTAATCAATCCGGAAAATATGACTCAAATGAGGAAAAAAAATCATCTTTCACCAATACAGTACACCGTACCATAAGTAAACGAAAAACAATGGCCAAATTGAGCGAATTGAGGCTCGATCTGCTTCCTCACTCACTATATTCTTTAGATTTAGCCCTCAGTGACTACTGGCTCTTTGTTGATTTCAGAAAGATGCTGCCGGGAAGCAGATTTATCTCGAATGGAAAAGTTATCGCTGCAACCGAAGCCTATTTTGAGGCCAAAGACAAATCATTCTATAAGCGAAAAGTTCGAAAAGTGCTGAAACGATTGTATTGTACTTGAAAGTGATTATGTTGATGAATAAAAGTATTTAGTATACACAATTCCAATGCAAATATTATATGTATTGTTAATTGCATTTGATTGTATCCCAATTTGGTTAAAATTATTAGAAACAGCTGTTTAGTTTGACCAAGTTGAATTCGATATTAGGCTCTTATTTTTGCTTTATTTTATTCCCCTAAATTGATTTGATCATGCTCATTTATACTAATATTACGATTGTAACAAAAAATAAGATTCTTAGTTCTGAACTCGTTTTTCAACTGACTGCTCATGATAGCAACATCGCCAACCAATCAAAGTGAAAAACGGTAAACGGCGTATATATAACTAAAAACGGACAGATTGACGACTTACCGGTAATTCAGAGCATTGCGGATGTTGTACTCCCGGAAGGAATCATTTCGCAGCGATTTCTCAAACTCGATTTTATCCAACTGGGAAACACGTTTGCGAATGCTTGTACATTCACGCGATTTTGTTTTGCGATTCCGTTCTTTCCCGGACTGTTCTTCACCAACATCACTGGCTTCGACGATTTGAGAATTTCTTTCATCGACACTTGACACAAACGTGCTGGATGGCACATTTACACTTTCCACGACACCTTTTATGATACCATCCGTTGATGGTGATCCGATTGATCCACTTATATCGCTTAAAACACTACCATTTTCACCATCTGTATCATTGGTGAGCAATGTGATTTCGACGGAACTGTGTAGCGCTTCGTTTCTGGCTCCGTTCGATGTTTCATTGCCATCAACCATTGCCACCTGGCGACGGTACCGAGCCGAAGAAGATTCAAACCCACCACTCTCATCACCCTCTTCATCTTCACCACTGCTCGTTATTCGACGCAAGTATCGAACAATCAGATGTTCCAACGTATTCCTCAAAGAACTTCGCTTGTCCTTCGTGGTTCTAGCGTTCACAGCACCATTGGCCACCTGCACGGCACCGACGGACGGACTAGTTTCCTCGAGTAGTCGTTTGTTTTCATGATTTCGCCTCAATGTCTGAAGAAATCGCTGACCAGCTTCTTTTTCTTCCAATGTAAATTTATCCAATTTCTGAGCGGAGAACGAACGGGCGATGCTGTGAATAATTGAAAATAAGAATTAAAATTAGAAAATATCACAATCACAAAATCATGAAGCAAATTGTATTTTCGAACTGTAATTGACGATGACCATATATATCTAAAAGAGAAAGCAATTTTGAAAATTATGAGACCATAATATATTAACAAAATGTTTTATATCATAAGTCAATATCGTAGAAATGTAAAAGATAGTGTCTAGCTGCGAAGCTTATGTAAAGGTGAATTCCAAGTGCTAGTGTTGAAAATGGTTTGGTTTCCTGGGAATCCAAAGCCAAAATATTCCACTCACGCACGCACGTGATTTGAATAAAATATAGATTTTTTTTCCATCATAGAAAACATCAGTTACTAAGTCAACCGTGTTTGGGCTGGGATATAAGGAAGCCATGATTTTAGAATTCCGTTTCTCCCATTACACCTTCCGTTGATCGAACATCAAATTTACACTTCCACATACTGAATAGTTTGTTTGAACAGAAGTCTACCCATCCCTAAACACGTATAAAACGCCGAATTTAAATTCTCGCCATCCAGCGGTGTAGCGGCACCTTCAATTGTTACATCTAATGCTGGCTCATTTAAGCAATACCATAAATGTGAGCTTTATCGATTAACGGTTCACCGCTTGAGCAATAATGCCACCCAATTACCATCACTTTAATTGATGACCGTGTGGTGGGTGGCATCCGAGCAATAAATATCCGACGAGAATGTCTGTGGATTCCAATGGAGGAATTATTTTTAAATCTGTATCGCTCATCGTAGTGGAAAGAAATCCTTAGCGAAATTCATTTTATGGTACTGAGACAGCTCCCAGTGATGACAAAAAATGATTGCTCCGTTTTTCGGTCTTGAGCATATTTAGCTATATAATCATATTTTTTACTGTACGCTTTGGGAATTGTTATCGCGTTTACATCCACGCTATTTTATTGTATCTCGTTGTTTTTTCAGACAAAAAACAAATTCATACAATGCAAGTGGGAGTGTTACTGATTTATCCGGAGTTCTTTTTACCTGTGAGATAACAAGCGTCGAGGCCGTTAAAGTTTGGTATACTCTAAAACGAACAAAACTGAACGAATGAATAAAAAATATCCACTCAAGTTTTTTTTTAGTGAAAGAACACTTGAACTGTATCTCGCTGATGACTGACCCAATATTTTTCTGTTAGGAGGAGCGCTGGCGTATTGGGAGGATGCATATCGTTTGGCGCCACCTGGACGTTGTCCGCGGCATACCACTCTATGGCCTTTTTCCGTTATGGCAAGGTGCCAAATCCCACAAAAAAACGGAAAAACATTCTCCGAACACTTTCATTACGTCACAGTTGATTTCGTCAGCTGAAGCGTGCCTGTAGTTTAAATTATTGCGAAGCGTAAGCAATTGTTTGACGCGCTGTTCTTCTTGCTTCGAAGCCATTTTCCCAACTGAAGGCAAAACAAAAGTCAAAATCAAACAATAGGCACATATTCAAAATGAGGATTGTGCAGTTTCCCGGGTTGGCGGTTCAATGCATAGGGCACTGGTTTTACAAGCCAGTTGCGGTATGTTCGAGCCTCGACCTGGAAGGATTCGTAGTGTCAGTAGGATCGTAGCACCAGTCATGCAATGGTTCTATACACTCTTAATCTCTCACAATCAGAACAAATTGGATCAAGGGGAACGTGCCATTTGAGCCAATTTGTTCTGATTCCTGATAAATTCTTCTACAGAAAAGTAATACCAAGGCTTTGCTTTGCAGTTTTTCTTATGCAACAAGAAATCTTCAAGTTGGAGTAGACCAATTTTTGACCGTAACACCATCTACACCTTTTTGTAAGATTATGTCAAAAGCAGGTACTGACTATTTCTTTAAGGGGAGCACTCTATGAAAAATCGAATATTATTTTAATTGATAGATATGTTATTGGAGAGCATAATTGCAAAGTTCTAAAATGAAACCTCGAATATTTTTGGAGATATAGTTCTTTGAATTTACTCGCACCTAGCCATTCCTTTGAAGCTCCTGAACATTGAAGTGCGTTTTCTTGAAACCGGGAGCGGGTCATCTCGCCGAAAGCCATTTCGCCGAAAGTCGGTTCACCAGATGCCATGTCACCCGCCGTAGGAAGCGGCGGCCTCTTGCATACAAACTTGTAACCGTCTCGTTTGCCCGGTCTACTCAAAGCTAGGTTTCTTTGCTTTAGTTAGGTTCCGAACGAGCGGTGGCGAGGTCGGACAGCATACGAACCACAACGATGAGGCGAAGCCGCATTAGATATTTTTGCCTTTCTCTATAGAAAGGTATTAGAATTGCTGGTGTGTTTGCACTTTTCGGAGATATTTATACGCGCTCAATTTTCTCAGAGACGAGCTGAACCGATTTTAACAAACCTATGCTCGTTTGAAAGCTACTGTCGGGCCATTGATTAAGTTCAAAGATCAAATGGCTGTGACTTTTGGTTCCGGAGATATGATTGTATAAGTGACGTAACCGACAAAACATGTTTTTTACCGCTCTAATGTATTTAAAGGTGCCAATAATTTGGGATCACCTCTAATTTCGTAAAACGCTATTGTTTCAAATTTAAGCTCTTTGAAAAAAGTCATCATGCAAAATTTGAGTTGAATAGGACATGGGTAAGGGGTGTTCCCCGGCGGTTAAAGTTTGAAAATTTTCGATCTTGAAAAAGCACCATTTCCGAAATCAAAATTTTTTTTCGATACCAAAAATCTTGAAATTGCATGAAACGTCGAGATTTAGTGTTATCTCAAAAAAAAATTTTTTTCTAACAAATCGACTTTCTGGGACTGAAAAATTTTTTTTTATTAAGTCCCAGAAGGTTGATTTAAAAAAAAAAATTTTTTTCGAGATGACACTAAATCTCGACGTTTCATGCACTTCTAAGACTTCTGGCATCAAATTTTTTTTTCGATTTCGGAAATTTCATGTACTCTCTCCTATGGCGATTTTTCAAGAGCTATGAAAAGTCCACTAAGTGGACTAAGAAGGGTTTTTTTAGATTAGAAGACTAATTTAAATAAGTATAAAAAAAATAACACCCTTCTAATTTTCTCCTCAACTTTTACTTATATTATGACCTTTCAGAAACCGCATAGGATATATTTTTATCGATCTGGCATCTAACACATGGATCAATAAGTCCCGAGACTAACAATGGAAACAACATTTTTTTTGCAAAATTTTTTTTTTATTCATCAACATTATCACCTTTTAGGGTGATACAATGGTTCCAACGTTTTTTCCAATTTTTCAATACCATGTTTATAAAAAAAATTATCTTTCGCTTCAAAATAAGCTTCGGTTTCAGCGATGACCTGCTCATTTGAGCCAAATCTTTTTCCCTGGAGCATTTTTTTAAGATCAGCAAAGAGCCAGTAGTCACTGGGGGCTAAATCTGGCGAGTATGGGGTGTGGGGAAGAAGATCAAAGCCCAATTCGTTCAATTTCGCCATTGTTTTCATCGACTTGTGGCAGGGTGCATTGTCTTGATGAAAAAGGATTTTTTTTTCTCTGCATGTGCGGTCGTTTTTTTGCGATTTCCTCCTTCAAACGCACCAGTAAGTCAATATAATAATCACTGTTAATCGATTTACCTTTTGCGAGGTAGTCAATGAAAATCATGCCATGCGTATCCCAAAAAACTGACGCCATGACTTTTCCAGCTGACTGCTGCGTTTTCGGACGCTTCGGACGGCTTTCGCCAGCTGTGCGCCACTCAGATGACTGCCGCTTCGACTCTGGAGTGTAGTGATGTATCCATGTTTCGTCCATGGTCACGTAACGACGCAAGAAATCTTTTTTGTTGCGAGTAAATAGCGATAAACTGCTTTCTGTATCATCGACTCGTTGCTGTATTTGTTCCATCGAAAGCAATCGTGGCACCCACTTCGAAAAAACCTTTTTCATGCTCAATTTTTCATGAAGGATAGTAAATATACTTCCATATGATATCTGTGTCATCTCAGCAATCTCACGGAAATCACTTTACGATCTTTCATTATAATTTTTGTCACTTCACTCACATTTTTCGGTGTAACGGCTTCCACAGGTCTACCCGAGCGTTCCGCGTCATTTGTGTCGGTACGACCACGTTTAAACTCGGCGAACCATCGACAAATCGTTGCTTTTGATGGACAAGAGTCCGGATAACCTTTTTCAATCCATTGTTTCGCTTGCACGGTGTTTTTACCCATTAAAAAACAATGTTTTATCAAAACACGAAACTCGTTTTTTTTTTTTTCCAAAAACGACTTTACTCCAACCTCGATAACTCAGCTGTTTATGGTCGGATCGACTTAAAATTTTGACCCGTTTCAAGCAAATGTTAGTACTGTAGAAAGACGTGGTTACTGGTTTACTACGAGCACCATCTCTGCTTTAGTCTCGGGACTTATTGATCCATGTGTTAATGAATATTGATATTTAAAGCTTGACTATTTTTTGATGAAAAAACAATCATAACTTTCTACTGGTAGCTCATATGAAAAAGCTTGGTTCAGCAAAATTGTGCGCAATAATTAATTCAACAACTCTTCTGAAGACAACTTTTCCATATAACGTTTCACAAAAAAGTTAGAATAAAAAAAGTGATTTTTTAGGATCCACCCTACTTTTACTCGGGAAAATAAAAATGAAAAGCTAGAGAGGTGCTTTTTTCAGCAAAGTTGCTCAAAATAAAATTTCCTACAACTTTATTGTACAACGAAGTCATTTTACAGTTCAATTAAGGAAGTTAGATTTCAGATTTCAATCTAAATAAGGACCACCCTAGTAACTTTTTTTCATTAAAAGGAGCGTCATTTGATTACAAACAACTTTTGTCACAGCGCCAACTACAAAAAAACTAATTTTTTTTTTCATAAATACGTTTATTTCATAGGCAATATACATAAGTTTTTCTTCGCCGTGGCATCCACAATACATAGTAGTTTAAACCTAATACATTTCGAATATCATATTTGTATGTTGGTACTCATTAGTTAATCTAAACACTGTTTTTATCAAGCGAGTTGCTATTTTAAATTACATTAAATAAAATACATTTATTTTGTACATGATCTTATAACTATTTCAGGTTTGTTTGTATCAGTTCACTTATATTCAATATCCTATAGTTGGCTATTGGTTAAACTCATGGACAAAAAAACTAATATTTAATAGTGAAAATATTTTTGTCACGCTAATTTTCCGTTTTGGACCATAGTGCATTGCACTTAGGTTTCTTTTTACACGGGGTGTTATAAAAATCCGTGTAAAAATAAAACAGTGTTATTTGCGAAAGCCGTGCAAAAAAAACGTGTGGAAAAAAATTGACGTAATAATTTTAAAAACCGTGGATTCGATTATTTGTTTGTTTTGTTTTTGTCAAAATGTAACTGTTATTTCACAATAAAAACTGGAATTTTAAAACCAGCGTGAAGTTACGAAAAGAGTCTAATCATTCTTGATAAAACATATTAGATGACAAGTGCCTTCTGTATAATGCATTCCGAATTTTCAAAAGAACGGGAGTACGCTGGTACAGATTAGAACGTTCGAGTAGTAAAGTAGTGGTAACACTGTTAGTAAATTTAAAATAAATTCCGAAGGTACGATGTATAATAAACGGTAATGTTCTTAATAGTCACTTTTAACTTAACAGAGTGGGAAGACATATGTATTGGATAAAGATCTATACAACAGCGTTAGAGACAGAATCGAAGAGGAAGAATCCACGGAGAAGAATATGGATCAATTAGAAAAGGATGAATATGGATCAAATTAGATAAAATACTGTACTGCTCGATATGATGAAAAGTTGGAGGGACTAGTCAATCCGACTGCTCCAGAGGCTAGTTCTCCAAATCTACAAAATTCCCGATGATGTTTATGACGATACTGACAATATATCATACGCCATAACTTAGTGAACGACGTCTTCGTGTAAATAACGACAGAGATTGAAGACTGAATCATTATTTTTTTAAAACAACAATAAATACTCCCGTGAACTGTTGAATGAATGTTTTTTTGTTACCCTTCGAACTTTTTATTAAATTAGCGCTCAAAATCGTTTTCTTACAGACATCCTGTTCCATTTCTAATTTTTTTATTTATTTTTTCAATGGAAACCTTAATTATTTTAATTAACGAGGTTTTAACCTCAAGGTCATTCACCTCTTCGGGCCAGAGAAGCTTTCTAACCCTATATGCAGGGTTAGGGATCGAACCCAGGGCGGCTGCGTAAAAGGCATCGACTAACCCATCACACTATACCCGTTCCCATAAAGATATTATTATCATGTTTTGTTGATAAACAGCACCAAAACAAAAAACTTGTACATTGTTCAAGAAAGGCGATTAACGCTTTTTATGACATGAATTTCCAAGCGTAATAAATATGGCAACGCAAAGATATTGATGGCATCAACGCATGATTTCTTTTTTAAATACGTTCCAAATTATTTACATTTATTCATAAAAGTTATCATCGGAAGAATACATATGGAAAATGAATTAATTGCTCTAAGCGACAGTTCGAAATTGTAAACACATAAGACCTTTAATTCTAATCAAAGTTTGTAAAAATCGGTCACGCTATCTCGGAGAAAAGTTGAAAAGTATCATTTTAGAGTTTTGGCCCGCTATTTCCGGAAACTGGTTGAACAGAAGCTGGTTCGTATGGTCAACAACTATCATATTCAACCAACAGATTGAAACAGCTTCAGAAAATTTCTACGGTTTTTGTGTAGTCACTTTTTACAGTTTGTACAGTATACTACATGGGATAAGAAGTCCCGTGCATAACAAAGAAAAAGTAGATTTTTTACCGAGTAACTTTTTTATTCTTCAGTATAATCTATGTCTAGAGCGATACACTTGACACATCGGTCCTCCAACATTTTGATGTCCTTTAAAAAAAAAAGATTTGTCAAGGCGTTCAAAACATGCTTCCGTTTCTGCAATGATTTCAGCATTCGACGAAAAGTTCTTTCCCTGGAGAAACATTTTCAGATTTGGAAATAGATAATAGTCGCTGGGGGCCAGGTCTAAAGAATACGGGGGATGATGGACCAATCCGTACCGAAAATCATTCAATTTCACCGTTGCTTCTATGCATGAATGCAAAACTCATATTTTTCCATAGCTTGAGGAAAACTAGAACTCGTCTGACACGATCAGCCGTTATTGAAACACTAGTGGATAGATTGTTATGAAATTTGGTATTGGTCTAACTAGAGGCTGGTTCTCAATAAAAATATACACGGTTAGAAACTATTGACGTATTTTTTGTGAGAAATCCGGGACTTTTCATTCCATGTAGTATTGAACACTCTTCACCCCGTAATTTCGAAACCGGAAATCCGATCTGGATAAAGCCATGAATTCCGTATGAGATCATGAAACTTTTCACTCGAATCTAAGTTTGTGAAGTCGTTGAAGCCAGAAAAAAAAGAGTAAGATAATTTGACACATACACACGCTGACATAATTCAATTCAACGAACTGAGGCGATTGGTCTTACCAGTTGATTTTTCAAGGGACTGCATAACCATTTTACATGAGAAAGGAAACAGTAAGTATTCACATTTATTACCCTATAACTCCGAAATCGTAAGTCGGATCTGAATAAAGATCAGGAACTGTCTACGAGATCCGAAGATCTTTCATTGGAGCCTAAGCTTGTTAGAATCGATTCAGCCAGAAAATTGAGGGCAGAGTTTTTCAATTTGTAATTTCACAACCGGAAGTTGAATCCGAATAAAACACAGGAAATTTGTTTCATCCATTCAGCCATCTCACATACACATTAGAAACATCTCATGCATTTCTTTCAGATTTTTAGAAATTGCTGCCAAAAAATTATGTTCGAAATATGGTCAACGAATTTTCCCAAAACAAGTCTCCAGTGCTGCTGAAAACAAGAAAGGTGGACGCGACGTATAAATGAAAAATTGAATAAACATTATTAAGCTCAATGTCATCCTTTGCTATCATGCTTACCCTTTCATCCAATACTATAATTTGATAACGATTGGCAGGACTTCGTGTGATCATTTATAATGAACTTGGTATCCCAAGCAAAGGCTGTTTTTCGAAAGAAGTTTTTCAGTTCAACAACGTTAAAACTAGGTTCGAAACTAGTTTCAAACAAACGGTTTGACAGCAGTTAGGAAGGAAACTGGGTTAGGTTTGGCATCAAGCGAAAACGACATTACAAGACTTAAATCAGTGGTAAATATGTCCAGCTAATTATGCATGGATATCCAAGTAGATTTGATAACGCTTGAAACTATATTAGAATGCGTGAGACTTCTGCAATATCAATTGTAAAAATGTGTTATTCTTGAAGCTCGCTGGTTTGGTAATATTATAACAGAAATATATAATAAAACTACATTCAATCACACAATCAAAGTTCTTCCGGTTTCTTCTAGTTATATAACCTACTTACCTGTTTTCGTCCACGTACACACAGTCCTCGGCTCGCTCCTCATTACAGTGGGGCGTAAATTTGGCCTCTAGCACCGCCATCGTCGAATCGAGATTTCCACACGTTAACCGAATTTCGGAATCAAAGCAGCCCCATTCTTCGATGACTTCTGCTCTCCGGATCCATCATCCCAAGCCAGCACCACGGTGTCAATCGTGCGCGAACCGCCGGAAAACGTTTTTCCACGATGCCATACGGTAGCACATGAAAATAAAAAAAAAGTTGTCAGAAAAGAAGGAATCAACTTTAGCAGCAAGTAAAACGTGATAAGATATGATAAAGGATTAAACTTTTGCGGTGAGCGATCGATACAGCAGCATTCTTCTGGTTCTTCTTTCGTGTCGGTTCTTACCAGCAATTCTACTCTACTGCGAAAGCGGAGCTCACCGAAAATGGCAAATAGAAAGTTTTCCTGTTCCTGCAATTTTATAATGGCGGCTTTTTTGACCCAGTTAACTAGTTTGCACGTAAATTTATGTCGTCGAACAGAGCAAGACGGAAGCAAAATGGATGAAATTAAGACTTTGAAGAATGTGGTATACATTTGGGAAACAAAACTAGCTATAGAAAAGAATTCTATTTGCACTTAATTATGTCAATAATTTAATACACTTCTTAACTTTATGTTGAGAAATGTTTGCACTAACAATTAAAAAGCAAATACATACGAAGAACTACTGAGCAAATGTGCAAGAAGATATCTCCAATTCAACATTTATTTTGAAAGTATTCATATAATATAGACCTTTTAACATCGAAATATAATGTAATGAGGTTGGAAAATTTTATAACAAAATGTTTAAAAGAATTTTTTTTATATGTCGAGTGTTTGAAAGAAAGTATACATGCTCAAGTCTTCAAAAACAAGTCTGAACTGCTTAGATACAACCGATACAAAAGTCCATAGAATATATTCATACTTCAATAGCTATGAAGACTAAGTGAATGAAAACAAATATACTATATATCAATATGGATAACTCTTGAAATTTACGAGGGACATCTCAGTAAAGTGCGGTGGCAAAAAAGGTTACTTATACACTACTATTTTTTTAATGCACATATGACAGCTTTTCCAATCAGTACACTGAACCAAACAACTTCAAGTTATATGGAATATTTCTCGATATACACACGGAACGACCGAAATTAGCTCTGCGCCTAATTCGTGTTACTGTTTTTGAATTAGTTGATTTTAACAACAAAATTTCCAAAATAACTATAAAATTAGTTAAAATTGAGAATTTACTTTGCTGAAAAAAATTCTTATTTTCAGAGAATGTGTTTAGTTGGCGAATATTCTGGACACAAACCAGCAATATTTCAATCCAGTACGAAATTCTCATTGACAACAAATTTTGTTATTAAAATCAGAAAATTTGTTTCTATTTATCTATCACCATCATTACTGAAGGACAGGACAAAGAAAACAAAAATGAAATTGGTTTTATTAACAAGTTTATTAGCTAAAAACTCATGAGAAGTGTCGAAGCAAAACAATCCATTAAAATCCTAAAAGGGACAGTCTTGTTGAAACTGCTTGCAAATTGTTTAGATGTTTTTCGCATGTGTTACGATATATCCATATATAAATTTCTAAACCGATATGTAAAAATGACGTAAACTGTTAGTGGAAAGTGTATTTATTCAGAATTTGTGCGCATTTAAAGCGATTGTGCGTAATAATGTTTTTACGGGGAACAGTGAAGTGAGTTTCGAATATTGCACTCTAATTGTGTATGTCAAATGATGTTTTCTGTATCTTCCAACCTTCTGAGCTACGCTGTGCGGTGTATTACTTGTACCGAGTGCTCAAAGTTTTCAGTGACATAGTCAATTTCGCGAAGTCGAATGAAGAAAACAGCAATTGAGAAGAAAAATTTTCAAAAAGAAGTTTATGTTTCGCTTATGTCATTCTCTCCAATACAACATCGTATACCTGCCAATATAGAAAAGATAATCGTGACTGAAATTTTTTTCGGTAGTCGTGTGCCATCTAGTGGCTAGTAGTCATAACGATGTTAACGTTTTTTCGGTGACAGAGCGCCATATAGCTGCAAATGGCAGAAACCAAGTCAACCATTTATGTTGGTTGAAAACAACGTTTTATTTCTCTAATTCAACTAAAAAATTAGTTGAATGGATATGAAGCGTGCCTTAGCTGAGAAATGACAGCCCGTTTAATTGGTGAATTCAACTAAAAAAAATAGCCATTTCAACAAATATTTTATTATTATTAAGGGAATTAGAATTAAAAAATCTAAATTAGCGAAAGTAAGATTTTTTTAGTTGTCTCAAAAAATAACTAACTAAAATCAGAAAATCAACTAATTTTTTCGCCAAAATGCTGATTTCGGTCTTTCCGTGCACTGCACGAAAAAATAAGCTGTAATTTCAGTTTAGAATCGCAATCTGATACTAACTAGCGGCCCTTACACGAGCATTATTTTTGTCATTTTTAATGATGACTAAGTAATGATGTATTTCAAATTTGATAGAAATCTCGTCATTACTGCACCATTACACGTTCATTAAAATGATATTATTTTTTAGTAATGACATTTTTAATGACTCGTGTAAGGGCCGCTACTCAGAAGAGAACACATTGTTTTATAAAAATCCCTATTTACATAAATGTGTGTGAAATGTGCACGCAAAACTAAACAAATTAATCTTATTGCTAGTTCCAGAATTTTACCAACATTTCCGAATTTTGTACTGCAATTTTTTTATTTGAAAAATTAATCCATATGTATTCATGTTTACTATGATAATTCGGTTCGTCTGTTGAGTGAAATTCGACTACTTTTTAGAAAATAAATTGAGGTTGAGCTTGAGCGACCACCCCTGGTTGCTAATCCGTTACTGATCGGGATTAGCTGAAATTGTACAGGGAATTTGTGGATGATCCAACCTGGGACTGGTAAATCATCTTTCAATGTACATCTTCTTGTAACCCCAGAATTTATTGATCAGTACCGGCGCCGGTCAGGCCCGAACGTAGATCTTGTAAGGCATGGGAAGGAATGTTAGTCCAACACTTGTTGTTACTAGAGGCCGTATATACTACTGCGCACTCCACAAGTGTCACGGGAGAAGGATATTTGTTAGTAGAAATTTCAGTATTGGTTTCGCACGCGACTCAGTATGTTCCAATTTCAAGATGCTCGGATGCACCACTAAACTCACTGACTTCCCGAGTGAACGTTTCCACAATAACCTAAATTAAAGTCAGGGAAGTCCCGATTCACAGCTCTTATTGGAGTAAACTGAAGAAAAATTTGCAATACTATCGCGTAAAGAATAAAAACTTTCCTATTTTTTTAAATTATAAATTACGTGATACAAAATAAACGAGTGAATAGTTAATTCTAAACAGTTATTATAAAATCATTTTAAATCACCAAATAAAGGTCAACATGTTTCGCGCGCGTCTTGTTTCTTTATTATTTCCGCTTTATTATTTTAATTATTTATTAAAATTATTAATTGGTTGATCTGGGCAGCCGGCTACCGAGAAAAATATTAATTTATTGTTTAAATATTAATATCCAGTGTTTTTTACTATGTATTCAATATACCGATATATGTTATCTCTGTCATTAACTTTGTAATATCAACGGATTTGCGCAATAGTTGATTTTTATCATTCAATTTATAATACTGAAAGACAATCAGTAACATGGAAGAAGAAAACATTCCAAATAAACCTTTTCTCCGAAGTTAGACGGAAATTGATAGGTTGAATGAAGAGGTAATAGTAAGTAAAGTAATAGTAGGTAATAGTAAAATTGAGTAATCAGAAGTGGAACATTGAAAATATCTGATAACTGAAAGGAAAAAGAAACTCCTGCAATTGTCGCCTTTTACGACATGGAAGCAGAAACCCAGTGGATCTATTCTTGGTTCATTTTTTCATCCGGAGAGAGCTAATAGGTACTATGTTATCAATTTCCTAGTGGACCCCAGCCCCTTCGACTACTTTTTAGAAAATAAATTTCGAAATTTCAAATTTTGACTAAAAGTTTAAACTATTCACAAAACAGTTCACAGCAAGGGATAGTATATGAACTTTTAATTCATAGACTATAAAAATGACAATTTTCTATTACTTTCTACCTTTCCCTGAGAGAAAAGATAATGTGCAGTTAATTTAAATTCAATGTCATGTACACAATGAAAATAATATCTCAATCAAAGTAACTTGTAATACATCGTTCATTTAATTTTAATTTTGTTGATATATTCTGTATATTAGAAGTGATCTGCCAAACATTGCCCTCACAGGCTATAAGCTTCGTCTTTTCATTCATAACATTCATGAGCAAAGTTGAATACTACTTTATAACTCTTGCAAGTGAAGACGATAGGTCTAAAAAAGCGTAATTCAACATTATTTATAAGCGATATTTACTTTCGTCTGAAAAAACACACTTAAATATAAAAATGTTAACACCTCGATATGGGCATCATGCTCAACTATTTTTGAAATTTAACTTCTGGGTGCACGCTAAACGCAAACTTTTAAGCATGACGGAACTAATAGCCTTTTTCGTCACGAGATGGTGTTACTGTGATGTCTTTTTCGATTTGTATTGGATTCGTTAAAGTGATCCATATTGATATATAGTATATTTGATGAATGCAGTATATGCACAGTATTAGCTGATAGGTTTATATTATCATAGAGTACATTCTTTCTAATGAATACCGTTCAAAATGTGACTTCATACGAAAATTAGGAATAATTAGCGTGAAATCGATCTATTTTGTGATTTAATACCAAACATCTAGCTGCTCATAAAGCAGATGCTCCGACTAAAAAAAAAACATTTCCACGACCGGCCAAATCAACACCAAAGGTGCCACCATCCAAATCATCGGCCAAGAGAGCCAATGCGAAGTCACCATCAGACAATGAAGACTTTTACCCAAAACGCCTCCGAAAAGAATGAATTCCATTTTTTCTTTGAATAATTGCAGTCTTTAGTTGTATTTTTTCATTTTTAGCGAATTTTCTTGGGGTGCCAGTAACCGAACACCTTTTTTGAAATGGCCAAAATTTATCCCTTTACTAAATTGACAATAAAAATTTTTCAATCAAATTAATCAACTTAGTTTCTCCATCGACCACTGCTGATCGCCAGCTGAAAGCTGGACTTGCGAGAACCCGAGATGACATAGTCTAATGATACTATTCTACTTTTAAGTTAGTCGTTAATTAAGATTAGAAAATACCCTTGGCATCTTAGAGCTTAAGCAGTGTGTCTAAAATTATATTACATTATTGAATAAAAAAAACTTAGTTTCTCAATCAGTTGTTGACTAGGGACTTTAGCTTTACATTGATGTATATATGTCCGCATAATGTCCACTTAGTCAGAAGTTATAAGCTTAAAATAAAAGGGTGCCGGTAACCGAACACTCTCCCCTACTGATTTCGCGATACATAGCGATGGGATGAACAAGTAACATTATTTCGTTGGTCTGCACACTGACATCATTTTGTTGATGACTAACTAAAAACGAGTATTTCAGGAAATGGAATTTATCCTAAAATCATGATAAGCACCATTCCAGTCACCCCATCTCCTTCGTTCACAGGAAAGGATAAATGATACGGAATAGATGTGTCTCACACTTTACGGAAGGACGACGACTCGTAGGACTCTTCCGTGGAGTTAAAGAATTGGCAGGATACAAAATGCGCAGCAAGCGATGCGGTCAGCTGTTTCTTTAAATTTAGAGTACACGGATATTCGAAGAAAAGCATGCAATATCAGTTTTTGAGTATTTACTTCTAGACCGATGACTGTCGAGAGCGATGTCCAGCCAGCGAATAGACAGCAACTAAATACACTCTCCTACTCAGTGTTTGACCAAAAAAATAGGTAGATTATAGAACGAGAAGACTAGTGTTTGATGGACAGAGAAGATGTTTGGATATATGGTATCGGTCGGGTGACGGCCAGGATGTAGACCATGTTCGATGTACGTTCTATCATGTCTGACTGCGTTTTAGAGTGTCTATAACAAGGTTCAGAGTAGCGAAATGGTAGCGCGTATGCACGGAACACAGATAAAAATATTTTGTGAAATTACATTTATTTTCATGCACATATTTGGAGCAGGTAATTAAACATAAAATTACTTTACAATTCTGTACATTTCAATACAATTTATTCGCAAAATAAGCGTTAATTGAAAGATACAGTTATATTCATTGAAAATTCAATGCAATTCAATTTAGTTTTGCATCGATGAAGGTTTTCAATCAAAATTTCGATTCAACCCATGTCTATTCCATGTTACTATTGATTTACATCTCGTGTAAATTTCATTATTTCTTTCTGTGAATGCATAAGAAGAACGAAAATTCAAGTCCTGTCTCTGAGCGTATCTTTTTCCAAAAAAATAATCTTTTCTGTCAGTTTTTCATTCATTTGGTTTCTCCAATATATGTTTCCGCTCAGTCATTGCAAAACTAAATAAAATGTTTCTATTTTCGAATAAACTCAGACAGGAGTTAAGTTATTTTTGTAGTTTAATATTTGTAGGCATGACGCTGTCAGTATGATTTTCGATTTTACCCATTTACTAAGACTATAAATCAAGTAACCCTAGATTTCTTACTGTGCGATGACCAATGCAGTAAAACCAAATACAAATTATAATACGGAATACTTCGACAAATTTTCAAGGACACATTTTGCATCGTGCGGTACACTGTCATGATACACTGTCAGAGTGACAATGTACTTTAACGAGTTTTCTATAAAACTAGCAACACTGAAGGGTATGAACAAGTTCACCATAGTTACTGTTTATTATGCAAAATGCAAAAAAGTAACGTTCCTTACCCTAGACAGCATATTGATACTATTTTCAATATTATAAAGTGTCTGGACTGGTAAGTGGTATTGTGTTAGTTTTACTTAAAAGAATAATTTAATTTTCGTGTATTGGTTTATCAAAACACATCATTACAGAGACAAATTGAATGGAGTGGAGTTCATGTTACATGCAACAATTTTACACTTCTTATTGAACCAAAGATTTGGTCCATGGATTTCTGATTACGGTTGGATTCAAACTGGCTAAATGTTTCTTAAGAAAATCTGTTTTTTCAGTTCGCACGAAAAATCGTATCGCAACGTACTGCATCCGAAAGGATTCAGTATTATCAACTATGATGCACCGGTCATCAACGAATATTACACATCATCTCTACGATGGACTATAGGATGTGACCATCTCGTCGGCGTTGTGAAAAGCCACAGCAAGCAATCAAGTCTAGATTCAGGTTCAAATCCCCGTGGGATGAGCTGAAGAAATTCCAGTGGAATGTGCTGGCTAATGGTTCTTTGAAATTGGAATACTGTAATAATCGCACCGAATATTTAATGTATCTGATAACTATGTTGTTAAGCGTGATTGTAGATCGTTGGCCCAAGGATTGAGAAATATTGGACAAAAACAATTGCGGAATAAATAAGCATCTCTTTAGTTATATTAAATGTTATGAATATATTTCGACACACAGAAAAAGTGCATTTAGCATCCCATCTAGAATTGGGACCGGAAACTTTTCGGTACTTACATAATACACATAATGCTAAGTACCAAAACCTCAAATAAAAACGATAAATTTGTGCAAACTCTGATTTTCCAATTCTTTTATATTAACCGATTCTGCATATACTAATTTGCTTGGATTTCAGTCCTCACATTTATGATCATCTGAATTCAGATTTTCAGGATCACTAATTTAAATCCTAACAAACGTCTCCGATTGTTTACTTCCAGTAATTCCATAATTCAGTCGGTTTCATAATTTTATTCATTAACGAATGATTGTTGCAGTTTATTACAGCAACGATAAACATAAACAAACAAGTTTGTTTTGCACCATAGCAACTAGCATAAAGCGTTGCCAGAAACGATCTTCTTCCACATTTTCAAACTATCGCAATGATAGGGAGTAATTTGCTAGGCTTACTTGTTCAGGCTGTGAACCAAACATTGGCGGTTCGTTTGTATGGGACTTAGGGGTATTATTATTTGTATTTGGTAAAACTTCATTCAATTCATTTGAAACCTAATGTGAAACACACTAACGATCTCTCTACTGCAGTACACTTCACACTCTGACACACACAACGTTCGCTGATGTACCGAACCGGTAGCATTCAGTTCTTCAATCGGTTCTCTTCTAATCAAAGCTCAGTTTAACCACCGTCAGTTGATCTCTTGAAGCAACAAAATATCTCTTTCAATGAGCGGCCTTTGAATGAGGTTTATGTAACCGTTCGAATTGGTTCAAGATAATAAATGAAAGACAAACCAGGTAGCTGAGTTATCAATTACATAATACACATAAATTAACAGTTTCCATTGTGTGTATTTTGCGATCTCGACAAACTGATTTAAATGGTATATGAAACTCGGTTTTGCGGACTTCGGTTAAAAAGCCGTTTATGCCTTTCTCATATAGAAAGGTTATTCAATTACTGTAAAAACCGACTTTTGAACCAAGGTCCGAGGGGGCGAGTGTGCATGTGTGTGTAAATGTGTGTTGTATGTATGTGTATGTATATATGTAAAAATTTTTTGCACTGTCTTATACAAAGTTCAAGTACAAATTCCGGAATTACAGGGTGATTAGTGTGAAAATTACAATTTAAATTTGTTTCACTCACTTAGCTCAGAGATGGCATGACTAGTCCTATACAAACTCCAAAGTTTCATCCGGATGCGACTTCCGGCTCCGAAATTATAGGGTAAAGTGTGTTGAAAATTTGATACCCTCACCAATTGTCATTGTCACTAGACGGCCATACAAATTGATGTCGGCTTTTCTGATTCCCAGTTTCCGATTAACGACCGGATATTGTGACAATAGACTCAAAAATGGATCCGAGTCACTTTTCGCGAAATTATTTTATGTATGCGAACATGAGAAATATGAGAAAGGAATCATTACACCACTAGGTGGATTGAAACAGGTTTCCACAGTGATGTCATATTCTTTCTATATGAGTAAGACAAAAATGTTAATTTGTTGCTGGAATCAAAAGAGCAGAGCAGAGTCAAGATTCGCATTCGTTTACTCTGGATTCCCCTCATAGCAAGCGAATTTAGACTTATAGCTTATAGCAGCTAACGCGTAAAATTTACCGTAAAATTTAATTATGTATTGTTGAACATTCATAGTTTTATCCAGCGCGGATGTCAAGAGAGTGGTCACATCTCAAGAGTACCTTTCAATATTTCAGAATATTTAATATTAATCCCTGTATAGAAAAAAATATGTGTTATCGGATTTCAATCGTTTCCGATTTTAGATAAGAAAGGATCAGAACATGCAATAAAAATTCGTTTTGTGACAGCAAAAATATATTGAAAATGGAATTCATGATTTGAGTTTGTATGCTCAATACTTCAGCTTAATACTCAGATTTGAATCACAACTACCAAATAGCAGCTACCGTTCCTAAACAGCATTGACTTTTATCCACAATCCGAAACATAAATTCCTCGATACAATCGGTTACCGCTTCACTATGGCGAGGGCACGGTGGAACGAATCGCTTGGATGATTTCCTTTCCGGGACGGTTGACCCGAGCAAAGCCATGCGAACACAATTTTAATCCCGAGTTTCCTTCGCGTTTCGAATAAATGACCAACATGCTTCTGATAAATCTCCGCTTATACATTCGGGTCAACAAGAGAACCCAAAACGAATCCTCGTTTTTTTAGAAGGATGCGGAGCGCAATTAATCTTTCGTTACGTTTCCGTTCTCGAAGCGAACGATCAAGTTTTTTTTCTGCCTCTGAAGGTTCAGCGTTGGGCGCTATGTTTTCGGAATCGTTCTGTTCTCCTATCGATGTTGACAAAACTTGTGTGGTCATTGGAAGTGGCCGAATCTCTCCCTACTTTACATTGTGCCAAAAACCAGAAGGATATGCAGATTCGCAACATGTTGTGGAAAAAAAAGTTTGTAGGTACATGCTCGTTTGGGTCAATTGCGAATGCATTCAGTCGAGACCAGCTCCCCCTATGGCAGCCCTTCGATGCGTTTCTATTAGACTGTTGCAACATACCACGTATCATTGGAACATTTGTTGTGAAGTGGAAGTGCATATGGCCACGATTAATATCGCCCCGTTTTTTACAATTTATAAGGACGACGTGGGGGTAGAATTGAAATTTGTGAAAAATTCAAAGTTTTGAAAGATATGAAATTAGTTTTATTATGAAAAATTTTTTGTTCAACTGAATCTTGATTGTTGTGTTGAATTTTTGTCTTCACATAAATATGTTAACACGTTGACGAGAATTTTTTATTGCAAAACAGTTCTTCCGAAAAATAAACAATTTGATTCAAGGGGTTGTTACATTCGCGCCTAGGACCAGACCTGACAACTGGCATATATTTCCAGAAAAAAACATTTCTTTTCTTCATTTAAAAAAAACGATCAATCATAGTTACTTGAAAAGTTATGTGAATATTTTCCACCCTACTTTTTATAACATATTCAATAAGACACACTGCCTTAGCTCTAATACCGTTTTCGTTTTTGAACCTAGACGCGGGCGACTCTGACTCCTAGTAAAACGAACACGTGGTACGCGCCCTAAACAACTCATGAAAAAAAGAAAAAATAAAGAAACTTGCATGGATGCGTGGTGCGACCCGAGAAAATTTTTCAGAGCAAAACTACGCGATTGGAGTCCGATCTAAAGCGACCGCAGGTTGCTAAAACAAACATATCAAACGTTGTTTGGGCGGTCAGACCCTACTTTTCACGTAGGTTTTAATGGACTGCCATTTTAAAGCTGTTTAATGCACAATCCAGTAAAAATTATTTGATTCATATATAAAATGTAGTGTAGTACTCATATCACATTCAGATACCCGAAAACTGTTATTTTAAATATTGGTTGGAGATTTTCAAAATTTTATTTATAAATCATTAGGATTCTAATCATGGAAACATAAACATTTATTTCAGAAAATCTGCATAGAAGTTCTTCTTATTCTTCGCTTCTGTATGCTGTCACCTCACTTGAAATGACAACGATTGATGGCACAGCAAGTTGGGCTATATTTCCAGTTAATTTTCGTTTCTTTTCACTGGACTACAAGTGAAAATCTCAATGCGTGATTTTTCACTCGTTGAGGGTTCCACCGGAGGTGGCACAGAAGTTCAATGGCCGTAAAAACCACTGTTTCGTAAAAACCATACAATTAAAATAGATATCAATTGAATCAAAAATTTGATTGAAACCATCATCGATGTAAAAGTAAATTAGAATGCCTTGATTTTTCAATGAACTATACAACATATTAGAATTTACGCTTAGTTTTGCTTTCAAAATATATTGAAAAGTAAAGACCTGAGGAGTAACTTTATATTCAAATTCTTACTACAAATATGTGCATAGATGTACATATGTTTATCTGTTATTTATGAAAACTAGTGATGATACATATGCAGATTCATTTCTGAATTTTAATATTTCTAATTGCCGCAACAGATGTTCAAGGATTTTACTTATTATCAAATGTTAAATGGACATTTTTGAAATTTATATCTTTAGAGCACAAACTTTTATTTCTGCTCGCTAAAAAGCGATATTTTAAATACTGTCACTGCAACAGTTTGATTGAACAAACTTTTTCAAACCAGCATAAAATTTTAACCTGGCATCCCTGATGTGAACGGGATATGGCATTTGTACTAATATTAGTGTGTGCGCAAGAAGTACCTGTCAAAATGTTTGGCGCTAGTGTCTAAAAAATCATAACATTGGTAATATCTTCTTCAGGGCCGCCGAGAGGAAAAACCGGGCCGACTTCCGGTGAAACTCTCAACGGGTGAGCACGTTGCATCGTGTTAGTCCGGGGAAAATTCGAGTATTTCGCAAGAAAGAAAGGATTTTCAGCCGTACTTTGACGATTCGACGCAGCCACACAGCGAGATTTTCGCTTGTAGTCAAGTGAAAAGAAAGTCCACTGGACTATAAACGAAAATTAACTGGCAATATAGCCTTAGTTGCTGTGCCATCAATTCGGCGTCATCTCAAGTGAGGTGACGCCAACCAGAAAGGAAGAAGAAGAAGAAGAAGAAAAACCGGGCCCGGGATGATTTCAAAACGGACCCCCTTCGACCCTTCGAAAACACCTCTATCTTGGAGGATTGAACGAGAAGAAAAAGATCCTAAGGTATGTTCCACAGTGAGCAACAACAATAAAATACAATAATTACAGGCCCCTTTAAAAGTCCGGGCCTGATAAATTTGATTAGATAAAGTACAAGATTGGATTTTGGGCTGTGTCTAAATATGCCAGCTATTGAAGAATCCAACCAACTCTTTTGCGATCGCAGCGCTGCCCGAGTGGCGAGCTTTGAACTAAGCGATGGTGATAATTTTCAGATTTTGCTTGAAGATTCGAACAAAATGCAGGGTTTTTATTATTTTTTCTTATAAATCGAATACAAACATACAAAAACGTGTGAAAATTTGGTAAAAAAATCGATCATTAATGATTCAGTAACTTTCCGTGGTATGTTTGATTGATATTTATGGAGAAATCGTAACATGAAATACCAAATTCGAAGAAGTGAGGTTGGGTACTGTTTTCATATCTGGGATATTCTTTGTTTTTTGGGTTGGATTTTGAGATTAATTGATAAATTATGATCAAAAGTTTTATGACTAGTCTATTTACTCATGTTTTATCATCTAAATCAAATCTGTATGTGAACTGAAAATTTCAAATTTCATCCTAGATTGTCAAGAGTATAGGACATTTTGAAATCATATGTTTGATGACAACACGTGAATAATCGTTTTTCTTACCCATATTTGTAAGGTTTTGCAATCTGCATTCTTTCAAACTCAAGTAAATTGAAAAAATCATCAAAAATTTTTCTAAATACATGGGATATGTCAAAACAATCACCATAACGCTATCTCGTGGTGACCACGCTGATTGGATTGTTCAATTGGCGAAGCTTGCAAATTTCTGCTCAAATAAAAACATTTGAATCCGAATCTGGAGAGGTAAAAACTATGCTGAATTTTTTTTTCAAGCAAAACTATGGTATTCTGATCAGAGCATGCAAATATCAATTCATGTTGCCCTGTATTGACACAACTACGTATGTGGGATTTCAATTCTCGAAACATAGTAAAATCGGTATATAGAGAGCCAAAATTGCAGAACATTCTATCGTTTCCAAGTGTGGTATGAAGCCATTGTCAGAGAGCTTCTTTATTCTTACTTGAGGATATGAAGTGGTTTGTTTCGTGTTGATTTTGCGTTGTGGCTTCTTTCCATCTCAATCACCACAAAAGTCCTTTAAATATTCATTTTATCCCACCAATTTGTTCTGATTCCCCTGAAACTTGACCTTCTATTTCAACAGACTGCCCAATCCTGTTTGTAAGACTGTACTAGTTTCAGACATAATCTTCGGACGATATTGTGTTAACAAGATACAAATGCAATGCGAAGTTTAGTTTGAAACTGTTAGGATGAGAGTTGTTATAGTAAGTATAATTTTGCTCAAAAGCAAACATGCGAGAAATTTCATCTTTTCCGAAATCCATTCCGAAAACATATAGTTGATCGAAACGATCGGTTCATTCGAAAATCATAAACGAACAAACGGATAACGGTCGGTTGTTTGAATTTGAATTATCGTCATTTAAAATTAACCGTATGTTCCTCTCTCGGTAGTCGGTTGTCTAGAGATTGAAAATCGGAAGCTATTTAAACCCGTTAGCAATTTACCAATCTAGTCATCACATTACAAATTATTACAACCCAATTTCTCCAATTATGACAATGTTTAACACCACTTGTTGATGTACGATTCGTTTCGTTCTTGTGAAATAGTCTAGCGAAATTTCAGACATGAAACTCAAAATAAATCTGGTTTTTGTTGAGATGTGCCATTTCAAAAAGTCAACCATCAAACGATTCTACACATGCTGCACAATTTTGCAAAAAGCCTGAGTTTAACGAATTTCATGTCTAAATATCTTTAAACAACTGCTTCTAGGAGAATGCTTGTTATGAGCCAATTTGTGACTTTTGATTTGTAGAATCATATTCCAGTGTTTCAATGACTATTTATCGTCAAGAGCTTGAAGTTATGCAAATAGCATATAATTTACTTCAACAACGATTTCCCTCTTCAAGAAAAGGCGTTGATTGCAGTAACGTTGAATGTTGATTTCAATAACAAAATTGAAAGAAAATTATTTTCGAAAAATAGAGATGCTTTAATTTCGAAAATTTCAACCTTCTCTCAGTGTACATATTTTGGAAGTGTCCGATCGATTTTCTATAGGGCATCCAAATCGGAACCATTTTGCCATTTTTTTCTGTTGCTCAGTTCTAGAATTTCTTATTACACATTCTTTAGCTGCAGTTAAAACAAATTTTAAAAAATGGTCAATTACGCATAATGTCGATACTAATTCGATTGTTACCATGAAAACTTGAAAAAAATGAACAATTTCCCGCATAATATTTTTGTGTGATATTACTTTTAAGTTCGAAGCGAAGGTTCAAAAAGCATTATCAATATTGACCGAGAGATCAGCACAATCAGGAATGGCTTGACCAATGAGACGATTATTGGAACAATTACCCTACAGTATATGTTTTGATTTTTTTGTGTTACGAAGAAGATGTAAAGTAAAAACTAGTGATCTGAATAAGTTTCCCAGGGGTCTAAAAATCGTCTCCTAATAATTAACATATGTTCCTAATTGAAACTTTTAAATACAGTGACTAAGAGGCTCTGAGGAAACAGTTTATTTTGGAAAAGGAATCTCTAGCCTTCAATGGTTTAGACATCCTGGAGGGAAGCTTTTTAGAGAAAAAAATTGAGTTGTGAAATAGAAGACAACTTGGTTCAACAATGTAGCTACGAAAACCTCATTATTTTAATTATATCACTCTTTTTATGTTTTATTTTATCTTTACGGAAAATATTAGCTCAAATTCAGAATTTGTTCATCATACTCAGCTAACAGATCGGCTGAAAAGTTCGTATCGTTTCTATGAGAGGGCGCCACTAGAATTAAATCCATACCATTTTCAGTTAGTACCAACCTTCAAAAGATACGTGTATAAATTTGACAGCTGTCTGATTATTAGTTTGTGAGATATTGCATTTTGAGTGAAGCTACTTTTGTTATTGTGAAAAAAAAATGGAAAAAAAGGAATTTCGTGTGTTGATAAAACACTACTTTTTGATGAAAAAAAGTGCCGCCGATACCAAAAAATGGCTTGATGAGTGTTATCCAGACTCTGCACCGGGCGAAGCAACAATTCGCAAGTGGTTTGCAAAATTTCGTACTGGTCATATGAGCACCGAAGACGATGAACGCAGTGGACGTCCAAAAGAGGCTGTTACCGATGAAAACGTGAAGAAAATCCACAAAATGATTTTCAATGACCATAAAGTGAAGTTGATCGAGATAGCTGACACCCTAAAGATATCAAAGGAACGTGTTGGACATATTATTCAAGAATATTTGGATATGAGAAAGCTTTGTGCAAAATGGGTGCCGCGTGAGCTCACAATCGATCAAAAACAACAACGAATTGATGATTCTGAGCAGTGTTTGGAGCTGTTATTTCGAAATAAAACCGATTTTTTTCGTCGATATATAACAATGGACGAAACATGGCTCCATCATTCACTCCGGAATCCAATCGACAGTCAGCTGAGTGGACTGCACGCGATGAACCGAACCCAAAGCGTTATGGCGTTTGTATTTTGGGATTCGCATGGTATAATTTTCATCGACTACCTTGAAAAGGGAAAAACCATCAACAGTGACTATTATATAGCGTTATTAGAGCGTTTGAAGGACGAAATTTAAAAAAAAACGGCCTCATTTGAAGAAGAAAAAAGTTTTGTTTCATCAAGACAATGCACCGTGTCACAAGTCGATGAAAAACCATGCTGAAATTAAACGAATTGGGCTTCGAATTGCTCCCTCATCCACCGTATTCTCCAGATTTGGCCCCCCAGTGACTTTTTCCTGTTCTCAGACCTCAAGAGAATGCTCGCTGGTAAAAAATTTAGAAGCAATGAAAAGGTAATCGCTGAAACCGAGGCCTATTTTGAGGCAAAGGACAAATCGTACTACAAAAATGGTATCGAAAAGTTGGAAGATCGCTATAATCGCTGTATCGCCTCTGATGGCAATTATGTTGAATAATAAAAACGAATTTTGGCAAAAAAATGTGTGTTTCTATTAAACGATACGAACTTTTCAGCCGAACTGTTAAACAAGTGAAAGAACCTTATGTATTATATATACGAACCTATGGGAGCCACTAGACCTTCGAGTGACACACAGTCAGCAACCATCAGAAGATAAGATCCCAGAAGTAACACCAATACTGTGATTTTTTCAGCTAGTATCATAGTAGCCATGGTGTAATATTTGCGATATGAATAAATAAATAAATAAGCAAATAAATAATTGCAACAAAAAACACCAACGAATTGCTTAAAGTAGATAGAACAGAAACTTGGGCTGATTCTTGTTATCAGCCGTGGATATCTTCTCCTTTTGATTATCAGGTGACACTGCTATCAAATTAACCTAAATTCACACCACTGCTCTTTTGTAATGAATTTCTGCGCAACATATTCGTTGCACCCAATCGGGATCGGCTATAGTAGATACAGTGAAATAACACATGTTTCACCGAGTTGACCGAGTAATTTGGTGTTTATTTTCCTTACAAACTTTTATACTCTCACAGGACCCTTTTCTTTAGGTTTTTTTTTATTTAAATAACATCGTGCGTTATCAAACTATGGTGCAGTCCACAGCATCACATAACATTTTGCTTCTAAATATTACAATTTTCACACCACAATATTATTCTTCTCTGCATCACTTCAGTAATCTATTACATTTTCATCTCTAAATGGAATATTGTGTTTCCTTTCATTGCTTCACTGATAGCTTCTGGTTGATTTTACTCCCACAGCAGGATACCCTCGAGCGCGCGCTTTCCTCTTTATCTATATTTTTTGACTGACACGGGAATATTTTCCTTTTGACAGTAGAACGGACCAGCTTCCACCCCCGCACTGAACGATAGCTTGCGTACGGTGTAGAAAATATGCGGCTATCCTTACAGAATCCAATACTGCTCAGAAACCCTTCGCCCTCCCCCCCAAAAGAAAAGCCAATTCCGTGACAGGTCGCACACTAAAGCACAGATTGCTTGTCGACCAGCGGTCTAATACATTTCACTGTTCGAGGACAACTGACTGACGCTAGCAGAACGTGTCCAACTAGAAGCAGCAAGTGTAACACAAAGCAGAATTCATACCACCAAAATTCACGCAAACGCGAACCGAATAAGCTCTCTTTGTCCGTACGCTGTTCTCCCGTAACATTCTATGCTCCCGCTAGCTACGGTAATGTTGTTGTACAGCTACATCAAAACGAAGAAAAACATTAGAAGCCACACACTGAAAAAAAAAACGGAGAGAAGAGTATTATAGCGATTGAAATGAAAGCAAAATTGCAGCAATCAGGCTGCGAAATAGAAAAATATATCGAACACCAGAAAATCGTACGATTCATACAAACAGCAACTGATAAAAGACATTCGCATTAGCTAACAGTCTGAAATTCTGGCTTTCAATAATTTAATATAGCTGGATTGTAGGTGGCAGAATAGTTAAATTCTTAACTGCTACCTGCAGCACAGTATTTTTTCATAACATCCGGAACCAACACTCGGTAATTCCCCCTTATGAAACGACATATTTATATTTTTCTTTCTCACACTTTTCCGATCTCATTCATCAAAAAAGGGCGCTCTCTCGCGATGAGATACTTTTTCCGTTTTAAACAGCTTCTTTTTATGATGCGCCGGTATTGCATAATACATGGAAGTGAAAACATAAACAAAGGAACAACGAAAACAGTGGCTTATTATTTGAAACCCACTTTACTCTATTCTGCATTTTTTACTACGATACATATCATGCTGCTAAAATGTCTCAAAAGAGAGAAAAGTACTCACGAAGAGAGATAGAGAGCATTTTTATTTACAACATAATGTTGCGCGCATTATGGGCATTATAACGAAGACGTTGTTCTCTCTTTTTCAGGACACCAAAGAGCGGAGAATTTTGTTATGTTGTTCTAACATAAGTGAAAGAGAGATATTCAATATCGCACATTTATTACATAGATTGCATATAATAGGAATCCCTTATACCGGCACGCCATACCTATAATTTCTCCTATTGGTAACAGGTGTACGTACCCTATATGCAGAGGCTTTTTAATACATATTTTCAAACTTCTGATGGGTTTTATACGGTTTAATCAACAAAATACTTCTGTGTTTATACAATAGAACCGGATTGCGAATAAAAAATAATCTTAAGGTACTTCGAAACCGAGGCCGAATGTCATACCTTATGATCAAAAAAGAACCGGAATTTTAATTTTAAATTTCCCGCGCTTGTCCAATCGGTAAACTTTTATTCTCTCAACGTTGGCAACACTTTTATATACATTCTTTCAAATTTTGACGCATATCGTACGATTAGTTTTTGTTTGGCGTCTATACAAAGAAGTTGAAAAACTGCGTCACTATCTGCGTTGGAAATCATCTCTTTGGCCACATCAACACGACACTGCTTTTGAATGAAATTCAGCTTTTTTGGCACCAGCCGAGAAGCGACGCGTTTCAAACCCAAAACATCAGTTAAAATGTGTTCGGTTGATCCATAAGAGATGCCCAACAACACAGCAATCTCTCTAATCGGTACAGAACGATTTTGCAACACGATTTGCTTCGCCGATTCAATGTTTTCTTCAGTAACAGATGTTGTTGGGCGGCCATGGATCTCATCATGATCCAAGCTTGTACGACCACCTTTGAAGCGTTTATACCACTCGTATGCCTGTGTTTCCCTAGACACGATTCACCAAAGGCCTTTTCTAACATTTTCAACGTTTCGGAACACTTAAATCCATTTGCAATTTGTGTGTGTAGGTAACAAAAATGTGCACTCGATTTTCTCGGAGATGGCTGGACCGATTTGAATTCAAATGAAAGATCTCTTGTTCTCATAGGTTGCTATTGAATTTCATCTGTATCCGACTTCCGGTTCGGGAGTTACGGGGTAAAATTTGAGCAATTCCAGGAATTCCGACCTTCTCCGATTTGGATGAAACTTTGCACATGGCTTCAGTATGACAAACCATAAGTTTCCATCGATTCCCTACAACTTCTTCCTGAACGCCATTTTTGTACAATTAACGGTTTCCGAGTTACAACGATTCGAAAAAGGCAACTTTTGTGAAATTCAAAAATACATACGCCCTTTTTAAAAATCAGTCGTGAGTCGGATTGACCTCTCCATCGGTTCAAAACTTATGGTTTGCAAACTGAAGCCATGTGCAAAGTTTCATCCAAATCGGAGCAGGTCGAGTCTGATGATCTGCTAAGCATTTCTGGAATTACTCATGTGCAAAATGAACTAAATAAGTGTAAATGTAAAATGAATGTAAAGTATCTTTGTCCATTAGCCTGTTATTGAATTTTATACAGATCGAACTTTCTGCTCGGGAGTAGCAAGGCAAAATGTGCAAAAAGCTGAAAAAAGTGCACTCGATTTTCTCGGCGACCGGTCAACCGTGAATTACCATGGGGCAAGATTTGTTCTCTCAGAGAGTGTAAAGTATTTGAACGTGAATATCTCTTGTTGTAAATAACGTATAAATATCATTTTTGCCTTTCTCATATAGAAAACTTATGCAATCACTGTGAAAACTGACTTTTGAACCGAGGTCCGTTAGACCAATACCATTCAACTCAGTTCGTCGAGCACGTAAAATTTCTGTGTGTGCATATAACGTTCTTTTGCACCAACTTTTTTCGGAGATGGCTGAATTGATTTTCTCAAACTTAAATCCAAATGTAAGGTCTTGCGGTTCCATTTCAAATTCCTCCAAATTAGTGTAAAAATTCCAATTTCAAATAACTTAATCACTTTTCTCAAACACCGATCGATTTTTACAAGCTTAGATTTAAATTAATGGTTTTATATAAAACTTATGGTTCTATATAAAACTTTTGCATTTCATCAGGATCCGACTTCCGGTTTCGGAATTATAGGGTAAAACAAAATATTTAAAAGAAATTTCAAACTGGCCTCAAAACTACTCCATTTGATAGTCATTATCAGTAGACTGTCAAAAAACTGATCATTTTGGCATTAAAAATGCCTTACTCTTCACTATACGGGGCCGGGTGTCAATTAAAAGTTTCAAAAATAGCCGCGTAACCTTTTTGTGTCATAATTTTGAACGTTTATAACTCAGTCATTTGTTGATGGATTAACATAATTTAACAACCAATCGATTCGGAAACTTTTAACTTAAACATATATGACAACGTCGTTTCCGTATTTCAATAGCATAATATTGAAAAATGGTTAGAATCGACCTATGTTTTCATCCACCAATCCCAGTTGTACAAAATGACGTCAACTTCTTGTTCGGCATAGGAGGCTTTGCGTCATGCATGAAAAACACCGCATCGTTATGCGTAGTATGAAGATAAATCTATAAATATAGGCTGCACAATATTTCTTTGCCTAGTTGATGTTTGACTGTGAATGAAACAAGTAGCTCGTCCAGTGAGCTGATGACTTTTGTTAGTTTAAACAATGGAAGAATTGAAGAGTTTGTATTAAATTTTGCGTGAAAAATGAAATAAAGTGTAACCAAGTGTGCGAAATGTTACAGAGAGCCTACGGTGAGTCTGGTATGAAAAAAAAACAAGTGTTTACGAGTGGTATAAGCGTTTCCAAGATGGCCGCGAAGACGTTGAAGACGACGAACGCTCCGGTCGACCCAGCACGTCAATAATCGATGAAAATGTGGGAAAAGTGGAAAAAATGATTATGGATGATCGCCGAATCACTATTAGAGAAGTTGCTGATGAAGTTGGCATATCAGTTGGCTCATGCCATCATATTTTTTCAAATGTTTTGGGCATGAAACGAGTGGCAACAAAATTCGTTCCAAAACTGCTGAATTTTGATCAAAAAAACAAACGCATTACCATCGCTCAGGAGCTGTTAAACGACGTCAACGACGATCTAAATTTACTTGAAAGTGTCATAACTGGTGATGAAACATGGGTGTACGGTTATGATGTCGAAACAAAAGCACAATCGTCCACGTGGAAGCACCCAACGTCACCAAGAGTGAAAAAAGCACGTCAAGTTCGATCAAATGTCAAGGTTTTGCTTACTGTTTTTTTCGATTATAATGGCATAGTGCATAAGGAATTCTTGCCAAAAGGTCAAACCGTCAATAAGGAGTATTACCTTGAAGTAATGCGACGTTTGCGTGAAGCAAATCGAAAAAAACGCCCCGATTTATGTAAAAACAATTCATGGGTTTTGCACCACGATAACGCACCTGCTCATTCATCGTTGCTTATTCGTGATTTTTTGGCTAAAAACAAGACTTTAATCATGCCCAACCTCCTTATTCACCAGATATCGCTCTGTGTGATTTTTTCCTGTTCCCAAAGTAGTTCCCATGAAAGGACAGCGTTTTTCATCGATTGAAGAGATAAAGGCAGAATCGCTGAGAGTGCTACAGAGCATTACAAAAAGTGACTATCAGGGGTGTTTCGAAGACTGGAAAAAACGCTGGCATAAGTGTATTATATCTAGGGGGGATTACTTTGAAGGGGACCATATAGATGTAGACGAATAAATAAATATTTTTTTAGAAAAATGAGAATTCCGGGTACTTTTTGAACAGACCTCGTATATCATCTAGCTATTGAAGAACGGAATTAGCGTGGTTACTGATTCTTTTGAAATATTCCTTGTATTTAGCAAATTTTTGGTCGATTTTGCCATTAAAATTGCCTTACACTTCGCTTCCCGAGGCTGGGTGTCAATTTAAAACATGCAAAACTAATCGCGTAACATTTTTCTGTCATAATTTTGAACGCTTATAACTCAGTCATTTGTTGATGGATTTATATAATTCAACAACCAACCGATTCGGAAATATTTAACTTAAACTTATGAGATAACGTCATTTGAATATTTCAATTACAAACCATTGAAAAATTGGTTTGAATTGAGTATTTCATTTTGGTTCTCTGGTAACTATCTGGCCAATTTAGAATTATCGGCGATAGATTTTTTCTGATCTAATTTGCAGCGCTTGTTCCTCGATAATTTGTTAATGGATTTTTCTAATTTAAATGATTCCAAAGCTTTAATATTGTAGGCTTAAAAATGTTTTAATTTGTCAACGGATCGGTTTGCATACTTAAATCTTCATTCCCATACGAACAAAACGTGACAATGTGACTGAACAAGTTGTTGTCCCACCAGGAATTAAACGCTTCAAAAGATTCAAAAAATTAATTCTGAAACTTATCTAAAAGTGGCCTCCTCGGTTTAGTAGTATAAATGAGTTCCACAGGCTCACATATACAGTACAATTAGATGCAATATCATATAGTATCAAAGATAAACTCAAGGTAACTTTACCTGCGATTTTACATGTATCGTTTAAATAGGAACCCTCGTAGAATTTGGTAACCCGCCAGTTTCAGTTTAAATATTATTTGCTTCAAAACAATAAGCGTCTGATGGCTACACGCGTTGTAACTATGACCATGTTCATTCAGGTGTTAATAACATCAAGTTACAATATGAACAAAATTTCGGAATATTGTTGCGTATCCATACCGTATATTCCTAATATGCCAAAGCGAAAATCAATGTAAGTAACTAAATATTTTATGCGGACTGTTTCACATGTTTTCTTCCTCGTATTGTTGCCATATTATTTACCGACACCTTCCGAAGACTATCGTCGATTTTGAAGAAGGATTAATGAAATTACACTATTACTTACATTTTTCGTTAAAATAAATAAAATATTCTCTTGGATCGATTAACTGTTTATAAAATTAATAAGTTTGTACGTTTCTCGAAAATTATTATCGTAAAATAAAATAGTTTCATTTGTTCAGGCTTAAATCTTTAGGTTGTTTGTATCTAAAATTGAGCTTTCAAGCAACTTTGAATTCATCATAATTGACTTCTAGTTAAAGGACGTTATTCAAAAACTTAACAATTTCAAAATTTGTGGAAAAGGATCAAAATTGAATATAATCCATTATCAAGAAAGAATCTAATTGTCAATTTTATCATTCGCTAACAATCTATGCGCTTAAACTAGAGCAAGTTTGTAATTAGTCAATTTATGTTTTTAGTTCAGTGTATCATCATCATTATCATCTTTATTTTTGTATACGGTAATTCATGCGTGCAGAATCTTATGCTTTACAAAACTTTTTCAAAATAAGTTGTACTAGCTTGGATGTCTGCTCTCTGTGATAGTATATTATGATTTGAATAATCTTAATACTTTTATTCAATCATATAACCACAGTAATAAAAAGAACCGAGAGTACGGAACTCCCTTTAGAAATGATTTGGCTATGGAATGCGGAAATACTGACTTCTTGCAGGAAGTCGTCCTGCATAAAAACTCTCCACCGCCAAATTCACTCTATTCGTTTTTTATGTTTTGTCTTTTTTAAATATAAAGGAAATCACTGTGAAAATCGTTTCTCAAACCGAGGCTCGGAGATCCGAGTGGTATATAACAAATCAGTTCGTTGGGATTACGAAATATCTCTGTGTGTTTGTGCACAACTATGCACTTGATTTTCTCGGAAATGGCTGGACCGATTTTCACAAACTTAGATTCTTATGAATGGTCTTGTGGTAATAGCATTGAGAGCTATTGAATTTTATTCGGTTTCGGAATTACATGACACTAAAGAAACGAACAAAATCCTTCGAGCTAGCCGTATGATTTCGAGCAAACCTGGTTAGTTGATATTCAAAAACAAATGATTTCGGCTATCCTCCCGAAATAATCAGAAACAGAAACGAAAAAAGGTTTGAGATATATTATGGGGCTGTTGATCCTGTAGATTACACTGTGAGATAGAGGTTTTGAATGTTACGTGAATTTTCTTGAATTGAGGATTACAAATCATATGATGTTATTTTGTGGAAATTATGAAAGTTAAAAACCGTTATAAGGGTTAGAGGGGATAAACGAGTTACGATGAGTTACTTTCAAGGAAGTTATAGATGTTACAAAGTGCTATATACGTCACAAGTCTGTTTTGAAAGTTATATACGTTACGAAGCGTTACATGCGTTACTTTTTTGTTAATCATAGGCGTTACGAAGCGTTACATGCGTTACTTTTTAGTAAGTCATAGGTGTTACGAAACGATATTTTTAAAGTTGAAGGCGTTATAAAGCGTTACATCGTTACTTTTTTGTAAGCTATAGGCGTTACGATGCGCTACATTTTTGTAAGTTATAGGCGTTACATGTGTTACTTTTGTGTAAATTATAAGCGTTACGAAGCGTTACCTTTGTGTAATGTATAGGCGTTACGAAGCGTTGCATGCGTTACTGATCTTGAAAGTTAAAGACGTTACGAAGCGTTACATTCGTAATATTTTTGTAAGTTATAGGCCTTATGAAGCGTCTACGTGCTACATTTTTGTGAGTTATTGGCGTTACGAATCGTTACATGCGTTACTTTTTTGTGAATCATAGGCGTTGCGGTATTTTTGGTAAGTTATAGGCGTTACGGAGCGTTACGAAGCGTTACTTTTTTGAAAGTTATAGATTTTACGAAGGATTACATGTGTTACATGTTATGACATTACAAAGCGTTTTCAAGCGTTACTTTTTGTAAGTTACTGGCGTCACGAAACGTGACATGCGTTAGCTTTTTTTGTGATTTGTAGGCGTTACGTGTGTTATTCTTTTGTGAATAACAGGCGTTACGGAGTGTTACATTGCGTTACTATTTTGTAAGTTATAAGCGTAACAAATCGTTACATGCGTAACTCTTTTTGTGAGTTTTAGGTGTCACAAAACGTTACACCGCGAGATAGAAATTTTGAGAGTTTGTAATGCTTGCTTCATTTAGAATTGGAACAAATTTTGCTCATATTGTGGCGCTCCTGGTGGACGGATTTGGAAGTTCTTGTAGCCCACGTGTCGGGAATTTTGTCAGCTTCACGTATGATTTCTGATATTTCGCAAATCGACTGTACTTTGTAAACAATGAACATAGAAGCCGAAAAAAGGGAAAAAATTGTGCACAGTTATTTGGAAAATCCATTGTGGTCTGCATCTAGGCTTCCTAAACAACTGATATTGTCCAGAAATACCATATGGCGCGTTATCAAACGGTATAAGGAAACATTGACGACGATTCGGAAGCCTCAAGCCAATCGTCGGAGTGGAACTGTCGACCGGAAACTGCGTGGTAAGATTTTGAAGACGATTAAGAGGAATCCTAATCTGTCAGATCGTGATTTGGCCAGAAAAATCGGTGCTGCCCATAGTACCGTGAGGAGAAAACGACTCCGGGAAGGAATAAAGTCGTATCGAGCTAGCAAACATCCAAATCGGGCCATAAAACAAAATAGTGTGGTCAAAATTCGTGCTCGGAAACTCTATGATCAGGTGCTGACCAAGTTCGACGGGGTCTTCTGATTGACGATGAAACCTATGTCAAGACTGATTTCGGGCAAATCCCAGGTCAAAAATTTTGCTTGGCAACGGCTCTGGGGGATGTTCCAGCCAAATTTAAATTTGTTTTTGGCGACAAATTTGCAAGAAAATTTATGATTTGGCAGGGCCTTTGCAGCTGTGGCAAAAATCGAAAGTTTTCGTTACAAATAAGACAATGACATCGGAACTATATCAAAAAGAGTGTCTCCTAAAACGAATTTTGCCGTTCATACGATCCCACGACCATCCCGTAATGATTTGGCAAGCTGTCATTACGGCAAAGTCGTTCAAGAATGGTATGCAGAGAAAGGGTTCCAGTTTGTTCCGAAAAACCTTAACCCACCTAACTGCCCCCAGTTCCGCCCTACACACTTAATCTCGTTCGGTAATTCTTCTTTTGACGAGTTTTGAACAGCCGAACTACCGTATATTTCCATTCTACTGATATATCAGCACAAATGAACATTTATTGACAGCAGTACCTCAAGGTACCGCAGTGATAAAACGTGCATTTTACCGAAAAAATCACCTACCGAGATTTGAACAGCTGAGGTCGGTAATCCAATTTAAGTGTGTACACACTTAATTTCGTTCGGTAATTCTTCCACATTTTGACGAGTTTTGAACAGCCGAACTACCGAACATTCTCATTCTACTGATATATCAGCACAAATGAACATTTGTTGACAGCAGTACCTTAAGGTACCGCTGTGATGAAACGTTATTTTTACCGAAAAGATCTCCTACCGAGATTTGAACAGCTGAGGTCGGTAACCCAATTTAAGTGTGTATTGAGAAATACTGGGCAATCATGAAGAGGAGACTCAAGGCAACGGGAAAGGTTGTCAAAGACATCAGTCAGATGACGACCTGGTGGAATAATATAGCTAAAACGATGGACGAAGAAGGTGTGCGCCGCCTAATGAGGCGTGTTACAGGAAAAATTCGAGAATTCCTTCGAAACCGTGACGAATAATTTTATCCGTATTTTTTCTTAAAAGTATGAAGAAAACGCTACATTTGTATAAAAAAGATCTTGAATTCAATAATAAATATCTGAAATACAGGCAATTGTCTTTGTTCCAATTCTATCTGAAGCAAGCTTTACGTGATGGTCAAAACTCCACTACCGATAAAGCACGCAGCGGCAGGTCCTACGAAGCAGAACAGAGTCAAAACAACATGAAATGGGGGATGTTATCACCGCTGAGCAATCCAAACATGTCGGTTTCATTCCCCCCAATACTGACAAAGGAAATGAAAGGAACGTTGATGAAATTTAGGAGAAGAAGGAATAAAAACAAAACAAGTTAGCGTGGATTAAAAAGTTGTGCAAGCGAGTGAAAAGGTTATACCACTGAATTTTTAAATGATTAATTTGCTAAAGGTGTCGGTGAAATAAAATATTGGAAAATTGTAGGTCGTAAGTAATTAAAACAAAGTTTGGAATTGATAATATGTTACGTTATAGAATCTAGTCGGAGAGAATTCGTATCCAACGTGAAAGTTAGCAAAGTGTGCAAGAAGATAAGAATAACTGTTTCTTGTAAGTTAAGCAAACAAATATGTATTGAATTGATTATCAAGTAATTATAAATTACATTTGCAGTTTGAGCTGCACGAAAAGGTTGCTTCAAATTGAGTTCGTTTTCATCCGAACAGGAGATAAAACAGATTTTTTCGCCCTAGCGCTCATAATCCAAAGTCCGCCACTGTGACAATTCAATCAAAGCTAGAAAATCTCCAATGAACCTAATAGCGGTAACGGGAGGGTCTACGACAACTACTACAGTTGGTCTTGAAGTATTTTTACCAGATTTGAATCTGAGAGCGTCAAAAGGTCATGTTACATACATAGCTCTGACAGAAAATTTCAAACATAACTATCGCATGGCGACTATTTAGCGTGCTGAGTATTATAAAGATTTGATTGCGTTGTTCGGTAACTTTTTTGACAAAAACTTTCTGTAATCAATACAAATAATCGATTTTTCGGTACATGAATTTTGATTTACAAAAATTATGCAAATTTTTGCTATCGAGGCTTGAACAGCTGAGATCGGTAATCCTATGTAAGTGTGTTTAAATTGGTTTACCGATCTCAGCTGTTAAATTTTTGGTAGGTGATTTTTTTTACAAAAAAAACGTTTCAGCGCTGTCAAAGCGGTACTGCTGTCAAAGCAAAGTCTTGGCATTACATTCTTTTTGTAGAATTTTGCTTTTGTGTTTCAACAGACTTCGCAGCTGATTCTTAGCGTACAGAACTATTGCATGGCTAGTACTATGGATCCTACTGACACTAAGAATCCTTTCATGTCGGGGGTCGAACATACGACAACTGGCTTGTAAGACCAGCGTCCTATGCATTAAACCGCCAACCCGGGACAGTCACCAAAAATAAACATTTGTGGACAGCAGTACCTCAAGGTACCGCTGTAATTAAACGTTATTTCTACTGAAATAATCACCTACCGCGACTTCAACAGCTTAGATCGGTAATCCAATTTAAGTGTGTACAAATCTCCAAATAAGCATATAGGAGTTATAGCTAAAACAATCTATCTAAAAATGCAAGAAAACAAAATTCCAATCTAGAAATTGTGAAACTGTGATATTTAAATTACACGGTTCGATTATTACCTTTTATCGAATTTTTATGTACTGCTATTGTTATGATAATAGAAAGTATCTTAACAATACCAATAGGAAGCGTATATACAAGTCTATTTTAATAAAATTTCTATTATGTTATTATGAAATATTGTTATAGTCAAAGAATACCATAAAACCTTTTTGAAAAAACAAATGAATATGATTTGAAAATAGATTCAATAAGTACAAGATAATTAACTTCTGCAATATGCATTTATTGAGTTCCCAATTAACATGTTTTAGAAACAAAACAATGTATAACAACTTATTTACTGTAGAAAAAAAATCAAACCTAAGCCTACACAGAAACCATACCCTACCCTATTAGCGAACGAAACATGTTATGTATTGGCTCTGCATTATTTAGCTATGTGCGAGGATACAAGATGATGTTGGATCTAAATTATTCTAAATTACTTTTAACGAAACGTAAATGGATTAACAACTACAACTATCCCTGTTATTGTACATTGGAAATCTTATTTAACCTAAAAAGAAAACATTACTGTTTAAAAGCAATAGACTGGTAAGTTCAAATCAATCTATAACGAGATCGGCATTAAGTCAGCTAGAATTGATTGCTCTCAAACACTAGAATTATTACGTTATAAGCTAGACTTGTTATTTCATTAATCCTTTTCAAACTATTTTTTATATCAAACAATTTGAAATAAATCCTATTAAATTGTGGCATTGCCTAGTTTAACTTAATACCGATCTTTACATATAATAACTAGTTGCATTTGTCGATTTATATTTTGTTATTTACTTTTAATAAATAAAAGAATATTTTGTCGATCATAATATAAAAATCTATCCAAAGCAGCACTTAGTCCTAAGTTACGAAGAAAATTGATTTCACAATCCTCTTTGATCGTGGATCCTACAAAAGTCTCTCCCCATTAGAGCCACACTTCTACACTGTTCACCGCGAAGCGTTCTTGCGTTGCATTGAGGTCGATCTTCATTAGTTACATGGTCGAAGGGAGTTGTACTGCGACTTAATCTATTAGCGAGTGGAGTAACAGAACGCTCTCTAGAAAATCTAGACCGAAAAGAATTCAAGTATGACACAGTATCATTTGTATCCGTTTCCTCGCCGTCCTCTTCCCGATTATTTTGTTCGGCTGAGGAAGCTGCTATGTTCGAGCGACGTGTGGGATTAGTTTCTGGTGCTAATGAAGCTTCCCTTTGCTGTCGTCGTTGCGGATTCGACTGGCCTTCACTCATTTGAAGCACATCTCCCGGGTAAAATCGGAGTGCTACACGACATATTAAATCAGCCACAATGAAACTAGAGAGAATAATCGTTAGTCGTAGGACATTAGAGTCAAACAAATCCAAAAGAAATCCAAGTAGATTGCCTGGTACAATCAAAATGAAAAAAAATCGTACAAACTTATCTGCTCCAACGAAAGACAAGCAAATCATTCCAAAAAGAAGGTAGCAAAAATGAATCACAATAGAATTGATTTTCTGAAGAACATACTCACTACCACCGATTTTATCAGTAATCCATGATAGTTTCTGATCAAAATCCTTCTGAAGTGAACTAATTGCTGTCAACATGTTAGTTATAGTGCTATTAAATTTCTCTAATTGATCCAGAGTGTACTGAAACTGCTGTTCTGCAGCTCGATGATGTACAATGAAATGGGAATTAGTTTCATCTATCTTAGATGCTACTGCCATTGCATTTTTCTGCAAATTTTCCATATCCGATAATAAGGAGGCATGGTTTAATTTACTTCTCTTTGACTGTACTTCGAGTTGTTTAACGCTATCATCGATCCTATTTCGCAAATCAGTAAGTAATACAGCAACTTCCTGCTGTCCGGCGCGAATTAAACTTTTCTCGCGAACAAGTTCCCTGAAATTTGATTCTACCTTCGCTCGATGAGCCTCGGATAACTTCATAATATTGCCCTGCTGACTAATTATCTTATCATTGTTTGAAGACATTTCATCAATTGCTTCTTGGGTAACGCTTCTTAACTCATTCTGATTCTCGGCTAATTGTCCCATCATTTGTATCTGTTCATGAGCGGTATTCATTAGCTTGTTGACCGTCATTTCCGTTAAACCACGAAATTGATCGTGCCTTACGCTTGCACATACTGCTTTCGCTCGGTTTGTTATAAGATGATAAGCGTTCCAGGTATCCGGATCCATAGCAGTAGTGCACTCTTTCAACGACATACGTTCGTCACATTGATAGATCCTCCGGCCCTCCGAATCAGACTGACAATTAAGCAACATTACTGCCAGCTTTCCCAGCTGTTCTGCGTCCAACTGCTGGCAAGACTTTTTCAGTTTTAGAATCACCCGATGATGACACATGTCTAATTTCGACAGATTTGCTCCAATCCATTTGGAAGCTTCACGTACAAAGGCCTCGTCACCTTCGGACAGCTCATAAGGGATGGTCGGAAAAACGTCTAGTGCAGTATTGTGGATATCTGAAAAAATACGATATGCTAAAATGTCACGTCTCATATTAAGCATATTCGTGTATCAACTTTACCTTGTGGGGGCCAGATGTAATCTAGAAACGAAGCGTATGTTCCAAATGATGTAAGAAACAATAATACGATAAGAAGAATCCTGTAAAATTGTGTAGATACAAGAAATTAGTATCGGTCTCTTCTTAAAACTCTGCAGCCTACCGAAGAATAGGAGCCACAACGCATGTGTCCTTTGCCATCTTAAAATGTGTCAGGATCAAGTTTTCAAGCGGGTTTAGTGTGCAACATTACTTGAGGTTAAAAATAGCACCGTCGCGACGTCGACATTGGAAAAAAATGGTAAGGATTTCCAAATCACTATTTTTGGAACTTTAGATTACAGTTCAAACAAAATTTAGATGTACACATTCAATTTTTCAACCAAACACAAAATATACAAAATAAAAACAAAATATAAGTAACTTTTGCGCGGAAAACTGAGATAATAGTTAATTGACAGTCTACTTCTGTATCTATCTATATATACATTAGTCAAGAGCAATATTTCTGTTTATGCTAGAAATCTCTCTGATTTTGAAATTGTATTGAATCAGCTGTTGGTGAGTACCGCAATCTAACGAACAGAGAGAGAGCGAGAACTGTCAAATAGTAAGGCGGACTCACACTAGTGCATCATATAAAACGAAACTTCATAAAAATTGATGTGTGCGTTTGATAAACGTCACTTATCTCCATACAATTCTAAATTCGAACTAAAACAAAACAATCGAGTTTTAAGCATAACATATTATAATACTATGTTTAATTATTTTATATATTGAAGCGCACAACCAACTGTACATTAATAAATCATAATTATAGGTATATACATTGTGTTCCATTTAATTTTTGATAAAAAAAGTTCTCTTTATTGAAATGTTTACATATTTAGATCGCCAGAAAGCGTAACAAGGCATTAAAATTATTATGTTCACGGGTTGGAATTGAATACCTGATATTTCCGTATCATAGATAGACAAAAATGGACATTCTAATTGAGCCAGATTGCTATAAAGTTTGCCGAATTTGCATGGAAAGCTGCGAAGAAGATTTTGTCTGCGTCTACGATGAATTTGAGGATAACATCTTGATGGACGTAATAACTGAATGTGCTAGAGTTGAGGTATGTACGTTGTGTTTGAGTAATTGTTTCTATAATTGAAAAATGTTTTAATCTGTTTTTTGCAGATAAGAAAAGATGATGCGTTACCACGAAATGCGTGCCGAAATTGTGCGGAGTACATGATTATAGCTTACCACATTATACAAAAGTGTCGAGATTCCGATCAAACTTTGAGATCAATATTCAAACATGAAATCGATCTGAGAAGTAGAAAGGATGAGTCAATTTTTGGAGCGACTGATATTCACGAGACGGATATCAACCCTGCGGAGTATGCATTTCTTCTTTCAGACACCTATGATAAAATTATGCTTGAGGAAGTCAAAGGTTTGATTACCGCAGACACAAATGGAGATCTGGTAGATGAATTTCCTTGTGAAGAACGTTATCCAAATATATTAAACAGCGAACACATTGCGCACGCAGTTTCTAGTTTGGAAAATTCCTCACCAGTTGAGACACAACACGCAGATTACACTGAGACAGAGGAAAATAGACCACCTGAGCCAAACCAACACGAAATTTCAGCCACAAAAAAGTGTTGTGGATGCAAAAAGTTATTCGAAACTGAAGTTGATCTAAAAAATCACTGTGATACAATTCACCTTGGTGATCCAAGCAATGCTAGTGATCTTGCTAAACCATTCAAATGTCAAGTATGCTACAAACCATTTTCCAACCAGCAACTTTTGAAAGAACATCAGCGAAACGTAATTCGCAAGTACTTCTGTCGTCAGTGTGGTAAAGGGTTCATGACACAGACAAATCTAGAGAATCATATTAAAAGTCACGTGTCCTCGCGAGAAACTAGACGATGTTGTGGTTGTCGTAAGGATTTTAACAATGATGTGGAACTTGTCCTACATTCCAATGACGTGCATAAACCAGAACAAACATTTGATCCAACCAAGCCGTTCGAATGCAATATCTGTTATCGACGATATCCAACCCGTAAATCACTCGTTAGCCACAAACGGATGATTCAACAACATCAATGTTCCCATTGCGGAGAGTTTTTCATGAAAAAACTTTTTCTAGCGTTACACGAAAAATCTTGTCATCCCGTGGAATCTGAGGACGATCAAAAAAAGCGTTGTTGCGGATGCCGTTTGGAATTTCCGAATCAGAATGCATTGATCGAACACGCAATCGCTGTCCATCGCATCGGTGAACCCATACCGGTCGACGATTCGAAACCCTTTGAATGCAAAATTTGCTCAAAACGTTTCCCTTCTAAGCTCACGCTACGGCAGCATCAGAAAAAGATTAGCCAAGAAAAACGCTACACTTGTGACATTTGTGGACGATCGTTCAATCGTGCTCACGATAAAGCAACCCACGAGACAACTCATTCCAATGAAATGCCGTTTTCATGCCACATTTGCTCTCGCAGGTTCAAGAATAAACTATACCTCAAAAATCATTTCAAGCTTCATGCCACTAGTAACTCTCGTAACTTTTCCTGTCACGAATGTGGTAAGTGCTTCCGAACGAAGGATCTTCTCAAAACTCATGCCATCAGTCATAGCGAGGAACGAAAGTACGCTTGCCAGTACTGCTCGGCAACGTTCAAACGAGCGCAGTGCTTGAAAATTCACATCAAAGTACATACACGAGAAAAAGCGTTCGCTTGCAACATTTGCTCAAAAAGATACGTTCAATCGTCCGATTTGAAGCGTCACATGTTAACCCACAATCCAGGTGAGAGCGGAAAACCCTTTCAATGCGAATACTGTTTAAAGCGCTACCCCCGTAAAGATTATCTAAAGGTGCATATCCGAAAACAGCATCTAGAGAAGGTCGATGCAATCCTGATCGAGGATATAGCTCTCGAGTTCCGCGGAGATAGTGATGGTAATGACTTTTTACTGATTTGATGAAACCATTCATTGTATTATTTAGCCCAAATATATGAAACCCGAGACCGAATCTAAGTAAACCCTAACGTATTGTTCTTTTTTCTTTGTTATTTGACTAATTTCGCATGTTATGCCTTGGTTATATCTCGTAATTGACCGAATAAGTAAAAATCGAAGAATCAACGTATCACGTTTCATTGTACCATTCATCTTATATATTAAAACTATTAGATAAAGAAAGATCTATCTTATTTGTTATAATTTCACTCTTTATAATTTTTGAGTAGTTCGCCGGGGTTAGTTCGATGCATTGGCCCAAAGGATAAGATGAAATTTGGCGCATACATTTTCACACTAATTTTGCTGCTTCCTAATTAATCAAAAATCAAAATTTGCGTTCAAAGAACCAACCTGTTGTAAAAGTTTTGGAAGCAAAGAGCTAAATTCTTTCCTGAAATCGAACGATTCCCAAACGATTTTTTTTTTCAAAATAAAATCATGTTGATGGTCATGATGAGTCGATCCAGAAAATTGTAAACAAAAATCCATTGCCAACAATAGAAATTTTTTAGAAAAAACCTGATTTAATCCACCTAGTGGTGTAATGAAGCCTTTCTCATATTAATCAAACTATCGTATATAATACTGTGGTATTCTTCAAAATAATTTTCTTCGATTCTTAAAAGAATAACCGAAATCGGTTTGTTTGACCGTCTACTGATAAAAACTATCAATTGGAAACATTTGAGGTCGATTTAGAAAATTTTTTAAGGTTTTTCCCCATTTTCAGTGATGGTATACAACTTTTAACACACTTTACCCTATATTTCCGGATCCGGAAGTCGGATCCGCATGGAATTCAGGACTTACGTATGGGACCACAGGACCTTTCATTTGAACCTAAGTTTGTGAAAATCGGTCGCGCCATCTATGAGAAAGGTTAGAAAACATGTTTTCATTTTTTTGCCCATTTTACCCCATAACTCCCGAACCGGAAGTCGGATCCAAATAATATTCAGGATTATTTGTATGGGACCACAAGACATTTCATTTGAATCTAAGTTTGTGAAAATCGGTTCAGCTATCTCCGAGAAAAGTTAGTGCAAAAAAACGTTACATACACACATACGCACATACACACACAGACATTTTGCGTACTCGACGAACTGAGCCGAATGGTATATGACACTCGGCCCTCCGGGCCTCGGTTCAAAAGTCGGTTTTCACAGTGATTGCATAACCTTCGGCTGTCCGATATGCTACGAAAAGTTTCATAAATATCTTACCTAAGATGATTGGTGGGTCAGATACCAAATCGTCCAGATTTCCCAGGATCCAGGAGCTTCAATAGCAAATATCAACTAATCAATGAATGTTTACTTTCTCGTTTCTCTTACACGATTATTAAGTGTCATTATTAAAAAGTAATGCCATTTTTTAATGAACGTGTAAGGTCAGTAATGATGTCTTTTTTCCAGCAATTCAACTACCTTTTTACAGAAAGGACAAAAAGGTTAAAGCTAGATGATTGAACCGTTCATAGGTGAGATTTAGATTTAGATTCGTCTTAATCCAAAACTCGACATAAACACTCAAATAAAAGGTGATTTTTTTGAGGTTAGGATTTTCATGCATTAGTATTTGCTCAGATTTTTTGAGGTTATGATTTTCATGCATTATTATTTGCTCAGTATGCTCTGACATTTCATCATGAATAGACTTACTAACGAGCAACGCTTGCAAATCATTGAATTTTATTACCAAAATCAGTGTTCGGTTCGAAATGTGTTTCGCGCTTTACGCCCGATTTATGGTCTACATAATCGACCAAGTGAGCAAACAATTAATGCGATTGTGACCAAGTTTCGCACTCAGTTTACTTTATTGGACATTAAACCAACCACACGAATGCGTACAGTGCGTACAGAAGAGAATATTGCGTCTGTTTCTGAGAGTGTTGCTGAAGACCGTGAAATGTCTATTCGTCGCCGTTCGCAGCAATTGGGCTTGTGTTATTCGACCACATGGAAGATTTTACGCAAAGATCTTGGTGTAAAACCGTATAAAATACAGCTCCTGCAAGAACTGAAGCCGAACGATCTGCCACAACGTCGAATTTTCAGTGAATGGGCCCTAGAAAAGTTGGAAAACTTCGGAGAACAATTCATCTCAAGAAATGGACCGGTAAGTTGGCCACCAAGATCATGCGATTTGACGCCTTTAGACTATTTTTTGTGGGGCTACGTCAAGTCTAAAGTCTACAGAAATAAGCCAGTAACTATTCCAGCTTTGGAAGACAACATTTCCGAAGAAATTCGGGCTATTCCGGCCGAAATGCTCGAAAAAGTTGCCCAAAATTGGACTTTCCGAATGGACCACCTAAGACGCAGCCACGGTCAACATTTAAATGAAATTATCTTCAAAAAGTAAATGTCATGTACCAATCTAACGTTTAAAATAAAGAACCGATGAGATTTTGCAAATTTTATGCGTTTTATTGTTTAAAAAAGTTCTCAAGCTCTTAAAAAATCACCCTGTATAAGCAAAGCAAAGCCTTGGTATTACATTCCTGTAGTGGAATTTGACCTTCAGTTTCAAACAGACTTCGCAGCCGATTCAGAGTGTACAGAACCATTGCATGGCTGGTGCTACGATTTTACTGACACTACGAATCCTTCCACTCAAATATGCTTTTAATGAAAAATAAACTAAAAATCGTTTCATATCAATGTTTTATTCTTCTCTCAAATGCAAAAAAAAAATCATTAGACATGCTATATCGTCGACTCTGAAACATCAAATACTACTACTTCCTCTTCGCCAGCGATATCCTGTTCTTCACATTCGATTTCGAAGTAAATTTCAGAGTCCTCATACCGATCAGCATTATCAATTTTCTTTGTACTTATTTCCTCAACCAACACATTCGATCGATGCGTTTTCTGGTGCTTTTTGAGTGCCGATGTCGTAACGTAGCATGATCCACAAATCGGACATTTGTACGGTTTGGTATTGGTGTGAATGCGTTCATGTACCAACACATTGGAAGAGTGAGTGAAAGTTTTATTACAATAGCGACATTTATATGCCTTAATCCCGCGATGCATGTGCATATGCTCCTTATATTTATGCTGATAACCAAAAGCTTTTTCGCAATATTCACACTTGTATTTACGAATCTTCTGATGTATCACCTCAATGTGCCTCTTGAGAATTGTAGCTGTGGCGAATTTATGACCGCACTCTTGGCATTGATACATTTTATAGTGATTTCGATAATGTGACCACATTAGTTGGTATGAAGGAGCCACATATTTGCAGTTCCCTTCCTCGCATGGTCTTGGATAACTAGACGAATCTCTTAGCTCTTTCGGTAATATATCAGTTTTTGTGATATACAACGGATCATTAGGGAAATGTTCTCGCATATGAACGCGTAAATCGGTAGGATTAGTATAGTGCGTTTTGCACACTGTGCAAGGATGTCCAGTGTCATCTTCGCACTGCTGTTGAATGTGTCGCATCTTATGCTGCTGATAGTTAGATTCGTGATTGAAGCCACGATTGCAGTATGGACACACAAATGGACGCTTGTCGGAATGTATACGCTGATGACGCCGTAACTGAGTACCCGTTTGAAAGGCCTTGTTACAAGTTTCACATTTATACAATTCCATTTGTTGAGCTTTATGTGCTCGCCTGTGTTTTTGAAATTTACGAATTTCATTAAACATCTGTCCACAGATATCACACGTGAATCCTTGATTATTTTCTGCATGAGCGTTCCGAGTGTGGTCATAGAGCGGTGGGTACGAACGGAACCGCAGAGGACAATGTGAACATACATAACTAAACCCATGCGATTCAAAGTGTTTGTTTAGTAATACCAATGTCTTGATTTCTATGACATTTTCAATGGTGCTACATTTCACACATTTGTATGGCAGTATTACTTTATGACTGATCAGATGAATGTCGAAAAGATCTTTGCTTTCGTAAACAGTGTTGCAAATGTAACACTTATTAGGAATTGTTTCAGCAATGGTCAACTTTGGAACGGGTTGTCTAAACTTTCTATGTGTCAGCTCACTTACTGAAGTTTCAGCTGATTCTAATTTTACAGGAATTGGATCTTCGAATCCTTTGAAATCCTCTTCAAGATCACTATAATATTTATGTTTTTCTGGATCTGGAATAATCTGTTCGATATGCTCGGTTTCAAGAGTTTCGATTTTAATATCGACCAACTGTTCATCAACCTCCGCTGCAGCTTCCACAGTGACAGCTGGATGCTCTTCGGCAGCTACATTTTCATCGATCTGATCCAACCGTTCAACTTCCATCGAATACTCTTCAACTACATATTCTTCCAGAAAGTCAGTCTCTTTCAGAATTCCATCACTGTAATACGAAGGTAAATCGGCTTTTTTCAAGATCTTGGCTGATATTTTTCTTCTGCATTCTAGGAGCACCGATTGACACTTAATCAATTCCTGTTGAAAACTATAGAGATAATCGACCTTTTTTATACAATTTCCGCAAACATATCTCGGGTAAAGTCCGTTTTTATCAAACTGCAAAAACATCAAGTTTTATTTTATATTATTAGCAGATTATATTCGAAACTTGCTTCAATTTGAAACGTGGACCAAACCATTTCGGTCAACAGTTTTTCTCCAATGCGAGCTTTGAAAAGAGGTAAAGCATCTTTTGTCCGTCGTAGACACAGGCGACAGATTCTACTGGTCATAGTTCCGATAAATTTGAAAAAATAGCGGCAGGAATATATGTAAACTCTGAGACAAATATTCGAATTCAAGAATAAAATGTTTACTTCATTAGTGACAGACTTCATGCAGTTAATAACAGTGGGGCCAGATGTTAAACCTCCGGATACCCAGTGAATTTCATCAAGCTGCCTCGACACAATCACCCCATTAATATTACCAATACCCCGCATGAGCATGGCTGCTAGATGACTGACTAAACCTGCCAACGGGTTAATTTAATCAATTTCTTTACGCAAATTTTTATAGCTGAATTAATGTAAAGTTATAATGTGTCGCAGTTACTTGGGATGTCACTGTCAATCGGGTTGATCGAGTACCCAACTCAGACGAAAATTCTAACTGAACCGATCGAGCACTGAAAAATCATGCAGTCGAGTAAAAATTCATTGCTCATTCCGTCATTTCGATAATGTGGGGTGGACTGCAATTCAACAAACTATTCCAAATATATTTCGCCGCCAAGCGATCTGTCGGAATTGAGTAATGTCAAGCGAATAAAATGATCTTCTTCTTCTTCCATGACTTGCAGATTTTGTGCTGAATGTTCTTTAAATTCGGATTGAAAATTTAGTTATTGAGGTTTCTATGCACGGTGAACGACCACTGTGAAAAATTGTTGACCGATATATTTCGTGATGAAAACAAAACAATATGTGAGAGCGATTCACACGTGACAGGCGGGTATCACGGGCATGGGACGGTGACGAAATGACAACAGTAAATGTAAACAATCCTTATGAACACACACAACGTCAACATCACGGAGTATTTTGATGTCCGGTACGTAAGTAATAGCCGACTAGAAAAATATTAAATTAATCTTGACGTTGCCCGAGGTTGATGAATCGTCTGATTCGTATTCAACACTGCCTTTCCTTTTTGATGCCTGTTGCACGAAGTAATCACTTTGTGTAACAGAAAAACCGATGAGGCGAAGTCCAGGAGGATTCGGTTGTCTAAATTGAAGTTAAGTAAAGTCCGAAACAGGATGGGTTCTGTGAGGTTGTGAATACTATCCTTAATCTATATGGGCATTCGTTAGATGCGAATTAGTAAGAACCATATAGCCCTGGAAGTAACACGAAATTGTATCCATGATAATGTGTTGTTTGTATCCATGGCGATAGCCTGTTTATTTCACATTATTCAATCGTAATAAGCAATTCACAAGCAAAGAAATCGAAACAAAATATGTACTTATAGCAAATACAAATTATAATACGGAATACTTCGACAAATTTTCAAGGACACATTTTGCATCGTGCGGTACACTGTCATGATACACTGTCAGAGTGACAATGTACTTTAACGAGTTTTCTATAAAACTAGCAACACTGAAGGGTAAGAACAAGTTCACCATAGTTACTGTTTATTATAGTGCAAAATAAATAAACAAACAGTTTTTATCTGATAATGAAGATCACAAGCGAAATGTAAGTTAAACAATAATCTAGAATGGTTAAGCCACCATGAATATACTACTAGCTGTATTGATATTTGTAGATTCGTGGGTGTTTGTGTTCATTTTTCATCTTTTGTGCTAGTGCCGGTGATATTTAGACTGATTGTTGCAGTTTAATACAGCAACGATAAACATAAACAAACAAGTTTGTTTTGCACCATAGCAACTAGCATAAAGCGTTGCCAGAAACGATCTCCTTCCACATTTTCAAGCTGTCGTAATGAAAGGGAGTAATTTGCTAGGCTTACTTGTTCAGGCTGTGAACCAAACATTGGCGGTTCGTTTGTATGGGACTTAGGGGTATTATTATTTGTATTTGCTTATAGCACAGACTAACAGACAGGACACTCAAATTTGATTTTTCAATCATTTTAACGGTCATTTCGAATATTCCATTATTTGGGACAGTACTCACATGTGTCATGATGGCGCCACGTTACCCTATCAAAAACATGATGTCTGTCATCTAGACTGTCTTTATTTTTTTCATTTACCAACAGAGTTGCCATTCATACAGAATTACCTGTAATGTATTGATTTGTATACGTCCATGCGAATTTCATGCAGGATACAGATTTAATACATATTGCCAAAGATAAACTGAAGATTACAATGTTCCATACGTTTCATTGAAAAATGTTGGGTCAGTAATCGTGAACCAGTTGGTTCAGTAATAATGTAATTTCATTGACCCTCCGTTAACAAGCGTCGACTAGTTCCGACAAAATGCCATGGAAACAATACAAGTTAGAAAGGAAGCACACATATGTTTACATTCAGCATATAATGATTTCTTGCCACAACTGATGCTTCATGGGATGAGGCTATAACAAACTAAATAAATTCTAGACGATGGTTCTAAGTAGTTTTCACTTTCTTATTCTAAGAATCACTGATATAAAGCGAAATTTCTCAATATCGTTCATACTGTAACTTGATATTTTTCCAAACATAAACAATCATTGTCATAGTTACGACGCATCTAGTGATCAGACACTTGTTGTTTTGCTTCAAAATACTCAAATTGACAGTGAACCGAGCTCATCGAGGGGTCCTATTCAAATGATACCTAAGAAATCGCAGACTACTCTATCTTGAGTTTATCTTTGATATTGCCTAAACTATATACATAATTGCGCCTACTTCTCATCCTCCAACTCAATAAAAAATCGAACCCGTTTTGTTACAATATTTACTTGCTTCTGGTCTGCCGCCACTTAATTTCGGGTGAAAACTACCAACACAATAAAAAATAGTCTAGATGAACAAATTTGAGTCGAATAAATAGTTACCCTCCAACATCAAGAAAAAGTTAAATATATTATCAACATAATCCAATAAATCATTGTGACGATTCATTTTCAAATATTTTGATGAAATCAGGCATCCCTGCAAGCAGCTGATCGGTGTTGACAAACGAGGGGAAACCAACTAGTAAAAAAACTTTTACATAACACAAGGGGTGTACAGATAGTAAATAGTTCGCGCAGTACAATATAGGTGGAACTAGTGCATCACGAAAAATAATTTTTATTAGAATTTACTCATACTGTCATGTCTGTTAGTCTGTGCTTATAGTACAAACCAAAAAAACAGTAGTCGGTCGCCACTCGTTTCCGCCCGAGACGTCAGGTAGGATATTACACATCGTGAAATATTCTCAAAGTTTCACATAAATTATGTGAACTTAGCCACTGTATAGCGGTTCAAATTAAACTGTTAGGCGGAAATGGCAGTTCAATTTTAACTGTTTTAAGCACTGATGAATCGAAGGCGAAACGCGAAGAAATCGAAACAAAATATGTACTTATTGTACAAACAAAAAAAAAACACTAAATGATCAAAAAATAGATTTTTCGAAAAGTTTACAATAATTTATCTTTCTTAATGAAAAAAAAATAACACAAACTACAAAAATCATATAAGAAATTTCTTTTTTTCTGGTTTGATTCCGACAGATTGTTCCGGAAATCGGTTGGAATTTCATTCGGAATAAGTTGTTGCACAGGAGCCCGCATTATTGAAATGATGGAATAAGCAATGAATTTATTCTACTGCACGATTATTCAGTGCTCGATCAGTTCAGTGCTAGAACTTTCGCCTGAGTTGGGTGCTCGATCAACACGATTGACAGTAACATTATAAATGTCAATTGTAATTTTGGCAACAATTCAAAACATTCCATTAGCTTTACATTCAATTGACAGGTCATTTGCTCGTTTGGAACTGGTAGCTGTCATTTCAAACGAACAGCTGTCGCCACTCTGATTATAGTCACTCTAAGTTATATATTTTTTTATTTGGAAATAAACTGAAAATCAACGCGACATTAAAAATAAATCGGGAAAGAATGAGAAGAAAACGAATTGACAATTCATTCCAGATCTTCTCAATTTATTTCGATAGATTTCCGAACCAACCGGTTGGAGACAAAATTCATTCGGAATCGGTTGTTGCACAGGAGTTGGTATTTATTCGGAATTCATTATGATTTCCACATGGAATTCCGAATAAAAATTTTTCGCCGATTCTGAATTGATTTGGATCTGATAATATGGGAGTCTGCATTGATTCGAAATTCATGCAGAACTCCACACTGGATTACATATTATATTTCGAACGGGAAATGCGGGATGTTTGCAGTTTCGCCCTTCTTTGAAACAGGCGCGAACCAATTTTTAGCAAAATCGGCAGGCAACTCGGCGTAAATTCGACAGCTGTTTGCATTGTTGTTATGCGTAGTTCATTTTTTTTAAATCTTTCCGATTTTGTTAGATGCCCTGAGGAGTGGAAACATTCAGGTTCAAGTTTGATTCTATACGATATCATGCCGCAAGGACGTAGAAAGGTTCCCTTTAGCGGAAAACAAAAGAAACTTCAATTGGTAGCTAAAAAGCAGGCAAAATGTAAGCAAACTTTTCTATTGTTTTTTTTTTTTTCGAAGATGCAACTTACTGCATAAAATTATACCTGTCCAATTAATTGCGTTTTCAGCGGGTACATCTCACAATATAATTCGTAAATTACGGGATGAGGAGTCAAGCGACATTAGTGAGGACAGTGATTTTCCCAAATCGTTCGGCGCTGCTGTCGAAAAGATCAATCTGCAGCCTCTGCGAGATCCTCAAAGCAAAGCAAACCGGTACGTGTTACAGTTTCATCGTGAAACAGCAAAGGAGTTACGTGAATTAAAAGAAGAAGCCCTCAAGGCACTTAAACCGTGTCAGCCGGAAGATGTTGAGTTGGGCGATAACTATTATGTTGGATACGACTTTCCTAAGCGACCAGAATGGAATTTCGAAATGTCGAAAGAGCAGCTGGATGCAAATGAGAATCGATACTTTTTTGTGAGCCATTTTTAATCACCTAACAAAAGATACCGTAACACTGATCATTTGACCAATTGCAGAAATACATCACTTATTTGGAAAAGATTCATTATGATGACATGAAATCTTTGAGTTTCTGTGAACTAAATCTGGAAACATGGCGACAGTTGTGGAGAGTATTGGAATTATCTGACATAGTATTGGTTATTGTTGACGCCCGTTTTCCGGTAATAATAATTTGGCTAATTTTATAACAATCAAATTGATCGAATATCGATGTTTCGTTACAGACACTAATGTTCCCTCCTGCACTATATCAGTATGTTACGGAAGACATCGGAAAAGGGATGATTCTAGTAATGAATAAGATAGATCTTGTGGAATCCGAAGTAGTTTTGGCGTGGAAACGATATTTTGAAGAGAAGTACAAAGATATCAAAATTGTGCTCTTTACATCCTACCCATCGTATAACCTTCGTGGCAAACAAGAGAACAAACACGGACTGAAAATACGTCGTCGTAAAGGTCGCATGCGAATGGCCGCTGAAGGAGCGCAGCAGATTTTCAACATTTGTCGGGAGTATGTCGGAGATGAGGTAGATCTGAACTCTTGGCAGCAGAAAATTTTGGAAGAGCGAAGTGCCTCTTCTATGGACGTAGATGACGATGATGAAAAAGTGGAATCTGAGAGGACTCACGAAGAAGAAAAAGATTTTTCTTTCGAGGAGCTCGTCAAATTTAAGGATGGTGTGCTAACCATTGGTTGCGTAGGATTTCCCAATGTAGGAAAATCTTCTCTGCTCAACGCAGTAATGGGTAAAAAAGTTGTGTCTGTGAGCAGAACTCCAGGGCACACGAAGCATTTTCAAACTATATTTCTCACAAACACTGTCCGCCTCTGCGACTGTCCTGGACTTGTGTTTCCGTCGGCAGTTCCCAGAAAGCTGCAAGTGCTCATAGGTAGCTATCCGATCGCTCAATTGCGTGAACCGTACGCATCAGTAAGGTATCTTGCGGAAAGGTTAGATTTACCGACGCTTCTCGGTTTAAAACACCCGGAAAATGATGCCGTCGATGGTTGGTCTGCCATAAACGTGTGCGATGCTTGGGCAATCAAGCGAGGTTTTCTAACAGCAAAAACAGCTCGACCGGACACATACCGTGCCGCCAATAGCATTTTACGAATGGCTTTGGATGGGAAGATAACTTTGTCCCTCAAACCGGTCGGGTTTTATCAAATGCAAAATCGTCTTCAAGTAGATCCGGAGCTCGTTTTGATTAAGGAAATTCAATCGTTAGCTGACAGAAACGACCGGGAGAAAGAGGACGATGACGATTTGTTGTCGGATACGGACACAGAAGATTTGGCTGAAGCGGCCAGCAATGATGCGGACAACGAAGAAGACGAGGAAGGTAATTCAACCATATCGCCGGTCGGTTCTAGTGCGTTGAATCCGTTTGCACTACTTGGTAGTCCAGAGTGATATCCAAGATAGTGATACTCGTTATGTGAATATAGTGGATTTAATGTTTTAACTATGCACATTTTCAAACTTTATCAACGTTTTGATGTGAGATGAACTAGCGAGAGTAGAATACCGACTATTGATCAGATGGTAAATGTTTGTTATATATTTATTGTTATGTCACGGTTTATATGTCTTTGCAATAAAACACAACAACAGCTCTTAAAATATGCATTCTATTCATCTCTATTTCGACATTTTTGTTAGCAACATAACGTCTTTGTGGGAAATTAAATCAGTTTAGTTTGTGGGAAATTAACAGTTTATGAGTCAAAGACGAATGAATGTAACGACCCAATTGCTTAAATTATACAAACAAGTATTTTATTCAGAACCAAACTTTCCTACTCGTCAACCGATTCATACTCCGCCACATATTTTCCATTTTCTTGTGGCTCAACTTCCAGATCCAAACAATTGTCCGAACCTTCAACACCTTCCCGAGACACATCGTTACTATTTGCATTGGGTTCATCAATCGATTCACTTTCACTCTCTCTTTCTATGTTTACTTCCATTAGTACTTTTATGGAGCATGATTCATTGTTCCTCTCCAGCACTAGTTCCGAGTGATTTTTCTCATGTTTCTTTCTGCTAGTTGAAGTCGAAAAAGACGCTGGACAAACATGACAGACGTACGGTCGATCTCCAGTGTGCGTTCTTTCGTGTACCAAGCAATTCACTTTCTGGACGAACTGCTTATCACAGTATCGACATTTATAATTTAGGTTTCCCTCGTGGATGTCAACGTGTAGTTGTAGATTTTGTTTGCTATTGAACAGCTTCGGACAGTACGGACAAAGTAAGTTTCTCTCCGGTATTTTGCCTTCGTGTACCATTGCGATGTGTTTGGTAAGAGAACTCTTGTAAGGAAAACGTTTCTCACACACCTCACATTGATATTTGTTTAGGTGTCGGTTTCGATGGCAATGGAATTTACTGTAGGTTTCTGTAACGAACTCACATCCTTCGAATTTACATACATACTCTTTTGGAACAGATTCGTGTTTGCTTTTCAACAATCGACAGTTTTCACCAATGTGTTTGCGTTTGTGGTTTTGAAAATTGGTTTCGTGATTAAAGCATTTCCCACACTTTCTACATTCGAATGGTTTTTCACCTAAAAATAAACATCAACTTATTATTTCGCAACGGGAAAACTCCCAACTCACCTGTATGTATTCTTACGTGCCTCTTGAGTAATCCATTGTCTCGAAAAGGTTTATTACAGTGTTCGCACTTGTATTTACCCTTTTCCACTGCACGATGCTCGGCTATATGCTTCTGGAATGGCCTTTTCAAAAGAAACACACGTCTGCAGTAATTACAGGTGTAACATTCTTGACTAGTATTATGCAAATTGTTCTTATGACCTGCGTACGATTTTTCAGTCAAAAAGCGTTGCGGACAATGTGCGCACTGTATCGGATAATGATGCATCCGAAGGTGTTTATTGAGTAATACCAGAGTTTTGAAAACCTGAGGATATGCTTCTGTATTACACTTTGTACATGTGTAAGGGAGAATTTCAACGTGACATTCAATATGTAATTCTAGTGTATTGGCATTCTCACACTGTGTGTTACAAATGTAACAAGTGTTTGGTGTTAACGCTTCGACATCATTTCCTTCGTTCTTATGAGGTGATATTCTCTTGACTTCTTCAGATTCGGGTTGACTCAATTGCAGCTCATAATCCTCTACAAAATATTCTTCGATATTGGAATAGGGCGACTCTCTGAGAATTTTTAATTTTGTCGTATCCGCATACTCTATTTCCTCGTTATTGTCCAAATGTTCTTCTAACATGTTTTCTACGCTACCAGCAGCTGATCCTTCACCAATATCACAAATTACTTCATGTCCATGTTCTCTTGCCGACGATTTCACTTCCTCTACAATTGTCTGAAAATAGTAAAATCTTCAGGAAATTTTTAATAAAATGAATTACCTCTGGTTACCATCGAGGGCGAAATAGATTTCTCTTGTTTAAAAGAACTATGATCATCGTCTTCCCTCCCACCTCTGCTCAATCTACGATTATCATACACCTCATAATGATTCATTAGCTGTTTATTTTGCATCAGTTTCATGAGGTATGTTTCCTGTCGCTGAAAATGTAAACGTACATTGAATGCCACATCTAACTGCGACACACAACTAGAGCATATTTTGGTAGGGACGATGCCATCAATATCAATATGCAAGCCAGCAACAATGTGAACAATATCGAACAACGTAGTATTGTGCAACATAGAACTGAAAGTAACAAGATCAGTTCGTTTTTGGAGACAAATTCTACAGAAAAGTGTTCGTAATTCAATTATCTCCACAACCTCGGAAGTTTGTCTAGGATAGATCACAGCACGATCTGTTTTAAACATTGTTCAGGTATCATCAATTTTTAAATGCGATGATTAAAACAGCTGAAAATAAATTTAAAAACGGAGGTAACCAAAATTCCATATAAACAAATTTTGTTTTTGGCTCACTGTTATTTGAATTGAATCTGTTGATCTGAATTTGTTTTTTCTGATAATTGATCTGCATCAGAGAATTTAATATACTACCCAGTTTTCCTAAAAACTCGGAATCAGAAAAGGGTAAAAATCTACACCAGAGATGCCAGGTCATTTTTTCAAAAATCTGTGATCGATCCTAAAACCTGTCTGTGAAAATCTGTGATCGTTTTCCGTACTCCAATAGCAGTTCAAAATGAAATATAGTGAGCAAAAAAAAAAAAAAGGTCTCACCACCCGTTTTCCGTACCATTTCAGGTGAACGAATTCAATTTAGTGAGCAAAAAAAAAAAAAAGGTCTCACTGCCAACACGCTCTGTACTTTTTGGTCTGTGCACAAAACTCAAAATCTGTGATACACAGATTAATCTGTGAACCTGACATCCCTGATCTACACTGTCATCTGCCGAAGATTTCTCGGTTCATTTTTCATTAGGGCCTATAAGCAAGTGGCAGTTTCTCTTTGTTTATTTTCTCTTCTATTAATTACCAAGCGGTTTCCACGTTTATCACTCAACTCTTTGAATGAAATGATACCCGAAACTTTCGACTTTCAAACAGAATATTGATATCAAAGAAAATCTTTTTAATCACATCACAATAATCGAAAGAGAGAGTGATTAAAGAGAAACTGCCACTTGCTTATACGCCCTAATGAAAAATTAACTGAGATTTATTATTTACAATTACCCGCTCGGATGCGGAGGTTAGATTTCCCACTAGGCCACTAGCCATGTCTGCCAGAATATTATTACGACACTCTGCCAGAGATTCGGCCGTTTTCGGAAGAGAGTTTTCCAAGAGTATGAGCAAATTCAGCAGCTGCAAGATTCATATGGGTGGTCTATAATGTAAATGAAACTGAAACAAACGTATCCCCATCAATCCATTTTAGTTTTATTTATCCCACATAGAAAAAAACGTTCAACGGTGGTCCTTCATTGGTCCAATACGTTGTATCATTGGTCCAATGAAAGTCCAATCAATCGTTCAACGGGAGGCCAACACGGGTCCTTCGTTTGCCGATTTTGAAACAGACCGTTGAACCGAATGCCATTTTTTTCGTTCAACAAACCCGGCAGACAGAGGTCCATTGTTGAGCCATTTTTAACATGAGGAGTTGGAGCCCCGTTGGACTAGTTTTACTGCAGAATTTCTGAAGTTTTCTCCACTCATTTGTTTAAACTAACAATACATACCTGCACAATACTTCTACTTCACGTAGAATAACAACAAATTTTCTTTCTATGTAAAGGTAACACTTAGTTTTCACACTACTTTTGCAAGAGAAAAAACAACACCAAACCGTTCCAGCAAATTGAACGAATATTTCGTGCAATATATCGTTCAACAAGCGATCAAAAATCAACAAAATTGAACGGCCTGCTGAGAGGGATTCGACCAGTTCTACTGTCAAATTTCAAACTGGTTTACATTGTCGTTCTATTTTTTCTATATTTGAAACACAGATAAAACGATGCTGGGGCTGCCAGTTTATTTTGTTATAATTTCTGGATTTAAATTTTAAAACTGACATAAATTATGTATCTAGAACTAGAACACTCCTGAATATGCCCTAACAATTCGAATGCCTTCCCTCTCAGAAGGCGGCTCTATTTTGTTGGTCGTTAGCGTTTGTTGAACGACATACTGCACGAAATATTCGTTCAGTTTGCTGGAACGATTTGTTGTTGTTTTTTCTCTTGCAAAAATATTGTTAATATTAGGTGTTATCTTCATATAGAAAGAAGATTTGTTGTTATTCCACGTGAAGTAGAATTAATTTAAAAAAATAAATGGAAAAAACTTCGGAAATTGTACAGTAAAACTAGTCCAACAAGACTCCAACTCCTCATATTAAAAATGGCTCAACAATGGATCTCTGTCTGCCGGGTTTGTTCAACGAAAAAAATGGCATTCGGTTCAACGGTTTGTTCCGAAATCGGCAAACGAAGGTCCTGTGTGGCCTCTCGTTGAAAGATTGATTGGACGTTCATTGGACCAATGATCCAACGTATTGGACCAATAGCGGCCCTAACACGAGCATTATTTTTGTCATTTTTAATGATGACTAAGTAATGATGTATTTCAAATTTGATAGAAATCTCGTCATTACTGCACCATTACACGTTCTTTGAAATGATATTATATTTTAGTGATGACATTTTTAATGACTCGTGTAAGGGCCGCTAATGAAAGACCACCGTTGAACGTTTTTTTCTAAGAGGATTATGGGTATGATTGTAATTTATAGAAGTTTTGTAATTGATCTTTCAATCACTAACTGTCACTAAATTTAAATATATATTTATATAAATTTTTTATAAGTATCAGTTATACAAATATTTTATTCAGAAATAAACTGAAAATCAGCGCGAAAACAAAAAAACGGAAAAGAATAAGAAGAAAACAAATTGAAAATTCAATCCGCATCTTCTCGCTCGATTCCGACAGATTTCCGAATCAACCGGTTGTAGGCAAAATTCATTCGGAATCGGTTATTGCACTGGAAGTTGAATTTATTCGGAATTCCACATGATTTCCGCATGGAATTCCGAATGAAAATTTCTCGCCGATTCGGAATTCATTCGGATCTGATAATGTGGGAGGCACTGCGCACCCATACACCCGGTGGATTTTGTCGACGATTGAGCACGATATCGGCCCGATCGTAGCTCTTCAATTGGGCTGTCATCGGATAATTCTGCACCATTTGCAGCAATCATGTCAACCTGAAAAAGCTTTAAGCTTTGTATTATGTATCGCTAGAGTAAAAGAGCGATGAGATACAGAACAAGACATTTTCGAGCTGACGTCTCCCTTATATGGTTCTAAAGAGTCTCGGACATTTCGTGCGATGGCGTTGCTGAACTGAAGATTGATATCGCTCCAAGCTGACAAGGTCTGCACCTGTACATTCAACATCGTGAGCCAAATCGAGAAAGTAAACGAAGAGGAACTGTCTCTTGCTGGCATTTTGAAAAAAAAATCTGTAAATATTTAGTTGTAAGACGTAAAGGTTTGCAGAATTTCTTTAATATTTGGTATTTTTATCATATTTATTCAATGAGATGACTCGATCATGTTGTATTCCAATTTGCCCGAATGCAAAAATTGGCGCTAATCAATGCGTTGGATTTCACCCATTTCCTACGGATTGTGAACTACGAGAGAAATGGATTAAGTTCCTTGGAATGGATTGCAAGAAATTCCGTTGGAGGCAGAAATATATCTGTTCTGAGCACTTCCGGCTTTCCGAATTGATTGAGAACAACGAACAGAAATTTATTCGAGACGGGGGTGAGATAAGTCATTTAACTATGAAGACAAATAAAAAGTTAAACTTCTTCAGCAATTCCTTCTATATACTCTAATGATGCATGTGATGAGGATATTGAATATCTTGACTATGATTATTTAATAGACTCCAGTCGGCCAACTGAAAACTTTAATTCAACTTTAGAAGATCTATCTTGGATGCATTTGAATAAAGTTGAGCAGAAAACACTATTTTGCAGAACCTGTTTGAAAAAGAGGCCCGATATGCTATCACTCAACTCTCAACTTCACAATCAAACTCTGATAGATATTGTCTACACAGTCACCGGCTTGAAACTAGATAATGGTGCGAATTTGCCAATAAAAATATGTAAAAGTTGTGTGAACAAATTAGACTTGGCCTTCAACGTTAGGATTGAGGTCATTCATTATGACACAATTTTAAGAAACTTGGTTAGCAATGGTCAATTAGATAGCTATTACGACAAATATGATAGCCAGAGCCCATTTGATATACAGGGTCCAAATGAAGTATACACGAATGAGTTATTGAGTACGTTTGACATTCCATTAACAGTACCAGTCACAATTAGTACGTTTGAAGGTCATGCAGTTCATAAGGTTAGTATTTGGAAAATTAAATATTATAAGTGCATATAGATAATATCTCTTGTTAGGAGAACGAAGACAAATTTTTACAAGCACAATTTGAATTGATCAGCAAGGATGATGCTCTTACAGAGTCACAAACAGTTGAAATAGGAAACGGGTCAGATCAGCTCGATGTTTACCATGGTATTATGGACGAGGAACATTTGGAAATACTACAAGAAGAAATAGTAGTAGCTGATTCACGAAAACTAATATGCAATGAAACTAACGATCACATTGTAACAACAGTGCAATGCGAGTCGTTAAATAGTCCGAACAATAAAGGCTTTTCCGACTCAGAAAATGAGAACAACTTAGTCCCGAAACGATATGTTTTTTCCTGGAAAGAGTTATATAAGCCAAAGGCCGTTCCTAAAAAGAAACGATTTATTCCGGAATTACCCAAACCGAATCTAATACCGAACACCTGTTACATATGTAATAGTTCCTATGAGGATGCAGAAATGTTGGAATCGCATTTGGAGCAACACGTTAGTATGTTACCATATACTTGCAAACAGTGTAATACAGATGCTAACCCACAAGTGTTCAAAACGCTTCTCTCGCTAAACAAGCATCTAAGATCTCACCATTACCCATTCTTATGTGAACACTGCCCATTACGATTTTGTACTAAAGCAAGCTATACGGTACATTTAGAAGAAAAACATGAAACTGGAAGGGAAGGCAACACTTGCAGTATTTGTGGGCGATACTTTGCGCTCAAGCGACCGTTTCTTAAACACATGGCAGCACACAGGGTAGTTGAAAGTGCAAAATACAAATGTGAACATTGTGGAAAAGTATTTCGGGACGGCGGGTTACTTAGACGGCACGTAAGAGTTCACACCGGTTAGTACAAATGTTTCAAGTTAGCAATAATTTACACTTCGATTGATTTTATATATATTTTAGGAGAACAGCCTTTTGAGTGCAAGAAATGTGGAAGAAAATTCAATCACGAGGCGAATTTTCAGAACCACAAACGTCTCCACATAGGAGAAAAAGCCTACATCTGCAATGAGTGTGGTAAAAAATTTGTTAATGCCACAGTTTTGCGATATCATTTGTCTGAACATTTTCCGAACAATCCACAATATAGGATCAAACAGCAAAACACAAATGAAGGCAAGTCCAATATACCGAAGCAGTACGTATGTCATGTTGAAGGATGCGACTTTGTCACTAACGTTTACAGCACTTTCAATGACCATCGCAACAAACACTCGGGTAAGCACCAGTGCACGATTTGCCAAAAGAATTTTGCCTTCAAGAGTGTGCTTGCAAAGCATATTACAGCGATGCACGAAGGTGCTCTGCTAGAGAAAAAACTACCTTGTCCTTACTGTACAAAACACTTTAGTAACAAACATTATCTACAGTTGCACATTGACACGCACGAAAATAATCGCCGACACCAGTGTAGATTTTGTGAAAAGACCTTTATTCAAAAGGTGAATTGTATGGTTCACGAAAGAATACACACTGGTGAGAGGCGTTCTATGTGCCGGATATGTCCAGACAGATTCATGACTTCCGCATCTAGGAATAAGCACGAAAAGCTTTGTCACTTCAAGAATGAAAACGAGGAAAGCGAAATCACATGCAACGTTGAGCAGATTGGCGACAGTGGAAGTTTTAGATGTGAAATAGACATTGAAAGCTAGAGAGCAAACTGTAAAATAGCAAATAAATTTTATTTGGGTTATGTTAAACCTTCTCACCGTGTTTACTTGTTTACTTGTTTGATTTTAGTACTTCAGTTTAGACATTATTTAATACAAATCTCGGCTTTTTCAAGGAAAAGTAATAGCTTCAAGTAATGTTCCCTTCCATGGTTATTGGACATGACGGTAATGCGAACATCGTCAGATATGTTACAGACTACAGTACTGTCATAATTCAGCATAAATATGCATGACAATTATTATTTTTGAAACGACTAATAACATTAAGATCGTGATTTCGCTATGTTCTGCGTTGTACCATTTGCATGATCATATTTTAACCATCGTACAAATAAATTTTTCATTTTGTACGTTTCACTTTCAGCTCATCAGTGCGTCAGCAGTTTATGTTGAACTGCTAACGCCACCTAACGGTTCAACATAAACCGCTGAGCAGACGTAAAGTTAATGCTATTTACATATACACTTATCACACCGTAGTGCTATGTCTTTACTGACGTGCCGAAAGAACGTTCTGGCCGCCAACAGATAGTAATTATTTAGGGGTTTGGTACCGGATTTGTCCTAAGTGCACATAGACATAACTGCAAATATTCAGTCCCGGGTTGGCAGTTCAATGCATAGGGCACTTGTCCAACAAACCAATTGTCGTATGCTCGAGCCCCGACCTAGAAGGATTCGTAGTGTCAGTAGAATTGTGTAGCACAGTTATTATAGACGAAAACGACACAAAAAAAACTTATAACTTATATAATAAAGAAACATTTTCTCTCTTTAGAAAAAGGGTATCGAGAAGACCCTGCACTCAGAAACGGGAATTTAAATCGATTTCCTAAAGATTACTGGCGCGAATTTTAAAAAGTTAAACTCAAAATAAGGGTCTTGTGGTCGACAATAGGTTGATTTTTTTTTAGAATCTTACCTTGTGCGCCGGAATTACATAGTGATGAGTGTCAACCATTTCAAACCGTCATCTGAACGGCAACGCGAAGATTGTACGAAATCTCAAAACATCATACTAATTCAGAAGTGTTTTGCAAATAACGTCTGCTTCACAGTTCATGTTGAACTGTTCATATTTGCACTAAGCAGAACTGGTCTGCACCAGAGATGTCAATCTCTTCTGTGTGACGAAGATCAAGTATAATTTCTCCCCTCGCACTGACAACATCATCGAGAGCTCTTCTCTTTCACACATATACACCACTGTTATATAAAGTGTGCACGCATCATGAGAGCGAGTGTTTGTTCTATTTTAACTCTACCACTGGATCTGGGGCGGGTATAGCGTGATGGGATAGTCGATGCCTTTCACGCAGCCCACCTGGGTTTGATTTCCAACCCCGCACATAAGGAGTGTATCGAGAAGTAGTTAGCAACATTGATTATTGAATAAAAAGGCGAAAAAAAAATAAATATTTTGACATCAGTTTTCGATATATTGTAGAAAAATTACATTTTTATGCATTTCACTGATTATATTGAAGAAAATTCTAGTTTCTGTAAAACGCTCGCACTTTGGATTTGACATTCTTCATTCAATTCTGCACAGTTACTTTTGTGACTTTCCTGGTGGCAGCTGTCCAGTTTTTTTTTTAACTCCTGCATGTTTTGGGCCACCGTACCTTCCTTCCGAAAGTGCCGCTTGACAATTGCCCAATACCTTTCAATTGGCCGAAGATCCAGGCAGTTCGGTCGGTTGATGTCCTTTTCCACGAATTGTACATTATTTTATGACAACCACTGTAGAACGGAGTTGGCGTAGTGGGCTGAAGCCAAACCGGCCAGAAGAGAGGAGGACCCTTATGCTTTCTGTACAGTGGCAGCATTCTCTTCTCTTCGTGAAGAAAATCGACGATCGCAAACCACAGGTACAAATTGCTTGCCAGACCAACACCTACTGCCCAAACTTTTCCATCGCCACCGTGGTGTCAGCGTCATCCAGGTCCTGGTACACCGATTTCGTATAATATTTCGATCCGGGCAGCGCTCGAGAGTCTCCTTGGCGTAGGTTCGTCGTCGATCAGGATGCATCCGTCTTTATTCTGTAGAATCCGGTTATACAGTTTTCGCGCTCTTGTTTTGACCTGAGCTTGCTGTAGCAGGGACTTTTTCGGCACCTTCTGTTTCTTGTACGTTTTCAGGGAGTTCCGAACTTTGATCCGTTGAATCATTCCAATGCTGGTGTTGAACTGCTTAGCCAAATCCCGCGTCGACGCCGATGGGTTTTTCCTGATGTACTCAACCACTTTTAAGTCCCGGCCGGGCTGGCTGGGACCCGTTTTCCTACCGGATCGGGGCAAATCTTTCATGGAAAGGGTCTTACCGAACTTCTCGATAATATTTTTGACACTGGTGTGGTGCACTTTCACCCGTTTTGCAATTTCGTTGTACGTGACACCACTTTCTGAGCACCAAGTGTGCAGAATTTTCTTTCGCGTTTCCGGATCAATTCGACTCATCATTGAAACGACATGTAAACAAACATGTCACCGCAAAACACGCTGCAAAATATTAAGCCATTTCAGAGTAATAACTGTTTGAATGTTGCTGACTACTTATCGATACACTCCTTAGGGTCAGAAAGTTTTTCTGGCCCGAAGAGACGAATGACCTTAAGATTAAAATCTCTATAATTGGAACAGAAATAAAACCACTGGATCACACAAAATTGCTAGAGCAGAGCTCTGAAATTCTCTGGGGTAGATGTAGATATTTTCTCCGAAGTGTGCCCGCCGGTGAGGACTCTAGTGAACGGTTCGCATAAGAGAAGCGTGGGGCACGCATATTCAGCAAAAGCGCAATTTACCGTTAGAGTTTAGTTTTTGCTTGCGGCGAAAAAGATTGTCATAGCAAGGCCATCGTTACCTTCTATAAATTTAAAAATTAAATCACAGAAGTGTTGGCTCACTAGCACGTACCAGTATTTATGGGTGTATTTAGGCGAGAGCGTGTGAGAGCGATTCATGCGAAGAGAATGTGTTTCACTCGCGCCAGCTGCTTTAATTACAAACACACACTCAAATTCTGTCTATTCGACACTGAGAAGAAGTGCGCTTTCCTTTTTGTGCGATGTTTCGCTTATTGCATCCCCTGTGTAGACAAGAATCTAACACCAGCGTGTATCACTCTGGTGAAATCGTGAAATGCCTCTGTGAAAAAAATCACTGCTCTGCACTGACAAGTTGGTTCTGTTTACTATTTATGCACCGGCAATAGTACCGAGAAAATTACGAAATGGACGTTAATAAGAAAGGCATCATTCAAACACTATTACCACTGGGGAACTTATTACCACTGGGGAACGAACTTCTCTCATCACTCGTGTCGACACGCATAATAAGATAGTAAAAATCATGTGATAATCTAGTACAAATTGTCATGTCTCCACCACCCATGCAGCTGATCAAACTGCATATATAAAATATTAAAATTCTCCGACATAATTTCTCTGGTTTTCAGTTATAATAATGACTTATATTAAAGCACAATTTTTATTGTAAATTAATACTAGAACACTTTCTCTTACAGCGGCGAATACTCAACCAGATCTTCCGCTTCCGCATCCTCACGCACATCCACATAGAAATCAACCATTTGATCTTCTAACTCGCAGTTACCCTCTTGGGAATAGTCTTGAGAGGTACTAACAATTTCTTCCTTCATATTGGCCTCCGGATGTGTTTTTTCGTGCTTTTTCTTACCAGAAGATGAAATAAACGTTGCCGCGCAGTATCGACATGCATGAGGTCGTTCGCCGGTATGAATTTTTTCATGTGAAATGCAGTTTGATTTCTGAACAAAGCTTTTCTCGCAAAATCTGCACTTGTATTTCCGATTATTTTGATGCACATCGATATGAATATTAAGTTTCTGTCGAGAACTGAACATTTTTGGACATAAGGGACATGGTTTAGTCTTCGGCATTTGTTTGTTTTCATGAGCTATAAGGATGTGCTTAGCGAGACATGATCTGATTGCGAACCGTTTGTCACACATTTCACATTGAAACCTTTTTTGATGCTTACTCTTGTGGTAGAAGTACGACCGATACAAATTGCTCACGAATCCACAACCAGGGACATCGCATGTATATTCCTTGAGATCGGTAACATTTCTGGAACTAACGTCCCTGGATGTACTTTCGGAGTAACGTGGACGTTGGCCTGTTGGTTGCATCCTAAAGCGGGGATCGCCTGGGAAATGCACAGCCATATGATAGCGAAGTGATGACCCACAGAGAAAACTTTTATCACACTCAGTGCAACGATGAGCTCGCTCTCCGGTATGTGTACGTTTGTGGTTTTGGAAATTGGCCTCGTGATTGAACTTCTTACCACACTTTTTACATTCATATGGCCTTTCACCAGTATGAATGCGAAGATGCCTCTTTAACAACGGTTTACTGTTGAATATTTTCCCGCAATACTCGCAGGTGAACGTTCCTTCTGCCAAAGCACGATGCTTTGCTAAGTGGCTTGCAAATGATCGTTTCTGAGTAAAATGCTTTCCACAGGAGTCGCAAGTAAAGCCATCGCCAACAGTACCTTCATGAATGTCGATGTGCTTCGAAAAAGAGTAACTATTTACGAAACTAGCCGGACAGTAGTCGCACTTGTATGGATAAAGGTGTGACTGAAGGTGTTTATTGAGGCTGTATAGTGATTTAAACACCTGGGGATATTCCTCTGTATTACATTCTTCGCATGTGAAAGGCAGAAGATTAACGTGTTCCTCCATATGGGAATCTAGCTCATCAGCGTCCTTGTAGGAAGTTTTACATGCATAACACGTATGAGGAACGAATACTGGTTTTGGCTTATATTCAATAAAACGTTTCGGCTTAGATGTCGTTTTCGGTGTATACAATTCTTTCCAGGAGTACACAAACTGCTTCTTATTGGAAACATTTTCATCTTCAGACTCCGAAAATTGTTCGTTTGCGTAGGGAGGCGAGCTTTCAAGCTCAGAAGGTGATTCAGGTATTTTTCCTGGAAGATTTTCATTAGACACGTCTCTTGTCACTACGGACTTCGGTGCAGAAACACTTTCAGCTGGAATATTTCCAACATGTAAATGTTCTTCATCGATGAGCTTTACCACTGGAACTGATGGTCTCATTATTGTCAGACTTTCGGCTTCTTTTTTTATTTGGCCTATACAATTAGCCTTTGGGTTTCCATTTTCTGACATATGATTTCCGAGATCAATATTTAACTGCAGTAAAACAATTCTTTATAAAGGATATATAGCAAATTGATTGACATAGTTTTTACCGGGTCCGATATTTCATTTTTGACTGTCGTTATCAAGTTATCCAAATAGTCTTCATTGACGCTTTTTGTTTCGTAACGATGTTTATCGTAAGACGTGTAATGATGTATTAACTGTTTCCCTCTGAGCAAATTTTTTAATTTTATGTCATTTTGTATCAGCTCTATTCTCACATTGAAAGCGAGATCTAGCTTCGCAACACAACTGTTGCAAATTTTTGTGGGAAATATTGCATCCATTTGGATCTTTAGACCAGATATGGTGTAAATGATATCAGTGAGCGTAGCATTATGCAGTTTAGAGCTGAAAGGTAACAAGTCGAATCGTTTCCTGAGACAAATTCGACAAAACTGCGTTCGTAACTCTATTTCCGATTCAATCGCATCGCAATTAGGGTATGCGTCGCTTGAAACAGCATTGGATGGCCTTGTCGAGTTGTTGGAAATCATAACATCTTCACGTTCAACATACTCGTCTTCGTCATCTTCATCTTGAGCAAATATCATTGGAACAGCTATAAAAAAAACACAAACGTGTTTATTTTCAGTAGATAGTATTATATGAATTGTTGATAGGCAACCTCCTTCAAGCAATTTTTTCTCATTTTTCTCCTCGATCAATTCCGAAAGCAAAAAGTGTTCAGAGCAGATATATTTTCCTCGCCAGCGAAATTTGGAAGCATCAACGCCAACAAATTCCATCCAAACTTTTCGCAGCTGTGGATCCGGTGGAAACGGATGAAAACCTACGTTTTGGTCCGCACCTGCTTTCGCGTTATGGCAGATGGGAATGCAACACATAAGATCCATAGAGTCCTGTTCCTCGAGAAATGATGGCTGAAATATTTTGACAAAGTTTAACTTGGCAAATTGGCTTCGAAAATAATTAAATATTCATTAAAAAACATTGAAAACAAACCCGGAACGAACGAGAATATAAATGATCGTTGTAACCGAACGAAAGCGACATTTCTATTTTGACATTAACAGAGATGCCAGGTAAAAAAATCAAATATCTCCAGACTAGGTTGTAAAAGTCTGTAAATCCGAAAAAAAAGTCTACGTGCTTTGAATTCTCTATACAGTATAATACATAAAACTGGTTAAGCGAGCAAAACACAGCGCGGCCATTTTTAAAAGACTGTAAATTTTAAAAAGAATTTACGAACAATTTTATTCTCAAAAGCCTTTAAAAATGTCTGCAACACTTTATAAGAAATCTGTAGATTTGTATACAAACCTGCAAAGCTGGCATCTATAGTCCAATCCACGTGCGAATGTGTTGGTGTGGCTATTCTCAGCAGTTGAAAGGTTAATGCTAGTGTGAGTATGTCGAAATAACCCAATGAATTTTGTCGAGCCGCATCATGCCAATTATTGAAGACATATATGCAATAAAAACACTGCAATGCCAAGAGAACAGTTGAGAACGACATAAAATCGTTCATGAAACTCTACATCACGTAATGCAACTGTCTTCGACTTGGTTCATTAGTTCATAGCTTACGAAATTCTATATGCATTTTTCGCAGTGTATGATTATGAGTCAAAAATATTTTACCTCAGTGTAAAATTGAACCCACAACCAGCGCTGCCAACTATACCGATTTCTCGGTATTTATACCGATTTTTGGACTCGATACAGGAATACAGATATGCTCTCTCAAAATACCGATATTTCAATTTTCATACAGATAAATACCGATTTTCAGTTTTTGTGTTGGATTCCATAGGGGTAAACCAGGTCGAGCGACCTTTTTTTTTTTTTTTTTGGTCGCAAAATCAGTTTTCGTACTAAATTGATGTTTGATTTTTCGAGAAAGATATTGTACAGATAATTTTTTTCGCCAAATACAGATTTTTGGAAAAAAAACAGTTGACAGCACTGCCCACAACAAACTTTGACTTCGGCTCGCACACATTGTAATTTCGTATATGAATAAATCTGCGCACTCTGCATCGGTGTGAGTAACAGAGACGTCAAATTGCTCAATGGACAATAATGGCTTTCCAATGGGAGATTTCACTAACCCATGTAAGAACTATTTCAGCTATTTTTCGAAGGAGGGCGAAACCTAGGATAGAACCTGACAATTCGATAGTCCTACACTCAGAAAAATATTATGGTAACAGTTACTATATAGAGGGCCAACCTGACCATGCGAGTATAGTGGTTTTCAGCCGACTATTAAATCAGATGATTTCAACAATAGTCAAGTTCATGTTTACTATAAATGGTATCGGCTCTAGAATAGTAATATTGAACAGTATATTGTATGAATAACTAATACGATTGAGATGGTTAGGCCGACGACACGACCTGCCACTCGTCTATAAAAACTGTATCGCAAATTTAACTACCCCCCGGTAACTGGTAAAGTCAAATCGAAAACGCTAGTAAAAATATTTAAACTGGCAGCACAAGTTAATATATTATTGATTTTGAATAACAATTATCATGGCTTTGGTTACTGCATGATGAAGGTTAGATGATAAACAAAATAAACTGCGGATCGGTTATTTAATTACGGAAAATTTTAATGGATTTACCGACTGTAACGAGTAGAAGATCCTCTTCTCACGATAAGTAAAAACTGAGAGGGATACAGCCAGGAGTTGAAATGCGAACGAAATCAGTTGTTTTAGATTGTTACTATATCAGTTATTGAAGTCTTTTATAAAGCGGTTTCTACTGTTTGCCAAAGAGAAGTAAGTATTTCATAGAGTGACTATAATCAGAGTGGCGACAGCTGTTCGTTTGGAATGACAGCTACCAGTTCCAAACGAGCAAACGACCTGTCAATTCAATGTAAAGCTAATGGAATGTTTTTAATTGTTGCCAGCATTACGGATGAGATGTCGTCACTCTGGTTATAGGCACTCTAGTATTTCATATCTCAATTTTCCTTTTACAATAACTGAAATTCGTTGCGGCCAGGTCTAACATTTCGACCGTAGTGGACATTATGACGCATAACCCACTGCTGAGTTGGAACAGTTGTGTTATGGCAGCTCGGCGCAAACCGATGAGAAAGACATGGATATGACCTACAACGAGCTGAGCGTGGCCAGGCGACAGCGGAGTGCGCTGCGGTTCCCACATTTTTCTCCAGATTTCTCCAGTAACCCTCGAGTGGTGATCGACATGGTGAAATACTACGCACTCAGCCGACACGAGGCGATTCTAACACCGGTACCTCACGCCAAAAATCAACAACCCAGAAGATGGGGTTTCTTGTACTGGGCTAACAGTTCAAGTGTATTGATGAATAGCTGGAAGTAGTTAATTCGTCGGGAAACGATAAAACGACCGGTCTGGTTCATTGACCATAGGAAGTGTCTATCATCCATTTCAATTGGAACGGATCGCTGAATGAGTCCTCCCGCTACGATGAATTGAATTGTATTCGGAATACCGCCAGCGAGACTACTCTTATGGTAATTGTTTCAATACATCAACGAGAGCGAGAAATACTGCATCTTAGTCAGTTTTCCGTTATCGGAGGAAATTTTTGTTTTTGGTTAGTGACCTAGTGAATTATCTTCGATAGAGGAATCTACAGAAAAAGTCTTGTGTGCAGGGTTACTTCGATATAGATAAAACTACGGAAGAGTGGCAAATAATATTGGGCGCAGAAAGTTGGGTGAGCATTGGCCATGAATCTAAACATCACGCGAACAATTATGTATATCTCTATCTGATTACTTTTGTTATATTAGAAATAAATGCATATTTATGATGTTCAAAGGTTGTTTCATTTCAATCGAGTTCAATCCAATGCAGTTCTGCTTCGTTATCAAAAAAATCCGTCGTTTGCATAAAATTTAACACTAATGGAACAAGGATTCCACTGCTTCCTCAAAATGTTTGTTTATTTATGTTGGGGCTCCTTGGTAACTAGTTCGTAGCAACAGTGTTGCTCGAGAAGATTATTTTTATCATTAACAAGGGGTCTCCATATTTTTGGTAACTGGCGGTAAATCTTTAACGGACAATATTAATGCTGATTTTCCTTCGGAGTGCCTGGTCGTGTCGTTGGTTAGGCTAACCATGACCGAAACTTTATTTACATTGTAGTTTTCGCTATAACCAGACCCATGGTATTTTTGACATTTCACTTCTAGTTATTTCGAAACTAAAGGAAGTGGTTGATTCAACAATGCTGAAGATCAGCAAAACATGAGCTAATGTTAAAAAGGTTTATGAATTTGAATTCTAGAACAAGAACAACAAAATCGTTTCATTGAATTCTTTTTATTTTTGCATCAAATCAAATGATGATGTGCCTGGTGAAATATTCATTATCAACATAGACACGGAGCAGCATTGCTTGGTTGCAACTGTTGATCCCAGGCTCTGTTCGGTGAAATTTTTCCTGAAGCAGGAATGGGCAGCATGGAAGAAATTAATAGCCAAATCCAGATGCAAACCTCAATACCCACCTGCCATATATTGTTATTTTTTCCGTCGGATTCGAGCGATTTGAATCCGGGAATCGGATGACGTTCGTCGTTTTCATCAATCGCTTGATGTTGTTTCTACAACGACCTATAACGAATAATAAAAATTATACAGGACGTCGATTTCACTAGAAAACAGAAACGTTACCGGCAAAATTGTTGAAAAATTTAATTTCAACGACGGAAACTAGTAAAGCTACAAAATTTACTCACCTGCAAGACCTTCCAAATTGCACAATATACATTTTTTTCAAATCAATCACTGATGTGTTACGAAATTGTCTGCTGTATTGTAACTTTATGTGACAATAACAAAGTACACCCGTTTATTGACAATTTGTATAGTCAGCAGAAATGAAAAACATAGTCGGTTAAAAAACACTATACGATAATGTGCTTACTACATAAATTCTTTTGATATGGACTACATGAATAGTGTTTTCAAACTTCATAATTTCTTTTAAACCATGTATCTATTTATGGTAACATTATTATACTGTGGACATATTTACATGGTAGCAATAACTATTTAGCTCCTCATATATATCAAGGCTTGAGAGCAATTTCACCTTACTAGAAATTGTGATTTTAACTATTTGTTCTTATATTTGAGATGACTACCATTGTCAGGATGACCATGCCAGAAAAGTCATAAATACAAATAGTTTAGTCAAGTCGTAGTCTTTGTTGTCTAGTAATTTATACAATACAGATGGTGAATAGTCATATATCATGATTGTTGCTACTATTTAAGCGTATAGTTGAAATGACAAAGGAAAACAGGCTACGGTTACTATGGTATTTTGCTCAGTGTACGACAAAAGGGCCTAACCGTAAATGAGAGCCTCTCTTTGTTTACTTTCTCTTTTGATTATTACGGAGCCATTATTGCAAATTCTCTAAAGTTTCCATTATAAATCGAAAGCTTGTAGTTTTACCGACGACACGACCTGCCACTCGTCTATCAAAACTGTATCGCAAATATAACTACCCCTCAGTAACTGGTAATGTCAAAACGAAATTGCTTGAAAAGATATTAAAACTGGCAACACAGGTCGAAAGCTGTTGATTTTAAATAACAGTCATCCATGGCTACGTATGTTGTTTAATTGCAACATATAAATAATTTCGAAACGGCAACAAAATGTGATTCCTGCGAACCGGTTGGTTACTACCGGACTTGGACGTACTTCGCAATCAATTTTTCAATAGATCTTAACATCAAATGACTGTTCCGCTGTTTACTTTCACTTCCGATTAGTGTGGAAAAATATGATTTTTATCAAACTTTTCGGTTAAATGTATCATTAAGATATCATCAAGCGTAAACGTGGAAACGGCTTGGTAATCAATACAGAAGACTGGGGGATGGATGTACGCCCTTATTCTGAATAACGTCGTATCGTTTTTTCCCTCGTATTTCATTTGTATTCCCCATAACGCTAGCAAAATCAAAGGTAGCTATTATTCGATCGAACCACATTCGATCGAAAAATCAATACGTCGTTATTCAGAATAAGGGCGGTAGTGTGATGAGTTAGGCGATGCCTTCCATGCAGCCCACCTGGGTGCGATTCCCAACCTTGCAAATAGGGTCAGAAAGTTGTTCTGATCCAAAGAAGCGAATAACCTTGAGACTCAAACCGCTATGATCGAAACAAAAAAATGCAGAAGATAATAAACATAAAAAACACTTGTTATCAGGGTATTTAATGAAAAAACATCACAAAGAATTGTAAGGTAGAAAGTTTGACAGGTTTAGAATCGTGAACCATCGTATCGATCAAGAATTATTCGCTCACGTCTTTGGTGAAGCAGAGCATTTACTAATAGTGCGCCGTTCTACTGAACGAGAATGGGAACGTCTGTGCTTGAGGTCAGGAAGCAGGGTCACCTAAAAATATCCGAGAATTCAATCCAAACCGTCGTAAACGAGTTAAAGAACGGAGATCGTTTGGTTCAGAAGCGATATACATGTGATGTCGATCGTGATCTTGAACTAGCCTGTGAGCTGCTGCATGAATTCCAACATTCCAACATTCTTAATCGTCCTGAGTCCATGGTGTCTAATGCAGAATAAGTTTGGAATCTTTAATTTCTAACGCTTGTTTTGCCATGGTCGCCGCCTGCACTTTGTACTATTTGTTGTATGTGCATTCAGATAAACGTATCCTACAGGAAAGGCTTTTTTCTTTGGTTTTTTAATTGTTTGGAAATTTGTGATATGAGTACAGAGCACTACATACTGAGAAAAAATGTATTTTACTATTTCTACATGTTTGAAAATAATGTTAATCACTACCTATAGGCAACGAAATATATGATTCCGTCGATCTAGATAATGCAACACAGTTTATCACTTACTTATTTTACAATATTACCACGAATTGCTAGCGATGGCAAGCGAAAAAGTTTCTAATGGAAGAATAGTTTGTTTTTGTTTATTCGTGTTGAAAAACAGGTTCCTTGGTAACGTTTGTTAACCAGAAAAGTGTTGCTGGAAATAGTATTGTCAATAAATAACAAGGGGTCGCTATATCTGTGGTAACTGGTGGTAAATCGCTCACGAACACATATTATTCCGATTTTTGTTCGGAGTATCTGGTCGTGTCGTCGGGTTTACCTTGAAAGTTTTGCGAAGAGTAAAGCGTCAAATATAAAATCAGTTCGGTAAATCGTGAAAGAAAAAGTAAACAAAGAGAAACTGTCATATGCAGTTAGGCCCTTTTGTCGTGGGTCGGTCGAATTGTTAATCCACTTCGAGGGCCAGTTTCGGACCAGCTCGTGATTGGTCGAAATAGGCATAAGTATGCAAGTTGTTGAAATTAATATTACACTGAAACAATGATCATGGTATTCGCTACCATATTGAGTGCACCAATGAATTTTCGGCAGAAAATATATCATGTTTATATAGAGAATGATTCCTGTTACTTCTACCATGTCCATTCATACATATGCACATGGTAAGTTTCATAATTTCAAAGTACAATGGTTGTATATTCTACTATGCCGTCTCTGTTATAACTAAGGGTTCAATTTACTCTACACGCAGTTGTATTCAATATTTATAACTGGTTTAAATATACTATTGATTTTTACCATAAGATAGTAGAGTACATAGTATGAAATAATATATCAGTTAGAACTGAATCTGATTCCTTTTCGATTCTAACTATTGCTGAATGAAATGACAGCAAACTGTTCCTGCAAACAACGATTATTTCGTGCAGTATGCCGTTCAACAAACGCTCAACGACCAACAAAATATTCACCCCGATTCTGTATTTCGTTCGAATCGGATTATTTCGATCGAACACAACTTTGCATTCTGTATCTCGATCGATTTCGAGTTTTCCATACAAAAGCATCACTCGATCGAATTGCAGAATGCAAATTTTTACATTCGATCGAAATATCTCGAATCGATCGAAGTACAGAATAGGGGTGATAATCGCACCGTTGAACGTTCTTTGCTAAGGTGTAATATCCCTCGTGAATCGAGTGATCCAGATTTATATAAAATATCTGATAATACTGAAATAATGTAATACTGAAAATTGTTTTGTACATTATTAAAAATTGCATTATTAAACATACATTTTGTTGGTCAATGGAAAGCTAAATCATGTATACATCTACTTGACTTGACTGCTTGAACAATCTACAATCGTAACAGTTAAAGACATGTGTTGGAAACGTGTGCATTTTTGAAAAAGTTTCATATTTGTAGTGTATCGTGCACACTTTTTCCATGCATTTGATTTTATTTTTGTGGGTTTTTAACGATATCAAAATTACTAGATTGTAGAAAGAAAAAGAATATGATAATTATAGAGCCATAGTACTAATACTTCACTGACTTACCAGAAGTCATAAATCAAAAAGTAAAATATTTGATTTCATTTTTTTTACGATTTATTTTATTATAAATATAATTTTTATACATTTATTCAACTAACCATATTAATTAAATTGAGTGTGTCAATTTCGTTATAAATCGATCATTTTGCTGCTATGATTATATCCATTTGATGGAAATATTACATTAGGGTAAGCACGAATAACATATTTATAGGGGAGTGAAGTCTACAAGACCACCTGTTTCATCAGCGCTAAAGTCCATAGTCTGGTTTTTTGAAACTTCTTTTTTCGACTCGTTTTGAATGTCTTCGTTCACATTAGCTTCCGGGTGGGTTTTTTCGTGTTTTTTTCTTCCCGAGGACGAAATAAACGCAGCGGGACAGAATCGACAAACATGCGGTCGTTCACCGGTATGAATTTTCTCATGAGTAGTGCAGTTATTCTTCTGCACAAAGCTTTTCTCACAAAAACTGCACTTGTATCTCCGGTTATCCTCGTGTCCGTCGATATGCACTTTGAGTTTCTGTCGACAGTTAAACATTTTCGGGCAATATGAACACGACAATGTTTTCGGAAATGATTTATGCTCGTGTGCTAACATAATATGCCTTGTAAGACTCGATTTGAATGGAAACCGTTTTTGACAAGTTTCGCACTGGAACCGCTTCCGATGAACGTTTTTATGATAGAAATATTCACGATATACGTTACTCACGAAGTCACATTTCGGAACGTCACATGCATACTCTTTAATAAAGCTAACTTCATTATTCGACTGATCGGTCAGTTGAGATCGTTTATAGTTTGTCGGAATACGGTATCGTGGATCGCCCGGAAAATGGGTAGCCATATGATAACGTAAGGTTGTTCCGCAAATAAAACTTTTATCACACTCGGTACAATGATGAGCTCGTTCCCCTATGTGACGGCGCTTATGGCTCTGGAAATTCGCTTCATGGTTGAATCTTCTGCCACATTTTTTACATTCAAATGGTTTCTCGCCCGTATGAATACGAAGGTGACGTTTGAGCAGTGAATTACAGTTGAACATTTTGCCGCAATATTCGCAAGTAAATGTTCCTTCCTCCATGGCGCGATGTTTGGACAAATGCATCGCTAGAGTCTTTTTCCGTGCAAATTGTCTTCCGCAAACATCACACGTGAATCCTAGTCCTTGGTTACCTTCGTGAGAGTCAACGTGTTTTGTATAAGACTCTCCGCGTGCAAACCGAGAAGGACAATAACCGCACTTGTATGGATAGAGATGTGTACGAAGATGTTTGTTGAGACCGAACAGCGATTTGAACACCTGTGGATATTTCACCGTGTGACATTCCTCGCATGTGAATGGTAGAAGTCCAACATGCTGTTCCATGTGAGACTCTAGTTCGTCAGCATCTTTGAAGGAAGTTTTGCAGATGTAACATGTATGAGGTACAAGTACTGGTTTTGGCTTTTGTTCAAAATTACGTTTTGGCTTCGTTGGTGCTTTTGGTTTATACAACTCTTTCCACGAAAACACAAACTGCTTTTTACTTGGTTCTTTCTTATCCTTAATCTCAGAAACAAGCTGATTTGAAATATTGGCAAAATTATCACGCTCCTTTTCAGATACACGTTCAGTCTCTTTTTCGACATGTGGCTTTACAAGTTTAGCTGAATCTTCGTTTCCTGATGAAGGCTCTGTTTTGAACTGAAATGCAGGAATAGGTTGTCTAACTGCTTCTGTTACTAACACTGTGTCAGATTCATTATTAATTAGAATAGGCCTATCATAAAAACGTTCCTGTTCGAAGGATGAACCATGTTCCGTATCCAATGGATTTGGAAGAATAGTATGTTTGTCTTGCTCTACTGCGCTTTCTATTTTAATTTCACTCTCTGCTTCAACGAAATCTATCATTTCAATGTCTAAAGGCTGCAAAAGTTACAAAATTGTAGGAAAATGACAATGGGCAATATATTTATCAAATATATACCGGAGCTGATATTTCATTTTTTACAATAGTTACTAAATTATCCAGATACTCCTCATTTGAACTTTTCTTTTCGAGAATTTTTTTGTCGTAGAATTGATAGTGATTTGTTAATTGTTGACTTCTGAGTAAATTTTTTAACTTCTTGTCGTTATGTATTACCTCTATTCTCACGCTGAATGCAAGATCCAACTTTGCTACACAGCTGCTGCAGATTTTTGTGGGAACCAGTATATCTGTTTGGATATCCAGACCAGTGATAACGTAAATAATATCAGTTATCGTAGCATTATGCAGTTTGGAACTGAATGGCAACAGTTCCGACTGTTTTCTGAGGCATATACGACAAAATAAGTTTCTTAGTTCCTCCTCAGGTTTGGCAAGACAGCATGTGTCCCTTTGGGAGTGATGGAAATTCGTCGAATCATTAGAGGTCATAACATCCTCACGTACAAAGTATTCATCCTCATAATTATCTTCTTCCGGGCAGAATACCATTGGAACGGCTAAAATATAAATTTTAGAGCATATAAAAATTTACTTTAGTTTATTTGGTTGTATTAGAGAACATTGGTAGTAAATCGCATTTACTGCGGGTAATTCGTTTTAGGAATGCATTGTTGAGCTTACCTCCTTCTAACAACTTTTTCACGCAATTTTCCTCAATTATTTCGGAGTGCAAAAAGTGTTCTGAGCAAATATATTTTCCTCGCCAACGAAATTTTGAGCTATCAACTCCAACGAACTCTATCCAAGTTTTTCGCAACTCTGGATTAGGTGGAAATGGGTGGAAACCTACACTTTGGTCTGCATCTGTTTTTGCGTTCCGGCAGATGGGAATACAACACATAAGATCCATTGTCCAGTTTTGTAGTAAGAAATTATGATTGTATCAATCGAACTATTAAGTCCAGTGCCGTTTGTGATTTTGTTTATTAAGTTTTGTTGCAAGTTTCAAAATTCTTCACTGAATAGAAAGCATAATTGAAAAATTTAGATATTTTGACGGAATATGGTAAAGTAAATAACTCGACTTTGACAGTATTTCTAGACGAACAATACGAATGGTTCTAGCGATAGGTTTATATTTCTGGGTAAAAATTTCAAAAGGTCGCACTGGCAAGCGACAGTTTCTGCTTGTTTACTTATCGTTTACAGTCAACCAACAGTGACTTTTTTGGAACAGTTTCATCAAATACAAATAATTTGTACATAATATCCAAGAGGTAAATCACTCTATACCCTAGACAGTATTATAGACTCAGGCAAATTGAGTATCATCATTTCATAAGATTAATATGAAAATTATACCTCTGCAATATACATCTCATCTATCACTATTATAGTTTTCATATGAACAACTTATAATTCCACAATATATGAGAGAAGTTATGTTTGTCCTAGAAATTTCGCACAATGTTCTTAAAAAATTCATATGAATTCCACAAAGCTTTTTATTGGAATTCTAATTTTCGTGACTTCATAAGGCAAACTCACGATTCGCATACGATATTCTTGTGTCTAAAAACCATTGACAGAAAATGGAAAAAAACGTCGATGAATGTTTCGACTTTGGTTTCAAATCCTATTTAGAAATTTTCGAATATTCTTAGATCAATTTTTGATTAGACAATGAACTGTTGGTTCATCTTTAAAAGGCATGCAAATTTTACCAATTTCCTTATATATCTACTGAATAAATCAACATAAAAAGACCTTTTTCGATTTGTTTACTTTTATGCTTCCTGTGTGAATTATGAAGTTACGCCCTTGTGTATTTTTCGTTAAATTGGTTGATTTTCGCGACTAAGATAAATTTGCGAGTAATTTTATCGTCTTCTTTACTATTTCCAGTAGTAAAGTGTTCGGAAACCATCTGAAATAAAAAAAAAATAAATAGTTTCGCCCTTCCTTACTAGCGATTGAAATATCGCCCTGTTTGTTGACATGGAACACGGAGGGCGAAACTTACGTAAACAAATGGAATGACAGTTTCGCCCTGTATAGTTCTTTTTATTACAAATATTGAGACTTTTGTAGAATCCGAATTTTAGGGAAAATTGTAACATTTGGAAGCATTTATTCGACGACACGACCTGCCACTCGTCTATCAAAACTGTATCGTAAATTTAACTACCCCTCAGTAACTGGAAATGTCAAATCGAAAACGCTAGTGAATTTTTTTAAACTGGCAGTACAAGTTGATATATTATTGATTTTGAATAGCAGTCACCATAACCTTGGTTACTGCATATCGAAGGCAAGATGAATGTAAACAAAATAAGTTTCCGATCGGTTATTATATTACGGAACATTTTAATGGATTTACCTACCTCGAGCGGAATGTAAAAATTGAGGAGTATGAGTTATGTCTTTTATAATGCCAAGCTCAAAGTTCAGTCTTAGGGACATTGGGATGAATAACTCACTGCTGACTTGAAACCGTTGTGTGATAACAGCTCAGCGCAAACCAACGAAGAAGACATGGAAATGACCGACAACGAGCCGAGCGAGGCTAGTGCTCTGCGGTACCTACATAACGTACGGTAAAATGATTTCTTTGTGGAATTCCACTAGTAATCCTTGAATAGTGGCCAACAAGGTGAAATACTGTTTCCACTGCTGCGCAATCAACCGACACAAAACAATTTTGATACCGGCATATTACACCGATACTACTGTAATGGTAATTGTTTCAAAACATATATATACCGGCCACAAGAGCGAGAAAAACGTCATCTTAGCAAGTTTTCCGTTACTGGAGGAAAGGTAAGATCAAATAGTGATTTTTTTTCGGCTCTTTCTTTCGCGGCTCTCGAAAGTGACAGTATGATAAAACTACGGAAGATCTACAGATGATATTGGGTGCAGGCAATTTAGTGACCATTTGTTATGAATCCTAACATCACGACAGCAATTCTGTATCTCCCTATCCGATGACTTCGGATTCTGAGTATTTATACATATAGTTTAATCAATAAATGCATATTTATGATGTTTTATCCATAGTTTCGATTAAATTCCGAAAATCGAGTTCATTTAAATGCATTTCTGCTTAATTTGGAAAAAGTTTAACACTAATAGAACTATTCCACCGCTTTCAAAACATGTTTATTTGTTTTGGGGTTCCTTGGTAACTTGTCCATAGCAACTTAAACAGTGTTGCTCGGGCAGATTATTTTTATCATTTACAAGGGGTCGCTAGATTTGTGGTAACTGGCGGTAAATCGTTAGCGAACAGTTTTAATGCTGATTTTTCTTCGGAGTGCCTGGTCGTGTCGTCGATTTATTGGTAGGTGAGAGAAACTCGATTTGTTTACTTTTGTAAGATTCGCCCATCTTTGAAAAACAGCTGATTTCATTCCGAGATAATGTTCCTACACGATTAAAAATAGTTACTCAAAAATGAGTAAGATCTCACTCATCTACAGAAAAAGTGGAACAACTCTAATTTAGAGTACCCCGAAGTTACTCAAATTTGAGTTCTTCCACTGGAAACGATATTTGGGTAAAATCTACTCATTATTTATTTAATACTTTATTTGTACATGTACTAAACTTAGAGTAACTATCACTCAAATTTTGAGTGAAATTTTATTTCGCATATACCAAATTTGCAAAAAAATTGCTCCTTTTCTGAGAGTATTGTATTAAAGTATTTAGTAATTGAACTCAATACTATATCAAGTGGTGGTCACTTGGAGTAGTGTGTCAATCGCAAATTAACATACTTGTCAGTTATACTCAGGCACCAATCATACACTTATTCCTCATAAATGACATTTGAGCATATTCCTTTCCATTCTAAAGCACAACACGAAGTTTATCATTCCGGTTTTTGCAGACACAACACCGTTTGTGTTGAGCGACTCACCCTCGAAACACGCGATCTCACTAACAAAAAATACAACCTGCTGCTACAAATGGTTATTACAACTTTTAGACTGATCTTGCAAATAGTAACAAAAAAACGAGTTCTTGCATTAAACTCAAATTTAGAGTAGGAGTTACTCAAAATCATTGATTATAACCACCCAATTTTTGACGTTTCCATTTATCATTTGAAAATGAGTAACTAGTACTCAAATTCTGAGTAACTTTTTCTAAGCGTGTAATCTCAGTTAGTCTAGATAAGTTTGAGTAATTTTAAAATAATCCGACCTAGTTTTGCCTAATCTGAAGTGTAACCACAGAGAACAGACATCCAAGTAGAGATTTAAATTTGTGTAAGAAATTTAACGGTTGTTAAATAACGCAATCACCAAGTAGCAATTCTCCTGTAGAGGCGCTTCGAGCACCCCAGTAATCCTTTATGTTCATACAATGGTAATTCATACGGGTGAAGTCGTGCTCAACGGTGATTTTTAACGGATTTTTGTATGCTTTACAGTTTTTTTTTGAAAAAGTTTGTACTAGCTTGGATGTTTGTTCTCTGTAATGTTACCAAAGATAAACTCAAGATGGAATGCTCTATGATTTTTCATGTACCATTCAAAAAGGATTCCTCGATGATCTCGGTTCACCGTCAATTGTAATTCAATTATTATTTGAAACAAAACAACAAGCGTCGAATCGCTATATCGTCGTAACTATGACAAAGTTTGTTTATGAAGAATTAATTTTAAGTTGCAATATGAAAAAAATCGCGGTTTTTTTGCTGCATATCGAGTGGAAAACAAAAATCAATAAGAATTATCACTAAGAGTCTATTTAATTTGTTATATTCTTATCTTACGAGGCATTAAAGTGCATAGAAGTAACTAAATATTTTGTTCGATATATTAACATATGTTTACTTCCTTCCAAACTTGTATTGTTAAGTTCGCTGGTGCACGATTGCTGGTTCTATATGGATGGTATGGGACATTGTAGTCTTGAGTTTATCTTTGGTGTAATTGTCATTCGAAGTCGCAAAAAACAAATGTTCTCCGAGTAAAAAAATGGTGTTTTTATCCTTCTAGGAAACAACATTGTTTAAACATTATCATTTTGAAGATTTATATCTATATTGATTCAATTCCGCTTTATCTTCATACCAAGAATAATTTTATCTATGATTTTTCTTGTGTAATGATACAACAGAGTTAAATGTCAAAATGAACCGTATAAATATTAAACCAACGCATATTTTCACTCTGAGTAATCAAAAGTTTATTTAACGCATTCAACTTTAATTTTAACTGATTACTTCTGTTTCTTGTGACATTCAAACAATTCAAGCGTGAATATTGATAATAATATTATTCAAGACTAAATATCATTACATGATACGTTTTCTCTGTCAAAAATAGTTGATGCATAAAAAAGGTATTAGTTTGTCAATATATCGTTCGTTCCTCTAGCTGGAGTGTCATGAAATGGTGTAAGTAGTCTGAGATTTTACACTAACACATTCGCAAAATGTGCGAAAATTCCACGACATTTATAATGTCACTGTCAATCTGGTTGATTAGGCACTCAGAAAAGAACATTCGATTAAGAATTCGTTACCCAGCTTGTATTGATGAAGGCTGGAGCATTTAGTTGATCCACATTCATGAGCTCATTAATTCACATTAATTCACTGAAGCGGCGCAGAGGAAACTTAATTCAAAACTAATGGAAATGTCTCACAATTTTTTTCAAATTTATTGTTTATTCATACTGGGACTTCTTGGTAGCTAGTTCGTAGCTTCTTAAACAGTGCTGCTTTAGAACTTTATTTTCAACTTTCATTCGATAACATTGAGTGACATTATGAACGTCATTAGGTTTTCGTTCTCTATAAATTCGTTAATGTGAACGTCCGGCGCCTCATGCAATTTCTGCAGTACAGCTAGAGTAATGAACAATCCCGTAACAAAAACCATTGATTTTACAGCATAAACAGTTGATTCACAATCAGATCTATGGGTTACAATACATTTTATTGTATCTTGACAAGATGTTTTTCATTTCTAACGATTTAATATATTGTTTCTACGATTCTCAATTGAATTTATTGTACACGTGGTGTTTCAAACATTATGCAAACTGTACATGTGATTGTTTTCCAAGAAAAATAGAATGAGAAAATTTTACGATCTGAATTGTTACGATACTTAGCAACCTATACATTCTGTTGTGAAAAGCATGTTCATAATTAATTGAATAGTATATAACAATACATTAAAATATTTTTCAATTATCAAAGCAAAATTGTTGAACGTTTTGTATCAACAAATCGTATTGTTTTTCTAAATTGTTTTTTATTCTGGATGCCACTACTTGGATGTCAGTTCTTTGTTGTTTAAGCTGGAAATTTCAACTAGTTCAATATATCCGAAAAACTTTGGGATTTATATATATTATATAATATGTAATTTTTATTTTCCAGTTATATATTCAAATTTGTAGTTTCAATTAAACTAAAAACACCATACAAACGTGCAAATCATAGACGAAGACTTAATGAATACTGAATTCAACATGGAATTTAGAACATTTTTCGCACACTCGAAATTGATTCGGAATTCATTCTGAGATGGGAATGTAGGTGGTCATTAGTGGTAAATCGTTACAGGATAATTTGTATGCTAGTTTTTTTCTTCGGAGTGCTAGGTCGTGCCGTCAACTTAGCATTCGTAGTTGTAAATGAGCTGTTAGATAGCATAATATCGATTTTTAGGGCTTTTACGGCTTCAGTTTTTGCCAAAATCAAAATCAAGTTTTTAATATGTGAAGGTTGCTTCGTAATTGACCAAAGTTTGACTACTATTCGTTGAGTGTAAAAACTTCTGTCTTGCGGCGAGAAGATGCTAGCTGATTTGTGCAATGCTGCCAACTTGAACATGCTGTGTTGAATAAATGACATTTCCTCTTTCCGGCTAACGCCATTGTCAAACACGGTTGTGTGAAACGTAAATAAGTGAATATCATTTTACTTATATCTATTGAAATAGTTTATAAAATGTTTTAAGAAACGGTTAAAAATGTACAATTTGTTTCAACCAAGTTTGGCTGCGTTTCGTATCTATCCACCTTTGTTACAGGTCTCACAAATTGAATGTGAAATTTATCGAAACCTACTACTGACAGTGTCACGAAGGCAGCTTATTCCATGGGTTATGTGGTAAATTCGCTCATTTGCCTGTCGCTCGTCACAAGCACGTGTTGTATATTGAGATCTCTTCGAATGGTGCTGACTAAAGTTGTTGAAAAAATAGAATTCAATAGTGTTATAAAGTGAAGACGATCGCAAGAACTTGGTTGAAACGATAACTGTACGATTTATTACTGATGCTGGTAAAATTTAAATTTTATTCGTTTTTATTTTTCTTTCTAATGTATAGCACTCATGTCGGAGGTCGAAGCATTTGAAAGTTTTGAGGGCGACAATGTCCAGCCTCAAGTTTTCGATCAGGCTCCAATCGTACAGCCAGCAGAGCTTCCGGACATAAAGCTGTTCGGTCGCTGGAGTAGCGATGACATCCATATTTCGGACATTTCCGTTTCGGATTATATTGCAGTTAAGGAGAAGCACGCTAAATATCTTCCCCATTCGGCCGGTCGATACGCAGCGAAACGTTTCCGCAAGGCCCAGTGTCCCATCGTTGAGCGTTTAACCAATTCGCTGATGATGAAGGGACGTAATAACGGAAAAAAATTGAAAGCTGTTCGAATCGTTCGCCATGCGTTCGAAATTATGCATCTGCTAACTGGGGAGAACCCGCTACAGATTGTGGTCCAGGCCATTATCAATTCGGGACCACGCGAGGACTCTACTCGTATTGGTCGTGCCGGTACCGTGCGTCGGCAGGCCGTTGATGTTTCGCCTTTGCGTCGCGTTAATCAGGTAAGGATTACAGACAAGTAAATGCGATTCCGTTTTTTATTCGTACCAAGCTGGTGTATGAAAAAGCTGCTAGTCTCGATTCTATACAGGCATATTGAGTGTTTCTTTCACCACGTGGGCGCTTCCAATTCCATTAGAATCGAAAACTAACCTTTAAATTAAACATCGGAAATTGCTGAATTCTAAAATATGAGTTTAGTGTTCCGGTGCTTAGTTACATTCTAAAACGTTCTATTAGTCGTATGAAAAATAAACTTGCGAAGAAATAACCTTATATCATTTTTTAGGCTATCTGGCTATTATGCACAGGTGCTCGGGAGGCTGCATTCCGTAACATCAAAACCATCGCCGAATGTTTGGCGGATGAATTGATCAACGCTGCAAAGGTACGAGAACAAATAAAAAAGACAATTTTGAAGGTTCTGATCATGCTTTTTTGTATCTAGGGTTCCTCTAATTCGTATGCTATCAAGAAGAAGGATGAATTGGAGCGTGTTGCCAAATCGAATCGATAATCAGTTTCGTCATGGTGGTGGGAGACAACCGGGCGATACCGTTTCATCCATCCAACGACAGCATTTTGTCAAAGTATCGCTCGTATTGGGACTGGTTTCTATCTCCCCCATAATTCGGCACGTTCCACAACGTGTGTTATCTTGGGCGCAATTGCGATTCCATCAAAAACATAATATTCACCACTATGATTCTGTTGCGCTTTAGAATGTGAATAAAAGAAGTGAAAAAACGGGAAAATTGACATCGAAGTTTTGTTACTTATCAGAAAACAGGTAAAAGTTATATACAATGCTTTTAATTCCAACGTTTTTTTTTCTCACTTTCAGTATTGACTTTAAGGATTTCCAGTATAGATTCATATTTTCCGGAATATCTGAAGGTGAGCATCTAAGGTTATTTTATCTGTCCAGTTCCCTTGTAAACACTGACCTTTACATGCTTTCGATTAGTGTTTGTTTCTACTGGACTAGAGCAAAGATGATGATCTGCAAAGATATTTGACCACATTCAGATTTCTTTCTCGCAAACTCAACGACATTTATTTTGCAGTAATTTGCTTTGTTTGTCGCAAATAAAATTTACAGCTAGTTCTTTTTTTTGCAGGGTTCTTGCTTAGGTGCTGAAAATGGAATCAGAATCAGGTGAGAATCTATGAAGTTTAATTACTCGTAGGTCCAAATTGTTTGCTAGAATGCTTTTTCCACATTTAATTCGACTAAGCATGAAGCATTTGGGCTAAATCAACGTTCACTGGTATCTTGGAGTCTCGAGATCGTTTGTGACTCTACATCGCGACGTGTAACGACATTTAAAAATCCATTTGCAGAAAAATGTTCCTCCGTTAAATTACTAGTTTGACTAACTTGACTCTTTTTATTTGTAGATATTGCGGATTGAAATGAATTAATTCGGAAACTGGTGAACCGAACGGGGTGAGTAAGAACATTTTTGATTTTCTAATCATTGCAGCTTTTATGACAGTGTGAAAATTTTCCTTAAATTGATGTCTCTGCTGAAAGTTTCTAATTCTTATATCGAATCAGAAACCCAATGTGAGACAAACAGAATTTATGCTCTTGTCGAACATTTCTGCGAAACTGAATTACAAATGCGGTTTGGATTCTCGATAGAGCGAACATTATTGGTAGTAAGAATCGAGCTAACTACAAAAATTTTCATTCATGGATTTTCAATGCAAAAATTGTTTTGAAACATATTTTACCGGAACTCAAAATTTATGGACTATTAACACCTGTCCAATCGGGTTCAGTGCCGGCACAGTTCCGTGCACGGGCACATATTTTTTCACACGTTTGAATGCGTATTTATTTGTACCGATTTATTTGTATTATACAGATTTTTACACGCGCATACAGATTCAATGCAGAATACAGATTTTTTTTTATAGATTACCTTAAATTTATACAGATTTTATTGAAAGTAGGCAAGATAAAATCTAACTTATTCGTCTAAGCTGTCTTACAAGATTTGGTAGAAGTGGCGAGATGAAAGTTTGGTAATTCAATGTTTTCAACATGGTTCAGATATTTGATATTAAATATATCTCGACGAACTGTGAACCGATTTCCACACACCTGGATTCAAATGAAAGGTCTTATTGTCCCATAGCCAACTATTGAATTTTATTTGGATTCGACTTCCGGTTCTAGAGTTACAGTATATGTATAAAATATGCGCTCAATTTTCTCGGAAATGGCTCGACCGATTTTCACAAATTAAGATTTAAACGAAAAGTCTTGACATTATTTAAGGCCATCGTCCAAGTACCAGGCGCGCGGGTAGTGTTAAGAAATTTTCGATGGAAAATTTGGAAAATTTGCCAAAACCAAAAACATACAGAAGGGTAAAAATGGCTGGAAAATTGAGAAGATTTTCCAAGTGGTAACAAAAATAGCTCTGAAAAATGAGTGTTTTTGTGATCTTTCACAATTATTTGGAAAAAATAATGCGATGGCATGATTTTTTTCAAGTAAACCTCACGCTGGTTACAAGGATTACATTCCGACACATTTTTGGAAAAGCTTTTCACGCTTTTCATGGAAAATCAATGAATTTCATATAATTGGTGTCGTATTATGACGATTTGGGAGTACTAAATGATATACAAATTATTTTGCAACGATGCTAATTTAAATTATAAACGGAATAATGTTAGTTTTGTAAAGTTTTTGTAAGATAAATTTTTCAATGAACTGAATTGTGTGAATAATTGTAAAAGATCTCCAAAACACTCATTTTTCGGATCTATTTTTGATGACTCGGAAAATCCTCCGAATTTTTTAGCCATTTTTGTCCTGCAGATAGATAAAAATTTTTTAAAGGTCTGTATGTTTTTGGTTTTGGCAAATTGTTCCAAATTTCCATCGAAAATTTCCTAAAACCACCCACGCGCATGGTTCTTGGTCGATGGGATTAAAATTCTCTAGAATATTTTTTTTGGATTCGACTTCAGGTTTCGGAGCTAAAGTGCGATAAGTGGAAAATTTTCAAATTTATGAGTATTTTTTCATAAACGATGACAAAAACAAATACAAATCTCATAAAATAGACTGATAATCCCTTCTAGTTTTTAGAACTTATTACAGGATGCCAAGTGACCGGGAAAATACTGTTGAAACAACTTATTGTCCGGAAATTGGGGCCAACGCCCCATGACTCGTCCAACGATTTTTAAGGGTTTAACAGCAGTTTTAAATCAATCAGGAATCATCAGAGCTTCCTTAGTTATCAATAACAGCGCAATGAAAGCTCATTTTGAAAAATAAGGATAATTTGGATGCTTCTGTTGGATTTAGAATATATAACTAACTCAACTAATCATTGCTTAAAGATCAAGAGTAAACCAAGTTAACTTGTGTTAATAATTTGTCTATTACGTACATTTTATTTGGAACGTATTTCATAGATCTATGTATTCATATATGCAGTGCATATATATCTTTTTTTACAATAATTTATTCTCAAATGAATGTTAGGCCTGACTTTCTGGATAAAATATCAGTTTTGATCAACTTTTCACTAACATTTGATGATGTAAGCAATTTTTGCTTACATTTTTTTTTATAAATGTAGATTTTAAATCCGTACTAAAAGGTTTGCTACACTGCTTCAATGCATTTGTATTACATTGCGCTACACAAAATAAACAATACTAGATATTTTCTGTTACAAAAGCAGTTTTACGGAAAAATAAATAGTTTTACAACATTCCATATCCATTGCCTTTTGCGGTTGTAAATTATAGGTTCCTATTTTGCGGGTTTACTTACGTGGAAGGTACGTAAATCTTTATATCGCAAAAATTTCTGCAAGAGGAAATCCATATAGGAATGTTTGCTGCTAATCAAATGTGTTAGTAGAAGTAAGCTGAAACTGAAATAATTTTTTTCGAGCAGTTTTAAGGAAAACGGAAGAGTAAGATTTTCGCTTTTCTTGAAATGCAATTTTAAGCAGAATAAATTGATTGGTTTTTTTCAACCATATGGAAGATTTATTGATTAAAAACGAAATTTGTTTTTACGCACACATTGTTGACATTACTCATACGCTTGTAAAGAGTATTGCTGCTTAATTTGAAACCCTGAATGTTATTGGTAGATGATCTGAATAAAAGTCACTTCACTGCAAATGTTACATTTTTCTTCTAATATCAGATCAATTGTAAAAGAATTTTCCATAGAAAATAAATTAGTTGTGCCCTGGGAAATAAAAATGGCTAAAAACCATAGTTCATCATGAAGAACTCATACTTTCTGATTATTTTTCTGATTACTCTTTGAGAGATCCCCAGAATTTAGAATCTAATTAGGAAAAAATAAATCGATATCTTGTGCGTTTTTACAGCTATCATTTGATTTATTTGCTCATCAACGCATTGAAATCGTAAACATGCTGCATTTCAAAACTGGGATCACATGACGGATTTACCTATTGCTAATTGACTTTAATGTATCTAAAATTGTGTTTTAAGAGAGCAGATCGTGTCAGCCGAACGGTTGTGCTAAATCTTAGGTATATGTACATCTAATAATTTTGAATCCAGTTTTATTACATGAGAATTAAAAAAAATGTCTGATAGGACATTGGTAATAATTAGTTTTATGGCATCTCAATCAGAGCATGACAATTCATCTGAGGGTATCGTTCATTGGTATAATTTTCCCACCGAACTGAGATTCCCACTTTCACTTCCGAAAGGAACAAATTTTTGTTCGTTCTTGATTTATTTTCCTTATTGATTTTTTTTCCAATCATATGAAAACCAAAAAAAAACGTTACGTGTAACCAAATCCTCAAGAAAACTAGAAAAAGGCTTTATGCTGTTCCTATATGCACTAGCAATAATGAATATTTCCTATTTATACATCGAGATGCCCGAAAATGTCCTCAATCCTGAATTAGCGGGCCTATTATATTATAATGTTCTTTTTCGAATATGGGATAATTGTTAAATGCTTGAATATAAGGAATATTTAACAAAAAAACTAAACAGAGGCGATTTGAGCCTATTCCAAAAAGCGGGAATTTGTATGTCGCAAACCGAGAAATTGAAATCGACATTTCACTTCACACCCTGATTATTAGTTTAAGTGAGTATCAACTTGATTCGTCGCTAATAGCTTTCCATTTTCTGTTCCGGAAGTACCACCGAAGGTAGTGAAGAAAGACTCCAAAAGTAGATCTCATTTCGATTTCTCAGCGATGCTAAAACCGATTTTCACAATTTTCTTGACTTAAATTGAAGCTCATGTCTTAAAAGCTACTGTGAAATTTCATCAGGAACTGACTTTTGGTTCCGTAATTACAGGGCGATGAGTATAAAAGCTTTCAAACCGCCATATAAAATGTCGATACAAAACCAGTACGCACTGGTACGAGCTGGCACGGAATAAGAAAACACAACTCGCCTTTACAAACAATGCACACACCGTACTTTGTTCAATTTCATACACGCTATAAAAAAACGAAAACCAAAACCTACGCTGATTACTTACTCACTTTCCTCAGATAGAGCACGACCGATTTTCACAAACTTAGGTTCAAATGAAAGGTTTTATGATTCCATACAAAGCTTTAGAATTGCATCCCTATAGTTCCGGAACTGTAGGGTTTTTTACCTTTTTTTATAAATATAAAAAATAGGTATAGAATTCGCTCAAACTAGAAAAATTTTCCGAGACCCGGAGGGCCGAATGTCATATACCAATCGGTACAGCTCGACGAACTGAGCAAATGTCCGCGTGCGTGTGTGTGAATGTGTATGTGTATGTGTGTATGTGTGTTGTCAACTAAGAGATCAAGATCTCAGAGATGGCTGGACCGATTTTGATCAAACTAGTCGCAAATAAAAGGTCTCCCCGTCACCCAGAACGCTATTGAATGGTTTGAGTGTTTACTTTTTGAGTTATAATATGTTTTATGTCAAAATTTTCAGTTTTTGACATTATCTGTCACACTTGACCTTAAAAACATAATATGTTTCCAGATTTAAATTTCGCACGGCAATGCTATCCAATGCCATAGATTGTTGAAATCCGTCAATTTTTAACGGAGATATCGAATTTTTTGTGTAAGGGATTTTTTCCCCTATTCGAGCAGTAGAAGTTTTGAGCGCTGTCTGACAAAGAAATGCTTGGGAGCAACATAAAACACAATTTTTTATACTGTTACATACAATTGTTTCTAGGTACCAAAAAGACTGTGTACAGTATTTTTTCATGACATTTTGCTTCGGACCGATTTTAGCACGGTTCGTTTTTGGCAACATAATTGTTCGAATATGACATATGTAAACCAAATGATGGCAGAATTTTCGAGTTGAAAGTAATTCCATAATTATATTGATTTAAACTACTTACATCAATAAATGCTGGAAGAACATAACAGCCATATACCATTCGAATCAGTTCGTCGAGATCAGCAAATGCGTGTGTGACAAATAATTTCACTCAATTTTTTTGGAGATGACTCAACCGTTTTCTACAAATTCAGATTCATATGAAAAGTTGAATACTCCCAAACAAGGTTCCTGAATTATGTTTGGTTCCGACTTCTGGTTGCGGAAATACAGGATGATATGTGAAATACAGGATGAATGTGAAACTCATTTTTCTCGTAGATGGCTAAACCGATCTAAGATTCAAATGAAATCTAAGAATCATCCAACTTCCGGTTTCGGAGATACAGGGTGATTAGTATAAAAATGTCTATCTCACATAAATTAATCAGATTTATCGGGTTAGCAGATTTCGATAGTCGATAACCAAATAAACTTATTTCATTCTTGGTTGTATTCAGTTTTCGTATCGGAAGGCACCCAAAAATTTAATTCGCACTACGATTCCTCAAAGATGTCTACATTGATTTTCAAACATTTTGAAACAAATGTAAACTATACAGCTACTCAGGTGAATTTGTCTGACTTCGGCTACACCGAATTTTGAATTCCGGTTCCAGTATCGAATCGTTTCTCAAAGCTCAACCGCTTTCTCGCAAAAAGCCAAATCGAGATTCAAAAACAAAAGTTCAATTAAAATAAATCCAATTTTATCCAATTCTGACTTCCGATTCTGGAATTGTAGGATGATGAATTTTTAAAATTCAAAGCGATATAGAAGATGAAAATTCCGAAAAGCTTTAAAGTTGGACTCAAAAATATTGCAATTTATTCGTCATATGGCCATACGATTCGGTTTGGGATATGCTGGTTCCTGAATACCGTCTCTGGAAGTACCTCAAATTACCCTAAACTCTAAAGTGGAAATTAAAAACGTATCATCTCACTGCTAGGTGGATTAAGCACGTTTTTGTTCGTAGATTTTGCTAGATTACATTCGTAGTATTTATGATGGTATAAGTAATATGACAAAGGTGCACCACTAGGTGGATTAAAACAGTTTTTTCGGTTCGTGTCATCTTCGTCGGGGTCAAGGGTTGTCAAATTTTATCTGAAAGTAAAAATTATTCGCAAAATGATTCACCGCCTAAATCCTTCATTGAAGAATTGGTTCACATTATCAATTATAACACATTCATTAATCCTTTGTTTTGTTTTCAGCATTCCTGACTGACTAAGACGCGCTTGAGTTGGATTTGGTTTTCATCTTCTCGGATGATGTGTCTGGCTGTGAACGAAAAAGGTAAGATCTACTACATCCAAGCGCAGAGAACAGACATTCAAGCTCATATCAACTTTTTTTAATTCGTTGAAAATCACCGTTGCGTCCGATTTTGCACGCATGAATTGCCGTTGTATGCAGGCTCGAACGCAAGAGCCCATAAGCGATTGCTGGGCTCTATAGGCGCCTCTACACAAACATTTCGATCTCTACTTGAATGTCTGTTCTCTGTGATTTAAGTTTAATCATGGCACAAATTAGGGAATAACAGTCCTGACATGACACAGAAATAGTCTTCTATTGTTGGACTATTCTGACGCGAATGGACAATAGTAAAGTGTGGTATATTCTTCTAGTGAACTAGTCATCTTACATTTTCTTTCAATCGAAAGAGCTTTACACTAGAACTCTTATTAGTATTACCAACAAATTAATTTAATTATTTACTTGGTTGCTTTCAGTTTTTCTAAGGCCATTTTCCTTTCTCTTATTTACAGGGTTGCTGAAGCATATTGATTGGCGATATATAGCAAAAAGAGTCGGAAGCCGACAAAGGTTGGTAACCCTTGGAATTATTTACTTTAATCTCGCTTACGTCCGGGCAAACCATTCGGGGCAGGGTTGGATGCTGTTCTGCAGCGCGCTTATACCTGACCTGAAAGGACGCCTGGGACTAGAGTAGATGTTAAATCGGTGTAATCCTTCATCGTTTGTATTTGTCCATCAGACAAACGGCTGATTTCCTCACCGACAGTAGACCTGTTTTGTTATCTGAAACATCTGAAACAATACACGTCCAGTTGATTACCACATTATTTGTCGGCCTCATCTATCTCCACTGATTCGGCTTGACCGGTGCACTGGGCTAAAGCAATAGTTAGCTACTTTGCAGGGCTTTTTCGTTTCTATGTGAAATGCCCATCACAACACTAATAACAATCGCTGTTTGATGGTTAATTCTGTAGTTTCGGATTGAATTTTTCCACTGAACTGGTATTTTTTGTTCTCATTGCAGAATTGAATACGTGCCTGGAGGATTGTCAGTTCTTATATAGTGAGTATGTTTGAATTTAACATTTAAGTCAGCTGTTTTTCAAAGAAGGGCGAATTTAACATTGGTAGCAAATGGAAAAAAAACATTGATGAATGTTTCGATTTTAATTTCCATTCCTATTTAGAAATTATCGTATATTCTCAGATAACTTTTTGATAAATCGATGAACTGTTGGTTCATCTATAAAAGGTATGCATTTTTTTGTTTCCATTATAGAGGTTTTAACTATGTGGTCACTATGTGCGGGGTTGGGAATCGAACCCAAGTGGGCTGCGTGAAAGGCATCGACTTATCCATCACGCTATACCCGTTCCCCCATTTTTTTTTCATTTTTCATTATATCCGCTGATTAAATCAACATAAAAAAGCTTAGCCCCTTTCCGATTTCTTTACGCGTTTTTTTATGCGGTTTCTTTTCACGCAGCTTTTTTATACGGATTTCCGAAGTTTACGCGGGTTTTCAAGTGGATCTGGTGACACCCAAAAAAAACAAATGTTCAGACTACACCAGATCTCGACGTTTCATGCATTTCGAAGACATTTGGCATAAACAAAAAATTTTTGATTTAGGACAGCTCAATTTTTCTGGGTCCCAAAGTCGAATTTTACAAACGCATTTTTTTAGATTACACCAAATCTTTACGTTTCATGCATTTCTAGGATATTTGGCATCAAAAAACATTTCCGTCCATTTTGCGTTTTTTTTTTCATGCGGATTTCCGAAGTTAGACGGTCTCAAATTATGTAAGTCGATTTTAACAAAAAGAGAGATTTTGAGATTGCACCATATCTGGACGTTTCATGAATTTCTAAAATATTTGGCATTAACAAATTTTTTTCTTTAGTTTTGAGTTTTTTTTTATGCGAATTTCCGACGTCACGCGGTTTTAAAAAGAGACCTCAGTGTACTTCTATGCTCCCTGTGTGAGTTATGAAGCTACGCCCTCGCGGATTTTTGGTGAAATGAAATAGTTTTCGTGTTTAAGACAAAACCGCGGGTAATTTTATTTATTATTTTCAATATTCAAAAGTTCAAAAACTACCTAAAATAACAAAAATAAAAGATAATTTGAAGATGAAAAAACGAGATAAACTCGATTAATTTTGTAAGATGAGCTCTTCTTTGAAAAACATCTGAAATACATCAATGATGAATTCCACTGGATATTATTTGTACCGCTCCAGTCAGAATATACATATGTTGATTTCCATTCACTGATATTCCCTTGGTTAATTGGTATGTGCAATTTAAGTAAGCAAAAGTTGTAATTTTTTATTTATATATTGTTACAGACTTTATAGGGGGTCAAAGGTGCACGACATCCTGGAAGGAGCGACAAATATCATATCTTACTGTTTGTATCGGCAGTTTGATTGACTTAGCTCTGGTCGTCACAAGCCCCGACCTCATGCCTACACGGTGTCAAATGATGACTGGTGACTCCTGTTTTTAGCAGAATGAGGAGGTGCGGAGTATTAGCAAGCGGTGGGACAGAGTGCAACTGTTGATAAGGAACTAACATCTTACTATAGATGTCTCGATTATCAACCCACTTTGTGACTGTTGCTAATATTCTTAACGTGGGAAGTGTGCAACATGTAAACTTTTATTAACAAAATTATAAATTTTATATTATTAATAGTAACTATCCTATTGCCCTGAGCTTAGGATGATAAACTACAGGGCGCGTACCCTGCTTGGCGGATGAGGGTGGGAGTCAATTTACACTTCGTGTTGACCAAGTCGGATCATACCGAGATCGATCGTTCGCTTAAAACGGTAAAACGAATTTATTATATCATCTGTATTTATCACAGAGTTGACATGACTGATACTGCTTGAAATTGACAATGGGCCATTGGGTTGTTTCAGGCATTACTGATGCAATTGGGATGCTTATTCACCCCGGCTCTGTGTTCTGTTCGAGTCGGATTGTTTCGATCGGGTGTGAAGTTTTGCGTTCTGTAGCTCGATCGAGTTCAGGTTTTTACATTCGTTTGACGGGGTCCGACTCGATCGGGATGCAGAATGGGGGTGATTAATATATCACATTCGTCCGGAACAGGTGAATTAAATTCAAAAAGTGGACTTATTATTATCAGAGATGCCAGAAAAAAATTTCAAATATCTTCAGACAGCGTTGCAAAAGTCTGTATATCTGAAAACAAATCTGCTGTTAGCAAATATTGCAGAAATTTCTCTATGATGTATTACTAAACGAACTTAGAAAAAAGGTCGCGACAATTTCAAAAGTCTGTAAAATTTGCAGATTTACAGACATATCTGCGGTTCTGGCATCTCTGATCAGGAATAGGAGCGGATTGACATCTTATGAACCGTTGGGGAAGTTTCAAACCTTCCGATCCGGTTCGATATCGGTACTGATGTTATACAGGTTGCATTGACGGCGAAACTGATCAGGGCAGGTGTGAAGACATTTTAAGCAATCGTGCCATTGTGTACATACTGTGGCTTCCCTGGACAATCTGGTGTTGAATGCGCATCCTTACCTTGCATCATATGATCCAACAGACTTACTAACACCTGACTTTATTTTATCTTATTTCATTTCATGGTGGGGGCGCAATGAAACGAGAATGTTGAAATAAGGAACTGTCATCGAAGGCCTAAGAGCAAGGAAATTTTAGGAAGAAGAACCCTGGGGCGTCTCCAGAGAACGACGAAAAGATGGTAACTGAGTGATAACTTGACCTTTGTTAAGCTGAGGTAAGGTGGGGAGAGAGGGGTAAGTGCACTATTGTTTTTAATGTCACTTTATTATTATTACCATTATTATTATTATTGTTATTATTGTAATTATTATTATTGTTCCGTACGTTTTATTTTCAGCCACAAAGACAGTAGTTAGTAGTAGTTAGTAAACTTCTAAATGCTATATTTCCCTATTTATCTCCACTATCCCTAACCTAATGTATCTGAAACCAGTGGGACTCAGAGCAGCGCCTGCTGGTGGAGGAAGCCGGTGTGCTATACGGTCTAGTGCATATCAACGGTCAGGCTTTAGTAGGCTCACAGCCAGCTTGAAGTGAACCTCACTCAAGCAGATGGGCGGACACGGTCTGCCAGGTTGTGGGCTGATAAATTACAATTACAAATTACAATATATTGTTACAGACTTTATCACAACGGTGTTGGATGGAAATGTATATAATGGTAAGTTTTTTTTCTCAAATCAGTAACAGTGAATCTGATAACACCATTGAGAATTCCTAGTTAACAATTGCTCAATCATTAAAACGGGTTTACTTGTTTTTTTTTTGTATAAAATATTTTTTTTCTTTTCTCTGTACTTTAAATGATGATAATTTATATTAATTAGAACAATTGATGTACCGCTCCAGGCTGAATGTGCATATGTTGTTAGTTCTAATCTGAATACAAATTCGCTTTAGAAGAGAGAAATGGCTAATTTGATAACAGTAATTAAATTTCACTGTTTTTTTTCTTTTCAGAAGAATGAGATGGAGCTATTTCCATCAGGAGTTAAAGCTCTGGTCTACAACGTATGTTTCAACTCCGGACTGGAAGTATTCTTCGAATCAATAAGACTCGTAACCCTGGTCAACGGTTTCCAAGTCCGTCTGAACACTACGGCAAGAAGAGTGGATTAGATTTCTGCTAATTTTAAAACGGTAAGTTTCGTTGATTTCTTTCTGTTGTAATTTTCCTCGATGATGAAGCATATTTTCAGTTATCCCTGTCTTAGGAATAGTGCTGATGCTTTTTATTCTGAACGTTGTTTAATGATATAGAGAAATAATAAAAACAGTTGCATTTTTCTAACTCGATTTTTTCGTTATATTTCCAGATTGAACTGTGATCTGTTCGATTTCTCATATTGTCATGTTATGTTGAAAGGTAAGTATTAGTCTTCAGGTTAGAACGAATTAGAATTAAAATCGAAAATTCAACTTTCTTTCGTGGAAAGATAACAATGATGATTTTTTACATATACGCATAAGGGATCTGAACTATTCTGTTGAAACTCCAGTTTACCCAGACTTGCCCTATCTGATAATCACACACAGAACAAAGTGAGATACGTTTTTCTTGTTTAAGAAATATTCACTCGATCTATCCTTTACACAAGTAGCACAACTTGTTATTGTATTGTCGTTCATACTCTTCTCATAACTATCGTGTTATTGAAAAAAAAACGCACTTTGATTGTATGATGTGCAACAAGCTAATTGTTTCTGGAAATGTTTCAAGTAGCAACTGTGCAACATTCGATGTTTGTTAAAAGTTCGACTTGTTTCATAGTAGCTATATTTGTTCTGTAAAAACTAAACGTGAAACTACGTACTCGAATCAACATATTGTGTAATCGAATCTCAAACCGGTTTGGAGCATAACTCATTCATTCAAGATTTTTTGGATGTTTCACAAGCAGTAATATGAACTCATTAAAAAAGCGGAAAGCTAGTTCTAAACAAATTCGTTTCACGTTCGTTACTAATACGCGTGAAGCAACTTACCTAACAAATATAACTATTATGTAAAATTGTGAAACATACAAATTTCAACAAGTGACATTTGGCTACTTGGGAATTGACTTTAAATTAGAACTAAAATGTAACAAGTACAACTATACTGCCGTTTTACGTATAATTGTCTCATATATAAAAAGAATTCCATAGAATATGGAACAATTCTGCGTAGAACGGCAGTATAGCATTGTTAGGAATTTGCGTTTTTCTTTCACTTATTTTGTTCTGTTCAAACACAGGTAATTGAAAATGTGTACTTCCTAAATTTAACGATCAAAATTTATTACCATCAGGAATGTTTTCAGCCCTTCTGTATGTTTACTATCGTCGTATATGGTTACTCCCCGTTTTGTCGACGGTCATTTGGTACACGATCATTTGGCAAAGGTTATTTGGCAGAAAGGCTATTTGGCATAACACTACATATGTGCTATGCTGCCGTTCTACGCATAATTATCCCGTATGTATATGAAATCCCATAGAATATGGGAGAATTATGCGTAGAACGGCAGTATACTTACCTTACCTAACAGCTATAGGCCTGGAGTGTCCTTTGCTGTATCAAGAATACGTCTCCACATAACTCGGTCCTTGGCTGCTCGTCGCCAGCCACTCAAGGCACGGACGCTTCTGAGATCACCCTCCACTTGAACGATCCACCTTGCTCGCTGCGCTCCTCTTCTTCTTGTACCAGTCGGATTAGATTTAAGAACCATTTTCACTGGGCTGTCGTCCGACATCCTTATGACATGGTCAGACCATCGTAGACGATCGATTTTAGCTGTCCGTACGATGGGTGGTTCTCCTAGCAGCTGTTGCAATTCGTGATTCATACGCCGTCTCCACGTTCCGTCTACCATCTGCACTCCGCCATAGATGGTCCTCAGTACCTTTCTTTCGAAAACACTGAGGGCGCGTTGGTCCTCTGCCAACATAGTCCAGGTCTCGTGGCCATAGAGAACAACCGGTCTAATGAGCGTTTTGTAGATGGTCAATTTCGTGCGGTGGCGTACTTTTCTCGATCGAAGGGTTTTTCTGAGTCCAAAGTACGCACGATTCCCTGCCAAAATACGTCTCTGTATTTCTCTGCTGGTGTCATTTTCGGCGGTCACCAGTGAGCCCAAATACACAAACTCGTCAATCACCTCGATATCGTCACCGTCTATCAATATTCGTGGTGGGAGGCGTAGTGTTTCTTCTCTAGAGCCTCTTCCTCTCATGTATTTTGTTTTCGACGTATTTATGGCCAGTCCGATACGCCTAGTTTCAGCTTTCAGTCCGATGTAGGTTTCCGTCATCTTCTCAAGGTTACGTGTTACAATATCAATATCGTCAGCGAAGCCAAAAAGTTGTACGGACTTTCGGAAGATCGTGCCGCTCGTGTCGATCCTCGCTCTTCGAATCACACCTTCCAAGGCAATACTGAACAAGATACAATAGAGTCCATCACCTTGCCGTAGCCCTCTCCGAGATTCGAAAGGACTCGAGAGTGTCCCAGATACTCGGACGTAGCACATCACTCTATTCATCGTTGCTTTGACCAATCGCGTCAGTTTATCCGGGAAACCGTATTCGTGCATGATCTTGCCATAGCTGTTCTCGATTGATTATGTCGTATGCCGCTTTGAAGTTAATGAATAGGTGATGCGTGGGTACGTTGTATTCACGACACATGTCTGGAAAACTTATCTGATCCGTAGTGGCGCGGGCTCCAGTAAATCCCGCTTGGTACGGCCCTACGAATTCCTTAGCTATTGGTGATAGACGACGGCAAAGGATTTGGGAGAGTACCTTGTAGGCGGCGTTGAGCAATGTGATTGCGCGGTAATTGCAACAATCTAACTTATCGCCCTTTTTGTAGACGGGTCATACCACCCCATCCCCATCCATTCATGCGGTAGAATCTCCTCCTCCCAAATCTTAGAAATCGTCCAGTGCGGTGCTCTAGCCAGTGCCTCTCCTCCATGTTTGAGCAGCTCGCCTGGTAACTGGTCATTGCCCGCGATCTCCTCACTTATCTCCGTCAGATCAGGTGCTGAGAATCTGTCGTCGTGAGCGTGCACCCAGATTGATTCCTGTGTCGTTCTCTGTATCCTGTGCTTCGCCATTCAGATGCTCGTCATAGTACTGCTTCCATCTGTCGATCACCTCACATTCGTTCGTGAGAAGTTTACCACTGGTAGGGTAACAGAGGTATTTTGGCCACTTCATATATTTTGGCCCACCTAACAAACTTTATCAATTTCATCGGATTTTATCGATGTTAAGTAACCCATGTTGCATCAATTTGAAGCTAATCACATTAAATTACCTATTGCGGAAGGGGTTTTCAAAGATATTATAACATTTGGGGGATATTTTTACAAAGTGGGCCAAAATAAAATCAATCTTAAAGTGGGCCAAAATACCTCTGTTACCCTATCTCTGTACATCTGTTCCATCGCTTCGCGATCTTGGTGGTGGCGCTTTTTCCTCCGGAAAACCGTGTTCTGTCTGTTCCGTGCCTGTCTGTATCGTTCCTCGTTCGCTCTAGTGCGGTGTTGCAGCATCCTCGCCATTGCTGCATTCTTCTCTTCGACCAACTGCGGACATTCGCCGTCAAACTAGTCATTTCCTCGATTCGATAACTTCGTACCTAGTACGGTTGAAGCAGTGCTACTCACGGCGGATCTTATATTCCTTATATTAGCTGCTCTTCCGTTGGTAGCACTTGCTCCAGTTGTTGCGCGTATTCCTCTGCAGTACGAACGCTACGTAGCTGCTCGAGATTGAATCCCGGTGTTCCTGTGCGACGAGTGTTGTGCACCGTCGATAGTTTTGAGCGCATACAAACTGCAACAAGGTAGTGGTCAGAATCAATGTTGGCACTGCGGTAGGTGCGGACATTGATGACGTCGTAGAAGAATCGCCCGTCGATGAGAACGTGGTCGATTTGATTTTCCGTATGTTGATCAGATGATCTCCAGGTGGCTTTGTGGATATCTTTGCGGGGGAGGAAGGTGCTTCGTACTACCGTTCCTCGGGAGGCTGCAAAGTTCACGCATCGTTGGCCGTTGTCGTTTGTTACCTCGTGCAGGCATTCCAGCTCGATTACAAGCCTGTACATTGCCTCCCGGTCTACCTGAGCATTCATGTCGCCGATGACAAGTTTTACATCCCGCCATGGACAGCTGTCGTAGGTTCGTTCCAGCTGCGCGTAAAATGCTTCCTTCTCGTCATCGGGTCTCGTCTCATGTGGGCAGTGCACGTTGATGATGCTGTAATTGAAGAAACGGCCCTTGATCTTCAATACGCACATTCTATCACTGATTGGCTGCCACCCAATCACGCGCTGGCGCATCTTGCCCAACACTACAAATCCCGTTCCTAGAACGCTGGTTGTCCCACAGTTCTGGTAGAAGATAGCCGCTCGATGCCCACTTTTCCACACCTTCTGTTCCGTCCAACATAGTTTCTGCAGTGCTACGACATCGAAGCCGCGGATTTGAAGCTCATCATGCAGCATTCGGTCGTATCCTGGGAAGCCAAGCGATTTGCAGTTCCATGTGACAAGCTTCCAATCGTAGTCCTTATTTCGTCGCGTAGGTCTTTGCCGATTATTCCGAGTCGTATTTATATCCTGATTATTCGTAACAAGTGTTGCGATTGTTAGGCCTGCACCAACCTCCTGTCTCGCCGGAGGGCCATCGTGTCAGCACTGTTTAGAGTCCCACACGGACACAAGGACGGTAATCAGCCGCTCCTAACATGGAGAACAGACGCTGTTTCGAGCCGCCCCAAGATGGGGAACAGACGCCCGGGTAGGCTTGCTCTCTGTAAAGAGAAAGCAAGCCCCCCCCCCCCCCCCCACCCCTTCCCTGTCGGCATACGACCAACGTCCCACCGGGGTTGGTTACCCGATCTTTCCTATGGTTACTCGCCCCCCAGCCGGCACCGTTTCTCTGACATTTTTTTCTTTCATTCAGTTCCTCTCTAATCTCTCTCATCAATCGTCGCTGATATCCCCCTATGTGGATACAAAAAATACAAAAACTTGTTCGTCGAGAAAGAAACGAAGATCTAAACGCATGTCGATCATAAACCCTCCAATACTATATTCGAATTGGGATTGTACTTTTCTGTGAAAGTAATAATCGTTAATTTATTTAAGCAAATAAGCTGTCCAAGATGACTGGTTGTTGCCGAAAATTCTTCGGTAAAATAATCGTAAATTTTCATAACAAGGCTTTTATTGTTGAGATTTGATTGCATCCATTGAATGATGTTTGCACCATAGCCGAGTCGATCTGATTTTGCTATTGTGATGTCATGATTGATTTGATAAAAAAAAAACGGAAGAAAAATCCGCCGTCAAGTGAACCGGTTGAATAGTTTTCTTCCGTGTAATGATCAACTACCGAGATGTAGAAGTCTCGGGTTACTAGTTAGTCTCTCCACACTATAAATTCGACGGGAATTGTTGCGCGCTTCCATAATAGTAAATGTTTCCAACGATAGGATAGACTGTCTTTAACAGTTTCTCTGTTATTAGTTTGCAGGAAGCGTTCGATTTTTTTAAAATTATTAAGATGAAATTGTGTCTGTTAATAAAATAAACAAACCTTAGTTATAATTTTAACCAATATTTAAGATCATTTTGTTCTGTGTGAAATATAAATGATAGTTTTTCCTTCATTATTCGTTGATTCCAAACATTTTTTGAATTATGTCTTATTATTCTAGGTCATTTCCTCTTCTCGAACAACCATTGGAAAAGTGATCGAAGGTAGTTATTAATCAACAGAATTTTTATAAACGAAATTAAAAAATAATACTTCTATGATGAACATTTATGAATATTGCTTATAAAATAATGCTGAACAAAATATTCGATTGGTCTTACTGAATAGTATGTGATGTTCATCAAAGTGGTATGGTCAAGCGCACAAATAGCTTATACTCATCCAAACATTGTTGTTTTTTTCTTTCAGAAAACTGGTCTGTGCTAAACGGAAGGAAGAAAAATGTTGTCAATGCCTTATTCAAAGGTAAGTGTCGTGTTCAAACTTAGTACGAATCAAAAATCCAATGATGATTTTTCACAATATACGCAACGGGGTCAGAATTCATGTTGTTGAAACTTCAGTTTACCCAGACTTGCCCTATCTGATCGAAATGATTAAAAATTCTCTCAACACTAATGATAAGCCATTGTACTAAAGTTTCGTTTTATTCTTCCAGCACTCGGTGTTGATATCTAGTAAACTTTATGCGCTGGTGGATACACACGGTAAGTTTCTATTTTTTTTTGTTAATTTCGCTGTCGTTTCAAACGTCCATCCTAATGCAAATACGGACAAATATTTATCAGTTTTTGCTTCGCTATTGGACAAGAGTAAATTACTTTATTATTCTGGTGATCGGATCGCTTACCTAATCCTTTCATCGTGGAAAGTACTGTTACAAATAAAAAAAAACAAGTATCACTGTAGTTTCCGTGTAATCAATTGTACTTATATTTGTTTGTCTTGCTATTTCAGGTCCACTACATTGGAAACTACTCTAGCAAAAAGATATGGAGATTCACTACATTACTAATGTAAGCATTTCTGTATTTTCGTAGTAAGTTAATTTTTGTCAATCTGTGACAGAGTCTCTTCACCGAACAACGTTTCAAAGATGTTTGAATAATGTCTACATGAAACATATGTTCTTTCTAGAGACAATAACATTTTGCCATATCTTTCACTGTATGAGATCTAGTATTTCTGTTTCATTGTCTTCACTGATATTGCATACAACCGTCGATATTTTTTGTTTGTAAAACATGTTAAATAAAGGATCGCTTTCTCTCTCACAGGTGCGCCTCGTTGGAAAAAATTACAACAATCACATCTGTTGCCTGATTTAGGTAGGTTCTAGTTCTCATACCAAACATTCAGTTATCATTAGTTAGTCCTCAACTAGTCAGTCATTTAACGTATACATAACAATGTCTAGTTAAATGATCTCCGAAGTGGACAAAAGAAACGATGTGCTAAAAAGAGAACTGTTCTATTTTTTCAAGGAGCATTTCTTTACTCGGTACATCTACATGAATTTATATTTTTTTAAATACAACATTTTTTTAATATGACTTTCGATAATTCAATATATTTTTTTTGTTTACATTTTCAGAATTATCCATAAAATTTGGGGTTTATTCTGCTTCTAAAAGGATGCATTAAATTGTATAGGTAAGTTAATGTTGGATAAGATATTTACTCTATGCCGTCCTTCGCTTTACCCTTTTGTTGTTGATAACTACAACTGAAGACGATATATGGGACGAAAAGCATGTTCTTTAGTGTTCCAATTGGAGCAATGTTTGGCATGCTCTCTGCTAGTAGTAATACCACTGGTTGGAACACGGAGTACAGAGTTTCAGATAAATATTGAAAGTCACATCCTGTTTCACCGACAGTCAGTTTATGTCAATTGAAATGGATTTTCGGAACATGTTATTCAGGTCAATAGGTATTTAAAATACGATTTTTGTGGATAATATTCCATATATTATGCCAAATGCGATGTGATGTGAAGTGAAGCCGCCTTGTCAGTCTTTATATGATTTTTTTTGTTTCGGTTATAGAGGTTTTAACCCTAGGGTCATTCGCCTCTTCGGGTCACAAAAATTTTCTGACCCTATGTGCGGGGATGGGAATCGAACCCAAGTGGGTTGCGTGCGTGAAAGGTCCTGATATGATTCATCCTTTCACCTTCTTACTATGGTTGTTGCCGAAAAGCTAACAAAAAAGGTTGGGCGGATATGTAAGCAGAGTTATTTACTCGTATTTCGTGGGAATAAAAGATGCTCTTCCAACCATAATACCCAGTGCATGGATTCAGTATATCGCATGCTTCAATTTACCTGATAGTTTGTTTGAGGAGGGCGCGTTAGTCTCATTTCAAACCTCCAGAAGGAAACAGGTTCCTTTCAAAAGACTTGGGTTGGATATCCACAATCCCTCGTCCAGTCATCAATTCGTCCGATGTCCGGATGCTCCCATGATAAATGTTTTATATTAATATAATACAATGTAACACAGTATGGTACAATACAACACAATATAATGTAATATAATACGGATTAGGGTCATTTCGCCGAAAGCCATATCGCCGAATGGGCCACTTTGCCGCATGTTATTTCGCCGAAAGCCATTTCACCGACAGGATCATTTCGCCGATTCCTGCAATTGTCTTAATATTATGATTGGAATTGATTTAAAATAAACACAAATGAATGATAATAATGTTAACACCCGTTTTGTTAACCTACACTTGTACTTCTTGAATAAAGATTGATTCATAAACCTTAGAACGGAGTTCCCAAGGAAGCTGGTTGACTATTAGCCACTTAGCATCAAAGCAATTGCATAGGTGTATCTACCAAGCAAATGTATGTGGTATTTTTGTTTGCTAAGCTTCGCCACATCGATTTGATTCGTGTGCTCCCCGCTACCTCTCGTTCGGACCTAACTAAAGTAAAGAAACCTAGCTTCGAGTAGACCAAACAAACGCGGTGGTTACTTGGCTTCGTTCGGCGAAATGGCATCGGCCAAACGACTTTCGGCAAAATGACCCGCTCCCTATAATACAATGTAATATGATATAATGTAATATAACATAATATAATATAATATAATATAATATAATATAATATAATATAATATAATATAATATAATATAATATAATATTAAAAAAAATTGCGACTAGGGACGCGGACGAAGTGAGCTCACCACCATCATATTCCGTATATTATACCAAATGACCATACACCTAAATACCGTCGGTGAAATGGCTGTACACTAATATTAAATACTAGAATTTAAATAACGAGAAACATTTAGAATAAAAGTTTTGCTATGACACTTAAATTTTCAGATAAACTCAATGACGACCACGAATGTTTGAAGGTGTTAAAAAAGTAAGAAGGTAAGCGATTTTTTCAAGTTTCTAGTAACACAGAGAAATAGTTGCAATGTTATTTTCTGCGCGCTTAACTCATATTTCTGACAATGAACTTTGTTACAGTCATTGTTGATAAATAACATTGCAATTAGCACAAGACTGTTTCCTATGATGAAAACACGTATATTTAGAACATTGATGTACCGCTCCAGGCTGAATGTTCACATGTTGTTAGTTCTAAGCTGAAAGTTTACTTGAAATACTGGAGCGGACATGTTCGAAACAATCATACAGCAACTGACACATTTCTTTTCTACTCGACAGCGCTTAGCTTCGATTTGATCGAACAGTTCGAAGTTGGTCCCGATGGGTAAGTGTTGCAAAATTTCTTAATATTTTTTTAATATCTTGTTTCAATATTGATGGTCATTTTAACTGGGTGGCAAGTGATCGGGAAAAAGTCGGGAATTCGTTCCACCGGGAAACATTCGGGAATTCTCGTGCAAAACCAGGAAAAATTTTAGCCGAAATATAATACCGTTTTCGTTTATCAGAGCAACCTGAAAGCTGACCCAGAGTCGCTTAAACAAATTCTGAGATGTTTGTCTTAGCAACCTGGGGTCGCTCTGGACTTTCGCGGGTAATTTTAACTTTTAGTTTATCTGACACTTGAGTGGTTATTTTGTGTCGAGTAGTTAAATTTAACTAAATCTGTGGCCCATTTAAAAGTTTGACGGATGGAAAGTTATTTGGGTTTATTTTGCACTGGAAATCATTTTGACTAAAGAATTGATATTAGAATTTTCTTTGCAAGATTTTTTTCAGTGTCGGAAAATAACCGTCGATCTGTCAAAGATAATCATGACATTTTATTTTAGACAACATCAAAACAACTACTCGAGTGTCAGATTTCAACCAAAAGTTAAAATTAACCACGAGATGTTTCACAGCCTAGGTTTCCTTTAGCAAGCCAAGTAAAACTAAAAACCACGTGCTTGCTTTCGTCACACCGTTCAGACTAGTTGGCATTGAATCAAAGCATGTTTATTTTTCATGTATGTCGTCATACCGAACTATTTACAAAGTTCTGATTTCTAACGCAAGTAAGTCAAGGGTCTGCCCTACCTGTTTATATCACATTGGCTCTAGATCGGACTCCAATAGCGTAGTTTCGCTCTGAATATTTTCTCGACATCCATGCGAGCTTGTTTATTTTTTTCTTTTTTGTACGAGTTGTTTAGGGCGCGCGTATCACGTGTTCGTTTTACTCGGAGTCAGAACAGATGCAAAATTGTTAGCAAAATCTTATCGGATTTTTTTGAATAAAATTATTAGGAATTCTTAGGAGCCTTTATGTTTTTAGGTTTGCTAATTATTGCATTTATTTCATCATATTTTGTCTCAGTAATTTTAGTGGAGTATTTGTTTTTGTCCTTTGAGAGCTGAAACCGTTTTCTGAAGACTTGTATTCCATAGTAGGTTCACAAGAATGTTGTTGATCTTGATGTAGACGAAGGAGCAGTTGAAGATTGTCGATGGCAGGAGAATTAAATTTAGTCTGAGCTCTTGACTCTTCACATTACTTTCGATACACGATCTGTGCCCTAGCCGATAAGTTCCAACGTGGTATAATGTATAACTAATTGAATTAACCATTGCTTATCCATTGAAATCCTGAATGCTATTGTTAGATGATCTAAATCAAAATCAGTTCACAACAAATGTCACATTGATCTGCTAGGTTCAGATTGATTGTAGAAGGATTTCTCATTTAACCTAAACTAGTTGAGTTGTTTGGAAATAAAACTGACTAAAAACCAGCAAAAGTTCATTATGAAGAACTCGTGCTTTCAGATTATTTTTTTGATTACTCTAGCATTTAGAACCCTATCAAGAAAAAAAAAATCTTGTGCGTTTTTGCAACTATCATTTGATTGATTTGCTTATCAAATCATTGAAATTGTAAACATGCCGCATGACATGACGGATGTACCTATGGTTTCTTGACTAACAGATACATCAGAAAAAAAGTGTTTTAGAAAAGCCAGGTTTGGAAGCAGAATGGTTTTGCTGAATTTTAGGAATATGTACATCTAATTATATTGAATTGGATTTTATTGGATGAGAATTTTAAATTTTTTGTGTGACATGACATTGTCAATAATTGCATTTATGTTTTCCATCACAATCATACCATGAAAATCCTTTTTTGAGGGTTTCGATCATTGAACAGATGTGTTTGCAAGCGAATTACCACAATTTGAACAGCGTATGTCCACACGCAGAAAAATTTATTGTAACTTAAACAACATTGAACATTAAATTCAAGTTTATTCTGCTGAGTTAAAATTTACCAATTAAAATAAAGCAGTGGATTAAATTATCCCAAGGCTATTCCTTCTATGGATACCTAAATCACTGGAGTGTTCAAGAAAGCAGATCAAAATTCATCTTACAACTCAGTTAAATGAAAAATTGATGCAAATCGGCATAACATGGCATGACGTGAAAATATTTGCTTGGATTTTCATAGTATTTTTTTAGTAGGACGCGTTTTTTTCTCGTTGTGTATTGTTTTAGAAGTCTGACCATCATTATAACAAACAATGTTTCGATATTTTTTGCGGTATTTTCTTCTATTCGGGCTTTTAATATTATGAATCTGACAATCTTTGATGTTTCTGTTGTTTTTAATCTTTCATTAAATATATGTTTAGAAATGATGAAGTTAGAATTTTTCAGTTATCCCTGTCTTAGGACGCAATGCTGATGTGAATTCGAACTGAATGAGGATCTTAGCTTTTTAGTTAAATTTAAAGGATTGCGGGTATGTTTCTAATTGTACTTTTCTTCCGATTTGATTTCAGGATGAATATTTGACAGTACCCTCTGTAAGACTACTATGAAGAGAATTTAATTATAGGTTAGTTAGTGGTAAATATATTGACAATTAACAAGTTGTTCGCATAGTTGTCTCATGTGCGTAGTAGATCACTTATAACATGGGACAATTATGGTTGATCAATAGTGTATTAATGGCTTACATGGTTTTGATTTTAAGTAAAACGCCTTACGCGTTTGTTGCCGATTAGCCTAGTATTACCTAACGGTCCTGTTCTAGTCTGTCACTAAAAATTTATTCTGCTTAGAGTTTAGTGATCTCCATTATGGACAACATTATCATGCTAACAAGCCTATCCTGGTGTGCATGCGTTCCTAGTTCACATCATCAATTTTTGTAGCACATTTCGCATGAATTTTTTTTCTACTGGGTTTACGATGTTTCTATATTTGCAGATGTCGATGAGGATAATTCCATTTTCACCGATTTCAATCGAGAACGTCTGGTAAGTTGTTATTTTATTCTTGTTTTATTAGATGTCCTGACTAGAGCCGCTCATCTGCTTAATTACAAAAATGGGTGGTCTCAAGATGGACTAAAGAAAACCACTGACTTTTGACTTTCCTGTTGGATGAACTTGACTATCTTTCTGGTTATTTCATCTTGGATGCAATTGTCACAACCTCCCATCTAAATAATTCAACTCATTGACGTTGAAATTTTATATTATTTACAGTAATTGGTCACGTCCTGGAAATTCAACTTTAAACGGTATTTATTTTCACTTACGATAATCTTAATTTATGTTTAAGTTCAACAACTCTTATGATGATCATAAAATCTTACCTACATTACTTGAAAATTCATGAAACGACGAATCAACTGAATAATTATCAACTTAATATGTTTGTTTTGGTTACTGAGAGTATAATATGGTTCAATATTTTTCAGCTTCATGTTAAAACTCCATAGAGCTGTTACCTCAATAAATTGTAGGTGAGTAGTGCATTTTTTACTGTAAATTCAAAATATTTGTGATGATAGATATTTAAACCTTACCTACATTAGTTGATGTATAATGAAAAGTAACCAATTACTGAATTTACATATTATTATTCGATGTGAATTAGGTAGTTTTTCGATGAATTAATCGGGTATTTTTTTGTTTTTTTCGCAGGCAATCTACAATGCCATATGACGTTCAAATGGTGTCAAAAACTTATGTCGTGATAAATTGAATATTACCAACAATAAAAGAAAAATGCGTTTTTTTTTTTTCATAAATACGTTTATTTCTTAAGGCAGTTTACATAAGTTTTTCTTCGCCGTAGCATCACTTTTGCATAATATTCTTATCCTAATTTAATTCTAACATAGTCACAACGTTTTGCATTTATTAAAACATATTCTCTTATTACTTAAATATCATCTTAGGTAACTCGTCATTAATTATGAAATCTACTCGGAAATATTATTTGAACCAAACGATTAACTTCTATAAATTATAAAATAAGCTGTTATTTTCAGACATTTTGTTAATAATTTCATAAAGAAAAATGCGTTGTTTACTTTTAAAAATTTTCTATTATTGTTCGAAAGAAAGCCTAAGAACGCTTGTCGGAAGTAAAGGTAAGTAGCATACATTTCAATCATACATTTCTTCAAAGGATCGACGCAATTTTATCATAGCATATCATGAACATTCACCCCTATTCTGTACGTCGATCGATTCGAAATATTCCGATCGAATATGCAATTTCCATTCTGTATTCCGTTCGAGTAGGGTATGAACTCGAATATCATTCGTTCGAGTTGTTAAATTTTCGAACATTACTCGATCGACTTGCGTACGTATTACTTCTGTTCGGTTTAGAACCGTTCTAATTTGTTTATACAAGTGTGACGGTTTCGTTTACTAAGATATGAATAATATAAATAATATAAAACGTGTAAGTAGTGTTGACAGCTTCGATAGTTAGTGTTCGAAATTTCAAGTATTCCCGATCGAATCATACAAGTCGAACGGAATAAAGAATGCAAAATTCGAACTCTAAGTTTGTGGAAATCGGTCAAACCATCGCTGAGAAAAGTGAGTGAGATCAATTTTGGTATATATGACCACTATTTCCGGTACTTCCGGTACCGGATACCGGGAACCAGGATAGCCAGAATCGGTTTGTTTAGCTGCCTACTGATAATGACTATCTATTTGTGTAGTTTTGAGACCAGTTTAGAAAATTTTTTACGTTTTTTGTTTCGCCGGTTTAAGTGACGGTGTACAATATTGAACACACTTTACCCTATAATTCCGGAACCGGAAGTCGGATCCGGATGAAATTCAGGAATTCCGTATGGGACCTTTCATTTGAATCTAAGTTTGTGGAAATCGGTCAAACCATCGCTGAGAAAAGTGAGTGAGATCTATTTTGGTATATATGACCACTATTTCCGGTACTTCCGGAACCGGATACCGGGAACCAGGATAGCCGGAATCGGTTCATTTAGTTGCCTACTGATAATGACTTTCGATTTGTGTGGTTTTGAGACCAGTTTAGAATTTTTTTTACGTTTTTTGTTTCGCCGGTTTAAGAGACGGTGTACAATATTGAACACACTTTACCCTAATTCCGGAACCGGAAGTCGGATCCGCATGAAATTCAGGAATTCCGTATGGGACTACGAGACCTTTCATTTGAATCTAAGTTTGTGGAAATCAGTCAAACCATCGCTGAGAAAAGTGAGTGAGATCTATTTTGGTATATATGATCACTATTTCCGGTACTTCCGAAACCGGATACCGGGAACCAGGATAGCCGGAATCAGTTTGTTTAGTTGCCTACTGATAATGACTTCCGATTTGTGTGGTTTTGAGACCAGTTTAGAATTTTTTTTACGTTTTTTGTTTCGCCGGTTTAAGAGACGGTGTACAATATTGAACACACTTTACCCTAATTCCGGAACCGGAAGTCGGATCCGGATGAAATTCAGGAATTCCGTATGGGACCACGAGACCTTTCATTTGAATCTAAGTTTGTGGAAATCGATCAAACCATCGCTGAGAAAAGTGAGTGAGATCTATTTTGGTATATATGACCACTATTTCCGGTACTTCCGGAACCGGATACCGGGAACCAGGATAGCCGGAATCGGTTTGTTTAGTTGCCTACTGATAATGACTTTCGATTTGTGTGGTTTTGAGACCAGTTTAGAATTTTTTTTACGTTTTTTGTTTCGCCGGTTTAAGTGACGGTGTACAATATTGAGCACACTTTACCCTATAACTCCGGAACCGGAAGTGGGATCCGGATGAATTTCAGGAATTCCGTATGGGACCACGAGACCTTTCATTTGAATCCAAGTTTGTTAAAATCGGTTCAGCCATCTCCGAGAAAACCTAGTGAGATTATTTGACACATACACACACATACATACACACACACACACACACAGACCTACACACACACACACACACACACACACACACACACACACACACACACAGAGACATTGCTCAGCTCCATGAACTGAGTCGAATGGTATATGACACTTGGCCCTCCGGGCTAATTTTCACTAGTCGGTTTTTCAAGTGATTGCATAACCTTTCTATATGAGAAAGGCAAAAAGAACCGGAATTTTCATTTTAAAACTCCCGCGCTTGTCCAATCGGTAAACTTTTATTCTCTCAATGTTGGCAAATCTTTTATACACATTCTGTCAAATTTTGACGCATATCGTACGATTAGTTTTTGTTTGGCGTCTATACAAAGAAGTTGAAAAATTTTCGTGTGGCGATTTTTATAATGGATGAAAATTTAGAACAACGTGCGTGCATCAAATTTTGTGTTGCAACTGGATTTAAGTGTTCCGAAACGTTGAAAATGTTAGAAAAGGCCTTTGGTGAATCGTGTCTACCCACTTAGAAAAAAACGTTCAACGCTGGTCCTTCATTGGTCCAATACGTTGAATCATTGGTCCAATGAAAGTCCAATCAATCGTTCAACGGGAGGCCAACACGGGACCTTCGTTTGCCGATTTTGAAACAGACCGTTGAACCGAATGCCATTTTTTTCGTTCAACAAACCCGGCAGACAGAGGTCCATTGTTGAGCCATTTTTAAAATGAGGAGTTGGAGCCCCGTTGGACTAGTTATACTGCAGAATTTCTGAAGTTTTTCTCACTTATTTGTTTAAACAAACAATACATACCTGCACAATACTTCTACTTCACGTAGAATAACAACAAATTTCCTATCTATGTTAAGGTAACACTTAATTTTCACACTATTTTTGCAAGAGAAAAAACAACAACAAACCGTTCCAGCAAATTGAACGAATCTTTCGTGCAATATATCGTTCAACAAGCGCTCAAAAATCAACAAAATTGAACGGCCTGCTGAGAGGGTAGGAAAACACAGGCATACGAGTGGTATAAACGCTTCAAAGGTGGTCGTACAAGCTTGGATCATGATGAGATCCCTCTCAGAAGGCCGTTCAATTTTGTTGGTTTGTTGAACGACATATTGCACGAAATATTCGTTCAATTTGCTGGAACGGTTTGTTGTTGTTTTTTCTCTTGCAAAAATAGTGTGAAAATTAAGTGTTACCTTTACATAGAAAGAAAATTAGAAGTGAAGTAGAAGTATTGTGCAGGTATGTATTGTTAGTTTAAACAAATAGGTGGAGAAAACTTCAGAAATTCTGCAGTAAAACTAGTCCAACGGGGCTCCAACTCCTCATGTTATAAATGGCTCAACAATGGACCTCGCTCTGCCGGGTTTGTTGAACGAAAAAAATAATATTCGGTTTAACGGTCTGTTTCAAAATCGGCAAACGAAGGTCCCGTGTTGGCCTCCCGTTGAACGATTGATTGGACTTTCATTGGACCAATGATCCAACGTATTGGACCAATGAAGGACCACAGTTGAACGTTTTTTTCTAAGTGGGATCCATGGCCGCCCAACAACCTCTGTTACTGAAGAAAACATTAAATCGGCGAAGCAAATCGTGTTGTAAAATCGTTCTGTACCGATTAAAGAGATTGCTGTGTTGTTGGGCATCTCATATGGATCAGCCGAACACATTTTAACTGATGTTTTGGGTTTGAAACGCGTCGCTTCTCGGCTGGTGCCAAAAAAGCTGAACTTCACGATAATGCGCCGGCTCACACAGCGTTGGTTGTGTCGCAGTTTTTGGTCAAAAACTCAACCAATATCATCAACCAAGCACCGTACTCTCCAGATATGGCCCCGTGTGACTTTTTCCTCTTCCCCAGACTCAAATTGCCATTGCGGGGAACGTGTTTTGAGACCATAGAGACCATAAAAGAGAATTCGCTGCGTGAACTAAAGGCCATACCTTCGGCGGCCTATAAAACTTGTATGGAAAATTGGATCAAGCGTTGGCATGCATGTATTGCCGCAGGAGGAGAGTACTTTGAAGGCGATAATGAAGAAATTTATTAAAAATTGAAATTTTCCGGTTTTTTGATTTTTTTGATCATAAGGTATAGTATAATATATGAAAGAATATGATATGAAACAATGTATAACAGTTGATGTCGCAGTGTAAGTTATTCTCTTTTTTCGTCGCAGTACTGCAGGAAATATAATATTTCGTTTTTAATAATAATAATAATTATAATAATAGTAATAATAATAATAATAATAATAATAATAATAATAATGATAAAATAATTAAAATAGTAACAATAATAATGATTATAACAGTATTACCAAGCCATTTTGCACCCTCTCATTCTGCTACTAACGCAGAAGGCGATAGCACCCAGTCGACGCCGTTCTATTGACCAAATGTCTGTCATCATAGACGCTCGGGGAGGCATGAGATAGGAACTTGTGAGGACTTAATTATCTCACCATTTGACGACTCGGTCAGTAGGCAAAAGGTCAATTGGCATAAATGTCATTTCGAGTTAACACCATTTCCATAAAGTTTATTTGACATACGGTCATTTAGCATAAAAGTCTTTTTGCTTACGACCATTTGGTATACGGGGGTAAACCGAGCGAACGGATGGATTAAAGGTTTGCTTGCAAGAGGCCGCCGCTGTGTAATATGCAACGATGTACAAGCAATACCGACGTATTCTAATTGACGGTGTGGCATTCCAACTTATTTGTGTATGTTTCAAATCGTGACATAATATTCTGGAAAAAAGGCGTTCAGATTCTCCCCGGGCCCAAACTTTTTCAGGGGGGCCCGGAAATTTCAAAATTTGAGTGTTTTTCATTCTTTACAATAAAAAATATTCCATAAACCAAATATTCCCGGATGCGTCATACCATGCACAAACAGCACGTTCCCCTAGTTATTTGGAGATTTGCGCCTTTTCCTTTAACCCTTTTCACATCTCACTTTTCCGCATTTTATTTTTACATCCTTGCGCTTCTATGAGAACTATGGCTCTATTTTATTATTTTATTTTTCTTCAGGGGGAGGGGGGATGACTGGGGTTGTTAACCCCCCCCCTCCTCCATCATGGGATATTTTTCAACATAAAGTTCCATGAACAATAAGTACTTAAAGCAAATAACTTGACAATTCATACTTCGTTCTCAAAATTTGTTTTACAGTGTCAATATTGCAGATGACACACTTTTCTTTAAATTCCCAATCTATTTTTTCTGCCACAATATTTTCTTTAGAGCCAAAGTGATTTCAAACCCTGTTCGATTTATCCTTATTCGCTTATTAAAGGTCGAGTAATTTTCCAAATAATTTTGCGAATAGTAATTTGATGCCTTTTGGTATAAAAACCCTATTCATATAAAATTTTGTCATAAAACTTACTGAAAATTGAAGATGTTCTCATTGCAAGGGAAATAAGCTTTTTGCGGATGATTCAATTGATTTTTTCAATACCTAAGTTCAAAAAGTGATTTCATAACGCTCTAGGTTTCAGAAACCATCATCCATAGCAGGAAGTTGACCGCACCAAATTGAAAAATTTTGGGCCATTACCATTAGGGTCCCACTTTTCCCCTCAGGAACAACAAAGCCGCGGGCAATGACCAGTTTGCCAGGCGAGCTGCTCAAAAATGGAGGTGAGGCACTGGCTAGAGCGTTGCACTGGATGATTTCTAAGATTTGGGAGGAGGAGATTCTACCGCAGGAATGGATGGATGGAGTGGTTTGTCCCGTCTACAAAAAGGGCGATAAGCTCGACTGTTGCAATTACCGCGCAATCACATTGCTGAACGCCGCCTACAAGGTACTCTCCCAAATCCTTTGCCGTCGTCTATCGCCAATAGCTAAGGAATTCGTAGGGCCGTACCAAGCGGGATTTACTGGAGCTCGCGCCACTACGGATCACATATTCGCGATAAGACAAGTACTCCAGAAGTGTCGTGAATACAACGTACCCACGCATCACCTATTCATTGACTTCAAAGCGGCATACGACACAATCGATCGAGAACAGCTATGGCAGATAATGCACGAATACGGTTTCCCGGATAAACTAACGCGATTGGTCAAAGCAACGATAGATAGAGTGATGTGCTACGTCCGAGTATCTGGGACGCTCTCGAGTCGAATCTCGGAGAGGGCTACGCCAAGGTGATGGACTTTCCTGTATCTTGTTCAATATTGCCCTGGAAGGTGTGATTCGAAGAGCGAGGATCGACACGAGTGGCAGGATCTTCCGAAAGTCCGTACAACTTTTTGGCTTCGCTGACGATATTGATATTGTGACACGTAACCTTGAGAAGATGATGAAACCTACATCGGACTGAAAGCTGAAGCTAGGCGTATCGGACTGGCCATAAATGCGTCGAAAACAAAATACATAAGAGGAAGAGGCTCTAGAGAAGAAACACTATGCCTCCCACCACGAATATTGATAGACGGTGACGATATCGAGGTGGTAGACGAGTTCGTGTATTTGGGCTCACTGGTGACCGCCGATAATGACACCAGCAGAGAAATACAGAGACGTATTTTGGCAGGGAATCGTGCGTACTTTGGACTCAGAAGAACCCTCCGATCGAGAAAAGTACGCCACCGCACGAAATTGACCATCTACAAAACGCTCATTAGACCGGTTGTTCTCTATGGCCACGAGACCTGGACTATGCTGGCAGAGGACCAACGTGCCCTCAGTGTTTTCGAAAGAAAGGTACTGAGGACCATCTGGGCATGTCATAAGGATGTCGGACGACAGCCCAGTGAAAATGGTTCTTGAATCTAATCCGACTGGTACAAGAAGAAAAGGAGCGCAGCGAGCAAGGTGGATCGATCAAGTGGAGGGTGATCTCAGAAGCATCCGTGCCTTGAGTGGCTGGCGACGAGCAGCCATGGACCGAGTTATGTGGAGACGTATGCTTGATACAGCAAAGGACACCCCAGGCCTATAGCTGTTAGGTAAGGTAAGGTAAGGACTCAAATGAAAGGCTATGTAGTCACTAGGTGTCTATCAAAATTTCATTTGAATTCGAGTTCCGTCTGTTGTAAATGTATACTGTCGTTTAGCAGTCCAATAAGTGGGGATACAAGTCCACATAATGTATAGGAAATGTTAATCAGAGGGAATTAGCTATCGTTAGGTGCCCTCTCGAATACCAATTTTATTAATTTAATGGATAATTAATAAAATAATGGATAATTATCGCCCGGGGCAAAATATGATTGTAAGATTGGTTTAGCGAGCAAAAAAAATGGCTCCTTCATTTCACCATCCCACCGAAAGTTGTTTGGCCGCCCCCAAACACGTTGCGCCCGGGACGACCGCCTCCTTCGCACCCAACGCCGTAGATACGCCATTGATTACATATGTTACCTTTCATATCTCCCTCCTATGTGACGACGAAAAATGCAGAGAAGAAAATTAATTCCCATCTGACATACTTTCTAACGTACCGCATGGGGTTGTGAACAAGAAAGAGGGTGAATAAATTAATTTGAATAAAGGCTACTTCAAGCCTGCATAGGCAGCTAATGGAGATAAGCTGGTTGCATGCTCGGATTAGTTTGCAGGATCGTAGCACTTGTTGTTCGGAAGGTAACTGTACCCATCATCGCTTTTCCGTTCGTATCAATTTTTGAAACTTTGAAGTTTCTAGAGAAATTCTACAGTGATATTTATAACAGTATGAATTATATGAGAAAGGCATCATCACAGCACTAGGTGGATTTACAGGTTTTTTCTATGAGTTTTCGGATATTCTACAAATCCAAAGAGAAACGCATTGAAGAGTTTGTTTTATAAATTCTGTTTATTCTGTTGTTATATTAATTCTGCCACTTGTATCTCAATAGATTAGTAACTTTCGTAGTACAAGAATTTGTTAGATTTAAATTTCGCTATAATTTTACTATCGCATCATTTTATTTCGTCAAATATGTCATCAAAGTGAAGGGTTAGGAAAAGCCTCTAATGAGAAAAATGCACTTGGTTTGCATGTTTTCCTATACAAAAAGGGGAATAGAGTGATTATCCATTTCTCGTGAATCGTACATTTTATTTTGGGCTGGCATGGCGATATAATTAGCCTGATCAATGACTCTTTTTGTTGTCTTTATGAAGTCATACGAAGATACTTGCTATTCCTATTTTGAAGCGAATTTCGAGAATGAGAGTCCTTATCTGAATTACTAGCAATTTCTTTGTACTTTATAGTTTTAAAATAACTGAACTTTGGACAGTTCGTAATAACTAAACCAACGTGGGCTTTTCAGCTTGGTCTTATTGTTTATGTTCTACAAAATTCTATTTCATAATGAACTATAGCTTTCATTCAACAAACGTTAGAAAATTACAAAATAGAAACTATGAATTCATAGGAATTTCTAATTCATCTACAAATAAAAATATTTCAAACGTGCTAAAATTATGAAAACTATTTTTGTGCAGTTTAATTCACTCTCGTTTTGCAGTTCTTCGATTCTTGTTTTCTTTAAGATATTCGCAAAAGCCTCGCGTTATGGAAACTTTCTTTCATTAAAAGCATTCTACACTGTCTTGTGACATTCCGTCAAACTGTCTGTCTTGTTTTTTTTTACAAATCTGCTATGTTTTGTTGAGTATGTATTTAAGTTTTTACATCTATTCCTACAGTCCTGGGTCAGTATTAAGTGTTTTTTTGTATTTATTTCACAGCTGTTCTACTACTAGCAGGTTGTGTAGTAATCCTATGTAAGTGATTTCAAATTTACTTAATCAATCAGATTGATTCCTACTGTAAATCTCAATCTAATTTCATAGACGGGTCGTTCTATTGTAGCAGCTAAAGGATGAAAAGAAAGCCAATGAAACAAGAAAAAAAGAACAAGAAATGTTTGATTTACTAACTAGATTAATTGTTTTTTTCTGGTTTGTTGGATTCTAGAAGACACTGATTTTTCACTCATGTGACGTACAGGACAATTTGACAGAATGCAAAAGTTTGAGAACAGATAGTTGCATAGCAGAGTGGTGTAGCATGCGGCGGATTGGCGTTCAAATCCCTCAAATACCACCTATTTGGAGTTTCTTAGAAAAGATGATGAGTTCCTATACATCGACAGAGGAAATTGGGAAATCACTGTTGTTAATAAATAATGAAAAGTAGTTCAAGAAGTACAAACTAGGTAACTACCACACAAATACAACTATGGGATGAGTTAGCCGATATTGCAAGGTATAACTATCTAAAACAGTCTGAGATGAGTTTATCAGGAAAATGTCACTACGGTAGTTATAAATGTTACTGGTCATGCAATTCTAACATAACTAACAAATTTTATCACTTGTCAACAGGTAGTTTTATATTTTTGCACATTGTTTTCCAATGAAAATGTCAGACAAGAGGTTGCATTAATTCTGCAACTATAGTTGCTATTTCACTTGCTTGAAAGTCTGACGATGGAGGTTAAATCAATTGCAACATTGGAATCGATTTTTACGATTGATATACAATCAATTTGTCAGAATAACGTTTGTTGCGATCCTTGGACAGTTAATTAGGTGAAAAACTCGATGTACAAATTTAACAATACTGAGCGAATTGATGATTTTTGATTTCATCAACTGAAATTTAGCAAACTTTTATTAGACTTCCATCAGCGTCGTGTTAAATGGGTTTGGTCCTGCTATTTCTAGCTGTCCCTTTGAGTTGACTAGAAATTATGCTTCTGTAGTTTTTAAAATTTTCGATAATATGTTTCTACATGTCTGAAGAGATTTCAAATCAGTTTTCTCTTGATGCCAAACCCAACTCACAGTTTCTATTTTAACTACTGGCAAAACGTTAGTTTGATGTCAGACTTGAAACTAGTATTAACTAGCCATTGAACTGAAATTCAGATCAGTCGGGCTCGTTCACACCACCAACAACTAAGGTTAAAAAAAATCATTTAAAAACCCTTGGTAGGTTTCTAAACCAAACACTATCTAGTTTTTTTTTCTTTTTCTCGGCAAACGCAAAAATGTACAAGTTATGCAATATCGCACTTTATTAACTTTTTAGGATGCTCGTATTAGCGCACGTAATTTTCACATCGTGCTGTTTGTCCTCATATTATGACCCATTATCTACCTTGTCACGACCATGTTTAGAGTTATTCTGTGCCACAACCTATATTTCTATTTTTTGAATCCAAAGTTCGCTCATAAAAATTTTCAGACCAGTTTGAAATCACCAAACCAGAGGTCATCCACCTGAGATAATGAAGTTACTGAGTGAAAAATTACATGCTTTAAACCAAATGTCCCCACAACGCAAATAGACTGAATTAGTACTGCAAATGGTTATCGGGCCTACTCTGAGGTTTATGTCGTTTTCGCTTGAGAAAACTGAAACTGACCCATGATAGTTTCATCAAACAAACACCATATAATAACATATAACAACCAGGCTCGAAACTGACTCGATTTTCAGTTCAACAACGTTAAAGCTACGTTCGAAACTAGCTTCAAACAAACGGTTTGACAGCAATTAGGGTGGAAACTGGTTTAGGTTTGGCATCAAGCGAAAACGAAATTAGAGTGTTTCGCAGCGTTTTCGAAGCAAAAACAGCCAGCTACTTTTATTCTGAATTTTGATCGCATGCGAAATTTTATATTCTGTGTCTCGATCAAGCTCAAGTTTTCCAAACAAAACCATCATTCGATCGAAATATATAATATAAAAATTTACACTCCCTTCGAAATATTGCGAATCGATCGAAATACTGAATAAGGGTGAGTGATTCATCAGAAGATACTTTGATTTTTAAGTATTTTCTCAAAAATTTCGAATTATTTTTGGATCTGATGTTATGAGGAAAAATCGTCATCAATTAAGTTTTTTATTTTCATCTCTTTCCAACGAGAAATAAATTAAAAGGAAATTATAAATGCAATTAAAAGGCAAAAATGGACAGTTTTGGATGAATATGTTCTCAATATTGCTGCTAGCGACTGAACTTTTCTGGGATGTTTTGAACACAATCCAGAAGGCATTTCAATGAAATATCGCTAAACAAACACATGATACTTTGTACGACTGGTTGAAGTTGAACTTATATCACTTCTTGGACGTGCATTAACAGCGAGAAGATTTTGATAGACTGGTTCCTGATGCAATAATTTACGGTTAAATAAATCTGTGCTGGTTCGATGATGTGTTTTATGTATTGGTGATATGACGAAGAGTCGAGTTTTTATTTTCTTCGCTTCAATTCCTATGCTCTCAATTAAATTTTGCAAACTACGTGTAAAACACGAAGTTTACGGTATTTGTCATGATAAACTTAAAAATCATGTACCTTATGATCAAAAAAGAACCGGAATTTTCATTTTAAAATTCCCGCGCTTGTCCAATCGGTAAACTTTTATTCTCTCAATGTTGGCAACACATTCTGTCAAATTTTGACGCATATCGTACCATTAGTTTTTGTTTGGCGTCTATACAAAGAAGTTGAAAAATTTTCGTGTGGCGATTTTTATAATGGATGAAAATTTAGAACAACGTGCGTGCATCAAATTTTGTGTTGAAAATGGATTTAAGTGTTCCGAAACGTTGAAAATGTTAGAAAAGGCCTTTGGTGAATCGTGTCTAGGAAAAACACAGGCATACGAGTGGTATAAACGCTTCAAAGGTGGTCGTACAAGCTTGGATCATGATGAGATCCCTGGCCGCCCAACAACATCTGTTACTGAGGAAAACATTGAATCGGCGAAGCAAATCGTATTGCAAAATCGTTCTGTACCGATTGGAGAGATTGCTGTGTTGTTGGGCATCTCTTAAATTTTCAACCATTATAAAAATCGCCACACGAAAATTTTTCAACTTCTTTGTATAGACGCCAAACAAAAACTAATCGTACGATATGCGTCAAAATTTGACAGAATGTGTATAAAAGTGTTGCCAACATTGAGAGAATAAAAGTTTACCGATTGGACAAGCGCGGGAATTTTAAAATGAAAATTCCGATTCTTTTTAGATCATAAGGTAAATGTTAAAAATAATTTCTATACGCTTTTGAAAAAGAACTATTCCAGATACCAACGTATACTAAAAGTATTGAGTACCATCTGGTCAATGAATTATAGAGCCTATCTAAAGGTACTACAATTGGGTTGTTCGTGAATACAAATTTTACATAAAACCGACTGGTTAAAAAAAAGTTTAAAACCAAGAATATAGAAAACGAGAAAAAGAGGCAGCACACAATACGACACCGAAGGCAACCGCTAATAGTATTCGTACGCATCTTTCCGCAAAAGTTGCATGTAGATGTCACTTCCATACCTTTCTAGTAGTCTTCGTTTCAGTTCTGGCGGGTAGGTTACGTAGATGTAATGTTCGCTCTGGCCCAATTCGTTGAATTCACCGGCACCAATCGAGGTGGTAGCGATGGACGATCCATCGTTCACCACGGCATTCGATCCTCCCGCCGCGCTATATCCGTAGCCGCCTTCATCACCGTACGGTACTTGTGTGGCATGAATTTGAGGTGTGTGCTGTAGGTCCGTACCGCTCGAAACGCCCGTCGTTACCAAATTCATATTCGATACCTGCCCAAGGCTGTTGAGGCTGGTCGCCGAATGACCACCATCCTGGAGATGATAAATGCTTGACGATTGTGGCTGTAGATAATGTCGCCCGTGGGTTGGACTAGGATGCGCCGTAATTTGATTACTACCCATAGGACTATGTTCTTCACTGCTGAATTCGGTTCGAGTTAACATCGAGACATACACAGTTCACAACACAAAGTAAAGAAATGCATTGAACGAAAGGGGAAAAGTATGAGAGGTAGAGCGTTCAAATACTGTTGAAACGATTCAAAAGATCATAGTTTTGGTAAAGAGTGCAAAAGTTTATACAATCTGTTTGCAAACCTACTACTTACTCAAATAGAATCCAGATGATGTAGTAACATAGGCACACTCCTAAGGACAGCACCATCACCAATACAAATACGAGTCCCCATGGGAAAGGTCGCTGATCCAAGGGCCCATCTTCCCAATACCGTTCACAAGTTAAGTACCAACAGACGGCTCGATTCATCTCCTCTTCCATGTTTTTAAAATCCTCCAGGGACAGTTGCACCAACAATCCAACAATACAGTCTCTCACAAGTATTTCGCAACGATTCTTCAACTGGTCCAACTCTTCTGATTTACAGTTAGCTTTCATTCGTTGCATTTCGGATAATTTCTGTTGTTTTCGATCAACTGGTGGTAACGAGGAGTCAACGAGATTTTGTTCACACTGTGACGTGGTGTTGCTATCATTATCGTTATCTTCATCATCATCTTCATCATCATCTTCATCATCGTCGTCATCCTCGTCTTCGTTATCTTCCTCGTCAACGTCTTCAGCTTTATTCAACGCTTTACGTTCGTGTTCAACTTGAAGAAAAAGCAAATGGAGGAATGTTTTATGAATTACATTTGCTAATTCAGGCTTACCTGCACCGCTGGGATGCTTACTCACTCGACGTGTTCGGTGTTCTGATACGTCACAATTCGATAGGCGCTCCTTTGCACTTAGTGCAGATGTCAGCGTTTTCCGATTACTCAACAAATCATTTTTAATGGTTTGTAATATTTTTGGAAGAAACGATTTCCTAAAATCAGAAGAGTTTTCAGCATTTGTGTAGGAAGGAGAAGTAGCCAGCACACTTACTTCACCGGCACCTTGGCCAAATCTCTTGGTCCCGATGTGGTTAATGCTGTCCGATAGGCAGTCGATTCACTCCAAACCTCTACATCTGTGGACATCATATTAGGGTCTACACCGAACGAAAGCGTAGCATCCTTCGCTATCAGTACTTCGCAGCGCATCATGTCACAGTAATCCGCCAAACAGATAGCATCCTCTGCCACGTTGATTTTGCTTTTGTGACGGGCCTCAAAGTGCATGTCCAGGTGTTTCTCTTCGAAGAAACTTTTACCACAGAATCCACAGGTCCACTGGCTTGGACGGTTTTGCTGTTTGGCGGTCTGCTGAGGGCTGAAGATATCGCGCAAGGGATGAAATGGACACTCCAAGGGAAGCTGGACCTGGTATTTTTCCAATATCGGCAGCCATTTGGACTGGACAATTTTGCGCACCACTCGGGAGCTGTCTCGCGAGCAAGATATTTTGAAGACACTTGGACCCGGCCATGGTATGATCGATAGAAAGCAAATTACTATCACCTGAAAGTTGGAAGAGGAAATTTGTTACAGGTTTGTCACATATAAAATGTAGATCAATATATTACTATATAATCAATAAATATATCCTTCATTTCACGAATTTAATTCACGCTACTTTTTTTTATTGATACAGTAATGTAGGTCGCAATTAGCACACGGAAATACTATTATCTGTTTCTGTTATTTTTTCGTGACATTGAGGCAAAATAGGTATCAATGGTTTTTAATGTAGTAGAATTAAATGGAATTAATTTTCTTTGAAAGCGTTTCCAACATGCTCCAGTTAACTTAGTAACTGTGTAACATAAATGTAATATTTTAAAAATTATGAGTATATTACTGAAATATTTAGTTTCATAGAAACATGCTCAACCAAAAACTTCCTAGAATATAGGCCTTAATATCTACCAACGTAACCGATGACATGCTACCTTGATCTAAAAGTTCCCGGAATCACCATCATGTGGCGTTCTCAGTCACCCGATAAGATTTTTTTAGGTTGCCACATCTGTCATTGATAATCTATCAAATTTTCAGCTTTATACCTGGACATTTGTAAAAGTTACGCTGTATTGAGTACATCTGCGATTGTGCGTGTCCTCGATTTTGTACAATTTTCAAAATAGAATTGAATTATGCAACAACTAGCTTGCATTAAATTTTGCGTTAAAAATTGCTTCAATTGTGCGAGGACATTGCAAATATTAGAAGAGTGTTTCGGCAATGATTCTCTGAAGAAAACAGTCGTTTATCAGTGGCATGAACGTTTCAGTAGTGGCCGTGAGTCTGTGAATGATGAAGAGAAGCGGTAGGCCAACGACATCTAAAATCGACAAAAACATCAACGAAACCAATAAATGGATGACCGTGGACCGGAAATTGACTATTAGAGAGATGGCAGAGGAGTTATGAGACGTTTACGTGAAGCAATTTGCCGAAAAAAAAACAGATTTGTGGCAAACAACTCGTGGATCTTGCACCACGATAACGCACCGTCACCCAATGCCATCGTTATCCGTGAAAATTTAACTAAAAATGAAATTCACCTAATTTGGCTCCCTGCGACTTTTTCCTATTCGGTCGACTCTAGAAAACGTTGCGTGGAACGAGTTTCAGCACCCGAGATGAGATTATGACAATTGCAGATGGCTCTGATGGCCATACCGAATACTGAATATAAAAAATGTTTCGAGGATTGGATCAAGCGCGTTGCAGTCGATAATGGGTACGATAAGAGTAATCACTAACAATAACGATTGAATTAGCATATATTCAAAGTGTGAAGGATTCAAAAATCCATTACGTCCAGTCTTTTTTACAAGCCAATATAACGAGAGGTAAACCCACTGCGCTCAATCATTGAAAAAAGTTCTTGTTTCTATGTATCCGTTTTTCTTGGTATGCTTTGTGCGACGGTTCGTTCAACTGAATCGGATAAAATTTTGCGCGCATTTTATGACGCTACATTTCACCTTAAGGTAGCGCTTCGCCGTGGTCAGGTCGAAGCGAGACAACTCACTGCTTCCTCTTGCTTTGTCGCCGAAATTTCACCCTAAATTGCAAATTTCTCCAATACTAACCCGATTCACGAAAAATCAAAAACATACAATTGTAGGTAAATTATTTTACTATGCATTTGGCGAAAAATATCAGTTAGAAAGCTTTTCTATCGCGAGATTTCGTGCGAGTTTTGTTAAACATTTTGTTTTATTTTTTCCTTTTCTCGCTATAAACAACTCGCATATGTAGGGATGTGCTACGTTTTCAACAAAGCGTCAAAGTTAGTAACGATGAAAATCATTACTGATTTCTCGTTCTATTGAAACATGAATAGTAATTATTTTACAAAGTAGTAACACTTACTTACATTTTCTACTCATCTATATTCAACGTTTACGCAGAGAGAACGGAAAACGAAAACAAAAGAAATGTTGTTAGCGTCTACCGCATGTGGCATTTTGCACACCCCAATGCATGCGTTGACATTGTGTGCGTGCGAAAGAATAAGGAAAAACTCATTTATTTTTATAACTCGCACGAAATCTTTCGATAAAAACGTTTATCATGCACAATTTATATACGAATCGATAGAAAAATTAATTATCTAGAATCGTATGTTCTTGGAATTTCCGTTTTCTTTCCCGTTTTCTCACAATTTTGGGTAAAGTGCATGAAACCCCGGGATAGGCAGCGAACTCCCGTGACCACGGCGAAGCGCTACCTTAACATCTACCAGGATAACCAAGATGCCGAAAATAATTGTTTATTGAATGCCTACTGGAAAGGAACCGGTGGATCTACGAAAAAACAGGAAATGTCAATTGCGTAGCGAAGTGTTAGGGTGAAGCCAGAGTGGGCGCGACACGCGACGCGATGCGTAGCGCGAAAGTTTTCCAATGATAGCGAGTGTCAAAGTGATAGTAGTAATAAAACAATAGAAGATAATTTTATTGATATCAAAGCACTAATCGGAGCATTTTTAACGGAATGCGCAAGTATTGGAGATTTGAAAACATTAGAAATTTAATTATATTCCTGTTTACTGAAAAGAAAAATCTGATCAAAATGAATCGAAATCATCTGATCAAAATGAATCGAAATCAACTCTTATTTAAGCCATCTACATTCTGTAGTGTTAATCGCCTGCAGCTCTATCCAGAGTTGTAGCTTTTTTTGCAGAGTGCAAATCTTTCTCACGCGACAATGTTTTTTTCTGCAGTAGTTTCTACTTTCGAAGTTCTATTTCCAGAAGTAGTGCTGATTGGAAGCCAGCTTCTTAACATTTTCAACTAAAAATTTATGGAAAATGTATGAACTTTTTCCATCGACATAACTCGAAATATTCTCAAAACTCATTTAATGCACTTTTATTGACTGTACACGCCAGTAATTTCTAATGTTTTCAAATCTCCAATACTTGCGCATTGCGTTAAAACTGCTCCGATTAGTGCTTTGATATTAATAAAATTATCTTCTTTCGCCATAACGAAAAATATCTTAGGAAACCTTTGGTCGCTCGTTAATCGCATGAAAAACTGTGCACGTACTGCTTCGTTGTTTGTCGCACCGAAAATCGTTTGTCACTACGCAGTTGAGCTTCAGTTGTCGTCAAAGTAAAATTTTCTAGGTCCAGGGTTTTTTTTAGCAGGAACAAATCATATTCGGTGAATATTTTTAGCTATTTAAGATGCACTGAATCGAATAATACTAATGACTTTTATGATAAAATATGATTTGTTTGTGCTATGACTTCTCTAAATCGAAAAACACTCAATAATCAGCGCTACGAAGTTTGCATTGAATCAGAGACATCATATTAACAGCATATCCAGCTCTCACATTTCCCGAACAAATTATTGGCAAGTGGGAGTATTGTGATGCCAGGTCCCAACTCATAGGTTCCTTTCGGGACCGAGGTATATCACCCTTCGTAACAGTCCGCGACGTCTTGGCAACTCGAAATCTTCCTTATATGACTTTCATCTACAACTTCTTAAAAACTATCAATTCTCAAATTTAGTGCTCTCCCTATCTCTTTCTCGTCTACAGCTCTTTATATTTCTGGAAGTTTGGCTGTGTAAACGATGCTTCGGAGCATGCACCTGCCTTAAACTGATTGAGTTGCTGGAAACTACCCAAAAATGCCACACCAACGTCAAAGCACACCAACAAAGCATCCCAGCCAACGATAATCTCTCTCGTTACAATAGCGGCCCTTACACGAGCATTAAAAATGTCATTTTAAATGATGACTAAGTAATGATGTATTTCAAATTTGTTAGAAATTTCGTCATTAGTGTATTATTACACGTTCATTAAAATGATAATATTTTTTAGTAATGACATTTTTAATGACTCGTGTAAGGGCCGTTAATCTGAAGAACGTGAAGATCCAGGAAACTCAAAGTATATCTAAAAGATTTGCCACAAACGAATGATATATTTATATTTCCCACCCTCCTTACACACTTAAAACAAATTCTTGAGCTCGGCATAATGAAATACCAAACTAGATCGGCAACACGACCGCTTTTCTGATTGTTCAGTAATCCATATGCTATTTTCCGAAATTCGTTAATGTAATATTCTGATATCTGGGTAAAGCGTGTTCTTTTGCCGAAGTTTGGAAAAATATTAAGCCGAACTTGTAAGTAAACAACAAGTATACCGAAATCAGCAAATCCGTTTGCCGAGATTTCGAACAGTGTGTCAGCTTTTACTGAAACTCAGTGAAACACATGTCATTTAATGTCTCTTGTCGAATGTGCAAAACGCCACGTTGCCTTTGCTGGTGGAGCGGGAAAATAATATATATTTAATGAAGGTAAGAGATTTTTATATTTCTTGAAAAGATAAGTGAAATAAATAACTCTGCCGTTCTTACAAAAGTCTTCTTAGTTCCAGGTAGATGCGTTGAGGAGCACTGGAAATAATTGTCTTTAACCGTGATGTTTACTTTTGAGGTTTGTTTTGCTTTTTTGTACGCTACATTAAAATGGACATTAATACCCCCTTCCCCCAACTTTATCTTTTGTGATATTTATTTAAATAATGACTCGGCAATTCATTATTCGATCATAATCGCTTTTGCCGAGCTAACAGCAAAATTGCTGCCGACAAGTTCGGCAATAATTGACAGTTAACAAATTTGGTATTGACGAGATTCTCAGTAATAAATATTTTGCCGAGATGATTACCGATCTCTCGGCTGTGCAAATCTCGGCATTTTTTGCCGAGATTCAGCAATAAAATTTGTGATGTTGAATGTTGAATGTGATTCCGTGCGATGGCGTTGCTGGACTGAAATTTCAATTCGCTCCAAGCTGACAGGGTCTGATTGAATGCTACCACAGTGCTCACGCGGATTGTGTGCTTAAACGACAGCATTTTCACATGCGTGAATTGCTTCCCTAAGTCAGACAGTGAATCAGATTAAGAGTGAAACGTTATTTTTTTTATTCATTTAAACTTTTGTCTTACCCAAAAAAAAAAACAATTTCGTTTTATTTCACATATTTTTTTCTCCATTTCTGACATTTCTTTGATAAAATCAGTAATTTTAAGATCAAATGAATGACATGTGTTATTCATATACGAAACTGTTATAAGATTTCTAAAGCGACCATTTTCAGACGGGTTTTCCAACGTGATTTAACACAAAAAATCCCAAAAAATACTGCTCATTTTTTTTTTTTGTGAGGTATGAACCATACTATGGCAGTTTAGGACCACCCTCCGCTACGAATTACTGATCTTTTTGTGTGTGCCATTTTATTTTAGTCTTTATGCCTTTTCAAGCAAGTTCGTTTACAATGGGGAGATCAAATAGACAAGTACAGTTCGCTTTCACACCTCATTAGAGTCAGTCGATAAAACAAAACCGCTTACGTTCGGGACAGAAGAAACCAAGTACAGTATTGTGTAGTGAACAATAGAACGACCTCGAAATGTGTGAACTAAACGAACAAAAGCTACCGCCGACACGAAAAAATACAATTTTTGTTGACTTCAGGCAGTGCAAAATTCGACCTTCGATACGAGAACTTGAAGGTTTGCTTAAGGAGCAAATGCATCTTGACATTAAACGTGTGCATTTACCTCAATGCAATAAGACAAATAATGTTGTTTACATCCAGTTTTATAAAGAGTTGGATGCAATTCAATTCGCAAAGACAATAACAATGTGCACTATGTGGAGCACGAGAACAGTACAACATTCCAGTATATATGGAAGATAGTGCTATAGAAGTGCGTGTTCATGATCTTCCCTCAAGCATCACCGATTCAAATATTCGCAAAACTATGTCCCAATACGGTGAGATTCTCTCTATCGAAAAAGAAAAGTGGAAGAATTTTTTCCCGGTATTCTAAATGGCGTACGTTTATTTCGCATACACTTGAAGAAGGCTATACCTTCTTATGTGATTTTCGGTCAAGATACAAGAATTCCGTGCAAATCACTTGTTACCTATGACAATCAGATGGCCACATGTCAATATTGTCAAAAAGCTGTTCACTACGGTAAGCCATGTGATAAACTGGACAAGGAGACAACTACACCAAAGGACAACGGTGCTTCCTTCACACCAACCCCAAGCAACCCCAGTACACCTGTGATAGCCACCAACAATAATGATGCATCCCCTTCAACGAATCCATCATCATCCCCTATAGAACAAAGTACACCAGCTGCAGTTAACAACTTACCCTCCAACCAACCAACAATTGCAACCAATGTACTAGAGGCGTGCAAAACAGCTCATTTTGGTGAACAGCTCCGAACCGATCAGCTCACCAAAATGAATCGATTCGATGTATCAGCTCATCAGCTCTTTTAGTTTGAGCTTAAGATTCATTTCGTGCGCCGTTTTTCTTATGCACCGGTTTTCTTCCATATGCGAAATTGAATCATTGATTTGCAATGATGCAATGAATGCAATGCGAATTAATGTATCTTTAATTGATGTCGACTAAATCGAATCTCTTAAAGAGCCGAAGATCCGATCAGCTCGTAGCGTGTTCCCTTCGTCATAATGCAGTGAACTGGTAGCTACTGAGTGAGCTGGTGAGCTGCGGTTCTTTTGAAAAGAGCTGTTAGCTGTCAGCTCACTTCAATGATTCGATTCGCTGGAACAGCTCAGGAGCGAATTGCCCATCTCTACAATGTACAACAAGGTGCATCTACAGCAACTAGCAACGAAAAGAAGACGGATATCGACAAAAATACCATCGATACGGCAATGGATGACGAGACGAACCACGAACGAAGTGCCCCTCAATCCTCGCAGGAGGGAAATGGAAGCTCCTCTCCCCCTAGAAAAAGGGTGACAACGAGATCCAACTCGAAAAAAAAATTATTTAAAAAATCGGCTCAATCGGCCACGTAAAGCTTGTACGCAAATAGGCCTGAATAAAAAAATCTTTTAAATAAAAAAAAAATGGACAAGTAATAGTATGGAGCTCCAAAACTAAATATTTAAATAAACTCTTGTTGTTCTTTTGGATGAGCAGTGTTTACCCTAAGGACGATATTCCATGTAATTATTGGATTTTAGAACATCTCATATGGGTTTTCCATAGTCTCAGACGGGCACGTATCCAGAGGTGGTTTAGAGTCTGTTAAACCGCCTGTAAAAGGCGCACCGAAAATCATATACATAAGCAATCTTCAGTAACATTAGTTTTTTTTTATCTGAGAGCCACTCCTTGGTACGGGCCTGGTCTCAGCACATATATCGGTCAGATAACTTATATGGGTTAGATGGTCAGGGACTTCGAGAGGGGTGGGAAAAGGGGAAATTCCTCCAAGCCTGAACTTTTTCAGGGGGGGCCGCAAATTCAAAGATTTAAAATTTTCTATTCATCATAACAAAAAATTTTAAAAATAAAAACTCATCAAACATGCGAATTATTTTGGTAGGCTAATGAGTTTTAAAATCTCTTGATTCGATGGTATTCCCATAACCATAATTTTGCCCCGATTGCGCCCGAATTTTCTCTCGACGGCAATGCGGATGGTCCTAAATACTTTTAAGAATATAGTTATCGAATAAATTATTTTTGCGTAAATGTGATGCCGTGCGAATTTTAAATATCGTGAAGTTTGATCTCATCTACTAGAAATTTGATTGACGCAACTCTGACTTTGCGCGTAATTTCACTAACTACCGAAGAATTGCATTGTTATGCACTTGTTCCAAGCTATTCGAAATCACTGTTTTCATGTTAAAAAAATATATCGACACCCAACAACATTAAAGACTAATGCGGCTTACTACTTAAAGCTACATTTGACCGAGTCGAGCACGATATTCTCCTGTCAAAATTGAAATTACTAGGCGCTTCAACCTGGCCCCTGTCACGACGCCATCTTGATGAGATCAAAATCGGAACTTCAAAATCAGCTGATTGCAACGTAAACAAACAAACAGTAATACATTTGTTTTACGGGTTTACCTTGTTTAGTGCACGAAAAATAGTGAATTTTGGGTCGACTCTCTCACAATAACTTGTCGGTTTACCTAAAATACAGCAGACAGTGTTTTGGGACATCAAGTGGAGATAATTTTCACAATTTGCGAGTCGCGACGAGTATCAAAACATCGCAGTGTTTGGGGCTCGAAACGCGAGGGGCTCAACGTAATCGGTATACTTTCAAATGGCTGGTGCTCACATACCGGTGTCAGATGGGTGGTTTCAACGGATGTAGTTGCCTGGGTTTAATCATATTTAACGAATCGTTGAGTATGAATTATAATTGGAGTTCCACAGGGTAGCACCCTTGACCCGTTACTATTTTCAAACTATAATAACCCTCCGTCTGACCGATGGGTCCAGCCAGACCTTTTTCGTTGTTTACCATCAATTTTACATATTTATAATACATAAATAAATAAATAGCTATAATACATACATGAATACACTTGTAATTTACACCGAAATACGTAAAAAATACACGTAAATGAACAGGGGTCTGGCCAGACCCATCAGTCAGACCGAAGGTATAAAAATACCTGTCAGACGGAGGGTTTACGACGTTTCTGTATTGCTGCCACCAAATTTTCGGTTTTTCTACGCTGACGACACAACGGTTATTAAAATTATTAAGAGCCTTTTGCATTGCTTTGAATTACAAGAAATGCTGGATCTGTTCCATAATTGGTGCACGAACAACCATTTGGACTTGAGCCTCGAGAAGTGCAGTATTATTTCATTTCACCGGAAGAAAAACCCAATCGTTTTTGATTACCTAATCTCGGGACGCCTTCTCGCTCGGACTGAGCATATGAAAGACCTTACACGCTCTTTCAACATAACTCATGGTTTGAGTTGCGATTACTCAAATTTATAAACTAGAACAATATGTCAAAATTTTAGTATGGATTTGAGTAAAATAAACTCGTTGCCATGAGTTCTCTTGCATTTATTCATACATTAGAGTAAGCGCTGAGTTTTTAAACATTTGAGTGAAAAAAATATTTCTTGCAGTTCAGAGCGTTTTCATTCTCGGAATATTCTTATCGAAATAAAGAATGCAAGAAAACGTCGTTTTCCATTGCCGTTTCTAGATCCGGTTTTGAAAACATGAATCAACGTCAATCATCGATGTTTTGTGGTTTCAGTTATGCTTAGTCAAAAGCCCAACATAAGAATATCAAAATAATTCAATTTTGACTCCAAACCGTTCAAAAGGAAACGGTTTTGAATCACTATTTTGCGCATTCAAAAGAAAGAAGAATAACTTTGTATATGAAAATATCGAAGAAAAGTTTCTTCATTTTAAGAGCAAGGAACTCAAATTTTGAGTTGAACTTACTCAAATTTTGAACAAAATATTTTTTTTTATATTTGAGTAAAAATTACTCAAGTTTTGACAATTTCGTCCCTTAACTCAAAAATGAGTAGATAGGTGGTAACTCAAGTTAAGAGTACGCGCACTTTTTATGAATTTGAGTGATGTGTCACTCAATTTTGAGTTATGTTTAATGAGGGTGTAGGGTAACTCTGGATTGCGATCCATTTAGATCTATGTGTCTGCTCTTCAACGAGTGTTTTGATTTTAACTTGTCTCTAACTGTTTTAATGTCATGTTGTCCTTCGTGATAATTTATTGCTGATAATTACTTGCTAGAAGTTGTTAGATTTTAGTTCCTGAGACTGGTAAATCATCCTTCAATGTACATCTTCTGGTAATCCCAGAATTCATTGATCAGTACCGACGCCGGCCAGGCCCGAACGTAGATCGTCTAAGGCATGGAAAGGATGTTAGTCTAACACTTGTTGTTACTAGAGGTCGTGTATACTACTGCGCACTCCACAAGTGTCACGGGAGAAGGATATTCTTGATTCACAGTTCGTATTCGTTGAAACTGAACTAATAAAAATAAACGAGTGAAAAGGAATTAGACAAAACCGTTGATTCATTGTAGTGACATATTCTAAAATTAAAAAAAAATCTTTTTATATCACCACAGAAATATTGATTATCAAAAAACAAGTATTTTACTACTATTTATTCAATATACCGATATATGTTACCTCTGTTATTAACATTGAGATCTTCGCAATAGTTGATTTTTATTGTTCAATTTATAATCTTGTTAGACAAACAATAACATGTAGGAAGAAAAAACACCAGATAAGACTTTTCTCAGAAGCTAGCCGGCAATTGATTAGTTGAATGAATTTGAATGAAGAGATAACTTAGCAAAATAGTGTTATCATATGTGAAACGTTGGAAAAATCTGATAACTGAAGGGACAAATACACTCCTACAATTGTCGCCTTTTACGACAGGGAAGCAGGAATCCAGTGGATCTGTTCTTGGTTATTTTTTCCGCTGGATTCCACACGGCATTTATCTTGATTCAATCTCGTACTTTCTGTATATTATTCTTGTTAGCTTGTCCGATCTTGATCGCTTTCCACAGTAAAACATAAATAGCTGTTCACTAATATTAAACTACAAAATGTACCAAAGGAAAACATAATTATGTTTTGAGGTGAATACTTTTTGAGTAAAGTATTAATTTCCGGATCACTTTCAAAAACGCACAATGCATTTGCCGCGTTACAATCGTCTCAAGTAACCTACTTATCTTTCTACCAGCAACTGAATAAAACACAGAACATTCATGTTTTCATCTCTAGATTAGTTGGTTTATTACACTGTTCAAATGCTTTGCAATGTACATTGAAACACTTCTTGCAAGCAATTTCCAATGCAGGCAGCGGTTTCCTAGGAGGTGAAACTGCAACGGAATATGCACTATAAATCATCATTATACCCCAATAAAGTACAAAGTATATAAACTGCTTAAATGTTCCCATATTTTCTCCACAATGGAAATAAGCGGTTCACCAACCTGAACTTCAGTAATAAACTGATTGGCGTAGGTTCGCAGTTCACACAGATAACTTCTCGATTTTTTTTTGCTTCAGAGGTTCGTTCAACAAAAGGGATTGATAACACATGATTCACTGCTATTTGACCATGTATGTTGTTTAACTATGATGTTATTGCAATATTAATTGACTTGCTAAAGAAACAAACGCACAAGCTGTTGTTAGTACCTTGGTTAGAATAATGATGAAATGTGATTTTATGACAATGCAACACATAACGTTTGCATATTTTTGTGAGTATTCCACTTGATGAATAGATTTCCTGATGGTTGTCGCTGCAACACTAAATCAATTTAATTTAGCACCCGTCCACGAAGTTTGATTCCAGACCACTAAATTTCCTAAACCAAGAGAGGCATCGTAAACATGCATGTCGCGAAGTTCGCCCAACATTCCGTGCCATGCTTTCAGGTCATTGAAGGGGCGGCTCAGGTGGTACTAGGAACTCCTTCTCTCTCTCTCTCTCTCTCTCTTACACTTTCTTGGCAATCGAAGGCGTGATGAGGAAGACCAAAAAAATGTCAGCACATGCACGCGAAGAGCTGTCGCCTTTGAAAGTCCTGCGTATATGAAAGTTCTGCAACATCTAAGCTCTTGGCTAGTGGTGTACTATTTTTCTCCTCTTCCAGGATACATAAGTTTTACGTTATTCCAATTGGGCATCCACCAAACATCCAATTAAAAAAAAAAACAAACGTAAAAATTCATTTGAACTATGAATGCTAACCATCATCAACGAGTCCTTGTACGGTAATTAATAATGTATAATGAAATGAAAGAATTAGTGAGTTGATACTTAGTGTACGAAATGATATAAACTAAGAAACAATCATTTTCCATCCTAAAACTATTTCCTTATATTTTAACAGGGGTTTGTCTTGTAGAACCCTATTGAATAGATTACTCCTTGGAACGGGATCACACTATTAGCTTCAGAGCCGTTATTATTTTATTGTTTCAAGCACGCTAAACTTCTAAGTACTAAGTGTGAATGAGGACCATGGTATGTCATGTCAGCATGGTCAAAAGGAACGAAACGTAATTACGGATAGATTTGATTTCTTTATACTACTTCAGGAAATAACTAATTTGCTATCCGTTTAATGACTTCCGGTTATTTTTTATTTAGAAATAGAAATAATCGCTGTTTTAGCAAGCTTAAGTTTGAGGCATTTCTATTGACTGATTGTGATTTTAACAATTGATCAAGTACATTTTGCTCCAATGCAAAATACCTATCCCAAGATATTTAATAACTTTTTGCGATTTTTTCGATAATATTAGAAATGGTGAAAAATAGCCTTCTGACCACCAAAATGCGCTGCTATTTTCGCAAGAATTTGGCATTTCTTTAACCTACTTGTATACATACAAAATTCGATGCGGACCCGTCTTACGGTGCCGTGCTCGCATAAAAGGATGTTGCCAATGATTTGTTCGGGAAATGTGAGAGCTGGATATCATGTTAATATGATGTCTTTGAGCCATCTAAGTTTAATTATTTGAACCTTCCTTGGGACGACGATTGAATCAGGCTGCTATGGGGTACTCATATAATTTTAATTATTCTGTAGAATTTTAGGATTTGTTACAAGAACTGTTCATTTGAAAATACAAGAAATATTGTTTTCTTTTGTTTCGTGTAATCATGGTTGATTTTTGATAGAATAGAAAATACGTCTGGTTGGAACGGTATAATATATTGGAATGAAATTAATTTACTTCATATATAATCAAAGGTTACTGAGTTCAACATCTCCCCTTAACTTTGATTTTCGAGTATTCCAAGCGACTTTCTAGCGTCCTGAAGTTTTGAAAAAGGAACTGGTTTCGTCAAGATATCGGCAAGTTGTTGATTCGAAGGAACATAGCATATCTTCACAGATTTCTTTTCCACTTGTTCTTTGATGAAATGATGCCGCAAATCTATGTGTTTTGTTCGTGCCGAATAACCGATTTCCTTCTCCGAAAGACAAATAGCGCCTCTGTTGTCACAGTAAATTGGTAGTGTTGTTTCAGCTCCGCTCAGTTCTGCCCTAAATGCGCGCCACCATAATGCTTCTTGTCCCACTGCTGCCAGAGCCATATACTCTGCTTCTGTTGTTGAGAGAGCCACTGTTGGTTGCCTTTTAGAACACCAGGCGACAGCACCACCAGCATGCGTGAACACGTATCCGGTGATAGATCGTCGTGTCTCCGAGTCATTTCCCCAGTCTGCATCGGAATACCCAAGAAACTGCTCTGTCCCAGCTCTGTTGCTGTACACAAGTTTATTTTTTTTGGTACCTTTCAGATATCTGAGTACACGTTTAGCTGCGATCCAGTGTATTTCTGCCGGGTTGCTGCAAAAACTGCTGATTGCATTCACCGCAAACGCAATGTCCGGTCTGGTACATTGTGAGACGAACTGTAATCCACCTACAAGTTCTCGAAATGGTACCTTTTCCATCTTTGCGATTTCATCGGTAGACTTCGGACACATTTCCTTTGACAATTTCTGGCTAGCATCAAACGGTGTGGAAACAGGGTTACAGTCAGTCATTCTAAACCGCTCCAGCAACTTGTCAATGTATTGCTCTTGATCTAGCATAACCATTCCTTTGGTTTGTGTTAAACGCATTCCAAGGATTTGTTCCGCATAGCCTAAGTCTTTCATCTGGAATTTGGCCATCAATTGCTGCTTCAGGGCTGGTACAATTTCAAAGTCATTTGAAAACACTAGAAGATCATCCACATATACAGCTACGATGAGTATTTTGCTATCTTCAATTAGAAAATATACGCAGGTATCCAGCTTTGATCTACGTAGACCAATATTTCTAAGCACCGCATCAAGTTTTGTGTTCCAAACTCGACTTGCTTGCTTCAGTCCGTACAGAGCTTTCTTAAAACGACACACTTTGCCTACACCAGTATTGAACCCCTCTGGTGGCTCCATGTAAATTTCTTCATTATCCAAATCGCCTTGAAGAAAAGCTGTGACTGCGTCAAGTAGATGAATCTGCAAACCAAGCTTTGCTGCTACTGCCATAAGATAGCGAACTGTAGCATATCTGACCACGGGTGAATAAGTTTCGCCGTAATCAATTCCTTTGATCTGCGAAAATCCTTTGATCACGAGCCGTGCTTTGTATCTTTCAACTGAGCCATCCGCATTGGTCTTTATCTTATAGACCCATTTTGATTTAAGCGCCGTTCGTCCCGGTGGTAAATCTGTTACTTCCCACGTATGGTTATCCTCTAGTGACTTCATCTCTATCTCCATTGCCTGTTGCCACAGGCCTTTATCGTCGCGTTGTAGCGCCTCCGTTTACGATAGCGGTTCCTCGTTAGGATTACCCTGAGACATGGAAATACTCTGAGAGACAGTACTAAAGCTCATCTTAAAATCGTGGTACTTGCCTGGAATCTGGCGCTCCCGGCCGCTGCGCTTTACCACATTTGGTGGGCATTCTATTTGCGGTGGGAGCGCTACTTCTGCTGGCGAAGGTGGATCAATCACTGCTATTGTTTCGGTTTGAATATCCCCTCATTATATTCACTCGTCTGCATCTCGAACTGTAAGACTTCTGGTTCAGACTTCACTGCAACTGATTGCACCTTGTCATCGCCTTCATTCAGGAATTTGACATCGCGACTTACAAACAATCTTTTGGTTGTTGGATTATAAATACGATATCCTTCCGAATGAACATAGCCGACAAAGATACCTTCTTCGGATTTCATGTCCCATTTCTTTCTTCTCACTTTGGGAATATGGGTCATTACTCTAGTTCCAAACACGTGCAAGTTGGACAGGTTTGGTTTAATTCCGCTGAATCTCTCTTCTGGAGTCATACAATGGCCCTTCGTTGGTGATCGGTTGATCAGGTAGCAAGTTGTACCAACAGCCTCAGCCCAAAACGATTTTTCCAATCCTGCATCGGGCACGTTCTACTATGGTCCGGTTCATACGTTCCGCGAGACCATTTTGTTCTGGATTATGTGGCACGGTTGTTTCATGCCGTACTCCACACTGTCGCAAGTATCGTTTCATGGATTCATTGACATACTCCAAACCGTTGTCACTCCTCAGTCGCTTCAGTCGCTTACCAGTCTGAGTTTCAGAAAAGACTTGAAAATCTTTGAAGCACTCAAATACCTCACTCTTCGACCGAATGAAGTAGATGAAACATTTTCTGCTATAATCATCGATGAACGTGAGAAAATACGTATTGCCGCCTAGAGATTTCGTTTCCATTGGACCGCAAAGATCACTGTGTACTAACTCCAACACATCTGTTGCTCTGGTTCCTTTGTTATTGAATGGTTGACGATGATGCTTGCCCTTCAAGCAAGAAACACAAGACGGAATCTCTGCATCGCTGAATTGCATACCGGTTACCATACTCCTAAGTTGCTTTAAACTTTGCACATTCAGATGCCCCAACCGACGATGCCACAATTTGATATCTTCCTTTGGTTTCGTCAAACAAGTAATATTCTGCTTTTTCTGACAAAGTCGATACATTCCACCTTGTTGCTTTCCAACAGCTACCAAGGCGCCACGTGGATTGAAAACTTCACATCTATTTTTGGTGAACACTACGCGATGACCAAAACTGCAAATTTTATGCACCGACAGGAGATTCATAGGTAACTCAGGAATGCAAAGTACTTCGGAAACATCAAGTATTTGTGTTACACTTCCAACGGCTGCTTCGATTGTTACGTTCCCTTTGGCAACTACCGCTGTTTCCATGCTATTCGCAACTAAGACACTGTCAGTCACCTTCTGTGTATCTTTCAAGATCCGTTCTTCTCTGCACATATGTGATGACGTTCCGGAATCAATAATCCAGTCATCCGCACAACTCTTGTTATGATGTGCCATGAACGCCGCGTGTCTATCGAGCTTCTTTGAAAGCCGATGATCTGTTCGCTTCTGATCTTGTGAAACATGGATTCCCGGTTTTTGACATTCAGATGCGTAATGACCAGCTTGTTTGCACTTGTAACACTTGATGTGTGTCTTATCCGGCTTAGACGATTTATTCTTTATTTTCGACTGCCCATAAAATGCCCTACTAGAATCGCTTCCCATTGAATCGTCCGGCCACTTGACATCTTGAAGAATTTTTGCACTGATGGTATCGGCTCGCAACTGGATTCCTGATGCTTCCAAACCCATGATCATGGGCTCATAGATTTTTGGTAGTCCCATCAGCAAAATGCTTGACATCCATCGATCGTTCACTTCAAAGCCAATTTGCGACAGTTTATGCCTCGTAGACATTAACATGTTCACATACTCCTCCACTGAAGAACAGTCCACTAGTTTCACTCCAGTCAACTGTCTGAGTAGACCAAACTCCCTGATGTATCCACTATCTTGAAATGCCGCCTTCAGACTGTCCCATGCTTCTCTGGCAGTTGCCGCATTCTGGACGAGACTGTAATTCATCGGATCAATGCTCAGACATATGGTAGCCAGCGCCCGTTCCGAGAGTTCTTCTGACGGGTTTTCTTCCTTAATAGCAGTCCACGTACCTTCCCGAATCATGATCATCTTGATCGCGAAAGCCCAGGAACTATAGTTTTCCTGACCACGTAGTCGCTCCGCCAAAGGTAGATTCATACTTCCGCCTGGCAACGACATCCGGGAACTCGTCGCTCCTTGCGCTTCTCCGTTTGGAATCGCCATACCGGAAACAGTCGAACCTTGCACCGCTTCTGAAATACTTTCGTCTCTTCTTCTCACTGGAGACCGCTCAATCGGCATAAAGCTCCTGGAGAAAACTTATCTTCAATGATTTGAAAATCTTCGGTGGAAAAAAAATTTTTCTTCAACTGTTTGAACCGTTTCTATGACATCACGTCAGGCCCATAACCTGATAGAATAGAAAATACGTCTGGTTGGAACGGTATAATATATTGGAATGAAATTAATTTACTTCATATATAATCAAAGGTTACTGAGTTCAACAATTTTATAACATGATCTGTTGACCAATATCGAGGTCCGGAATTTGGCTCGGTTCAATTGAGATAATTTGATTAAATTTGCGCATCACTTTTCAAAAAAACTGTATAAAACATACAAGCAAAAATCCGTTAGGAATCACCGTTGCGCACGACTTTGCACGCATGTATTATCATTGTATGAAAGCTCGAATTCAAGAGCCCATAAGGGATTACTGGGCTGCTCGAAGCGCCTCTACAGGATAATTTCTACTTGGTGATTGCTTTTCAAAACAACCGTTAAATTTCTTACACATATTGAATTCTCTACTACGGTCCTGCAAGTGACGTTTCATAATGTACTCGACGAATAAAATCATTTGAAAATGATCAACGTAACTTTTTCTCACATGTTGAAATCGGAACTGAAAATTTTCATTGTTTGAATCTTGGGCGCTGCAAAAATAAAATAATTTCTCTCACGCGAAAATAAACTCTTCGTAGAAGCAAATGTTTTGCAAATAATTTATAAATGGTTTTGCTAGTGGAAATTTGTTTGCACTTGCATTTTGACAGATAAACTTGCAATCATCCAGACCATTCATATTTAGACAGACATTTGAAACTCTCTTCCTACTAGATTCACAGCGACAGGTTCTTCGATGTTGTTACTCAAGTCTATGTCAAACAATGGTTTTGGCAAACCGAAAGGTGAATGATTAGTACTGAACACATACACACGCATACATACATACACCATATTTTGGAAAGATTTGGAAGATGATAAAATTGTACTATCACTACGTGCCCTGCATATAGGCTCTGGGACCAAAACATGAACGTGAGCGCACTTCGGAGACGTGCTTGATGCTAAATCGGGTAGAGTAATGGCGTCGACTGCTAATTGTTGATGAAATCTGACTCCAATATTATATGTCGAAGAACTGAATGAATCCCTGTGAAACGGCCTCACATTAAGTGCAAAGAAGCTGTTTTCCAGTTAATGCGTTGGCACCAAGGAACATCGCAACTATAGGCAAAATTAATGACTTAGGGCTCCAATTGATTTCTTAGCCACCTTATTCATCCGATTGTGATCCTTCAGACTATTATCTGTTCCCAAACCTCAAAAATCGCTCATCTTTAAAAATTTAGTTTGCGGGACGAGACTTTTTGGGTTGATCAAAATGAAAAAAAAAATCGCTCTAATAAATGCAACGACCTAAAAGAGGATTACAATGATTTAAACAACTTTTCACCACACCTAGTAAAGAGTGTTCGATTAAAAATTAATCAACCTCAACTAAGCACATTTTTTTCATCGTACATCGAAAAAGCCTACACACCATTTTAAAAATTCTTGTATATGGCTTTTAATATTCACTTTTCAGTTGTGAAAATGTCACCGAAGCCAATTTTACTCACGCGTTGTGAAAATTTTATTCACGTATCGTGAAAATCCAAACTACTCGCACGATGGATTTAGCTACATCAACTATATCACTAATGTAATCAAAGTGTTCGTAGAACATTTATTGTCTGCCAGGAATACTGAGCCGGTGGGACAACGAATTCCACAAAAAATGTCGAAACGAGTGGCGAGCTGTTTCAACAGGAACACCTACTTATCTGTTCGAGAAGTAAGTGTTCCTGACATTCCGTGATCGCAAGCAAGCTAGAAGTGTCAGCTACCACTGAACATCTAGCGATCAACTATAAACCGGATTAACTTCCAAGTAGCTGGCCTAATCGTAACAATAGACAGAGTAAATCAGTTAGAGTACAATCACGAAAGCCGTATGTAAAGAAGCTGATGAAGTTTCATTGCGTGGTACAGGATGGTGAGACTTATGTCAATACAGACATTAAACAGATTCCATCGTTACGTTGAATAGCGGTTACAATTTTTTATAACTCATCACCCTTTAATTCAAGACTGAGAAGTCAGATCCAACGAAAATTTAACTGCATTTCTTAAGTTGATCCGCAATAAACTCGGTCTCTTTGATTTAATGCAGCAAGCCCTGCGATCTGTTGAACAATGGTGTTGTCAGGTTGGATTATCTGTAAATCCGGGCAATACATCAATGGTGCTTTTCACTCATCGTAGGATAATCACAGGAGCTCGTCCGTTACAGTTCTTCGGCTCAGAGGTCACTGTGGTCGATCAAGTTAAATACGTCGGGGTTATTCTTGACTCAAAACTGAATCGGTCTGCTCACATTGACTTCAGGATTAAAAGAGCTTGCATGGTTTTCGGCCAATGCAGACGAGCTTTTGGAAAATTATGGGGACTCAAACCCAGATACATTCTTTGGATCTACACAACTATTGTTAGACCAATTTTAGCATATGGATGTCTTGTATGGTGACAGAAAGGAGAAGTCGGACAGTTCAGTCAAAGCTAAATCATCTCCAAAGGATGGTCCTAATGGCGATGACAGGAGCATTCACGACAATTCCTACTGCTGCTCTAGAGGCGCTACTGTGCATTAAACCACTACATGTGTTCCTAAAACAAGAAGCATTATCTTATGCATACCGTCTTAAGGTTACAGGGCTTTGGAACAGTAACCCTATAGACTATGCTACTAGCCACACTCGCTTGTGGTCTCAAATGGTTACCTGGGATGAGTATTTACTCGCTCCTAGTGACCTAACTCTCACAAGCAGTTTTCCTTTCAAAACATTCAATGTGAGCTATCCTCTTCGTGAGGAATGGTTGTCTGGTTGTCTGGAACTTGATAAACACATAGTTTGTTATACGGACGGTTCTCTGTTGAATGGTCGTGCTGGTGCTGGTGTCTACTATCGTGAAATGAGGCTGAAGCAGTCTCATTCACTTGGTAGATACTGCACTGTGTTCCAAGCAGAAATCTACGCGATTCTGTGTGGAGTACAATCGGCGCAGCTTGCAAACATGCGCTCAGACAAAAGCATTTCTACCAAATTTAAATCTGAAAATGTCAAAGTGTCTACTGTATTTCTCCAAGCATCATTGCAGTATTCTTGTCAGAGCTCTGACTGGACATTGTAAACTCAATTATCACATGGCTACTTTTCAACGTGCTAAGTATTATTCGTGTGATTTGTGTGAATGCGATTACGGTACTCATATCATCTGATATGTAACTGTCCCGCATTGACGCAACTGCGTATCTGGGTTTTTGGTTCTCCATACATGGTTGAGTCTGTGTATGCGGAGCTAAAATTAAAGGATATTCTCTCGTTTCTCACCCAATGTGGTAAGGAACTATAGTCAGAAAGGTTAATCGTTCTTCCTGGAGTGAATGAATCCTTTCTGTATCCACCTTAAATAGGGTTTAGCAGATTGTTTGGCATCCTTTAGGGGGTACCGAATTTACTTCTGCTCGTACATACTGCGAATCGTAAGATCTTTTGTAAGATCTCTAAATCCTCTCGGGGGTTGGAGGTTTTATTAACAGCAGACTATTCGGGACCTCGTAGAGGTTCAGAATTTACTTCTGCTTCCACTAAATGTGATCCCCAGCAGATTGTTCAGCGTCCCTTAGGGGTGCAGAATTTGCTTCTGCTTTTATGTGCTTTTGTGTCGTCAATTTTCCCCATCCTCCTAGTCCAACCCTTACCATTTCCTTTCAATCCTTCTTTCTTATATATCGGTAGGGCAAGGTACAAATCTCCAAATATCAAGGGGAACGCGCCATTTGAGTCAATTTGTTCTGATTCCTGATTCATTGCGTGGTACAGGATGGTGAGACTTATGTCAATACAGACATTAAACAGATTCCATCGTTACGTTGAATAGCGGTTACAATTTTTTATAACTCATCACCCTTTAATTCAAGACTGAGAAGTCAGATCCAACGAAAATTTAACAGTATTTTTTAAGTTGATCCGCAATAAACTCGGTTTTGAAGCCTTTAGATCACTATTTCCGATACTTCAGAAAGCGGAAATTAAGGTCCGCAAGAGCAACATTGAAGACTATAACAATAAAAGAATTAATCATAACAATAAAGCTCTGTTTTACGATGGCACGTATAATAACACGATCTTGAAACTGAAAGTTTTTCACTTATCACCTAGGAATTCCGGGACCAGATGTCAGATACGAATAAAATTCAATGCTGTTTTATGATCAGATTCCGATAAAACTAAATAGCGGACCTTTGATTCGAGATAGTGAAAATCGTCACACTCACATATGCACACAGACCTTTCGAGATCTCGTCGAACTGAGTCTAATGATGTATGACACTCGGTCTCTCGGCCTCCGTTCAATAGTCGATGTTCACAGTTCTGTATGAAAAAGGTAAAAAAAAACTTTGACCGATTTACACATATCCTTGTTTGACCAATTTTCAATCGTAACACCCTTTAGTATCTTTAAATAAACGACCACCATTACACTAGTGGCAACATTTGGTTCTACCGCGTGGATTTGTCGAAGACAGTGTAAATTAATTCTTTATTCCTTCCGATGATGATACTGTTGAGTAATGGAATTTAATTTGGTCTAGTTTTAGATAAAAATAGGATCACGTGTCAGAGAAGTGTCGGATTTCAGCATAATGAAACTCGATTTGAATAATTCTTGTGTCGGCTAGCTTTTTGATAGCTCAACAGCCTTGCACGCAATTTCCGGTTGAAATGTGACCAAACGGTGTGCATTTGCGTGTTCGTCTGGGACGTGTAAATGGGTGGTATTTGCATAATAATAGGGCGTCTAACACATTAGCAGCTGGAGGAGCTTTGTTTGATTGTTAGACCGACAATTTTTTTAACACAAGAAATTTAACACAATTTCAATATATCCGACCAGATTTGATTGATTGGCTCGAGTAATGTAATAATTTTTTTCTTTTTTGTAGTCATTATAATTTACATGGACCTTGTAGGTACTTTGTAAATAAAGCAAATTTTATTGTTAAACAAAACTATTTTTAAGACTAATCTGTCACTTGGGCGTTTAGTAGAATAATTTCACTAAAATAATGTTTTAACACCATTTATTTCTACTATGTTTACGTCACTATAAACAACAACACATTGAAAAAGTATAATTAACGTTATATCACAGATATGTATTTCAGTTTATCAGGTATTTTTTAAGAGAAAATAATGTTCAAATAAATCTAATTTGTGACAAAAAGTTTTAAAAAATTCTAGAATTTTTATATTGTGTCTATAAAATAATTTAGATTTACAACTGCATATTGATATAGAGGAACATTTTCGCACAAATACATCATATTTTTTTTAACGAAATCTTTTCATCATTTCACGTTAACTTTTTTTATGAATGGAAAAATAAGCCACCCAGACAAAAGTAAACTGCCAAGTTTAAACTTGATCAAGCTATAATTGCATCTGTAAAACGAATACTAAGGGGCACGGTTTTCATTATGAAACCATGCGGTCATTGCAGTTATAAAATGAAGGTATGGCCGATTTACATAACAGTAGGACATACTAGATTGCTAACCAGCCATACATAATTCTTTTATCAAATATGATCTCACTAGGTCACTATGTCATGCCATGTATTGAACTTGCACTATCGAAAATAATCAAGAAGATTCAAAATATTATTCTCTGACTCTAGCCTATTGCTTCCGATTATAGTCTTCAATCTAAATCAGAATGGTTCTTTTCAGAAAACAATTTATGTGCACTTCGTTTGTTCGTCTTCTTCTGGACATGTTTTAGTCTCTAGCTACCATAATCTGGTAATTTGAAGCTTCTCTCGATCGATGCTGGGTAACAAAATTCCTGAATCTGAAGTTGAAGTATCCTACCTAGGTCCACTTCAAAAAACTATCAAACCGCACACGAGCATGTAAAGCCTTCGTTAATAGTTAAAGCCCTAGTTTAAATGGAATGGTGGGGTTAGTGAAACGGGATGATGACGTAAAATCGATTTCCTCCATACACAAGCACTTTACATCTCTTCACTATTTTCCGTGTTATAACAGGCGACCGGGATATGAATTTGTTCAGCCGCAAAAGTCATACGCTCAATTTAATAATAAAAAACAACGGGGTCAACTCCATGATATTCGGTAGGATTTTTTTTTGCGGCAAAACTGTATACATTTGGGTCGATAAATTTCAAGTGTTCATAGTTTTCAAAGTTTGGCTAATGGTCGATTGTGATAATTTAAAACTTTAAATTTGATAGATAAATCATGCTTTATCGTTTGGTTTTGCATGACACTAATAAGCTATTCTTGGCTCGAATCCATTTTTACAGGGTTAGCGCTGTGCATGCACGGCCCAGCATAAATCAACAAATTGGAAAGTTTTCCATCGAAGTATATATGCTGAGTAACGAAATTCAACAGATCAACAATAGTAATCTGTTACATCAAAACTACCTGTAAGAGTGAACTATTGATGTTAAATTAATACTTGAACTGAATGCACAGTTATAGAGAATATTTTAATAGGTCATCCGGTAAATAATTGATGGTTTAGAAAAGCGAAGAGGGTCGAGAATTAGCGGAATGGCTGTCAATGTTTCGCAAGTGTGAAAAGAAAATGCTTGTTTTATTCCTTTCACTTGTAGAATCGATAGTACCCATTGGTCCCATATTAAATGTCATATCAGTGTCAATCAGTGATAGATTTTACCTCGATATTAATTGATTTAGTCCACATTCATAATCCTCTTTCATATATGCTGGAGTAGGAAAGTATTGTAATCCACTTTTCTTTCTTTTATATACACCTCCGACTGTCACTGCGACTTTTTCGACTACAGTATTAATGTAGAAAAACAAAATGTGTGATAATTGTAGTAAATATAAAATCTAATAAGAAAAAACGAATTCACTATGCTGAACTGCGCCTGGATGCTTGCAACCAGTTTGTTTTACACTGTATCGGTACGAAAAGTACTGATGATGGAAATTAACAGATACAAAGTAAGAGTGACTTATTAAAGCGAAGGGAAGTATATTTGATACACATACAAGCGCAATGGTATCCTTTTTACGTCGACCAAGGCATCCAACCTAATAACTGAAGAAAAAACGAAGTTTGAATGCGCCGTTTGAGATGCAGCGGGATTGCGGCTGTGAATTTCACAGTTTGCTAAAATATTTTTGTTATTTAATACGTTAATGTGAATGAAATGTTCTTTATTAATTATTTGTTTTGTTAATTTTCAGCGATTTGACTCTTTGGTCCTACATCTTTACTAATACATCATTTTGTTTCAAATATTGGTTGTTATTTTGATTGTTCGTGTAATTTTTGGTTCAAACTGAGAAAGTTTTGGGAGATATAATTCTTTCAATTTATTTGTATCAAGCTATTCATAAAAACAAACCCACTGAACCATAGTTATTTTGTAGGACGTTACGCAGAGAAGTACATGAACCTTTAAAAAGCGTAGAAAGTTCATCTGAAACAATTTATTTTTCATAAAAACAATAAGAAAAAACTTGCATGCACAAATGATTTTTATTTTGAATAATTTGATTTGTTTTTCTATTATTAAAAATAAGTCTTCTAGATTGAAAGTAAACATTTTGCAAACATTTTGCAATTACCGGAATTACCGAGTGTGAAATCGAATTCGTAGAAAATCCAATAGCTGATATACCATAAGAACTGTAATTAGAATCCTGGTATCTATAATTCAAGGAAGTCATCTTTAAAAAAATAAGTTCACATATATCATCATGTAAATCCGAAACCGGACGTCGAATATGAATGAAATTGAATAGCAAAAAAGTTTTTTTTATAAAAACAAATAAACTCGGTTTGAAGTAACAATTTGTTTGGTTTGGGTTGTTGGTCTCCGAGATACGCACACACACTCACTCACACCAGAACTACCTACCCACACATACATTTACTCATTCACACTTACATAGAGAGAGTTTGTTGATTTTAGTTGAAGAATGAACAAAACGTTTCGTTTCAAGAATCCGATTGTATCTTGATATCTCTATCATAGGTATAGGAAAGTATTGTAGAAGTAATTAAATTTTGGTTTCACGCAACGATTTATTTTGTTAGAATAGTGACAAGAGAAAATTTGGTTTAATATAGCAAATATTGTTGCTTGAAACTAGAAAACTAAATATTTGATTTTTCTCAGTGAATTGGTTTGTTTCAATAAATATTTTGATAAAAAGAATTTTATTTGTGCGTTCCTGTCAATTTCTCGACCAACATTTTCATAGTAAATTTACCCTGCAAAATCAGTTTAAAATTAACTAACTTTACATAAAGGTAATATTTATATTGCTTTGAATTTATAAACTTGACAGCTGAAATAAATAATAAGATTTAAGAAATAATAAACCTAAAATGATTAATATTTCAACACACGCTTTTATTTGTTAAAATCATACATTTTTGTTTGAGAAAATAACTAATTGTAAATGTCATCGTTTAAATTCATTTTATTTCGATTTTTATTCATTTTCAAATTGTTAAATGCTTTCAACAGCAGTCGGGCCTTTTCGTCATGGGACGATCGAATTTTTCACATGCCACAATCAAGCTCCTACCCGCTCGTGAGAAATTCTGGCAGCCGGCATAAGCCTGCAAGATTCCGGCAGCTGTTAAAATTTTGCAGGCGAAATTGCGTTTTTCTCTCGCCAAGTCACGTCTTGCAAGATCGCTCTTCTTTCTTTTTTTTTCTGTACGATTTCATTTGATATTCGTCAATCCTGCATGTACATCCAAAAATGAAAACGAGACTTGAGACCAGGTAAATGAAATGAAAATACTGGAATTTTGAGAAAAGAAGCTTTGCATATCATGTAAAGTTATATAGCATTATCACTTGAATTCAGATTCTTTTAATCGTGTTATGGAATTATAAGTTTCAGAGCAAATTCAGCAGCTGTAATATTCAGATTTGAATTTTAAAACTGACATGAAATATATGCATCTAAAACTAGAACACTACTGAATATGCCCTAATTGATAAAACTAGCCCATTGTGATTGCACATGTATGTGGCATGAAGAACCGACAGCACCGGCTATTGATCGATTTTGTGATGTCAGCTATCTACCAATCACAGCGCACCAACAAATGCCGACTGCCTTGTCATTGATTGACTGCCCAACAGACGAAAGTGATTACGGTACACGAAGCATTGTGCTATAGAATTTTACGAAAACGGGGTGTTTAAATTTTAACACGTCCAGAATATTTATTAAATTTAAATGATTCTTGCAAAGCATTGCTAGCGTTGACTGGGTCATATTACGACTTTTTCGTAGTAAGGTGAAAATTAGTCATTGAACGAACGCACAAGAATGAGATCTTTCGCATTGTGGGGCTCCGTTCTGCTCCAGGCAGCATTGTTTCTCTTAATACAGGAAGTTTCAGCTGGTAGAGATTTCTATAAAATACTAGGCTTACGGAAGTCCGCGAACAAGAACGAAATTAAGAAGGCATATAGGTAGGTAAATGGAATTTTATTGAAATAGTTTCAACTGTAGTATTGTAGTCTTGAAGAAGAAAGATTATGAAATTTTTTTTCTAGGAAACTTGCCAAAGAACTGCATCCCGATAAGAACCAAGATGATCCGGATGCATCGCAAAAATTTCAAGATTTAGGTGCGGCTTATGAGGTACTGTCAGATGAAGAAAAACGGAAGTTGTACGATCGGTGTGGCGAAGAGTGTGTCAAAAAAGAAGGTATGATGGATAATAGCGATCCGTTTGCGCACTTTTTCGGTGATTTTGGTTTTGGATTCGGTGGTCAGGAACAGAGAGAAACACCCCGAGGGGCTAACATTGTTATGGATTTGTTTGTAACACTAGAAGAATTGTACAATGGGAACTTTGTTGAAATAACACGAAATAAGCCTGTGATGAAACCGGCGCAAGGAACGCGAAAATGTAACTGCCGACAGGAGATGGTAACGCGTAATCTTGGTCCCGGACGCTTCCAGATGATGCAGCAAACCGTTTGCGATGAGTGTCCAAACGTAAAACTGGTGAACGAGGAGCGCACTATTGAAATTGAAATTGAAGAAGGAATGGAGGATGGCCAGGAGACAAAATTCTCTGGCGAGGGAGAACCGCACATTGATGGCGAACCGGGCGATTTAATTTTGAAAATACGAACGGTCCCACATCAAAGGTTCGAACGACGAGGAGATGATCTGTACACTAATGTGACAATCAGTTTACAGGTGAGTGTTTTTCGAATTCACGTAATAAACAATGCTGATTTCCTTTTCGTTGTAGGATGCTCTGGTAGGTTTTACTGTGGATATTGATCACTTGGATGGTCACAAAGTTACTATTACTCGTGAAAAAATTACTTGGCCTGGTGCCAGAATTCGTAAAAATGGCGAAGGCATGCCAAACTACGAAAATAATAATTTACGAGGAACTCTTTACATAACATTTGATGTGGAATTCCCTAAAACTCAACTAGGCGATGCAGAGAAAGAAGGTAAAAATTGCTTTTAATTGGTTAAACAATTATCAATCAAATCGTATTTTCTATTTTTTTATATAGATATCAAAAAGCTCCTAAATCAAGCTTCGGTCAATCGTGTGTACAACGGACTTCGATTCTCGTAAATGTGTGATTTGGACCGTCGGTAATTCATAAGACTAAGAACACCGTTTAGTACTCTAGAATAATTCGAATTATGATCTTTGGCAAAAATTGCTCCCTACTATAGCCTAATGCTTACGGGAACGTAAGCAGCAATTCCTGATTGAGGCTTCTGCCACAAATAATAACTTAGCTAAGAAATAGTAATTTCCAACATAACTTATTCAAGAAAGCATTTGGGTTTCGAATTACTTCTTATAGTAAACGTGTATTTGTGATGCATGAGTTTATTGTAAATACGTGATTGTAGACTAAACCAATTGGGTTGAAAATACATGAATATGAAAAACGGCATACTATTATTTTTGTATAGAAATGACACGACCAACGTAGCGAACTCTGAGCAGGACTAGTAGTGTTTTACCGATCTATTAAGTGTGAGCTTCCCAGACGCCCATGAAATGGCTACCTGATCGATCAGGTTTGTTTTAATTTTCGTTGTAATAATTAGGATTTTTTCATAGCAATTGTTTTAAAATATGTAAATTGAAGAGATAAAAAAACTCGTGTAACAATTTTTCGCACATGCAGTTTGTTTTTGCTGACAACGTTTGTGTAGAGACCAGGGCTTGCAAATTGAACCAACGAATATTAACAAAAGAATTTCACCCTCTGGGCTATTCACACACATTCGTATGTTAGGTAGAATTCACAGCGCAACCCAAACAAGGAGAGCTGCTTCGTTCGTTCATTAGTTCATGAAGATATGCACCAGCTGATGAATATGCTTCATGAGATAAGCATTTGATGAACGGTTCTCATATTGAAGATGCCTATCAGAAAACTAGAAAACAGAAAACTAGATTCATAAGATGAATATTAATTGAATAAACATTGCTTTTTGTGTTTCTAGGATATATACACAGTATATACTTACAAGAAACAAATTGATCGTTTTCAAACAGGCTCAAATGCAAAATTGCAAACGAAATGAAATGTTTGAAATATTTTTGAAATGTGATCAAATAGGGCTTTGAAGTACAAACGCTATGTTCAAAAATGATTTCTGTAAACCTACACTAAATATTGCCTGTATGACCTTGCTTCGCATCTTGTAGCACACCGTGAAGCAAAGTTCTTCATTCTCGTACAGTACTAACGAGAATGAAATCTTTATCTCATTAGGTTTTTTTACCGTCACTGCTAACCTTAATAGGATGAACACATTTTGACAGTTAGGTTTTGCACGATGACCACTCGAATGAACTACCAATGAACTGCCGATGAATCAAGTTCACCTTTTGACAGCTATTAGTGGTTTGTTTACATACCTATTAGGTTTTGCACGATGACGACACAAATGAACTGCCGTTGAATCAAGTTCATCTTTGACAGTTGCCGTGTACTTGTTTTGTTTTGCGACTGCAAGTTAAAAAATGAAAAAATGACGAAAAAGTGCCTGTTAAAAACGTATTCCATAGTGAAAATAACTAAAAAGATTGCCCTGTATGTGTTTCCAGCATCAAGGAGCGATATATGTATGAATCTGTTAAGTGTGAGGCGACTTACAATTTTTACGTTCGAACGATGAACTTCTGATGAACTTTTAAACTGTAAACAAGTACACGTCGACTGTCAAAAAAAGTTCATTCTGTTCATTTTTGCGAGGTTATGTCATGTTCGTGCAAAACCTAATTAACATGTATTAGGTTTTTTACCGTCACTGCTAACCTCAAACGGATGAACACATTTTGACAGTTCAGCAGTACTGTTTGTAAACAGAAGTTTCTTTTGTTTGTTTATTGACAAATTGGATCAGACCATTCACGGTCCGTATCGCCTAAATAAAGTTTTAAAACATTTGTTCACGATTGAATACGGTTCGTTTTTGATATTTATTAAATAAAAGTGACTAGTTGCAAAGTGTAAAGATGATTGTTTTAGATGTGCTCTTCCATTTTTGTTTAAGCTTGTTTGTAAACAGTACCGCTGAACTGTCAAGGATGAATACTTGTTCATTTGTGTCGTCACGATAAAAAACCTAATTAGGTTTTGCACGATGACGACACAAATGAACTGCCGATGAATCAAGTTCATCTTTGACAGTTGAGGTGTATTTGTTTTGTTTTTCGACTGCAAGTTAAAAATTGAAAAATGACGGAAAAGTGCCTGTTAAAATCGTATTCCACAGTGAAAATAACTAAAAAGATTGCGCTGTATGTGTTTCCAGCATCAAGGAGCGATTTATGTATGAATCTGTTGAGTGTGAGGCGACTTGCAATTTTTACATTCCAACGATGAACTTCTGATGAACTTTTAAACTGTAAACAAGTACACCTCGACTGTCAAAAAAAGTTGATTCTGTTCATTTTTGTGAGGTTATGTCACGTTCGTGCAAAACCTAATTCAAATTAGAATGAACGCAATGAACACATAAACAAACCACTGATAGCTGTCAAAATTGATTCATTTTGTTAATTTTCGTGAGGTTATGTTACGTTCGTGCAAAACCTAGTTCAGCGGTACTGTTAGTAAGCAGACTACTTTTTTTTGTTTGTCTGTTGACAAACGGATGAGAACGTTCACGGTGCATATCGCAAAAATAGAGTTTCAGAACATTTGTTAACGATTCGATACGGTTCGTTTCAGAGATTTTTTAAACAAAAGTGGCTCGTTGTGAAGTGTAAAGATGATTGTTTAAGACGTGCTCCTCGATTTTTTTAAGCTTGTTTGTAAACAATACCGCTGAACTGTCAAGGATGAATTCTTGTTCATTTGTGACATCACGACAAAAAAACTGTAATGTTTGTTTTGTGCCCTTTTCCTTGGGAAAGAGCCAGTCTCTTTACCATCCAACGAAGCTTGGGGGCTATTGGTTATTGGCTAATCACGTCTTCGTTCATTACTCCATCATCGCTGTTACTGCTTTCGTTATTTTTGTTATTGTCGGAAGCATCGTTTTAATTTGTCGTGGCACATGTATCTTGTTTCTAGTATTTTATTGTTGTCAAACTTTAATTCAGAAGTGCACGGATTGCTTGGAGCTGGTGTAGAAATGTTTTCAATGTCCTTGCATTGACCCTCGCATGTGACCAGAGAATTTAATTGGATTCTTTCACTTTCGCATTAAAGACTGTTCCAGAAAGTATGGACGCAACCAAAAACCGCTGCCATTTCGCAATGGTTCAGAATCTGTCAATTTTTAAGGCTGCGTCCTGTTGTTTACACTCTTTTCTAACCACTACCACTTGTGCAGTTGTTTATTCGTTTTCATTTGTTTGTTTCGAAATGAGTGAACTTTCAGCAGAACAACGTCGCAAAAATTGTGTACAAATGGTGCACAGAATTCGGATTGTCACTGAGAAAGATAGCAAAAATGGAAGGAGTAAGTGAAAAAGCCGTGCGAAATGCAATCAGGAAGTTCGGTGATGATAACACCTTTGAGGATAAACCGAAAACGGGTAGAAAAAAAAAGTCCTGCTAACCCTCAGTTGGATAAACGTATACTGAAGGCGTTCTAGTAAAAGAAGGAGTTTTCAGTTCGGGATGTGGCCAAAAAAGTGGGCACTTCGAAGTCAAATGTTCTTCGTGCTAAAGAACATTTGAATCGTCGAACCTATAAGAAACAGAAACAACCAAAACGTAGTTCGAAACAAGAAGCATCGATCAGGCCGAGGGTTCGAAAGCTGTACAATACGATTCTTGCTGAAAATTTGAGCTGCATAATCATGAACGACGAAACCTACGTGAAACTCGATTACAAATCCTTGCCGGGACCAGAATATTACACGGTACGAGAAGGGCAAGTGTTAAACCAGTTCGAGTCATCGATTGAAGTCGAAAAATTTGGTAAGAAAGCTATGGTCTGGCAAGCAATTTCTAGCTGCGGTAAAATTTCGAAACCCTTCATCACCACTGCTTAAATGAACAGCGAAATATACCCCAAGGAATGTTTACAAAAACGACATTTACACATGATTCGAAGCCACAAGGATCCTGTTGTCTTCTGGCCAGATCTTGCTTCTTGCCACTACTAGAAATCAACGGTAGAATGGTATACTACCAAAAATGTCACTTTCGTCCCAAAAGACATGAATCCACCAAATAGCCCACAACTTCGACCAATTGAGGAATTTTGGGCATTAATGAAGTTAGGAAACATGTCTCGGCAGCCGAAACCATTCAACAGTTCGAAAAAGATTGGAAAAAGTGTCAAAACTGGTCGCCAAGAAATCTGTACTGAATTTAATGAGGAACGTTCGCAAGAAGGTGCGCCAGCTAGTCTACAATGGCTAAGTAGCAAATGTTGAGAATAATATTCTGTTGTTGTAGTCTAATATTATCAGTATATCGAATAAAATCTGAATATCTAACACTTGTGAATTATTCACAGCGAAATCAAAGTGCGTCCATACTTTCTGGGACAGTCTTTAAGCTGAATCAAATACCATTCCGAACGACAGGGATAAATCCTTCACTTTTCTCAAACATGGCTGAACCGATCTTCACAAACTTAGATTCAAATGAAAAGTCTTATGGTCCCATAGCTTGATATTGAATTTTATCTTTATCCAACTTCCGGTTCCGGAACGACAAGGTAATATGTACATCTTTGATAAAATGCGCACTTAATTTTCTCGATTTCTCAATCGTTTTTTTGTAAACTAAGATGCAAGTAAAAGGTCTTGAGATACTTTAAAAAGTCCCCGAAAACTCAATCTAGATCCGACTTTCGGTTCCGGTATTACCACGCGATAAGTGGAAAATTTTCAATTTCATGAGTATTTTCTCACAAATGGAGGCCAAACGAGGTGCAAATTGTTATAAAACATACTGGTAAATTTATTTTCTTGGCAGATCTTGTTAGTTAGTGGATATATAAACCTACTTTGGGACTACTAGTTCTCGGGATCCTGTTCCAAAAGTACCGAAAAAAGTTCCAACAACGGTACTCACTTCGATTTCTCAGCAACGGTTAAGCCGATTTTCACAAATCATGATTCAAATTAAAGCTATCATACTGTGCAATTTCATCCCGATCAGACTTCCTTTTCCGAAATAATATGGCGATGAGTTTCAAAACTGTCATACAAAATGACGATGCAAAACCGCTACGTGCTGGTACGGAAGAGGAAAAACACCACCACCTTTTGAACGAAGCACACAACGTGTTTCATTCAATTTCGTTAAATCTAACTTATTCAGGAGAAAAATCTGTAAATCTGTATCGGTGGCTCAAAATTCTGTATTGAAAGTTTGTATATGATAATGATAAGAAATTAAAGCTCAATGAAACGAAAAAGAATCCGAAAATGGCAGCTACTTTTTGTTTAGATGTAGCGTTTATTATAATGATTTCGTTGCACTAGCTTACGTTATAGACAAGGCCACCATCCATTCCTATATCATTCGAAACAGTTAAGCGAGTTGAGCAAAGTCTGTGTGGGAATGTATGTATGCATACGTGTGTGAGCATGTGTCAAATAATTACACTCATTTTTCTCAGAGATGGTTATTTCGGCTATCGTGTATTTAACATATTAGGGCACAAATAAAAAGCCTTATACATTCGTAACCGAATGTTCGAAGTGAGCACACGCGTTTTTTTAACAATCGACATCGGTAAGACGAAGGTGCCTATCACAGCAGAGGCTGTAGTATAGGCATTAAATAAAAGTGATAAAAAGTAGCATCCCCGCAAGTGAGTTCTGTCTGTGCACCGGTTTTGTATCGGTATCAACAGTAGACGCTATTGTGCTATCCTCATTCAGTAATAGCCGTTCAACCGAGAAGGTTGTGTATAGAAGCGTACAGTTTAATAACGCTGGTTAGTTTACACGCGTTAAATACGACAACGGTTGAACTACAGGTAGAGACCTGTTGGCAGCAGCCGTTAAAACGTAAAATCGTGCTGCATAAGAGAGCCCTAGTGCTGGGCCAAGCTGGTGAAGGAAACAACAAAGGGCGTTTCCCAAGCTCTACCCAGGCCACAATATACAGCCACAAGTGCTGAGCAGGAGAGTGCAAAGGCACATTGAAGAAGAAGAGTGCAAAGGCACACAGAAGCAGGAGAGTGCAAAGGCACACCGGTGCGAAGGCACTTCGGTGCAGAAGCATATCGGTGCGGAGCACAAGGAAGAAGGAGACAAGACAACTCGGTCTTTCCACTGCCATACAACACGCAGGTATACACCGGTGACCTGCGCTGGTTGCAGCTGGCGAAGACAAAAGTAAATCGGAAATCGAGTGGTGCTGGATGTCAGGTAGCAGTAGCATCACATCCAACAATCAGCATCCAACAAGAACATCTAGAGCAACGAGGATCTACACGGCAGTGCAACGGAGATAGACAACAATTTCAAGGTAGAAGTTTTTTCTTTTCCTTTTGATTGAGTACTGTGTAGTGTTGGTTTCATTTTTTATTTTAAAGTTTGATTAAAAATTTTAATGTGATGGATGAATCCATGGACGTAAATCCTAGCATGAACCCTATACCCCCACGAACGAAAAAATATCAGGAGAGCTCTTCTGGGCCTTGGATAGTCTTTTTTAGACGTATATCAAAGCCATTAAACATTTACCAAATTTCTAAAGGTTTGACATCACGATTCTCTTCAATCAAAGAGATCATAAAAGTAAATAACGATAAAATTCGTGTTGTGGTAAATAATTTGAAACACGCGAATGATATTGTCTCTTCGGAACATTTCAATAAAGAGTATAAAGTTTACATACCCTCCAAAGATGTCGAAATTGACGGTGTTGTTACCGAAGCGAGTCTTTCGGTAGATGATTTACTCAAGCATGGTGTTGGTCGTTTCAAGAACTCTATGCTTGAGGGTGTGAAAATACTGGAGTGCAAACAACTGTACTCAGTAGTTTATGAAGAGGGAAAAAAAGTTTATCGCCCATCAGACTCGTTTCGAGTGACATTTGCCGGATCTGCGTTGCCGTCCCATGTCTATGTCGATAAAATTCGCCTCCCTGTTCGGCTTTTTGTTCCAAATGTAATGAATTGTACGAACTGCAAAAAATTCGGACACACAGCTACTTACTGTAGCAATAAACCAAAATGTATTAAGTGTGAAGGACCTCATAAAGATAATGATTGCAACAAGGAAATTGAAAAATGTATTTATTGTGGGGAAAGTCGTCATGAGGATATTTCAGTATGCACTGCATTTAAAGTGCACAAAGACAAAATTAAGCTTTCTTTAAAAGCACGGTCTAAGCGCACATATGCAGAAATGCTTAAAACGGTCATTGATGTCCCCCCTTTGGAAACCGAAAACGGGGTTTCAAATCTAGAGGAAACAGAGGACTCTGACTCTGACGAAAATAGTGAAGGTAATTCGTTTATCACTACCCAAGGGTCAGTTAAGAGAAAGAAGTCTTCTTCCAAATTACCAAAAAAGACACCTAAAGTTTCATCTTCAAAAAAAGATCCCCGTGTTAAACAAAAAAAGTCAAAACCAAAGACTGTGCCTCCTGGTTTGTCAAATTCACAAACCAATCCAGGATCTAGCACAGAAAAAGGTAATAATCCTGTGGGCTCCATTTCACAGCCACCAACAGGATTACTGAAGTTTTCGGAAATTGTTGAATGGATTTTCTCAGCATTCAATATATCTGAACCCTTAAAGACCCTCATAATGGCAATCCTTCCAATAGCTAGAAATTTTTTGAAGCAGTTATCAGCTCAATGGCCAATTGTCTCAGGTTTTGTATCTTTTGATGGATAATTTATCACCCGCCGCAAATGATACAATCACTGTCCTGCAGTGGAATTGTCGAAGCATCATGCCAAAACTTGATTCATTTAAAATTTTATTGCATAGTCAAAAATGTGATGTATTTGCTTTATGCGAAACATGGCTTACTTCAAACATAGCTTTAAATTTTAATGATTTTAACATTATACGTCTCGATAGAGACTCTCCGTATGGTGGAGTGCTTTTGGGAATTAAGAAATGCTGTTCCTTTTATAGATTAAACATCCCTTCAACTTCTAGTATAGAAGTTGTTGCTTGCCAAATAAACATTAAAGGCAAAGATATTTGCATAGTTTCGGTTTATATTCCTCCAAAAGCACAAGTTGGACAGCGACAGCTTAATGAAATGGTTGAAGCCCTTCCTGCTCCACGATTGATTCTGGGGGATTTAAATTCGCACGGAATGATGTGGGGTTCCGTTTACAATGATAGCAGATCATCTTTAATACAAAACATTTGTGACAATTTTAGCATGACGGTATTAAATATGGGTAGCATGACACGGATCCCAAGACCTCCTGCACGCCCAAGTGCATTAGATCTATCTCTTTGCTCAACATCAATTCGACTAGATTGCACCTGGAAAATATTGCCTGATTTACACGGTAGCGATCATTTACCAATCATCATCTCAATTAGCTGTAACAAATGTATTGCTAATTCAGCTAGTATTCCATATGATTTGACAAAAAATATCGACTGGATTAAATACCAAAGTAGAATCTCTAGTATTTTGAATTCAATGGAAGAGCTCCCTCCACTTGAAGAATATGACTTCCTCGTTTGTTCGATTCTGGAGGCCGCAGAACAATCCCAAACTAAACGCTTTCCTGGGCCAACGACTAACAGAAGGCCTCCCAACCCCTGGTGGGACAAAGAGTGCTCAGAGGCTAAACTCGCAAAACAAAATGCTTGCAAGACGTTTCTAAAACGGGGAGGAGGAACTCCTCAGAATTTTGAAAAACTTATGGTTTTAGAAACCAAGTACAAGAGCATACTTCGAGCCAAAAAATGTAGCTATTGGAGACATTTTGTCGAAGGTTTGTCAAGAGAAACCTCAATGAGCACTCTTTGGAATACGGCCAGACGAATGAGGAATCGTAACGTGGGCAATGAGAGTGATGAATACTCGAACCGATGGATATTTGACTTTGCTAGGAAAGTTTGCCCAGATTCTGTTCCTACGCAGAGCATTATACGGGAATCTCCTCCAAATAATGGTTTTATTAATAACCCATTTTCAATGATGGAATTTTCTATAGCACTCTTGTCTTGTAACAATAACGCCCCTGGGTTGGACAGAATTAAATTCAACTTGGTGAAGAATCTGCCCGACCTCGCAAAAAGACGTTTGTTGGAATTGTTCAACAAGTTTCTTGAGCAAAATATTGTTCCGCCTGACTGGAGACAAGTGAAAGTTATCGCCATTCAAAAGCCGGGGAAACCAGCTTCCAATCACAACTCATATAGACCCATTGCGATGTTGTCCTGCATCAGAAAATTGTTCGAAAAAATTATTCTAAAAATTATTCGGTTTGTTGTCAGATACTCAGTTTGGCTTCCGTAGAAATAAAGGGACGAATGATTGCCTTGCATTACTTTCGTCTGACATCCAAATTGCCTTCGCTCAAAAGCAACAAATGGCATCTGTATTTTTAGACATTAAAGGAGCATTTGATTCAGTTTCCATTGATGTTCTTTCAGACAAGCTCCACCAACATGGACTTCCAGCGGTTATAAATAATTATTTGCACAACCTTTTGTCAGAGAAGTGCATGTATTTTTCACATGGCGATTTGGCAACATTCAGAATTAGCTACATGGGTCTCCCGCAAGGCTCATGCCTCAGTCCGCTCCTCTATAATTTTTACGTGAATGACATTGACAGCTGTCTAGTAACCCCATGTACACTAAGACAATTGGCAGATGATGGCGTGGTTTCAGTTACTGGGCCCAAAGCTATTGATCTGCATAAACCATTGCAAGATACCTTAGATAACTTGTCCGTTTGGGCTGTTCATCTTGGTATCGAATTCTCTGCAGAGAAAACAGAGTTAGTCGTCTTTTCAAGAAAGCATGATCCCGCGCAGCTTCAGCTCCATATGATGGGAAGAATGATCCAACAGGTTTTAACTTTTAAATACCTCGGGGTGTGGTTCGATTCCAAATGCACGTGGGGAGGACACATTAGGTATCTGATAACGAAATGCCAACAAAGAGTAAATTTTCTTCGAACAATAACAGGATCTTGGTGGGGTTCTCATCCGCAAGATCTAATAAAATTGTATCAAACAACGATACTTTCAGTGATGGAATATGGATGCGTTTGTTTTCGTTCCGCTGCAAACTCTCATATTATCAAACTTGAGCGAATTCAGTACCGTTGTTTGCGAATTGCCTTAGGCTGCATGCATTCGACACATACAATGAGTCTTGAAGTTCTGGCGGGAGTTCTTCCATTAAAAGATCGATTTTGGGAGCTTTCATCACGCCTGCTAATAAGATGTGAGGTGCTGAATCCCATGGTAATTAATAATTTCGAACGACTAGTCGAGCTTCGATCTCAAACAAAATTTATGACAGTATATTTTAACCATATGTCACAGGAAATCAACCCTTCAAGATATATTCCTATCCGTGTCAGCATCCTAAGTGCCCCTGACTCAACTTTATTTTTCGATAGATCCATGCAGCGTGAAGTGCGTGGAATCCCGGATCATCTACGCTCGACGGAAATCCCAAAAATATTTTCAAGTAAGTTCAGGCATATTGACTCTGAGAAAATGTTTTATACGGACGGATCGCGAATTGAAGAAGCGACAGGGTTTGGTATGTTCAACAATAATGTTTCGGCCTCATTTAGGCTTCAAGAACCTGCATCTGTTTATATAGCAGAGCTAGCAGCAGTTCATTATAGTTTGAGTGTAATCGTCACATTATCTCCAAACCATTATTTCCTCTTCACAGATAGTCTGAGTGCAATTGAAGCCATTCGCTCAAACGCTGCTGGCAAAAATGAACCGTTTTTCCTGGGCAAAATAAAACAGTGCCTGAACGACATATTGAACAATAATTATCTAATCACTATAGTCTGGGTCCCGGCTCATTGCTCCATTCCTGGCAATGAAAGAGCCGATATTTTAGCCAAACGTGGTGCTATTGAGGGTGACATTTATGAGCGACCGATTGCTTTCAACGAATTCTATAGCTCGTCTCGCCAAAGAACCTTTGCCAGCTGGCAAGCATCTTGGGATAGAGATGATCTGGGTCGGTGGATGCACTCAATTATTCCGAAAATATCGACAAAGGCATGGTTCAGGGGACTGGATGTGAGTAGGGATTTCATTCGTGTGATGTCCAGACTCATGTCCAATCACTACACGTTAGATGCACATCTCCTTCGAATTGGGCTCTCCGAGACTAATCATTGTGCTTGCGGAGAAGGTTATCGGGATATTGATCATGTCGTTTGGACATGCGTGGAGTATCGTGATGTCAGATCTCAACTAATAAATTCTTTGCGTACCCAAGGTAGACTATCCAATATCCCAGTTCGAGACATTCTTGCTTGTCGTGACCTTTCATACATGAAACTTATTTATCATTTCATAAAGAAAATTGGAGTTTCAATTTAATAAAGGCCCCTTTTAAGACTTAGTTCTGATCCCAGCTGCGTCCATGAGTTCAACCAATAGCTAAATTAGAATAAAAATTATGTAATGATACAAACAAACTCGAAACAGTTTATGAAATTATCAACAAAATGTCTGAAAATAACAGCTTATTTTATAATTTATAGAAGTTAATCGTTTGGTTCAAATAATATTTCCGAGTAGATTTCATAATTAATGACGAGTTACCTAAGCTGATATTTAAGCTATAAGAGAATATGTTTTAATAAATTCAAAACGTTGTGACTATGTTAGAATTAAATTAGGATAAGAATATTATGTAAAAGTGATGCTACGGCGAAGAAAAACTTATGTAAACTGCCTTAAGAAATAAACGTATTTATGGAAAAAAAAAAATTGTGCTATCCTCGGGCAGCAGTTATTTCTATTGTTTGCTACCCGCATCGCAGCAGCCAAATCCTGAGTCAAGGTCACGCTGAAGCACAACGAAGGAGTGAAGGAGCAACTCACCTAACAGCTTACCGTGACATACTGTTAAGTATTTTCTCAAACTTTTTCTTTCAACTTTTACTATTCATATATTTTCTTTTCATTTTATTTCTTTCTTTCTCATTTCAAGTGCGGGAGACTTCTTTACTCCCGCACTTTAAATATGAATATTGATGACAGTGGGGGTGTTTCGGAGGAGGGCGAAGCTGAACGAATGAACGAAGAACATTTAGAGGCTGAGTTTGCTTCCGAGATGCCATCTACCCCTCCTATACCATCTCCCCGTCCGATACCATCTCCCTCTCCGATGCCATCTCCCTCTCCGATGCCTCCATCTCCCTCTAAGATATTGCCTGCCCGCCAAAAAGTTTACCAAGATGATGGCTCGGGGGGTCCGTGGGTGGTATACTTCCGGCCCAAATTAAAGTCTCTCAGAGTTTAAATATTGCTCGGGACCTGGAAAAACATTACTCGGCAATAAAAACAATAGATAAGGTTTCGCCAAACAAGTTACGCGTTGTTGTGTCCGACCTGAAGCAAGCAAACGCGATTGCTACCAGCGAGTTGTTCACGAAGGAGTACCGCGTGTACGTCCCGTCTCATGTGGTGGAGATCGACGGTGTGGTCCGTGACGAAAGTCTGACAATCGAAGATCTGATGAAGGACGGGGTAGGCCGTTTCAAAAACCCCGACCTTCATCCAGTGAAAATTTTGGAGTGCAAGCAATTGCACTCCAAATCGATAGATGGTAAATTTTACCAATCGGACTCATTTCGCGTGACTTTTGCCGGATCTGCACTTCCAAATTACTTGGTAGTGAGTGGAGTTCGTCTACCTGTTCGGCTGTATGTACCGCGGGTAATGCATTGTACAAGCTGCAAACAGTTAGGTCATACGGCAACCTATTGTTGCAACAAACTGCGATGCGGCAAATGCGGAGAGGCCCATGAGGACGATCTCTGCAGAAGAGCAGTGGAAAAGTGTTGCTACTGCGGGGAGAATCCTCATGATCTTTCGGTGTGCCCTACGTACATACAGCGTGCGGAGAAATTGAAGCGATCCGTGAAAGAACGTTCCAAACGTTCTTATGCGGAAATCTTAAAAAGAACCACTCCATCGACCCCTGAGAACCCGTTTGCATTCTTGCCAGTTGAAGAGGATACCTCTGACGACCCAGGCGAAGGACCTTCCTACACACAGGTTGAAGGAAGCAGGAAAAGACAAAATCTGGCTTCTCCCAAGCTTCCTCGTAAAGGCCTCAGACTGTCCTCTTCGTCACAAAAGAACCAAACGGAAACAAAAAGTGCTGACTCAAAACCGAAGCAAACACCTCCTGGGTTCAAAAAACTTAGGGATGATAAGGAGTACCCAGCACTTCCTGGGGCATCAAAAAACCCGAATGACCCCAAAGCACAACCAGAAAATCCAACAAACGCTGGATTATTGAAATTTTCTGATATCGTGGACTGGATATTAACAGCCTTCAATATTACTGATCCTCTGAAAAGCTTCCTAACTGCTCTACTGCCAACAGTAAGGACATTTTTAAAACAGTTGACTGAACAATGGCCCCTCCTTGCAGCGATCGTATCTTTTGATGGATAATTTACCACTGAGAATCGAAGATATGATCATTGTGCTTCAGTGGAATTGCAGAAGTATCATCCCAAAACTTGAAACTTCAAAACTTCAAACACTTAATACATACTCATAATTGCGATGTATTCTCCTTGAGTGAAACTTGGCTTACTTCTAACATCAACCTCGACTTCCATAATTTTAACATAATCCGCCTGGACCGAGAAGACTCTTATGGAGGGGTACTTTTAGGGATTAAAAAGTGCTATTCATTTTATCGTATTAACCTCCCCTCGACACCGGGAATTGAAGTTGTTGCTTGCCAAATTAATATTAAAGGCAAAGATCTATGTATAGCTTCTATCTACATTCCTCCCAGAGTCTCGATAGGGCATCGTCGGCTTGCAGACATCATAGAACTTCTTCCTTCACCGCGGCTGGTTTTAGGGGACTTTAACTCGCATGGTACAGGATGGGGCTGCTTATATGATGATAATCGTTCTTCGTTAATCCAAGATCTGTGTGACAACTTCAATTTGACAATTCTAAACACGGGAGAAATGACACGGAACCCTAGACCGCCAGCACAACCAAGTGCGCTGGATTTATCCCTTTGCTCGACTTCGCTACAGTTAGATTGCAAGTGGAAGGTAATCTGTGATCCTCACGGTAGCGATCACTTGCCGATCATAGTTTCTATCACCAACCGTGGAAGACCATCGGAAACAATCAATGTTTCGTACGATTTCACACGAAACATTGATTGGAAACGTTACGCGAGCTCGATATCTGAGAAACTAGAAACATCACAGGAGCTTCCTCCGGAGGAAGAGTATACATTTTTGGCTGGCTTGATTCTTGACACCGCAATTCAAGCTCAGACGAAACGAGTACCTAGCGCGCAAACTAGTATGCGTTCTCCCAACCCATGGTGGGACAAAGAGTGCTCAGAGCTGAAAACGAAAAAAGCTTCAGCCTTCATCTCGTTTAGAAAGAACGGAACTCCAGATAATTATCGGAAATACGCGGCGTTAGAATTTCAAATGAAAAGTCTTATTAAAGCTAAGAAACGCGGTTACTGGCGAAGGTTTGTTGACGGATTAACGAGAGAAACAGCAATGAGCACTCTTTGGAATACGGCCCGTCGCATGCGCAATCGAAATCACGCGAACGAAAGCGAGGAATATTCTAACCGCTGGATATTTGATTTCGCTAAGAAAGTATGTCCTGATTCTGTTCCGGAACAGAAGATATCCCGCGTCGCGACATTGAATACAAACGAAACACCGTTTTCGATGGTAGAGTTCTCACTTGCGCTCTTGTCGTGTAACAATAGAGCCCCGGGGTTAGACAGAATTAAATTCAACTTGTTGAAAAATCTGCCCGACTCTGCCAAAAGGCGCTTGCTGAATTTATTCAACAAGTTCCTCGAGGGTAATATTGTCCCACACGAATGGAGAGAAGTGAGAGTTATTACTATTCAAAAACCTGGAAAACCAGCCTCCGATCACAATTCGTATCGGCCGATTGCTATGCTTTCCTGTATCCGGAAATTGTTGGAGAAAATGATTCTCTTCCGTCTAGACAATTGGGTCGAAACAAATGGATTGCTTTCAGGTACACAATTTGGGTTCCGCAGGGGCAAAGGAACGAACGATTGTCTAGCGTTGCTCTCAACAGAAATTCAAATGGCATTTGCTCGTAAAGAACAAATGGCTTCAGTTTTCCTCGACATCAAGGGGGCATTCGATTCAGTTTCCATTAACGTTCTATCTGAGAAGTTGCATCAGCATGGTCTTTCACCAGTTTTGAACAACTTTTTATATAATCTATTGTCCGAGAAACACATGCATTTTGAGCATGGTGATTTGACGACAAAGCGATTCAGTTACATGGGTCTTCCTCAGGGCTCATGCTTAAGCCCCCTTTTATACAACTTTTACGTAAATAACATTGATGAATGTATCAACACATCTTGCACGCTAAGACAACTTGCCGACGACAGTGTTGTGTCTATTATAGGACCCAAAGCTGCCGATCTCCAAGGACCATTGCAAGATACCCTCGACAACTTGTCGACATGGGCTTTTCAAATGGGTATCGAGTTCTCTACGGAGAAAACTGAGCTGGTTGTATTTTCAAGGAAGCGAGAACCTGCGCAATTACAGCTTCAACTAGGGGGTGAAACCATAGCTCAGGTTTTCACATTTAAATATCTCGGGGTCTGGTTCGATTCCAAAGGTACCTGGGGATGTCACATTAGGTATTTGAAACGAAAATGCCTACAGAGAATCAATTTCCTTCGTACAATAACCGGAACTTGGTGGGGCTCTCACCCAGGAGACCTGATCAGGTTGTACAAAACGACGATATTGTCAGTAATGGAATATGGATGTTTCTGTTTCCGCTCCGCTACGAATATTCATTTCATTAAACTGGAAAGAATTCAGTATCGTTGTTTACGTATTGCCTTGGGTTGCATGCAATCAACCCATACGATGAGTCTTGAAGTGCTGGCGGGCGTCTTACCGTTGAAAAACAGGTTCTGGGATCTCTCATATCGACTGCTAATCCGATGCGACATTTTGAATCCGATGGTGATAGAAAACTTTGAAAAGCTCGTCGAGCTTAATTCACAAACCCGTTTTATGTCCTTGTATTTTGACTACATGGCTCAGAATATAAATCCTTCTTCGTTTGTTCCCAATCGTGTTCATTTTGTGGATACTTCTAATTCTACTGTGTTTTTCGACACATCCATGAAAGAGGAAATTCGTGGAATCCCGGATCCTGTACGCCCTCAAGAGATCCCAAAAATTTTTAATAATAAATTTAAAGAAGTCGACTGTAATAAAATGTTTTACACTGACGGATCATATCTAGACGGGTCCACTGGCTTCGGTATATTCAATGTAAATTTCACCGCTTCCTATAAACTCAGTGATCCAGCTTCAGTTTACGTCGCAGAACTAGCTGCAATTCAGTATACCCTTGAGATCATTGACACTCTGCCCACAGATCACTACTTCATTGTATCGGACAGTCTCAGTTCCATTGAGGCTCTCCGTTCAGTGAAGCCTGGAAAGCACTCACCGTATTTCCTGGGGAAAATACGGGAACAATTGAGTGCTTTATCTGCAAAATCATACCAGATTACCTTGGTTTGGGTCCCCTCACATTGTTCCATACGGGGCAATGAGAGGGCGGACTCGTTAGCCAAGGTGGGCGCACTAGAAGGTGATATCTATGAAAGACCAATCTGCTTCAATGAATTTTTCAGTTGCTGTCGTCAGAAAACTCTAGCCAGCTGGCAGAATACATGGAATAGTGGAACTCTGGGACGATGGTTACACTCAATAGTCCCACAGGTATCGACGAAAGCTTGGTTCCGGGGGTTAGACGTGAGCCGAGACTTTATTCGTGTAATGTCAAGGCTCATGTCTAATCATTATATGTTCAGCGCGCATCTCCGTCGTGTGGGGCTCGCTGAGAGTGGTGTCTGCGTTTGCGGTGAGGGTTATCATGACATCGAACATGTTGTTTGGACATGTGTCGAGTATTGTGATGCCAGGTCCCAACTCATAGGTTCCCTTCGGGCCCGAGGTATACCACCCTTCGTACCAGTCCGCGACGTCTTGGCAACTCGAAATCTTCCTTATATGACTCTCATCTATAACTTCTTGAAAACTATCAATGCTCAAATTTAGTGCTCTCCCTATCTCTTTCTCGTCTACAGCTCTACCGCACTCTTCTTTACGTTGCTGGAAGTATGGCCTGTGTAAACGATGCTTCGGAGCATGCACCTGCCTTGAACTGACTGAGTTGCTGGAAGCTACCCAAAAACGTCACATCAACGTCAGAACACACCAACGAAGCATCCCAATCCAGAATAATCTCTTCATTGCTACAAGCTGAAAAACATGAAGATTCATCGAACGCAAAATGTGTCTAAAAGATGTATGCCACAAACCAATGATGTATTCAAATTTCAATTCAATACTGTGTAGGTCCCACCCTCCCTATGTCCCCTTACTAACTGGGGAGTATGCCGCCCCGTAATACGGCATCCCTTTCTCTCCCCCTAACAACAAGACAATCGGCCACGTTAAGCTAAAGCAAATGAGCCTAATAAAAATTTTATTTGAAAAAAAAAAAAAAAAAAAGCCTTATAGTCCCATAGAGTCAAATTAAACACTATCATTTAGAGCCACGATACAGAAACGGGTAAATTTTTTTCTAGATTTGGCTTAAAACTGATTTAATTTAGTTAAATTCTATACCGTTTCTCAGTTCCCGGTTCCGGAAGTACTGGAAATAGTGGTCAAAAACTCTAAAACGAAACTCTCTCAATTTTCTCAGAGATGATTTGATCGATTTTCACAAACTTAGGCTCAAATAAAAGGCCGTGTAGTCTCAAAGGTTGCTGTTGAATTTCGTCCGGGTCCGAATGTTTGTTCCGAAACTGAAAGGGAAAGTGTGTTTAAAATATCAAACCGTCATTTAGTGCGACGATGCAAAATAAAGAAAAATTCTTATTAACTTGACATAGCTGTTCACAAGTTTAAAAGGTTATGTTAGTTTATACCCAAAGAAAGTTTTTAATTCTTTTCAAGTTTTTTGAAAATATAAACAATATGAGAAAGGCATCATTACACCACTAGGTGCATTAAAAAGTTTTATTCTTTAAGTTCACTCATCTCACAATCGTCTTGTTATCCACTACTTATTATCGTACATGGTTTCGATTACCAAATCGTAGCGAAACGTCTGTTTTGATTAAGTATCTTAAGCAAGCTGAATTGTAGTTACAAGAAGATTACACAAACCTTACAAGGGGCATCTCACAAAAGAGTAGAAAACAAACAAACTTCAGACAAACTAGTTTTAGCATGGAACGGAAGAGAAAACTTTTCTGTTTTTTTTTTTACTTTGTGATTAGTTTCTGGTTGGAGGCTTAAAAAGAACAGGTATACATTGTTACAAATGTCATTTCCTGTGTTTATTTCTTGCATTCAACGATGTCTTAGGACCCAGAATTAGAATTACCTTTTACTGATTTGGGAAGTAACTGACAGGAATTCGTCAAACTGATAGTAAAATAAGTAAACTGTAAGTCGGACATAAACGGAAATGAATCCAAACGAATGTTTTTTTTTTATCAAAATGTGTCATTTGAGTATATCTGAATCATTTTTCGTGCCCTACTTTTCGTACGGTTAACAGTACTGATAAATTGTAAACACTAAGCTGCGAGAGAAAAGCATCATAAATGGAACTATGTCGTGCACTTGATACTTGTGTATAACAATCTAGAATAGCTTAATTTGTATGAAAGCAAATCTCTGCACTTTTCTCGAGCGTGTCCTCAACAGAACGCTTACTTGGGAAGGGGTGACAACGGAAACATCACACGCCTAATAGCACCTTAGTGTCCACCACGCCATTGTGACTCCATGATTGGGGTGGCTGGGGTTGTGTTTTATTATATTTTCCGGCAGACGAGCACGAGAGCCTGGTTGCCATAGCAATCTCATCGTTCACCTGTTAGATGCAGAGAGCTTTTCTCAAAATGGAGCGCAGAATCCATCCATCCGGAGATGCTGAAAATCGTCTCATTCGAGATACGTACTTAGCTGTTGGCCGGCTCGAAAGAGATGAAGAGATGTTGGATACTGTTCTAGGACGACTTTTACTTTCCGTGCGTGATAAAGTGCATCCTTTCAATACTTCAACCAAGGCACCGATGTTGCAGCTCAGTTGGAGCCCGGAGAACATCGCGAAAAGGTGTGTTTTTCGAAGCTGAGATGAATGACTTTTCCTCGTTTTGGTTGGGAATGGTCGGATCTCGAACAAATGTTGAATAAACTGTCTGCAGTCTTTCCAGTGCAGAATCATTTCGAAGTTCGAAAAATACTAACTCTATACAGTGAAATACAATTGAGTGGATTGAGTTAAAGTTTAATTTCTGGGGATTTCAAACTATTTATCTCGTGGGCAGTAACAAATGAAGCTCCCTGTCCTGAAGGGATGTGAAAATTTCTCGCCGGATCTGTAGTGCAAACGGGAAAAAGCATTTCGCACTGAAGGACGACAAATAATCAGACCTAATTCATGAGACGCCTTCAGGGCGGTATGAAAATATTTGGCCGGAAAAAAAAGTATATATCAATATCTCAATCGTTTCCCTGTCGAAATGAAACAATATTGAACTAGATTCGAGTCAACATTTGTATAGTTTTCGAGTTGTTCAATTGAAACATAGCTTCAAAAGGAACAAGGACATCACCTCGGTGGATACGTCTGATAAACTCTCGCAGCAAAACACACATGATTAAAACAAGGTGAGTGGTAAATGATAATCCACTTGAGGGCACGTACCTGTGTAAAGGCACACTTGAAGTGGTATTGTGAGGAATACATGTTAGTCGAATTATTTTCACTAAGTCAAGAGAAAATTAGTGTAAATATTATTGATACTAAATCATTATTTGACAATCTTCAATAAAATACGGAAATCCTTTTTATGCAATCCTATTGCGTATTAGAGTGAGTCAACCGAGCGGTAATAGGCGGTATTTTGAAGTTACTTACAAATAATTCATTTTATAGTTTAAATGCGTGTTTTTGGAATAGAAAAAAAGTACAGGCATCCTTTTGTCATTCAATAACTTCCATGAATTCATGTATTGCAGATTAAATGTGAGCATACAATAGAAAGTTCTGTTGTTTTTCCAAACTTTGAACGCAGTTTTTCCGAAATAGTGTTTTGTTTTTTAAATTTGTGAACGGAATTAAAAAAAATCTACTTATGGGAGATTGATTTGAAATTTTTACTGATTCGTTTATTAGCATATATCAAAAAACTAAAGATTAATTATTGTAAAACGTACTGCTTCTACCTAAATTTTAAAAATTTCGTCAAAATTCTACACCAGTAGCTACTGAAAAACAGAGAAAAGATTTTTTTTAACTTTGAAATAGTTCTCTTAACAAAAAATCAGCGGTCGAAATCCCACCCTCACACATTTGGATCCCCTTAAGTCGACTATTGTTTAGAACAAACATTGAGAATTTTATCTAGAGGATTTAGTTTGTAATCTCTCAATTTCATTTCAATCATTTGAAAGTCGTCGAACCAGAATGTGTATAATGTGTATAATTGTTTCTGGGAAACCTGTCCAATTGTTAATCATTATAATATATAATCAAGTACAATCTAGATTTTAATGAATACTAAACGAATTTAAATGTACGTGTGTTATGAATTTTACAAACTTCGTATTGAATGATAAAAATTTCTTACTTACAATACTTATTTTTTTTGCAAGAACCGGACAAAAAACTACAAGGATCAGGATTGTTCGAGCCATTAATGTGGAACAAGGCAACAAAAAATTTCTAATGATCTACAATCAAAAAGTTCAATCAATCGTCACACTTTTGAATCCGCCATTGCAAGAGAGTCTGTCTAGATTGATCTTTATTAGTAACCAACATCGAACATTGTTTGTCTTGATTTGTATTTGTTTAATATCCGACAAAATTACACCAATATCCCAAATGTATGCAATTATATCTTTGTACATACTTGCGATACGGATTTCGATATTTTAGCTTCTCTTCGCCAAGCTTGTTTTCAAGTTTTGCATGCAAGCAGTTATTTTTATAGCCCTAATTTTCTCTGCCATTCTGCGATTTCGGTTGAAGCGATAAACTTTTTCTCATTATCAATCGAGTTCATCTTATATAAATTAGGAAATAATCTTAAGCACTCAAAATTTACACTGAGGTAATTGCTCACGACATAACATGGAATTTCATCTGAGCTTGCATGACATCAGATCAGAGCATGCCAATTAAAGCTTCAAATCGTTTTATTGCACTTTTTGCCTCGCTGTCTAGCAACAACCTACCGCTAGCATGCTACGCGTAGGATTGAAACGTTAGCTATAATTTCGCTTATATTTATAGATCCGGGTGCATTCAACAGATTCGCTTTTTCATCGATTGACCAATCAGAGCGATGCTTTCCCATTGATATATCGCTTACTCCTTCAAAACCGTCGTCTATGGCAGGGAAATCCGGTATGCAGGAGATTTTTAGCAGACTGGACACTGCTCGCTACTAATCAAAATTTCAATCATATATAATTGAAAATACGTGACTTCATTAATTCAAATCGAAACTTAGAAATATTTCTAATCAAATTATGAAATAATATTAATAATTGATACAAAATAGACTGAGCTGTACGTGTTTAAAACCTGACCACATTTCTAAGTGTATTTTTCCTTGAGTTTCTGATTTGCACCCCTATATAGAAAATCAAGATGTGTTCCACATAAAAAAAATTGATTATAGAAACCGGATCAAAACTTAGCTGCTTCTTCCGAAATGCATGTTTTTATATGGTTCTTGCAATATCAATATTTTTTTTGCCGATTTCCCCCGCTTACAGCCAGAACTTTGACATTTTTGTTTCGCAACAGTCTCCAGAAAAACTTTGAATGCAAGAATCGGACAAAACATTTGTTTCGAAAAAATCCGGTTTTTGCATTCAAACCTTTTTCGCTCGATTTTTGCAAAAAAAAGGTGATTTAAAACAATTTCTGAGTTCAGGTTTGCACTCAACATGTCTAGCAATATGTTCCTGTGGTTTGAAGTCAACCATTTTTTACATTACCGGAACTATAAATGCAGAAATCTATCGATCTGAGTGTCTCCAGAAGAGATTGCTGCCTTTATATAAGAAGAATAGTACATTTTCACTGTTTTGGTCGGAATTTGATGAAGAGCGTTCGATCAAAAGTTCGAAAATTCGTGAAGGAATAACGTAAATTTCATCCGGTTTTCATTATGCTCAAGTTTAACCTCGTACAGTAAAGTATCGATTTTTAGTTTGAATAAAAAATCGTTTTTATCATAATTTGAAAGAAAAATTTGTGGATAGCTTATTTTCGATACACTCCTTATCAGGCATCTTTTACTTCAATTGCAAAATGGTACACAGAAAGAGCATTTTCAATTCCATTTTCGCCTTTAGCATTTTTATTTACATTGTCTTGAACTGGCCGAAAATGCGCTGTTCGCAAATTGAATTTAATTCAACTAGTAAAATACTGCAGTCGTTATTCTCTGCCAGTTAACAGGATTCGAAAACAAAAAAATTGTTGCAGATTATAAGAAAATCAACAGATTATTTTAGTTGATATGACCAGGGCAAGAAACAATAATGACAATATTTCAATTGTTTATCCTGACGTTCCTTCGTGTATCGCGGAAGGATTCTCAGTGAAAGAAGAATTAAAGCACACTAGGCTAAGTCTGTTCATAGAAGAACGCCAATACTTTAAGTACAAAAATTACGGAAAATTATCATACTCTCTTGTCAGTGATGATGGTCTCATTTTATTTACGTAGAATTTTTACCCTCTCGTACCAGCTGAAGTGACAATATGAATATAAAATATTTGCACAATTTGAAAAATACATTATGTAAATGTTGTTTATTTCTAGTTATAATTGCAATAGCAAAACGTTTGTTTTTCTTTTGATCGAAACCGCATGTTTTTTAATAAGCTTTAGTCTGCATGTTTTCTAGTGAGCTTCAATCTACCCAATGCAATTACGCATCAATTACAATTCCGGTTGTTTGAAACAACAAATCCATTAGTTGCCCATCGAACCAAAACAATAGTTGTTTCTAACCAAGATATCGCTAGAGTATGGTTATTCCAAACAAATGTTGATTGCTTCAAAAAGCGTTTGTTGAATCAAACCAGATTTGTTATTGTCACTATATCAGCAACAGATTCGTTAGAGTTACCCGAAATTTATTTATTTTAACAATATATTTTTCGGCGTGCAGAATACTCGACTTGCCTTTGCAGAAGTAAATGCACACAAAAAGTAAATTACGTATTTTCTCTCAGTAAAAATTCAAGAATATTCATAATTGTTTTGAGAAAACGAATGGCAACAAATAGCAGCATTGATATAGGTTAATTGTAATTGAAGCTAAACAGCAGCCAACTCCACTGATTACAACAACTTCGTCTCTCGGCACCTATAAATGCCACATGGTTGACGAAGCAAACTTGGCAATGTCTATATCACTACCGCATTGCCACGTAATTATGAGAGGAAGTCGGATGGGGAACGGAAACTGTGTGATGGGGTCACAAAAAAAGTACTCGTCTTCTTCAATCCTCGAAGGAAGGATGTGCGAGAAAAGTACGGGTTGGATACGGGATATGGGAGAAAATCATCAATAGGAAGGATTTTCGCTTTTCACTAAACTTATATCAGTAGCTACAAGGTATAGCATAAATTGAAATAGCGTGCTTGCTTCTGTGTGCCTGGCTGAATGGGATCATCGGCTCGGATTAATATTAAATGATGGAATTTATTAACCGTAGATGGTATGATAGCAGAAGAGTTGCTTTCCTCGTGTAATAATTTTCGATGATTCTGTAGGCTGCCGAGCATCTTCACTTTCCATTTCAAGCAGTTAGATTGTAATTGTAATTGCTGTATAGTCTACAGTGATTGACAAATTGTTCAACTAAAGGTTGGAGATTTTTTCAAATGTACTATTTTGTCCAGACATGACGTGATATAATCTTATGCGAATACTCAATATCAATTAGAATGATAGTGTCGGAAAGACAAGTAAAACGAATAGTAACAGTTTTAGTTCCCAACAAACTCATACTCGATGTGTTGCTGCCAGCAGAGTCACGAGTTATATGTCTGCGACTAGAAGCGACGGCTGGTTGTTCTTTGAAATTATGTCAACGCCATATTTGTGACAGCATTTTGCTATATATAGTTTTGGAAAGCAATTTAGCGCCAATGGATATATCTTCACAGTTGGATGATCAATGGTGAAGATAAGTAGCAATATAAGACCAGCAATAGTCGAACATAATAGTGCTGTTGATAAAAAAATTAAAAGCGTCAGGTTCGATCAGTAGATGAACTTGTACAGCCAAGTGTATTCATTACTATAAAGACATACGTCTTCATATTGTAATTATTTTTTTAATAAACGGTTGGAAGCTTTGTATGTTGCCATTGGATTAAAGTCATATCATAGGTAAATATGTAAAATCGATTTACAACCGTTGATTTTTTGTCGAACACAACTTACTTTACTATGGGGCACCTTTTCACAAGAATGAGTAGAACTTAATCGTGAATATCTATTGTTGTATTTACGACAGCAACATAATTTCTTTTCCATACCATCGGAAATGTTTTCAGCAATTTAGGATAAAATTGTCAGTAGTATGAAATAACTGCAAATAACTCAAAATTGAATGTTTAATGAAATGTTTAGTATAAACAAGCGTTAAGGTGAAATTCAGTGCCAAAATAAGGTGCGCAAAAATTTCAACCGCATGAATTGAACGAATCATCGCACAAAACGTATCGTGTAAAACCGACACATAGGATATACGAAATATTTGCACTGATTGAGTGCTGTTGCCGTACGATACGTTTTGTTAGTAAAACAGACACTAACAATGGATGGTTATGAACTATGAGTGTTTTTATTGACTAATACGAGTGAGACATATTTGTGCATATGGTTTAAGGCGATCAATTTAGACATTCATTTCATAACGAAAATGCTCTTAATATTGATTTTTTCGCTTATAGTGAAACTATTCATTTTTTGTTACAGATCAAAATCTTTGGCATGAGCTGTGTACTTCGGTTCATAAGCAAGACGTGTGCATGCTGAGTATGATACTTGTTGTGGTCGACAATACGAGTAGTAAAAATTTAGTTATAGACTGTCTAGAAAGTATGGACGCACTTTGATTTCGCTGTAAATAATTCACAAGTGTTAGATATTCAGATTTTATTCGATATACTGATAATATTAGGCTACAACAACAGAATAATTTTCTCAACATTTGCTACTTAGCCATTGTAGCTGCTGGCGCACCTTCTTGCAAACGTTCCTCATTAAATTCCGTACAGACTTCTTGGCGACAAGTTTTGACACTTTTTCCAATCTTTTTCGAACTGTTGAATGATTTCGGCTACCGAGACATGTTTCCTACGATGTGCCTTCGTTAATGCCCGAAATTCCTCAATTGGTCGAAGTGGTGGATTCAGGTCTTTTGGAACGAAAGTGACATTTTTGGTAGTATACCATTCTACCGTTGATTTCGAGTAGTGGCAAGAAGCAAGATCTGGCCAGAAGACAACAGGATCCTTGTGGCTTCGAGTCATGGGTAGAAGTTGTTTTTGTAAACATTCCTTGATGTATATTTCGCTGTTCATTGAAGCAGTGGTGATGAAGGGTTTCAAAATCTTATCGCAGCTACAAATTATACAGACCATAGCTTTCTTACCAAATTTTTCGACTTCAATCGATGTCTCGGACTGGTTTAACACTTGTTCTTCTCGTACCGTATAATATTGTGGTCCCGGCAAGAGCATTTCGCACGGCTTTTTCACTTACTCCTTCCACTTTTGCTATCTTTCTCAGTGATAGTCCGCGTTCTGTACACCATTTGTACACAATTTTTCGACGTTGTTCTGCTGAAAGTCCACGCATTTCGAAACAAACTAATCAAAACGAATAAACAACTGCACAAGTGGTTAGAGAAAAGTGTGAACAACAGGACGCAGCCTTAAAAATTGACAGATTCTGAACCATTGCGAAATGACAGCGGTTTTTGGTTGCGTCCATACTTTCTGGGACAGTCTTTATTCATAACAATACACTACAACTTCATGAGTTGACGAACCCGATTAGTTATTATGAATCTTATAAAATGCTTATTTGTCGTGACTTACTTTACTATGGTGCGCCTTCCCAAAATTCAACCTCTGAGAATGTGATAAGTTTTTGATCGCGAATATCTCTTGTCGTATCTAACGTATCAACATAATTTTTGCTTCATGTCATCAGAAATATGATCACACATCGTATAATAACATTTTCAGTTGTATGACATAATCACAAACAATTGAAAATTAAAGTTTTCTAATATGTTTAGTATTAACGATTATCAAAGTGGAAAACTTATGACGTATGATTGTGTTAGATTTTCAGCCATAATTTTTGATGCACATAGCTCAGTGATCTGTTGAAGGATTTATATAATCTGATTACCAATAAATTCTAAAATTTTCAACTTAAACATGTATATTAACAACATTGAAGTGATTGTATAGTTCACTATTGAAAAACCTGTCTGACTTGACCCATGTCAGCATCAGCCCATTGGAACGCGTTCTGATGAAGAGAACAAAATATCTGCTGCTGTACAAACCGTGATGCTACATTTTCCTGAGGCTAAATTCGTAGATTTGGTTTCAAGTATACTTATACACGTACATTTACATAGCACTAACAGACAGGCTTCCAAAAATCAGTGACCGGTGGCGAATAGATGCATTACTTTTTCTAATTGGATATACAAAAAAAAATGGAGATGATGTAACAACATTCAATCATTTTCAATTGTTATCAAGAGAAACAATGCGAAATCCGTAGATTTTATGTGATTCATCTGTAGATTTGTTGAGGGAGGGTTGTCATCGCCGTACAACTGTATCGGTATAAAAGATATCGGTATAAAAGATGAACATTCAACTTTTCCCCATTATTTTTTGTGCAACGGCAGAGTAACACCGAAGACCTCACGCATTTGAAATAAAGCGAGCAACAGAATTGTACCGAAAAACTGTCGCTGCCGAACACACAACAAAACCACACCAAAGGCCTGCTAAAAAGCAAAATGGAGTAAAGAAACTTAATTGGGAGAACCAGGCCCGTACCCAGGATTTCGTTTCGGGAGGGGCCCAAAGATAAAAAATATTGTTACTGAAAATTGCGTATGTACCTAATTCTCGGTGTGCCTTTTACAGGTGTTTTAAACAGACACTTTAAACTTTTTCACTGGAACTGTTATTGTATTACATTTCTTTACCTCGGGCCCCCTTTCTGGGTACGTGACTGAGGAGAACACTTTCTAACAGCGATTTGCGTTTCCAGTGTGTAGCAGTGGAAGTCGTCAGAGCTTCATGTATGAGAAGTTAAGTTGTTCGGATTTTGAGTCGGGATTCATTGTGAGTTTCAAATGCACCTACTGATTCCGTCTGAAAGTTCTGCCTAAATGCAGATCCTGTAGGTCATGGCAATTCAAGGCCCTTTTCAGTCCCACAGAACTGAATTTGGTATCTGAATTCTCAATGTTGATGCTAGATTCGGGAACTGAATTCTGAACCTGAATTCGAGAACTGAATTCTAGAACTAAATTCTGGATTGTGAAACTGATTACTGAACCTGTCCTATGGAACTGAATTCGAGACCAGGATTGTGGCTCGGCATTGTATTCTGAACCTGAATCCTAGCACAAAACTCTGAACCTGGAATCTTCCGCTGAGTGTCAGCTACAGAATTCTGATTCAGGATTCAGTTTTCAAATTCGAATCCAGAATTCAGCTCCGAAATGCGTTTTTTAGAATCCAGCTCTGGAATTTAGTTAAAAAATTTTAGAATCTAGTTCCTGAATTTTTATAATTGTAGAACTGAGTTTTTGAACCAAATTCATGTCCTGCGCTGAACTGAATTCTGTACATGGATTCTGGAAAGCAATTTAGTTCTGAATTCTGGAAACACAATTGAATTTGGGATCTGAATTATGTACCTGGATTTCGGTCAGAAGTTCCAGAACTTTAGGCTCAGAACTCAGTTTCGGAATTCTGATGTTGACTTCTGAATTCCGAACAGAAATTTTGAAACTGAATTCTGGTCTTAACCTCAACTTTCAGAACTCAGTTTCAAAATTCAAATGCAAGTCCACAATTCATTTCTGGAATTTATTCCGAGCGTCCGAGTCTTGAATCGAGGTTCCGATCTCAGTTTTAGATTTCGATTTAAAAATCCAAGTTCTAAAATTCGGTTCCACAATTCTGGAACTCGATTCTGGGCGAGAAACTAAGATTTAGATCTGGGTTCTGGAAATGAAAAAGAAAATCTGGTCTTGAATTCTGAACTTGAATTTCAGAACTGGATTCTGGGCCTAATTTTGGTCTAAACTGAACGAGTCAACTACGTAGGCGTAAGTGCGTCAAGATGGAAGTTGAAAAAAGTTTATTCGTCACTAATACAGTCAATTACGTCGGGTAACGTTCACACGCAATGCGAAATTGAAAGTATTGATGTGGAACACATCCTTATACTAGTATGGGTGTCGTTTCGAATTAACGATCTTACGGAGCCTGGACAGGGATGCCAAATAAAAATGTGTGTATTAGATATTAGAAAATGAAAAAGAAAATTAGGACTGACGAAACCTGGGGCCCAATAAAGAGGTAAAATTTAATTTCACTTAAGCAACACTATAATTGCACCCTGACGAAATATCTTTGTTAACATATTAGACGAAAGTTGGAAACTACGCTGCATTTTTCGAATTTTAATGTGAGAGATTCTGATGGATGCCAACATCCTGCAAGTGATCATCTTAATCGTATTAGACTATTCAGACTATTACAGGGTTGTGTCAAAGACATCATATTATCAGGATATCCAGCACTCACATTTACCGAACAAATTATTGATAACATTCTTTTTTGCGAGTAGGGCACCCTGAGGCGAGTCCGCATCGAATCTAGTATATACAAGTAGTTGAGAAAAATGTCAAATTAGTGCGCGCGAAACTAGCAGCACTGCGCGTCCATACAATTGACATGATATGTTGAATGTGATGCCGTGCGATGGCGTTGCTGAACTGAAGATTGATTTCGCACCAAGCTGACAGGGCCTGGTTGTGTACAAGAACCGACCTATTTTGATGACAATAAAAATGGAGTGATTGAAACATTAACAAAATTATATTCAACATTTCTTTACGTTTCGTCTTAGACTCGTCAGTGCAGAGCAGTTCAATTTGAACTGCTAAGAAAAGTGTTTCGCAAGCAGCGAACTTTACGTATACTCTTTTCGTTGATTTAAATTTAAAATATAAAAAAAAAATTTGAAACTGTCTCGTATAGAGAAACGAAAACATCTTTTATGCTCCTCCATTCTCCTCAAGAGCCGCTGTGTTTTACGTATGAACGATAATATAATGAGCTCTTGTGACACAGATACAATGCCGCTGCAGTTGGCAAACTTATGCAGCCAGACAGTATGGAGTCATACCAGAAAATCGGTTTCCAGACTAGAAGTTCATACTTTCATACAAACGGATAGGCGAGAACACACTTTGTCGTGCCAAACAAACTGTGGAAATCTGGAGTAGAAGAAAAAATGCATAAAATTAAAAGTTTGTATTATTTTCTAATTAAGGATGTGGATAATGCATTGCGGATTGGTTACATCTAGCACAGAAATTTATTATTTACTAGCTGTCCCGGAGAACTTCGCCCCTCCCAAAATTAATTTCTGGATTCTTTGCAATCATGAATTCACCCAAATTCAAACCATATTCAGACTGCAGCATTATCAAAGGACCAAAGTTATTTGCATTTCACTCCAAATTTTATTTATTGATTGAACTCAGTACATTGTTTGAGTTAATTTAATATAGCTTAAGCACTCTCTTATTTCAATTTACTCACATATAACCAAAAAATTGAATAACCGAATCATCAAACGGTATGTGGAATCAGTGAAATGTTAGTTTTGTTTTCTTCTATATATCGTTCTCCTTAAACTATTATATCGAATAACGTTGTTTTGAAGTTAATAATTTATGTGGGGTCATTTTTGTAAAATAAGTTCTAATTCTAGGTTTTTAGAGAAAAAATGCTGATTTTGTCAGTTGAGTCAACGGTGACAATTTGACATTTTTATAGTCCCGAATGACATTTAAACGCATTGAAGTAATAAAAACTTTAAGTGGAGCACATTTTGAAACGCGAGACTTAAAATAGATAATAACAAAAACAGATCAAGACTAGAAAAATTCCGTTTATTTATATGTTTGTATGTTAATTAAGTTCGAAGGCAAGACTTTTTTACAACACCGGAAATCGAATATGCGAACATTGAGCAAATCCCGGAGCTGGTTTTTAAAAAGTCATAGTCTCGTTTACAGTCGTCAGGCGATTTCGTTTCGGGAGGGACCCAGATCAACAATAAAACAACTAATTTGTTCATGTATCTAATTCTTGGTGCGCCTTTACTACCTCTTGTGTTTTAAAAGTGTGAGTACAAACTCAAAAGTGATTAATCAACCAAAAAGAATTTTCGTATCCGGTTTTTGAAACCATGAATCATCAATCATAGATGTGTTCAATAGTAACTTTATGGTTTCAATTATGCTAAGTAAGAACATGAGGATATCAAAATCGTGCAATTTTGACTCCAATCCGGTCAAATTAAACGGTTTTAAGTAACTCGTTTGCACTTCTTTTTTAAAAGAAAAAAGATCTAGGGAATCCATGTATATAAACATAAACGAAGAAGAATTTCTTTATTTTGATTGTAAAGAAGTCAAATTTTGAGTTAAACTCACTTAAATTTAGATTTTTTTTTATTTTGAGTAAAAAATACTCAAATTTGACAGTTTCGTCCATTAACTCCAAAAAGAGAAGATAGGTGGTAACTCAAGTTTAGAGTACGTGCACTTTTTATGAATTTGAATGGTGTGTCACTCAATTTTGAGTTATGTTCAATGAGAGTGCATAGTACGGATTTGACTTTGACGGAATTACAGAGTATTGAGTGTGTAAATGTAAAGAGGAACTTCTTAGTTTGAAAATTTTGCTGGTTCGATTCGAATATAGCGATTCCGAAAGCACGGAAAAGAGCGTTCAAAAATTTCGATATATACCTCTTATTGATTTTTCAAACAATCTTCTTTGCAACGATCAAAAACTACGAAACAGAAGATTTCTCAGAGAGAACTTGGACGATTTTCGAAAGAATGGTTTAATAAATTTCAGCTAAATCCGACTTCTGGTTCCGGAAAAGACAGGATAATTAATGGTTATTCAATTTTTGTTTATTGTGCGCATTACCGTATTTATATACTTTATGTTAACTGTTATCAGTCAGTGATCGAAAACTAAGAGCCGCTCGAGAAATATTCATCTATTTTACTGAGTGTACTTAAAATGAGTAAGCTTTTGCAGCAACAAAAACAATCTGGGTGCCGTTTCGGTTTCACATGTATAATATATAATTTTAAACATGTATATTTGTAAACCACCCAAATCCACAAGGCTAGCGATGATGCGATACATTCTTAGAATTCATTGCAAGGATCATTCATAGAATAGCATGAAAATGAGATGGCTCCAATTTGTGAATCACATTTCAATTCCTAGTTTCAGGTTCCGGAAGTAGCCTAGTGAATAATGTGCTCCCCCTTCTGGTTACGTGCCAGAATTATCATTTATTATTTTTAAATGTTATATCATTTTGTTTAGGAGACTTGTCTCGAGTACTATTTGAAGTTTCAAGATTTCATTTCACATAAACATATAAATAAGAATACCTATTTTTCTTTATGGTATATAAGTATAAGTATAACCAAGAAAAAAGAATATGCAGATAATATTTCACTTTTGAAAAAAGCAAAAAACTATTCTGTTCATTATGTTTATAAGAAACACGGTTCATTTGAACAATAAGCTTTGTTGTATCATTACACAATTAAGACCACAGATAAAATGAATCAATTTTTGCTTAACATAAGGGTAAAGCAGAATATAATCAACATAGATATTGCCAATAAAATCAACTCTACTTTTGTTGATACGGTTCCGGAAGTACCGGAAATTGGGGTCAAAAACCTCCAAAACGGAACTGACTTACTTTTCTCTTACGGTCTTTCACAACATTTCTGAATTTTGTTCGTATTTGCCTTCCGGTTCCGGAATAACAGTGTGATGAGTGTTTGAAATTCTTAGTCGTCGTATAGAGTGGCAATGTAAAATAGGGAAAAATTCTTTTAAATTGGGCCAAAACTGTTCCAATATATTAGTCAGTGCTGGGCCTGCAAAATGGAGCTCACTCACTTTTCTCAGAGATGGCTAAACCGATTTTCACAAACAATAGGTAATCCGGAACTACAGCGCTGATTAAAATTTCAAACCGTTATTCACACCAATGTTGCAAAAAAGTTATAATATTGGCTCGAAACTATTTCGATCTTTAACCTATTCTAGTTAAAACCCGAACAAATTCAAGAATGCCACAATAATATTACTGAGAATACAATTCGCATAAAGAAGGCATCATTACACCACTAGGTGGATTGAAACAGGTTTTTGGGTTTCAAATGAGTGATTACGTAAAAAACCAATTCGAATCCTCTCATTCTGCAACTAACGCAGAAGACGATAGCACCCAGACGACGCCATTCGATTGACAAAATGTCATCATAGACTGATGACCTCCACCAGCTCAATTTATTCCTATAACAATTATAAGTATCATGTAGTATATATTATAATTTATATATTAGCAGTTATTATATTAATATTATTAATTGGTTAATAGTAGTTTTTGTTTTTTTTCATAAATACGTTTATTTCATAGGCAATATACATAAGTTTTTCTTCGCCGTGGGATCCATAATACATAGTAATTTAAACCTAATACATTTCGAATATCATATCAGTATTTTGGTATTCATTAGTTAATCTAAATACTGTTTTTATCAAGCGAGTTGCTATTATAAATTACATTAAATAAAATACATTTATTTTGCACATGATCTTATAACTATTTCAGGTTTGTTTGTATCAGTTCATCACTTTTATTTAATATAAGATAGCTGGCTATTGGTTGAACTCATGGAAGAGAAAATAGTTATTTCTAACATAAAATGAAATTTAAATTGGAATTCCAATGGACCTAATGAAATAATAAAGAAGTTTCATGTAAGGAACGTCACGACAAGCAAGAATGTCGCGAACTGGGACATTGGATAGTCTACCTTGGGTACGCAAGGAATTTATTAGTTGAGATCTGACATCACGATACTCCACGCATGTCCAAACGACATGGTCAATATCGCGGTAACCTTCGCCACAAGCACAATGATTAGTCTCGGAAAGTCCAATTCGAAGGAGATGTGCATCTAACGTGTAGTGATTGGACATGAGTCTGGACATCACAGGAATGAAATCTCTACAAGTGTTCTTTGGCGAGACGCGCTATAGAATTCGTTGAAAGCAATTGGTCTCTCATAAATCTCACCCTCAATAGCACCACGTTTGGCTAGAATATCGGCTCTTTCATTGCCTGGAATGGAGCAATGAGCCGGGACCCAAACTATTGTGATTTGATAATTATTATTCAAGGCACTGTTTTATTTTGCCCAAGAAAAAAGGTTCATTTTTGCCAGCAGCGTTTGAGCGAATTGCTTCAATTGCACTCAGACTATCTGTGAAAAGAAAATAATGGTTTGCAGATAATGTGACGATTACACTCAAAGTATAATGAACTCCTGCTAACTCTGCTATATAAACAGATGCAGGTTCTTGAAGCCTAAATGAAGCCGAAACATTACTGTTGAATATACCAAACCCAGTAGCCTCTTCAATTCGTGAACCGTCCGTGTAAAATATTTTCTCAGAGTTAATATGCCTGAACTCACTTGTAAATATTTTTGGGATTTCCAACGAGCGTAGATGATCCGGGATTCCACGCACTTAAGATGCTGACACGGATAGGAATATATCTTGAAGGGTTGATTTCCTGTGACATATGGTTAAAATATACTGTCATGAACCGCTGGGAGTCCATGTTGGTGGAGCTTGTCTGAAAGAACATCAATGGAAACTGAATCAAATGCTCCTTTAATGTCTAAAAAACAGAGGCCATTTGTTGTTTTTGAGCAAAGGCAATTTGGATGTCAGACGAAAGTAATGCAAGGCAATCATTCGTCCCTTTATTTCTACGGAAGCCAAACTGAGTATCTGACAACAAACCGTTCGTCTCGACCCAAGTGTCGAGACGTCGTAGAATAATTTTTTCGAACAATTTTCTGATGCAGGACTACATCGCAATGGGTCTATATGAGTTGTGATTGGAAGCTGGTTTCCCCGGCTTTTGAATGGCGATAACTTTCACTTGCCTCCAGTCAGGTGGAACAATATTTTGCTCAAGAAACTTGTTGAATAATTCCAACAAACGTCTTTTTGCGAGGTCGGGCAGATTCTTCACCAAGTTGAATTTAATTATGTCCAACCTAGGAGCGTTATTGTTACAAGACATGAGTGCTATGGAAAATTCCATCATTGAAAAGGGGCTATCAATGGAACCATTATTTGGAAAAGATTCCCTAATAATGCTATGCGTAGGAACAGAATCTGGACAAACTTTCCTCGCAAAATCAAATATTCATCGGCTCGAGTACTCCTCACTATCATTTCCTACATTACGATGCCTCATTCGTCTGGCCGTATTCCAAAGAGTGCTCATTGAGGTTTCTCTTTGCAAACCTTCGACAAAGTGTCTCCAATAGCTACATTTCTTGGCCCGAAGTATGCTCTTGTACTTGGTTTCTAAAGTCAAGAATTTTTCAAAATTCTGAAGAGTTTCTCCTCCTCGTTTCAAAAACGTCTTGAAAGCATTTTGTTTTACGTGTTTAGCATCTGAGCACGCTTTGTCCCACCAAGGGTTTGGAGGCCTTCTGTTAGACGATGGACCAAGAAATCGTTTGGTTTGGGCTTGTTCTGCGGCCTCCAGAATCGAACAAACGAGGAAGTCATATTCTTCAAGTGGGGGGAGCTCTTCGATTGAATTTAAGACACTTGAAATATTACTTTGGTATTTCATCCAGTCAATAATTTTTGTCAAATCATAAGGAATATTAACTGAATTCGCAATGCCTTTGTTACTGCTAATTGAGATGATGATTGGTAAATGATCACTACCGTGTAAATCAGGAAATACTTTCCAGGTGCAATTTAGTCGAATTGAAGCCGAGCAAAGAGATAAATCTAATGAACTTGGACGTGCAGGAGGTCTTGGGATTCGTGTCATGCTACTCACATTTAGTACCGTCATGCTAAAACCATACGGGGAGTCTCTATCGAGACGTATAATGTTAAAGTCATTAAAATTTAAGTCCATGTTTGATGTAAGCCATGTTTCGCACAAAGCAAATACATCACATTTTTGACTATGCAACAAAACTTTAAATGAGTCAAGTTTTGGCATGATGCTTCGACAATTCCATTGCAGAACAGTGATTGAATCATTTGCGGCGGATGATAAATTATCCATCAAATGATACAAAACCTGAGAGAGCTGGCCATTAAGCTGATAACTGTTTCAAAAAAGTTCTAGCTATTGGAAGGAATGTCGTTATGATAGTCTTTAGAGGTTCAGAAATATTGAATGCTGCGAAAATCCATTCTACAATTTCCGAACACTTCAGTAATCCTGTTGGTGAATGTGAAACGGAGCCTTTTGGATTATTGTCTTTTCTTGAGCTAGTTCCTGGATTGTTTTGTGAATTTGACAAACCAGGAGGCACAGTCTTTTTTGGTATTTTGTGGTTTGGTAATCTCCTCTTAACAGACCCTTGAGGAGTGACAAACGAGGTATCTTCATTATTTCCGTCAGAGTCAGATTCCTCTGGCTCCGCAAGATTTGAAAAACCGTTTTCGGTTTCCAAATGGGAGACATGTATGACCGTTTTAAGCATTTCTGCATATGTGCGCTTAGACCGTGCTTTTAAAGAAAGCTTCATTTTGTCTTTACGCAACTTAAATGCAGCGCATACTGAAAGATCATCATGAGGACTTTCCCCACAATAAACACATTTTTCAACATCTTTATCGCAAAGATTATCCTTATGAGGCCCTTGACATTTTATGCATTTGGACTTATTACTACAGTAAGTAGCTGTATGCCCGAATTTTTTACAGTTCGTGCAATTCATAACATGCGGTACGAAAAGCCGAACAGGAAGACGAAATTTATCGATATAGACATGGCTAGGCAGCCCAGATCCGGCAAATTGTCAAATCCTTTGTAGTTTTTTTTCAATCAAATTTAAAATCTTTTCTTTTTTTCGAAGATAGACTATCCATGGCCCAGTGGTACGCTGTGGATAATGTTTAGCCCTCGGAGTATTTATGCTCTCACTAGTATCCGGAATCGGATTCGGATGATCTTCCATGAGATCATCCATTACATTAATTTTTTTTTGTAAATTAATAATACCAAAATGAAAACTTAAGTTTAGTAAATTTCAGATATAAGAAAAATAAAAAAATAAATTAAATTAAATCTACCTTGTAGCTGATGTCTCTGTTCCTCTATCGTAAAGAACGACGTGAAGCTCTTCCAACGATTTCCAATTGGCAGTCTTCTGCTGTTTCTAATTGGCAGTCTTCTGTCGTTTTCTGCTATCTCGGTTGCTCTGCCGTCGTTGTGGACACCACTGAACTTGGTGTGCTGCCTGTACCTGACCCCAGGTACAGTGCTTTTGCTCTTGGTGGCGATCAAATGTGATGCTTGCAGTGCAGCACCTCGCGATATATGTCGTCTCTTTCGATCCTACGCAGCGTAGAAATTCTGGTACCTGGTAGATCAACACTGGGTTGCTTTAGCACCTCTGTGCCTTTGCACCCCTTCGTCTTCGCACCTTTATGCGATGGCACCTCTGTGACTCGTCACTTCTATGCTCTCGCACCTCTGTGCGTATGAACGGAATGGCCTTCGTTGCTAGCTCCAGTCGGGAAACGCCCAGAATATTGCCTTTGTTAGGAGCAGTTTAACTACCTAAAGCTTAGAATTGTCTCGGTAGCAGCCGTTAACTCACGAGCCAGTACAATCGAAACACAACCTCTTCGCTTGAAAGGTTTTTACTGAATGATGAAGTTTTTCGTTTAATTACGATATAAATATTAGTCTTTATATTCAAATTACTTTCTTTTCTTTGTTCCAGAACGATGCCAAGGGGTATCGACTATCGGACGCTAATAGCACGTGGAAGCCCTTCCCACAGAGTGCACACCTTTAAAATTCCTTCACGCAAGGCACGCTTCAAGTTGGCTTTAATACTACTGAGCATCCTGCTGGTTTTCTTGTACAGTATCAGTCTACCTTCGTGGATTTATGGACCGGGTTCAGGCAATCCATACTGGGAGGAGGCGTTCATAACCAAAGATGATGAGCAACATTTCAACTATAATAGCTCTTACTTCGTCAACACAGTAGGTTGTAAAATGCCCAGTTTACCGATTATGGATGAACACATCCAGAAGTACGTTCAAAAGGTCGATCCGCTAAACTGCACTCCGGCATTGATCCAAAGTGATAGCAACACGATCTGGTTTCAGTTAACGGAGGAGGATATTGATAAGTACTACGAACTGACGAACGCTACTTTGATCCAATGTTGCTATAGATCATTTGAACGGCGATCCAATAATGGTGTACGAATGGTCGGCCAGGACATTTGTTTCGACTACGGAGAACGGATGGAGATCGACAGCGAATTTATAGCCGTTATCTGCTCTCATCCAAGCATAAATAATGTTATTTTCTACAGAGACTTTTTTGCATTTGTTCCACTTAAGCTTGATGTGGAGAATCGATGTGAAAAAGCACGGAACGATTTAGAAACAAAACATGTTGTCGACGGGGATAAACTAGGAGTGATGATTCTAGGCATTGATAGTGTTTCAAGACTGAATTTTCACAGGCAAATGCATAAAACTGCCGAATTTGTAATAGATCGACTAAAGGGTAAATGAAAGGAAAATGTTTCCTAGTAGTTGTAATTAATTCATTTTTTTTTCAATTGTAGCTGTCGAAATGTTTGGATATAACAAAGTCGGTGACAATACGTACCCGAATCTCGTACCAGTTTTAACCGGGTTGGATGTGGATGAGCTGGCAGCAGCATGTCTTCCGAATTCTAACAGTACATTCGATTTGTGTCCTTTTATTTGGCATAAGTTTGCGGAGGCCGGTTACCGTACAATCTATTCGGAGGACAGCAGTACGCTAGAGACGTTTAATTATCTCAAGAAGGGCTTCCACGACCAACCGACCGACTATTATCTGAGAAGCTTTTTTAGCGAGGCGGATTCTTCTATCGGATATAATAAGAAAGCAAATGCCAAGCTCTGTCTAGGTGGAAGAAATCCCACTCAGATACTGGTGGAGTATGCTAAAAAAATTGTTACTACTATGACCAATCGACTTAGCTTTTCACTACTATGGGCTTGTACAATGACGCACGATCTGCTGAATTACCCCTCTTTGGTGGACAAAGACTACAGTGACCTACTGGAGCACATGGCCGCGAAAAACTTTTTCGATAAGACGGCCGTTATTTTAATTAGTGATCATGGAATACGATGGGGGGATTATCGCAACACATATCAAGGAATGATGGAAGAACGGCAACCGTTCCTGTACTTAATTCTCCCTTCATGGTTTCAACAAAAGTATCCGACCGCCTACCGTAATCTACGCCAAAACCGGCAACGTTTGACGTCGCCTTTCGACTTATACGAAACGTTAAAAGATTTGGTTGACTTATCTTCATTGACACATACAGCAATAAAGAAGCGCTCCACTGAATTGCTTGAAACAAAACCCGTACCTCGTGGAATCAGTCTTTTTATGCCCATCGCACCCACACGAACTTGTGAAGACGCAGGGATCGCTGCCCACTGGTGCACATGCCATGACCACAAACCGATCGCTACCAACGACTATCGCGTAGTGACTGCTACAAGATTCACTGTCGAAAGTTTGAATGAAATGTTGAAGAAGTATCCTCAGTGCAGCGTACTCCATTTGTATACGATCGAGGACGCCAGTCTGGGTGTTTCATCGGAGGAAATATTATCCAAGAAACCGACCAATCAATTCAGTGATATCAGTGTACGTTTCGTGACGAGGCCAGGCGGAGCTGAGTTCGAGGCAACGATTAGGATTGATTCAAGAAATCAAAGTTCGTTAACTGGTAGTGTAAGCCGGACCAATCTGTATGGGAAGCAGAGCTACTGTGTGGATGATTATCGTATGAAATTATATTGCTTTTGTACGAGATAGTTTAACAGCAGTAACTGGAATATGTTTGCGTGTTCTTCAAATCGAAGAATTGATAAATGTGATTTATTTTGTGATTAGGTACTAGAAAACAAGGGATATGATTTGTATTTTACGTAAGCTGATGAAGATAACCTCGATTTTTAAGAATTATCTAATATTTAAGAGGGAGTGCGGTATTCATGATTGAAATAAACGACAAATAAGCGGTTTTGTTTTATCGCAATATTTCAATTTTTGGTTTGTAAACAAGTTTGGTATGTAATAATATCACATTATATACAAAATTTGATTCGTTCTGTTAATTACTTTAGGTTACTCGTATTTCAATGATGTTTAGTGTGCAACAATGCTCAATCTGTATGTTTAGGAATTCAACTGTTAAACTGTATGTAACATGAAAACCAGAAAAAAGTAGTTTCGAAGACAATATTAGATTCAAATCAAATTCAAAACTGAGCAAATGTATGTATGTGCGTAAGAAATATTGTCGGTCCCCTACGAAGTTCCCGACTTTCATTTGGATCCGACTTCTGGTTCCGGAATTACATGGTGATATACAATAAAAATGTCATTATCACTCACTTTTCTCAGAGATGGTTAAACCGATTTTTACCATCTTAGGCTCAACCAAAAACATCATATTAACAAGATATCCAGCTCTCACATGTCCCGAACAAATTATTGGCAACATTTGCGAGCATGGCGCCCTCAGGCGAGTCCGAATCGAATCTCGTACATAGAAGTAAGAGAGAGTAATGTGAAATCCGTGCGCGCCAAAATAGCTACACTGTGCACCTATGCAATTGACATATGTTGAATGTGATATCGTGCGATGGCGTTGCTGAAGTGAAGATTTATTTCGCTCCAAGCTGACTGGGTCTGGCTCAACTGAAAGGTCTTAAGATTAAAACCATCTTAGCCATAAAAATATCCCAGTTTCCATTCGGATCAAACCCCTGGCCGACGACACGACCTGCCACTCGTGTATTAAAACTGTATCGCAAATTTAACTACCCCTCAGTAACTCGTAATGTCAAAACGAAATTGCTTAGAAAAATATTCAAACTGGCAACACAAGTTGATATTTTATTGATTTTGAATAACAGTTACCATAACCTTGGTTACTGTATATTGAAGACTTAAGAAATGTAAACAAATGAAGCTGCAAAACGGGTATAATATTACGAAAAAATGAGAATGGATTCAACGGTTCAAGTTGAAGATCCGTTTTATGCAGTTACAAGTTCTCCAGTATCATTCATAGCTGTTAGAGCAGTGGATCAATTAGTCGGTCTTGGTGTAGTAATTCTAGCCACATTTGGCACGGATTTGGCATTCAAAATAATTACGCCATGCTACTAACGATAAAGCTTGATACCTCAAATGAAATCTACTCGAAGAAAACGGACATACAAGAAACTACACTGATATTGAAATGATCGAATGTACTGCAGAAGCTTGGACTCACTAGGGAAAATCCTTTAGTTTTTATTCGTCACTGTATTTGTCATTTTCCTCAGATAGTTTAATGTACGTAATAGTATGAAATAAAATTAGTGAATGATTTCTAAGCGTTTCCTTCAATTCTCATTTATTCATTGTATTGAAATATGTGAGTTTTTGAAATTTTCTAAAATGTACAATGTTACAAAACACCATTTATCGTTCGAAAACGAATCAAACGTCCATTCTAAGAGATGATTTTCTGAGGATTGGTTTATTCTGGCAGATGTTTTTCTGGTAGGAGATCTGTTCTGGGTAAAATTTTATCAGACGAATAATATCTGGCAAATGTTTTTCTATAGGGAATTGTATATCGCTCTTGCAGGCTGTACATGTCCAACTCTAAGATCATTTCCGAATACGGTGGACTGCAAAGAGTAAAAACTGTGTTAGCTGAATGAAAATGATGTAATATCAAGATAATATTTGGAACGTAATCATGGTATGTTTATATACCACAACATACCTATATTGAAAGCTCACAAATAAAATTTCATGCACTCACTTTTATTACAGCTTGCACTCATGATGGCTGTAACATTCCACGTTCTACTTTCTTAAGTTACTCTTATAAAGTGGTAATGAGGGACCAAAAGTTAAATAATTTTAACTGTTCCTCAACGTTATCAAATGGGTTTGTTTATTTATTCGGGGATCCTAGGTAACTAGTTCGTAGCAACTTAAACAGTGTTGCGCGAGAAGAATATTTTTATCATTATCAATGGGTCGCTATGTTTGTGGTAACTGGTGGTAAATCGCTAACAGACAGGTTTTATTTCGATTTTTCTTCGGAGTACCTGGTCGTGTCGTCGCCCTGGCTCTGGAGGTAGCGTGTTTGATGTAAAAATGTCAATTTCAAGAACATTTTTTCATAAGCTACTTTTTATCTAGTTTGACAAACTATGAGAGTCTGTAACCAAATGAACCATTGATAGTCACAGAAATAGTCCCATCACTATACCGATATTCTGCTTTCGGTTCCGGAAGTACCGACAATGGTAATCAAATGTGATAAAATTGACCTCACCTCTTTTTCTCACATATGACACTTCTCTTTCTCACAATTGACCTCGCTTCTCTTTCTCACATTGAACTCCCCTCTCAGCAGGCGGTTCTATTTTGTTGGTCGATGAGCGCTTGTTGAACGACATACTGCACGAAATATTCGTTCAGTTTGCTGGAACGGTTTGTTGTTGTTTTTTCTTTTGCAAAAATAGTGTGAAATCTAGGTGTTACCTTCATATAGAAAGAAGATTGTACAGGTATGTAGTATTAGTTTAAAAAAATAAGTGGAAAAATCTTTGGAAATTCTCAAGTAAAACTAGTCCAACGGGGCTTCAACTCCTCATATTAAAAATGGTTCAACAGTGGACCTCTGTCTGCCGGGATTGTTGAATGAAAAAATGGCATTCGGTTCAACGGTCTGTTTCAAAATCGGCAAACGAAGGTCCCGTGTTGGCCTCCCGTTGAACGATTGATTGGACGTTCATTGGACCAATGATTCAACGTATTGGACCAATGAAGGACCACCGTTGAACGTTTTTTTCTAAGAGGGTATTTTAAGACCTGATGAGCCGAAGATAAAATGCGAACACGGAAAATAAAAACTATCTATTATTTGAGTTCTTTCAGACCCTGTCAGCTTGGAGCGAAATCAATCTTCAGTTCAGCAACGCCATCGCACGGTGTCACATTCAACATATCATGTCAATTGTATGGGTGCGCAGTGCTGCTATTTTGGCGCACACGAATTTGACATTTCTCTCCCCTACTTCTGTGTACGAGATTCGATGCGGACTCGCCTGAGGGCGTCATGTTCGCAAAAAAGGATGTTGCCAATGATTTGTTCGGGAAATATGAGAGCTGGATATCTTGTTAATATGATGTCTTTGGTTCTTTTTACTTAATTTTGAGTACTTTTGAATCTTTTCTTTCGTTCGCTCCTTCCATTGTTGTCAAAATACAAAGAGCAAAACCACCCAACAGCGAGAGTTTCGTTCAATAAGCCAAAATTAAGTAAACCGTACCAACTTGAAATTGAGTCAATTCGATTCAACTGTAGAGTAAATATAACTTACCATTGAGTAGATATAACTAATCTTTAAGTATTTTTTTCCACGTGCTTTACGGAAACTATCTAGAGCCACTTTACCAAAAAATAGGTTATTGAACGGAACCCCCAAATTTGGTGGAATGAACTTAAAATTAGGTTGTTTTGCGGTTCCGTGAAGAAATCGAAACGAAATATCAGCTGTTTTTCAAAGAAGGGCAAAACTAACATTGACAGCAAATGGAGAAAAACATCGATGAAAGTTTCGACTTTGGTTTCAAATGCTATTTAGAAATTATCGTATATTCTCAGATCAATTTTTGATTGATTGATAAACTGTTGGTTTATCTTTAAAAGGCATACAAAAAATAACTTTTATGCTTCCTGTATAAATTATGTAGTTACTCCCTTGCGCATTTTTCGTGAAATCGGTTGGTTTTTGCGACTAAGATAAAGCTGCGGGTAATTTCGTCTCATTTTCTATTTCCAGTAGTCGTCTCATTTACTATTTCTTTCGTCTCATTTACTATTTCCAGTAGTAAAAGGTTCGTAAACCAATAAAAAATAAAGAAAATAAATAGTTTCGCCCTTTCTTACTACCAATTGAAGTATCGCCCTGTTTGTCGGCATGAAACACGGAGGGCGAAATTAACGTAAACAAATGGAATGACAGTTTCGTTCTTTATAGTTCTTTGTATTACTACCCTCTTAGGAAAAAAAAAACGTTCAACGGTGGTCCTTCGTTGTGCCAATACGTTAAATCATTGGTCCAGTTAACGTCCACTTTCGACTTTCGTTTGCCGACTTGAAACAGACCGTTGAACCGAATGCCATTTTTTTCGTTCAACAACCCCGGCAGACAGAGGTCCATTGTTGAACCTTTTTTAATATGAGGAGTTGAAGCCCCGTTGGACTAGTTTTACTGGAGAATTTCTGAAGTTTATTCCACTTATTTTTTTTAAACCAACACTACATACCTGCACCGACGACACGACCTGCCACTCGTATATCAAAACTGTATCGCAAATTTAAGTACCCCCCAGTAACTCGTAATGTCAAAATCAAATCACTTTTCAATAACAGCTACCATGGTTACTATTTATAAAGAAATGTAGAATGTAAATAAACGTGGAAGTGATGTGGTTAATGTTACAGGGATTAATCCGAAGTACTCCGTCCGACCGAAGTTGGATTTCTATTTGGGGACACCTGCAAGGCCAAAACTAAATTTGGATGCACATCGAAGGTGGCATTCCTGGAACTGGTAGCGGATATGATGAAATATGAATATGAATATGATACTGACGCAGAAATATCCCAGTGCTTGATTGGAACAAAGATCATGTAAAAAATGAAACTATTCAACATGGCTGTAAATATTGGTATAAACTTTATGTTGTAACTAATGGCGTTTTCGTTTTTAATTTACACTGGTGCTGTGCTACACTGAGGGATGAATAAACGAACAAAACTGACGAAAACATAAACAGTAACCATTGACTACAATAAACGATTCCATTGCTCAGAGCTACACGCTACACCAAACTCGCGGTTTTCCAAAAATTTTGAATTGTTTTGGTATAATGATACCAACAGAAAACTAGTTATTCCATGTTAAATATTGAAACAAACGAATACATTTTATTACATGTAAAGGGCAATCACAATCTTAGGAAAACGGACAATTTGCACAACGCAAAAGCAATTTTCTTCGCTGTTATTGAGCGAAAATTTAAAAAGAACTATTAGTTGGGTACATCTTTTTAATTAAACTAATCGTCGTTGTGCAGAGTGCAGATTGAGAAACAAAATTGAATTGTATAGAGAAATGTACTGAAGACTTTACTTTGTATCTGTAGTGATCTTTAAGTATTTCATTTTAGGCGGGTGATCGATCTTTCAGCTTAGTAACAGAACTCTGGACCGGTCAGCATTACTACACTTCCATCGGCTAAAAATCAGTAGTAACGAAAAAAATATCGCACTAGTTGTACTGATCTGTAGTATTAATATCCTGAAAGCTATTCTGTCCCAAGTACAAGGCGCTGGTGCGACTGATGTAGCATTCGTGAACATGAGCTTGTGGTAGTTTGATGTACATCTTTCGCCTATATGCAAATGAAGAACCTTTCAGATCCGCTACGTGGATTCTACCGATTAAAAATTAGTTGAATTTTCTATACAATCTCTGTCCAACCAGACTTAACGTACCTAATACAAGCCCTTTTCGATATTCCGGGATCTCTTTTTCAAATTGTTTGTTTATTTATTCTAGGGTCCCTTGGTAACTAGCTCGTAGCAACTTAAACAGTGTTGCTCAATAAGATTATTTTTAACATTATCAAGGGGTCGTTAAATTTATGGTAACTGGCGGTAAATCGTCAACGGACAATTTTAATGCTAATTTTTCTTCGGAGTGTCTGGTCGACGACACGACCTGCCACTCGTCTATCAAAACTGTATCGTAAATTTAACTACCCCTCAGTAACTGGAAATGTCAAATCGAAAACGCAAGTGAATTTTTTTAAACTGGCAGCACAAGTGCATATATTATTGATTTTGAATAACAGTCACCATAACCTTGGTTACTGCATATCGAAGGCAAGATGAATGTAAACAAAATGAATTTCAGATCGGTTATTATATTACGGAACATTTAAATGGATTTACCTGCCTCGAGCGTAATGTAAAAATTGAGGAGTATGAGCTATGTCTTTTATAAAGGCAAGTTTAAAATTCAAGTCTTAGGGACATTGGGATGCATAACTCACTGCTGACTGCTGCCGTTGTGTGATAACAGCTCAGCGCAAACCAACGAGGAAGACATGGAAATGACCGGCAACGAGCTGAGCGAGGCTAGTGCTCTGCGGTACCTACATAACGTACGGTAAAATGATTTCTTTGTGAAATTCCACTAGTAATCAACAAGGTGAAATACTGTTTCCCCTGCTGCGCAATCAACCGAACACTAATAGAACTATTCCACCGTTTTCAAAACATGTTTATTTGTTTTGGGGTTCCTTGGCAACTAGTCCATAGCAACTTTAACAGTGTTGCTCGAGAAGATTATTTTTATCATTTACAAGGGGTCGCTAGATTTGTGGTAACTGGTGGTAAATCGTTAGCGAACAGTTTTAATGCTGATTTTTCTTCGGAGTGCCTGGTCGTGTCGTCGCCTGCACAGTACTTCTACTTCACGTAGAATAACAAAAAATTTTCTTTCTATATGAAGGTAACACCTAATTTTCACACTATTTTTGCAAGAGAAAAAACATCAACAAACTGTTCCAGCAAACTGAACGAATATTTCGTGGAGTATGTCGTAAGATTGAGATTTTTTAAGCTGATATGTACTTTTTGTACAAACTAAAAACCCCTAAATGTTTATTTTCTTTTGTTTCGTGTAATCATGTTTGATTTTATGAGATGATGTCACAGAGAACAGACATCCAAGCTAGTACAAACTTTTTCAAGAAAGCTGTGTAAAGCATAAAAGTAAAAATCCGTTCAAAACAACCCTTGCGCACGACTTCACATGCGTGAATTATCATTGTATGAAAGCCCGAACCGAAGAGCCCATAAGGGAAAACGGGACTGCTCGAAACGCTTCTTCAGGGGAATTGCTACTTGGAAATTGCTTTTTAACCCAACCGTTAAATTTCTTACACAAATTGAAATCTCTATTTGGATATCTGTTCTCTGTGATGATATGTTGACCAATATCAAGATCCGGAGTTTGTTTCGGTTTAGTTGAGGTTATTTTGAACGCTAGAAAAAAATTCAATAGGTGGTAAAAAGCAATTTTTCATCTTAACATCACATATTCGGTTAAGTATGTGCATCTATACGATCCTTCAAGTGACATTTCTTAATGTACGTGACGGATAAAATCATTTGAATATGATTAACATAACATTTTTTCACATGTTGAAATTGGAATTGAAAATTTTCAATGTTTGATACAGAATCTTGAGTGTTGCAAAAATAACAGAGTTAGAAAATGATATTCATCATACAAAAATTGATTTTGCGCATGAATAAATGATGTAAACAATTTATAAATGATTTCACATGTGGGAATTTGTTTTCCTTTGCAATTTGACATCATCATCATCATCCTCGCACTCGTACGCCACTAGTTGTGAAACACAACGTTAGATCGCGCATCGCTCTATCACGCAGAGAAAAATATTGTAAAAATAACTAAATTTCGGTTTCACGCAACGATTTATTTCGTTGAAATAGTGACAAAAGAAAATCTGATTTGAAATTGCAAATATTGTTGCTTGAAGCTACAAAACAAGATATTTGATTTTGCTCAGTGCATTAGTTTGTTTCAAGAAATATTTTGTTAAAAATAATAAATATTTTACTTGCGTGTTCCTGTCAATTTCTTGACAAACGATTCCATGGTAAATTCAACTTTCAAAATAAGTTTAAAATGAACTAGCTTTAGATAAAGATAATATTATTAGTTCTTTGAATTTATAAACTTGGCAGTAGAAATGAATGATAAGATTCAAACCTAAAATAATTAGTATTTCAACATACGCTTTTGTTTGTTAAAATCATACATTTTTGTTTGTCATTATTCTTGAATAGAGATTTCTTTCAAACTAATTTTCAGGGTAATTTTTTAAACTAATTTTTTTTCGATTTTTATCCATTTGAAATTGTCTATTTCTTCCAACAGCATTTGGGCCCTTTTGTCGATCAAGTTTTTCAAATGCCACCGAATGCCACAATCAATGATTCGGTGCTCCATTAGTCTGGTCAAGATAGAATTCCTGCATCTGTAAAAAACGTGTTATGTAATGTAATGCAAGTTTAGTGAAGTTTTTCAATTATCCATACATACACTTGAACTATTAAAATTGAGGTCTTTTAATAATAGAAAAGAAAGAAACACTGAAATTTTCCTTCTAAAACACGTGCAAACTTTTTCGATTATACACGGGAGAAAAATTCTCTGGTTTATGAGAAACAAAACTGATACGATTAATTCAAACAATAAACTTATTTGTCATTACACAAATAAGACCATAGATAAAATGAACCAATTTTTTTCTTGATATAAATGTAAAACACGATTGAATTAACAAATACGTTGCCAATAACTTCAACTCAACTTTTGTTGACATGTAATAAATGGCTGATTTATTTCAACGATAAAATCTGCCGAAACAAACCAAGTTTTTCGTTAGCCAGGATGAGAATTTGTCTTCAAATCAAATAGATATAGTTGTTGATGTAGAAGGAAGAAATTGGTTCAAAATAATCATATTCTAGCTTGAAATCAACTGAAATCATATTTTAAAATCTACTGACTGTTTTGTTATTTTAAAGAAGCTCAATTTCTCTGCGTGATAATGTCGTTTTCACTTGAGAAAACTGAAACTGACCCAGGATAGTTTCATCAAACAAACACTTTTAACGAAACGGTGTTGGTATCGTATTTGGCAACGTGGATCTGAGCAAACTTGACATAAAAACCAGGATCGAAACTGATTCGATTTTCAGTTCAACAATGTTGAAACAAGGTTCGAAACTACACTGACAAAAATTTGCACGATCGATTCATATGTAAAAAGCACTTTAATTAAATATGCTTTTTCATTTCAATACATTACCAAAGCGATTTGTTTTAAGATTTCATGTGCAAATTCACTAAGATGCTAGATTAGATTATTTTTCACTTAGCTTCGATGTGTTTTTCCTTTGGATGTGATGTGTTTTGCTATTGAATCGAATTACATGTGTTAAACACTCCATTTTCTAGTGTAAATGAGTACATCACAAATGTATGTGCAAAACACTTGGTTCGGTCAACTCTGTTTCACTTGAAATCTATGTGGAAAACTATGTGACATTCGTTTGAAATTCATATAGAATCTAGAGGTAACGATATATCTTATAGTTTTGAAGTGCATTTCAGATATATGTAGCATGATTTCCGCTAAATATCAACAGTTTCACACTCATTTTATGAGTTAAGAGTATATTTTAATAAATTTCATGTGTTCTACAAGTACCCACATTATCGAAATGACGGAATGAGCAATGAATTCTTACTCGACTGCATGATTTTTTAGTGCTCGATCGGTTCAGTGCTAGAATTTTCGCCTGAGTTGGCTGCTCGATCAACCTGATTGACAGTGACATTTAAAATGTCATTGAATATTCGCTCATTTTATGAATGTGTTAGTGTGACATTTAAGCGACTTAAGCCATTTCACTACACTCCAGCTAGAGGAATGGATGATGCTGACTAAGGTAGGCCGTTTTGTTAATTTCCAGCGAATTTCAATAGTTTATGTTGGGATTCTAAGAAGAACTGGTTATTTACTAGTTCTGTATATCCGAAAAACATGAAGATTTAAATATGTATATACAGTTATATAATGTTTTCGTTTAAAAATTAAAAAATCAGCACGAAAACGTGCAAAATCAGGAAAGAAGAAGAAGAAGACAAATTGACAATTCAGTCCGCATCTTCTCACTCAATTCCGAATGATTTCCGAATCAACCGGTTGTCGGCGAACCGGTTCATTCGGCATCGGTTGTTGCACTGGAGTTGGAATTGATTCGGAATCCATTATGATTTCCACATGAAATTCCGAATGAAAATTTCTCGCCGATTCGGAATTGATTCGGAATCCATTCGGATCTGATAATGTGGGTAGTGATAGTTCTAACAAATACAAATAATAATACCCCTAAGTCATATACAAACGAACCGCTAATGTTTGGTTCACAGCCTGAACAAGTAAGCCTAGCAAATTACTCCCTTTCATTGCGATAGTTTGAAAATGTGGAAGGGGATCGTTTCTGGCAACGCTTTATGCTAGTTGCTACGGTGCAAAACAAACTTGTTTGTTTATGTTTATCGTTACTGTATTAAACTGCAATAATCAGTCTAAATATCACCGGCACTAGCACAAAAGATGAAAAATGAACACAAACACCCACGAATCTACAAATATCAATACAGCTAGTAGTATATTCATGGTGGCTTAACCATTCTAGATTATTGTTTAACTTCAATTTGGCTTGTGATCTTGATTATCAGATAAAAACTGTTTGTTTATTTATTTTTCACTATAATAAACAGTAACTATGGTGAACTTGTTCTTACCCTTCAGTGTTGCTAGTTTTATAAAAAAACTCGTTAAAGTACATTGTCACTCTGACAGTGTACCGCACGATGCAAAATGTGTCCTTGAAAATTTGTCGAAGTATTCCGTATTATAATTTGTATTTGGTTCTAATACTTTGCACATAATGCTAGCGTGCAAATTATATTCAGTGTAGCTTCAAACAAACGGTTTGGCAGCAGTTCGGGGGAAACTGGGTTAGGTGTGGCATCAAGCGTAATTGACAATAATGTAAACGTGAAGGTTTTTTGAAGCTTTTTCATGTTGAAACGGTTGATGTAAATGACGCAGAACAGTTACTGTCAGATGACTGGTCGATCGCAGCGTAACGATCAGGCCGATATCGTACTCAATCGATCCAATAATCGGACCGATGCCTCTCGACAAAATCCACTGGGGTGTTTACTGAAATCATTCTAGAATGACGGATGCAGACAAATGTTTTTGCGAACGCGGTTTGATTTTCTATTTGAGTTTTGTTTGTAAGAATTTCAGTATACCGAATATCTTATTTTTGTATGATTCAATTTAAGAAACAACAATGAAAGTGACAAAGCACAAGAAAGCAAGAAAATATCTTAGCTTTTACATAAATAATTTCGGCTTTCGAGAACCCCTACTGGTGTTGATCGACGGAACGTTTTGCCATGCAGCTTACAAGGTAATAGTGTAGTAATTTAAACAATAACTGAAATAATATCGACTCCACAACTCATGTAGGCACGTATCCAAATTGAAGATCAACTCAAAAAATACTTTCTGTCGGATTTGAAGCTGATTGTCACTGCTTGCATTATCACGGAAACGGAAAACATTGGGGGTCCACTAGTGGCCGTATGTCAGTTACTAAAAAAGTATCTCGTGCATAAATGCGGCCATGAGAAACAACCAATCTCCGGGTCGGCTTGCATACGGGCGATGACCAAAACATGTAAATATATAGTTGCTACACAGGACAGAGATCTGCAGGAATGGATATGTGCTCGGCCCGGTATTCCATTATTTTATCTGCATAATAGTTTGGTTCCTACATTGGTACAGCCGTCTGAAGCAAGCGTTAGGGCGGCTGCCAGCAAAACCCAAGCCAAGGTCCAAGTTCGGGAGGTTGACGAGCAGAGGTTAGCTGTCTTGAAAAGGAAGCAAGGAATTTCGGATACCAGTGAGCAGCATCCGATGAAAAAAGTAAGAAAAATCAAAAATCCTAATCCGTTATCCTGTAAGAAATCTAAGAAAAAGAAACCAACCGACAAACGAGATCCAGTGCGGGACCATGCAATCGAGAAGCCGAAAAGGAGAAGAGTTAGGCTACCGAAACATGTTAAGGAACAATTGAAAAATAACACCACAATGTGTTAGTTATTAATTTTCAGCTAATAAACAGATTGTTATGATAAAATGAAACTATAAGTATGGTCGAGTGTGGAATGTTTGAAAAAAATGCTTGGTGGGAACTTTTCATAATCGATAATCACTATCATTAGTTGACGATGCACTTCGGTGTATTTTTAAAAAGTTTCCTTTTAAATAGATGTTTACACGTTTTTCAGTGATGAGAAGAAGCAATTGAAAAATGTTGGATATCGAACAAATTCGGTTATACGCCTTTAGCATTAAATTAGACTAACAGCTGAATGACTCATTTTTGAGTTATATATTGAAAATTTTGTCATAAAATGCTGCTCACATTTGCAATGACATGACAAAAGATTGATGTTGTTACGTAAAGCTAGTAAAGGAAGACGTATTTACGTCAAAAAATTCATGGAGTCTGTTAGTTGAATTCTCGTGAAAATAGACCCTAATCTGCAGTGACTTTACTATGCTTAACACGTGATATTTCACTACTCAATACAACAAATTTTATTTTAACATGGTTTTACATTTGTAGTGTATTTCATTGAAATGATGCTTTTGATTGAATGTTGTCGAAAAAGAATATGATTAATATCTTTGTGAAATTGTTTTTTTTAGTTTTGGAGAAAGCTTCAAAACGCGTCAAATATATGATAGCGGTCGAGTTTTAAACCGTTCAAAAAACGAATTAAATAGGATAAAAACCTGTTTAACAATCGCGTGAGAACGATTGGTAAAACAAGAAAAAATATCCTAAAACAAAATCATTATTTTGATTCTTTTCGAAAAACTTCAATTTGTAAAGTTCATTGATCCGAAACGAAAACGATAGAACTAAAAAAAATGCAGATTCGATATCTGACCGGTCGGAAGTCTTACTCTCAGCAGCATTCCGCAGTCTATTTCCACAGGCATCAGAATTGCTTGAAGCCCAATCCTTGAATAGCAATCAGCAGCATCTTCATGCTGGTCGCTAGCGGATTGCCAGGATTTGCAGTCAGATAGGTTTGACAGTTTTGATTTAACTCGCGCATCACTTTTGGTGCATGTTCCTTTGTGATCGGGTCCATGAAGTTCAAACTCACAATGGAATCCGAGAGATACCTATTAGTTAGATCAGCATAAAACAAACGGAAAAAGAGTTTGACATGAGCACGTAATTTAAGAAATTTGGATTGGTTATATTACCTGTGCTTGAGTTCGTTGTGATTGGCCATGTCTGCGGAGATTTGCTGAATCAGCGAGAGTAGCACCGTTTGCTCCAGCGGGCAAGGACTGAATACATGTTTGTAGTCTGCTTTTTCCAACGTATAATCTACCAGCGACAAATCATTGGAAAGAAGTGCTTTGTGGAAGGCTTTGTTTATCTGTCCATTGGCAAGTAACTGCCGGATTTGCTCTTGAATGTCTACATTCGAAGGGGCAGGCGTTTGAGCTTGAGATCGCACAGCTGAGAGTACGGAATCTTCGAGCGAGGAGGCTTGCGCTTCCAGTCCTTTTTCGATTTCGTATCTGATGTTTTCCCGAATAACCTTAAGCAGACTGGTCTGCAGTAGCTTAAAATCACGAGTAATATCTTCCCGCAGCACAACTGTGTTCGTTTTGAACTGCCGTTCGCTGTCGGTGTTGACGTGTTCCGGTACCTTTCGTACGAGCTCAATAAGTTCAGCTGTTCGATCTGTAACCTGCTTGTTTTGTTCAAGGTATTTGTCCATTTTTTGAATATCTGTAAAATAAATTACGTTGTTACGCACATGAAATCGAATTTTTTTCAGAAAGTAACCATACATTCTTTTGTTCCTGCGGAAAACGCAGTATTCAGTTGACGAAACAATTCTTGCGATGATTTCTCATAACCCGGAAGAATGACGTTGCGAACGGACTCGTGATACACTCTTTCCAATCCGTTACGTACTCCAGCTTGGATGGTTGCCGATAATGTATCGATGAATGGCTGTTGAACCCATAAAAACATAGTTATGAAAAGGATTTTATATTTTTATATTCGCCCCTTCCAAATTACTTACTTGGCTACGGATCATCTTTTCCAGGTTGCTTCGAAACAGGGCATCGAAATTATTGAACCTGGTTGTTATGTCCATCTTTATGATGTGTGTCATTTGGTCCACCTTTGCATTAATGTGTGGTATCACAAACCGTTGAATTTCCGCAATGATCGTCGCGGTGAACCGCTCGATCATATGCGTATTCATTATCTGGGGTAGAGCTTGAATGAGACCATCCCGCAGTTGTCGGTTCTGGTAGACGACACAGGCTTCTACTTTGCCTGATTGCTGTCGGTCATATCGGGCGAAACAGTCATCCATTTTCTTGAAAATTGACATTTCTAACTTGTGGATTGCTGACGAAAACCGTTGTGCTTCTTCGGAACGGGTCTTATGCAAATCGTGTACTTGTGAGCGAAGATCAGTAATTTGACGGGACTGTGTTTGCACAATATCCAGGAGCAAATCCATTTTCTGGGTTAAATCGTCTAGTTGCTTAGAGTTTTGTGGTGTGGTCACAACCATCGGTGGCTGCGGTGGAGGTTGCTGTGCTGTTGTTGTGGAGTTATTTTGAGGTGGATGTGGTACCTCTGGGACTTTGGGCCACCCTCCGCTTCTTGAGGATTCATTTTTGTTGACTTTATCATGCACCGGTTCTGATTTGACGAATCCATGTGGCAGCTGATCTTGATTGATCGGTTTTACCTCTGAACGTTTTTGTACGGGCTCTTGGGTTTGCTGTACTCTCCGCTGTAACTCGTCATCATCATCGTCGTCGTCTATGTTTTTAAAGTTGTACCCATCGTCGTCCTCTTCGTCATCGATTATTTCATTTTCCAGATCATTCAATTCATCATCATCTGCCCCGATCCCATCCGTTTCATCCAGTAAAATGTTGTCCGAGTCGTAGTACTCGTTCAGACAGTCATTGTCTTTGAGTGAGAGAATCTCCTGAACTTCGCGACTGGGACTGGATCCTCCACTGGCGAGCATTTCAGTCGAAGGCATCGGTGGGACTGGTGGTGTTTCTAGAGAAAAGAAGCAAGTTAGAACGTGTAAAACCCTAGTTCCGATGTACAACATACCCAGCAATACTTTCTGCTGTAGTTCAACTGACTGTCGAACCTTGGCCTGCTCCTGTTCTTCGATCATGGTGCTGTTGACAATGTTCAGCATATTCAAAGGAGATGGTTTCTCCTTAAGGCTTTCGTTGGGCGACGTTATGCTACTGCTGTTCATTTGCTGCTGCTGCTTCGTGACATTGGCCAACATAAGTAGGGTATTCAAAACGTCCGGATTGACGGTTTCGTCGGTTTTGTGTGTATCTGAAACAAATATAAGTGAAAAGTGGATCTAATTATTATAAAATTGGATTTTGAGAGCAACGGAAATTCGATACGAGTAGTCCAATTTTTACCCATCCAGAGTTATTATGGATTCAGATCAAAAATTGGGAAGCTAACCTGATGAACGAAGAACATTTCAAAAATGAAAAACTGTAGTCTAAAAATGTAGCAGTTCTGTGGGTACAGACGCAGAAATGCAAAAACGAATATTTTCGCTCTACGAACAAAATAACAATGGTATTTATAAATATACTACGCGAGAATTGAACTTAAATCTTGCGAATTAACTAATTTTTCCTTCAACTACTGGCAACATTGCCACACAACCGTTTCGTTAAGCTCCCTGTAAAAAGTCCATCAAATATGTTTCAGAGTTATCAATTTTTGGTCCAGTGCAGATCCCGTGTATTCAACATTAGAATTACTCGGTTAATTTTTCAAAAGGGCGTATAAGCAAGTAACAGTTTCTCTTTGTTTACTTTCTCTTTTATTAATTAATAAAGCGGTTTCCACGTTTATCACTCAACTCTTTGCATGAAATGATACCCGAAACTTTCGACTTTCAAACAGAATAGTGATATCAAAGAAAATCATTTTAATCACATCACAATAATCGAAAGAGAGAGTGATTAAAGAGAAACTGTCACTTGCTTATACGCCCTTTTGAAAAATTACCCGAGAATTCGAAATGAATTCTGAATCAAATCCGAGCGAAAAACTTCCATTCAAAATTCCATTTGGAATTCAGTATGAATTCTGATTCAATGCGGACTCCAATGCAACAAGCGATTCCGAATGAATTTCGCTTCCAACCGATTGGTTTGGGAAACTGTCGGAATTGAGTGAGAAAGGGCGAACTGAATTGTCAATTCTTTTTCTTCTTTTTCTCCGATTTTGCACATTGTCGTGCTGATTTTTAGTTAGATTCGAAGTAAAAGTATAGCTGAATATATAAATTGTAGTCTTCAAGTTTTTCGGACATGTGTGCACTGCTAATGTATGAAATCAAATGAAACAGTTCGTTGTAAATGAAAACTAACGATTGTGGAATGGATTTTTGCTTGTGTTTTCAATACAATATACTATCAATATACTTTCAGGGGCTGGGGTCAACTAGGAGATTGATAGATAGATGCCGTTTGAAATCCGGCGAAAAAAGTACAGGTGTGTAATGTCAGAGACATAACTGGATGTCGTGAATACGAATAAAACTGACACTCTTTCTTTATACTTCCGAATATCAATTAGTTGATCGATTGTGTGAATTGTGAAAGCTTTCCCATGTTTCACTACTAGAATTTGAAACGATACACCCAAACTACAGAACAGATTAGTTACATCAAACTTTCTGACGCACAAATATTACAAAACAACCAGTATAGTTCTTTGATAAAATATTGGTAGTTTTGGAAAGAACCTTCTATGAAGGCGTGCGTGAAGGGCCAAATTGTATAATTTTCTAAGATATTAAACACTGATTTGATATAAATGATTTTGAACACTGTTGCGAATTTAGAACTGTGAAAATTGCAAAAAAAACTATTCATATTATCTTAGATTTGCACTGCACTGCTAATTTTAATTTTCGATTAACGAAGAAGCAATCTTTATAGTTCTTTAGGTAACATTTAGAGCCATTAGAAAGGCTGATTTTGCATAATGTTCCACATTGTAGTCCATTTCCCGTTGTATTTTGCTCCAATGCAAACGACCACCAACAGGATGATGTAATCGATCTTCTTCGAAGGGAAACTGGCACTGCAACCTGAGCGTTTGAGGTTTTGTACAACGCTAAAGGTCTGCTTTCATTACTAGTGACTGCTGCTCTCGACGATCGAAGTCCACATGAAATCACGACCTGAGCGTTTAGGCTTTATACCACGCAAAAGGTCTGCTTTCATCGCCGACTGCTCCACCTGACGACTGAAGTCCAAATGAGAGCACGACCTGAGCGTTTGAGGTTTGATACCACGCAAAAGATCTGCTTTCATTATTGACGACTGCTCCACCTGACGATTGAAGACCAATCGAGAGCACGACCTAAGCGTTGGAGGCTTCATACCACGCAAAAGGTCTGCTTTCATTGACGACTGCTCCACCGGACGACTGAAGTGCAAATGAGAATTGCAACCTGAGCGTTTGAGGTTTTTAATCACGCAGAAGGCGCACTCTCCGAAGCTGCTGGTCCCACGACGTCTGCTTCCGTCCAACGCACAAGAAGAAATGATCGATTTTGACCACGGTTCCCCTTTTATACGCAGTCAATTGAAGATATGTGCCTGACTACCTCAAAATCGTCGTCCTTGCGTGAAAAAGCCAAGTAAAAGTAAAGAGTTTTCCGCGTTGTATTCAAAGTTTGAGAAAACTTCATTTCTGAGTTGTTTGTAGTTATCTCACACTGTTCAAAATATTATCTTAAATTCCTGACCATATTTTTGATGAAATGGTGAAAGAATTATGTTGCTACCGTTAATACAAGTCGAGATATTCACGATTAAGTTCTGCCCATTCTTCCATATGGCTAATTTTGAAAAGGCACCCCATAGTAAAGTAAGTCGTATTCACGACAAAAAAAACCTAACTAAGAATAGATCCACTGGGTTCCTGCTATCATGTCGTAAAAGGCGACAATTGCAGGAGTTTTTTTTCCTTCAGTTATCATATTGATGTGGAACACATCTTTGGTTTCCATATAGGGGTGCAAATTGGAAATTCAAGGGTAAATACAAGTAGACATGTGCTCAGCTTTTGAACACAGCTTCACCAATTGATTGAAAATATTTCTACGTATTGATTTGAATGTTCATAGCCATGTATTTTCTTTTATAGATCATTGAAATGTTGATTAATAACTAGCAGTGTCCTATTTTGTCTGCTTAAAATCATCGGCATACCGGATTTTCCTAACGTAGACGACGATTTTGAAGGAGTAAGCGATAAAGCAATGGTAAAGCATCGCTCTGATTGGTCAATCGATGCAAAAGCGGAACTGTTGGAAGCACGCGAATCTATAAATATAAGCGAAATTATAGCTAACGTTTCAGTCCTACGTGTAGCATGCCAGAGATAGGTTGTTGCTAGACAGCAAGACAAAACACGCTATAAAACGACTTGAAGCTCTAATTGATGTGCTCTGATCTTGTGTCATGCGAGTTTGGATGAAATTTCGAGTTATGTCGTTTTTGCAGGAGAAATTTGAAGCTATTCCAAGGTAAATTTTGAGTGCTTAAGATTAATTTCTAATTTATATAAGATGAACTCGATTAATAACAGTTCGGGAAACTTTATCGTTTCAACCGAAATCGCCGAATGGTAGTAGTTTCGATGTAACAATAGAATTAAAACAAGAAACATATCTGGCCAACGGTGATGAAAGTGATCAGTCTTGCATTTCACGAAGGAATGAAGCATCAAAATTATTGCAATTTTCTTGAAAAATCAACACAATTTATTTAAACTTCTTGCTTTTTCCAATAATGCTCTTAAGCGCAGCTTTCACATCATATTCGACGATTATTGGTGGTGTTTTGTAGTTTTCTAGAAATATCACCAGTTATTTGAAAGCCTATTGATGGAAAATTAAATTTAAAGTCTTACAATTAAAATAAAATAATTATTTTTCGAACTATTCATTTTTTTTCAAGACTACCACTGTATCAGTCTTTTAAAGGCTATCTGTAAAATCAGTCCTTCTTAAAACTTAGGCAAGCTAGGAGTGTATTCTAGAAATGGGCAAAACCGTTCATTTCAAAGAACTGTTGAAAACTTGATAGTTGCATCGAAAGAATTAGTTCTATTGAACCGTTCTTTCGTTTTTTCTGAAACTTTGTATGTTTCTTCGAAAATAATATGAGAGCTATAAATTATATTTTGTAGTAAGCAGATTCAATAATAATAAAGTATTTTTGCTAGTGTTCTAACAATAATCAATCTCTAACGAACATTTTCAAAGTTCGCAAACTTCTACCAGATTCCTCAAACCAGCAAACGTTTCGAAAGACTATTCTATTGAGAAGAATAGAGAGCTATCGTTTTTCAATAAAGAACTCCAGTACACTCAATCTTCGAGGAAAACTAGTTCTTTTGAACCGTACGCGGACTGTCCATCGCTAGTATATTCCAATACTTTTTTAGCCTGGTATAGTATACGGTTAAAAATTTAAAATGAATGAACTAAAGCACAACACTCCTCCCTCAAACCCGATTACGTCTAACAACCAGTGGTGTCTCGTGACAAAATTTACGGGTTATGCACTGCTTATATGGTATGATATCAGAACCGTTTCGACGTTGCAACTGAGACATCAATTTGTTTTCAACTGCCATAAGCATGAGCCACTGAAGCCTCTCCTGAATGTGTGCATACAAGTTTTTACAGAGCCTAATTGGCCAGTTGTGCAGTGCACGAGGTGCACATGAGAACGAGAGGCCATTGATAACCACATATACGATATTCTTTCAGAGTTGGGTTCTGGCGATAGAACAAAATCCGTCTAGAATTATTAAAATGTGCGCTTGTCACTTTGGAAAAACAACAATAATCTATGCTTCTAGTGACTGAGATGACAGCTTTGTCGATTTTGTGAATTCTATTGAAATCAATACCAAGATTACTAAACAAGTATTGTCACAATTTCACATTACTAAGACAAATTTTCGTGAAATAGGGGAAATCATTGGCTGGCAACTAAAAACACGGCCCCTAAGAATTCTTAAAAAAAAACTATCAAACATGTAACCTGATGTTACTTTAACCATTATGCATAACATTATTCTGAAATTGGAAGAAAAACACTAGAAAGGTCCTAAGTGCAAATGACTGTTCCTCTTTCTTTCGATTATTACGGTCCTATAGGCAATCCTGCTATCTTACACTTTGTATAGAATAACGACTTAAACTATCCACTTTCGATCTGCTGTTAAACATTATAATTTAAAGAGAAACTAAACAAAGAGAAACTGTCATTTCTCGGTTAATTTTTCAAAAGGGCGTATACGCAAGTGACAGTTTCTCTTTGTTTACTTTCTCTTCTATTAATTACCAAGCGGTTTCCACGTTAATCACTCAACTCTTTGCATGAAATGATACCCGAAACTTTCAAATTTCAAACAGAATAGTGATATCAAAGAAAATCTATTTAATCACAGCACAATAATCGAAAGAGAGTGATTAAAGAGAAACTGTCACTTGCTTATACGCCCTTTTGAAAAATTACCCGAGATTTGCACTTGGAATCTTTTCTAATATTTGTCGAGATTTAATAGAAATCCAACAGAAGCATCCAAATTATCCTTATTTTTCATTATGAGCATTGATTATGCTGTTATTGATGACAACCAAGAAAGCCCTTATTGATTTAAAATTGCTGAGGTGTTGGCTTCATTTTCAATGGATTGTGCACCATTGAACCTGTGAGGAACAATAAGAAGTTTCAAAACTTGTACTGAACTTCTAGTTCAAATACAAAATGGCCTTCATCTTTTCATTTATTGTATCAGGAAAATCATGATGCGGAAAATCGTTACTGTGATTAGGACTAGTAAATTTTTTCCCGGATTTGCACTAAAATTCCCGACTTTTTCCCGGTAAAACCAAATTCCCGACTTTTTCCCGATTTTCCCGGTCACTTGCCACCCTGAAATTGGATCTCACTCACTTTAAGTAGTATGGGAAATAATTATTAGGACTACAATGTGACAGCTGATTTTACAATAAATAAACAAAGTATAGGTTGAGGTACGGTTTTTTTAATAACTCGAATCATTCTGAAAGGACCCGAATGAATCCATCTCAATTTGTGTCTAACTTGGTGATGATGTTAACTTGGTTAACAAGGTGGATTCAGGGTGGCAAGTGAATGGCCGGTTTCAATTTCACGATTTTTCCCGGTTTGTGAGATAAAAATTCTCGGTTTTTGGAATCAAATCGTCTCTTTTTAGTTTTTTTTTTCAAATATTCCATTAATTCAAGATTTAAACAGATATCCCATGTCCAATAAAGAACATTATAATAGACCCGCTAATTGAGGATTGCAACACTTGCGAATATCTCGATGCCTAAATAGGTAATATTCATTTTTACTAGTACATATGAGAAAAGCATACAGCCTTTTTCTATTCATCTAGGGGTTCTGGTTACACATAACCGATTCCTTCCGAGCGCATATGATTGTTTTTATTATTTTTTGGTGTACATATCATAACTAAATATGATAAACCAACAAGGAAAATACATCAATAAGAAACTTCAAAGCATACAGAACTTTCTTCGTTCCTTCCGCAAGTGCAAATTTTAGTACGGCGGTAAATTTATAAACGGCATAATGGCACAGCGAACCTAACACAATATCGTACACTGAGCCAAAATCTCCCATTGGATTTACATGAAAAATCACATACTTATTGAAAAAAGCCCACCACATTATATTCATATGCATCGTGTAACATTTATATGTTAATTTATAATATTTAATTGAAATCTCGATAACTTTTAAGTGTACAGCACTTACACCTTATGTGTGAAGCACGTAGGTAGATTTCATGTGTAAAGCAAATATAAATTACGTGATTGTAAGCTGTGAAAATTGTTTGAAATAAAAATGGCAGTAAGTAACGAATAGAGAGTGCTCGCAGATTTAGGATTCGAAATTGTTTGTTTGGTCTTTTATGTAAGTTTATACGAGCTATCAAAAAATAATTCTAAAAATAATTAAATTTAACATTTTTTAGAATGCTATATAGTTCAACTGCGAACAATACTGTCGGACAACAGCGACTTTTTCGTTTCATGTAGGCAACGGAATTCTACTTTTATATGGACGCTACAATGTGCCAGTTATTATAAGTATCAATTTAGCTTACATATTCGTTATTATAAAAATTAGTAAATTCATTTTAAATATATGAAGGAAACGTAAAATCATTTTCATTCAATGAACATCAGTCATACTGCCAATAAATCAATAGAAAAGCATTTGATTACCATTGGAAAAATATATAGAAGTTAAATGAAATACCGATAAATAATATATGGATTTCATATAAGACACATGTGATATACTAATAATAGGTACGTGAAATTCACATAAAACATACGTGTTGCCAACATTGATTTTCATTATGTGGGACACATGACTGTCATATATGGGAAAATTAACTTTTATGTGCAAAGTATTATGGAAAATAATCATATGTTTTTGCATTTGAATACTAAGTGATGTTTATTTTGAGTGTAATTTCCAGGGCTTCGGCCATGGTACAACAAACTGATATAGGGACATACGCTGTTTCCCGTTTTTTTCGGTGAAACCTAATTCCCGACTTTTTCCCGGTCACTTGTCATTCTGTGGATTAGGAAGAAGTTTTGCCTTTCTCATATAGAAAGGTTATGCAATCGCTTGAAAAATCGACTAGTGAAAATTGGCCCGGAGGGCCAAGTATCATACCATTCGACTCAGTTCATCGAGCTGAGCAATGTCTGTGTGTGTATGTGACAAATAATTTCACTAATTTTCACGGAGATGGCTGAACCGATTTTGACAAACTTATATTCAAATGAAAGGTATCGGGGTCCCATACGGAATTCCTGAATTTCATCCGTATCTGACTTTCGGTTCCGAAGTTATAGGGTAAAGTGTGTTCAATATTGTACACCGTCACTTAAACCGGCAAAACAAAAAACGTGAAAAAATTTCTAAACTCAAAAAACTACACAAATCAATAGCCATTATCAGTAGGCTACCAAACAAACCGATTCCGGTTATCCTGGTTCCCGGTATCCGGTTCCGGAAATAGTGGTCATATGTACCAAAATGGATCTCTCACTTTTCTCTGCGATGCTTTAACCGATTTCCACAAATTTAGATTCAAATTAAAGGTCTCTCGGTCCCATACGGAAGTCCTGAATTTCATCCGGATCCGACTTCCGGTTCCGGAGTTACAGGGTAAAGTGTGTTGAATATTGTACACCATCACTTAAACTGGCGGAACAAAAACCGAAAGGTCTCATGGTCCTACCAAAATTTACTGCATATTTTCAGATGCAACAAACATTTAAATCGTAATTTAGAGTGCGTACTAGTAGAGTTTGTATGTCATGTTAGTTGGTGTTCGTACAAACCGACTTTGATTATACCGGTTCTCGGGTTCCGGTGCCGGAAGTGCATATAATAGTGAACCCACTTCGTTTTCTTAAAGATGACCTACGCAATCAAAGTACTGTTTTATTCTGTATGTTATGCACAAACAATCTCTTGGTTTCTTTCAAAAATCGAAGAGAAAATTTTTGAATAGAATACCACAATATTTACATGAGAAAGGCATCATTGTACCACTAGGTGGATTAAAACAGGTTTTTTACTTTGAGATTGCTCAACATTTTTCCTGCAAAACATGTTTCATGAAAGCTAAAAGCATAAATCATTAATGTCGTAGGGTAAGGGCTCCCTATTTCATCTCATTTGTAAGGACGCCTTCAAACCCCGATTTAGCCACTAAAATCACTATAACTATTTCATATTACTGCTTCATTCGCCTTGTTCCACATTGAGAATTGATTCACATTTCTTGAAAATTTAACAAATATTCATAAAACAGCTAAAACACTTATGATGTGTTCACTACTCTGCTCCTTATTCCATCTCAATGGATTTTTATCCATCCTATCGTTGATACTTTATTCATCCTATAAATTAGCAATGGTGACAGCAATCAAAACAAAATATTCCACTATTACACTCTCAGGTTCAAAATGTCAGAATTCTTCTTAAAAACGGCCTAATGCCAGCTATGAGACAACATACGATATTTTTAGAACCAGTTTGAAATCATTTCAACGTTTAAAAATTTTTCGGTCGTTTCCGTTACTTTTCGCTTTAAATTTAAAATTTTACTGTAAAGTTAATTTGGTGAACTTTAAATAAAAACTAAAATGTAATTGTTACTATTTATTCATTAGCCCTACTTAAAACAAAGTGTAGAGCCAGAGATGCCATTTATACAGATTTATCTGTATTGTATAAATTTTTGCGTTCGCATACTGATTGAAATCAAAGTACAGATTTTATACAGATTTCCTTAATTTAATACAGATTTGTACAGATTCATAGAAAGTGAGAAGTAAAAAATTAGACTTTTTTCTCTGAATATCTATTAGTATTTGATTGCAGTGATTCTTTAAAAGTTTATTAATCAACGGACAAATCACTTGTTAGAGTAGAAATCTTTTATGCAGATAATTGATTATGATTAACATCATTTTATTAGTGAAAACAGATAGAGCAGATATAAACTTTCTATGCAACGTAATACATATTTTCTATGAAAATATCTGGCATCTCTGTGCACAGCCGATGAAACATACACATCACAGCGTTATGTTGACGTATAGCGGAATGAAACCAGTGCTACTAGATTTGCCACAATGGTTATTTCATTAGTATTTAACACGCTTTTTCTGGTAATATTCGAAGCCAAACCAGTTTCATTTGAATATTAATATCAATAATATAATTAAACCAAATGAGATGAAAACAAAGCGCAATCAAGTGAACTAAGTGAAAAACTTTCATCTCATATTTTTAAAGACTTTTATTGTTTGTCGGGTAATTTTTGAAGTTTTAAATCGTTAATTAAACAAGTGGCAAGTGAACATTACTAATTATGAAGCCATCCAGCATGCAATGGTAGTGTAATTTTGCGAAATAGTGATTATGTTTTGAGACGAATCGATTAGTAGATATTCAGAAACATGACGAACTGTAAATCTTGAGACGAAAATGTATCCTAAATTGAAGTGAGTTTATTTTAAATGAAAAAACGATAACCGAAGAACTTAAAACCATGTAAATGTAATTTTCAGAGAGGTGTTGCATTCTGTAGTTGCGTTTTCTGTAGAATTTACTCTAGGAAATTGTTTCTGGATAGATTTATGACGTTGATACAGTAATTTTGCGATGATGATGAAAACATATATCGTACCGAGGTCGAAAATAGATCGAACGAATACACAATTTATAAGAGATAGAGGCTCTAAAAAAGTACTACGCATCCCACCTCGAATATCAACAGACGGGCACGATGTCGAAGTGGTTGGACCCGATTTGAATAAACTATGCTACCCCATGAAGTCGACCACCTACAAAACGTTCATTAGACTGATTGTTCTCTTAGACCATGAGACTTGGGCTATGTTGGTCAAGGTTAAAGTGATTCTTTGTAGTAGATAAGAACACGTTCTGAATCATTCTGCATCGGTCATTTGTCAATTCATTTATGAAGCATGGACGAATTTCCATGTTCTTATGACATTATCTCTTTGGGACCCAAAAGTATATCGTACTTTAGTGACCGAAATGAAAGTTGTGGTTTCTACTATTTTAGACATAAAGAAAACATCGAACCACATAATCAGCTTACCTGTTTTGTCACTCGTCGAGTTGAAGGAATCGGGGGTCATAAGATTGACGGCTTGTTTCTGTTGGATTACTTTATCTGTTGATGTCGATAGAGCCGTCGAACTGGCGATGGGTGAGATGATCTTTTTTATCTCTTCCGTATCTTTCGATTGCGCATTCGTCACTTTATCGCTGGTGTTCAACGAGCTGTCAGTCCCTTCGGCAAGTATCGCCGTGTTGCTGGCATTTTTGTTGATCATATCCATCAACGAGGACACGCTATTACCCCGTTCGTCTTTATTAGTAGAATTGGATGATTGAGAAATGTTGCGATATTCACTGCTGATGCTCGAAATTGTACTGCGAACTACAGTACCGAAAGTTACATTCGGTTGATAAAAGAGGTGGCACTCCTGTACACTTTTGGGTTGAACAAGGTACATACGGATTACCACGCAGTAGAGAGCACTATTTTCCTCGTCATAGTCATCCAACTCGTCGATTAAATATGCGTCGTTGGTTTTGAACATTCGAACTGCTACATCGAGAATGCCAAAACTGAGAATCGGTGAGGAAAGTGGAAACTCGGCGATCGATGAGATAAATGCCCTCGTAATGGCACCAGCGCTGGTGGTCACAGAGCTTGTGGTTGATGCTGCTGTGTTGTTTTGATCGTTGGCCTTTGAATCTGTCAGTGTAGAACTTGAATAGCCTTCTTCACATGATTTCCCATTGGTTATGGCAGGGCACGTTTCTTTGCGCACCTGCAACACATACAGCTCACGCGTGGCCATATCCGACAAGACCAGAAACGACGAAGTTGCATCTATTTCTGCCTTAAAATGAAGCGGTTGTTCAATCGGTAGGGCGAATTTTATCATTTGTGTGCACTCCCAGGTCTCGCATGACCACACTTTGATTTCGGTATTGTTATCCGAGCACGTGATAGCGTGCTGCCAAAGCGATTGACTGTAATAGATGAGATCGTTCTAAAATTCAAAAATATTTAAGATCGCAAAGACTTACTCTCCTGCCTGTTCTGTATAATTGTCCAAAAAGAAGAAACTACTGATTGTCTTACCGCCATGCGGCTTCCACTGGTGCAGACACCGTGGATTGCTGTCGTTCGTGTGCTGGTACACTTGATAGAATCGTATGACACCATCATCGCAACTTATAGCCAACGTTGTCCCATCCGCAGAAAAAATCGCTCCCGTTATTATGGGCAAAGTATCACCAAATTTGAATCCACCCTCCGAAATGTCCTTTCCGGAAATTTCTCCACTTCCGTAGTGCTGAACAACGGTGCTAATACTGTAGCACTGAAAGATGTCGCCACGAGTCCATACCAGCAGCTGACTGGCGTACAGGTCCTCGTAGTCATTGTCTTGTAAATAAGGGCACCAGGATATTTTATCGCACAGCGGTACGTGTCCATCGATCGGATCGTTAACTTTGAGCAACTTTGTACAGATAATTTTATCGTTGACAATTTCAACGTGACTTACGTGCAGTGCAATTTGTTCGATAACGCCTAACAAAATCTTGGAAGCGGAATGCGCGAACTGCAAGTCCAGAACTTCTCCAGACATACCTTTGATAAGGGCACGTTGCCCAAGCAAAAGGTGTACGATACGAACCATACCTTCCGGAGTGGCGCGATGGTTTACTGAAAAGTAATATAGTTATATTATTATTTACTGTGTGTGATACGGGATGATGTCACATAATGTGCTAATTTCAAGTTGAAGTCAAGCAACTAGATATATACCGGTTATAGCATAAGCAATAAGTTTGCCTTCGTTATGACAGGCGATTAGACGTCCAGGATAGTTTCGTTGCTCCCATTTGTAGTCGACAATGTTCTTCAACTTCACCTTCGAACTACCATGGTCATGCTTTCCTACATTTCCAATAACGGTCACACTGCGCCCATTAATATCAAAGCAATGCTGTTTGTCGTCCTTGTTGAAAACACTGAAAACAAATGAAATGTTAAGCAAAAAAATAAAATGGCAAATTCTCAAAATCTTACACAGTCGACGATGTGGCTGATTCGGTGGTAGTCGTTGTGGATTTACCCATCTTTTCCATACCAAGTAAAATCCGAAACTTACGAACGATTCGGTATCCAATGAAAGCCGGCGAAAAGAATCTTCCTAGCAGCAGATTTTTGAAAACACGACCAACCTGTACTGTTCCGATGAGAATAATTAGCATAGCATCACAGCACTGTCAAGGATCGCTTCGTACGTTAAACCCTCGAAGACCCCTTTGAGGTCGATTTACAATGACTAAGGACGGTACGATTTTCTCCGTTTTTGTTTATAAGATCAAGTGTTAAAATGCAAGTCAAACCGATGATTACACCTTTATCGCAGCAGCGGTACGCGGTTCTACAATTTCGATGGTGCGGCAAAATCGCTGTTGTGAAATCGACTGAAAAATGCAAACTTCGAGGCAAAATCACCTGGTTTAATTATTTAGCAGTTTGATTAATCGATAATACTAATCGCGAGGTAAAAAAATGCCCTTTTAATGTATTTCTTCGAAAAAAACACGCGATTCAGCATAAAATTGCACTTTTTGCGGATCTTTTCTACTTTTTTCTTCGGCTTCTTGCGCTTTTAGCATCACTTTGCTCAGTTGACAGATGATGATCGACTTTTTAGCCTTCATCGTATTTCTTAGGTAACCCTATAAAAATTCCTGCAGCCATGGGCAGACTTCTGCCAGGACCGATTCAATTACGGCTGTCATGTCTTGCACATGTTGGTGAAAGTAACGGAGCATTTTTTAAACTAAAACTGGTGAATGGCTTGATAACAAAGCGTTCAGATGAATAGTAAATCATTTTTTTTGAGAAATTATTTCTACGATAAATAAGAGAAAGAACGCACATTTTCACACGCGGTACTAATCAGTTTAGCAATATTGCAGACGACTGAGAGCCATGCATCTCTCGGAACCGATGTGGCGATATTCTGGTGGATACGGTTGTATCGTTTGAGGTGTATGTGTGCCAGCGATAGGGCAGTCGGACACCAGAAAGGCTGCCAGCCATATTTAGCATACTGACAGTCATTAGCCAGCCGTCTGGCAACAAAGCCAATGCGGGTTATAGCCTGGGCAGGACCAGACAACTGGCTTCTTTTTCCAGAAAAATATGTCGCTTCTTATTCCGGTTGCTCTCTGTTATAAATAAAACATTCCTCGCGATCACTGTTGCCAGTAGCGATAATAATTCATTCTGAAAAGTTTCTCCCCTTATAATATGCGATTTTTTATCATTTGAAAACACTTAGACAAATGTTATATCAGTCAAAAATATAGCTCTGAAATCATTTTGATCAGATGCTTGTTTTCAAGAAAACGTTTAGTTGAAACAGTTTAATAAAAATTTTCTGAAACCCATTTTTGGGTAATTAATTTTTGCAGCTTTATTTACTAAAGTATCAAAAATATTCAATTTGAGAGAAATACTAACAAATAGAACTATTCAAAGATTTGGTGTTATTCTCAAGTACAACTAACATAATCAATACCATATACCACACTTCGTGATTTCAGGCTTTCTCTTTGTATCATCCAGTAGTTGATAAATGTACTCGTATACTTTACACATGGACAGGACTTAAAAATAAAATGGAACTTAGATCCTATCGAAATTAAAAAATTTAAAAAGATGATCTGAAAAACAAAATATGCAATACCAAACTTCATTGTTACCAACGATACTGACAACATTTTTTCTACCACCTTGCAGTAATATTAATTTCAACAACTTGTACTTGCTTATGTCTTTAACCAATCACGAGCTGGTCCGAAAAACGTTCTCGAAGTGGATAAACAATTGTCAGGTCCTGTCGTACACTGATAAAAATTTGCACGATCGATTCATAAGTAAACAGCACTTTAATTTAATATGCATTTTCATTTCAATACATAATCAAAGCGATTTGTTTTAAAATTTCATGTGCAAATACACTAAGAAGCAAGATTAGATTATTTTTCACTCATCTTTGATGCGTTTTTCCTTTGGATATGATATGTTTTGCTATTGAATCCGTTTATATGTGTTAAACACTTCATTTTTTAGTGGAAACAAATACAGCACAAATGTATGTGCAAAACACTTGATTCGTGTTTCAATTGACACATTGTGATGTGAAATTCATATAGAATCTAGAGACAACGATATATCTTATCATTTTGATATGCATTTCAGATAAATGTAACATGATGTCCACTAAATATCACCAGGTTTTACTTTTATTTTATGAGTTAAGAGTATATTTTCATTAATTTTATGTGTTCTACAAGTAGTGCTAGTTGAAATGCTTTGCACATGATGCTAGCGTGTAAATTATTTTCAGTGTAGGTTATAACCAGCGATGTCAGATCTACGGGTTCGCAGATAATTGTACTGACTTGTGCTTGTGAAGATAATTATGCTGACTTGTGCAACGTTCGGTGTAATTTATGAATATTCCGTAAATAAATGAACGTCGTGAATTATTATTGTTTTCGGAAAATTACACTCAAACGCGTGAAATCAATATCATGATATTTTTGTATTTATTAATATTAGATAAAGTACTTTTTTTAAAATAAATATTAATTGAAATATGAGTTATTTTAAATTATTAAGATCTAAATTGGGTATTCAGCCACAAGTAGCGACGTTTCAGCCCTATTATATACATGATTTGTTTATTATCATTAAAACATCATTTGCTTTCGCAATTCTGTGATTTTTTTATAGGGAAAATTGTAAACCTACTTGTATTGTGTAAGAATAAAGTACTTACTATTCAATAATGATCTATACTAATATTATAATTACGACTCATATCATTGTTGACGGTAGCGTGAAGTATGTTATCGCCAGACATTTTTTTTGTTTCAATTGTCGAGATTTAAGAGACCTCTTCGGGCCGGGAAATTTTTCTGACCCTATGTGCGGGGTTGTTAATCGAACCCTGATGAGATGCGTGAAAGGCATCGACTTACCTATCACGCTATTGTACCCATCCCCTCAGCCATTTTGATAGAGAGCTAAACTATAAACTTTACCAACAGAAAATTACAGGAACTTCATCCTCACATCGCGTTTCACTTTCAGGTTTTTCGATGCCAGACTGTTTTTTTTCACTTTCCACTTCCGAAAATAGATCAATGTGACTGATATGATTCTCACCGAAGGATTCAGTAATATAATGATTGCTATTACTTTATAACGAATGAAATTTCACTTACATAATTTACCAGAAGAGACGTTAGACGTTATAATATTACATAAAACCTGTTTTAATCCACCTAGTGGTGTAATGATGCCTTTCTCATATCAATCATACTATCATATATAATACTGTGGTATTCTTCAAAATAATTTTCTTCGAATCTTAAAAGAATAACCGAAATCGGTTTGTTTGACCGTCTACTGATAAAAACTATCAATTGGAAAAGATTTGAGGTCGATTTAGAAATTTTTTTAAGGGTTTTCCCTATTTTTAGTGATGGTATACAATTTTTAACCCACTTTACCCTATATTTCCGGATCCGGAAGTTGGATCCGCATGAAATTCAGGAATTACGCATGGGACCACAGGACCTTTCATTTGAACCTAAGTTTGTGAAACTCTCCCGAACCGGAAGTCGGATCCAAATAATATTCAGGATTTTTTTATGGGACCTCAAGACTCTAAGTTTGTGAAAATCGATTCAGCCATCTCCGAGAAAAGTTAGTGCAAAAAAACGTTACATACATACATACGCACATACACACACATACAGACATTTTGCGTACTCGACGAACTGAGTCGAATGGTATATGACACTCGGCCCTCCGGGCCTCGGTTCAAGAGTCGGTTTTCACAGTGATTGCATAACCTTTCTATATGAGAAAGGCAAGAAGTGTATTAATCTAACTGTGCCAAATATTGTTATAATAATAATAATAATAATAATAATAATAATAATAATAATAATAATAATAATAATAATAATAATAATAATAATAATAATAATAATAATAATAATCATAATAATAATAATAAAATAATAATAATAATAATAATAATATATTTGTACCAAATAATGTAACAATGCGTCGGTAAATCATCGAGCTGCTTGCTTCGCTATCTCCTACTTTCTGTAGTTCTAGATGCAAACCCATAGGCAAAAAGTATTGAAGTATTGTATTTCTTAACTGTTCTCGAAACTATTGTAAAACTTAATATGGAACTACTCAAACGAATGAGCTGCTCAATCAATTTAGAACAAAAGTTTTTCGAGTTTTTGGAATTTACCATCAGAAATATAAATTATAATAAAATAGCAACATTATTTTTAAAATCGTGTGTGGTAGTGAAACAATGAGTTGCACAATGATTACAAATGCGCGTGAAATTTCTTATTTAACATATCGAATAAAAATACAAATAAATACAATGTTGTAAACTTGAAATGTGACAATTGCAACTTGGGAATGTAAATGTTAAATGATAGGCAAACTTACTGGTCGAAACGGTCTAGCTCTTAATTTTTTTCTTATTCATACATTTATTTTATGCGGCTCGTGGTCCTAGAAGTTAAGAACAGAGCCGATTTATCATATAACATCCCACTTGTACGCGGCGGGCAGATTTCCCCTCAGACGACTGGCTATGTCTGCCAGCCATTTTTGCCGGAATTCCGGCAAAAGTCTGACAACAATGCAAATTCGCATCCAGCTGAAAATTTCTCCTAGCGGTTATTAACGGTTCTGTTTCTGTCGGATTCTTGCCATACAAGATTGGCAGAACCGTTTTGAATCGGTTCTACATTTTAGGCGTCTTGGTTTTATTTTTTCAATAAATGATACATATGAAAGGCAATAAATTATTGCCCTTCATATATACTAATCATGGAAAATGTTATTGTCAATAACATTGCTTTCTCACTACCAAATATACCCATATTTCAATCTCATTTAGCTCGTCTCAAGATTCGTTTGTTTACGTACATGCGGGATTGACGAATATCAAATAAAGTCGAATAAAAAAAGAAAAAGGAGGGAAATAAACAAGACACGTACGGTGAGATAATGACGCAATTTCGGCTGGACAATTTTGACAGCAGCCGGAATGCAGCCAGCCTTCTGACGGTTGCCAGAATTCCTCACAAGCGGGATTGTGTAAATACAATCAAGAAATAAACTTTCTACTGGATCTTGCTGTAACCAGTTTTCTAGAAAAGTTGACTCGCAAATCACACCTTACTCCATTTTTTCGTTGACGTTGTTTTTGTGCGTTTTCGGAGTCGTTGTTTTAGGCGTTGTCCCGGATTGGCGGTTCAATGCATAGTACGCTGGTCTTACAAGCCAGTTGTCGTATGTTCGAGCCCCGACCTGGAAGGATTCTTAGTGTCAGTAGGATCCATAATACTAGCCATGCAATGATTCTGTACACTAAGAATCGGCTGCGAAGTCTGTTGAAACAGAAAGGCCAAATTCCACGAAAGGAATGTAATGCCAAGACTTTGCTTTGTTTTGGGTCGTCTCTCGATCATCCATAAAACAGTTCGAAGCATTTCAGTCGATGTTAGTTGAAGTGTTTTTATCTTGTTCCACAATATTTTTAGCTAATGCTTTAGCACGGGAAGACTGTTCGCAAAATTTCAATATATTGTTTGTTGAACCAAAAGTACTGGATTCACTAGATACTAGGTTGGCTTTGGTTGTTTCGGTGTTTCAGTGCGGGGCAGGTAGTGACCAAGTAGTGACAAAACTGACATGTAATCAACTGATTCTCGTCGGTAACAAGCGTTTTACATGGATGCCACCCGCCCTGACCACAAAAGACGTAAGATGGAATCATCTTATGTATTCGCATACGTAACGTTAACACGCTATTTCGGATTCCGAAGAAATAATTTCGCTATACTTCTCTTTCAATGGAAAGAATTTTTCCCTACTGCGACATATTTCGAATGTAATAATTACTTACGTACGGGGAAGGTCACGTACACGCACTTCTATGGCCCCGTATGTCACGCGCACAGGGATTTTGTATTTAACGTTGTCATACGCGAGCACCTTGTTGTTAATAGAAGCGTATGCAATTGCATCTCGCTCACGTCTAAGCATGATACACACTGAGTTACAAGTCTTGTTGAATTGTATTTCACATACATTATTTACATCAATACCAATTGAATTTGGTTTTGGAGGCCAAGTTTCAGGCTGTTGTAAATTGTATTTGATCATTTCGAATACACTATTATTTACTGCACTGTATTGTTTTGTTTTGTCGTCTCGACTGTAAGCATTTTTCGACTGTGTCGGGTGGCGTTCAAACACGAACTGGTCTTTACTTTGGGTAGTACGGATGGATTACAGACTTTGATGCAATAACAAAATCAACTAGGCTCAGCGGTCCTACTCCGGAAACTCTTTCATAGAAATTTAGCAAAGGATATGGTCATTTTTGTATAATTTTACTTTTCTTATTTGTATTGAATAAAATAACTGCTGAGCTGTCTGATACTGTCAAATCTAAAGTGTGTAAACAGACAATTTAATTGAATTTATCACCAAAAACAAATTTATATGTGGTGGAGATGGATTGGAGATTGGATAAGATTTTTGCCTAAAAATGAAACACAAAATCCAAAAGTCCACGATCGTGAGTTTCACTATCATTTCTGAACAACAGTTATTCGCATACAGAGATGATTGAGGTCTCTGAACAGGGTAGATTTAAGAAAAACTAAGGAGTTCGAAAATTTTAAACTTGAGCACGTTGGAATTTGAAGTCGAAGTCGAAGTCGAAGTCGAAGTCGAAGTCGAAGTCGAAGTCGAAGTCGAAGTCGAAGTCGAAGTCGAAGTCGAAGTCGAAGTCGAAGTCGAAGTCGAAGTCGAAGTCGAAGTCGAAGTCGAAGTCGAAGTCGAAGTCGAAGTCGAAGTCGAAGTCGAAGTCGAAGTCGAAGTCGAGGTCGAAGTCGAAGTCAACGCCGAAGTCAAAGCCAAAGTTTAAGTCAAAGTCGTTGTTCAACTCCAAGTTTTTCAAGTATTCAGTTCCATTCAGCTTTTAATCGGACTTGTTTGATTGCATTCTGTATTAATGGCAAATGATCTAATCGGATACAAAAATCATTCGCACTTGCATCCGTAATAAGTAAATGTAACAAGAATGAATTTATCAAATAGTACGTTTGTTCGATTTCCGATGCTTCTCCACCGAATTGAATTTATCAGAAAAATTTTGGAAACAAACTTGCAAAACACCAATATACCAATGGTTATTTTCATTTCTGTGGACAGAATGAAATCATTCTATTTCACCTCTCGTTCACCCATCCCCTGGACGAAATTCGTATACATAATAATTATATTAGCATGTGCCTCTTTGTAGTGTGCGATGTGGGGAACCGACAATACGTTTCTGTTGGATACTACCGGTGTGCACGTTGCTGCCTTAAGCTGGAAAGTAGTGACTCACAGAACAGGAAAAGTATTCCGTGAGCTAGGGTCGTATTTATTTCTCTGCTCCGACTGAGTAACCAATTGACCTATACGCGGGTGTCGTGCCGACCGTGGAGCTCAAAAATTGCACAACGTTCGCGTGTGTATCACGTGCTGAGTAGTGTGTGAATGATAAACCAAAGAAATTTGCATTTTGTTTCAGTTCACTGAACTAAGTGTCTACAGGAATAAGGGGTTAAAGAACATTCTAGCGGTCGCAGAAGGTGCAGTTTAAATTGAACTATGCCTAAGAACTGTTCTTTTGTTGTTTCTTAAATGAAATCGACTGAATATGGTTCAATCGCACGATACGCACAATTTAGATACTAGCAAAAGTGTAGGCCTGGTGAACAACATCAAATCACTGTTCGGTAAGAATAAAAAACATCCTCCGGCTAGCACACGTAATATTCCTTACACCAAGGCACCGATTGCCGATCCTGAAGCAAGTGAACCGACATCATTAGTAAGTTTCACTGAAGAAAACAATAATATTAATAATGGAGGTGGAAGCCGTCCACCTGACGCGATATCGATTCCGCCCGATGCGAATCGTTACGAGATTAGAAAGGTGCCCAAAAGAAAACCGTTGAAAGCGACTACTCCAGTCCAGGGTGGAAAACTGGTGCGTAGAAAGTCTTTCGGTCGGCGAATCAATAACCTGTGGAACAATTTTGGTTTGTTGAGAAGTTCTGAAAGGATTGCAGAGTTTTCCAGTGGTTATGGTGAGTATTGATTTGTTTCGTTTTATAGGCTACCATGCGTTCGCCCCTATGACTTTCTTCGTGGGGCTGCACGATGGCAAATAAAGGAAACAGTACTATTCTTGAATAAGTTATGTTGAACCAACTGTAACTATCGATTGGGTGAAGTTTTCTAGTTTAGCACCGAATCATCGCAATGTTATACAATGGGCTTAATGCTTTGTACATTAATACTGCGTTTGTGAACTTATCCATTAATAGGTCAGTTAAAGAGGCGTTTCTACTTGGAAAATTGATACAACATCAGTGGGTTGAACGTGTTTTGGAATCATTGCGGTGACATTTTTGTTATGTTGTTCTTCTTCGCTGGAATAAGGTGTCCCATGTCTTAGAACTGATGGACGAACTTTAGCATAGTTTCTGTGATAAATACTTTTGATATGAATGGATAAACGTAAACGTAAACCGGATAAAAATATTGGGTGCGAAACTCAGATTTGAAATTTTCAGTGCACAAGTCAATGTTAAACTTTTGTAATACAAGAGCCTGACAAAAACCTTTGGATATAAAATAAGAACTCTTCAGGGCGATTTTTCCGAAACAAATGTTTATTTCCTGTATATAAACTGTTACATTTTGGGTCGACTGTGAAAACAACCAAATTTAAGTTCATCGTAATGATTTATTTATATTGTTGTTTGAAATAAAAAAATAAGATATTGGTTCTTCCTTGGTGGATTAGTTTATTCCAATAAATACTTTTTGAATGAAATGGAAAATATTTCAGTTGTGCGTTTCTGTCGATTCCTCGTCAAAGAATTTCATAGCTCATCAACAAAATTTGAAATTTACAAACTTTGTATGAGGTTGAAATTGAAAATTTTGAAGATCGGTTGACTAACAACAAAGTTATGACTCGGTAAAGTTGAAGTATTCAATATTTTCTGTGCGACGTTTATGCCGAAGGAAAGAAAATTGGAAAGCAGATAGGGCATATTGGGCGCGTGAAAAAAACTTGGAACGGGAGAAATCAAATTTTCATTGGTGTTCCTTTACCAATCGTCTGCTACAAAGTTTTGGAGTCAATCTACGAACTTCACAAAATTCGAGGGTGTAAAATTTATAGAGATTCGTTGAAAAACAGCGTTGTGTAATCCATTTCCATTTTAAAAATAGAGGACAAGCACAATCGCAGATGTACTCAATACAGCGTAACTTTTACAAATGTCCTGGTATCAAGCTGAAAATTTGATAGGTCGTGATTGCGGGAACTTTTTGATCAAGGTATCTCAATCAATCAAGGATTATGTATTTTTTGGTAAAAACTAATTATGCAATGTACTGCAGTTTTTTAAATAAAATTTTAATTCTAAATAATCACAGCTGAATTGTTAAGAAAACCTTCGATCAGTACTTCAACAAGAAAAAGATGTTACAAACTATCCGCGGGAAGAATAACTCATTTTTTTTAAATTTTATCATATATTTAATAAGGCACACAGCGCAAGCTTTCAGGTGCCGAGGGTTACTTAAAACTAGCGAAATTCCATTATTCCCTAGTCAGATTTGAGTCGAGGTTTTAAACTCTAGGAGTCCAGCGTCCAGTTGGTGGTAGGCAGTGACTGGTGGTTTGTATCTTATATGATAATATATCAAGACGACGTTGATAAGTAGCGATGGTGGCTTCATCTATTGTCCGTGTGGGTCTGCAGAAAACACCCCCGAGTCCCGAAGACTCGGTGGGTTGCCCGCATGCTGGCTATCGGCGAGAGTGGCCTTCGGTAAGCGGTGGTTGGTAATTTTACAGAAAAGATGAACAGAAAGCGAGATAAATAAATATTGGTAGAATCAGCGAAGGTAGAATCGGTAAAAGATCTTGTGATGGAGGAGCGAGAAGATCAGTAAAAAACTTCAGGCGGTCTTACTTCGGGCCCTGAGGGATTCCAGTAAGTCCGAGTAAGTTTATTTTTCAAAATTCTCAGTTTCAGAAGGTTTTCAGAAGCTACCTCCTAAATGTATTTTTTTTAGAGATATATGATAACTACATAGATAAAATTGATATTTCATAAGAATACGCCCTTTTTTCAATTAGTCTGGGTTCTTCATCGCCAACTTTATTATTTTTGTAATCCTCATAAAATTTTGAATAAATTATTCTCTGACATCGAGACGATGCAAGTAGCTGTTTTTGAGATATTTTGAAAACAAGATCGAAGAAAAATCGCTTGTTTATAAACATCACAGGTTCAACAAGGGAGTAGGTATCAAAATCCTACTTTTAGGTATAAAAGTTTACCTATGATATACAAGATTATCTACACCCAACTATAAAAGCACACTTTTGAAATACAAAGCGTCAGTGTGAAAACTAGCATCAACAAGCTATAGTATTCAGTAAGTGTGATTTAATAATGGGAAAATATAATTGTTGTAGACTTTTTCGTGATAATGGAAAACCTTGTTCGTCTAACCGTCGTAATGTAACAGATAGTATGATTGAACACTTTGCTTTTAAGCAGTGCGCAATTACTGTGAATACTACAATGCGACTCATGTCGATCATATTCATATCGACCTGTGTCTGTTGAAATTGCACAGCAACTAGCTTCCAGCGACAACGAGACGCCAGTTTGCCAGCAACGTCGAGAAATAATTTAGAAGAAATACCGCTAGCTACATCGAGATATGATTTAGAAGAAATACCATCTACAGCTTCACTCGTCTCAGCATCCTCTTAACACAGTGATCTAGCGGATGATTTCAGGAATCAAAATGTTAAGGTATTTAATAGAGGTATTCCTGGAATTAGCGTATTCTCTATAGCAGTTAGAAACCTCAGACCTGACAACTATCGTCAAGAAAAGTATTCCAAATCGTTAAAGGCATCAGGAAACAACAATTTGACCACGGGTGTTTTTTTTTTTTTTTTACAAGGTGAAATGCATTTACGCACGGAGTGTGGGACTCTCCACAGGACTACCCAACTGTTGTTTGGAACTACCCACTAAAACACCTTGGATCTCCAACCCTACCTCCCCGGCACCACCGCTAGGTATTACTTCGGGGTGGAAGGCTATTGGTGCTCACAGCACCCTCCCCAGATTATTTGCAGAATGGGGATCAGCATCCTGCTCTCGAGGGATCGACCAGTTGGATGACGAGGTCGGTCCAGTGATGCCGGCTGGAGGGTAACTTCCGGTTCACTGGCGCCTCGACGACCCAAAACTGATGCTACGTCGCGGAACTACTCGACTAGTCTCCGCCAAAAGATCTAGTCTACACCGACGGAGGGTTCCCCGACGAGGGAAGTCCTCCCGAACCGACGCTTACGGTACGCGTCTACGACCCGACCGAAAGGATGCCTAAGTCGATCCAATGATTCCGGTTGGAGCGTGACTTCCGGTTCACTGGCGCTCAGACCATCCTATCGGTACCACGCGACGATCTACTCATCTAGTCCCCGACAAAGGATCTAGACTACTCCGACGGAGATTTCCCCGGCGAAGGAGAATCTCCGGACACCGAGTCTCTTACACCACACGGGACACCCGATGGAGTGCCGAGGTCGGTCCCGCGATTCCGGTTGGAGCATGGCTTCCGGTTCGCTGGCGCCTCGACGACTCGAATCGGTGTTGTGGCGGCTACTCGGCTAGCCCCCGCCGAAGGATCTAGCCTACACCGACGGAGAGTTCCCCGACGAAGGAGGCCCTCCCGAAACCGACGCTTTCGATTCCCGTCAACGCCCGACCGAGAGGATGCCTGGGTCGGTCCAGTGATTCCGGTTGGAGGATAGCTTCCGGTTCACTGGCGCCCCGACGATCCTAGCAGTTTTACGTACTACTCGTCTAGTCCCCGACGATGGATCTAGACTACTCCGACGAAGAGCTTCCCGACGAAGAAGGTTCTCCCGGACCGACGTTTATTCGCTGATCCCTCTTGAGCCTGCTACGGTACGCGGCTGACCTGTTGTTGATCCGCACTCCATTTCCGCTGCAATATGCCCGCAATTTGGGATGCCGCGGTCGACACTGCGTTCCAGTTCTCTACGCAGTGGCACATTCTCTGGATCAGGTTTTCCGGTGTGGTATCCCTGCCGCATGCCTCCAGTAGCTCACTCCTTTGAGCCGCGAAACGGGAACATGCGAACAAAACGTGTTCAGCCGTCTCGATCTCGTCTGGGCAGCCAGGGCATACAGGGGATGTCGCGTGGCCGAACCTGTGGAGGTACCATCTGAAGCACCCGTGGCCTGTGAGGAATTGCGTCAGGCCGAAGTTCACTTCCCCGTGAGGTCTATCTAACCAGCTCGAGACCCTAGGTATGAGCCGATGTGTCCACCTGCCCTTGGTTGAGCTGTCCCACTCTGGTTGCCATCTGCGTAGAGAAGCGGCTTTGGAGGCCCTACGGGCGTTCCTGTCTCCTCGCATGCTGTAGCGCTCCGCGTCTTCCTTCACTATCAGACCGATAGGCATCATGCTTGCAACCACGCAGGCCGCATCCCTCGATACAGTGCGGTATGCACTGATTACGCGAAGACACATCAGTCTATGCGTACTCTCCAGCATCTGTGCGTTGCGTTCCACATTTAGTGCCGACGCCCATACCGGGCTGCCGTACCTGAGGATCGAAACTGCCACTCCTGCCAGTAACCTTCGTTTACTGGAGCGCACAGGCGAGCTGTTGGCCATCAAACGGGAGAGCGCCGCGATCGCTGTTGATGCGCGCTTGCAGGCGTATTCAACGTGCTTGCTGAAACTGAGTTTGTCGTCGAGCATCACACCCAATTGCTTCAGTGATCTCTTGGAGGGGATCACGCAGTCTCCGGCATGTACCAGCGCCTCCTGTTCCGATTTGCGGTTGTTTACCACCATCACCTCTGTTTTGTGGTGCGCGAGTTGCAGTTTCCTGCTACGCAGCCAGTCCTCCACCAAGCAGATTGAGTGTGATGCACTCAGTTCGACCTCTTCGATGGATTTGCCGTAGACTGTCAGCGTGACGTCGTCCGCGAACCCGACTATCTTGACACCCGGAGGGAGCCTCAACCTCAGTACTCCATCGTACATTATATTCCACAGGATCGGGCCCAAGATAGATCCCTGTGGTACTCCAGCCGTGATTGGAGTGCTACGTGTGCCTTCGTCGGTCTCGTAGAGCAATACTCGGTTCTGGAAGTAGCTTTCCAGAATCTTGTACAGCCCTTCCGGTACTCCTAGTCGAAGTAGGGAATCAGCAATGTCTGCCCAGCAAGCACTATTGAACGCGTTCTTGACGTCTAGCGTTACTACCGCACAGTAGCGGATCCCTCGTCGTTTGCGCTGTATAGGTACCTCCGCCGTGGTTACCACCGATGTTATGGCGTCCGCCGTCGACCTGCCTCTGCGGAACCCGTACTGTTGACTGGACAGTCCTCCTGCCTCCTCTATGAAGGGGGCTAGCCTGTTGAGGATGATTTTCTCAAGGAGCTTACCCACAGTGTCTATCAGACAGATTGGTCTATACGCCGAAGGATCCCCTGGGGGTTTCCCAGGTTTCGGTAATAGTACCAATCTTTGTCTTTTCCAAATGTCTGGGAACATACGCTCGTCCAGACATCTCTGTATGACCTCCCTGAACATGTCCGGTTTTGTCATTATAGCCGCCTTTAGAGCCACGTTCGGGATACCGTCTGGCCCCGGGGCTTTCTTTGTATCGAGCGATCTCGCCGCAGTGAGCAACTCCTCGTTCGTCACCTTTACGACTTCATTCGCTGGTAGCGGAGCTGGCTGCCAGGGGGACGTGTCGTGGTGGGGAAAGAGAACCGTTATGATTTCCTTCAACCTCGCCGGACTACGTTCAGGGGGTGCTAGCGCCCCTCTCGTTTTGGCCATCACCATCCTGTAGGCATCGCCCCATGGGTTGGAGTTGGCTCCCTCGCATAGCTTGTCGAAACAGGCTCTTTTGCTTGCGCTGATGGCCTTGTTTAGTGCTAGCTTCGCCGCTTTGAACGCCGTGTTCCTTTCCATCCTCATCTCCGCTGATCGAGCTCTTTGCATCCTTCTTCTAGCCTGACCACGGGTGTGTGTATGTGCGTGTGTGTGTATGTGTGTGTGTATGTGTGTGTGTGCATGTGTCAAATAATCTCACTAGGTTTTCTCCGAGATGGCTGAACCGATTTTGAACTTAGATTCAAATGATTGGTCTCATGGTCCCATACGGAATTCCTGATTTTCATTCGGATCCGACTTCCGGTTCCGGAGTTATAGGGTAAAGTGTGTTCTATATTGTACACCATCACTTAAACCGGCGAAGCAAAAAACGTAAAAAAATTCCTAAACTGGTCTCAAAACTACACAAATCGATAGTAATTATCAGTAGGGAACTAATCAAAGCGATTCCGGCTATCCTGGTTCCCGGTATCCGGTTCCGGAAGCACCGGAAACAGTGGTCATATATACCAAAACAGATCTCACTCACTTTTCTCAGCGATGGTTTGACCGATTTCCACAAACTTAGATTCAAATGAAAGGTCTCATGGTACCATACGGAATTCCTGAATTTCATCCGGATCCGACTTCCGGTTCCGAAGTTATAGGGTAAAGTGTGCTGAATATTGTACTTCGTCATTTAAACTGGCGGAACAGAAACCGTAAACAATGTTATAAACTGCAAAGCACTGTTTCATTCTGTATGTTATACTAGTTAATGCACAAGCAATCCCTTGGTTTTTTTTTCGAAAATCGAAGGTGAAAATTTTGAATAGAATACCACAATATTATACATGAGAAAGGCATCATTAGACCACTACGTGGATTAAAACAGGTTTTTATAGAAGCTTTAGATTTCAAGTTATAATTGTTTGAAAATAATGTGGCTAAAAACATATACGTCCTTTTTAAAAATAAGTCTTGAGTGAAAAAAATCTCTAGACCAGTGAAAAATACTTCATTTGCTATACCAATCACACATGCCAGAATTTTGACATTTATGGACGATTTGGCGTGGAGTTGCTCTACTATAACCTACAAAATTAAAAAAGTTTTGAACTAAATCTAGAAGAAATTTTCCCTCTTTTGCATCGTGTCTCTACAAGGTGAGATGAAAAAACTGCAACAAAGTAAAACGCCATAATTTTTTCATTTTTTTTTTAAATTTTATTGAATGAAAGCAAAAAATGTCGGAAATAACATCAAATTTGAGAATCGGTTTAGATTTGTTCGAATCGGCCACCTTTGGCACGAACTATGGCCTTCAAACGGCCAATGAAACCATCACACGCTGCCCGAAAGTGGCTCTGCGGTATTTTGTCCCATTCTCGGCGAAGCGCTTGCTTGAGATGATCGACACTTTGGTATTTTTTAGTGCCAACCTTGCTTTCCAAAATACCCCAGGCACAATAGTCCAACGGATTGGCATCCGGAGATTTTGGTGGCCATTGTGCGGTGGAAATGAAGCGAGGAACCTCATTTCTTAACCATTCTTGGGTGGCGCGTGCTGAGTGCGATGGTGCTGAGTCCTGTTGGAATGTCCAAGGTCTGCGGCCGAAATGTTTGCGTGCCCAGGGCTTCAGAACTCCCTCCAAAATATTTTCGCGATAGATTTGCGCATTTATTTTGACCCCACGGTCGATGAATACGAGCGGCGAGCGACCATCGGCTGTTATGGCGGCCCACACCATCACCATGGCCGGCTTTTGAGTTCTGGTGGCCAACCGAAGTTGCAAATTTTCAGCTGACCTCTCTGGCAAGTAAACACGATCATTTTGTTTGTTTACAAACTGCTGGATAACGAATGGTTTCTCATCGGAGAAAACCAAATTCGGCAGTTCACCACTTTCGGCCAAGCGAAGCAACTCTTTAGCTTTTTCGAGTCTAACTTTTTTTTGCGCATCAGTAAGATCTTGCACTTTTTGGAACTTCAATGGCTTTAGTCCAAGCTCATTTTTCAATATTTGCCGAATGGCATATTGCGATATGTTCAGCTCACGAGCCATTTTTCGGCCACTGCGACGCGGATTTCGTTCAATTCGCTTCTTTACTTTTCGAACCATTTCTGCCGATGTTGCTGTTTTTTTTCGTCCACTTCCTTGACGTCGGGCTACGCTACCAGCATCACGGTAACGAGCGATGGTACGAGACACAAAAGATTTATTCACTTTTAAATGCTGGAGGGCTCTAACGATAGCCACTTGTGGTTTTCCAGCCAAATGCAAAGCAATCACACTATCACACTTGAATTCCATCACAAATAACTTTTTTTCTGAAAAATTCCCACCAAAATGCTTTTGTGCGCTTGTAAATAATATAATGAGCTGTCACTAGAATAAATCTGACAGCTGTGGGACGAGCGGTTTAGAAATGACAGCAGTCTGAAGTTGGTTGCAGTTTTTTCATCTCACCTTGTAAATGACGGTGTGCAATTTTAAACACACTTTACCCTATAGTTTCGGAGCTGGATATCATATTTTAAGGGACTATAAGACCTTTCATTTGAGTCTAAGTTTGTGAAAATCGGGAAGAAAAATAAGTTTGTGGCCAGTTTTTACTAGTCGATTTTTCAAATTATTGCATAACTTTTCCATATGAGAAAAGTTAAATATGAGATGTCTAAGAATATGTTCCAATATCTACGATGGTCCCACCTCATACCCCTACAAAGGTGTGAGCAGAACGAGTTATCTAAATGATAATTAATATTTTTGAACATATCTTAACCCGTAAACAAAAGAAAACGATCTGATTATTCTAGCAGGTATAGATTCTTCTTCAAAAGAACGACTGACCACTAAATAACATTCAAATATTTTGGATTTACTATCCAGGGTTAATCAAGAAGATTTCCAACCCAGGAAGATCCTTGATCACATCAGGAATCGAGCCCGATATCGTTACCAGTATCAGACAGTAATTCACCTGGTCCCTCCCGCCGGACCAGTTCATCGCTACAAACATCAGCTACGATGGAGTAACGAGACTGCGGATGAGCAGAGCCAAGCCCAATCTCATCAACAACTGTCGATCCCAATTAGTTTCCCGAATCTATTCCTTAATTTATTGATCAAACCTTGCGATCAAAGTCAAGAGCAAACTTAACACACTGAATGCTAAGGCTCTTCGGCCAGTCCTGTTCGCTTTCCAAATAGTCACTACCTGCTTCGCGCGCGAACTTTTGAACTCCACCAATGTCGTCGCGCGTTTTCTCTAGGCATCGAATTGAAAAAACTTATTCCCCTGTACAATAATGAGTTTTGCGACCTACCTATGCAAATCAGTTCCTCTTTCAATTCGATCACACAAATATCGAGGCAGCATGCCATTTAAAATCTTGAAAATAAACACCATGGTTAAGTAGTAAATTCTCTGTTTCAATGAAAGCCATTTTAATGCGTTCAGTAGAAAATCTGAGGAGGTATATCTACTACATTTTTGAATTAATCGCATGATCTTGTTTTGCAGTCGCTGTAATCTCAAGATTTGTGTGTTATTAGCAAGAAACAGAATGGATGGGCAAAAGTCAATGTGTGGTGAAATGACTGTTTTATACAGTAGAATCTTACTACGGATCGTTAGGTCTTTTCTCAAACGACATAATATACCATACTTTTTGGCAATCTTCTTGATGACGTTATTAATATGAGATTTGAATGTTAACTTTTCATCAATTATGACTCCAAGATACTTCATTTCTCTAACGCGATCAATAGTTTCACCATCAATTTCCACATTGGCGTCATGACCGGTGCTAATAGAAGAAATAACCATATATTTAGTTTCGCGACGTTTAGTTTCAGTTGCTTAAATTATAACCATCGAATCAGCGAACTTAGATCCTCGTTTAAATGTGCAACAGCTTCATTGAAATCCTTAGCCGTAATGAACAGAACAGTATCGTCTGCAAACAAATTTATATCGCAGAAACGTAAGACTCGCTTCATATCATTAATGTACATAATAAATAGAATAGGACCTAACACACTTCCCTGAGGCACACCAAGTGAATTACCAAGGGCTATATATCGTTAAAAACAGTCTTTTGAGATCTACCACATAAATAGTTTTCAAACCATTCATGTGCTATTCCCCCGATGCCAAAACGCCGTAATGTCTGCAACAACAAAGGTCTTCAGAACCAAGAACACAGCAAAAATACTCTCTTTGGCTTCGATTTTCCCTTCCATTTTGCCAATACTAGGTTCAAAGCGGTTTCACAAGAGTGACCCTTACGATATCCCGATTGTTCCGGCATTAGCAAACTGTTAGAGTTCAAATAGTTAATCAGCTGATCTTTAACAACAAGTTCCAGAATTTTTTCCAGCGTGTGCAGTATGTTAATGGGACGGTACTCCTCGGCTCTATCCGTTCCAGTAACCTTGGGGATAGGAACCACCAGAGATTCTTTCCACACTTTTGGCACGTGCCCTGTGTACAACGATTCATTTACCAAATCCAGTAGATCGTGTCCAATAACATGAAAGCAATCCTGTAACACTTTTGAGTTTACATTGTCAATACCAGTCGATTTTCCCAAATTAAAACAAATATTTTTCAATTGTTCAAAAGTGATTGGTTGAAATTCATCAAGTCTATAATAGTTATTCATCGGCTGTGTTATTTCAACAGGTTCACCAATACAATACTTTGATTGATCTGCTGAACACTATTTATGAAATAACTGTTCAACTTTTTAGATATAATTTGTTCTGTGTGTCTTTCTATACCGTCAAGCGTTATGCTTTTCGATGCACTATATGTAGGCTTGATCAACTGTTTGAGAATTTTCCATAACTCTCTACTGTTTTGTTGATTTTGATCGATTCTCCTCTGTATGTATTCATATCTAGTCTTCTTCAGGGCCCGTGAATAAATATTTCGTGCTTGTGTATATCTACTCCAGTGACTATCATTGTTAGTTCTACAGAATCTCTTGTACTGTTTATCCCTCTCCCGCTTTAATCGCAATAGGTCTATTGAGTACCAACTACTCGAGCTGTTCAAACTAACATACTTTTCAGTTACTAATTCATTAGTACACTTTTTCAGTATGTCAGTAAGAATAGATGCCCTGTGATCCAAATTTCCAGTCAACTGTGTACAACCCAAGCTTCTTGATACAAGACGAGATAGGGTTTGCTTTGAATAGCTTTTCCAACACCATAATTTTCACCGTATTTTCCTTATTTCTGGGGCTACTCATTACGAAAATTGCAATTGTCTCATGATCTGAAATCTTGCAATCGGATTCCACATTTGAATAAACACCGTCGAAATTGGAATACACGTGATCCATCAATGTTTTACTGTATCTCGAAATTCTTGTAAATTCATTCACAATTTGCTTCAAATTGAAGAATTCTGCTAACTGTTTCAATTGATTCGAACCTTGCTCACTGAGCCAATCAATATTAAAATCTCTAGTAATAATATTTAGTTTACCAAAATCGACGAAATTCTCCCACCAGTTTTCTAGAATTTCCAGAAACTGGCGGTCGCTTGAACTTGGACTGTGGTAAACAACTCCATAATTTCCCATCTACATGCCTCTTTCAACTGATATACCCAAGAACCAATTATTTCCAACTGCTTCGTTTGATTGAATGCTGAATTTAATTGATTCTCTGGCGTAAATTGCAACTCCACCCGTGTTTCTGGAATGGGACAAACAAAAAGCAACAGTGTAGCCCGGAACACTGAACTGATCGAAAGCTGATATTTTTTAAACTATAAAGGCTTTAGTCAACGGGAATAAGATTGTTGAAATACAGTCATTTTGCGATCTCGTCGAGCTGAGCCGAATAGTACACAGGAAAAAATAATGAAATTTAAACTACCTGTAAATCAATAATACTATGAACAAGGCATCAGTTGAGTAAAAAATCTCAAGATTCCAGTAGAATTATTTTGCTAATTATTTGGAGAGCGATGTAATTGGAGCCATGATCTACGCTGGGATCATTAGAAGTAATATCACATTTTTTAGCAACGACAGATCACTTTATCCTCTGGTGGCCATGATAGAACAGCGATGAGTACATTTACCTTACAAAAAAATCAAACGAGCTGCACTGGAAAGCACGTGCACTATTTCTATGGTTGTTATGGCATCATTTCGTTGACATTCCTACAGGTGGAATGATCCTATCCCTTTTACCGTGCTTCGTTTACGATGGACGGACGTAAATAGTGTAATGTTTATTGTTGTTCCGTACATTTGTTTGGCTTACATATTTCCTTTGCCAAGTAGCAAAGTGAACGAGAGATAGGAACTGACGATGAAATTATTGTGTGCCTTGAAGGGAATTCAAAATGAAGGGGGAACAGAAAAAAGTTGCCAACGAACAATCAAGCATACAGTTTCAGAATAATGGACGCGAAAGAGAGTGGTAGAAGAGTTGGTAGCATAAATTAACCTGCTGGCGGTGGTCGGTCAGTCGGTTGGATCATTAGCAGCGGGCAGCAGTCACTCACTCACTCACTCACTGGAGTTGAGAACAAAGTTCGAAAGCTAGTCGAGTGTGGTGAGTTTCGTTTGCTAGAACTTGGAATTCCACACGATGCAGTTGCTATATTGTTAACTGGCTCGGGCTCAAGAGTATCGAGGGAATGTAGTTCAATCTTGCTTATGGACTGGCATGACCTATAAATATCACTAAGGTTTCACATTAACTCCCCATGAAGGTTATTTGATCCAGTGTTTGCTCATCAACGAACGAACATGATACGGAAAAATGTGCCTGTATAACGTAATGATTATTTCAGTTGGTGGTTTTACGTTACATTTCGTTTCCTTTCCTTGTCTGATAGCCACCATGAATTTAACAACCATCATCTGCGAGTGGTTTCAAGAATTCCTTTTTGGAGTTATTTTCAAGCGTTTTTCTGAACTAGATATGCTCAATTTTTATTTCTTATTATAAATTGGTGCTAATATTTACAGTAACATCCAACGCTGAATAAGTTTTTTTTATTACATTGAATCAAATCCGTTACTTAATAAGAATTAAGCGTGAATCTAATTTCGAATGTTCTAGACTAAATATATATTTGATGCTATAATTATCAGCAATTAGGTAATAATCGAAATTTATTATTATTATTATTGAACTTGATTAAAATAGTTTGGCTGAAAAATTGGCACTACTGACTATAGGGCACTACCGCTGAAGGGAGTATTATCTTGACTTTGATGTTTGACGCTTGATGCTTAACTTCGCCACTTACTTCAGTCCGAAACACATGACCATCCCGAGCATTACTGCTCGGTTTGTAATTTTGGACCACGCTGGCGTCTCCATCGCAGGCTCCAATCCTATTTATTCACTGCACATGTGGTTGAGCATTTTCATAGCCTACCGCATGCTGTCGTCCCGAGTCGATTTCATGCTGATGGTCGTTGCGAGAGGCGGCGGACGAAGCCTTCGGTTGAGTTTACACATTCAGTCTTGCCAGTGTTGTTGAACTCAACCGACGCTTGGTTTCGCGAGAGCTGTACACAACAATGCCGATGACGGCGGTGGGTGTTCGTATGTAGGGAACTGATCGTACGTATGCCGGACTCGTAGAAACGATCGCACGCGCGCGTTCGCTCTGAGAGAAGAAAAAATTAGAAGGTTCGAAGTCGGTGATCAGGAGTGGGAAAACCTATTCTTTGTCCGAGAAGATTGTGAGTGTAGTTTTAAGGGTTCCTGACTGAGCTTGGCTCTGTGGAAAAATGTGTCAGTTTTGTTTTTCTTAGTGTCAGTTGGTGAATTTTAATTTGTTTTCTTCGAACATATCGAACGGTTCGTTGGAAGAGTTCGGATTGAAGTGTCATGAAATATGAAATACTACTATTTAGATTAGGTGTTGCGTGAGCTTATTGCAGTGGCTGATGACAGTGGGGTTCTCGAAGATCTAAAACGAGTGTCTTCTCTTCCTTACCATTTGTTTGAAGCGAAATATTTTTGACGATGGGTAAACCTGTTTTTATTATTTAACGCTAAGAATCAGTGGTATTTCGTACACCGTGCGAATAATATGTGGCCAAAAGAGCATCAGAGTGAGGTGTTGTATTTGAGTGGGTGGACATCTCGAGCCGGTTGATTTCAGGCGACTTTAATATTTCGAATGCCTGGTGCACGATGGCATTAACGAGAAAACGAGAATGTTATGCGACATCTGAAACATTTTTGAAATACGAAACGAGTTCTGGGCTATCATTTATGAACCGATGAAAATAAAATATTGCACCAGAAGAAAATGTGTTCTTCGTTAACATCAAAAATCGAATTTGGCATTTGGAGACACAATTCCCGCCATATGTTGATTTATTATGTTCAACCTTTCTCCTATAAAACCTTAAGAAATCTCTCCAAGACCCTGCTGAGCAGAGCTCAGCTCGATGAGATCGAAAATATTGGTATGAGTGTATTTGTCAAGTATCATTACTTATTTTTCCTAGTAAAGGGCGAATCTATTTATATAAAATTAGATTACGAAGAATGTTTCAATGGTCCAATCGGCTACTATTGAGATTTATTCTGATCTGATCTCTGGTTCCGGAGTTATGAGTTGATGAGTTCGAAAATAGCAATCACTGTTATTATGCTCAAAGTTTTCAAAACAGATCTTTCTTTTGTAGTAGTATGATTTGAAATTCAAACAAAAGGTAAACCATGACAGTGTCTATTAAAGTGTATTCGGATCCTGAAATTATAGTCTGCTAAGTTAGGTTTGCTGTAAGATGTCTATTAGGGAGGGAAAAAATGTTGCCTAAGATCCGCTCCGAGTGGCTTTGAGTGTTTAATTTGGGTGCAAAACTTGAAGATCGATTGATGAAACTATAATTTTGCGCCCGATTTGAGTGATTAATTTAGGTGCAAAACTTGAAGATCGATTGATGAAACTATAATTTTGCGCCCGATTTGAAGTTTTTACAATACAATTCCTCTAGAAGGTACCCAAAGTACATCGTCAGGATGAAAAATTTCGATTGAATGCATGACTTTCTGTTCAAACCGAATTTACAGCTGATTTAAAAAGATTACTACACAATTATATTTGCTACGATCACACTGGATTTAAGGATCCTTTCAGTCCAACATCGAACATGTAACAGTTGGTTTGCGAGATCACCAATGTTCCAGATATACATAAATCCAATAACATAATCTTAAACTCAAACTTTAACTTAAACACATTCTCCAATACATTTTCGAAGATTTAGACGATTCAATTGCCTACTTTGGGGACGGGTATAGCGCGATGGGATAGTCGATGCCTTTCACGCTGCCCACCTGGGTTCGATTCCCAATCCCGCACATAAGGTCAGAAAGTTTTTCTGACCAGAAGAGGCTTAAGGTTAAAATCTCTCTATAATGGAAACAAACAAAAAATTGCCTACTATGTAATCATAATAGATACTGACAGTGCAATTGTTTGGTCGTAGGTGACCCGAGCTTTCCATGGGTGTCTTGTGTCCTGACCGAAAGTCACATGAGAAGATGGTTCGGTTTGTCGATATTGTCTAAAAGTAAACATCACTATATTGTTCTTCGTATCTGTCGTCTTAACCGATGATGATGAGTCTTATGTTAGACAAAACAATTCACGCGTTTTTTAGTAACAATTGCGAAAAATATTAATATTACTGCTTGTAAAACCAACTCTTAAGAAACTGTTGTGAATCGGTTATTTTTTCAATTGACTATACAATACAATACAATCCGGTTATCACTTGACATATATTTCTGCTGTGAAACGTACCGAACAAGAAATTTGTTACACATCATACAAGCAAAGTGCTCTTTTTCAATCGCACAATCGTTGCGAGAATAGTTAAGAAATACACTACCCGAAAAGATGCACATTACTAAATCATAAAACAAGTATATCAACAGTTGATATGTATAACAATTCGTGTTATTTTGAGATATTTAACAAATGAAAACGGTTGAAAATTGAAACCTATGATAACAATATAATAATAAAATCATTTATGACGTTTTATTTTTATTTGCAAGACTCATGATTGAGTGCTTCCGTTGCTTTATATCGAACTATAATGATCAGAATTTCAAAAAACTAAACGAATAAACCAGATTACTAAATAAATTATTTATTTAATAAAAAAAATCATTCAACAATTTCCAAATTCCTGCTTTTGGACTTCTGTAGTTATATCAAATTCAGTAATAATTGTGATACAACCGTTTCAAAATTTGTTATGATTTTGTTCCCTCAAGAGTCTCTTTTGTTATGATTTTTGTTATTTTAACAGCTTACCAGCCAAAAATATTTCAAACTTTGTTAAAAAATATTTCTGAAATAAATTTCTTCAGTTGTGGTAATTCTGTTATCACCATCTGATCGGGTACAAGAACCATGTTTGGAAATAGTGTGAATCATGAAATTGCTTTTGGAAAACTCTACTGACATGGATACAGAAATAGATCTTAATGATCGTTACATAATTGAAGCTAGGAATCAATCAATCTCTCATACTCATACTGAATCCAGTTCTCCTATCATCGACGAGATTCTTTTACGAATCATTCGTTTGAAGAATGTTGCTTGCTAGAGTAACGAACAGGATAAAAGCAAATATTTTTTTAGTTAATTCACTAGAGTTGATCTGCCAAACATAGAAAAGCAATTCGACAGTGTTTGCCACAAATGTTTAATAGCAAAAAATGTCAAACTTTCACTTTCCAATTCATTTAATCAAAACGATTTAATATTATTTCAATGATATTTTCCTAAGGTCCGATTTAATATTATTTACCTGATTTTTTTCCTAAGAGTTGTAAATCTAAGTCGCTATCCGAACGAGCATTCCCGAAATTAACATGGTCTGATCAAGTGAAATATTTAGTTTTATCGTATGTATGATACGAGTAAAAGTCTCTTCTTCAAGGATCACCTAGAACATGGGAATATTATCTGAATAGTCACATAAATGGATATTCAGATCAGCCATGTTTTATATAGTATCAATTTGGTAAAATTGTTGTTCCACCAGGAAATAAAAATGTTTCAAGGAATTCAGATTGAAATTCGGGAAATGATCATGAAGCGTCATCTCTGGTCTTTTCTTGCTATCTTTAATTGAATCATTAGATAGTAAGTTAGTGTATAAGTTCTCTTCATTCATTCCACATGACAAGAAGGGATTTGTGTAAGCATATGACGTCGTGATGGTAATAACCAAAGCATGTAAATAATAGGGCAGAAAAGTCACCACTTATGACTCAACTCCCATTTTTACCCTGAACAATGTAAAGTTAAGTCCGATAAAACAAGATGAAAATTTCAAGAATATAAGTAAAACCAAAAAAGGCGGGTGGGTAATGTCAGAGACATAACTGGATGTCGTGAATACGAAAACAACGGACATGTTCCTAAACACTTCCCAATATGAATTAGTTGATCAATTGTATGAATTATGCAAGCATTTCCCTTTTCCACATTTTTCGCAAAAACAAAGAAGGCTTCATTTGATCTAGATTACTGTGAATTTCACACAGCGATAAGTGCAAAAATCAAATCAAACAGTTCTAGATTTGCACTAAACTGAGGATATTTCCCTTCGATTTGCGAGCAAGAAATCCTAATAGTTCTTTAGAAAACTTTTAGAGCCATTAGAATGGCTGATTTTGTGTAATGCTCTCCACCGTTGCTTTTTCACCTATGCAAATGACGCAGCTGTGACGTAATCGCTCTTGTCGGAAGCGGAACTAGCTTTGCAAACGACACAAAATACATCTGCTCGCAGTGGCGATAGAATCCAAACTGATCCAATTTTTGTTGAGAGGCTTGTTTTTACCTGATTTCGTTTGTAGCTTTTTCACTAATGGGCGGTCCTAACGGCTATAAAAATAGCCGCATATAGAATTTTAATGTCGATTATTTCATTTCGGATTTGCATAATTTATTGAAAGAAACTATTAATATGCTGTAGGGATTCGTTTCTAGCATTTAGAAGGACCAAATTGAGGAACTCACTACGATATTCAACACTTTTCGGAAGATATTTTGTTTTCTTCCTCAGAACGCGTTCTGATTGGCTGGTGTTGACATGGGTCAAGTGAGACAGGTTTTTCAATAGTGTACTATTGAAATACTTCAATGCTGTTGCTATACACGTTTAAGTTGAAAAATTTCGATTCTATTGGTAGTTAGATTATATAAATCCTTTCACAGATCACTGAGCTATGAGCTTTAAAAATACGAGCAAGGCAAACGCGCCTTATAGAGTATCCCCTTTGATACTCGTTTATACCAAACATTTCAGAAAAGTTTAAATTTGAATTATTTGAGATTATGTCACACAACTGAAAATTTTATCATAAAATTGTGATCATATTTCCGATGGGGTGTAGCAAAAATTATGTTGATTCGTTAGATACAACAAGAGATATTCACGATCAAAAACTTATCACTCTCTCAGAGGGTAAATTTTGAAAAGGGGACCTCATAGTAAAGTAAGTCGTATTCACGACAAAAGTTTGTTTGAGCATAAACTAGCATAATGTTTTCAAATCTGGAAAATCCGAACAGAAGTCAATTTCAGTTTCAAGACTGTAAAACCTTTCATCTGAGTCTAAGTTTATGAAAATTAACTTAGTTATCTATAAAAAATGTAGAGTTCCGTTTTTTAATTTTTGACCACTATTCTCGGTACTTTTGGCACCGGGAACTGGTAACCGGTATAACTGAAAACGGCTCGTTTGGCCAGCAACTAACATAACCTAGAAATGGAAATAATTATGTGCCAAATTTAGCAAACAAATCCGTTTTTTTGCATGATCGCTCTAAATGACTGGTTGCAATTTTATACACACTTGCCGGATTCGTACAATTTGGAGTACACGAGCACTTTTCCGGTACTTCCGGAAGCGGGAACGATAGTTCGGTATACTCAAAAGCAATGTATTTGGTCATCAACTAACCGAACATGACTTTAATTATACATTTCGTCTGTGACTTATCAGTGCCATTCAGTTTATGTTGAACTGCTAGCGCGACCTGACGGTTCATCATAACTCGATAGGCAGACGTAAAGTTAACGCTACTTGCAAAACACTTGTGTAATGTCTAAACTGACGTCTCGGACGAAACCAGACCTGCCTAGTTGAAAAATAATAAGGATAGATGAAAGTATTTTGCTCGAGATTTCTGTGTCATATATAGAAATACGATCGTGAAAGTAAAATTTTTATACTTATCGGCCTGTAATTCCGGAACCGGAAGTTATATCCGGATAAACTTCAGTAGGATTCTATGGGATTATAAGACCTTTTTTAACAGAGAAAATCAAGTGCACTTTTTCATTTTTTGTTACATTTTACCCTGTTACCTCCGAACCGGAAGTTCGATCCAAATAAAATTTAATGGCAGTCTATAGGACCAAGAGAACTTTCATTTAAATTTAAGTTCGTGAAAATCGGTCCAGCCATCTCCGAGAAAATCAAGTATTTATTTTTGTAATAAACACACAGACATTTTACGTACTCAACGAACTGAGTCGAGTGGTATATGAAATTCTGTTCAAAAGTCGTTTTGCACAGTGATTGCATAGCTTTTCTTTATGAGAAAGGCAAAAAACGGATGATTTATGAACCTGTACCTGACTTCACTTTAAGCAACATGGCAGCTACTCATCTCATTCAAACTCTTCCTGTCGAATTGAGTAGTGCAAAGCGAACACCGGCAGATCAAAGAGGCGTCACACATGTCAAACTTTGACAGTGCCATATGTTTCGTTTCGTTTCATTTAGTAACGGTTTTATTTTCGCGGAAAATTTCTGGGTACAGTTTTTATTGCATCAGTACAGTTACCGAGCGATTTGTTCGAAATTATTATCTATCACTTTCGCTTTATATTAGACTACCATAACACTGTTAAACCGACTGTAGGACGTCAGAAAGGTTCGGTTAGTGCTTCCGGAAAGATTGAATTACTTATGCGTGGTAAATAATCATAATCGTGTTATAAATCGGAATACTTTCTAGAGGAAGGAACCATAGTGCCGGTTTTCCCGAATAAACACACCATTAGTTGATTCAAGGTGAACATCCCGAATCAAGTTATCGTGTTTTGTATCGTATTCTTTTGTTTAGGGGAGGTGAGAAATTTGTAGGAAATTGAAAGTTGATTGATTGATATAAGGAAATATGACGCATCGAGCCATCTGGACGATCAGTTCTTTAAAGCATCTTCGATTGATTTTTTGTATATTTTAGTAACCGATCCAAACATTGTTCATCATATTGTAAACACAATAAGCTGTTCACAATTGGGGCCGGTGAAATGTACTAATTTGCAGGAATGTGAAATGTGTCACTGTTGGAGTGATGAAATGATCCAGCCAGCATGGCAGAACGCACGCCTACTTCGTGCATCCGCTCGATCTTCGGCCGGTCAAGCGCGCTTAAACGGTGGCAATATAAAGTGCAAGTCGTAAATCCGTTGCTGTGTTCTGTCATGAATTATAAATGGGAGCGCATTCAGAAATACCAGCCTTCTTCCATAGAATAAAGCTGTTTACGTTAGTCACATGCTGTCACATTTAATTGTCTTTAGGTTAATGGGCGTGAATTTCGAGATATTTGCGGGGAAATGTTGCATTTGCTATTTTAAAGAGTTGAGGAAAAGATTTGAAAATCTGAACGCACAAATAAGAGGCTAGCTTTTACTTAAGTAATCTACCATCGGTGCCGGATATCAGCGCATCCATGGTTCACGAGTCTGTTGAGTAGAGTAGAGGGTTTTCCGCTTGGATTACATCAGCGTGGTCACTCCACAGTGTATGAATTTTACTCGGATGAAATCGTTGTTGATTATACAGTTTTTTTTTCAGATCTATAAAAAACGATCAGATGCTGTAAAACCATAGCTAAGGAATTGCTATTCATGCTTATTAACTTGCAAAAAGATTGCTGGAGCGAAAACACATAGTTTTCAACTGGATAACCAACCAAATCGCTTGGTTACATTGAATTGATTTTCAGTTGTTACGCAATGCAAGCGATGCACAGTTGCAATTAAAATTTTACAGAAGCATTGGGAATGTCTTTTAGTCAAAAACAATTTGTTTAAGTGCAATTGCAGCTGAAGAAGAATGAATCTCATATATTAAAAGATTTCATCTGCACCGACTGATGCTTAAGTAGTCAAAAATTTTGTAGACAAATTAACTGCTAGTTATGAACGAATGATCTCGTTTGAAGAAATGGTAATTATTTTTATGAACTCAAGTGCAGATCATTAGCGTTTACTTTTTGAAATAGTATTTTTCTATTATTTCACAAAACCAATTGAATGCTTAGGTTCATTTCGATGTGCGATTTTACCAAACCGAGCTTCAAAACGTGTGTGAAATGTTGATAAGTGCTATTCGCCCTTCATTTTAATGGGTCAATCTTGTGATCATTTACCCTTCGCACTAAAAAAAATATCAGCTCATATTTTTAGTAATTGGAAATGGAAACGTGGTGTCGCTCCCACCCTGCTTTTTCCACCGGGATTATTCTTAAGTAGGTGTCTAATTGATTGAAAAAAACATACTATAAATCTCATAGCGCGTTAATTTTATTTGTGGAAGGCCGAAGAACACGGTTTTGGTTAAATGTTAATGGATTTGGATGTTTGGTTCAGTAAAATTGTTTTTTTTTCCATTTCAAGAATTTCCCGCGGATTTTGGTTAAGTTTTTTTTATTACCAAATTAAAGATTACCACTAATGTTTTTACGCATCGCCTACTATTGAAGATGACTGTTATGAAGTCGAATGTTTTTTGTTTTGTGAAAAACGTATGCGATGACAGCGTTATACATGTAATTACTCATTAATACATGGCAATTTCTCGCATGTTTTTTTTTAATTTTTCGCGAAATAAATGGTTGGAGTAGATCTTACGCTTCAGGATGACCCAGAAATTCTCGATCGGACGCATTTGAGGGACGTCGGGCGTGTTCGCCGACTTGGGTACCACATCGATATTCAGCCGCTTCATTTCCTCCAACGATCGCTTCGAGTAGTGGGCCGACGCCAGGTCTGGCCAGAACACCGCGTCTTCGCTCTTGTGGTATTAACAACGCAAATTCCGGCAGGCATTTCGTATTATAAATCCGGAATCGTGCTTTCTTTTGATGCTCGGATTGTCTAATAGTGCCAAAATGTTGTAGATGCCGGAACGGGCGTATCCGGCGTCTACAAAGTGCCGCACGATGTCCGTTTTCGACGCGACGAAGTGCCGTTCTTTAAACGCGCACACTTCTGAACGGAGTTGCTTCATTGTTATTGCCATCACGGTTAGAGTTTGACTGGTAGAGCCGTAAAATTTTTGTCCGCTGACTCATGGGTTACTATTATTGATGCTGCATGGATAGTTACGCCAGTGCGGGTAAAGGTAAACCTAGAGTGACTATAATCAGAGTGGCGACAGCTGTTCGTTTGGAATGACCGCTCCCAGTTCCAAACGAGCAAAAGACCTGTCAATTCAATGTAAAGCTAATGGAATGTTTTGAATTGTTGCCAAAATTACGGATGAGATGTCGTCACTCTGGTTATAGGCACTCTAGGTAAACCCATGAGAAAATAACATCGAACTAGTTTATTGTTTTTTATTCCTTCGTTCTGGGCAAGGGTATGCACGGTTGATCACTACTGTTGATCTAAGCATAATGAAAGACTTAATATAAAGGCATATAAACCAAATATGCTGGGTATATATTAGTATTGGTTTTATACTAGTATTGGCCTCAGTTTACATGGATCGTGACTGGTGGCTATTCGACCCTTTCGAAAGACACCAATATCCACAGATACAGATAGCCTGCTAAATGAGGTATTTCGATGCTTATGTTGTTGTTTTCTTTGTCTTAAAACGAACATCGACTTCGAATTTTTCTTTTGTAATGGAGTATTTCGATCCCGGCACTTGTTGGTAGTCAGCTGTATTTGTTCAACAGCTCCACGTAGAGCTTTCTAGATCGGGTCTTTCCAACACTTACTGCCATTCATCACGGTTTACAAAGTTTTGAATCTTATATGCGTGTAAAGCAGCTCTTGTCATGCCCTTCTGGACATAGTTTTACAAGAAGCCGTATCTGTTTGGTAACGTGCCACTTGAGCCAATTAGTTCTGATTCCTAAATCCTGTTTGATAACATCGTTTGTTGAAATGTTGAGATAACATGTATTCATGCGTTCTTGAATATTCCTAGGCCTTTTCGGAGCATTTGTGTCGGTTTCAGTTCGCTGTCGGGCACTCATTCTGTTCTCTGGAGTGCAATGGTAGATCCAGGATTCATCCACCGTTAACATTCGACACCGAAAGGTAACCAAGATCTCGCATTCGTATGGCCAAACACGCTTTCGAAATGTGCTCGCGCTCAGATTTTTTCCGAAGTCAACATGCGCGACCCCCAAAGGATGGTTTTTTTCCATCACTAATGTTGAGTGCTCAAAATATAAGCAATTTATTGAAAAATAATGAAACAGTTATTCTATTGTTTATGGAATTTATTGTTCCGTTTTGGTTTCGATGTAATCCCGAACTTTTGGGCACTCTGATGTCTAACCTGAGCTGCAATTTTGTTCCACCATCAGTTCATTTTTATCGCCTCCCTAGTCATTTTCCAACTTTGCTCAGTTTCTGTTTGGCAATTGTCCAGTATTTCCCAATTTGGCGAATTTGAGGGCAGTTTGGGTGGATTGATGTTCTTTTCGAAGAAATCCACTCCGTTGTCTCGATACCTCGATCTTAATAGTGACGGCTAGCCAAATGTGGTCAAAACTTCACAGAATCATTTTGAGCTCTAATTCACGTAGGAATACGTTCTTTCAGGAACTACTTCTTGCACATTTATGAATATATAGTCTTGTTTGCTACGAAAACCTGGGGTTTTGTACGCAGTAGCAAATACCTTGCCAGATCATACCGTCAACATTACCTCGGCTAATGGTTTTATGAATCTTTGGCAGGGGAGCTGTTCATAATCAATCTTCACGTATGTTTCGTCGGCGTTCGTAGGACTTTCGAGCATGTATTTTGGCCACTAGATTCGGTTCAAGTGTCCTGTTTGGGAACTTACTTGCCCGGCAAGTTTTGTTCCACCAGACCACGTCAATTCCAAGCCATTCAATTTCATAATGTAATTATTGTTTGGTTAGGAAAAGAAGGTTTGAGAAAATTGATTGTGTTTTTGTCGCAATTTATGCTATTTCCCATTTTTTCCGGTAATCACTGGAAATATTTACTCTTGTTTGTAAGAGACTATAGATCGTTCGTACATTTCTACCTCTAACCAAAAGACTTTTATCGTCAGAGAATAGAGATTTCCGATAATCAACGTCTAGATCTGGGGTTTATAAAAAAGTTAATTCATGTAATTCTACAATGAGTTGTTTCACAGTACGATTTGCAATTCATTTTCTGTCTGCATATCCATCTCCTCTGTGTGACGAAGAGCAAGTATAATTTCTCCCCTCGCATTGACAACATCAATGAGGCTTCTTCTCTTTTTTACGCATATACACCACTGCTATATAAAGTGTGCACTCATCATGAGAGCGCGGGATTATTTTCTTTCAACTCTAGCATTGGATCACACCAAATTGCCAGAGCAGAGCTCTAAAATTCCCTGAAATGGATGCAGATATTTTTACCGAAGAGTGCGCACTGGTGAGCACTCTGGTGTACGGTTCGCATAAGAGAAGCATAGCGTGGGCAAGCATATTTAGCAAAAGCACAATTTATCATTTAAATTTTATTTTTCATTGCTGCGAAAAAGACCGTCATAGCAAACCCGGCGCTACCTTCTATAAATTTAAAAATTAAATCACAGAAGTGTTTGCTCACTAGCATGCACCAGAGGTCACTTGGGTGTATTTAGGCGAGAGCGCGTGAGAGCGATTCATACGAAGAGACTGTATTTTTCGCTCGCACCAGCTTCTTTAATCACAAGCACACACTCAAATTCTGTCTATTCGACACTGAGAAGAGCTTTCCTTTTTGTGCGATGTTCGTCGGCGGCCTCCCGAGTGTTGAAATGAAACTTACTCGATGGTGTATCACTCTAGTTAAATGGCATCATTATCTGCAAATAAAATTGGTGTTTTATTGCTAGGGAAAAACTTCAGTTCAATGGATATCAATTCTTTCCTGATAAGTATGAGCCTCGATTTGCAACAAAATTCATCATTAACTAATGTGCTAGTTTAAAATTTGTCCCAAACGCCTTCAATCGTCTTGAATAGCTAACCATTTCAAGGAGGTATAAGGTGACTAACTTGAAAGCACGTAACGACTAATCGTCTATTTTAAGCGCCACCAGTCAAAGCGCTCATTGATTCATCATCGGAGCAAAAGAAAAAACAGTCATTGATTCAAAGTCTCAACGCTCAGTGACTGAACGGAACAATCTATTTTAATCCACCCAGTGGTGTAATGATGCCTTTCTCATATTATTCATTTTCTACTATATATTACAGCAGACATTCCAATTTAAAAAAGGTTTAGAAAAGAGTTTTGAAGATTTCTGTTGCACACTACTATTACATCGATATACTACATTCGAAATTAAGTTTGTGAAAACCTATTCAATTGTCGGTACTTCCGGAAAGCTGAATATCGGCAAAGTGACATTCGGTTCATTTAACCATACACTACAAATCTGACCTACAAAAAATGTACCGGTAGTTGGAATTGGTTAAAACTTAGCAAATCATTTTCGGATCTAGCAGAGGTTTATTTGGTTACAAACTCTCATGGTCTTCAAACTAGAGAAATTCACTATCCAATAAAAAGAGATAGATTATGAAAAAAATGTTCTTGAAATTTACATTTTTACGATAAGCACGCTAGCTCCGGAACCAGGAGTTTGATTCGAATGAAAATTGGTATATTATCATTGCAATCTAAGATGGTGAAAATCGGTTCAGCCATCTCCTAGAAAAGTGAGTAACATTATTTACACACTTTTGATGCATATAACTCTATAATTCCGGAACCGGAAGTCAGATCCAAAAGAAATTCAGGAACCTTGTATGGGACTATGAGACTTTTCATTGAAATCTTAATTTGTGAAAATCGGTTCAGTCTTCTTCGAGAAAAGTGAGTGACATTATTTTCACATTTTTGGTGCATATCACCCTGTAATTCCGGAACCGGAAGTCAGATCCAAACGAAACTCAGGAACATTGTATGGGACTATGAGACCTTTCATTTGAATCTAAGTTTTTGAAAAGCGGCTCAGCCATATCCGAGAAAAGTGAGCGACAGTATTTGTCACACACACATACACATATACGCACAGACATTTGCTCAGTTCGTCGAGTTGCATCGAATGGTATATTACATTCTGCCCTCGGATTAAAAGTCGGATTTGACAGTTTTTGTTTAGCATTCCTTTATGAGAAAGGCAAAAACAAATTGAAAAGTCAAATTAATGAAAACTCACAGAAAAAATGATTTTTTGGAACAAAAGATACGACCAGAGACTGGACTCGAACCGGCGTTCCACTTCTGTCTCTGTGCGTAATCTTTTTGTGAGTTTTCGTTTATTTGACTTTTTAATCTATTTTCTCGCTCAGACTTTGCAAATAACTGAACTTAGCCATGACGATTTTACGTCAAACCAATTATAATTCGGAAATCGTCTTAATACTATTAGTCAATAGACACTTAGTTAGTCACGGTCCAATGTTCGAGATTTAAATCTTGTTTAATATGTCTATCTATGACTATTGAAAAACATTGTGGTATTGAAGATGGAAGTGATAAATACCAGCTGAGTAAGCAAATTTGTTCGACATGTAAGACAAATTAATTCGTATCGAACATAATATTTTAAGTTTTCTAGCCGCGGGTTTCGTTTCCCTCTCTGTCTCAGATTGACGATGTTATGAGCCGTAAATTTGATTTTTATTTTGTCTCTAGATGATAAAACACCAAGGCAGCGCTGTTTCAAAATATGTCATCTATTTTAGCGAGTAAGGCTAGGGGAAAGATGACACAGTTGGACACAATGAAAAAGTGTGTAATTAGTAGCCGATTACAATTAAGTGGTTATAGATTGTACAATAAATGTTAACTACGATAAAAAAAAAACAATTGCGTCGTAGCATGATAGAAAATACCGCCAATATTTTGTGGCTAGTTTTTGGAGGTGGAATTGAAGGAGGTAAAACTGCAGTATCTGCAGACATGCTATATGAAATATAATTTTATGCTTTAATAAAAGACGAGGTAATCATGTTGCAACAAAGAATTTTATTAAATATCACGCAAGCAATAAACTTTCGTCGAGTTTCGGTTGTTTTGTCAAGCTTCGCTTAGTGTGTAGAACCACTATATGACAAACTGCCAACAGGTGATCAGAAACAAAACAAGATTTCTTCTACTGTAACACTGTTATACCTTCTCCCCTACCTTTCCGAAGGATGCCATATGTGTATGATAAATTTTGTTTGTGACAAGAGAAGCAAATATTCAGATTTGTATACAATAATGTTTTGTCGTTAGTAATTGGAACAAATGTTTACCTTCAGAAAGTGAAGTTTAATACAACGTGTAATTTGTAGAACTAAGGTGGTATATTTGTGAACATGTTTTGTTCTGGTCAACGACCACTTATAACCTGAATCAATACTGAATAGAACTGACAATCGTTGCATTCACCTGTGGTAATTCGTGTCTACTGGTGTCTGAAAATCCTTAGCTATCTTATGAGACACGTAAGTCAATAAGTAATATTCAGCATTGAGATCGTTTTGAAACTTTTATATTTCCCATAAATAACTATAAAATCATAAAATGTTCATCCGATTACCTTTTACGAGTTTGAAATGAGATAAATGAGATTGCGAAGAACATGGGAGGTACTAAAACAGATTGACGTGAACCGGGTGGATTCCTCTAATGGAACAACGAAAATCTGGCAGCATTTAATGAATACATTTATCTGGAACTCTATTTATAATATCTCCTCTTCAGAATCAACCAAAGCTATTTAATTACTTTCGTAAGTGGAAGTGATGAAGAAAAATTAGACTAACTAACTAGTATCCATCATATGCAGAGCAGCTGCTTATACTGAAGCGTAACGGAATCATTTAGCATGGATAAGTGGTTATTTGAGTGGTTTGCTATTATAGATTGTACTAGAGCAGATCAACAGTTATTTCCTTCAATAATTTATGAGATGGATGAACTGCAATTCTTTCACTAATTTTGATAGCTACCGTAAGGATAGAGCTCGATTAAATATAGTCCATTGTAGCGTCATGTCGTCTACGATCCATCTTCCACAAAGATCTTCTAAAATATCCAAAATAATCACTTTATGGTTTATTATTCCGTTAACATGTTTATTTGATGCGTTCTACATCCATAAAACGAAGAAAGGCAATTTTTCACAAATCTGACAGGTTTTCAATCATCGGCTCTGGTTGTCCCAGTGCCGAACGATTTAACGTCTTAATTTCCGTCCGACCTTTTGGTTGTGGGTTGATATAGTTAACGTGTTAACGGGTGCTGTCCGTAGCCGACGATTTCGCATCGTCCACCTTCGCGGCCGTGTCGAAAAGCATGAACACTCGCGGAACTGCCAAACCATAAAACCAACACAACCGTGACGTGGTTCCCGGTCGCCACATTGGCGCCACCCGCTCATCCCTGCGGACCCCGACCGAGAGGATCGTTCCGTTTCGTAAGATAGCCAGCATCGGATGTACACTCGGGAAAGCGTGGTTTTCCACCCGAGACCGTCCGTGGCGAAAAATGTGACGCATCATCAACGCGCTCAGTCAGTGTTCCGACTTTCCTCGGGGCGGTTCGGGTGGTATGGGGTCTACTATCGTAGACGTTGGGCGTGATTTTTCATTTTCGTTTCGACCGGTCTGTCGGTCGGTTGGTTGGCAGTGGAACTCCGAGCACACGCACTGTGCGATACGGTAAACAATCGGCCGGCTTTGGTTGGACGGTGGTTTTTCGTCATATTCTCACGGTTTCGGTTGACTTTTTCTCGAGAAGACACTCGACGTGGCGGATACTTACTTCTCGCGTGAACCTCGAACGGTAACAAGCCAGGTTTGCTAATAGTTTTGCCGCCACCGTGGTACAAGCGGAAGTGACTTATTCAAGATGTGGCGCTTAATTTTTTGATATTGTTTTCTGGCACATTCTTTGGACAGACGGAAAGTTTGTGATTCTGTGATATGTATTTTTAGACATAATTTTCTTCGGTTTCATCTGGTTTTTTTGTTTTTGATGTGCGATTGATGAGTGTGGGTTTTGTTTTATTATGAAGGTAACCGAAATCGTTTAGTCGAAACACTCGGGTGTTCGGTTTCGAAGTGATTTCATGTTTAGTTCTTTCGTTTCGTGAGACACATGGGAAGGTTTATGTGAATTTGAGTGATTTTAGTTTGTTTTCGTTACCAGTTACAGCAGTGTCATGAGATTATTGGTTGTAAATTGAGCTTTATTTGTTGAATGTTTTATCGAGTGTGTGCAAGTGGAAATTGACGCGATCCGACGAAATTTGATCCAGTGCAACATTTCTTCCATTTTACACATGTGCTAACATATTGTGGCGAAAAATGATCTTCTAACGATCAACTGAATTCGGATGAACGAATCTTCTACGAAAAACTATGGTTCGTTTCGGAAAGAAAGAGGCTGCTGAAAGGCGTCAACTTTTGGCCAGCATGAATTCGATGCAGTACAACAGCTCAAAGCAGATCGATAATGGTAAGTCTAAAATATTTTTTACGGAAAACACTGGTGTCAGATTATTTCAATATCCAAGCAGCTACGTTACACTCTTTTATATTTATTTTTTCTCAATAATTAATCTAATATGAATTTATAAGTAATCAAAAATTTCCTTTTATGTGTATATTTTATCTAGCCAATCTTGAGTAACATATCAATAATAAAAAGAAAATGTATTATTTAACTTACCTACTTACTCAAGCAGTAAGCTGCTGTTAAATGATAAGAAAAGATTTTTTTATCATGCACGTGTTCTACTGAGGTTCTCTCAACAATTCCTTAAATTAAAAATCTTTTTCACAGGCTTCAACTTAAAAAAATAGTAGTAATGAAATTGAAACTCGAAAGTAGTTTTTATGGAATGAAAAAATGTTTCATGTCTATTGCGAAATGGGAAAATGGGAAAGACTTCCTTGCGCACGCAAAGAATTCAACAGTTGAGCGATTCCAGAAATCGGCAAAAACTGATCGAGCTTCGGATAAAATTTGGCACAACTCCGGCATTTTTCAACCGATCTTGAGAAATTAGTCAGATTTTAACACGTCATGGATCGATTTACGTCATTGAAAACAATAGTTCAACTGTGAAAAACGTGCGTACGTGAAATATAGGAGACGTTCCGCTAAGACAATTCGTACTATGGCGAAAAATGTAATGTCAGTAAACCGAAGATTATTGAAGAACTGATAGATAATATTATAAGCAGTGTATCGATAAGTAGTTAGCAACATTCAAACAGTTATTACTCTGAAATGGCTGAATTTTTTGCAGCATGTTTTGCGGTGACATGTTTGTTTACATGTCAATAACAGCTGCGCAATCGATTAGTTTCGGTACGGTTTATTGTGTCAATGGTGAGTCGAATTGATCCGGAAACGCGAAAGAAAATTCTGCACACTTGGTGCTCAGAAAGTGGTGTCACGTACAACGAAATTGCAAAACGGGTAAAAGTTCGGAACTGCCTGAAAACATACAAGAAACAGAAGATGCCGAAAAAGTCCCTGGTACAGCAAGTTCAGGCCAAAACAAGAGCGCGAAAACTGTATAACCGGATTCTACAGAATAAAGACGGATGCATCCTGATCGACGACGAAACCTACGTCAAGGAAGACTCTCGAGCGCTGCCCGGACCGCAATCGGTGTACCAGGACCTGGACGACGCTGACACCACGGTGGCGATGGAAAAGTTTGGGCAGAAGGTGTTGGTCTGGCAAGCAATTTATATCTGTGGTTTGCGGTCGTCGATTTTATTTACGAAGGGCACAATTAACGCCAAGGTGTACGAAGAAGAATGTTTGAAGAAGAGAATGCTGCCAGTGCACAGAATGCATAAGGCTACTCCTCTCTTCTGGCCGGATTTGGCTTCAGTCCACTACACCAACTCCGTTCTACAGTGGTTGTCAAAAAATAATGTACAATTCGTGGAAAAGGACATCAGCCCACCGAACTGCCCGGATCATCGGCCAATTGAAAGGTATTGGGCAATTGTCAAGCGGCACTTTCGGAAGGAAGGTACAGTGTCCCAAAACATGCAGGAGTTCAAAAAAAAAAAAACTGGACAGCTGCCACCAGGAAAGTCACAAAAGTAACTGTGCAGAATTTAATGAAGAATGTCAAGTCCAAAGTGCGAGCGTTTCACAGAAACTAGGATTTTCTTCAATATAATCAGTGAAATGCATAAAAATGTAATTTTTCTACAATATATCGAAAACTGATGTCAAAATATGTTTTTTTCGCTTTTTTATTCAATAATCAATGTTGCTAACTACTTTTCAATATACTCCTTAGGGGTAATTGCTGCTGTTACGCTCGAAATGTTGTCAAATACACCGCCAAAATGTCCCCTTAATGCTTTTAGTGTGTGTTCGAAATCCTTGAAAAAAAAACACGTCCCTAATTTTATTTGTAATATTGAAATAAACTTTGACTTAACTTTTATTAGTATTTTTTCAAAAACAAAACCCCTTCTATTGGTGCGATAATGCTTTTCTCTTGGCATTTAATCAACGATTTACTTTTCGTTGTTTGTTACTTTGGGAGGATTTTACAGCTACAAAATGGCGGATTTTTTCGTGAAAAATCGTAGTTTTCGCTTTGAACAACCACCAAAAATTAAAAAAATTAAAATAAAAACAAACAAAAACGTTGGGGTCTAGAAAAACTTCTACTCTAACTTTACTGCTTTAATTTGTTCACTTCTGATTAGTCTGCGCTGAGATGCAGTGGACACCGCAAATCATGATTATTAAGAAGTGTCCTCAAAAACACCTCTTCACCGACTTATTTCTCAATATTTTTTCACGAAAAAATGTCAAAATGTTGTTAGAATGATGCTTTGTAACATGCAAAACATTTGGATTTATTTTGTTGAATGATAGTTCTAAAAAAATTGCAAAAAATGATTATTTTTTCCACCATTTAGACCCTATCCTCCCTTAAATAGTCTCATTACAACATTCGTAAGATTCTATGCTTGGTTATATGTATTATCAAATAAATTAATAGTAGGTTTACATCTCTCGAACCGGAAATATTCGTCATTACCCTTCCAAATTTGACTAACATTTTTAGCTTTCAAATAAGTTTATCGAAATTCGATGAGTCATCTTCTAGAAAATTCAGCCGATGAACAGAGTGCGTTTAGTCGGTTACGTCACTTATAATGTTGGTTTCAAAACTTCATCCACAATTCAATAGAAGCTTTCAAACGAGCCTAGGCTTGTTAAAACCGGTTCTGCCTTCTCTGAGAAAATTAAGCTGTAAAAATCAAAGTGTTTTGTCGCTTATGTCACTTATACCATTACATCTTCGGAACTAGAATTCAAAGCCATTTGACCTCCGAACTCGATCAATGGCCCAACAGTGAATTTCAAACGAGCCTAAGTTTGTTGAGCTCGGTTGAACTATTTCTGAGATTATTAAGCTGTAATAAACAACGTGTTTTGTCGGTTACGTGTCTTATACCATCATATCTTCAGAACCAGAAGTCACAGCCATTTGATTCCCTTTCAAACGAGCTTAAGTTTGTTAAAATCGGTTCAGCCATCGCAGAGAAAATTGAAAGGTGTAAATATCTTCGAAAAGTGCACGCAAATACATACACACACAGACATTTTCCGATTTCTTCGAACTGGGCCGAATGGTATATAACACTATAGGTCTCCAAGGCTCCGTTCGAAAGTCGATGTTCTCTAGAAATTCTAATACCTTTCCATTGAGAAAGGCAAAAAGTTATAGCTTAAACAATTTGAATGCCTTTGTACAACTTTAATTTTTTTCATGAAAATAATCTTATTCGGTTCTAATTCTTGAAAGAGCGTTAATTTTTTTTTCATTGTACTATTTTCTTAGAATGTTGAACATAATTTCTTACAGCTTCGTCTTGGACACCATTTGTGTGCCAGTAACAGCTTCCGAGTATCTGGATTTCAAGAAAGTACATGCAAAATTTTATTCGCGTTTCTAAAATATTTGTCTTGAGTTGAATCGGCTTCTCTATTCGAGCAATATTATTGGTTTGCTATAGTGAAGGCGTGTGCGAAGGTTTATCCAAACCGGAGAGTATCGATCCTTTTCTGATGTTATTTTCTGGGAATCGCTCAGTTGAGACCTCGACGATACTCAACGCATGCCCAAATGAAATCATCATCGTGATAACCTTCGCCTGAATCACAATATGAGTCTGGACATCACTGTGTGTGTTTAAGCTATCCTAGTGTGTTTAACCTATTCATACTGTGTGTGTGTTTAACCTATCCCAAACCTCACTATGTGGCAGCGATTAATAATAGATGAACCCCCCCCTCGATTCAATGTTTGCACCAAATGGATTCAAACATTACAGACCTTCAATCTAGTGCAAATGGCAAACAATCCATGCGTATTTAGTTTATATTCCTCAGTTCTGTATAAACAAGTAACATTTTCCGATCTTAGCAATACTCAACTTTGTATTCAATGTCCTTTTTCGTACCAATCGTATTTAAACCAGCAGTCTTCGGAACTATTTTTCAATAGTCGGTCCTACACTACCGGTCAAAAGTTTGGGTCCACTTTACAAATTGATAAAACGTTGAAAATTCCATGCTTTTTTCTGTTTTGGCTCTTTCGTTGTAACTTTCTCCTTACTGTATTTTTAGAAAAATTGCAATTTGAAAACAATTTTACATGTTGAATAACCTTCTTCATGTAGTGCCACAATGACTGCTCGTGTCTCTACACTTAGCTCTGCTTTTCGACCGATTTCTCTACTAATGAAACATGAAATATATAGTTTTACTTCCATTTTTATAATGAGATGATATTTTTCGGATTACTACGTTTTTCTTAAAAAAAATAATATGACCCTTATGATTTTAAATGTGAAATATGTTCTATTCACCTTTTTGCAAAGAAAAGGATGTAGCGTGTACTAGACGCATCGATAAAATACAATAAGTCCGAACACGTTTACTTTCGATCTACGCGTCTTGCAAGGCTAGCCACTCCACTTTGATCAGTAGCAAGACTCACTTACTTGACAAAATCCACTGAGTAGTCGACGAAATTTGTTAGAACTAAAAAATAAAGCGAGTAGACCCAAACTTTTGACCGGTAGTGTACTTAAAATACTATTAATAACAACTGAAATATTATTTATACACAAACAGCTTCTCTCACTCATAACACGTATTTTGCTTCATGCGACGAGTTATTTATGGATCAAACAAAAAATGATCAATGAGTAATGCAAGGAATATTATAGCCGGTTTTATGAAAACAAATGTCTGGATAAATTAAAACCACTTTAAAACCACATTAAAGGGTTAAAATACACTTCAGCAATAGGACGTCAACCCGAAATACTTTATCTATTAAATAATTTTTGCATTTCAAATGAGTTATTACATACAAACCAATTCGCAACCTCTCATTCTGCTACTAACGCAACTTGCCGACGTCGTTCTATTGACCAAATGTCATCGTAGGTGCACGGGGAGGTATGAGATAGGGATTTGGGAGCATGAGTTGTATCACCTTTTAACGAATATGTACCCTGAGTTTTTCATTACTTTAGAAATAATTGAGTGCAACCATCGATTGGTAAGTATCTAAGGATGGGAATGATCATCCTTAGATACTTACCAATTGGCAAGAGTCCTTTGGTCGTTTATAAATTTTGCTCTCAAAAGCATGGCACATGGCAGAATTGTCTGTTCTCTGAGAATGAAATGATGGTTCAAAGCTACTGTGCTTAAACCATTGAAGAAATTGTTGAATATATCAAAGCTAGTAGTACCATCAATTCAAGAGCAAATATATGTAAATGCTGCCAGATATTTCCGGGATTCCCAACGAACGTTCGCACTACTACGTATATAAGATTTTGCAAATAATTGTTTACAGTTGGGGGGGCTAGTCTACCAGCAACAATGATGAACGCTGAATTAGAAAGGTTCCAGTTTGTTTTTTTCAAGAGCCATTTGGAAGTCAGTTGAAAGCAGTGCAAGGTAATCAATCTTCTTTTCATTTTTACGGAAAACTGAGAAAAAACCGTTCATCGAAAAACTGACAACAAACCGTTCATCTCGACCCAAGTGTCATGACGTACACGAGTATATTTTGCATATCCGAATGCAGCCCAAAATTATCATAGAAATATGGATGTATATGAGTTGTGAGTGGAAGCTGATTTTCCTAGCTTTTGAAAAGCGATTACTGTCAGGTGGAACAATCTTTTGCTGAAGAAAATGGTTAAACAATTTTAACAAGTGTCTTTTTGCGAAATCAGACTGTTTCTTCATTACGTTGAATTCAATTATGTCCAACCCTGGAACATTATTGTTACAAGACAAAAGTGCCATTCAGTATTCCATCTTTGAAAGGGGCTACCAATTGGATCATAATTTGGAGGAGACACGCGGATAACGCTATGCGAAGCATTTCAGCAAACGTTCCAAACAAAGCCTAGTATTCATCGATTCAAGTATTCCTTGCTCGCACTACCTAAGTTATGATTTATTCATTTGACCGTATTCCAAAGAGTGCTCTCAGACGTTTGTCTAGAACAAACCCTCCAGAAATATCTTCAATAGCTACACTTCTTGGAACGGAGAAAGCTATTTATATCTTATATCAACTTACCTTATGATAAAAAAAAGAACCGGAATTTTCATTTTAAAATTCCCGCGCTTGTCCAATTGGTAAACTTTTATTCTCTCAACGTTGGCAACACTTTTATACACATTTTGTCAAATTTTGACGCATATTATACGATTACTTTTTGTTTGGCGTCTATACAAAGAAGTTGAAAAATTTTCGTGTGGCGATTTTTATAATGGATGAAAATTTAGAACAACGTGCGTGCAAATCAAATTTCGTGTTGAAAATGGATTTAAGTGTTCCGAAACGTTGAAAATGATAGAAAAGGCCTTTGGGGATCGTGCCTAGGAAAAACACAGGCATACGAGTGGTATAAACGCTTCAAAGGTGGTCGTACAAGCTTGGATCATGATGAGATCCCTGGCCGCCCAACCACATCTGTTACTGAAGAAAACATTGAATCGGCGAAGCAAATCGTGTTTCAAAATCGTTCTGTACCGATTAGAGAGATTGCTGTGTTGTTGGGTATCTCTTATGGATCAGCCGAACACATTTTAACTGATGTTTTGGGTTTGAAACGCGTCGCTTCTCGGTTGGTTCCAAAAAAGCTGAATTTCATTCAAAAACAGCGTCGTGTTGATGTGGCCAAAGAGATGATTTCCAACGCAGATAGTGACCCCACATTCATCGAATGCATCATAACTGGTGATGAGGTGTGGATCTATGAATATGACGTCGAAACCGCACAACAATCGATCGAATGGCGCTTCGAACGCGAGCCGTTGTTCTAAATTTTCATCCATTATAAAAATCGCCACATGAAAATTTTCCAACTTCTTTGTATAGACGCCAAACAAACACTAATTGTACGATATGCGTCAAAATTTGACAGAATGTGTATAAAAGTGTTGCCAACGTTGGGAGAATAAAAGTTTATTGATTGGACAAGCGCGGGAATTTTAAAATAAAAATTCCGGTTCTTTTTTTATCATAAGGTGTGTCCAAGTTCTGAAGAATTCGTTAAGCCACTTTCCGCTTTTCAATTTCGAGCGTGGAAAAAATATGAAAAATATGGATTGTCTGATCCTGAAACTTCATGTAGTTATTATTCTTAATCAGACACTGCTGCGCTATTAATTTTATGTAAAAATATAGTCATTCCTGAGATATGATTACTTAAAGTGGTACCTGCTATTGTTGCTGAGGTAAATGGTGTGCATTGTAGAGCCTCAGGTGTTGATTCTTTAACAAACATTGTTATATGTTTTTGTTTATTTTGAGTCCTCTTTGAAAGGACGTTTCTATTTAAAAATAAGTCATTGTTTTCCTACGTAAAACAGTAATAATAAGAATAGAAAGATTTTTTTTTCACCAAAACAGTAACTCTTACTCATTAGACGTATATTGTTTTATATGTAAAGTTATTTAAGTATGAGATTAAAAATTCTGATCTATGAATGTTTCATGGAATATTACAGACAGTTTTGATGAAAACAAAATTGCACAATTTTATCAAAATGATATTACTAAAAAAGAAGAGAAAAAAGTATGCGACAGCTGATATTCAACAAGTGTTTCGCTTGTGCAAATAGTGCATTAGATTATGTTTCAATTTACTCGAGTATAGCTATAGTTGCCCTTGCATTTTACAGCTGATGAACCAATGGAATTATTTTCTGAGGTAAATAATCCAAATATATCTATTTATTTGTCGTGGTATCCTTCTTGAACTGCTCCCGATTCGTTTAAGTTAGTGATGTTTCCAAAAGCTCAAGTATACGAAACTTAATAATAGATAATGCGGAAGCTATCAGCGCTAGAAATAATCAACACGACCTTACATAACAAAGCCGAGAAACATGTTTTCCTACTTTATACAATTGTAGATTAACGCTTGAACTTCGTAATAGCGAATCAAGGGACAACAAAACAAGTTCAGATAATAGCCATAATTTCATCGCTAGAGGTTTCCATTTTCGGCGGTGACCTAACAACTTCGTATGCAATTTTGACAAGACAATAACGTAAAATAATACTCCTCACTATATTAATGTTTTTGAATTATCACAACCGAAAACTTTTCCCTGCAGCCCAGTTGAATCCGACTGTAGTACGGTAGCAACAGCAGCAGCATCAGTAGAATATATCAATCATGTTTATGATGACAGTAATCTTTTCCAGCCCACCCATCGGTATTAGGGTGCTGCAAGTACAAGCATGTGCGGAATCAACGCATGGCATGTCGTTGTTGTCTTTTAGTGTTAGTAGCTTCGGATGAACTTATTACATCGATTTATAATAGATAATGTAAACTTTATACTACCAGTATGTGAGAGCATTTTCGTTTGAACTAATCGAAAAGTTTTTTTTCTACGTCCGTCTATTTGATTTTGTATCGTCCTAATTAATGCATCCAACCACAATAAATCTCTAGCACGAGCTGGTGTTAAGAGTCTTCCGAGCTATAGCCATTGATCTTCTTCCATCTTCACTTGCTTCATCGCACCGAGTGCTGTCATAATTTTTCATTAGCGCCGAGTTATAATAATAAAGCTTATGAAGAACTTCATCGCGTACCTCAAGGCGGACGTATGGATTTTCCGGAAGTAAGGCAAAATAAACGATCCAACGTGTGTTTACAGTGGTTCAAAGAAAAGTCCCATAGTTTACCGGAACGGTGTAGCAATTCCGTTGCCACGATGAGCTGCTATAAACGTTAACTGCTTCGTACGTTCGGATAATGATTACTTTTTATTTTATTATAAACAAACACTCATTTCCAAATAACGTTCTCATTCGCGTGGCCGATCCTCTGAACCGTAGCCCTATAAGCACCGTTTTCTCTTGCTTGAGACGAAGTGTGAAATGATATTTCACATAGATTCGATGTAAACACCCTCGTCGTACTTTGATGTATATGGGGAGTAATATTGTTCCCTGGAATGTTTGTGTAGTAGGATGAAATAGACGTTCACTTCCTAGCGGACAAATAGTGTTGATTTTCCGATTGTTTAGGTTGTATAAAATGTGTGCAAATTTTTCAACGATGAAAATATACAAAGGTATTAATAAAGAGAGATTAACGGGACAAGATGGAAAAGCAATTCGATTAACAATGACCGTCTGATGTGTGTTTCCATCATCATGTCAAAGTTACATTTAACAATAGCAATGTCATTAGAAAGAATTTCTACAGATCGTATCATTCGTATAAATCTTGCTCTTCTAATGACCTCTCTCATAACAATATTAAACAGTAGCTTTCACATTTAATTTTTTTCACTCACTCGTTCAATGCACATGGCTCAGGATCATCAGAACTCAACAGACCTGCTTTATCTTATATATTTTACAGATCTGACATTGAAAAATCATGTGCATCATAAAATCTTTTTAGAAAATTCTGCAGACATCGACACAGCAATAGATAATTTGAATCATTACATAATCGAAGCTAGGAAACTTTAAGTTCCCAAAGCTCAAACTAAATAAAATTCTCCTATCATCGCTGACAGTCTTCCACTGCTCATTCGGTTGAAGAATGTTCGTCGACGACAGTACCAACAATCTCGTGATTCTATAATGAAAACAATAATCAAAGATTTACAAAAGGAAAATAAACATAGGTTTACTTCTTTGCGAAACGAAAATTTCTCAGAAGAAATTGAACAAATTATAGCATATTCTAAGCCTTTCTGGAATCTTTCTAATGTTCTTAAAAACTGTCAGAAATCAATTCCTGCTCTCAAGGAAGGAAATGGAAAAACGCTAAAGTAATTCCTATTCTCAAACCCACTAAAAACCTAGCAGAAGCATCAAGTTATCTACCAATTAGTTTACTTTCTAGTATCCACTGGAGTTGCTCTTCTAGACATAGACAAAGCATTCGACAGTGTTTGGCACAAATGTTTTGTATAAAAAATTTCCGACTTCCCGTTTTCTATTTATTTGATCAAAATGATGCAAAATTGTTTAACCAACTCTCTAGGTTAACTATCAGCATTGTAAATCTGAATTGCTTCCCGAACGAGCAGGAAAATTTTTAATAAACATTTTTTTCAACATTTTTAGGAGCCTTCATGTTTTTAAGTTTGCTAATGATTGTCCTTGTTTCATCATAATTTATCTCAGTAATGTCATCTTGAGACAATACTTGTGTTATGTATATTTTCTAGCTTTTCTCATAGATGGCGCGACCGATTTGCATAAACTTAGGTTCAAATGAAAGGTCCTGTGGTCCCATACGTAATTCCTGAATTTCATCTGGATCCGACTTCCAGATCCGGTAATATAGGGTGAAGTGTGTCAAAAATTGTATACCATCACTGAAAAGGACGAAAAACCGTAAAAAGTTTTCTAAATCGACCTCAAATCTTCTCCAGTTAATAGTTTTTTATCAGCAGACGGTCAAACAAACCGATTTCGGTTATTGGTTTTAGGAATCGAAGAAAATTATTTTGAAGAATACCACAGTATTATATATGATAGTATGATTGATATGAGAAAAGCATCATTACACCACTAGGTGGATTAAAACAGGTTTTTGAGAGCTGTAACTGGTTTCTGAGGACCAATATAGAATCATAGAAAGATTATGAATACGGATTGATTTGTTCAGTGAATCTATGTTTAATTTTATTTTACAGGTCCTTAACTATTCCATAGTAGGATCACAAGAACGTTAATATTGATGTAGATGAAGATGTGTTGCTGTATCGATATTTCGTAAAACAATTTCAGGGTTTACATTGCTTTCGATATGAGATCTGTATTCTAGCCGATTAGTTCTAAGCTGATAGAATATATAACTAATTGAATTAATCATTGCTTAACTTAAAACCCTGAATGTTATTGATTGATCTGCTAGAATCATGAAGAACTCTTACTTTCTGATTATTTTTCTAATTACTCTACAAGCATTTAGAATTCTATTAGGAAAAAATGAATCGATATATTGTACATTTTAACAGCTATCATTTGATTTATTTGCTCATCAACGCATTGAAATCGTAAACATGCTGCATTTCAAAGTTAGGATGGCATGACGGATATACCTATTGTTTATTGACTAACAGATACATTAGAAAAAAAACCCGTTTTAATCCATCTAGTTGTGCAATGATGCCTTTCTCATATATAATACTGCGGTATTCTATTCAAAATGTTTTTCTTCGATTTTTGAAAGAAACCAAGGGATTGTTTGTGCATTAACTAGTATAACATAGAGAATGAAACAGTTCTCTGGTTAGTGACTCCCAATAGAAAACGAAGTGGGTTCACTATTATATGTACTTACAGCACCGGAATAATCGAAATATAGTGGATGTATAATCGAAGTCCACATAGTTGGAATAAGCGGCAATAATAAAATGATTCTATCGCAATTGTCCACTGCCCGTATAGAATCGGATCGCAAAACGAGAATAAGCTTCAGAGAGAAACCTTACAGCCAGGCCCGTACCCAGGATTTCATTTCGGGAGGGGCCCAAAGATTGAAAAATAATGTTACTGAAGATTGCACATTTCATCACGTTTACTGTCTTGTTATTTCTGTAATACATGTCTGAGACATTCTAAATAATTATATGTTTTTGATTTCGGGAGGGGCCAGGGCCCCTCGGGCCCCCCCTCTGGGTACGTGACTGCCCACAGCAGCGTGCAAAACTATGATGCTCAGACAGGTCATCGAGAGAAATTCGCTCTATTTGTTCAACTCCTATACCATGTTTATGTCGACGAAAATTTTATTTTCTTCAATTTGCTTAAGGTTTCAATTTGCTTAAGGATCGGGTAGGGTCAAACACTTTCGAAAAATCATTTGCTTTTTTCTTTACATTTACTTCATGTAAAACATTTCAAGAATATTCTGTGAAATTTTCAAGCCTATTGGAACGAAACTCTGGAAGTTATGGGCCTTTATCTATGCTTATCCCATTCTACGAAGAAGCAAGAGTTCGGCGCTCAGGCCTGAGATTTCTACTTCGATGGACTTAAAAACTTGACAAAAAATTCTTGAAATATTTTATTATAACAAAATACAAAAGAAAAAATATGACTCTTTGAAAGTTTTAGAACCTACGGACCTACAACGATAAAACAATTTTCGTTTTCGTTCTAGCCACCAGAAAGGATATTGCATCTCGGTGCAATATCCAAAAAGTCGTTACATAAATAGTGAAAACTTTGCGTCTGCTTGGCGGTTTAAATTGAACTGTTAGGCGAAGATGGCAGTTCAATTTGAACTGCTTTGAGCACTGATGAGCCGGTGTTATTTTGGGAAGCTACAAAATGACGGATATTTATGTGAAAAATTGTAGTTTTGACTTTGAACAATCACCAAAAATAAAAAAAAAATAGAAAACCTGTTTTAATCCACCTAGTGGTGTAATGATGCCTTTCTCATATCAATCATACTATCATATATAATACTTTGGTATTCTTCAAAATCATTTTTCTTCGATTCTTAAAAGAATAACCGAAATAGATTTGTTTGACCGTCTACTGATAAAACCTATCAATTGGAAAAGATTTGAGGTCGATTTAGAATTTTTTTTAAGGTTTTTCGCTCTTCTCAGTGATGGTATAAAATTTTTAACACACTTTACCCTATATTTCCGGATCCGGAAGTCGGATCCAGATGAAATTCAGGAATTACGTATGGGACCACTCAGTTCGTCGAGTACGCAAAATGTCTGTGTGTATGTGTGTGTGTGTATGTGCGTATGTGTGTATGTAACGTTTTTTGCACTAACTTTTCTCGGAGATGGCTAAACCGATTCTCACAAACTTAGATTCAAATGAAAAGTCTCGTGGTCCCATACAAAATTCCTGCATATCATTCGGATCCGACTTCCGGTTCCGGAGTTATGGGGTAAAATGAGCAAAAAAAATGAAAATATGTGTTCTAAGTTTTCTCATAGATGGTGCGACCGATTTTCACAAACTTAGATTCAAATGAAAGGTCTTGAGGTCCCATACAAAATTCCTGAATATTATTTGGATCCGACTTCCGGTTCAAGAGTTATGGGGAAAAATGTGCAAAAAAAAGAAAATATGTGTTTTAACTTTTCTCATAGATGGCGCGACCGATTTTCACAGACTTAGATTCAAATGAAAGGTCCTGTTGTCCCATGCGTTATTCCTGAATTTCATGCGGATCCGACTTCCGGATCCGGAAATATAGGGTAAAGTGTGTTAAAAATTGTACACCATCACTGAAAATGGGGAAAAACCTTAAAAAAATTTCTAAATCGACCTCAAATCTTTTCCAATTTGATGGTTTTTATCAGTAGACGGTCAAACAAACCGATTTCGGTTATTCTTTTAAGAATCGAAGAAAAAATTTTTTTTTGCCTTTTTCATATAGAAAGGTTATGCAATCACTGTGAAAACCGACGTTTGAACCGAGGCCCGGAGGGCCGAGTGTCATATACCATTCGACTCAGTTCGTCGAGTACGCAAAATGTCTGTGTGTGTTTGTTTGTGTGTGTGCATGTGTGTGTGTATGTGTGTGTATGTGCGTATGTGTGTATGTAACGTTTTTTGCACTAACTTTATGGGGTAAAATGCGCAAAAAAATGAAAATATTTGTTCTAACTTTTCTCATAGATGGCGCGACCGATTTTCACAAACTTAGATTTAAATGAAAGGTCCTGTGGTCCCATACGTAATTTCTGAATTTCATCCGGATCCGACTTCCGGATCCGGAAATATAGGGTAAAGTGTGTTAAAAATTTTATACCATCACTGAAAAGAGCGAAAAACCGTAAAAAGTTTTCTAAATCGACCTCAAATCTTTTCCAATTGATAGTTTTTATCAGTAGACGGTCAAACAAATCTATTTCGATTATTCTTTTAAGAATCGAAGAAAAATAATTTTGAAGAATACCACAGTATTATATATGACAGTATGATTGATATGAGAAAGGCATCATTACACCACTAGGTGGATTAAAACAGGTTTTTTACAAACTAGCTGCCAAAAACTTCCGGCTGGATATGCGCTACATGAGTATTGATTTGAAGTAGCATGTTTTTCCTTGAAAACTCTACTAAATGTTGTTCAAATTATGCTTTTTATTATGCAAAACAATTGAATTTACTTTTTGCAACGATAGGTCTTAAAAAAATCCGCATAAAAAGTGTAATTTTTCATCAGATAGACCTTCACCCCCCCCCCCCCTATATTAACGAAGATCGAATATGAAGTCTATAATAAATGACCTTGAATGTGCAGCAGGCAGAGCCAATGCCTTTTGTTTGCTCATTGCACAATAGTATTGTTGTTCACTATTCTGTTTTGTATTTTGTTTCTATCACCAAGCCGTGTACGAACTCGGTTGCCAGTTTGTATTAAAGACTGTCCCAGAAAGTATGGACGCACTTTGATTTCGCTGTAAATAATTCACAAGTGTTAGATATTCAAATTTTATTCCATATACTGATAATATTAGACTACAACAACAGAATATTATTCTCAACATTTGCTACTTGGTCATTTAAGACTAGCTGGCGCAGCTTCTTGCGAACGTTCCTCATTAAATTCCGTACAGACTTCTTGGCAACAAGTTTTGACACTTTTTTCCAATAGTTTTCGAACTGTTGAATGGTTTTGGCTGCCGAGACATGTTTCCTAAGATGTGCCTTCGTTAATGCCCAAAATTCCTCCATTGGTCGATTCATGTCTTTTGGGGCGAAAGTGACATTTTTGGTAGTATACCATTCTACCGTTGATTTCGAGTAATGGCAAGAAGCAAGATCTGGCCAGAAGACAACAGAATCCTTGTGGCTTCGAATCATGGGTAGAAGTCGCTTTTGTAAACATTCCTTGATGTATATTTCGCCGTTCATTGAAGCAGTGGTGATGAAGGGTTTTGAAATCTTACCGCAGCTACAAATTGCTTGCCAGACCATAGCTATCTTACTAAATTTTTCGACTTCAATCGATGTCTCGGACTGTTTGCCTTTCTCGCACCGTATAATATTGTGGTCTCGGCAAGGATTTGTAATCGAGTTTCACGTAGGTTTCGTCATCCATGATTATGAAGTTCAAATTTCCAGCAAGAATCGTATTGTACAGCTTTTTAACCCTCGGCCTGATCGATGCTTCTTGTTTCGGACTACGTTTTGGTACGTTCAGCACGAAGAACATTTGACTTCGAAGTGTCCACTGAAACCTCCTTCTTTTGCTCGAACGGCATCAGTGTACGTTTATACAACTGGGGGTTAGCAGGACCTTTTTTCGACCCGTTTTCGGTTTATCCTCAAAGGTGTCATCCTCATCGAACTTCCTGATTGTATTTCGCACGGCTTTTTCACTTACTCCTTCCAAATCCTTTTGCTATCTTTCTCAGAGACAGTCCCCGTTCTGTGCACCATTTGCACAATGTTTCGACGTTGTTCTGCTGTAAGTCCACGCATTTCGAAAAAAACTAATGAAAACGAATAAGTGGTTAGAGAAGAGTGTAAACAACAGGACGCAGCCATAAAAATTGACAGATTCGGAACCATTGCGAAATGGCAGCGATTTTTGGTTGCGTCCCTACTTTCTGGGACAGTCTTTAAACGGCAACTAGATATTTTGGTATACGGAAGGTTCTTTTTTAGAGCGTCTGGATGGTGCTGCAATCTACTGCCGTGAAATAAGATTTATGTAATTTCACTTACTAGGTAGGGACTGTACTGCATTCCAAGCAAAAATACATCGCGATTCTGTGTGGTGTACAATCAGCAATACAGCAGAGAGTCTATAGTAAACGGATTGATTTCTGTTATCGCTCGGTATCCGGCTGTTATGGTGTATTTTGAATATACCATTTGAATGCAAAAAACGAATGAGCCGGTTCTTAAAAAAAAGATTTTTTCCGATTCTTACATTAATTTAGCATACATTCGTTTTTGGAGAACCGCTTTTATGCAGTTTTTTCATTCAGTCTTTTAAAAGTTGTTTTTGAACGGTTTTTGACATTAATATTTCTATCTAGTGTTTTTAAATTCAAATAATACTTCACGGTTTTTTCAAACTAAGTTACACTTACCCGATTTTTGTATCCAATGATTTACTTGAATTAGACCAAAAAGATTGGCTCCTTAACCATGTAAGGGAATTTAAAAATAATACAAATAAAACATGTCAATTAATTTAGTATTACAAATGTGTGCATACAATTTCAACTTATGTCTGATTTATTCATTTCCTCATTTCAGCTGCTTTTCAACATGTTCGAGATAATCTTGAAGAGCTCGATGGTAAAACGGAAGCCAACGAAACTGACTTGGTTTTTCTGCAGGGAATCTTAGAGAATCCTGCGGTTACACAAGTGATTAAGGTATGTATAAGTGAGGTGCATACAGGGAATGAGCATAATTATTTGAATTTCAAAATTTTCCATCTCGTTAGTCAGCCATTTCAATTGAGTTATTTTCGTTGTGTGAGTTGAGTACCAGAGTTAATTACTTATGTTTCTTTCGTTGCTTAAAGTTAGTTTCATTTGGCAGTTTAAAGCTTCGCAACAACTAACAGTACGTTCTATTATTGTAAGGCGGAAACGATACTCAACTTTATTTACGTATAATGTACTCCTGCGACTTGCGTCTAACTAGACAGTGTTCAGTTGAAAATAGTCCCATTGAATCGATGACACGTGTTTAGGAAACACCCTCGCTTCACCGCAAAAACGGCGGGAAGCTGTTTGTTTTCTGGTGCTAATTGGATCTTTACTCTCACCATCCGGGAACCAGAAACGGACACACTCATAAACTGTTCGACTTAATTGGACTAGTGACACATTTAGACGAAATATTTATGGCATGATACGTTTCACGCCAGGCACTTTGTTACTTTGGCTCGATGATAGGGCGTATTACTATAACTTCCCTCGTTAGGCCTTGGTAATGTAGGATATTTCTCCTGCGACGTCAATCTGCCAAACGGTCTCGTGCTCGGACATATCTTGGTCAAATTTTGTTTTCGCAGTGTTATGTACTGACAATGTGTGTGATGAATCGCTGAACCGTGTGCAAGTCTATAATTTCTTCTTCAAGCGCCAAACATCGTTTCTGTCACCCGATCATACCATAGCCACTAATTAAATCAGATTGTTTTAAATTGATTTAGTCTGTGGAAAGGTTTGACGGGTCGGCATTTACCAAGCAACAGCAAGTGGCCGACGAGACAAACAGCGTCACATACGACGAAGATCTGCGAGTGTGGACCTTATGAGCAGCAATTAGACCTTTTGAACTTGGTTAACTCCGATTAAGGAGGCACATTTTTTTTTGCTGGATGTCAGATCGCGTTTATGAAAGTAGATATTTCAACGGAACTGCAATTTTCAACGAGAGTGAGAAGCACGTTCGGAATTGGCTCAATTCGTGTCACAATGAGGATGTGGTGAATTTCTCTTGCATTATTATATTGGAAGGCCAATTAACTCATTTACTACATGGTAAAATTTCAATTGCTAAGTCTTCAATTCCTAACTTAAGGTGGAGTTTATAATTACGTTTTGAAGATTTTGAAAGGAACATATCGAAAAACTGAAATGATAATACATAAGTATAACTGATAATAAGGTGTCTAGCTACTAATGAGTGGTTTTCAAACTCAATTTACCGAAAGAGCAATGATTTGTGCCTTGCTCTATAGTATATTTTTCTAGCAATTACATCGTTGATGTACTAATTCTTAATCTAAATACATTTGAATCAAAATTGTCATAAACATCGTTGAACAAACGGCAACATACATCTCGTGGATTGGTTTGTTCTTATTGGGTACGATGAGTTAACGTGACAATCAAAACAGTTCCACACGCCAAGTTCGTTTGAATGGAGCATAAAATTGTAATTTTTAGCACAGTCTATAGTATTACAGAATATAACACATGGACTGAAGAGTCCCGGGCCTAACACATAGCTGGCGCTAGTTTTTTTTTGCAGTCACCTTTTTTTCAGCTAATACTAACCTTTAAAAGACAGTTGTGAAAATTTCATGATATTCTATTCATTAGTTTGTGAGTTCGTGTTTTAATTTTACACTGCTTTTTGATTGGAAAAAATATCGTTCAAGCGAAGCAATGGCTTGAAAAGTGTTATGAAGACTCCGCTCCATTAAAAACAACAATAGAACGTTGGTTTGCTGACTTCAAACGTGGTCGTAGAGACACCGATGATGCAGAACGCAGTGGACGTCCAAATGAGACGGTAACACCAGAAAACATAAAATAAACCACAAAATCGTTTTGAATGATCGAAAAGTGAAGTTGCGTGAGTTAGCTGACATCGCAAAGATATAAAAAAAAAGTGTTGGCTTTATATTGCATGAGCATTTGACTACGAGAAAGCTCTGTTCAAGTGGGTACCGCGTTTGCTCACTGTTGACAAAAAACGAGAACGAGTTGATGATTATGAATAGTGTTTGGCCATGTTTAAACGTAACAAATCGGAATTTTTGCGTCGTTATGTGACAATGGATGAAATATGGATTCATCGTTTCACTCCGGAATCAAAACGATTGTCATCTGAGTGGACAGCAACTGGTGGATCTCGTCCAAAGTAGATTATGGCCTCTGTATTTTGGGATGTGCGTGGTGTAATATTTATCATCTTTTTCGAGCAAGGAAATACCACTAACAGTGAATATTATATAGCGTTTTTCCAGCGTTTGATGACTGAAACTACAAAGAAACGACCGTATACGCCAAAAAAATAAAATTTTTTTTTCATCAAGACAACGCACCGTGTCACAAGTCAATCAAAACTATATGAATTGAACATCGAATTGTTCCCACATCCACCGTATTCGCCAAATTTGGCTCCCAGCGACTACTAGCTGTTCGCAGACCTGAAAAAATACTCACCGGTAAGAAATTTCGCACGAATGTAAAGGTTATCGCTGGAACTGAGGCCTATTTTCAGGCGAAAGATAAATCGTTCTACAAAAGTGGTATTGAATTGTTAGAGAGGCGCTGGAATGATTGCGTTGCTCTTGATGGAGATTACGTTGATGAATAAAGTTAATTTTGAACCAAAACAATCGTGTTTTCTTTGTTAGGCCCGAGACTTTCAAGGCCATGTGTTAAGAAGACAACGTACGGTTTTTCAATGGTTTTCCAGTGCTGCCAATCGAATAAGTCGACACGATGCTCATAAGAGGAATGATGAACAGGATCGAATCAAGGTAACCCAAGTAACAATTTTTGTTACGCTAGCTTGTTTGTGACTAGTTTGCAACCAGATATTTGAGTGATTGTTACTAACATCTAACCACTTGCATGACTCAAAAAGCGCAGGTTCTACTAGTTGTTAAGTCGGCTAAAATAAGTTGTCATTACGTTGTAATGCCATACTGAAATAACTTATCTTTTCATAATTTGAAAATAACTTGTTTCCAAGTAAACTAGTTGAAACTTCGACATTATAAACATTGAATGAATCCAGAATACTTTTCTATCAGCAAAAAAAAAGCAGAAGGGTACTTTAAGTCACAAACTTGATACAAGGTACAAATTTCACAACGATCCAAAAATTGTCGAGCGGAATTCAATTTTACTTAACTGTTTTTTATGCGCCTTCAATCAAAATCTGTTTATAAAGATATAAAAAATAAACAACAAAATAACCCTATGTTCAGAATGCTCAAAATTATTCCAAGTAGAGTGATTTCTCATCATTTTAAATTCATATATCATGAGAACTATAATATTATCACAATCGATGTTCAATCCCTATATTATTTTCTTCGTGTTTATAATAGTGCATAGAACAAAAATGACTATTCTGCCTTTCACTATTTTCGGCAAAAAGTAGTTTTGAAAAAAGTAATATCCTGGTTTTATTTACGTTTCATACTCTTCTTGAGACTCCATATTGTGTTCGCCATATTCAAGCCAACAAAGGTTGTTTTGTTTGCATTTTAGTTATCATAACGTTGGGAAAACTTACCGATAACTATCTGAATTAATGAAGAAATTATATGTTATAATCTTATAATATCTAAGTTATTGCTATATCAATTCACAGTAACGATTCACATATACGCTAACGTATTTATAATGGTTTCGCAACGGAAAATAAACTTTTTTTCAACTAGTAGCTAAAAGCATAGCTGTGATCAAAGATATGTTAGAATCAAGTAACGATAACTTATAAATGATAGTTAGTTTAATGTTTACGTTATAAAGAAACACTACTGTCAGCTTGTTTTAACCAGTATAACATAAAAAACATGGTCGTGTTCTTGTTGCAACACAGTTAAGTTAAGTGGTATCAAAACTAGTTATGGGTTGCTACTATTGAAGTCAAATAAACTTATTTTCAACTAGTGGCTAGAAGCATTGCTGTGAATCAAAATATGTTTGGATTAAGTAACGATAGCTTATAAATTATATTTAATTCAATATGACACAAAGATGTTATGATTGGAAACCTAAATAACTATTTCGTAACTAGTTATGTTATGATGAAACATTGTTGTCACCATGTTTTAACTAGTATAACATAAAACACATATTCGTGCTCTTGTTGCAACATACTTTGGATTTTGCCGTATCAGAACTAGTTGCGGATTGCTACTTGGGAGTCGTAGAGTATAATCTATATTGAACACCTTTTTCCGTTTTCAGTTCTACTAAACGGTGAAAACATCGCACTATGACGCAAAAGCATATGTTGCTAACTTCACGTTTGCTTAGTGGTTTATGTTGAACTGCTAGGTGACATAACAATTTAACTTAAACTGCTATGTACTGACGAGTCTGAAGTGAAACGTCAAGAAAATATCATTACATTTTCTAACAGTGCACATTTACGACAAGCTGAGCATCTGTGGTATGCTATCCAAATAGACGCCGTGATTCTGCATTGCGATGACATGATCAATACTTCGTGATGAGATTTTAGGTCGAAAGCGATTGAATGACGCAAACAGGAAAATGTTACAATATCACCATTAGTATAACACCAATCAACAAAAAAACAACAATGTTGGATTGAAATGCCTAGTAATTCAGAATAGATTTTGTGCAGCGGAAAAACTTCAGATCCTATACAATAATTTAACCCATTTCATCACTTTGCAGAGGTCTTTAAATAATGGAACAAAAAGCAGTGAACCTTGGGGTAACTTGGGGAAATTTGAACCGAGGCCCTTGGGGAAATTTGAAGATATTCCGTACGAAGTAGATATTGTGTATCGAATATGCACGAAAACTTTATACGTCATAACCAATCAATCGTGAAAAACATCAGATATTTTTCATATTATAATGTAAGATTTGTTTTCATTTTTCAGTGCAACACAGATTAAGTTTTTTATTCAATATTGGTAACATGAGATAATAACAAAAAACATCGAAAAGAAAAAGCAAAGAACGACAGATTTCATGTAGTGAGCGACATATAATTCTTGCTGATCATCTTGATGAGTATATACAGCCCCTTATCGGGCGACCGTGTTACCAGCGTCCGATGATGGCTGAAGCATAGTAAGCTGAAACATTATGCTTAACAAAAAATGTTTAGAAAATCAAAGCCTTGGTATTACATTCCTATAGTGGAATTTGACCTTCTGTTTCAACAGACTTCGCAGCCGATTCAGAGTGTACAGAACCATTGCATGGCTGATGCTACGATTCTACTGACACTACGAATCCTTCCAGGTCGGGGCTCGAACATACGACAACTGGTTTGTAAGACCAGTGCCTTATGCCGTTAAGAACAGCGTTTTAATTCTCACCGTACCCGAGAATAAATTTTCGTCCAAACGCTTCCCCGACTCGTACCCGTTTAAAATGAAAAAAAATCGTGCAGAGAATCTTTTCTTAAGAATGAAACATTGAAGAATAATTATTCTTGTGGGTTAGACGAAGAAATCGAATAATCGAAGCATCGAATAAATTGAATTATTCGGTCCTTTTTGCGCCCTACAAAATCAACTTTTTTTTAATTTTGAGAAATTTTGTTGCATTGAAAAACACTGGGATTTGTCGGTTACGTCACATACATCATTACGTCCCTCGAACCATAAATGTTCGCCATAACCCTTTCAAATTTTATTAGCATTGTTAGCTTTCAAATAAGTTTATCGAAATTCGTTGAGAAAATTCAGCCGACGGAAAATGTACGGTTAGTCGGTTACGTCACTTATACTATTATAGTGATAACCATTTGATTTTTGTACTTCATTCAAAATCTAATAGTAGCTTTCAAAGCCTATACCTTATGATAAAAAAAGAACCGGAATTTTCATTTTAAAATTCCCGCGCTTGCCTAATCGGTAAACTTTTATTCTCTCAACGTTGGCAACACTTTTATACACATTCTGTCAAATGTTGACGCATATCGTACGATTAGTTTTTGTTTGGCGTCTATACAAAGAAGTTGAAAAATTTTTGCTGTGTTGTTGGGCATCTCTTATGGATCAGCCGAACACATTTTAACTGATGTTTTGGGTTTGAAACGCGTCGCTTCTCGGCTGGTGCCAAAAAAGCTGAATTTCTTTCAAAACGCCGGTTCACACAGCGTTGATTGTGTCGCAGTTTTTGACCAAAAACTCAACCAATATCATCAACCAAGCACCGTACTCTCCAGATATGGCTCCGTGTGACTTTTTCCTCTTCTCCACACTCAAATTGCCATTGCGGGGAACGCGTTTTTAAACAATAGAAACCATAAAAGAGAATTCGCTGCGTGAACTAAAGGCCATACCTTCGGCGGCCTATAAAACTTGTATGAAAAATTGGATCAAACGTTGGCATGCATGTATTGCCGCAGGAGGAGAGTACTTTGAAGGCGATAATAAAGAAATTTATTAAAAATTGAAATTTTGCGTTTTTAATAAAATTCCGGTTATTATAGAAATCGGCTATGTCATCTTTGAGCAAATTGAGCAGTAAAAAAAACAAAGCGTTTTGTCGGTTACATCACTTATACCATTATATCTCCGGAACCGAAAATGCCAGCCATTTGATTTTTAAATTTGATTCTCAATTCAATTTTAGTTTTCAAACGAGCTTAATCTTGTTAAATACGGTTCAGTAATCACTGAGAAAAGTTAGTGGTAAAAAAAACGCGTTTTGTCGGCTAAGTCACTTATACCATTATATCTTTGGAACCAGAAACTACAGCCACCTGATCGTTGAGCTTGATCCACAATTTAATAATGGCTTTCTAAAGCGTTTAAGCTTGTTGAAATCGGTTCAACTATCTCTGAGAAAATTTAGCTGTAAAAACTAACGCATTTTGTCGCTTACGTCACTTATACCATTATATCTCCGGAATCAGAAATCATCTCTGAGAAAATTGAACGGTAAGAATACAACGTGTTTTGTCGGCTACGTAACTTATACCTTTATATTTCCGGAACCAGAAATCACAGTCACTTGATCCACAATACAAACGAGCTTAAGCTTGTTAAGATCGACTCAGCCATCTCTTAGAAAAATGAGCTGTGAAAAACAACGCATTTTGTCACTTATGCCATTATATCTATGGAAACGCGAGTGCCAGCCATTTGATTTTCTAATTTGGTACACAATTTAATAATAGCTTTCAAACGAGCCTAAGCTTCTTGAAATCGGTTCAGCTATCTCTGAGAAAACTGAGCAGTAAAAAAACAAAGCGTTTTGTCGGTTACGTCACTTATACCATTATATTTCTGGAACCAGAAATCGGAGCCACATGATCTTAGAACTTGATTTACAATTTAGGAGTGGCTTTCAAACGAGCTTAAGCTTGTTGAATTCGGTTCAATAAATCGTGCAGGAAAATATCTTTCTAAAGTACACACACAGCCATTATTTGATCTCTTTGAGCTGATTCGAATGGTATGGATATGAATCTCCGAGGCTCCGTTCGAAAGTCGTTTTTTCCAGTAATTCTATTACCTTTCTATAGAGGAAAACAAAAACGAAATATGATGGTAATCACATAGCAGCTATTCCCAACTTCTTGTACGCATTATAAAAATGTTAGGGAACACTATCATAGAGCATTATAATAACTTTTTTTTCTATAATCATTAAAATTGATTAAAAGTAGTTTTGATTTATTTACATCTTATCAAATATTATTGCGCTACGAAATATGCAGGGGTCCGCCTGTTATGTATAAAGTTTATTTCCCCGTCATAATTTTCGTGGAATGCAAGCTTGAATAATTCAACGTTCAGTGAAATTATATTGCTTCTAGAAATACTAGTAAAAGACAATGAATTGCATAAGATTAGTTCATGTAATAAATTACAATACTTTGACTGATTACTATGATCGGACGATTGTTACCCAACTAAAGTACCCTAATGGTATCGGTTCATTCAACTCTGAAACTACTTTGAAGAACTCTGATAAAATGTGCCCAGATCTTTTATTGAGTCAGACAGGTAAACATTAGAACTTTCACTATGTATTCGTATGAAACTCAATACATCAACTGTCTGTCAAGCACCCAGTTGATAAACCACAAAAATAAATGATGACGAACCGACCTGGCTGGTTGCTGCCTTTTTAGCACCCTAAAGCCATTAAAACCGCATGTACCCGCTTTGAACAGGTTTCCGACGGTTGTATGATGCAGCTCTGGAAGGTTTAAAGGGGCACTCTGCCATCTTAATATTTGAGACCGCAAATATTCGGTCGTGCACACAAACACATCCATAATCTTTGGTGGGTCAACAGTTGGCACTACAGTGATCGTACGATTAAGAAGGCGTTGGCCAAAGTAGGTATTATGATTACCTCACCACTCTCACTCTCTCGCTCTTACACGGAGTTGATTACATTTCCTAATTGAAACGGAATAGTTGTCAGCTATGATATATCATATGTAAGCATTGTATGTGTTTCTTGCATTGCTTATGCTAATGGACAAAAGGGGAAGTTGTATTGATTTTATGCATATGTATTAATTTCGGAACCATCGGAACAACTACAAGGAGATATAGAAACTAAATACTTCTATATAGTATAATAAAACGATTCGCCAAGTAACCTTGTACGCTTGTCCGATTTAAATGTGCATCTGATTTGCACGCGTCTGAAAACCCCATTCGCCACTAATGTCGTTTTCGTTTTTAAATTGCACTACACTGGTGTAGCGAAAGCTGCACTGAAACCGTTCGTTTTTACCAATTGCACTACGCCAGTGCTACACTTTTTCTGCACCGATACCACTGGTGTAGCACTCATCAAAAGTTTGGTGTAGCTCTGTGCAATGGAATCATGTATTGTAGTCAATGGTTACTGTTTATGTTTTCGTCATTTTTGTTCGTTTATTCATGCCTCAGTGTAGCACTGCACCGGTGTAGTGCAATTTAAAAACGAAAACGCCATAAGTTAAACACTGTCGATTCACATGCAAGTGCCGATCCTCGCACAGTGAGAAAGAGTTGGTGATCAATTAGCGATCGTGATCTACCACTGGAAACTCACCACTCTCGTTACTCTCGCACACCTGGTGAGTGCGTACGCTCAGTGATGCGAGATTCTCACCACGGTTTCCCATTCTCCCGCATTATGCTTTGCGGTGGTGCGGCTTGCTGCTCACCCAACATAGCTGACGAAGCGTTCTCATGATTGTTTACACCGCGTTTTGCAGTTGGAAAGGTGCTTGGAGTGGGGTTGTTGTTTTCCACGGTGGAGCCCGAACTCACCATACGCGAGTGCGCGGTTTGCCAGTTTCGAGAGAACCGCGTACGTTACAAGTTGCGTGTTTACGACGCTCGGTGTTCACGTCATTCCACAGCTACCTCGAAGTAGTGCTCTTCGGTGTGTTGTCTTCGCCCTGACTGATTGTTTTAGTTTTTTTACTCTACTTAGTGTGACTATAAAGTATACATTCCCACATTTTGGGTGCCCATTTATTTGATGGACGGTTGAGTGAATGCAAAATAAAAAGAAAATTATATCGATTCAGTAGTACTGCAAATACAAGCGGTTGAAAGAAAAACGAAGACACAGTTGTGTCCACATTTGGAATTGGGCTGAATTTAAGGTGTGTACCATTCCATTTCATAAGTTAGCCTAGTTACTTCGGTTATTCACCGAAAACTCGTAAGTTATATGATCTGAGACAATTGTGGCTTGCAAAATAGGTCACCAACAAGGAGTGAATGTAAATTTACTTGGGAGTAACTGGCCACCACCTCCAATTGAAACACAATTTATGAATATGAACTATGAGTCAGATCAATTATGTATGTGTTATGAGAAGAACGCCTAGAGTCGACGTCATAAGTTTAAGGTACATTTAAATGCTCCAGATTACTTCTCTATCTGCGAAGTTACTACAGATACGCAAACAATAGTTTATTGTTAGACCGAAAATATATCGAAAATCCAAAAGAAGACATTTTTTTTGGACAATCGTAGTACCTGAAAAGGTATCCACCCATGTTCGATTGCACGAATACAAGACAACCGGAAAGGTAGTGTTGGTGAACTAAGATCTTCTTGATGGCCCCAAAAGCGCGGTGGAAAACCTCAGCAGTGCGGAGGTTTTAGAGGTAACCGCGGTGGGGTTGCAAACAGGTTTCACGCTGGTTCGCATCTCATTCACACAAGCAGAGCTTCAGAGCTAATGTGGATCGTTGTAGTGGTATAATCTTCTTCGTCTTTTTTTTAATTGTGGACGTCTCCGGTGGTGACCACTGGTTCCCCGCGTTTGCTGGAGACTTCTGTTTCCTATAAGATGCGAGAACTTGTTTCTGATCAGCATTGGCGAGGTGTTTTGCTTGCACTACCTACGGCCGTACTGTAGAAGCTGTGAGAGTGACTGTTCGGAGGAAAACTCAGCTCTCCGAAAATCTCTCGGCTGCTTTGTTGCGCTTTGTGTGTTTAGCGGTTTCACTGCTGCATTTACAATTATAGCAATGTTATCATTATTTATATTGTTATGCAATTGTGTACAGCAAGTTTTCGCTTTTTCTTTGATTTGTATGCTAATACATCATAATATATTATGGTGCGATAGAAAACAGCAACGCGTGGTGTCGAAGGTCGGTTAGAAAATCACACTGCCGGTTTAGTAATGTGATTGTTTGTCACAAAAGTCACATTTGCCATGGTATTTGAGCAGCTTAATGGCCATTGTCAGGTTGTGTAGTACGGGATCGCACCTTCAACTAATTTTGTTCTATTATTTACAGCTAAAAACAATTGAAAGTGGCTTTTTAAAGTACAATTTAAATTCTTTTTAAGCAATAAAAATAATCAAATGGTTTCATTACGAACTCGAAAATTTTAAAGTTAACTCGTTAAATCTTCTAAGTTTTCTTCAGCAATTACATATTTAGCTTAAAAAAAGGTAAAAAGGAACATTTGCTTAGAATAGATTGTTATTTTGGCACTTCTTATTGAACAAGTTTGCTTGTCTTACTTCTCTAAAATGTCTAGTGTTTTGAGCCGGAAATTATTTCGCTAAAACAATTTGCTGTCAAAATTTTTCCACTCAATAGTCGGTGGCATCTGGCTTAGCTAATAATATGCCAACTTACTGGGGGGGTAACGTTTAACGAATTATACACACTAACATGAGCAAATTTGCTCGTTAGTGATTTTGAGGCGTTACCCGATGACCTTAGGCGAGATGGTGTGCGTGTATTGTTGTGAGGCCACTTGGGAAGAATGACGTTTGATAGTGCAGTTCTGATAAAGTAACCTGCTCTGATGCTCATTATTTTTCATTGATTTTGTGTTTCTCAAAACTCTCGTATCTATTATTGTTGAAGATGTTGACATTTTTGTTTTGTTTACTAATAGAAGAAAGTAAAATTATTTGTCGGTAACTTGGTGTTTCTGATGTGTTTGTATCAGGTGTGAAAATAGGAATTACTTTAGTTTTTTCCATCTATAAGGGAGGTTCATCATAGTAGCCAAAGTCTCGAGGCATCGGGTCAAATTTTTAATAAAAATATTCTTCAAATAATTGTGAGCGACAGAGCAATTGAAAATTGTTGTTGATGATAGGAGAAATCAATGTAGTTTGAGCTTTTGGAACCGATAGATTTCTAGATTTAATGAAGCAATGAATAAAATGGTTTATTGCTGTATTAATGTCAGCAGAATTATCTAGAACGATTCCATGACTAACATTGTTTTCAATGTGACGAAACAGAATAATGCTCTATAGTAGTTGAATATAGGGCTAACGGGATTGTTTATTTGAAATTTTGAATACTAATGAACTGAGTCAAAGTCTGCTTAAGAAACTAGTTGACTACAAATGAAACCTTGAACAATTAGGATCATATCAATTATAGAAGGATTTCTCACAGAGAACAAACAAGTTAAGCCATGAAAACTGAATAGCATCTAGCACTTGGTTCGTTATGAAGTATCGTGTGATCAACTAAAAAAATCGTTTTTTTTGTCTCAAAACAGGCTTCACATTCCGTAATTACTTCTTCATTTGAGTTGAAATTCTTACCAGCGAATTTTTTTTTTAGATCAACAGAGCGCCAGTAGTCACTGGGGACCAGATGTGGAATGTATGGTGGTTGAGGAAGCCATTTGAAGTTTAACCATCGTAGCCGTCGATTCTGCATAGTGCATAGTCTTGATGAAACTGTGTTTTTTTCTTCGACACATGAGGTCGTTTTTCCTAGATTTTTGCATTCATACGATCTAACGTCGCTATGTATTATTTGCAATTTATTCTTCTTGCATAGTTATACCATGTGCAAGAAAATACAGAAGCCGTAACCTTCAAAGCGGACTGTTGTGCTTTTGGATGCTTCGGACGTGGTTCAGCGAGCTGCAGTCTACTGATATGATGACCGATTGTAATCCGGGTGGGAAATGATGGATCCATGTTTCATCCATTATCACATATCGAAGCTAAAAATCTGATTTGTTATTTCAAACGCTGCTTCAATTTATTGCTTCTAAACATGATGAAAGTAGTTTTACTTAAAAAGCTATCACTTTTTTTCTAACTAATCGAAATATCATGGAATTTCACACATAGTCTTTTGAAAATTGGTACTTCATACACGATATTTGGATTTGACAGTTAAAGCGCCATCGGTGTGTCAGTCACAAGACTTATGAAGCGATCTGTTACACTACCAATCCAACTATTTTTTCGGTTATTCCTCGTTGTATGCTTGTAAATCGTAATCTCCTATTACGAAAAATTGATCATTTCGATTCTATCAATGTTTTGGTTACTGAACAGTGCGAATAAAATATCAAGTAAACTTGCGTTCCAAAAGATGCACCTGAGAAGAGCATTGCTTTTTGCTTAATTTACAATCCGAAACATGTCAAAAAGTGTTATGCCACATACTTCGCCGCAGCTGAACTTGACATCGGAACAAACACAACATTCTATTTTTCCTTGTTAATGGATGTGATATCCTGCGTCATCTCACAAGAAAGTACGGCAGGCTCGAATTTACTTTATGTGTGACATTTTTTTTCTGAGAGTCTACTTTCAAGAATCTATAATTTTGGTCTCGATTGTGTTGATGAAACAAATATATTATTCAATTGAATAGGTTTCATTCATTACTTTTCATACTCAAATTACAGCATTTTAATTTGTAACGATATTCCGAAGATTTTCCGTACGATTATACAGTTTTGATTTATGCCTTTCTCATATAGAAAGGCTAAGCAATCTCTGTGAAAACTAATTTTTAAACCGAAGCTTGGAGAGCCGAGTGTCGTATATCATTCGACTCAGTTAGTCGAGTAATGTAATAACAAGAATGTGCACTCGATTTTCTCGGAGAGGACTCTATCGATTCTCACAATCTTGGATTCCAATGAAAGATCCCTCGGCCCAATAGTCTGCTACTGATTAATACTCGGATCGAACTGCCGGCTCGAGAGTAACGGGGTAAAATGTGCAAAAATATAAAAAACAAACGCACTCGATTTTCTTTAAAGACCGCATAACCGATTTTCTTCAACTCCGAATCAGATGAAAGGCCCTTTAGTCTCATAGCCTGCTATTGAATGTTATCAGGATCGAACTTCTGGTTCCGGGGTAACGGAGTAAAATGTGCAAAAAAAAATTAAGAAAAATTTCACTCGATTTTCTCTAAGACCGCTCAACCAATTTTCACAAGCTTAAGTTCAAATCCTTTAAAGTTACATCCGGACATGACTTCCGGTACCGGAATTACAGGCTGATAAATAAAAGGGCTGTTTTTATACAAGACACTGACTCCGTATAATTCTTCAATTGAATAGGTTTCATTAGTTGATACCAAATACATTGATTTTGGGTAAACCAGATATTTGTTCCCAGTTCCGAAAGTACCACAAAAAGTTATCGTGTTCTCCAAACCGGAAATCACTCCAATTTCTCAGAAACGGTTGAACCGGTTTTCACAAACTTAGATTCGAATAAAAGGTGTTATGTTCCCATAAGTAAGTGTAGAATTTTGTCCGGATCCGATTTCCGGAAATACACACAGCAAAAACGTTTGAAATTTACCGGTGACGAAAATCCGCGTATGACTCAAATCATAAGAACGTAATTGGTAAAATCACTGAATTTTACAAGAATGATTTACATATGTGTCGAACATACACTACTTTAAAAGCAGATTTGTAAATTTACATGCTTCAGCACTTAAAAATATGCCAAAATGCATTGAATATGTGCTGGGTTTACTGTAAAAATGAATCATTTTTGACGAGGTAAATTTACACGATGTTTTATAGGTGTGCAGGGTTAAGTGTGTATGAAATTGCACCCCGTCATTCAGAGTGATAATGCAGAAAAAAAAAACTTCTAAATTTGGTTCAAAACTGCTTAAATTTGTAGGTTGTGTTAGTTGCTGATCAAACAAATCGATTTCAGCTATGCCGGTTCCCAGTTCCCGATTCCGGAAGTCCCGGAAATAGAGTTCAAAAACTCAAAAACGGGACTCTTCATTTTTTAGAGACGACCGAGTAAATTTGGACAAATTTAAACTACAATGAAAGGTTTCATGGTCTCATGGTGAAGTGTGTTTATTATTTTTACCCTCATGTAGAGCGAAAGTGAAAATTAATTCCTATGAATTTGAGTCAGAATTTGTTAAAATTGGAAGATTATGCTAATGTATGCTCAAACAAACTTGCTTGTTCTTATTCATGATTCAAATAAAAGATTTTTTTGAAGAATACCTTAGTAATATTTATAAAAACAGGAGTTATATGAGAAAGGCATCATTACACCATTAGGAGGGTTTAAACAGGTTTTTCGAATTATGTATTATATATATAAAGGGTGATTTTTTAAGAGCTTGAGAACTTTTTTAAACAATAAAACGCATAAAATTTGCAAAATTTCATCGGTTCTTTATTTTAAACGTTAGATTGGTACATGACATTTAATTTTTGAAGATAATTTCATTTAAATGTTGACCGCGGCTGCGTCTTAGGTGGTCCATTCGGAAAGTCCAATTTTGGGCAACTTTTTCGAGCATTTCGGCCGGAATAGCCCGAATTTCTTCGGAAATGTTGTCTTCCAAAGCTGGAATAGTTACTGGCTTATTTCTGTAGACTTTAGACTTGACGTAGCCCCACAAAAAATAGTCTAAAGGCGTCAAATCGCATGATCTTGGTGGCCAACTTACCGGTCCATTTCTTGAGATGAATTGTTCTCCGAAGTTTTCCCTCAAAATGGCCATAGAATCGCGAGCTGTGTGGCATGTAGCGCCATCTTGTTGAAACCACATGTCAACCAAGTTCAGTTCTTCCATTTTTGGCAACAAAAAGTTTGTTAGCATCGAACGATAGCGATCGCCATTCACTGTAACGTTGCGTCCAACAGCATCTTTGAAAAAATACGGTCCAATGATTCCACCAGCGTACAAACCACACCAAACAGTGCATTTTTCGGGATGCATGGGCAGTTCTTGAACGGCTTCTGGTTGCTCTTCACTCCAAATGCGGCAATTTTGCTTATTTACGTAGCCATTCAACCAGAAATGAGCCTCATCGCTGAACAAAATTTGTCGATTAAAAAGCGGATTTTCCGAATGGACCACCTAAGACGCAGCCGCGGTCAACATTTAAATGAAATTATCTTCAAAAAGTAAATGTCATGTACCAATCTAACGTTTAAAATAAAGAACCGATGAGATTTTGCAAATTTTATGCGTTTTATTGTTTAAAAAAGTTCTCAAGCTCTTAAAAAATCACCCTGTATGTTCGATTTTCATTGATATTTGTCCTGAGCTCCTTATGTTTTCACCATGGTGATTTCAAGAACCTGAGTATTTAGTAATCTTTCTATCGATCGATTTTTAAATACTAAGTTTGTACAAAGCACAGGAAATCTTTAGATGGCGACATTTTTTTTTTATCAAAAATGATAATTTAATTAATAAATGCTATAGCAGGTAGTAATTTTCTGGAGGTTTGAATCGTTGAAGTATACAATCGAAACCTAAAAATCGAACATAAAAACACGTACACTTTTAGCATTGCACAATTGATCCTGCGTAAAAAAAACTAGTTGTCTCAATTTTCAAAGATCATATAACTTCCGTATCATTGATGACAACTAATCTCGTATTTAATAAATGATGAAACCCTATTTGCGCTAAAACTGGCACTGTAAACAAAAAGCTCCGTTGACGAGAAATTACAGCTGAACAAAACGACTCGCGTATAAAAGGGCCTCAAAGAGGGTTGCGGTAAGAAAGAACAGTCCCCCGATAAAATGGCACACACTGTTATCGATTACCTCAAAATATTTCACCCCGATTGAATCGCATGGAATATCGTTTGATAGAAATTGTTATTTTCACCAAACCTTCGATGATTTTTTACGTGATGGCCTCTTTCGTTTGTTGTTTTGTCGGTTGTCATTTCTCGTTTGATCAATATCCCAGCCTGTCAGTGCCATTTTATCGCGTTTTACATTTAGATTTTTGTTGTTTTTTCACTGCCTATCCAGACACCTGTCAATGTCGTCCCAGTTGAAACGAGTAGAGTCGCGATTACGTGTGCTGTTCATGTAGTGTTTTGATTTTTGGTTCCGTTCCGAGTCAAGTTCAAGTGTAAATTTCTCTGTCTCCGGGTGCTACCGTGCAACAAGTGGCTGTTTTAAGCAAGTGAAGTTTTATTTTCTTGATGATTCTCTAGCATTCAATGCTTGTATGTTTTGTATGTTTGCAGCCGGAAACAACGGGTGGAACGATGAACTATGGACGGAAAACTCCGTCGACCTACAGGTCGACACCGTCGGTTTATTCGCACATCACCGGTCGATCGCAGTCCAACTTGCACTCGCAGCGATCTAAGTCGTTGAAGTCCCTCCGAATACCTTGGTACCAGAAACCGATCCTACACAATAATAAATACATGGACATTCAGCGAGGAGCTATCATAACAGGATCATTTTCGATCTTCGTCGCTTTGTTCACGATGATTACGGCAATTTTTGATATTTACTGCCTAGTAATGGCAGCTCCAGGATCCACACACTACGGATACTACATTATCTCATACGAATTTGTCTACGTCGGTAATAAGCACGTGCGCAATGGATTGATGGTCGCGGCTTTATTCTCCTTGATAGGCGGAGCAGTCATATTCGTGACCAGTATAATGTTAGTTCATGCTTTACGGAAGGAGCTCGAAAACAAAGTCGTTCCATGGCTCTGGAGTTTCGCCGTATTTACGATATTCAGATTCCTTGCTCTACTGCTATTTTCAATCGTCAACGATCTGATCTTCGCCTACAACATTCTGATCACGTTGATATGGATTCTGATTATCCTTGCGTCGGTGTACGGATGGGTGTTGGTCTATTCCCTCTATCTGGAGCTGGCCGACCTCACAAAGTTGGAAGATTTGGCTCATCTTCGGATGGGAACGATGCAGTCGCTCAATGCTTCGGTTGCACATTCACTGGCCGGTTCGCGACCTACAACACCGCACAGTACCGTTTCGACGATGCCCGTTGGTGGTGTGGTTTAGGATCGGTTTCCCAAAACCAATGAAGGCCAGAATCTCGATAAACAAAACAAGTATCATATAATTACTGCATGCTAAGCGACGAACCCATTGACGCATAAATTATCCACTAAGTCCGTCCATTGCATTAGTTTCTAGAACGAATAACTATAAATTACGTTATACTTAATGTAAGTACATTATAACAAATTTCAGTGATACAACTGGACAATTTTAGGCAGAGTATTGATGTGCCTTTTTTAAAGTAAAAACTCTATACGTTTCCCGAACTGCGTAACGAATAAACGTGAAAAGAAATCTGTTTTACAAGATTTGATCTAGCTGATAAGATAAAGAATCATCATACAATAAAAGTTTAATGCCATAAAACCGTGTTTTACTGTTCCATCACCTCTTGTTCGATGTCACTGGTTTCTGCTTCACCGCACCACCGAAGCTCTTTTACCTATGCTTCTTTTTTTTTGTTTTTGGAGGTCAGTTCAATGACCCTACATTTTTGTTTGCCTTTTACCTGAGTTCAACTTTCATTTTTCAGAGTTCTAGTCAGTTGGTTTTCTGTTTCTATCTTGATGGAGTATAGGTTTTTTTGTTCAATTCTTGGTATACACGAGAGCGCACGTGCTAATGACTTTCAACAGTTTTTTTTTGTTGTGTGGAAGGAAAGAAAAGAACGGAAAAGAAAGTTAGCGCGTCAAGCTGATTTAAGCTTATTCCATATGGTAGATCAGAACAAAATTCATGCAGAAGAATATACAGTAAATTTATTGATTTATTATCGTTTGAAGTAGTCACTAGTAGCTTTATGAATATTCATGAGAATTGCAGCTTACTGTTAATAATTTTCGTATTCTGGATAGCTTCATAAATAAAGCTATTGTAACAGTGGTTGCCGCATATATGTAATAATTATTTCTGACTGATGAACTAAGCATAACATAAATAAGTTGAATATCTAAAACAAATATACCTTGAAGCTTTAGAATAAGAGTAGAAAAAAATTAGGCCATTTTTTACCTTAATCCAGAATTGATTTATTGTTGCTGATTATAGAACTGCACCCACCTGGAAGATTTCTACATTTCTTGCAGTAGTTCATTTTAGGTATTTAGATTGTTCTACACGTTGAAAAACTCAGATTATTTAAAACTAGTTTCCCATCTAATCAAAAAAAATTTATTTCAACACACTCCGAAAATACCTCGTGATTTTACATTAAATGAGATGCACATAGATGGAGCGTCGCAGTTTACGAAAATTTAGGCGCAAGAACAAGTAATATTGTGTAGTTGAAAAATTCCATGACAAAAAAATCCTCGAAATAACAAGAAAATAATTATTGCGACAGCGGCGACTTGAACCGAGAATAATTAAATTGCAAAGTACGTCCGTTATTCGAGTGAACCACAGAAGCGCACATCAGTTTGGCAGTTAAATGGTGAATATGTATTCATACCGACTCAATTGATAGCCGAATCCAAATTACAGTTGGATCCAGTAAAAATCGTTCTAATCCAACATTAAGTCATTGCAAAAGGAATTTTCCGTCGTTTGACAAACTCGGTCTTTATTAAATGCATCGTAAAATTCAATTTTTGTGTGTGTAAACCAGTGAGAAAAAGATTCAACCCGGAATGTTTTTTGTTTAAGACTGACACTTGGATCCCCACCAGATAGCGATGATTCTAAACTGTTGTATCGTTGCTTCAAACAAATTTGGATTGTTGTTTGATTGTGTGTTTTATTAGCGACTTTTACCATTTATGGTCATTTGCCGGTTTTCTGTACGCAATAATTCTGTAAGTTAAGCATCGACCACAAAAGGTAATTATTGCTTCTTGTTTATTCAACGTCGAAATACACATTCCTGCTGCTAATTTTACGATAATGATCTGTATTTGAAAATAAAAATGGGAATGTATGCATAAATAAACATCGAATCTAAAACAAAAGCAATTGTATTTTGGCTGGATGGGAACCTTTCGTTTGGGACACCCCCCCCCCTATATTTTCCTCCTCGGCGTGCCTCAAAATTTCTTCAAAATATTTTGCAGTTCTATGGCTTTTTTTCTCAAAGAATTTGAATTCGCATTTTGCGCGATTTGCGAAGCGTTTTGATGCGATGCACTGTCATCGCATTTCGTTCAATGTGACATGTTTGCTTTGATTGAATGTAACAAGCTTGTACGCGTCTGTGGACGCCTCGCAAATTGCTTTGACGCTTTCACTTTGACAGCAACCTGACGCTTCGTGTGACGTTTGCACTCTGACAGCAACCTTACTTTGACATGCATTTCATTTTCCTGCTCCGTGTGATCTTTCAAGTTAACGCATTGCTTCGCTTCGCATCGCGTGTCGCCTCCATTCTGGCCTGGTCTCAGCTGAAATAGAGTGTTTCACACAATTATATCACGTGATATTAACGTATTTAACACATGGATCAATAAGTCCCGAGACTAACAATGGAAACAACATTTTTTTTTTGCAAAATTTTTTTTTATTCATCAACATAATCACCTTTTAGGGTGATACAATGGTTCCAACGTTTTTTTTTTTCGATAAATTGTTTTCTGAATCATCGTTGCTGTTTTTGTTCCATCGAAAGCAATCGCGGCACCCACTTGGAAAAAACCTTTTTCATGCTCAATTTTTCATGAAGGATAGTAAATACACTTCCATATGATATCTGTGTCATCTCAGCAATCTCACAGAGCTTCACTTTACGATCTTTCATTATAATTTTTGTCACTTCATTCACATTTTCCTGTGTAACGGCTTCCACAGGTCTACCCGAGCGTTCCGCGTCATTTGTGTCGGTACGACCACGTTTAAACTCGGCGAACCACCGACAAATCGTTGCTTTTGATGGACAAGAGTCCGGATAACATTTTTCAATCCATTGTTTCGCTTGCACGGTGTTTTTACCCATTAAAAACAATGTTTTATCAAAACACGAAACCCCGTTTTTTTTTATTTTTTCAACAAACTACAAAGCGACTTTACTCCAACCTCGATAACTCAGCTGTTTCTGGTCGGATCGACTTAAAATTTTGACCCGTTTCAAGCAAAGATTAGTACTCTAGAAAGACGTGGTTACTGGTTTACTACAAGCGCCATCTCTGCTTTAGTCTCGGGACTTATTGATCCATGTGTTATCTGGTCCTTTAGCCTTGAAACATTGGTCTGAGAATTAAAAAAATATTTTGATGCAATTTGTGACCAGGATGCACACTTAAATTTCAAACCACGTTTTTTATAGTGAAAATCATTCAGAATATTGTAAACGAACGTCTTCTGCGTTTTGTTTGATTGCCTTCATCACATCCTCCTTGGTAACTTTTCACATCCTCCTTGGTCACTTTACTCATCGCAGAGCGTCAGTTTTCATTGAACTGCATCTCGCTGACGACTGATTTTCATGTTGTTTTTAGGTTTCTGCAATATCTATTAAATGAAGTTCTGTAGTGTTGGCAGGTTCATTTTGAGTATCATCTTGGGTTGTGTGATCTTAAATTAACATATAAAAAGGCTTCGTCAGCATCCTCATGAACAGCTTCTGCAATCGTATGCTGACTTATTGTCATGATTTGCAGTCAACATTTTCTTGTAAGTCGACCGGGCAGCTAGTTGTTTAGCTCGATGTACGGTTGTAGCCGATACTTCCAGCTTGTTTATAGCATTTGAACTTCCGCTTGAAACAGCGACTGGTTCGGCCTCCGACATTCTCCAGATCTAGTTTTTATTGATGTCACCTAAAATTAGCTGAACACTTTTATTTTTTGTGACAATTAATTTTTTCACTGTCCACACTTTTGTCACCTTGACATGTGAGCAGTTCGGATTTTCACGATATGCGAGCAAAATTTGGACGCAAACTATGAGTAAATGTCAAAATCAAACAGTAAGTATGAAACTACATCGTGGAAACGAGTGGTTTGCAGGTTTTATAAATGAGAGATGAACAAATGCATCAATTTTCTTCATTTAGAACAAGTTTCATTTCTATTTCACTAGTTTAAAAATTGGTGTGAGTGTTTGAATATTGTGAAGCTCTGTATCAAAAGTACTAGAGTACTAATACAACAGAAATTCCATTGTCCTTGGGTGTAGATGTTTATATTTGTGAAAAGCACCATGGCCATATTGACATGTAGCCAGCTGATTTTCGTAGTAGACCAATTTAGCTTTCTTAAGCGCATAAAAAACGTATGCCATTGAGTATACCGGGGAAAGAATTCTTATACTTTTTATTTTTGATTCTTACTGTACCAGTGTCTTACATATAAACTGGTATGTATTACTTAATGTTTTCATATTCTACATTCGAAAAGGGCAACCGTTTGTGCTAAAGAACATCTCTGAATTGTTCTACATTCGATCTCGACGTTTCATGCATTTCCAACACATTTGGCATGAAAAAGTTTTTTTTTCGATTTCAGAGATCTCAATCCCAAAGTCGATTTTTTTCAAAATTTGTTTTTCTGAGATTACCCCAGTTCGATACGTTTTATGCAGTTCTAAGACATTTGGTATAAAAAAAAATTCTTCACTTCTGCGGAATATTTTTGCGGATTTCCGAAGTTACGTGGTTTTCAGAAGCTATGCGTTTTTTGAACGGTTTTTTCCGCGGTACGTATCCCCCGAGTAAAAAAAAGACCACAGGGTACAACATTATTAGTTTTGTTCAGTTTAGAAAAACGCATATGCTTTAAGGGGCAATTTACAATTTTAGAACAACGATCATTGTTGGAATACACAGGAGCAGTTTTCTTCACAGTCGTTGAGTGGAAATTCAAAACAAGAATATCAGTTTGTTTGATACATTTTTATAAACAAACTGATGTTTTTTTTTCTTAAAGATCCATCAAGCAGTAGCGGAGGAGACTGCTTAAGCGTTTTTCAACAATGGCTGTTTTCTTGAGATTGTAAGTAGAACCTTAAATCGAGATGAATTTACTCCTTAAGCTAAGTTTCAAGTTCATATATCGAAGGTCGAATTTTACTTTGCTTGTCTATTATATTGAGGTCTTTTTTACTGGGGGGATACGAACCGTTTAAAAAAAAATACAAAGCCGCATAACTTCGGAAATCTGCGTAGAAAAACGCGTAATTTCGGAAATCCTGATTAAAAATATACGTAAAAAAAACAACAGAAAAAGTCGCGTAAAAAAGATATCAGTGTATTATTATTATTTTAGTTTTTCCTACCGTCCGTAAGCGGTTTATTGTGTTAACTGTTTTGGTCGTGGTTTTGATCGTATTAAAACAACATCCTGAATTCCAACCCATTATTTGGTAACTATATACTTTATATCAAGTAATTTGGTGAGTAAAAATTATATGCAATCACTATTATAATAAGTTATACTGCCACGATGTGCCCTCTAAAGGAAGTGTTACCTTATCTTGTTATGTTTCATTGTGTAATCTAATATTGATTTTATATATAAGTTTTTACCTGCTTTGCACCACCGTAAATATAATCAAGTCATTCAGTTGTGAGGGAGAAGATTCTGTTACATGAACTTTGAATAATAATTGGGTAGACAGAATAATATCTTTATCATACCAATGTTTAGTGATATGACGATACAGTAGAAAACAGGTTTGGTTATGGTTTGTAAATGCTTGCTTGAAATATGAGGCTGTTTGGGAAAAGAGTAAAATAGAACTCTTGCAGGGCAAAATAGATTCCGAAGGATCCAAAAAACTAAATTTATATAACAACTCACATTGAGTTGACACGAACGTGAAATACTAGAAAGATAAATAACATCAATTCCAAAACAAAGATCTAAGAGAACAAACCAAAACAAACTGGTTTGGAATACACTGGTGGTGAACACTAATCAAAAGTACGTCATGTTTCACATTAAAATGTCGTTCACCTTTTGGTTCCTATTTACCTGGTGGCACTGCACTCGGTAGCACCAGGCTGTCAATGTAAAGGGTATTTTGTTATTCTAAATTCCTATACCCACATTGACCTGGTCATTGTTGTTGAAACCTTCGCCGGCAGGTAAAACCGTTAATGCACATTCGTAGCTAGGTGGAGGAATTCTATGGTCGGCTGTTTTCAGAGAAGCAAGAAATGACTTAGACACTAGGTGTTGATTGTTGTTGTTGGTATAAACGTTCGATGATTGGTTAGGAATATGCAATAAACGCAACAAAACAAACAAATTCAATGGTCATATGTCTACGATTAACCACTGAGCAGCTCCGAAGGTAGAACAATCTAGTTAATCATCGTCGGCTGCATATTCCACGCGTTATAAATCACTGCTCCAATGTTTAGTGATTTGACTTCGATCTAGTGTGAATTACTGCAGACGGTTTAATGATTGTATGTAGTCAAAATACGCGCGTGCGTTTGTGCGGAAAACTTGTTTGTTGTGGGCGTGGATCTCTATGGTAGCAGCCACCGCTCGAATGAATTCTTGCTCCGATTCTAGCAAACAACATTCCCACTGAAATGACGCAAATGTAGTGTTGCAGTGCCATTGACGTCACGTGAGTGCGACCTGCTGTTGAATAACTGGAAATAATGGTCCATTGATGTATCGCAGAAAGGGCCTCATTGACTCGCTTGATGCTACGAATGCAAAACCTGTTTCTGTGTTTTTCTTTTAATTGGGATTTAGTTAGGTTTTTTGTTCGTTTACTTAATCCCGGTTTACTCAATGATTGGAGTTTGTTTGCCAGGATTCAATTGAGATTAGAATTAACCTCTGATGTAATCATGGAAAGTACAATATCTGAAATCTAGATTCGCGAAATAGTGTTTTCGTTTTCTTAATAGAATCAGAATTTTGTTTATAAACTGGACAGTCATTTTGTTGTTAGTTATTTATTAGACATTGAAACTTAAGTGGTTTATTTTTAAAATATGTGTGATCTTTGAATATAATTGTCTAATTACCATACCTGTTTAGTCGATTAGCCTGCGTCCTAACGATGGGGGCCCTATCACTGAACAAAACGGTCATTGTGTAAGAATAAGGACCGGTTACATTGCAGCTGTTAAATGACTTACATGGAATGAATAGTTCCTGAATGTTTCTAATGGATTCATTTCAGCTCGAAGCTTCGAAGTGGTGTGAATTTATGTATTATGCAAGAAGCGAAAGCTTATGATTACTGAGTGCATGCTATCGTTTATTGTGTTACGCACACCGATCAAATTTTTATACCAGTCACCCTGTAATTCAAATGATAGTCAAATCAAGATTAAACTCATGAATTTTCTATGGAATCTTAAGAACTTTCATTTGAATTTAATTTTGTGCTGATCTATTCTCGACGAGCTGAGTCGAATGGTATATCACAAGCGGCCTTCCGGGCCTCAGTTCAAAAGTTGGGTTTCACAGTATATATTGTATAACCTTTTTATAGAAGATAGGAAAAAATTATAAAATAAATTATGAATTATATTTTATAAAAGAATTAAATGTTTATTAAAGAATTAGAAAATTACCTAAAAAAACGAATCGTCGATTTTTTTTCGCAAAATTTATATTTTTAACTTGATATTAAAACCATCATTCGACCTTTATTTGATTAGTGTCTTATCAAAAATGGAAAAGTTGCAGATAAATCAATTTACAGATGCTTGTAAATTCTTATGGTTTTAATGCAAAATAATCATTTAAACATTAGAATACGATTTTACAACTTAAGAACAATAATCGTGTTTAGATGTAACTTTTAATCTATAAAATTACACTCCACCTAGTGGTGCTATAATGCCTTTTTCTTGTCATTTAAATAGTCTCATGAAATCATTTGAAAGTTTCTATCCTCGATCATTAGTACATAAGCTCACATATCAAATAATCTAATATTAGGTTTTTTCAAGTCTGCGACTTTCAAAATTGATTCTTTTCTATAACATTACTTACCGAAATATTCATCATAACCCTTCCAAATTTGATCGACATTGTCAGTTTTCAAATAAGTTTTTCGAAATTCGTAGAGTCATCTGCGAGAAAATTCAGCCGATGAACAATGTGCGGTTAGTCGGTTACGTCACTTATGCTATTATATCTTAAGAACCAGAAGTGAAAACCATTTGGTTTTCGAATTTCATCCACAATTCAATAGAAGCTTTTAAACGAGCCTAGGCTTGCTTAAACCAGTTCTGCCATTCCTAAGAAAATTGAGCGATAAAAAAACCAACGTGTTTTGTCGGTTACGTCACCCATACCATTATATCTCCGGAACCAGAAGTCACAAGCATTTGATTTTCAAACTTGATCAATAGCCCAATAGTAGTTTTCAAACGAGGCTTGTTAAAATTGGTTGAGCGATCTCTGAGAAAACTGAGCGATAAAAAAGCAACGTTTTTTGTCAGAAACGTTACTTATACTAATATATCTCCGGAGCCGAATGTGACAGCCATTCGATCTTCAAACTTGATAAATAGCCCAACGAGTCTAAGCTTGTTAGAATCGGTTCAGCCATCATTCGGTAAATAAACAACGCAATTTGTTGGTTACGTCACTTATAACATCATATCTCGGGAACCAGAAGTCACAGCCAATTGATCTTTGAACTTGATCAATGGCCCAATAGTAACTTTCAAACAAGCCTAAATTTGTTAACATCGGCTCAGCCATCTGCGAGAAAATTATGCTTTAAAAACTTCGTCATCAACGAACCAGACAAAATAAATGGCTTGAAGAAAGGATTTTTTTCGATTTTTTTTAGTGTCAAGTATAGAAATACGCATTTGAAATTGAATGGTTTATACTTTTTAATTTTAAATTTCGGAACCGGAGGTTGTATCTGGATAATATTCTATAGCTTTCTATGGGATCTTAAGTCCTTTCATTGGAACCTAAGATTGTGGCAAATCGGTTGAGTGGTCTTTGATAAAATCGAGTGCACATTTTTCATTCATTTGCCCATTTGCCCTTTTGTTGTTAGAATTGGATGTTAAATATTTCGATATCAGCTACGTATATAAGAATGGCCGCTATATGAAGCTATCAATCTAGTAAATTATATCCTAGTTATTGTAACCAAAACTTTTTCGTTTCTAATAGAACACTGATAAAATCATTTTTTTGAGAAAAAAATTCGTTGAAAATTTTTAATGCCCTGAGAAGAACTGTTTAGTTGAAATCTGCTAATCACGATCACACAGAACTCCACGATCGAGGTCATCCTGCGTTTTCCTTGAAAGCGAACGGCGCACAAAACAAACCCACAAATGGTCCAGTTGTAAAGTTGGTCCAGTAACTTGCTCTATGGCAATAACGGATTGTAGATCAAAGTTCAACTGAATATTACAGGGTGTCCCACAAAAAATTCCGGATGTAAAAATGCAATAATAAAAAAAAAACAGTTTTATAGATTTCAATGATTATACATTTATTTGAGAGGTTGATTCATGAAATTTATATGAAAAATAATTTCGTTCTAATAACACCCACGGCTGGCTTGGCAGTAGCCAATCCGATCTACCCAATTTTTGATTACATTTTTAATTGTTTCTGGACTTATGTCATCAAAAGCAACTTGAATTTCGTGCTTGAGGTCTTTAATTGTTTCTGGATGGTTGGCGTAACATTTATCTTTCACTGCTTCCCAAAATAAATAATTCAGCGGCGTCAAATCGCAGCTTCTCGGAGGTCAATTCACATTACCATTTCTGCTGATTACTCGATTTTCAAAGATTGCTTAGTGGCACGTAGCGTTGCCCTGTTGAAATCAATCAATAAATTTCATGGAGCAACCTTTCAAACAAATGTATGATCATTGAAAACCGTTTTTTTTTAATTATTGCATTCTCCAATTCGAAATTTTTGTTGGGTCACCCTACTTCGGTTCTATGTTATATGGTAAAACTTGAATACAATCCAGTACAAAAAGGGAACTTGGGGAAAAATAAAAATAATAGCGTTGGTACGGTCCGTTTAAACACGAGGTAACGTTTTTTGGTCAAATAAAAAACGTCGCGTTTTTTTGGTTCTTTTTCCTCCACTGTGAAATGGATCGAGCAGAGACAGCAGATCTTACTCTAAGGTTTTTAACCATAAGGTTTGAGCATATGAGATAACTACTGGAGCTGATTTGAATGGGGTTGCCGTCACCCTAGTTCTAGAAGTAACCTAACCATAAACCAAACTTCTGAGCACTTCCAAATGTGGTTGTTCATGTTTGGTAATGTTCGCAATTAATTGCGCAGTACCAAACAAACGTCACGTTAAACCATAGCGACCACTAACGACCCGTTGTCCTATCCTTTTCCATTGTCATTTAGCATGGTGTTCGAGAATCAATTATCAGTTCTTCATGCCGAAACGGCTGTCTCATGACCGCACCCACCTGTATTTCCGAGACGGTCGCAATGATAATGAACAGTAGTTTCTTTTTTTTATTTCCGACGCATTTATGTTCGTGCTATCAGTGGCTTTTCGGTGGCGTTCAGTGACCTAGTAACGAACCCTAAACAATTTCTTTCCTATCTTCGTGAGAACGGTTAGAGCGGGATATGAAAAGCAATGTGATAGATTAGTTCTACATCGTTGGTTGGCCCCTGAGCACGTGTTTCGTAGGCCACACTTTCTGGGTGAGTTGTTGTTATTGAGTCTATCATACACTGTTATTTAAATGTACCCTTGGAACTGGATACGCCATTGAACGAATTTCAGCACGATCGAATCCTCTTAAGTGCAATTAAATATCTTCGAGTTTAGAAAGTATGACCGTGACTGGTTAGCATGAAATCGAAATAAGCAGTGGAAAGGGCAGACAGGTTTATGAAACAATGTTTATTTCCTACACCGCCACTAAGTAAAGGTGAAACCAATCCGAGCTGGTTGGTAAAGTGCGGTAAAAGTGAATGTTTGTGGATTTGGGAAAAGAAAGATGAAACCTTTTGTTGACTCTAATTTATGTTCTAGTTTTAGTAGATGCAAGAGCAATGTTTTCTGGAGTTGTTATGCTGTAGAATGAAATACGGGAAATTAGAAATGATTTTCATGGTTTCGATTAATACGTACTCGTTTGGTTTAAGTTTGCTCCTAAATTGACAGACTACGATCTCATTATTCATAGATGAGAAAAGTGTTAGAAATGTCAGTAATTGTTGAAACTGCCATTTGCAAGAAGTGTAATGTTATTATAAAGTGATGAACTTTCTATCGAACCAAAAATGTTGATAAATCTGTACAAAATGAACATTTCGAACTAAGTAACAATGAGAGATTCTCTTTGTTTACTTTCTCTTTCGATTATTGCGGTACTCAATTGGCAATCCTTCTCTCCAATTATTTACCGATAATAATAACTAAAGCTTTCATCTTTTATTCTGCACTGAAGATATTACCGAAAAAAGCAGGAATATTTGGTAATAATCGAAAGAGAAAATAAACAAAGAGAGTCTCTCATTGTTACTTAGGTCGAAATAAACATCTTATTCAGAAATACTGATGATGACAGGCCTTTGAATTGTTTATGGTTTCAAGGCCCGGAGGTGCAAGTATTATATAGCATTCGACTCAGTTCGACGAGTACGCAAAATGTGTGTGTGTATGTGTATGTATGGGTGTATGTAACAAAAATATGCACTCGATTTTCTTTCGGTTCGAGAGTAAAAGCCTGTTCGCACTATACCGGAACGACCGGGACGGGACCATCCGGGACTATCCGGGACGTTTTTTTCCTCATCGGCGATGACTCAGCTGCCGGCGTGTGTATGCATTTGAATCTCGGATCCGGGATAAAATCAATTTGGTTGCCGCCGATATTTCTCGCCGAGTTTTTCGCACCGTCGGCGCTGGAAAAAAACTAGTCCCGGATGGTCCCGTCCCGGTATAGTGCGAACAGGCTTTAACAGGGTCAAATGTGCAGAAAAAAGTGAAAAACAAGTGCACTCGATTTTCTCAGAGATCATAACCGATTTTCTTCAACTCAGACTCAAATGAAAGGCCCTATATTCCAATAGCCTGCTGTTGAATCTAATCAGGATCCGTCATGCGGTTCCAGGGTAGCGACGTAAAATGTGCAGAAAATTAAAGAAAAGTGCACTCGATTTTCTCTAAGACCCAATTTGCACAAGCTTAGGATTAAATGAAAAGTCTTACAATCCCATAGAACCCTATCAAATTTAATTCAGATACGGCATCCGGTTCCGGTATAAAAATGTCACTTTCAAGAGCGTGATTTTTTACATGACACCGAAAAATCCTCTAAAATACTTTCAACTAGCCGTATAATTCTTCAATTGAACTGGTTTCGGTAGTTAATATTTATTTATTTAACTTAATACAATTATAATACATTGATTTTTTGTATACCGGATCTTTGTTCCCGGTTCCGGAAGTACCGTAAAAAGTGATCGTATACTCCAAACCGGAAATCACTCAAATTCCTCTGAAACAGCTTGATCGATTTTCATAAACTTAGATTCGAAAGAAATTTTGTATCCATTAAAAAGTGTAGAATTTGGTCCGGATCCGATTTTCGGTTCCGAAAAAACAGGTTTATGGGTGTATGAATTTGCAACCTGTTGGTTAGAGCGATTTTGCAAAGAAGGAAAAATGCTTCTAAATTTAGCTCAAAATTGTTTCGAGTGGCGAGTTGGCGAGTAGATTTTCTAAAACTTAGATCCAAATAAAAAGTTTTATGGTCCCATACACTGATAATGACTTATGTTTGGATATGACTTCCGGTGCCGGAACAACAGGGTGAAATGTGTTTAGAATTTATACCGTCATGTAGAGTGAAAATGCAAAAGAACTCCAATAAATTTGGATCAAAACTTTTGAAAATAGGAAGGTTATGCTAGTGCATACTAAAACAAACATGTTTGTTCTTATTCAGGATTTAAATAAAAGTGTTTTGTTAAATGTTTTATTAATATTTATGAAACCATGAGTTATGTGAGAAAGGCATCATTACACCACTAGGTGGATAAATAAAGGTATTTTTAAGAGCAAAACTGTGAACATACGAAAACCATGCGGACATTTTGCCGACTCACCGATCGATTCTGAAAGTCCTGATACGAAATTTAAAACCACTATACACTGAAAATAAAATGGTCTCAAGTACCTAGTACAATAATTGCAATAAAGAGAACATAAGAAAGACCTGCTTTTAAGGACAATATAATTTCACTTTTTGTTTCCTCTTACAGATAATATAAATAAAAACAAATTACGCACAAGTACTTTTTTGTAAAACTTTTCAGTATCTGAAAATAACTAACACTCTGTCAAAAACAACCATGCTTTCAAGCAGAACAACGAAGAGAATGACAACTCAACTGTCAGATTTTAACCAGATATTCAAACTATTCGAGAAGTGGTAATTTTAAGGGAAAAAGTTTTTTACCCCCAAATTTAGGCTAGGCGCACAAAAACCATTTTCATATGTTTACTTTTCGTCTTCGACTCATCAGTGCGTCAGCAGATTATGTTGAACTGCTGACGCAAACCCCCAGATCAACATAATCCGCTGAGCAGACGTAAAGTTAACGTTGTTTCGTTCGAGACGGTAGTTTAGACGTTACACTTCTTGTGTAATAAAAAAAGTGTCTTGAAAATTCACAGCCTTTTTCAATAAAATTACCGAAAATCTCATCTACATAACGAATGCTCACAATCGAATGTCCGATAAAATCGACTTGTGTTCGTTGCGATATTTTTAGTGCATAATGCTAACCATAAGCTGTGGTCGAAATGCCCGGTTCCGTTTTTTTGTAATGCGAAAACTTTTAAATGAATGAAATATAATTTCAACCGATATTCATATTTCGACGTCAACATTTAAAATGGGCCAAAAACAATTGAGAGTTTCTCATTGTTTACTTTCTGTTTCGACTTTATCTGCGTTATTTTAAGGAGTGTATCGATAAGTAGTTAGCAACGTTGATTATTGAAAAACATATTTTGACATCAGTTTTCGATATATTGTAGAAAAATTACATTTTTATGCATTTCAATGATTATATTGAAGAAAATCCTAGTTTCTGTGAAACGCTCGCACTTTAGACTTGACATTCTTCATTAAATTCTGCACAGTTTTTTTTTGTGACTTTCCTGGTGGCAGCTGTCCAGTTTCTTTTAACTCCTGCATGTTTTGGGATACTGTACCTTCCTTCCGAAAGTGCCGCTTGACCAATACCTTTCAATTGGCCGAAGATCCGGGCAGTTCGGTGGGTTGATGTCCTTTTCCACGAATTGTACTTTTGTATTTTTTGACAACCACTGTAGAACGGAGTTGGCGTAGTGGGCTGAAGCCAAATCCGGCCAGAAGAGAGGAGGAGCCAGACCAACACCTTCTGCCCAAACTTTTCCATCGCCACCATGGTGTCAGCGTCGTCCAGGTCCTGGTACACCGATTTCGTATAATATTGCGGTCCGGGCAGCGCTCGAGAGTCTTCCTTGGCATAGGTTTCGTCGTCGATCAGGATGCATCCGTCTTTATTCTGTAGAATCCGGTTATACAGTTTTCGCGCTCTTGTTTTGGCCTGAACTTGCTGTACCAGGGACTTTTGCGGCACCTTCTGTTTCTTGTAGTTCCGAACTTTGATCCGTTGAATCATCCCGATGCTGGTGTTGAACTGCTTAGCCAAATCCCGCGTCGACGCCGATGGGTTTTTCCTGATTTACTCAACCACTTTTAAGTCCCGGCTGGGCTGGCTGGGACCCTACCGGATCGGGGCAAATCCTTCATGGAAAGGGTCTTACCGAACTTCTCGATAATATTTTTGACACTGGTGTGGTGCACTTTCACCCGTTTTGCAATTTCGTTGTACGTGACACCACTTTCTGAGCACCAAGTGTGCAGAATTTTCTTTCGCGTTTCCGGATCAATTCGACTTATCATTGAAACGATAAACCGTACCGCAACCAATCGATTGCGCAGCTGTTATTGACATGTAAACGAACATGTCATCGCAAAACACGCTGCAAAAAATAAAGCCATTTCAGAGTAATAACTGTTTGAATGTTGCTAACTCTTTATCGATACACTCATTACGAATGTTATATATTTGATACTGTTAGAAACATGAAAATATTGTCTTTCATTCTACACGAATATTTTGTAAGTACACGTGCAAATTAAGGAGCTATTAACAAAAGAGAAAGTAAACAAAGAGAAAATCTCACTGGTTTATGTGATCTTATGAAAATCAAATCGTATGAGAATAAATTTGTTTGAAATTTTTAACTTAGCTGTTCGAATTGAACAAGTTTTATCATCAATAGACACTGTAAAATGGCGTTTTAGTACAGTTAACGTCTTTGAAAAGGGTTGTTTTTTTTTCATAAAATGTATTTCTTCTAAACGTTTTCACCGGAGTTTTGAAATAACAAGAGGTAGTGTAATTGTAATTATTTTTGACAATAGCCTTACACTGTCTGGGTCAACATTTGACTAGATTTTTCGGGTAGTCGTTGGGCAGACGCTGCTAAATTTCTTGAATTCGGTGTGACAAACATTTTAAATCAGGTTGGCATCTGGAGATCGCGATTGTCGTGAGGTTATTTCCCACTTTCCATGTCTTTTGCAGGAAGCATTTCACCAAATCGATCCTGATATTGTATTGAAATTGAATTAAAAGAAAGAAAAATGAAAGATGATAGTTGAATAACGGATAAATTCATTTCTCCGTGTTTAATTCAGAAAGAATGTTCTCTTGATTGAACTTTTCAAATTGATTTTCCGTTTCGTTACATTTAATAACTATTTTTGGCACTTCTGGAGCCAAGAGCTGAATATCGGCATAGTGACATTCAATTCATTAAACCATAAACTAATACACAATTTTTTACGATTTTTTATGAGGATTTGAATTTTGGAAAAAATGTACCGGTAGTCGGACTTGGATCAAATGTAGTAAGTCATCAATGTTCTATTTGGTTACAGACTCTCATGGTCTGCAAACTAGAGAAATTCACTAGCCTATATAAAGAGGTAGCTTATGAAAAAAATATTCTCGAAAGACTCTACTTCCGGAGCAAAGGTTTTGATTCGAATAAAAATTGGAATATTCTTATGTCATCTTAAGACCTTTTAATACAATACGGTTCAGCCATCTCCGAGAAAAGTGAGTGACATTGTTTTCACATTGTTGGTGCATATTACCCTATAACTCCTGAACGGGAAATCGGATCCAAATGAAATCCAGGAACTATGTATGGGACAATAAGATCTTTCATTTAAATCTAAATTTGTGAAACCATTGTTTAACCATCTTTGAGATAAGTGAGTCAAAGCTATACTTATGCTCCGGACGATATTCTCAGTTGAAGGATTTTGTTTTGTTGAATTCCTTCATCGGAGCAATTACCCTTTCGGTTCAATGACCCTTTTCACGAAAAATGTCTAAGTGTGTTTTGAAGATTATTCTATCCGGAGATCTCTATACCGATATCAATTTTCATTCTTAGGCTCGTTTGGGTCATTGTTCAAATATGGAGATCAAGTAGCACGTTCGGTCCGGAAGCTACAGTAGCAGAAGTAACGTAACCGACAAACCACACTGTTTTCTATACGCTCAATTTTCTCGGAAATGTCTCAGACGATTTGGACTAACATGGCTTCATCTTGTTTCTCATATTAGCTCTATGATTAGAGTGTAATATTAATGACTAGAGAAAGATATTGGCACACCACTAGGTGGCTTAAGATGCATTGTTTTATTGATTCAGATACCGAATTGCAATGATCAATTGATCACTTTCTTGTTTAGGGAACGACACGGCTTCAAACGAGTTGAAACCCTTTATATTTAAACACAAGTACCCAAAAGTAAACTCTTTATCGAAGTTATGAAATCGTTAAATAAATTTTTAAAGGCATCAGATTTCAATGAATGACACTTTCGCGTACAAAATTGCTCAATTTCTATCCTTAATAATCCAGTAATTATTTCCACTTGGCAGCCACCCTTCGGACAACCATGACTGATGATGACTCGGCGATAATTGTGTCGGTGTGGCATTGGAATTTTTCGAGAGAGAGAGAGAGAGAGAGAGAGAGAGAGAAAGGAATAAAGGAACAAACTTGTTGAACCAGAAAGGTGTTAATAAAGAGCGACCCGGGGTCTGGCTGGCCAAGATCAAAACTTTGTCTTCTTGCGATTGCTTTATTCCGGCTTTATCCCATCACTCACAGGCGTATTTCGGGTTCGCTTTCGAAGCAAAGAACAGCATAATAAATTCTGCCTATTTCGAAGGGATGAATGCTGGAACAATTTCGTTTCAAGTGATTAATTGTCTTAATTTGGTTCTTCCTTATTTCAAGAGGGGGTTTCCGGTTGCCGGAGGATGCCTGGTTCTACTTTTGTGGGAACTTTTAGCTTCAAGAAGAATGGCCGCAGTAATGAAGTATTAATTTCATAGCGTCAAGATCTAGATAGAATTTAGATTCGGAGTGAAAAATGATTAAAATGTGAAACTGGATGTCACATATGACACTGACATTTGTGAGTTGTGTTCACAGCAGTGTCATTAGAGTTGCCCAATTGAACGTTTGCTTCTATTGTACAGAACTCTTGTCATCCCTTATAAAAAGGAGTTCGAAGTTGTATGGCAAACACGTTCTGTGAAAAATAACGAAATCAATTTTACTCAGCAGATGGCAAAGGTATTTCTTGTTTCTCATATCGGTAAACACTACATCTACACTTCCTCCGCAGTGAAAAATTGTAGACCGATAATTCCCTTTAAAATGAGGTTAAACACGCAAACTTTGTTCGAGGGAGGAAATTTAATTTTGCAAATGGAGGTTTTTCCCATATCTGAATGTCTAAATCATACCCGGATATGAGGGGCGAATTCGAAGTTAAAGTATGCAACGGTGAATTTTTTCAATCACATAAATTGTAATCGGAAAGTTGTTGGAAATGTTTTGTTCGTTTATATAGAGCTGTTCGTATACATTTTCACTGGTAATTTTGTTGAGTGCTCGCGGTAAAATGGACACGCATAGTAATGATTTACTCTCTTCTGTATGGTTCAATTTGATTGATTGTTATATGGAATAAAAAGCGTAAAGTCATGGCATTACATTCTTTGCGTACAGAATCATACAGCCATTCTACTACGATCTAACTGACACTAAGAATCCTTCCGGGATTCGAACATATGACAACTGGCTTATAAGAGCAGTAATTTAGTCAAGAGAGTATTCTTTCTGAATTAGGCGCGGGTAAAATAAATTTATCCGTTCTTTAAAATAAAATTCAAATTTAATTTTTAATCAACTCCAATACGATATTAGGACAATTGTACGATTCGGATACGTGAACCTTTCTGCGAAATGATCCTAACGCGAATTTTCAAGCTACTTTAAACTCAAGTTTTTCTTGAAAACTTTTCATTTCATTTCATTTTTAATTAGAATTTTTTTTTCGCAAAAAACCCTTCTCTGGATTTGCAATAATTTACATCCATGCAATCTATCTAGTTAGGTTGAGATAAGATATCATTTTTCTTAGCCATTCTGTTGTAATCGAGAGGTTAATAAGGTCCCTCCCTAGTATGCTTGAAAGTGAGTCGATTACCTCGATTACCTTTATTTTACCGTCTTCAATGGCATCTGACTTCTGAAATTGAGTCGCAAGCTGATGTGTGTTAGGAACTGATCTATTGTTGTGAAGTGAAGTGTTGGTTCCAGCTTCTAAAAATATTCTAAACTAAATTCAGCACGAAATCCAGAAAAGACTAGTTAGGCATTCAAAACGTATAACTGTGGAATGATCATTTGGGGATTAGTTTTATATTCTTAATGTTTTCTCTTAGACTCAACAGTGCACACTTTTAGTACAGTGTTTTAATAAGAGATGCCAGGTCTGAAGATTTGTCTGCAAATATGCAGATTTCTTTTGCAGATTTTTTTTGCGGACTTTGAAAATTCGAGTGTTTGTCGCAGACTTTCGCCAAAATTAACAGAATTATGAAATATCCGCGTTTTTTTTTGTCGTCCAAGCCAGAATCTTTATAGAGAAATTGAAGAGCGCAGACATTTCTTCGAATTTACAGACTTTTGCAACCCTGTCTGAAGATATTTGAAATTTTTACCTGGAACGTTTTTCGGACTTATACTGATCGATACAGGTATTTGTCATTTAGGGGTTTAGCCTATTTTTTCCACAAAAATATATGATTTTTAAATTGCATGCCTAATGTTTTGAGAACACTACTTTTAGGAGAAATATCCCTATGAACAAATTTATTGTTTTTACTATGTAGAATCATATCCTGGATAGTACAAAAAATTATTTGCCAAAAAGCGATAAAATTTGTCATGCCATTAACTTCAGGGCTAATTTAACTGAATCTGACATCAAAACAGACAGAGAAATCTCAGTTTCAAATGTTAATTAAAGCCAAGATATCAAGATATCAAGTTCAGGGTTGATAATTGCTACCGCCTCTCATAAAGTCATGAAGTCATAAAGTCATAAAGTCATGAAGTATTGAACATCAAATGCAATAATTTTCAGTTTTCAAGAAATATCGCAGATAAGTCCCACGTTATTACTTTGAAACAACGTATTTCGTGAATTACATCCGCTTGACTGAATACTTAGACGATTCTGATGGGAAATTATGCATCTTTTCGTGTAATATTACAACCCTTAGATCGACATCAAGATTGTTGTGATATTATATCGTAAACGCTGTACATCAGTAGTGAACATAATTTCCTACCAGAATCGTCGAAGTCTTCATTCAAACTGATGTAATCTACTCAATACATTGTTTCGATGTAAGAAAGTGTGATTTATCTATATATTTTGAAAAAAGAAAATTATTGCTTTTGATAAGATTGTTACAATTCTTTTTTTTTGCTGTGCATAAATTTGTTTTGCCACCAGTATACGCATATTCCTTGCACTTCGCTTTTCGCGACATTTGGTCCACGTCAAAAACTGTCCGCACGTTACTTTCGGTTAATTTCACATTTCACTTGTTTTCTCAACAATTTACATGTCATAACCTTTGAACCCTCTGAGAGTTGTACATTGCATTTTCTTTCAGTGCACCTGTTGGACAAAGCGAAATTGTCGAGAACGAATTTCAACGACGGCTAGTCCACGTCATACCAATACATGCGAGATCTTGGCGCTTCGTCGAAGCCGAAGAAATAAAAATGTTTCATTTGAATAGGTACAGCGTTTCTTTCACGCAGCCCCCCTGGGTTCGATTCCCAACCTCGCACATAGGGTTAGAAAGTTGTTCTGGCCCGAAGAGGTCCCTAAGGTTAAAGCGTCTATAATTGTAATAGGAATTGACTTCAATCTGTTGCGATACTGTAAGTATTGAGACCAAAAGTATCGATACTAACAGTATCGCTCTGATGCGATATCGATACTAAAAATACCCGATTCCTGAAAGAAAGTATCGATACCTCAAAGTATCGACTCGGTATCGGACATCCCTACAGTAAATTCGATTCCACGTATTTAGAAGGACCGCACGAAACGCTATCGTGTTCATCTTATCGCAAGTTATTTTTTTTTGTACGGGATTGCATTCAAGTTGAACTATATGACATAAAACCGAAGTTCTTGCAGAAGGTCAGATAGAATGTTTCTGATATGAAAAAGTCTAATAAATCGTTTGCGTATAGTTTCAATGATAGCAAGAGATTCGTTGTACAGTTTTACCTCATTTTTTCTTAAGCAGATCTAATAAGATCTTTCAATACTGGTCCATATTACGTATAAAACTTCATCGATTCAACTACATACAATGGAAATGGCAGCACTAGCCCGTTCAACCCGTTTTACCATTTTATAAGTTTAGAATATTCATGGGATGGTCTACCATAATTAGCCCAAGCACCGATCAGTAGATTGTTTTTGGAAATTCTTGGAAAAAGAAGATTTGAAGTAAAACAGAATACAATAATTTGCGGTCGTACTGTTCCATTTATAAAACTTATGAAAATGTCAGTAGTACCTTTAGATTAGTCGAATTCATTTTGACGTAGGACTACGTCTTTCTTTACTATACTCACCTGGGTGCATTTTCAAAATTTCACAACACGAAAGTGTAACGAAATTACTACTTAATTATGATTTGATTTCACAAAAACTTTTTTCCTGTATGAGTTTTTTCTCTAATTCTCTCACGAAATGAATGGATGAGGGTGTAAAATTGTTGTTAATACCACGTTTATTACGTAAACATTGCTTAAATAAAGAAAAAATAGACCTTGTTGCACGTTTGCCAGCTTTAGTCTAGATAATCCAGGAACGGAAGCACATTGAGTGCACAGAGCGCCATCTACGTCAAGACAGTGGAACTATATCCTGCATTATTCAACTGGTGCTTCAGTCAATGGCGAATATGAAGCTCCGTTTCTCAATCATAAATGCAGAAAAACAACAACTAGTTCAGTTTTTGCAACGACTGAGCGAGAATTTATAATTGGAGAAGTCAAATGAATGAAAAAATGATTTATTGGGAAAAGATACGCTCAGAGACACGACTCGAACCTGCTTTCTTATGCATTCCGTGCATACGCGTTACCATTTCGTCACTATGAGTCTTGTTATAGACACTCTAAAACGCCAGTCAGACATAGTAGAACGTACATCGAACATGGTTTACGTACTGGCCGTCACCCGACCGATACCTTACATCCAAACATCTTCTCTGTCCATCAAACACTAGTCTTCTCGCTTTATACCTATTTTCTAGTGGCGAAATGGTAGCGCGTATGCACGGAATGCTCAAGAACGCAGGTTCGAGTCCTGTCTCTGAGCGTATCTTTTTTCAATAAATCATCTTTTATGTTAGTTTTTTATTCGTTTGGCTTCTCTCATATATGTTTCCGCTCAGTCATTGCAAAAACTAAACTTAGTTATGGCGGCTTTACGTCAAATCAACTAAAATTAATAAATCATTAACAACTAGTTCTTCTGTGAACATGTGAGTTGCGCTTCAATCAAGAGCGATTGCGTCATCCAGCTGTTGGTCGTTTTTTATTGGAGAAAAATACAATGAAAAGTGGACAACGGCGGGGAACATTAAACAAACTCAGTCCTAATCTAATGGTTTAAAATTTGATCTAGCCCGTTCAAGCTATTAAGATTATTTCTTTGCAAATTGGAAGTAAAAACACAAAAGTGTTTAATATCTTAGAGAATTTCACCATTTGGCCCTTCTAAAAGCCAGACAGCATTTTGATAGTTTCTTTCACTGAAATATTGAGATATACAGGGCCGCCGAAAGAGAGAAGTAGGGGGGAAACCCCTCGGGTTCGGTCGTTTCCTAGAATACAAACGAAACCTTTTCAGGACTACAAAATCTTAAACGGTCAAATTAGTTGATATCTATACACATCCTGAATGCAGTCCTACGTCAATCTCGCAGTTATGTCTCTGACATTAATTACTTCAAGTATTTTTCAGAGATTTACAGTCAGTTTTTCGAATTAAGGTAAGAAAAAAAAAACCTTTTTGATCCACCTAGTGGTGTAATGATAACTTCCTCATATCAATCATACTATAATTTATATTACAGTTTACTAATTATTTTCTTCGATTCTTGAAAGAACAACCGGAATCGGTTTAGTTGATCGCTTACTGATAATGACTACCGGTTGAAGTAGTTTTGAGGCCGATAAGACCATTTATTTGAATCTAAGTTTGTTAAAATCGTCATTACGACATCTTTGAGAAAAGCGAGTAAGTAATTTGAAATTAGAATTTTTACACTAATCACCTTATAATTCTGGAACCGGAAGTCAAATCCAAATAAAATTTGGAAATTTTGTGAAGGGCTATAAGACAATTCATTTGAATCTCAGTTTGTACAAATCGGTTACGCCATCTATGAGAGAAATTAGTACACATATTTCGATTTTTGCACATTTTACCCCGTAACTCCGAAACCGGAAGTCATATCCAAACAAAATTTAGGAATTTTGTGTGGGAATGTAATAAATTTTATTTAAATCTAAGTTTGTGAAAATCGGTTCAGCCATCTTCGAGAAATGTTCGTGCCCTTATATTAACAAGTTTTTTCACACTTTATACCATTATTCCGGAACCGGAAATCGGATTCGTATAATATTCAGGAATCCGCTATAGTATGCGTACTCGACGAACAGAATTGAATGGTATATGACACTCAACCATCCGGGCCCCGGTCAAAAGCCGGTTTCCACAGTGATTGCAATACCTTTCTATATAAGAAAGATAGAAAGAGGAATTTGGGGTCAAACGGGCATGACAGTGAATTTTGCGACTATTGTAATTGTCATACAAATTCTAAATGTGAAAAGCGTCGGCGGCACGAAAAAATATCGTCGTTGATGATATCAAACGGTCTTGATTTTTACCTTTGTTGCAAGAAACTCAAACTTTGTTTCATGAAACAAATGTACCTATATCTAAAACAGGTGCGTTTGCTACAACTTAATGAAATAAACAGTGTTATTTCCATTGAATTCTAAAAGTTTCTTTAAACGTTTTCCGAAAGGTTGAAGCCGGAATTAAATAAATGGACAAAAAACATGCTTCTATTAGGAGTTCTAAGCGAATGAATTATAAATGCATAGAAGATTGACACCTGCTCTCATCCGTTAACCATGAATACGTTCGGAACCCAATTTTCAAACTTCGGATATGAATTAAATATTTGATACATGTATCAAACTAGGTGGGTTTTTTTAGCTATTGTAATGGTTTAGGTTACTAACTAAGAGATATTTCCTCTCTTAATCAATATTTGGATTTACCTTTAATTGAAGGAATATGCTTTTAATATGCTTAATCATTTAATGAAAAATTAGTAAATGCAGTTTTTTACTTTTCCTATTCGATTCATCAATACATACTAATTCAACTTCAACAAGTTCAGTTCGCTCGTACATCTCAACCAAGTCAGTCGATAAACCAAAACCGCTTACGTTCGGGACAGAAGAAATCAAGTACAGTATTGTGTAGTGAACAATATAACGATCTCGAAAATGAGTGAACCAAACGAACAAAAGCTACCGTCGGTACGAAAGAATACAATTATTGTTGACTTCAAACAGTGCAAAATTCGATACGAGAACTTGAAGGTTTGCTTAAGGAGCAAATGTATCTTGACATTAAACGTGTGCATTTGCTTCAATGCAATAAGACCAATAATGTTGTTTATATCCAGTTCTATAAAGAGTTGGATGCAATTCAATTCGCTAAAGACAATAATAATGTGCACTATGTGGAGCATCAAAATATCAAGTACAACATTCCAGTATATATGGAAGATAGTGCTATAGAAGTGCGTGTGCATGATCTACCTTCATGCGTCCCCGATCCTTATATTCGCGCAACTATGTCCTAATACGGAGAGATTCTCTCTATCGAAAAAGAAAACTGGAAGAATGTTTTCCCCGGTATTCTAAATGGTGTACGTTTGTTACGCATGCGCTTGAGGAGGTCTATACCTTCTTATGTGACATTCGGTCAGGATACAAGAATACCGTGCAAATCACTTGTTACCTATGACAATTAGATGGCCACATATCAATATTGCCAAAAAGCTGTTCACTACGGTAAGCCATGTGATAAAACGGAAAAGGAGACAACTATACCAAGGGACAACGGTGCTTCCTTTACACCAACCCCAAGCAACCCCAGTACACCTGTGACAGTCACCAACAACAGGGAAGTATCCCCTTCAACGAAACCATCCAACGTAACCTCTATAGAACAAAGTACACCAGCTGCAGTTAACAGCTTACCATCCAACCAACCAGCAACTGCAAACAATGTACAACAAGGCGCATCTACAGCAACTAGCAACGAAATCAACAACAATACCACGGCAATGGATGACGAGACGAACCACGAACAAACTGCCCCTCATTCCTCGCAGGAGGAAAATGGAAGCTCCTCTCCCCCTATAAAAAGGGTGATAACGAGATCCAATACAAAAAAAAATTATCTAAAAACTCAGCTTAATCGGCCACGTAAAGCTTGTACGCAAATAGGCCTGAATAAAATATCTTTCAAATAAAAAAAAACTTCAACAAGTTTATACCCAACCAAAACACAACCAACTATCACTAAGCGAGGCATTGTTGAAAGTATTAGCGAAAATTGAGACCGCTTTATTTGTTGACTTAATGAAAACAAAATAAATTCACACGCGTTAGTTGACGTATCACGGGCTGAAAACAGGCAAAATATACATTCCCGCTTGGTGTGGTTTCGGTGCGGCTTGTTCGTCACAATAATCATAATAATGGGTGGCATCGCTCTGTGAATTTGATAGTAATGTACAGATTTTAGATGTGTTGTGAAATTTTGCGAAATATTCCTTCAGTTTCGTATGTCACAAATAAATAGCACCAGCTGTATAACAAACATTCTTTATAGCTACGAAGCTGTCACCTTATTCATTTGGTTTCCGTTCGCATTCAAAGGTCGTACGGTAGTTGAATGGAATTATCACGACCGGATCGTGTTCAATTGAAGTCATTCTAACCTCTCTATCACATAGCATCGTAACAGCGCTCCAGAACCGTGCGATTCCTGGAGCGTGAATCATCGCACTTGTTTCCAGCCACTTGCAGAATAGTCAATACACGATCTTGTCGACGAACGGTATGAGTAATGGAGTGAAGACGTGAAGGGAACAGTTGTGTTGTTGGCATCTATACATCTATACCTAGTTGGATCTTATGAAGTGTCAGCATTTTGTGTTCTACTGTGTCAACGATTAGCACACTTCAAGCATTGCTTAAACACTTGTGCTCTAGTCATTAATAGCATCAATTACAGCACACACACTCAATTTCTCAATTTCGTTTTCAAACATTTTTCAAGTAGAAAAACTTCTGGTATTATGTATCAACTCGACGATGTGCTCATAGCTTGAGTATTATTTAGGTTATTGCGACACATTGACCTATTATAATTACGCCTATTAAATTGATTGTTCGTTTCTTTCCCTTTTGCAGATACAAGATAAACTAGAGGAGGCGTCGCCACCGTTGATACCGATTCGGCTGAACAACATTTCACTGGTACGGGAAGTGATCGATCGATGCAGCCTTTCGCGGAATCCCCATGCTCGTGAACTAGCCCGAATATTCCGATATCCGCACTTCCGGGCGCTCGTCGAATCGCACGACGAAATTGGCGAACTCATTGTCGAGAAGCTAAAACACCACACCAACGGTAGCAGTAGTAGTAGCAAACATATACCGGGTTCTCCTGGCAGTAGCAACAACTCCGAGATCGATAGTTCATTGGTAACCGCAGTAAACACGGCCGGAAACGGGATGCCCGGTGAAACGATCAAAATGGTCGGGATCCGGAGAAATCCGAATGAACCGCTCGGTTTGACCGTTGAGGTCGATGAGCACGACCAGCTGGTGGTCGCTCGAATCATTGCCGGTGGAATGATCGATCGGCAGGGCTTGCTGCATGCAGGTGATGTGATACTGGAAGTGAACGGAGTGTCGGTGACCACGCCCGAGGAGCTACAGACTGAAATCTCCCGGGCGAAGGAATCCGTCACGTTGAAGATCGGACCGAGCTTAGAGGAGGAGATGAAATCCGCCCGCATCACTATGAGCGGTGGACAGGTAAAGAATGGGAAAAATTTAGAGCCGGGGAAGAAACTGACGGTAAGTGGAGTGTTTCATTTTATATTTTCGCTTTCTTTTGTAGCTTCTTGGCTTAGAGTGCTTCAGAGTAGCGGTAGGAAATTTTAGTGCTTAACCGTAGTAAGAAGTTCATTGATTTTGTTTTGTTGAAGTGTTTTTAGTTTCGCTCGCTTGTTTAGTCACAGCTGATTTAGAAATATTTGTTAATTACCGCTGCTTAGAACGGTGAGGTCAATAAAAACTTTCTGTGTAGATTTTCTTTGAAATCTAGAGTACAGATTTAAAATATGAATTGGATGAAATTGTGTAATGACCATAATTTTACGCGATTTCTATTTTATCGTCAATATCTCAAGTTGTCCTAATCGCAACAACATAATTCTTTACCCATGCCATCAGAAATATGATCAGCAGTTTATGATTGAAATTTTCAACAATGTTAGACAACCATAAATTACCCAAAAATAAAATTTTCTCAAACTTTTGGGCACAATGAGGAAAACTCATCATGCTTGTGTCCCCTTCGCTGCTAGAGTATAAAAGGTAAATCATGGTCGAAAATTTTGAACTTAGTTCAGAACCTGGATTCTAGTCCACCCGAATTTAGTTCCAGAATACAGGTTCACAAGTTAAAAATAAGACAGTGGAATCAGGAATCAGAACAAATTGGCTCAAATGGCACGTTCCCCTTGTTATTTGGAGATTTGTGCCTTGCCATCAATTTGTTTTTAGCATCATTTTCCCGATATATAAGAGGGAAGGATTGAAAAGAAATGGTAAGGGTTGGACTAGGAGGATGGGAAAAATTGACGACACAAAAACACATAAAAGCAGAAGTAAACTCTGCACCTCTAGGGGATGCCGAACAATCTGTTGGGAATCACATTTAGTGGAAGCAGAAGTAAATTCTTAACCTCTGCGAGGTCCCGAACAGTCTACTGTTAATAAAACATCCAACCTCCGAGAGGATTTGGAGATCTTACAAAAGTGACACCATTCTGCACTCCCGGAAAAATGCAGAACGATTCGCAGTATGTACGAGCAGAAGTATATTCGGTACCCCATAAAGGATGCCAAACAACCTGCTAAACCCTATTTAAGGTTAATACAGAAAGGATTTATTCACTACAAGAAGAACAATGAACCCTTCTGACTATAGCTCCTTATCACATTGGGTGAGAAACGAGAGAATATCCTTTTGTTTGTATGCAGCCCAAGAACGAATCTTGTGCTTTATCCAACTAGTGAAAAGTAGTAAAGCTGGTTCCGGACCAACGAAATCATTCGTTGCACCAGCTCTAGCCAATTCATCATTGCCACATTGTATTCCACACAGAATCGCGTAGATTTCTGCTTCGAACACAGTACAGTATTTACCAAGTGAATGAGACTGCTCTAGCCTCATTTTACGACAGTAGACACCAGTACCAGCACGACCATTCAACAGAGAACCGTCCGCATAACAAACTATGTGTTCATCAAGTTGTCGTTCCAAACAACCAGACAACCAGACAACCATTCCTCACGAAGAAGATAGCTCACATTGAATGATTTGAAAGGAAAACTGCATGTGAGAGTTAGGTCACTAGGAGCGAGTAAATACTCATCCCAGGTAACCATTTGAGACCACAAGCGAGTGTAGCTAGTTGCATAGTCTATAGGGTTACTGTTCCAAAGCCCTGTAACCTTAAGACGGTATGCACAAGATAATGCTTCTTGTTTTAGGAGTACATGTATTGGTTTAATGCACAGTAGCGCCTCTAGAGCAGCAGTAGGAATTGTCGTGAATGCTCCTGTCATCGCTATTAGGAGCATCCTTTGGAGATGATTTAGCTTTGAAAAAACTGTCTCAATTTCTCCTTTCTGCCACCATACAAGACAACCATATGCTAAAATTGGTCTAACAATAGTTGTGTAGATCCAATGAATGTATCTGGGTTTGAGTCTCCATGACTCTCCAAAAGCTCGTCTGCATTGGACGAAAGCCTCGCAAGCTTTTTTAATCCTGAAGTCAATGTGAGCAGACCAATTCAGTTTTGAATCAAGAATAACCCCGACGTATTTAACTTGACCAACCACAGTGACCTCTGAATCGAAGAACTGTAACGGACGAGCTCCTGTGACTATCCTACGATAAGTGAAAAGCACTATTGTTGTTTTGCCCGGATTTACAGATAATCTAACCTGACAACACCATTGTTGAACAGATCGCAGGGCTTGCTGCATTAAATCAAAGAGAGTAGTAATGCTTATACCGGTCATCAATATATGATAATCGTCGGCAAAATCATAAGTCGGAAATCCAAGGTTATTAAGTTTCCTTAACAAACCATCAGCGACTAGGTTCCAAGATATTCCGTTCACGACTGCATTGTTTAACCTCCTGCAGCCATTCAGTTCTCGGCACGGAAATACACCTTCTCATAGGAGTTACTATTTTTGTGGCTTTTCACGACATGGAACAGGAAACCAGTGGATCAATTCTTGGTAGAAAATAATTTCGCCGGATGCCACACGGCTTACCTGTTTGGTGGACTTATACCACCGGTACAGGTGGACCGTAGCATTATTTTTAGCCAGTTGGGAAACCGCTACCGACACTACACGGCTATCTAGGCTGCTCAGAAAGGGAAAATGATTGAAATTAAAAATAAGACAGTGGAACTGAATCCTAATTCTAGACTCTGGAACTAGATTTTTGGAACTGGTTTCTTGACAAGATTTTGGAACTGATTCTAGTGGCCTAATTTAAGTTCGGAATTCGTATCCGAATTTCTGATTCAACTTCAGAATTCTGAAACATAATTCAAGATATGAATGCTAAATCTGGATTCTGGAACAAATTTTAGAACTGAACTGCGAACCAGAACTTCATAACTAACTTCTCTACACTAATTTAATTCCTGAATTCAGTTGCAGTATTTACTTTCTACATTCAGTTTCGTAACATATTTCTAGAATTCAGAACTTGGACGGGTATAGCGTGATGGGATAGTCGATGCCTTTCACGCAGCCCGCCTGGGTTCGATTCCCAACCCCGCACATAGGGTCAGAAAGATTTTCTGGTCCGAAGAGGCGAATGACCTAAGATGTTAAAGCCTCTATAATTGAAGCAAAAAAAAAAAAAAAAAAAAAAAAAAAAAAAAAAAAGAACTTTGGACACGGAAAGACAGAAATCAACATTTTGGCGAAAAAATTAGTTAATTTTCTGATTTTAGTTAGATTTTTTTGAGACAACTAAAAAAATCTTACTTTTGCTAATTCAGAATTTTTTATTCTCATTCTCTTAATAATAATAAAATATAAGTTGAAATGGCTATTTTTTTAGTTGAATTCACCAATTAAACGTGCTGTCATTTCTTAGCTAAGGCACACTTCATTTCCATTCAACTATTTTTTTAGTTGAATTAGAGAAATTAAACATTGTTTCCAACCAACATAACTAGGTGGCACACTACTACCGAAAAGAATTTCAGTCGCGGTTGTCTTTTCTATATTGGCGGGTATAAATACGATGTTGTATTGGAGAAAAAGACATAAACGAAACATAAACTTCTTTTTGAAAATTTTTCTTCTAAATCGCTGCTTTCTTCATTCGCGAAATCGACTCTTTCACTGTAAATTTTGAGCACTCGGAAAACAAAAACCGAATACAAATAATACACCAGACGGCGTAGCCCGGAAGGTTGAAAGATACAAAAAACATCATTTGATATACAATTAGAGTGCAATTTTCGAAACTCACTTCACTGTTCCGCGTAAAAACAAATGCGCACAAATTATGAATAAATACACTTTCCACTGAGAGTTCACGTCATTTTTACATATCGGTTTAGAAATTTATACATGGATATATCGTAGCACATGCGAAAAACATCAAAACAATTTGCAAGCAGTTTCAACAAGACTGCCCTTTCTAGCTTTTCAATGGATTGTTTTGATTTGACACTTCTCATGAGTTTTTGGCTAATAAACTTGTTAATAAAACCAATCTCATGTTTGTTTTCTTTGTGCTGGCCTTCAGCAATGATGGTGATAGATAAATAGAAACAAATTTTCTGATTTTAATAACAAAATTAGTTGTCAATGAGAATTTCGTACTGGATTGAAATATTGCTGGTTTGTGTCCAGGATATTCGCCAACTAAACACATTCTCTAAAAATAGGAGTTTTTTCAGCAAGTTAATTCTTAATTTTAACTAATTTTATAGTTATTTTGGAAATTTTGTTTTTAAAATCAACTAATTCAAAAACAGTAATACGAATTAGGCGCAGAGCTAATTTCGGTCGTTCCGTGGAGCTAATAAATTTTAGAACTGAATTCAGTTTCTTAATTCAAGTTCGGAATTTAAGTCCAAAATTAAATTCGAATCTAAAAATGAGTTCAATTCCAGAACATTGAAACTAAATTCATAAGCTGGGTTCTTAATTTGGATTCCGAATCTGAATTTTACAATTGAATTCGGAACCGTTCAGAATTTAGTTATTTATTTCAGTTCTAGTTCCTGAATATCCAAAACTTTGGTTCTGGGTTGGATAAACGAATGATAGCAAAACATAATTAATAGGTTTAAACATCGGATAAATTTCACAAATCGCGGAAGTGAACCAGTAAAAGTTGCAACATTGCCCAATCAATCAACTAATGCGAACGTTTATCTATAATCAGCAGTGTGAAAGAAGCATGTCAGTTTTATTCTTATTCACGTTCTTCTTACCTAATACATTACTAGCTTTTTAACTTTTTTTATAAATATAAAAAATAGGTATAGAATTCGCTCAAACTTGAAAAAAATTTCCGCGGCCCGGAGGGCAAAGTGTCATATACCAATCGATTCAGCTCGACCAACTTAGTAAATATCCGTGTGTATGTCTGTATGTGTGTTGTCAACATAGAGATCGAGATCTCACCTAAAAGACTATGCACAGCACACCCATTTTTCATGACGTTTCGATTTTAACACGGCTCGTTTTTGGCAACATAATCGTTCGAACATGACATGTATTTGAAAGATGGCAGTATTTTCAAATTCAAAACAATTTCATATTTATATTGATTTATACTGCTTGCAACAATAATTGCTGGGAGAACACAACTTCTTACACCCTTATTCCATTCAAAGAAGTTCGTCGAGATAAGCAAGTTTGTGCGTAAAAAAGAATTTCATTAATTTCCCTCGGAGATAGTTTAACAGGTTTCTACAAACTTAGACTCATATGAACAGTCTCATGCTCCCATATAAGGTTTCATTTGGATCCGACTTCTGGTTCCGGAACTACAGGATGATATAAGTAATGGAATTAAAATAATTTCGCTCATTTTGCTCGTAAATGGCTGAATCGATTTCGTCCATTTAATATTCAAATGAAAGGTCTTAAGATCCCATAAAAACTGCTTCGTTTTTAACCAGATCCGACTTCCGGTTCAGGAGATACAGGGTGATAAGCGAAAAAAATTCACATAAACTTATCGGGTTTATCGGGTTCACAGATTTTTAGAGTCCATGACCAAATAAACTCATTTCAGTTTTAACCGGTATTTGGTTTTCGTTCCTGGAAGATACCCAAAAATTTTATTTGGAACGCACTACGATTTCTCTAAGATAGCTACACACGGAAAAGCCAGCGATCGCAAAACAACTAAAATATTAGTTGTTTTTCTGATTTTGATTGGTTAAAATTTAGTACAACTAATCGACTGTTGTTTTAACTAATCTGTCATTTTTGATTTATCGTGCTGGCAACTTAGCAACGACACCCAACAAAGACACGCACCACAAACAAGCAATGAAACGTTTCATGCGTTTTGCTATCTTCGTTCTTCGCCAAGTGACAGCATTTGAATACAACAATTTCGGTTACCTGAATGTTTATGACAAAGTCAACATATATGTTAGTTAAATCAACAACGTTTTAGTTGAAACAACCAGGGTGTAAAACAACAATTGCAATATTGTAATTTTGTGATCTGCGGGTTCTCCGTGCACTGATTTTCAAAAATATCAAATCTGATGAAATAGTTTACTATACATTAGGCGAATTTAACTGACTTCGGCTGCATTGATTTTTGAATTCTGTGTCCAAAAGTATCGGGAATAGTGAAGCTAAAACAAAGTCAAAACGAATTTAATAAACATTAATTCAAATTAAAATAAACTTATGGTCGCATACAAAATTGGTGAATATAATCCGATTCCGACCTCAAATTTTGAAATTACAGAGTGATGAGTTTTCAAAATTCAAATCGTCATTGATGATGGCGATGCCAAAAAAATTTGAAAATTGGCCTAAAAACTATTTCAATTTATTCGTCATACTAAGTCATGGTCATACGAATTATTTCTGGTTGTGCTGGTCTCTGAATACCGTTTGTGGAAGTATAATAAATAATTACAAAAAATTCAAAGAAGAACTCACTTCTACATTTCATTAAATGCTTAATTGATTGTCACACGTTTAGATTGAAAGGAATAATTTTAAGATTTCATATAATTTCTATCGTCGATTCATCTTTTAGTTCCAAATTACAAGATAATGAGTGATTGAAATTTCAAACTGTCATTTAAAACGACGGTCATTAAAAATATTTCATAAAAACTACAAACATTGAAGATTATTTACGCATAAAACACATGCGGACTGATAAAAAAAGATATCATCTCACTGCTAGGTGGATTAAGCACGTTTTACTTTAACCAATGTCTCAATTGCCTTTGTATAGCAGAATAGTGATAAGCATACAGTGAATTCTCATTAAAGATTAATTTAATTATTCGGAATCATTTTAATTCATAATTAAATTATTGCGTTTTTGAAGAAGGACGATGCTGAAAATAATGTCTTCTCTAGGCAGTTTCATTACTCCAAGTTTAATTTCGTGTTTGAGAATTCACTCAAACAGACTGCGTGAAAATAAAACGTGTGAATTAAATCAAACTTCATGTTGAAATCTTGCTTGCAAATACTTTTGTAACAAAACGCGAAATGATTTTGCATTTTTTCTTTAAAAAATTGTTTGTTTTTATTATTTAGGTGGATCAATTCAGGCTTTGTTGCTATATCTGTGAAGCAAATTAAACAAAGTGGCTGAACAGGGTAATTTTTCTGATTTTTCACCATCCAATGGTTTCAAATTTATAGTCGAATTTATTTTTCGATTTATGCCAGCTCACGGAATGTTGTCAATTCTCTGTCAGCCGGTGGCTGAAAACACAACTAAATCCTAATCATTAAATTAATCAAGTAAACATTTTAAGTAGTTCTTCTTTTAAACAACTAAGCAATCCATCACATCACTTGATTAGGAATGTTAAAAGTGATACCACGGGTAGAAAATTCGTGTTACGAGTTTTGAATGAAATACGCATTTTCTGACCACGATTATTTTCATGGAAGAATATACTCTGTGATTCCGGAACCGGATTCGGATTCGAATCGGAAGTCGGATTCGAATAAAGCTCAGGAACTTTGTATGGGACTACAAGACATTTCATTTGAATATAAGTTTATTAAAATTGGTACAGCCATTACCGAGAAAAGTGAGCGAAGAAATTGTTACATACATACATACACACACATACGCACATACAGAGATTTCGCGTATTCGACGAACCCTCCGGGCCTCGGTTCAAAAATCGGTTTTCACAGTGAATGCATAACCTGTGAGAACGGTAAAAACACTTATCGAAAAAGTAAGAAAATATTCTGAGATGATGAGAATAAATTGTCTGATTGTTATTTTCTTTTAATTTTATTCTCCATTTTGAAATAAAATGCGTATTGAAAAATGTATCAGGAATCAGGAATCAGAACAAATTGGCTCAAATGGCACGTTCCCCTTGATATTTGGAGATTTGTGCCTTGCCATCAATTTGTTTTTAACATCATTTTCCCGATATATAAGAGGGAAGGATTGAAAGGAAATGGTAAGGGTTGGACTAGGAGGATGGGAAAAATTGACGACACAAAAACACATAAAAGCAGAAGTAAATTCTGCACCCATAAGGGATGCTGAACAATCTGCTGAGGATCACATTTAGTGGAAGCAGAAGGAAATTCTGAACCTCTACGAGGTCCCGAACAGTCTGCTGTTAATAAAACCTCCAACCCCCGAGAGGATTTAGAGATCTTACAAAAGCGACACCATTCTGCACTCCCGGAAGAATGCAGAACGACTCGCAGTATGTACGAGCAGAAGTAAATTCGGTACCCCCTAAAGGATGCCAAACAATCTGCTAAACCCTATTTAAGGTGAATACAGAAGGGATTCATTCACTCCAGGAAGAACGATGAACCCTTCTGACTATAGCTCCTTACCACATTGGGTGAGAAACGAGAGAATATCCTTCAATTTTAGCTCCGCATACACAGACTCAACCATGTATGGAGAACCAAAAACCCGGATACGTAGCTGCGTCAATGCGGGACAGTTACATATCAGATGATATGAAGTACCACAATCGCATTCACACAAATCACACGAATAATACTCAGCACGTTGAATAGTAGCCATGTGATAATTGAGTTTGCAATGTCCAGTCAGAGCTCTGACCAGAACACATCAATGATACTTGGAGAAATGCAGTAGACACTTTGACATTTTCAGATCTAAATCTGGTAGAAATGCTTTTGTCTGAGCGCAAGTTTGCAAGCTGCGCCAGTAGCTGGCATGTTTGGATGCAGCCCAAGAACGTATCTTGTGCTTTATCCAACTAGTTGAAAGTGGTAAAGCTGGTTCAGGACCAACGAAATCATTCGTTGCACCAGCTCTAGCCAACTCATCAGCCCATTCATTTCCAGTAATACCAGAATGGCCGGGTACCCATAAGAAGTAAACAGCATTTGAAATGCTGAGGTCTTCAATTTGAGTTCGACATGCGATCACTAGATTCGACCGTGAGTCATTCGAACTGAGTGCTTTTAAGGCTGCCTGACTGTCGGAACAAAAATAAATACGTTTACCACAGATCCTCTGCTGAAGTGCCGATTGTACTCCACACAGAATTGCGTAGATTTCTGCTTGGAACACAGTACAGTATCTACCAAGTGAATGAGACTGCTCCAGCCTATTTCACGACAGTAGATACCAGCACCAGCACGACCATTCAACAGAGAACCGTCCGTAAAACAAACTATGTGTTCATCAAGTTGTCGTTCCAGACAACCAGACAATCATTCCTAACGAAGAGGATAGCTCACTTTGAATGTTTTAAAAGGAAAACTGCATGTGAGAGCTAGGTCACTAGGAGCGAGTAAATACTCATCCCACGTAACCATTTGAGACCACAAGCGAGTGTGACTGGTAGCATATTCTAATGGGTTACTGTTCCAAAGCCCTGTAACCCTAAGACGGTATGCACAAGATAATGCTTCTTGTTTTAGGAACACATGTAGTGGTTTAATGCACAGTAGCGCCTCTAGAGCAGCAGTAGGAGTTGTCGTGAATGCTCCTGTCATCGCCATTAGGACCATCCTTTGGAGATGATTTAGCTTTGACTGAACTGTCGCGACTTCTCCTTTCTGCCACCATACAAGACATCCATATGCTAAAATTGGTCTAACGATAGTTGTGTAGATCCAATGAATATATCTGGGTTTGAGTCCCCATGATTTTCCAAAAGCTCGTCTGCATTGGCCGAAAGCCATGCAAGCTCTTTTAATCCTGAAATCAATGTGAGCAGACCAATTCAGTTTTGAGTCAAGAATAACCCCGACGTATTTAACTTGATCGACCACAGTGACCCCTGAACCAAAGAACTGCAACGGACGAGCTCCTGTAATTATCCTACGATGAGTGAAAAGCACCATTGATGTTTTGCCCGGATTTACAGATAATCCAAACCTGACAACACCATTGTTCAACAGATCGCAGGGCTTGCTGCATTAAATCAAAGAGAGTGTTAATGCTTATACCGGTCATCAATATATGATAATCGTCGGCAAAACCATAAGTCGGAAATCCAAGGTTATTAAGTTTCCTTAACAAACTATCAACGACTAGGTTCCATAAAAGTGGGGATAGTACACCACCTTGAGGACACCCACAGACACTCAGCTTTCTAATCTCTGGCCCGCCGAAGCGATGATCAAAGAAGTTGATTGCTAAGCATTGCGTGTATCCAGTAAGGGAAAAACCCAAGATATTCCGTTCACGACTGCAATGTTTAACCTCCTGCAGCCATTCAGCCATTCAGCCATCGGCACGGAAATACACCTTGACTTAGGAGTTCCTATTTTTGTGGCCTTTTACGACATGGAATAGGAAACCAGTGGATCAATTCTTGGTAAAAAATAATTCCGCCGGATGCCACACGGCTTACCTGTTTGGTGGACTTATACCACCGGTACAGGTGGACCGTAGCGTTATTCTTAGCAGTTGGGAAACCGCTACCGACACTACACGGCTATCTAGGCTGCTCAGAGAGGGAAGTTAACATTGATGGTCAACTTCCATGGATGGCCGAGCAGCCGGAAAAAGCAATCCATCACATCACTTGATTAGGAATGTTAAAAGTGATACCACGGGTAGAAAATTCGTGTTACGAGTTTTGAATGAAATACGCATTTTCTGACCACGATTATTTTCATGGAAGAATATACTCTGTGATTCCGGAACCGGATTCGGATTCGAATCGGAAGTCGGATTCGAATAAAGCTCAGGAACTTTGTATGGGACTACAAGACATTTCATTTGAATATAAGTTTATTAAAATTGGTACAGCCATTACCGAGAAAAGTGAGCGAAGAAATTGTTACATACATACATACACACACATACGCACATACAGAGATTTCGCGTATTCGACGAACCCTCCGGGCCTCGGTTCAAAAATCGGTTTTCACAGTGAATGCATAACCTGTGAGAACGGTAAAAACACTTATCGAAAAAGTAAGAAAATATTCTGAGATGATGAGAATAAATTGTCTGATTGTTATTTTCTTTTAATTTTATTCTCCATTTTGAAATAAAATGCGTATTGAAAAATGTACCGTCGATATAGTGTATTTTCTAGATTTCTAGAATGTGCTGTTTTTCATCAACGAAAATATACGAGCGCTGTTAATTACAAATTTTTCATTACCGAAAAAAAAAGACAAATATCAGTCTTTCCGAAGTAGTCGAAAGCGCTTGGAAACAAGATTTAAAAAATAGTATCTAGTTTGAAAACCGGAAATCCATTTTATTATCGCAAAATCATCACCCCAAAATCCGCAAAATCACTGTGATGGCAGCTTGCTAAATCTCACGAGATCTTCATTGGGTTATGTTAGTCTTCACGCAAAGGTAGTATACAGTTTTCTAGAAGCATTTTCTTACACAAATATAGGTTCATCGTGTAAGCAATGAATAATGATGAACATTTTGGTTTGAATTTTTTGCTATATGCTGTTTCTTGTCAAATAATTGTATTCTGATGCATTTGAAAGATAGAACCTACTTGGATCGACTTGAGGTATCATCGACACAAGGGACGAAACTTGTTGACAAACCAGCAATTGTTTCATATGTCTGATCTATGTTCTATTGTCCATGCGAAGATATATGTTACCACAGAGAACAGAAATCCACGTACAGTCAGAAATTTAAAAGTTGCGTTAGAGCTGGCACACAATGGCAATTCATGCGTGCAAAATTGTACGCAACTATTTTCCGCTTGATCACATAAATTCCGAGCGCTTTTTCTGGCAATGAAGTTTTACAAAAACATTCCCAAAATGAGTATGATGTTTTTTTTATCAATGCCTGATTACATGTTCATTCTAATTTCAATGCGTGTTACTGAAAATGTAAAATGTAAACAAACCGCTGATGAGTGTCAAAACATGATGTTCTTTTGTTATGTCATATTGCAAAACCATGATCCTTGAAAGCACAGAATTAACGATAATCTGTTTGCAGATTAATCTTTCAGACGGTCTAGCACCGTTGATTTTCCAACTCCGCGCTTCCCAGTTCAATTACACGCTCAAAGTTACAGCATGGTGTTTCGAGTTGAATCTTTCGGACCATTCTCTTGCGATTAGTAAACCATTATGAGCACATTTGCAAGGCAGAAACGGTAATTGGATATCAGTTTTTGCAAAATTTTGAAACGACTTCGTTGGTTTTTACTTTTCAATGCTATTCGAGACGAAATTTTTAACTTATGTCGTTTTCGCTTGATGCCAAACCCAACCCAGTTTCCACTCTAACTGCTGTTTTTTTAATATCAGGTTTGCTCAAACCCTCGTGCGAAATCAACACGGTTTCATGAAAAGTGTTTGTTTGATGAAACTACCCTGGGTCAGTTTCAGTTTTCTCAAGCGAAGACGACATTAGAAAATCACATTCCGACTCAGTTGCCGGTATATACACAGCTTCCTGATTCTAACTGAATAAAAATTTGATTTAACTGTCTACAGCATTGTATACTACACCGCATAAAAATATTATTTGTCAAAAACATAGCGATTTTTTTTTGCTTAATGTTTGGTTCGCAATTTGTGTTTTGTTTGCGTGTGTTAATCGTAACCACTGTTATTCACAACCAATTAAAAAACCACTGTGAGATCACCGATGACGATGATGATGATGAGTACGGACGCCTACTGACCTCCTCACTACTGATACCTACTGGGCAGCAAAAGTGTTCACTCGTGTGTGATTTGTCAAACCCTGCCACTACTAGCACTTGTACTGTCCCCCCCAAAAAAAAACTAGTTCTCGTAGGCTAAAAGTGCACTTCTTCAATGTTTAACTGTATGTATGTAACTTTTTAGTAACGATACTAGAGTACTTAGAAAGGGTAGAATTGTAATTGAAACGGTCGGATGCATTCTCTACGAGAGATCACATCCTTCCCAGTAGATAGAAGCTCAGGATAGATTAAGGAAGGAAAAACTAATCTCGAACATTCGTGTACTAAATTGTTCACTTTTTCTCCTCGTTACACTTTCCAGTGCTACATGCGAGCGCTGTTCGATTACAACCCGGCCGAGGATAATCTGCTGCCATGTCAGGACATCGGTTTACCATTCCAACGTAGTGACATTCTACAAATTATCAACGTGAAAGATCCAAACTGGTGGCAGGCACGGCATGCTGGTGAGGACGGCCCTATCGGATTGATTCCCTCCCAGGAGCTGGAAGAACGACGCCAGGCTTATGTTGCACCAGAAGCCGACTACGTGCACAAAATTAGTATTTGCGGTACAAAGGTAAGAAGAATTCTTTTGTTTTTGGAAGCGAATAGGATTTTAACAATGAAGAATTTTAATGCTTTTTTTTAGATTTCCAAAAAGAAGCGCAAAACAATGTACAAAACGAAACAGAACAGCGAATTTGACAAGGCGGATCTGATGCTTTACGAGGAAGTTACCAAAATGCCACCATTCAAGCGGAAAACGTTGGTTTTAATCGGGGTGGCAGGTGTCGGCCGACGAACGCTCAAGAATCGGTTGATTAACAGCGATCCAGATAAGTTTGGTTCCGTCCTACCACGTAAGAATAGTTACTCAAGACTGTCTGATGGAAAAGAACTGATCGATTTTGTTTTGCTTCAGATACATCACGACAGCCAAGACCACTGGAAGAAAGTGGAAAGGCCTATTGGTTCACCGATCGTGAAACAATGGAGCAGGAGATTAAGGAGAACCGCTTCTTGGAGCATGGCGAGCACAATGGCAATCTGTACGGGACACATTTGGATTCGATTCGAGATGTCATACGACAAGGTAAAAATAGCAGATTCCATCCTCTTTTGTGGTCTACTAAATTTATGACTTATTTGATCGATTTTCTGCAGGTAAAATGTGCGTCCTGGATTGTGCACCGAGTGCACTGAAGATTTTGCATAACAGTGCCGAGTTTATGCCTTATGTCATTTTTATCGCCGCTCCCGGAATGGAACAGCTTAAGCAACTTTACTCGGAACGTAGATCCGCACAGGGATCGATGAAGAGTTTACAGGTGATTTTTTTGTTGTTGGTATTAACTGTCTAGTGAAACATCTGTATGCATGAAGAATTCTGAACATTTCTGTGTTGTTGCTCGGGAATGTCGTTATACTTATCAATATTGTATGTTTTTTCCTTTAAATTGTTTTTGAAATGGCTTGAATCATATCATCAATTTCACCCAGGCTGGTGGTTCAACGCATACGGCGCTAGTCTTACAGATCAGTTGTCGTACGTTCGAGCACCGACCTGGAAGGATTCTTATTGTAAGTTGGATCGTAGTACTAGCCATCTAATGATTCTGAATGCTAAAATCGGCTGCGAAGTCTGTTGAAACAGAAAGGTCAAATTATGCAAAATGAATTTAATGACATGACTTTGCTTTTTGAATCATTTTTGAATGATAATCAACATAGTTAGTCAATCCGGAGTTACTCAAGGAAGTCATCTTGGACGGTACATATTTTTTCTCTATCTAAATATTTTGAGGTTTTCGATAAATGCATCTTATGTCGAAGACTTTTAACCGATCATCTATTCTACAACGGAAACAGAATTTTTACATCAATTTAATAACTTAGTGACACTAAGTTAGTGTAATACCAACGGAAAGCTTTTGTCACCTAATTTAGTCGCAAACAAGCTTTAGTTCAGTTAAGCTACAATATTTTAAAAACTACGAACGCAGATCGTCTGTAGGAACCTCTGAGTCTTGAAAATGTTTCAGGATGACTCCATACAATATTAGAATAGACTGATCACTGATAGGTTATTTCGCCGAAAGTCGAAGGAATCAATCTTTATTCCAGAGAGTTTAATCTGGATTAAACGTAAGGAAATGTATTTTTACGATATTTTGAGTATGAGATATTTCAGAAGTACAATTATAAGTCGACGTTAATGGGTGATAACGCTATCATTTTTCATTTGTTTTTATTTTAAATCAATTTCAACTACAATATTAAGACAATTGATTTGGCGAAAGGTTTTCGGTGAAATAGCCCATTCGGCGAAATGACATTTTCGTCGAAATCCGACCGATCTCGGCGCCGTGCATAATTTCCTTACTCTAGTATGTTCAGCATTCCATCGTGAAATTCCTCTAGTAGCTTGCACAATTCGAAGAGGACAAGTTTCTTCAGGCACAAATCTCCAAATATCAAGGGAACGTGCCATTTGAGCCAATTTGATTCCTGATTCCTCATCGACAACATTATACAAGTAAAAATATATATTTCTGGTCAGATTACGAAGGTTGATCGAACTTTAGAAACCGGATATCTTCGGAAATCCGCATACGAATAGCTAAAATTCGGAAATCCGCATAAAAAACACAAATCTGCGGAAACCCACATTAAAAAACCGCATAACTTCGAAGACCCACATAAAAAAATCTGTACAACTTCGAAAGTCCGCATAACTTAGGAAATCCGCATAAAAATACATAACTTCGTAAATCCGCATTGAAAAAAATACATAACTTTCATAATCCGTATAAAAACAGCATAGTTTTGGAAAACTGCTTAAAAAATCCGCCTAATTTTCGAAATCCGCATGTTTTCGTAAATCCATAGAAAAGTAAACCATTAATTTCGGAAATTCGTATAAAAATCACATAACTTCAGAAATGCGCATAAAAATACCGCATAACTTCGGAAACCTGCAGAAAAAACCGCATTACTTCGAAAATTCGCTCAAAAAATCACATAATTTTGAAAGTCCGTATAAAACAGACGCACATTTTTGGAAATTTGCATAAAAAACCTATAACATATAACTTTGGAAATTCGCATTAACAAAAATCGCATAACTTCGGAAATCTGCATAAAAAATCCGAATATATTTGGAAATTCGCTCAACTTTGGACACCTACATATCTTCGAAAATTCGTATAAATGAACCGAATATCTTCGGAAATTCGCATAAAAACTGTTAATCTTAAGTAATCTGTATAACTTTGGAAATCCCCATTAAAAACCGCAAAACTTTGAAAATCCGCATAAAAACACAAAACGTTGGAAATCTGCATAGAAAAAGTCACATAACTTTGAAAAACCGTATAAAAAACCTAACGGTTTCAGAAATCTGCACTAAAAAATTAGAATAATCCGCATAAAAAATATCGGAAATCCGTATTAAAAAAATCGCATAACTTCGGAAATTCGCAAATTTTCGGAAATCCGCGTAAAAATAAACGCGTAACTTCGGAAATCCGCATAAAAAATAACATAATTTTCTAAATCCATCTATAAAAACGAACTTTTTCGGAAATTTGCAACTTCGGAAATTTGTTTAAGAAACCGTATAAATTTTGAAATCCTCTAAAATCCATAGCTTTGTAAATCCCATTAAGGTCTGAGGACAGAGGGCCACGTGTTGAGTTTTAGATCGACCACTTGGCTCGCTCAATTCCGTTTGCGCATCGTATTTCTCTTGTACTCTCTCGTATATGAGCAAACTGTACCGGGTTGCCAGCATACATTTTATTATTTTGATGAGAAGCTTTATCACATTAATCTATCGTATGGGTTGGACATTACATGGATTCCAATGAACAATGAAAAACTATTCAACTTTCACAAAGATTGAATGTCTGTGTGTTTCACAGTCTTGTCGAGCCAATTTTATTTCTTTCTCCTTTTTCAGAATGCTATCAGGAAACCAAAGCGAAAAAATATGGTGGATGCATTCAAACTGACTTTGTTTCACAGAAAAATACAAGACTTTATTTTTACCGCGATAACATATATGTTTTTATGTACTAATCGCATCTAAACTAAATTATCTAGACTTTGTCACGGTAGATTTATGATACAAGCCTTCAAAGCCGAGATATTCGATGGCCAAGTAGAGGTATGCATTTCCGAGCGTTCCAATTTTCAATTCAAATTTCAGAATCTGGATTGCGCTATATAAAAAAACTATTTCGTTATGATACTATCGTAATAGTGAGCGACCAGTATTTCGAACGCTATTTGCGTTCTTCATCAATGTCTTAAAACTTTGAGCAATTTAAAGATTAAATGATACTTTCCTTGTACGAAATAGTTGCGAAAGTACATTTACACACAATATTTGGTCAAATAAGATTGTTTCCTGCGAAGAAAGGTGACTGGCTATTTTCGCCCCAACCATTTTGAGATCTTCGATTTTGAGGTTGGTGCACTCCGTGCCAGTTTACGGCCGTATAAGTAGGGATATGTACCTCAAACCAAATGCGTTTTATAACCAATAGAACATTCCGAGTGATAATATAATTTTCCACAATATTTTTTTCGCAAGACAAAAAGTGGCCATTTTCACCCCGATATGTCATATGTTCAAATGTCGATTTTTTCATCAAATGTATTTTTTCTAATTTCACATTTATTGGGTTGTAGACTATATTCTCAATAAATTACTCCATTCTTCACTTTGAGCACTGAATGTCTCAATCATGCCGGAATACTATATTTGTATTTGTTCTGAGCACGGGTAACGGTTTTCTTCATGCACGTGTACGACTCAACTAGCATGTCTCCGAAGTTCTAACATTCAAATTATAACGTATGCATGCACTTTCAATGTTATTTGTTTCATGTTTCTTTCCAATGTAGTTCGATCGGCAAAGCTCCATCCGATTCAGCTCCCGCCGCGCCAAAACACTGGAATCACTGGCATCACTGTACGAGGTAAGAAACTGACACGACGCGCATGCGCTTCGCCGGAGCTTTGCTTTCACTGAGGCTGGTTTCCAATGCAATCCTGTAGTAGTGCTTTTTTTCTCGCTAACGCGTGTTTCTCTTTTCTAATGTCATTTTACCGGTCGAACAGGACGACGATCTCATCTCTGCTTGCGAGGAAAGTGCCTTATTGCAGCGGAAATACGACAAATATCTGGACGCGGTCATCGTCAATGAAGACTTCGATGTCACATTCCGGGCCGTGACGGACGCGTTGGAGGCCCTCAGCCACGAGCACCAGTGGGTACCGGTCAACTGGATCTACTAATTTGGATTTTAATGAAAGTACCCGCGAAGATACCCAACATATGGTAGACGCAGCAAAACATGTGTTCAAATCTTAGAATTGAGAGCCATACGTGCATGCATTCAGAGCCTAGGGAATACTGAATTCCGGCCTTTACCAGTACCACATTATATTTCCATATCGTCCAACCAATTTATTGCATATATAAATACATACATACATCAAATGAGTCACTTATGAATATAGAAAAGAAACGATGAAACATCAGCTTCGCAACCTCCATGTCGTACTATCAAATTAATTCGTAATTAGTCGTCATCTAGCAGAAAATGCCTCCAATATCAATTAAAGTATCTAGTATTTATAAAGAAAGATCATGATGTCAGAAGAAGGTAATCGTTTCGTCCATTAGGTTTAGTTCTACGTAGAATGGTATTTTTTTTCAACCAGGGTAAGACCCCGCACGACTAGTAAGATAGATTAAACTGTTTAATGTCGAATCTCACGTAAAAAAAAACACGAATACAAACTCCATCAAGAAACTGCCGTTGGCAGAACTATTATAATCAGTGAGTGTTGCGTACGAGAAATTGTTTTAAAACTGTTGAGTATCGTTTCATAAAATTTTTAATCGAAAAGCAAAATAAAAATCAATTCATAATTCGATCACGAGTTTCATTTTCTTCACTAACACAAACTCGGCATTCAGCAGGCCCATTCCGATAATTTCCTCGGTTGGGTTCGAACGAAATGGTACGAACCCGTACGTTCGAATCCAAGTTTATCAAACATTCCCTGGGAGGCTTTGTTGGTGCATATTACAGTTCCGTAACAGTTTAGTCCAACACGGGCAAGCTCTCGGGCAATGGCTTTGACGATGAGCGTCCCGTAGCCTTTCCGGAGGTGTTCGGTTACCACTTCTAGGGCACCCATAGCGCCCGTTTGCCAACAGAAACACCATGCCAGCAGTTCGTCGGATTCGTTGAACAGTCCTACGGAGACGTTCCAGGCTGCCAACCGCTTCAGAAAGTATTCCGAACCTTCGCAACGGTGCGGCCAGAAATTGTTGGCGATGGCTGCGTGCTTCACTTGTAATCGCTTCAGCTTCAAGCCGGCCGGTAAATTTATCTCCAGTTTAAGGGATTCTTCTTTGGGATAGTAGTACAGATAGGATGGAGTATCCCACTGGATACCGATGTTTAGAGATTTCAGCACAATGTCGAGCGTGGGACGGTGACAATGGCTTATGTAGCACACTTTGTAGCTATAATCCCAGTCGATCAAGCGCAAAGCACGCTCCAGCGATGCATTTGATTCTTCGATCGAGTAGAAAAACATTTGGTAGCGATCCTGATGGAAAATTAAAACATTAGCTATGGTTTTAAGTAGTATATGAGAACTTTTTTTTGATTATGCCTACCAGAATCATATAAGTTCCGTTTACCCTCCAACTGCCATTAAGACTATAAACTTCCAGATGCTTGATTCGAGGATCTATTTTGACCCAATTGATGTAGTTCTGAATTGTATTGTAAGCTAACTCATGTTTCGGCCAGTCCAGCTTGTAAATGTTTCTCAATTCGGGCCATTCGCTTTGTGGAATCAACTGGAGCTTTTCTACGTTCACCATGCTGCGATCGATGGCGACAAACACTGAACGCTAACAGAAAATGGCTACAGAAGATACTCTCTCAGATCAGGATTGATCTTTCCAATCCGCTACACTTTCGTTGGTACTAATGGTACTGTTCCACAGGCGATTCATTTAAATACCCATACTAACGGGACGGGTCAATGCTTTGAACTCGAGCAAATTCTTACTGAATCGCCACGTGCAGTACAATGTGTTATAATTACGTTGCTACATATTCCATCCACAGAGATAAGTGGCACCGTACTCGTTTAATTGTATCGTTTGCGCTTTCGCAATAAAGGTCATATTTTCTCACAGCTGATGAGATAAAAAAAAACAACACCTATATAGTTCACCTAGTGTTGGAATCGTGTCTTTCTTATAAGATATCCATAAAATTTATCAGCGTGTATTTTCGACGCTTCAAAATTGAATTATTCAGTGCTAGTCGGAAAAAACTTCCATTTGAAAACGGTTCGTAAAAAAATTTACGTTATTTGGGATTCAGTTCAAATAAAGTTTGTAACGAATTTCGTAAAACCCGGATGCCGGAAAAATCCAAGATGGTGACTTCCGGTTTATTGATCTCCCTTGAAAGCCCTTACAGTATGGGTATTTTCGAAATGGATTTAATTGAGTCATGCCGAAAAACGTTGTTTAAGATCGTTTCAATGTCCAACATGATATATTGATCTTCTTTGACAGCCTTTTTAACATGTGTATTTTCCGGAATACTTACGACGAGTGTATGGCAAGACACGATGTTTGATAGGGCGCGTACACATGGTAACCCCAAATACAAATTATAATACGGAATGCTTCGGCGAATGTTCAAGGACACATTTTACATCCTGAGGTACACTGTCAGAGTGACAATGTACTTTAACGAATTTTCTATAGAACTAGCAACGCCGAATAGTAAAAACTAGTTCACCATAGTTACTGTTTATTACTATTATTTTTTTTTGATTTGTCTGTTAACAGGCGGCTAAGAATTCACAAGCGAAGTCGGAAGAGCAGGACGAAATAGTAATATTACGACCTGTATACTGTTTTTATAACTACTCGGATATGCTTCTTTAAGAAAAACGATGGATTGTAAGTGAACTAATCGGTTCTCTGATTGAGAAACAAATCAAATATCATCGTTTGTCTTTTAGATAATTCCATACTGTATGATGCTACACCAATGTGATATAAACAGGTGGTGCAGACCACATGGCTTGCTTGCGTTGGTAAAAAAAATTTGGAAATAGTTCGGTATAACGACATACATGAAAAATAAACATGCTTTGATTCAATGCCAACTTGTCCGAACGGTGTGACGAAAGCAAGCACGTGGTTTTTAGTTTTACTTGGCTTGCTGAGGCATAGTCAATTTTTCTAACACAAAACAGTTGTGTTTGCCCCACCTGTTTCTACCACATTGATGCTGCACAGGCTCATCTGAATATTTTTCGAATGGTAAATTACTGCGAAAACGAGGCGGATTGTCGTCGAACCTAACAGCTGGACTACTTTGCGGAACATTTTACCCACCAGGAGTGTTTGGAAAATCGAGCCACTGCTTGCGACAACTGTCTAATGCAGGGAGAGTATAAAAGTGTCGATGTTGCGAAAGAAAATCTAATGAATTGGGAAGTGTGCGTCAATTTCTTAGTAAAAATAAAACCATAAAGCAAACGATCTCATCTAGTTGACATTGGAAGTGAATTGAAACTCCACAATCGAAGAAACGCACAACTCGAAGAGTTGCTGGAACGATGCTACAACGACTTGTTGGATATTTGGCGATCACTTGCGGTCCAGTAAAATGACACTGGCATCGATTAGGAATATGCTCTGTCACTTTCGTACGTAACAAAGGTAAACTTAGAAAAGTATGACAAATGTTCGAAATTTGTTAAAAGTATGCAGCTGAATAATTGTCTTTTGTTGGATACTGATACTGCTGCTAACGCAGAAAATGTACGGTGCTCGTGATTCCAGCACTGATTGAAGACGCTTGGCTCGTGAAGCTTCTACGAACAGTTATGCCGGTAGTGGTGAAAATCTGAATCCAGCTTTACCAAGAACAATGAATGATTTGTCTTTTATTTGTTCGTCGTTTATGAACTGTATGTTTTCATAATGAAAATTATAAGTTATCAAACAAAAAATAAAATATTTTTAGATTATCTGAACCGAACGGTAATCGAAACAGTTATTTTGATATTGGTTATACCTTATGATCAAAAAAGAACCGGAATTCCCGCGCTTGTCCAATCGGTAAACTTTTATTCGCTCAACGTTGGCAACACTTTTATACACATTCTGTCAAATTTTGACGCATATCGTACAATTAGTTTTTGTTTGGCGTCTATACAAAGAAGTTGAAAAATTTTCGTGTGGCGATTTTTATAATGGATGAAAATTTAGAACAACGGCTCGCCTTCGAAGCGCCATTCGGTCGATTGTTGTGCGAGTTCGACGTCATATTCATAGACACCTACTTATGTCGTCGGGACGCCAGCGAACCAGAAGCTATGCTCCAACTGGAATCGCCGGACCAACCTCGGCACTCTCTCGTGTGTCCCGTATGGTGTAACAAGGGACTCGGTGTCGGGAGAGCCTCTTTCGCCGGGGAACTCTCCGTCGGTGTAGTCTAGATCTTTCATCGGGGATTAGACGAGTAGATCGTGGCGTAGCACCGTTAAGATAGTTAAGACCGGAAGTCACTATCCGTCGGGGTAGTCTAGGTCCTTAGTCGGGGACTAGACGAGTAGACCGTAGCGTAGTACCGTTAAGATCGTCGGGGCACCAGTGAACCGGAAGCCATCCTCCAATCGGCATCATTGGATCGACCCAGGCATCCCTACGGTCGGGCCGTGGACGGGTACCGGAGGCGCCGGTTGCGGGAGAATTTTTCTTCTCCGGGAAACTCTCCGTCGGTGTAGGCTTGATCCATCGTCGGGGATCAGTCGAGTAGTCTGGCGCGACGTAGCGGCATTGGGTCGTCGAGGCGCCAAAGGTGGATCGAGATGGATAAAGAGAGAAACGCATGAGCTCATTTTCTCCCAGACGAAGAAGTGCATGAGCACAGCCTCCCTCGAAGTATTGAGCTTAGCTTAGTTCCGGGGTGATCGAGGCAAGATGTCCAAGGTGTTTTAGTGGGTAAGGTTCAGCCAGTCCCACTCGCTGGTTCACAATAGTGGTAGCTTGAGAACTACCGAGCGCGTAAGCTGGGAAAGTACATAAAGTATTTCACCTTGTAAAAAAAAACACACACACCCACACACACACACATACACACAAACTAAAACCAAAATAGTATTGGAATCGTTTCGAAGATGGCTTGAACTTAGGTCGATTACGCTCGTTCGAACTCAAGAGTTAAATGTATATTTTGATTTATGATCAAACAATGATTCCATGAAAAGTCTTGCTCGCGTTTCATATAAAATCTCTTTATTGTACAAACAATCCTTTCAATAATAGTTTTTAGTAGCAATAATGTTACAATAATATATCTTTTAGGTACACTTCCATATTGAATACAGATTTTTATAGTATTTTTTTATCTATGTTTTTTTTACTATTATTTGTTCGACTTTTTTCAACTGCATTGTTAAATTATTGTTTCCATGTTCTGTCGTTTCTTTTCCGTCTCGCTGTATCGTTTGCTTATACTACAAAGCGGCCTTTAAGTTACTTTCTTTCTTCTGTTTTTCTACAGTTAGATGTTTTGACGAAACAATGATCGGAACAGAAAATTTCACATCATTCACCGGTTTTAAAATTCAATGTGTATTTGATTGATGTTGTCCAAAGCACCCAAGCACATTCATAACTTACATGCTAAACACGAAAATACTGGCATTATACAAAACACTACCCTCGCGCACATTTACGAGGACAGGATGGCGCAGCCAACGATCGTGGACTGATGGGGATTGCTTTTGCGTTCGTTCCGCTAATGGGATTGAGGAGATTCGGTCGTCGATATCACACACAACTCTCCGGCACGTGATTTGTCATGAGAAAGTCCTCAATTCCTTTCAGGTTGATTTCCGCCTCGGATACGTCCTCGTCCTTGAAGCTGATGGTAGTCGTGGACGCAGTCGAGGTGGTAGCGGTCACTGCCGGCAGTCGGACCGTTTTCGGTTTGAATGAGACATCCGAATTCATCGGAATCAGTTCCTCTTGTTGGATGTCGGTGAGCCGGGGATACTGCAATATAGATGAAGATGATGTGTTAAAGAAGCATTGCCAATAGTAGTTTGGTTTTGATTGTCTCACAGGAATCAGGTCGGGGTCTTGTTCATCGTCTATGGTTTCGATCTTACTCCTAGTTTTTAAGCTACTACCCATGCTATTTTTCCATTTGGAAGCCTTTTGAGATTTGTCCTTCTGTGGAAGATAAAAACTATCATCCAGAGTTCGTTCTTGTCGTTTTTGACAATCAAGTCTACCTTGGGTTGTTCCATCAGAAGTAAAGTATTCTTGGACTCCTCCGTGTACCGTTTCTCCTTACCAATAGTTTGCTTAAGTCTTTTCGATTTCAGATAAATTCTTACAACTATAACGACTATGATGAGCACGATAGTTACAAGCAGTCCAATTAGAATCGGTGTAAGCAGAGGAGACTTCTCCCCTCCGGTTTGCTCCTGCTCTTCGACGGCCGGCACTAATAAGTCAGCTATGAACACTTGTGTACTTTTACCCTTCTGATTGACGGCATACGTGAATAGTTTGAGTAGATCCGACTGGTGAGTGTTTGGCAGTTTTTCCCTAAGTGCAGTGAACGTGAGCTTGAATGAAGGTTCCTCCGCGTTGGTGAGGTTAATCCTGCAAATATAGTAATTTCTGAATACATACCATCGGTCGATGAAAAAATTAGACCGGCTTACCCGAACCCTGGATTCTGACTGGATAGAATCTCAAGCACAAACTTTTGCCGCAGGCCACCGTCGTAGCCAGCGTGACAGTTGACCTCTATCGAAGTGCTGTCGTTTTTCCAGCCACAGTTAATGACCGGTGTTGGTAGCCCGGCGGTGATCAAGTGATAGATGCACGGTACCGCCATCGTTCCAATTTCATTCGTTCCCCAGCAGGAAAGCGTTCCGTAGTCTCGCTCGGTGCTGGGGGTGTATTCTAGGTGGCTGCTAGTGCCATTGTTCGTATACCTTGCCGGGTCGATTTCGATCACTTCTTCGGAGTTTTCGAACCGCCAGTAAAAACGGCTTGCCGGAGGATGGGTGATGATGTTACAACTGATCAGCACGGTCTCGTCGGTCGATACGCCCATGCTGACGATCTTGTCGGTGGCACAGATTGGGATGTCTGGCAATGGAAGGGAAATTCACGGTGTTGATTGTGCATATAAAATTGTAAACGACTAATGAAATTAAAATAAACTTTATAATTTATTTTTTGAAGCAAAAAAAAGAAGCACTTTTCTTACAAATATTTGCGCCTTCCCCCTCCCTCCTTGAATCCCCACCCTCCTTGAATTAGATCGGAAACAAACATTGCGTCGATCACTAAATAGCTCAAGTCCGATAAGGTTCCATCTGTAATCGCATCTGAAAGGTTGTATGGATTGTATGGTTCCATGGCAACTGACGTAAAACAAATCGGATAAATTTATGCAGTACTGCTTCAATGCATTGTACCCCATTAGGATAATAAGGGGACCAGACGATTGCCGGGAGCTCAAGTACAGAGCGAACCAGACCGATTTATAATGGTTTTAAGTAGATGGAGTTTTCTAACGATTTCGTCATTTGAAAAACAAAACAAGTTGTTTGGATGCCTTAGAAACGATGTATGACATGTGATCGCAGAAGGTTAGTTTACTGTCAAGCAAGACACCTAGACGTTAAATGCCACTCACTCTTTTTAACTCGATTCCAAGAATCAAATATTTAAAGGTTATTGATTTCTTTTTGCGACTGAATGAGACCTTTAGCATTATTCTGTTGACCTGACACCAGTTGCCGAAAATATCAAGTTGCTACTGAAGAAATCTTTCATTGCTCCCGCTAAAAATATAAAATAAAAAATAGTTCGAAGTCGTCTGCGTACGAGAGTTTTGGGCACTTCAAAGAGAGAATTACATCATGGATGTAAAGCAAGAACAAAAGAGTTCCAAGGTAACTCCCTAGTGGCACACCAGAGGTAATGGTGAATGATTCTGAAGTACACAGATAAAAATATTTTGTGAATTTACATCTATTTTCATGCACATATTTGGAGCAGGTAATTAAACATAAAATTACTTTACAATTCTGTACGTTTCAATATAATTTAATCGCAAAATAAGCGTTAATTGAAAGATACAGTTATATTCATTGAAAATTCAATGCAATTCAATTTAGTTTTGCATCGATGAAAATTTTCAATCAAAATTTCGATTCAACCCATGTCTATTCCATGTTACTATTGATTTACATCTCGTGTAAATTTCATTATTTCTTTCTGTGTAGTGTCCGAAAAAATTTTTTTACCGACATTTCACAGTCGATGAGGTAAGATTTTACCTAGTTAAAAAACCTACCGTGGAAATCAATGAGGTTTAGTTTCGTTAAAGGAATTTCATGGTTGATCGGTATAAATAGGCACCACACCACACAAATAACGTTTTTTGGTAGATTTACATACTCAATGGAGGAACATTTTGCATAGTTTTTTTTGGGAATTTTTCAATCGTTTTAGAAAGATCCGATTTGTGAAATTCTTCCGATGTTCAGTACTTTTTCGACGTCTTTAAATGAGGCTGAAGAAGCTACTACCTACGTTCCCGTGTATTTGGTGAATTTGAGCACTTTTATCGTCATTCCAGAGATGGTTAAAAAAGCTGCAAAAAAAATTGAAATGCTGCTATTTTAACTCGTTGTATTACTGCCTTAGCAGGACCGCTTAGCACTATTTTCAATCGATCGTTTGAACTAGCAAAATTCCCACTTGTATGGAAGCAATCATTCATGTGCCCCGTATTCAAGAATGGGGATCGACGAAATGTGGCAAATTATCGCGGGATAACCAGTCTCTCTGCTGCTTCAAAACTTTTTGAAATTATCGTCAGCGAGGCTATCATGGATCGTGCAAGGAACTACATCTCATTCGACCAACATGGGTTTATGCCAGGACGATCAGTTACAACTAATTTAATGACGTTTACGTGAAAGTGCATCGCTTGCATGGAGACTATTCAGAATCAGGAATCAGAACAAATCGGCTCAAATGGCACGACAAATTGACCATAAAATACTGTTGTGCAATTTGTCTCATCTCGGGTTTTCTGCTCAGCTTGTGTCGTGGTTAAACTCGTATCTTTCTAGTAGGATTTTACGAGTAAAATTTGATAATTGTACGTCATCGTGGTTGGTAAACGACTGGACAATGCGCAATTCAGGCCCCAATGTAGTTCTTTACCTCTTGTCCAGTAACTCCTTTTCCTACCTCCCCGCGGTTGGTTTCCCAGGATACGACCGAATGATGAGCTTCAAATCCGCGGCTTCGATGTCGTAGCACTGCAGGAACTTTGTTGGAAGGGACAGAAGGTGTGGAAAAGTGGGCATCGAGCGACCACCTTTTACCAGAGCTTTGGCACAACCAACGTTCTAGGAACGAGATTCGTAGTGATGGGCAAGATGCGCCAGCGCGTGATTGGGTGGCAGCCAATCAGTGATAGAATGTGCGTATTGAAGATCAAGGGCCGTTTCTTCAAATACAGCATCATCAACATGCACTGCTCACATGAGACGAGACCCGATGACGAGAAGGAAGCATTCTACGCGCAGCTGGAACAAACCTACGACAGCTGTCCACGGCGGGATGTAAAACTCCTCATCGGCGACATGAATGCTCAGGTAGGCCGGGAGGCAAGGTACAGGCTCGTGATCGGGCTGGAGAGCCTGCACGCGGTAACAAACGACAACGGTCAACGATGCGTAAACTTTGCAGCCTCCCGAGGAATGGTAGTTCGAAGCACCTTATTCCCCCACAAAGATATCCACAAAGCCACCTGGAGATTACCTGATCAACATACGGAAAATCAAATCGACCACGTTCTCATCGACGGGCGATTCTTCTCCAACGTCATCAATGTCCGCACTGTGGAGGATGTAATATAAGTAGAATCAAATTTATAATAAATATAAAAAAATAGATGAATAAATGAATGAATAAATGTTCGAATGCTTCTGTTCATCGTCTTAACATTCTGCCCTGTGATAAATAGGTATGTATATTTGTATCATCAACCTTATTCCTTGCGTTCTTGGTCTAGTGGTCTATGAAAATTCGCCAAAACGGAAGCTTCGAAAGCATTCCAAAAAAAAAAAAACAGAAAGAACGAATTAAAACGTTGTTTATTTCCCCTCCGTTTCCTTGACAATGTTGCCATGGCAGTCCTGGTGTTTGCTTGGTCTTGAGTCAATGATTGTGCAAGAATTTGCTAGAAATATTGCAGCTATTAAAATTTCGTCATTCGTTCGACGACACTTGCGCGAGACGGTTCAAAAATGGAGAGACGGCAATCGAAATTGGCTGGTGGTCACGACACGCACCAATCGCAGCGCCAACATTGATTCTGACCTCTACCTTGTCGCGGTTTGTATGCGCTCAAAACTATCGACGGTGCACAATACTCGTCGCACAGGAACGCCGGGCCTCAATCTCGAGCAGCTACGTAGTGTTCATACTGCAGAGGAATACGCGCAACAACTGGAGCTAGTGCTACCAACGGAAGAGCAGCTTGGCGCGGCGACTCTTGAAGACGGCTGGAGGAATATAAGATTCGCCTTGAGTAGCACTGCTTCAACCGTACTAGGTACGAGGTTATCGAATCAAGAAAAGACTGGTTTGACGGCGAATGTCAGCAGTTGGTCGAAGAGAAGAATGCAGCAATGCAGAGATACCAGTGGTAACCTTCTCACGAACCAAAGTGAGGTGATCGACAGGTGGAAGAAGTACTATGACGAGCATCTGAATTACGAAGCACAAGATACAGAGAACGGTACAGGAATCAATCGGGGTGCACGCTCAGCCGACGACAGATTCCCAGCCCCTGATCTGTCGGAGATAAGTGAGGAGATCGGCAAGCTGAGGAACAACAAAGCCGCGGGCAATAACCAGTTACCAGGCGAGCTGCTCAAATATGGAGGCGAGGCACTGGCTAGAGCGCTGCACTGGATGATTTCTAGGATTTGGGAGGAGGAGATTCTGCCGCAGGAATGGATGGATGGAGTTGTATGTCCCGTCTACAAAAAGGGCGATTAGCTAGACTGTTGCAATTACCGCGCAATCACATTGCTGAACGCCGCCTACAAGGTACTCTCTCAAATCCTTTGCCGTCGTCTATCACCAATAGCTAAGGAACCAAGTGGGATTTACTGGAGCCCGCGCCACTATGGATCACATGTTCGCGATAAGACAAGTACTCCAGAAGTGTCGTGAATACAACGTACCCACGCATCACCTATTCATTGACTTCAAAGCGGCATACGATACAATCGATCGAGAACAGCTATGGCAGATAATGCACGAATACGGTTTCACGGATAAACTGACGCGATTGGTCAAAGCAACGATGGATAGAGTGATGTGCTACGTCCGAGTCCCTTCGAATCTCGGAGAGGCTACGTCAAGGTGATGGGCTTTCTTGTATCTTGTTCAATATTGCCCTGGAAGGTGTGATTCGAAGAGCGAGGATCGACACGAGTGGCACGATCTTCCGAAAGTCCGTACAACTTTTTGGCTTCGCTGACGATATTGATATTGTAACACGTAACCTTGAGAAGATGACCGAAACCTACATCGGACTGAAAGCAGAAGCTAGGCGTATCGGCCATAAATGCGTCGAAAACCAAATACATGAGAGGAAGAGGCTCTAGAGAAGAAACACTACGCCTCCCACCACGAATATTGATAGACGGTGACGATATCGAGGTGGTTGACGAATTCGTGTGTTTGGGCTCACTGGTGACCGCCGATAATGACACCAGTAGAGAAATTCAGAGACGTGTTTTGGCAGGGAATCGTGCGTACTTTGGACGCAGAAAAACCCTCCGATCGAGAAAAGTACGCCACCGCACGAAATTGACCATCTACAAAACACTCATTAGACCGGTAGTTCTCTATGGCCACGAGACCTGGACTATGATGGCAGAAGACCAACAGTGTTTTAGAAAGAAAGGTACTGAGGACCATCTATGGCGAAGTGCAGATGAAAGACGGAACGTGGAGACGGCGTATGAATCACGAATTGCAACAGCTGTTAGGAGAACCACCCATCGTACGGACAGCTAAAATCGGACGTCTACGGTGGGCTGGGCATGTCATAAGGATGTCGGACGACAGCCCAGTGAAAATGGTTCTTGAATCTAATCCGACTGGTACAAGAAGAAGAGGAGCGCAGCGAGCAAGGTGGGTCGATCAAGTGGAGGGTGATCTCAGAAGCATCCGTGCCTTGAGTGGCTGGCGACGAGCAGCCATGGACCGAGTTATATGGAGACGTATTCTTGATACAGCAGGCCTATAGCTGTTAGGTAAGGTAAGGTAAGGAGAGCAGCATTTCAGGATTGAGAAAAAGACCAAGTTTCCCAAAAATACTTGGATCGGCTCGCAATATGCAGCTGTGGTCGAATCCTCATTACTACCGGTACGGTAAAGCAGGAATCATAGCGTGAAGAATGCCTAAAGAAGCGATTGTTTTCATTATGCTCCTTCGCCTCATTTGGCATTTTGTCACTACTCCAAAGATATTTTGGAATGGTATACAACGAATGGTGTCCATGTACCGAAAAAAAATCCACCTTACTGCCCGGAGTTGCGACCTATCGAGCGGTAGTTGGCACTCGTGAAGAGCGTACTCTCTCAAAATAAACAACAAGCTATTGAAAAATTTCGAAAATCTTGGACAAAAATTGCTAAATCTGTTGCAGAAACGTCTGCACAAACCCTAATAGCAGGAGTAGACTCACAAGAAGAAGAGGAGCGCAGCGGGCAAGGTGGATCGATCAAGTGGAGGGTGATCTCAGAAGCATCCGCGCCTTGAGTGGCTGGCGACGAGCAGCCATGGTCCGAGTTATGTAGAGACGTATGCTTGATACAGCAAAGGACACCCCAGGCCAATAGCTGTTAGGTAAGGTAAGTACATCATCGCAATTTTCGAATAGTTCTGGACTTCCACAAGGCAGTGATTTGGGACAATTGCTATTCACACTTCAATGATGTTTCATTGGCTCTAGGAGATGGTTTCAAACTGATATATGCAGACGACTTAAAATTGTATGTCGTAGTTCGAACTGTGCTAACAATAATGATTGAATTAGCATATATTCAATGTGTGAAGAATTCAAAAATCCATTACGTCCAGTCTTTTTTACAAGCCAATATAACGAGAGGTGAGCCCACTGTGCTCAATCATTGAAAAAAGTTCTTGTTTCTATGTGTCCGTTTTTCTTTGTTACGCTTTGTGCGACAGTTCGTTCAACTGAAGCGGATAAAATTTTGCGCGCATTTTATGCCGCTACATTTCACCTTAAATTCAGGTTTGGAATCCGGATCAAAATTTTAAGTTATGCATTTAGTTCTAGGTTTCTGGAACTGAGCTGAAACTTTTCAGAATCCAAATTCCAAATTTAAACGAATTTTGAACTTGACGATCCACACCTGAATTATGGAAACTCCAAAACTCCAAAACTTAGTTCCAGAGCCCAGGTTCCGAATTTAATTCCAGAATGCAGGTTCTGAATTCTGAACCTGAATTCTAGAAAAGAATTCTGGAACAGAGAATAGCAATAGAATTCTGAAGGTGAATTCAGGAATTGAATACTGATTCTTAGTTTCAAACTTCGGGTTCGGCGATTCAAAACTTAGATCTAGAATTCGTATTCTGAAGTCAAATTTCTGAATCAGAATTCTAGGTACGGATTTCGAACTTAAATTGATCCCTCAGATCCAAAATCTAGTCAAGAAACCGATTCCAAAAAATTAATTACAGAGCAGGGACGCTTTTACATACGGACAGTGGGAGCAAGTGCTTCGGGCCTACGGTCTTAGGGGGCCGCGGACAGGAGCAACCGAGCAAAACAAAAAAGACATCAAGTTAGCTAGGGGTACACAAAAAAATCTTGCTACCGGGCCCAATAATACGTAAAAGCGGCGTTGTTACAGAGTCTAGAATTAAGATTCGGTTCCAGAGTCTTAGTTTTGAGTTCCGAATTTGCATTCTGGAATTTAATTCTGAAACTAAATTCTAAACCTTGTATTAAATCCAGGTGGACCAGAATCTGAATTCAGTAAAAAAATTCATTTTCCAATTCAAATAAGGCTTAACATGACGCAGAAGGAATGTTTTGCAGTTGCTTGTTGAAGACGACTGCAAGCGTGATGAGTTTTCTTTATTGTTTTCAGAAGTTTTAGAATACTAATTTGTTTAGTTATTTATGGTCGTCAAATGGTGAGATAACTAAGTCCTCACAAGTCCCTATCTCATGCCTCCCCGAGCGTCTATGATGACATTTGGTCAATAGAACGGCGTCGACTGGGTGCTATCGCCTTCTGCGTTAGTAGCAGAATGAGAGGGTGCGAAATGGCTTGTAGGTTGAAGCCCATCCTAAAATGCAGTGTTTATCATAGTATATTACAACATATAATTCTGTTGTTTATTACATCATGTATTATTATTATTATTTTAATTATTATTATTATTATTATTATTATTATTATTATTATTATTATTATTATTATTATTATTATTATTATTATTAGAAGAGCGTAACTTACATTACGACATCAACTGTTATATTGTATCATAGCATATTATTTCATATATTATCGTCTTACACTATTTTATGTTATTATATAACATGTTGTATGGTATTATACTGCATTGCATTATATCATATCATATTGTATTATATTATATTATATTTTATTATATTATATTATATTATAGGGTTTATTATGAGTAGTACTACGTACCTCTGCGCAAAATATACATTTGTTTTCCTTATAAGTTATCATTTTTAAAGTAACTTTCTACTAAATATCAAGGTCGTCACAAGGTGAGCTTGGTCCTCACTGGTTCCTGTTTCATGCCTACACGTGTATCTGTGGTGACAATTGGTCGATGGAATGCGTTGATGGCAGAATGAGAGGATGAGAAATGACATATAAATTCAAGTAATATAATATCATAGCATATCGCAACATATCATTTTATTTATTCTATTATTTATTATATAATTCATTGTACTATATTATATTGTTTTTTATTGTTATTTTCATAATTATATTTATTGTTATTATTATTAATTTGTCATCAATAATAATAACATATATTATTTTTATAGATGTAGATATTATTATTGTTATTAGAAGAGAAATATTCTACTTCCTGCAGTATTGCGAAGATAGAAGAGCATAACTGACACTCTACATTAAATGTTATTTTATATCATGTTTTGTAATATATTATATTATATTGTATGACATTGTATTATATTATAATTAAATAAAATATATTATAATATATTATGTTATATTATATTATTTTGTAATCTATTATATCATTTTATGTTATATTAATTTCATTACACTATGTTTCATTGTATTTATCAATATAAAACATTTTGCACGGGGGCGTAAAGGGGAGGGAGCATCAGGGCATCGGACGAATTGATGACTGGACGAGGGATTGTGGATAGCCAGCCCAAGTCACTTGAAGGAAACTTGTTTCCTTCTGAAGGTTTGAAATGAGTCTGACGCGCCCTTCTCAAACAAACCATCAGGAGGGTTCAAGCATGTATAGCGATATGCTTCATCCATGCACTGTATATTATGGTTGGAAGAGCATCTTTTATTCCCGCGGAATACGAGTAAGTGACTCTACTTACGTATCCGCCCAACCCTTTTTGTTCGCTTTTCGGTAACAGCTATAGTAAGAAGGTGAATGGATGAGTCATATCGGGGCTACTGTAAGTCTACCCGCATCCACTGGCAAGTCCTTGAACTGATGGTGGCTTCACTTCACTTCACACTAATTTGTTTAGTTATTTATGGTTATCTCATACTGTTAAAAATTCAATCATAAATTGCTGATCATACCTCTGATGGCATGAGAAATGAATGATGTTGTTGTGTTTTGTACAACTCGAGATAGTTACGATACCCATTTTTGCACAAAGTGATTTTTGAAAAGGCGCCTTATACACGCAGAGAAATTGAACATGTTTAAAATAACAAAACAGTTAGTAGATTTTTAAATTTGATTTATATTCATTTCAAGATAGAATGTGATTGTTACAAGCTAATTTCTCCCTTCAACAAAAACAATGATCTTTGTTTGATTTGAACAAAAATTTTTGTCTAATCAAACCAAAAATATATTTGTTCCGGCTGAGTTGATTGTTGAAATAAACTGACATTTTTTTACATGTCAACCAAAGTTGAGTTAATGTTATCGGTAATGTCCTCGTTGACTCAATCCTGCTATACCTTTATATCAAGAAAAAACTAGGTTCAATTTATCTATGATATTATTTGTGTAATAATACAACTAAGTTTACAGTTTAAATGAACCATGTTAGTTTTATTTCATATAAACCAGAACAATTTTTTCTCGCGCGTATAAAACACAGCATGTTTGTCTCCAGCGAAAAAAGTTTGTACGCGTTTCATAAGTAAAATTTGATCTGCTTCTTTCATTTCCTAGGGGAGTTTCAACAATTCAGGTGTATGTATTGAAAATTAAGTATATTTTAGAAATTTGCATAACATTACATAACACATTTTTTTTACAAAAAATATTTGATACTGGTTCTCTATTTTGACCGGACTGATGGGGCACCGAATCGTTTGGATGCAATGAAAAAAAAAAAGGGATTGACTGCAGTATGTGAATAACTTGATCGTGTAGCAACGGGAATAACGAAACGATCAAATGTCTTAAAAAATTTCAAAATTAGATACAATTATTTTGTAGAAATTTTTTAACCAACTCAAATCGAAATAAAAGTAGTATAAAAAATAACCTTGTAAATTAGTTTGAAAGAAATCATTTTATTCTTAAAAACAAACAAAAATGTATGATTTCAATAAACAATAGCGTTAGTTGAAATAACTAAATTTTTGGTAATTTATTTCAACTGGAATGATTGTGATTTTAAAGCGTAAGAATTCTTAACTATATCTAAAGTTCGTTCATTCCTAACAAATTTTTCAGATTGAATTCACTGTGAAATTGTTTGTCAAGAAATTGGCAGGAACGTACAAGTGAAATATTTGTTGTTTTTATCAAAATGTCGTTTGACACAAACTAACACACTGAGTAAGATTGATTATCATGTTTTGTAGTTTCAAGCAGAAATGTTTTCTATATCGAACCAGATTTTCTTTTGTCACTATTTTAACAAAAAAAAAAAACGTTGCGTAAAACCAAAATTTGGTTATAATTAAAAATTTTTCTCTGCGTGTAGTAAAGTAAAACGTTTTCACGTCAAAAAGCAAATATCCAAAATGCGATAATTTTCGTTGAAAAATCCATTGGTTTGTACTAATCCTGTCGCTGGGTAACCGATATTCGGATAGCAGATCGACCGACATCAGGAAAGTAGCGGTTTGAATTATCATGATATTCCACTGAAATTGAAGTCTGACTGAAGGGTCTTGTCGGTGTCACAGATTGGGATGTTTGACAATGGACGGAAAATTCACGGTGGTTATTATGGTATTTGTTATTGTGCATATAAAATTGTAAACGACTGATGAAATTAAAATATACTGCTTGATTAATGAGAAAGATTCAACTAAACTAATTGTTTGGTATTTCCAGAACTTCACATTTTTGATTTTTGTTTCCCTTCAATTCAACTTGGAAACTGTAAATTGTACCAATATAGTGTCGAAGAAGATTTTCTGTCATGATATTATTTTGCCCATTAGCTTAATTCCACAAATTAACACAGAATAGATCAACCTTTAATTCCCACGTTGAATTGCACGGAAACCAGATCTAGCACTCCTTACTCTCCCAACATTGATTTCTCGCAAAAGAATCTACCACAACAAATGGAGAAAGTTCCATAAATTACGACGAATAATCCATCTATCACTCTCCGCGCGACAACACTGGTTTACTTACACTTAATGTTCAGCTCGATGGCGTTGCTGAGCGTCTCACCCTCGGTGTTGAGTGCCCCGCACTGGTACGCCCCACTCGAACTGCGTGTCACCTTCTGAATCACCAGACTCTGGTTCGAGCGCACGATTTTCGTAGACGATGAGTTCTGAGGTAGTTGCACTCCCTGTGTAGAAGGGGAAAGTAGAAAATCGAGCGTGAAACCGCTTGTTGTCACTAGTTATGAGATTAGAATAGCAGCTTCGGGTTAAAGCTGTCCTCCTTCACCAAGGAAAGAAGGGGGGAGGATTGTACAGCTGGAGGATGACTGGGGAGTGAACAAACATTGTGCTTTTGGTAGGGCCGAAGGAAGTGCTGTGTTATAATAATTCGTTTTAATTGGTATGTTTTCAGATTCGCATGTTTGCCGAATGAAGTGCGGATCGTAAAATTTTCAGTTTGTCGAATTTAATGAGGCTCGTTGTATGTTCCATCCATGACAAAATGACGATGATAAGTACGCGTCAGGAGTTAGGTGAATGATAATAGCTAGTGTGGTTTAGGAAAAGGAAAGATTTTGTTAAAGGTGAAGTGAACAGGTAGGTAAGTGGTTAAACGGCATAGTGTGTAGGATAAATTTCAATTATATCATTTGAAGACGCGTTCAGTAAAGACGCTTAACCATTGAATACGAAACGTGTGGTTACGGTAAAGTTAATTGAATTAATGGTAAACCAACAGAACGTCAATAGCGTGAGTGTCTGTAATGCCGAGTCTGATGATATGCCATTCCGAGTCTCTATAATCTCTCAATAACAATCGACTTACATTGTGTAGCCAGGCAAGTCTCCGCCACGCAGGATTTGATTGTATTCTGCATTCGAAGTAGATGTCATCGCCTTCCTTAATGTCATCGATGGAAAGCGTTGAACCAAGCTGTAGGTTTACCACCGGAGGATCTGAAATACAAACGACGCCGATGTAACTAATCTATGCAATCGCATGTTTGCTTTGGCCAGGTAGGTGCACTTACAGTGAACACTAATGTTTTGAAACTGTTCCAGATAGAGGCCAGGAACTTTGGGGTTTTCAGCGCGGCATCCCAGTAAACGTCCGTCGTCTTCCACCGTCGGGACGAAGTTAAGCACCGAAACGGTTACATTGTGGATGACGTGTTCCTTGAAGCGTTTGAGTGATTTCTTGCCCTTCGTCCAGGTTATCACAGCATCCGGCCGGGCGCCGCTACTTTGACACACGATTCGATACTCTTTGTGGGCGGCCAGCGACTGTGTTGAGTTTAGGATTTTGACGGTTTGTGGTTTTACTGTGTGGGAAGTAAAGTTTAATTAGTTTATTGAGATGAGAAGATTAAGTTTTGAAAGGGCTGCAATTGAAATCATGGTGATTAACCAACAATTTATTTGTGCAGTAGATTGAGGATATCCGTTCTTAGTAGGTGTTGTTCTTGTAAATAGCTTAGAATAGCTTAAATAGTTTGTTAGGAAGATTAAAAAACTGTTTTGATTTTTTTTTGTAAATCGATTAAAGGTTAGGTGTAATTCAAACTTTGTCTGAATTACATCAAAGCAACTAAGTTGTTAATTCCTTTTTTTCGAATTTCTTTTTCCATTTTTGCCTTTCTCTATAGAAAGGTATTAGAATTGCGGAAAAACCGACTTTCGAACGGAGCCTCGGAGACCCATAGTGTTATATACCATTCGACTCAGTTCGACGAGATCGGTAAATGTCTGTGTATGTATGTATGTGTGTGTGTATGTGTGTGCACTTTTCGAAGATAATTTAACCGCTCAATTTTCTCAGATATGGCTGAACCCATTTTAACAAACTTAGACTCGGTTGAAAGCTACTGTCGGGCCATTGATCAAGTTCGAAGATCAAATGGCTGTGACTTTTGGTTCCGGATATATAATGGTATATCTCATTCGTAACCGAATGTTCGAAGTGAGCACACGCGTTTTTTTAACAATCGACATCGGTAAGACGAAGGTGCCTATCACAGCAGAGGCTGTAGTATAGGCATTAAATAAAAGTGATAAAAAGTAGCATCCCCGCAAGTGAGTTCTGTCTGTGCACCGGTTTTGTATCGGTATCGACAGTAGACGCTATTGTGCTATCCTCGGGCAGCAGTTATTTCTATTGTTTGCTACCCGCATCGCAGCAGCCAAATCCTGAGTCAAGGTCACGCTGAAGCACAACGAAGGAGTGAAGGAGCAACTCACCTAACAGCTTACCGTGACATACTGTTAAGTATTTTCTCAAACTTTTTCTTTCATCTTTTACTATTCATATATATTCTTTTCATTTTATTTCTTTCTTTCTCGTTTCAAGTGCGGAAGACTTCTTTACTCCCGCACTTTAAATATGAATATTGATGACAGTGGGGGTGTCTCGGAGGAGGGCGAAGCTGAACGAATGAACGAAGAACATTTAGAGGCTGAGTTTGCTTCCGAGATGCCATCTACCCCTCCTATACCATCTCCCCCTCCGATACCATCTCCCCCTCCGATGCCATCTCCCTCTCCGATGCCATCTCCCTCTCCGATGCCTCCATCTCCCTCTAAGATATTGCCTGCTCGCCAAAAAGTTTACCAAGACGATGGCTCGGGGGGTCCGTGGGTGGTATACTTCCGGCCCAAATTAAAGTCTCTCAGAGTTTTAAATATTGCTCGGGACCTGGAAAAACATTACTCGGCAGTAAAAACAATAGATAAGGTTTCGCCAAACAAGTTACGCGTTGTTGTGTCCGACCTGAAGCAAGCAAACGAGATTGCTACCAGCGAGTTGTTCACGAAGGAGTACCGCGTGTACGTCCCGTCTCATGTGGTGGAGATCGACGGTGTGGTCCGTGACGAAAGTCTGATAATCGAAGATCTGATGAAGGACGGGGTAGGCCGTTTCAAAAACCCCGACCTTCAACCAGTGAAAATTTTGGAGTGCAAGCAATTGCACTCCAAATCGATAGATGGTAAATTTTACCAATCGGACTCATTTCGCGTGACTTTTGCCGGATCTGCACTTCCAAATTATTTGGTAGTGAGTGGAGTTCGTCTACCTGTTCGGCTGTATGTACCGCGGCTAATGCATTGTACAAGCTGCAAACAGCTAGGTCATACGGCAACCTATTGTTGCAACAAACTGCGATGCGGCAAATGCGGAGAGGCCCATGAGGACGATCTCTGCAGAAGAGCAGTGGAAAAGTGTTGCTACTGCGGGGAGAATCCTCATGATCTTTCGGTGTGCCCTACGTACATACAGCGTGCGGAGAAATTGGAGCGATTCGTGAAAGAACGTTCCAAACGTTCTTATGCGGAAATCTTAAAAAGAACCACTCCATCGACCCCTGAGAACCCGTTTGCAATCTTGCCAGTTGAAGAGGATACCTCTGACGACCTAGGCGAAGGACCTTCCTACACACAGGTTGAAGGAAGCAGGAAAAGACAAAATCTGGCTTCTCCCAAGCTTCCTCGTAAAGGCCTCAGACTGTCCTCTTCGTCACAAAAGAACCAAACGGAAACAAAAAGTGCTGACTCAAAACCGAAGCAAACACCTCCTGGGTTCAAAAAACTTAGGGATGATAAGGAGTACCCAGCACTTCCTGGGGCATCAAAAAACCCGAATGACCCCAAAGCACAACCAGAAAATCCAACAAACGCTGGATTATTGAAATTTTCTGATATCGTGGACTGGATATTAACAGCCTTCAATATTACTGATCCTCTGAAAAGCTTCCTAACTGCTCTACTGCCAACAGTAAGGACATTTTTAAAACAGTTGACTGAACAATGGCCCCTCCTTGCAGCGATCGTATCTTTTGATGGATAATTTACCACTGAGAATCGAAGATATGATCATTGTGCTTCAGTGGAATTGCAGAAGTATCATCCCAAAACTTGATTCTTTCAAACACTTAATACATACTCATAATTGCGATGTATTCTCCTTGAGTGAAACTTGGCTTACTTCTAACATCAACCTCGACTTCCATAATTTTAACATAATTCGCCTGGACCGAGAAGATTCTTATGGAGGGGTACTTTTAGGGATTAAAAAGTGCTATTCATTTTATCGTATTAACCTCCCCTCGACACCGGGAATTGGAGTTGTTGCTTGCCAAATTAATATTAAAGGCAAAGATCTATGTATAGCTTCTATCTACATTCCTCCCAGAGTCTCGATAGGGCATCGACGGCTTTCAGACATCATAGAACTTCTTCCTTCACCGCGGCTGGTTTTAGGGGACTTTAACTCGCATGGTACAGGATGGGGCTGCTTATATGATGATAATCGTTCTTCGTTAATCCAAGATCTGTGTGACAACTTCAATTTGACAATTCTAAACACGGGAGAAATGACACGGAACCCTAGACCGCCAGCACAACCAAATGCGCTGGATTTATCCCTTTGCTCGACTTCGCTACAGTTAGATTGCAAGTGGAAGGTAATCTGTGATCCTCACGGTAGCGATCACTTGCCGATCATAGTTTCTATCACCAACCGTGGAAGACCATCGGAAACAATCAATGTTTCGTACGATTTCACACGAAACATTGATTGGAAACGTTACGCGAGCTCGATATCTGAAAAACTAGAAACACCACAGGAGCTTCCTCCGGAGGAAGAGTATACATTTTTGGCTGGCTTGATTCTTGACACCGCAATTCAAGCTCAGACGAAACGAGTACCTAGCGCGCAAACTAGTATGCGTTCTCCCAACCCATGGTGGGACAAAGAGTGCTCAGAGCTGAAAACGAAAAAAGCTTCAGCCTTCATCTCGTTTAGAAGGAACGGAACTCCAGATAATTATCGGAAATACGCGGCGTTAGAATTTCAAATGAAAAGTCTGATTAAAGCTAAGAAACGCGGTTACTGGCGAAGGTTTGTTGACGGATTAACGAGAGAAACAGCAATGAGCACTCTTTGGAATACGGCCCGTCGCATGCGCAATCGAAATCACGCGAACGAAAGCGAGGAATATTCTAACCGCTGGATATTTGATTTCGCTAAGAAAGTATGTCCTGATTCTGTTCCGGAACAGAAGATATCCCGCGTCGCGACATTGAATACAAACGAAACACCGTTTTCGATGGTAGAGTTCTCACTTGCGCTCTTGTCGTGTAACAATAGAGCCCCGGGGTTAGACAGAATTAAATTCAACTTGTTGAAAAATCTGCCCGACTCTGCCAAAAGGCGCTTGTTGAATTTATTCAACAAGTTCCTCGAGGGTAATATTGTCCCACACGAATGGAGAGAAGTGAGAGTTATTACTATTCAAAAACCTGGAAAACCAGCCTCCGATCACAATTCGTATCGGCCGATTGCTATGCTTTCCTGTATTCGGAAATTGTTGGAGAAAATGATTCTCTTCCGTCTAGACAATTGGGTCGAAACAAATGGATTGCTTTCAGGTACACAATTTGGGTTCCGCAGGGGCAAAGGAACGAACGATTGTCTAGCGTTGCTCTCAACAGAAATTCAAATGGCATTTGCTCGTAAAGAACAAATGGCATCAGTTTTCCTCGACATCAAGGGGGCATTCGATTCAGTTTCCATCAACGTTCTATCTGAGAAGTTACATCAGCATGGTCTTTCACCAGTTTTGAACAACTTTTTATATAATCTATTGTCCGGGAAACACATGCATTTTGAGCATGGTGATTTGACGACAAAGCGATTCAGTTACATGGGTCTTCCTCAGGGCTCATGCTTAAGCCCCCTTTTATACAACTTTTACGTAAATAACATTGATGAATGTATCAACACATCTTGCACGCTAAGACAACTTGCCGACGACAGTGTTGTGTCTATTATAGGACCCAAAGCTGCCGATCTCCAAGGACCATTGCAAGATACCCTCGACAACTTGTCGACATGGGCTTTTCAAATGGGTATCGAGTTCTCTACGGAGAAAACTGAGCTGGTTGTATTTTCAAGGAAGCGAGAACCTGCGCAATTACAGCTTCAACTAGGGGGTGAAACAATAGCTCAGGTTTTCACATTTAAATATCTCGGGGTCTGGTTCGATTCCAAAGGTACCTGGGGATGTCACATTAGGTATTTGAAACGAAAATGCCTACAGAGAATCAATTTCCTTCGTACAATAACCGGAACTTGGTGGGGCTCTCACCCAGGAGACCTGATCAGGTTGTACAAAACGACGATATTGTCAGTAATGGAATATGGATGTTTCTGTTTCCGCTCCGCTACGAATATTCATTTCATTAAACTGGAAAGAATTCAGTATCGTTGTTTACGTATTGCCTTGGGTTGCATGCAATCAACCCATACGATGAGTCTTGAAGTGCTGGCGGGCGTCTTACCGTTGAAAAACAGGTTCTGGGATCTCTCATATCGACTGCTAATCCGATGCGACATTTTGAATCCGATGGTGATAGAAAACTTTGAAAAGCTCGTCGAGCTTAATTCACAAACCCGTTTTATGTCCTTGTATTTTGACTACATGGCTCAGAATATAAATCCTTCTTCGTTTGTTCCCAATCGTGTTCATTTTGTGGATACTTCTAATTCTACTGTGTTTTTCGACACATCCATGAAAGAAGAAATTCGTGGAATCCCGGATCCTGTACGCCCTCAAGAGATCCCAAAAATTTTTAATAATAAATTTAAAGAAGTCGACTGTAATAAAATGTTTTACACTGACGGATCATATCTAGACGGGTCCACTGGCTTCGGTATATTCAATGTAAATTTCACCGCTTCCTATAAACTCAGTGATCCAGCTTCAGTTTACGTCGCAGAACTAGCTGCAATTCAGTATACCCTTGAGATCATTGACACTCTGCCCACAGATCACTACTTCATTGTATCGGACAGTCTCAGTTCCATTGAGGCTCTCCGTTCAGTGAAGCCTGGAAAGCACTCACCGTATTTCCTGGGGAAAATACGGGAACAATTGAGTGCTTTATCTGCAAAATCATACCAGATTACCTTGGTTTGGGTCCCCTCACATTGTTCCATACGGGGCAATGAGAGGGCGGACTCGTTAGCCAAGGTGGGCGCACTAGAAGGTGATATCTATGAAAGACCAATCTGCTTCAATGAATTTTTCAGTTGCTGTCGTCAGAAAACTCTAGCCAGCTGGCAGAATACATGGAATAGTGGAACTCTGGGACGATGGTTACACTCAATAGTCCCACAGGTATCGACGAAAGCTTGGTTCCGGGGGTTAGACGTGAGCCGAGACTTTATTCGTGTAATGTCAAGGCTCATGTCTAATCATTATATGTTCAGCGCACATCTCCGTCGTGTGGGGCTCGCTGAGAGTGGTGTCTGCGTTTGCGGTGAGGGTTATCATGACATCGAACATGTTGTTTGGACATGTGTCGAGTATTGTGATGCCAGGTCCCAACTCATAGGTTCCCTTCGGGCCCGAGGTATACCACTATCAATGCTCAAATTTAGTGCTCTCCCTATCTCTTTCTCGTCTACAGCTCTACCGCACTCTTCTTTACGTTGCTGGAAGTATGGCCTGTGTAAACGATGCTTCGGAGCATGCACCTGCCTTGAACTGACTGAGTTGCTGGAAGCTACCCAAAAACGTCACATTAACGTCAGAACACACCAACGAAGCATCCCAATCCAGAATAATCTCTTCATTGCTACAAGCTGAAAAACATGAAGATTCATCGAACGCAAAATGTGTCTAAAAGATGTATGCCACAAACCAATGATGTATTCAAATTTCAATTCAATACCGTGTAGGTCCCACCCTCCCTATGTCCCCTTACTAACTGGGGAGTATGCCGCCCCGTAATACGGCATCCCTTTCTCTCTCCCTAACAACAAGACAATCGGCCACGTTAAGCTAAAGCAAATGAGCCTAATAAAAATTTTATTTGGAAAAAAAAAATATAATGGTATAAATGACGTAACCGACAAAACGTGTTGTTTTTTTACTGCGCAAGTTTCTTGTAGATGGCTGAACCGATTTCAACAAGCCTATTATTTGGCCATTGATCGAGTTCGAAGACCAAATAGCTGTGACTTTTGGTTCCGGAGATATGATGGTATAAGTGACGTAGCTGACAAAACGCGTTGTTTTTTTACCGCTCTAATGTATATAAGGGTGCCAATCTTTTGAGATCACCTCTAATTTCGTAAAGCGCTATTGTTCAAAAGTTTAAGCACCTCGAAAAAAGTCCTCACGCAAAATTTTAGCTAAATCAGACATGGGTAAGGGGTGCTGCCCAGCGGTTAAAGTTTGAAAATTTTCTATCTTTAAAAAGCACCATAAGGGGGGATTACATGAAATTTCCGAAATCGAAAATTTTTTTTGATGCCAAAAATTTTAAAATTGCTTAAAACGTCGAGATTTAGTGTTATCTAAAAAATTTTTTTTTAAATATATCGACTTTCTGGGAAAGTCGATCCCAGAAAGTCGATTTAAAAAATAAAAAAATAAATTATCGAGATGACACTCGACGTTTCATGCAATTCTAAAACTTTTGGTATCAATTTTTTTTCGATTTCGAAAATTTCATGAGTCAACCCTCCCCTCCCCCCCCTTCTCACCCCTATGGTGATTTTTCAAGATATATGAAAATTCCACTAAGTGGACTGTTAAGAAGGTTTTTTTTTAGATTAGCATCACTCTTCTCATGCAAATAGGCAACACAAATGTCAAGCACTAGGTTAGAAAAATTATGCCGACTGTGTAACATAAAAACTGAAGAATGCTTTTGTGAACTACTCTAACCAATCTGAATCAATTGGTGTCAATATTAGAGTCGAAGTTATTTAATAAAAGTATGAAATATATTTTCATGAGACTGTTATGAAAGAAGAGAAAGGCATTATCACATCACTAGCTGGATTAGGAAGGGTTTTTTTCCAGTTTCCGTTTTGTAAAACGGTTGTGTATGATTTGAAAGCAACAAAAATAGTTATCAAATCAACTAGTAATCTAGTTGAACTTTTGTATCGAGTTCGGCTATTAGTTTTTGCTAAAGTATTATGTTTTTAAGGTATGAAACAAGAAATGTCTTCAATATTTTCTCCTTAACACATAGTGGTGGGGATACAAAAAAATTGAGCACAATCCCTTAGATAGAAATAACAAAACACCCTGCATAAATACATACATACATACAGACATAAATACATACACGAAGAGCCCATAGATCACCTGGTTGTTTCAACTAAAACGTTGTTGATTCAACCAAACTACCTGTTGATTTAGTCATAATTATTCAGGTAAACGAAATTGCTGCATTCAAATGCTGTCACTTGGCTGAGAACGAAGATAGCAAAACCAAAATCTTCTACGTTTCACCAGAAACGTTTCATATTGAAAATATGGCCGTTTCATGTAAGTGAAAGTACTGAACAGATATTCCTGAAGTATAAATGTTCTAATTTCATCTGCGAGTAATGTAATATTGGACAGTTCATATCAATGTAATAAAAAACGAAAAACGCTTAAAAATTGCTGCTAAAGTAAAGTGACAATATTTTTATTTTTTTAAAAGTGCATCTGTAGCATCAGGCTTATTAGCAACATTCTTGAAAACGGAATCAAAAACCTCTTCCAGTGAACTATTCTGCAAGTGGAAGAAAAATTTCCTAGTGCCCTGTGAACCTTTTGCTGGTGAATTCCTTCTTGGGAATTATAATCAATTGTTGCATTTCTATACCATCTGTAAGTTTAGTGATAAAGCTATAAGCAGCTACTTAGGTAAAATTTCGTTTTTCAAACGGTGAACGATTAGCTGCCCCCCCGAAGAGACTAACAGTAAAACATATTTATTGCAATAGGCACCCTTTTGCGCGGGTAAGTTCGGAAATTCGCGTAACTACGGAAAAAACAAAGGAATAATTTTTTTTGATGCCAAATAGTTTGGAAATTTATGAAACGTTCAGATCTACTGCAATCTTGAAAAAAAAAATTTTTTTCTGAAAAAAATCGACTTTGGAACTCAAAAAAATTTTGAGATTTCCGAAATCGAAATTTTTTTTTGATGTCAAATGTCTTAGAAATGCATAAAACGTTGACATCTATTGTAACCTCGAACATGGTTTTGTTTTGAAAAAATCAACTTCGGGACTTTAAAGCCGCGAATTTGGGAATTTGAGACCGCGTAAATTCGGAAATCCGCGTAGAACAAAAATGCATAATGGAAGAATTTTTTTGTTTATGCCAAATGTCTTAGAAATGCGAGTCGATATTTGGTGTGATCTAATTTTTTTTTGTGGAATATCGAAAATTTTCTAAGTGTCATAGAGTTAAGTGATACAAATATCAGAGTTAAATGAATGTTTTTTTTAGCAATCCGCATGAGTTTTTGCATGAATATTCTTCAGTGTTTCAGTTTTCATGACATTATTCTAATGTCCATCGTTTTGAGTGGCAATTTGAGATTTTCATCACTCATTACTCTGGAATGTCGAAACTGCAAATTGGATCGAATTTGAATTTAAAAGTGTAACAATCGATTAAACATTCCATGAGATGTCGAAGTAAGTTCTACTTCTAGAGTTTAGGGTAATTTAAAGTACTTCCAGAGCCGGTATTCAGGAACCAGCATAACCCAAACCGATTCGTATGGCCATATGATGAATAAATTGTAATATCTTCGAGTCCAACTTGAAAGCTTTTCGGGATTGTCATCTTCTATATCGCTTTGAACTTTATAAATTCATCATTCTACAATTCCAGAATCGGAAGTCAGAATTGGATATAATTGGATTTATTTTAATTTGAACTTTTGTTTCTAAAATTCGATTCGGCTTTTTTTGAGAAAACGATTGAGCTTTGAGAAACGCTGTCGATACTGGAACCGGAATTCAAAATTCGGTGTAGCCGAAGTCAGACAAATTCACCTGAGTAGCTGTGTAGTTTACATTTGTTTCAAAATGTTTGGAAATCAATGAAGTTGTCTTTGAGGAATCGGAGTGCGAATTAAATTTTTGGGTGCCTTTCGAAACGAAAACTGAGTACAACCAAAAATGAAATAAGTTTATTTGGTTATCGACTATCCAAATCTGCTAAACCGATAAACCTGATTAATTTATGTGAGATAGACATATTTATACTAATCACCCTGTATCTCCGAAACCGGAAGTTGGATCTGACTGAAAAACAAGATGTTTTATAGAATCTTAAAACTTTTCATTTGAATCTTAGCTGATTCTTAGATTTCATTTGAATCTTAGATCGGTTCAGCCATCTACGAGAAAAATGAGTTACACAGTTTTAATTTCGTTTCACATATTATCCTGTAGTTCCGGAACCAGAGGTCGGAACCAAACATAATTCAGGAACCTTGTTTGGGAGTATACGACTTTTCATATGAATCTGAGTTTGTAGGTTGAGTCATCTCCGAAAAAAATAAAGTGAAATTATTTGTCACACACGCATTTGCTGATCTCGACGAACTGATTCGAATGGTATATGGCTGTTATGTTCTTCCAGCATTTATTGCTGTAAGTAGTTTAAATCAATATAATTATGGAATTGCTTTCAACTCGAAAATTCTGCCATCATCTGGTTTACATATGGCATAGTCGAACGATTATGTTGCCAAAAATGAACCGTGCTAAAATCGGTCCGAGGCAAAATATCATGCTGTACACAGTCTTTAGGGTACTTAGAAACAAATGTATGTAACAGTATAAAAATCGTGTTTTACGTTGCTCCCAAGCATTTCTTTGCCAGACAGTGCTCAAAACTTCTACTGCTGGAATAGGGGAAAAACACACACAAAAATGTCGATATCTCCGTTGAAAATGGACGAATTTTAACAATCTATGGCTTGTTGGATAGGTATTACCGTGCGAAATCTAAGTCTGGAAACATATTCTGTTTTCAAGGTCAAATGGGACAGATATTGTCAAAATAAGAAAAAAAAATTACATAAAACTTCGTATAACTCAAAAAGTCTCAAAACCATTCAATAGCGTTCTGGGTGACGGGGAGACCTTTCATTTGCGACTAGTTTGTTCAAAATCGGTCCAGCCATCTCTGAGATCTCGCACTCTTAGTTGACAACACACACCCACACCCACACACACACACACACACACACACACACACACACACACACACACACACACACACACACACACACACACACACACACACACACACACACACACGGATATTGGCTCAGTTCGTCGAGCTGAATCGATTGGTATATGACACTCGGCCCTCCGGGCCTCGGAAAATTTTTCTAAAGTTTGAGCGAATTCTACACCTATTTTTTATATATATAAAAAAAGGTAAAAACACGAGATGTCGACGTTTCATGTATTTTTAAAACCAAACAAGAAAATCAAGTAACTTTGGAAATCCACGTAATAAAAACGCGTAGCTTCGGGAATCCGAGTAAAAAAACCGCGTAAAAAACCGCATAAAAAACCGCGTGAAAAAAACGTCAGTGTAACTAAATAATTGCTTAAAACAACTGAGACATTTTTTGCTTTCATGAATATAGCTAACTTTGCTGGAAGTGCTATCAGTGTTCAGTTTTACGAGTGACACCTCATTGAAACGTTTCATCACTCGTTTGTGGTGTGTGTCTTCGCTGGGGGTCATTGCAAAATTGCTAGCACGATAATTCAAAAATGATAGTTTAGAAAAAACAACAGTCGATTAGTTATACCAAATACTAACCAATCAAATTCGAAAAACAACTAATACTTTAGTAGTTTCGAGATCGCTGGATTTTGCGTGTACATACAAACAATATATACATACATATACACACATGTATTCCACAAGAAAACATCGTAATATTGAGTTACTATTTATACTCTAATAATTTAAGCTTTCTTAAATATCGCTTATGACGTATCTCGAATGCTACGAGCTGAAAGGGGTTGTAACTATTTTTGGTAAGTTTGATTTCTACTATGCATTTTTGAATGGCTAGTCAAATAGTCATACAAATTTACCCTCTCTCCATAATTATGTTACCAGTATTCATACACAAAAGGAAAGTATAGCCGCCGACTGACTGATCCAAATAATATACTGATGAAGACTATGAAAAGCAGTCGAAATGCGTACACAGTTGGACTTTTTTTGTGATTTTACATCTCATAAGACGCACATAAATGGATCACACAATTCACACAAATTTATATTCATGAATATGTAAAATTGTTTGATTTGAAAATTACATGGATTGAAATCGAATGAAATAAAAAACAAAAAATCAATCGATAGAAACAGTGCGATTTGAATCAATAACCATCAGATCACAAATCACGTCAGTTAATCGACTGAACCATAGAAGCCCTGGTTAACTGGTTAATGAATAATTGACACATATAAATTCAAACAGCGGCACTTGGTAGACGAGTGCAAATTACTTTCGGAGCCGGTAACATTCTGTGCGAGTGGAATAATGCGTCATTTGAAAAGAAGTAGTTATGAATTGTTTGTAGAATTGTGTCACCTGTAAAATTAATTTTTTTTCTGTGTAGTTTTAGGGATATGTACACAGAAAGAAATTATAAACTTTGCAGGTGACATAATTCTACAAACGATACAATTCATAATTACTTAACTTGTTCAATGACTCAATATTAAATTCGAACAGAATTGTTACTGTTGTAACACATAGACTGAAAAGTCCCGGTCCTAACATATAGATGGTGCTAGTTTTGTTACAGTCAGCTTTTTCAGCTAATACTATCCTTTAAAAGACAGCTGTTAAAATTTCTGATATTCTAGTTATTAGTTATTGTGCTAAGAGCGATGCTACTTTTGTTATTTTCAGAACGATGGATCAAAAACAATTTCGTGTTTAAATTTTACACTGCTTCTTGATGGGAAAAAATACCGTTCAAGTGAAGCAATGGCTTGAAAAGTGTTAAGGAGACTTCGCTCCATCAGAAACAACAATAAAACGTTTGTTTACTGACTTCAAACATGGTCGTAAAGACACCGATGATGCAGAACGCGGTGGACGTCCAAATTAGGCGGTAACACCAGACAACTTAAAAAAAATCCGCAAAATCGTTTTGAATTATCGAAAAGTGAAGTTGCGTGAGTTAGCTGACATTGTAAAGATATCAATAGAACGTGTTGGCTTTATATTGCATGAGCATTTGACTATAAGAAAGGTCTGTTCAAAGTGGGTGCCGCGTTTGCTCACTGTTGACCAAAAATGAGAACGTGTTGATGATTCTGAGCAGTGCTTGGCCATGTTTAAACGTTGCAAACCGGATATTTTGCATCGATATGTGACAATGGATTAAACATGGACTCATCACTTCACTCCGGAATCAAAACCATCGTCATCCGAGTGGACAGTAACTGGTGAACTTCGTCCAAGGCGCCCGAAAGTACAGCAATCGGCTGGAAAGGTTATTGCCTCTGAATTTTTATATGTGCGTGATGTAATATTTATCGTCTAGAGAGGCATTACCATTAACAGTGAATATTATATAGCGTTATTGGAGCGTTTGAAGGCTGAAATTGCGAAGAAACGACCGCATATGGCAAAGAAAATTTATTAGTTTCATCAAGACAACGCATCGTGTCACAAGTCATTCAAAACAATTGCAAAACTACATGAATTAAGTTTTGACCCACATCCACCGTATTCGCCAGATTCGGCTCCCAGTGACTACTGGCTGTTCGCAGACCTGAAAAAAATGCTCACCAGTAAGTAAATTCACATGAATGAAGCGGCTATTGCTGAAAGTGAGGCCTATTTTGAGGTAAAAGATAAATCGTTCTACAAAAGTGGTATTGGAATGCTAGAGCGGTGCTGGAATGGTTGTGTTAATCTCGATGGAGATTATGTTGATGAATAAAGTTAATTCTGAACCAACAAAAATCGTGTTCTCTTTGTTAGGCCCGGGACTTTTCAGCCCATGTTTAAAGCGCTTAGAATTATATCCGAAAAATCGATCGCGTATAGTTTTAAATTGGCCTGCTAGTTTCCGGAGAATCAAAATCAACGGCTAATTGATATTCAATGTACTTAAATGAACACAGTGTGCAGCAGGTGGGAAATGGTATGCGTACACAGCACACAGTGCACAAGCGACTATCCAGCGAGTAAATGGATGCGACTTGCAGTTTTGTGATCCACTTGCTAGTCACACTCAGTGCGGTAAAATTACATTTCGAATGATATTAGATGAAAATTAAATTTATGGCCACTAACCGTCAGCATATCGATACAAATTCATGTGACTTTTGCTGCCATTTTCAAGTGAAGCTCCCAGAATTCATCGTCATTTGAAGTTTTGCTTGCTCAGTTTCAAGTGTCAAGTAGTCTTGCTGCTTCATTGTCTTCGCTCTTGGTAGTGAGCAAGTTCGAATGAATAGAATTATAAATGGAGTAAAGTATTAAAAATGAAAACTGATGGAGGAAACTATTAATTTATGTGTGTTCTGTAATTGATATTTCAGCTATCTGGTTTGTCTTTCATCTATTATCTTGAACCAATTCGAATAAACCTCATTTGCCGCTCTTACACGATTGAAAGAGATATTTTGTTACTTCAAGACATCAACTGACGCTGGTTAAACTGAACTTTGATTTGAAGAGAATCGATTGAAGAACCGAATGATGCCCGTTCGGTACGTCAGCAAACGTTATGTGTATCAGAGTATGAAGTTTACTGCAGTAGAGATCGTGCAAATCGTCAGTGTGTTTCACATTCGGTTTCAATTGAATTGAATGATGTTTTACTGCACTGGTCACACTGCCTGCCGAGCTCACAGCCAAGCGTTGACTGAGCAATACATGTGACGGATCATATATTCATTATATTGCACGATATTTCGTACTGTGCAGAACGATCGAGAGGATGAGGCATTTTCTAAATTTAATTAACGACTAACTTAAAACTAGGATAAAGGTCAATTCAAATCGATTTCACAATTATATGCAAAATTTCACAAAGAATCTGAATAGGCAACTCACAATTATAAAAAAATAGCCGCAATAACTGAAATTTGTAACAGTTTCAAATTATTTTACTAAGCTTTTAATCATTTTTTATATTACTTGCAATCAGCAGCGCGATTCGTATAATTGCTGCGTGAGAAATGCACAGTGGGTTCGAATTTATGCATTTGATTTATGCAACGAGTTGAATACAATAAAATGGGTATTATAGGAAATCGTTCATTTTCTATGGTAACTGAAGTACTGAAACGAAGTACTGCTTAATGAGCAATTCCAAAAATGCTTAGCAGATCATCAGACTAGACCTTCTCCGATTTGGATGAAACTTTGCACGTGGCCTCAGTATGACAAACCATAAGTTTCGAACCGTTGGAGAGGTCATTCCAACTCACGACTGATTTTTGAAAAGGGCGTATGTATTTTTGCATTTCACAAAAATTGCCCTTTTCAAATCGTTGTAACTCGGAAACCGTTAATTGTACAAAAATGGCGTTCAGGAAGAAATTGTAGGGAATCGATTTGGCACTCTAAAAGTGTATATGAAAATAATTTTTGATTTTTTTTCTCAATAATTACAAAATAATCCGAAAAAGTTAAATAAAAATTGATTGGTGATTTTTGGATGGATGAAAATTTAGAACAACGTGCGTGCATCAAATTTTGTGTTGCAAATGGATTTAAGTGTTCCTAAACGTTGAAAATGTTAGAAAAGGCCTTTGGTGAATCGTGTCTAGGAAAAACACAGGCATACGAGTGGTATAGACGCTTGGATCATAATGAGATTCCAGGCCGCCCAACAACATCTGTTACTGAAGAAAAAATTGAATCGGCGAAGCAAATCGTGTTGCAAAATCGTTCTGTACCGATTATAGAGATTACTGTGTTGTTGGGCATCTCTTATGGATCAGCCGAACACATTTTAACTGATGTTTTGGGTTCGAAACGCGTCGCTTCTCGGCTGGTGCCAAAAAAGCAGAATTTCATTCAAAAACAGCGCCGTGTTGATTTGGCCAAAGAGATGATTTCCAACGCAGATTGTGACCCCACATTCATAGAATGCATCATAACTGGTGATGAGGTGTGGATCTATGAAAATGACGTCGAAATCGCAAAACAATCGACCGAATGGCGCTTCGAAGGCGAGCCGAAACCATCCATTATAAAAATCGCCACACGAAAATTTTTCAACTTCTTTGTATAGACACCAAACAAAAACTAATCGTACGATATGCGTCAAAATTTGACAGAATGTGTATAAAAGTGTTGTCAATGTTGAGAAAATAAAAGTTTACCGATTGGACAAGCGCGGGAATTTTAAAATGAAAATTCCGGTTCTTTTTTGATCATAAGGTATATTCGTAATTTCAAGTTCTTGTTGAAAGATAATCATTTAAACAGTAGAACTAACGTAACTACGTCAAAACGAATAAACACATGTAGAATCAAAGAGGTGTGCCAGTTGACTACTAACTGTTTACAACCAACGTCAAGAGTCAAAGTCTTGGCATTACATTTCTTTTGTGGAATTTGGCCTTTCTGTTTCAACAGACTTCGCAGCCGATTCATATAGCGTACAGACTCATTGCATGGCTAGTACTACGGATCCTTTTGACTACAACCAACGTACGTACCGGCGAATTGCTTACCTTAATTCTACCTGTTTCACATATAAATCGCATCGTAGAACAGATATCAGTTTATAACAAATCTCTTTCGAAACAGTTACAATACTACAATATGGTTTTCTTAAAGTGTTGTAAACCTTTTCCTGGTTTTGTGTGTTCCGGAATTTTTTTCCAATTAACAGAAACCATAATTGGAAAATTAGAAGCTCAAAAGTGCAAGGTTAAATCGAATACCACCTTAAGCATTTGTGATCGCTGTCGTGAGCGGGCTTATAAGGAAAGTCATACGTCGGAAACAGAAGGGCAGTTAACAACGGAACCACAACCATCCACATCGCAATACGATTTAGAGGAAGTACCTTCAGCAGCTTCAATCAACTCAGCATCTTCTGAAGCTTCAGTCCCGGCGGAGTATTCAAGAGCACACAACATTGAGCCTTCAACAAGGGCATCGCAGGAATCAACGTGTCTCCGATATCAACGACGAAAACCCGGAATGTTGATTATCCTCGAGAAAAATATTTGGATATTTCAAGAGGTATAAAAAACAAACATTCGGGTTCCCGGCAAACGAAGAAGATCCAGAATTACTCAAAACGAAAGCAGCAGAGTTGGATGAAGTGATTACTAAAATGATAGAGCAGTTTGCTAAGCCTGATTGCACTAGGAATGAAAAAGTGTGTTTGTTGTCAGTCTTGCCAAACTCATGGTCAAAGGATAAAATAGCCACCCAATTCAAGGCGAACAAATACATTGCGTCGGAGGCAAGAGAATCAACGGACGAAAAAAAGCCAAGAAATAAATGGGACGCAGCAGGAACGAAACGATGGAAAACGAGGTGCTTCAATATTTCAACAGCGATGACGTCAGCAGAGTAATGCCGGGATCAAGAGATTGCGTCACAGTCAAAATGAATGGTAAGTTTGAACGCAAACAAAAACGATTGCTTAATTCATCATTGAAAGAAATTTATTTGGTTTATAAGGAGGAATATTGGATTTAGTAGATTTGGAAGTTCTGGTTCACATAACATATGTGTTTGCACAATCCATGAGAATGTTTCATTAATGATTCATGCTGTTGAAAAATATTTCAAGTATGACGATAAGAATTATTATTTAAAAAAGCTATTATGTGACTCTTCAAAAAGATCCTGCTACCTCCGTGAATGCAAAAGTTGCGACACAAGATCTGGAGAGAAGCGTTTTAGACAATTTCGAGGAACGTGATTTGACTGAGATAAGATTTGAACAATGGGTTTCTACTGACAGATGTGATCTAGAGAAATTTGTCAAACCAGTAGAAGAATTTGCAGCATATTTTTCGAAAAATTAGAAAAACTTGTGACTCATGATTCTATTAAAAATCAGTAATCTGATTTTCTTAAAAAGGCAAAATCTAAATAGAAGACAGGAGAAATTGTAATTATTTGTGATTTTTCAGAAAATTTTTCATTTGTGCTTCAGGATACTGTTCAAGGCCACTATTGGAGTAATGATCGAGCAACCATTCTTCCGTTTGAAATTTATTATAGAGAATCAGAAGAGCTTAAACATTTAAGTTTCATTGTGATTTTAGATGTGCTTATTTCACACTTAATGTCATTTTTGAAAGACAAAACTCAAATTCAAAAATACATTATTTAAGTCTGGCGGAGCTGCCTCGCAGTACAAAAAAGGGTCTGTAAATTTAAATCAATGTATAACATTGATGCTGAGTGGCATTTTTTTGCAACTTCTCATGGTAAAGGACTATGTGATGCACTCGGAGGTAATTTAAAGCGAATGGCACGACGTGAAAACTTGGCTAAACTGCATGAACATCCAATCACAACTGCAAAACAATTATATGAATGGGCAGAGAAGAGATGTCGAGATGAATTCACGACCATGTCTTTTTGTTACGTGTCACAAGAAGAATATGAACGGGTTGTGACCGAGTGGAGTAGTGTTTATAAGGATACCAAAATGATTCCAGGCACACAGAAATACCATTCTTTCGTTCCGATTTCAGAAACCACAATCGTCACAAGACTGTATTCGAATGACGATTTTCAGAAACTTAAAACCTTAAATATAATTAAGAATTATTCATGTACATGTAATAATTGTAGATATAGCAAGCAAATAAACAATTCATGGAAATATAAAAACGGGTGTTATAATTAAATATCCAAGTATCTCAAGAACAGCTACTTTTAGAAGAAAGGATATCATGAATAAATTTATTGTCTTTAATCTGTAGAATAAAATTCTACTGTTTAAATGATTCTCTTTCAACGAAAACTTGAAATTTCGAATATATCTGTAAATTGTTTTAGCTGTAACTTCTTCATTTTTCAAAAGGCACGGATGGGATAGCCATCAATCTGTAGGTTTTAATAAGAGCTTTAAAATAAAAATTATCAAAAAAAATTAAAACTCAGATTTCTTGAAAACTTTTTCGGATTATTTTGAATTGTTGAAAAAAAATCGAAAAATTTTTTCACTGTTTATTTTTTTAGAGTGCCCAATCGATTCCCTACCACTTCTTCCTGAACGCCATTTTTGTACAATTAACGGTTTCCGAATTACAACGATTTGAAAACGGCAATTTTCGTGAAATGCAAAAATACATACGCCCTTTTTAAAAATCAGTCGTGAGTCGGATTGACCTCTCCATTGGATCAAAGCTCCAAACCGAAACATACGTGTTTTATTGTAAGTGATATAAATGTTCCAATAAATCTCATCAATAACAACATTGTGACGAGATATATGGCTTTGCTAGAATCCTATGACTTTTCGTGTACAAATTGTTTTACAACCAGACCAATTAGCGACAACATACTTGATCATATTCTATGCAAACTTGATGACACTAACCGGATTCGTAACGACACAATATATAATGAGTTGAGTGACCACTCTCTAATCTTAACGACCTTCAAATTATTTGTTGAGAGGGAACCAATGATCCTAACGAAAAAAAAAATGTTAACAATCGTCAATTGAATCAAGAGTTCTTCAATTTCATTAATAGCATTGATATCATAGACGACGTTGAAACTGTTCTACAAAATATAGTGCATGTGTATAACTCCCTACTTGAAAAACATACGAGAATAATTTCAAAAACAGTTAAAATGAAAGGCTCTCATTGTCCATGGATGAATTTGGGTCTATGGACACTGGTAAAAATAAAACGTAATTATCTCCATCGTGTTAAAGCAAACCCACAGGACCAACACCTTGAACAAATGCTATTACATATATCTAAAAAGGTCGATATCATGAAAAGGAATAGCAAGAAAGCATATTATGAAAACCTTCTTACAAAGACATCTCATTCAAAATTCTGGAGAAATCTTAAAAATACATTCGGAATAACAAAAAAAGTGACAAGATAAATTTGATTCACAATGGTAACAAAATTAATGTAAACTCTGAAGTTTGTGAGATATTCAGCAATTTTTTCTCTAATGTCGGCAAAGAATTAGCTGATAATATTCCTATAAACCCAACTGTTTGTCCCACTGATAATGTTCGTCGTGTTAGTAACTCTATTTTTTTACGACCGTCATCTAGCGAAGTCATTCTACTGATACAAAATTTGGACAATAGAAAGAGCAGTGGCCCGGACAACATCTCTGCAAGTGTGCTGAAAAGTAACTCTGTTATATTCGCTAGAATTCTCTCTCAATGTTTCAATGTAATTGTTCAGACTGGCTCAAAGTGTCTAAAGTTATTCCTGTTTACAAGTCTGGTGATCGTAATGATTGTTATAATTATCGTCCTATATCGACTCTGGTTCTAGCACACATACCGCTATCATAGAGTTAGTAGACAATATAATGAGCGAGATTGACCAAAAAAACATGATTGGTGCCTTGTTTTTAGATCTCAAAAAAGCCTTTGACACTTTGGATCACAGTATTCTCTTGGAGAAACTTCAGTGCTATGGCATCAGGGGCATTGTGAACTCTATTATCAGTAGCTACTTGACAAACAGAAAACAATTCGTGTCCATCGAGGGCGACTGTAGCAATCTTTCTGCCATAAACATTGGATTGCCACAGGGTAGCAATATAGGACCACTATTATTTCTTTTGTATATTAATGATATAGGTAACCTGCAACTCACAGGGACTCCGCGGTTATTTGCCGACGACACAGATCTATTCTATCCTAACAATGACATCAATGCTATTATAAACTCAATGGAGAGCGATTTAAGTATTTTAGATCAATATTTTAGTGCAAATTTATTATCCTTAAATCTTATAAAAACTAAATATATGATTTTCCGGTCCATAAGGAAAATAATACCAATCCATCGTCATCATCATATTATTGAAAAAGAGGATTGTTTTAAATATTTGGGTGTATATTTTGAACCCACGTTAACCTGGATTCACCATATTAAATCTATTGAAAAACATGTGGCATCGTACTGGAGGGTCAAGTCATATGTTCCTAAGCGTGCACTTTTAAACTTTTATTTTGCTTACATCCATTCACAGCTCATTTATTTGGTATTGGTGTGGGGTCGCGCCACTAGCTCTCATCTAAAAAAAATTCAAACTCTACAAAACAGGTGTCTCAAAATCATCTTCAATAAACCCCTACTGTTTTCAAGCTTATTGTTATACTCCGATAATACCCATAACATCTTACCTCTAGCATAATTATGTGATGTTCAAACATTACTGTTCGTTCATGATATCCTACACAACACCTCAACTCACCATAATATACAGTTTCCAACTTTAACTCACTCTCGAACTACACGTCGTAGTAACAACCTGCTTCGCGTTCGAGCAGTCACAAACATTGATCAAAGAAGGATTCTTTTTGTTGGTCCAATAAAATATAACGCACTTCCACTTGACATTCAAAGAACATCCAGCCGTGCCTTATTCGGGGCTAGACTGAAGTATCATTTTAAGCATAGACTGAGCGAGATATTTAATTAATGTAGTTCTTTAATTTATTCCTTGTTTTACAAACTGTCAACAGTAATTCATTCTTGTATAGTTTTTTTTAGTTAGAATGTATCATTGTGGATCCCTTAAACGGAAATCAATTCCACTGGGATTCCGCAATATTTATTAATAAAGTTTAATTGCACATCATCAAAATACAAACATCTCAGCGTATTGTAACGTAAGACTTTCTTTTAGTAGTATTTTGCCAGATTATTTTTTTTTGAGCTGAGATTAGTTTGCGTCCACTACCAGGGTGCTTCACAAATTGAAGCTCTTTGGTGTGGGGGAGTGTGGTAGACAAAAAAAAACGTATGGTTTGCCATACTGAAGCCATGTGCAAAGTTTCATCCAAATCGGAGAAGGTCGATTCTGATTTTGTCACTTTTTCGTCTACTCATTCCTGGAATTGCTCTAATGTGTTGAAGTTTAATTTTTCGAAACGATTGCTAGTTAAATTATATAAATCCATCAATAAATGACTGAGTTATAAGCGTTCAACATTATGACAGCAAAAAGTTACGCGGCTAGTTTTGAATTTTTTAGTAGACGCACAGTCCCGTACAATGAAGAGTAAGACATTTTTAATGGCGAAAGACCACGGCCATTACGCCATCATCAATGAATTCTTAAAGAGATTAGCTTACTTCGACGTAAACTTGTTTGCGTAAAAAAATATTACTATCCTAATATTCCATTTCAATTTACCATTGTTTTATCTCATGAAATCTCTTGTTTTTCATTTTCCATCGATCAAACCTCCAAACGCCCCGGGATCAATCTCGACCCATGGGAAAGAAAAAGCTTACGCTGACTGGATGCCTAATCCACTATCCCGCACGGAGCGACCCGATACTGATACTTACGGTACATATCTAGCACGAACTTGCTGTACCGAGCCGGCATCAGCTTAGTGTTGGTGGCTTGACAGGTGAACACCGAGTGCAGATGGTGCCGCTGGACCGACGTCCACAGCAGCCGGTTCTCGATGACGTTGCCGGTGTTCTGCTCAATCTGGTTGTCCACCAGATTATCGTTGATAAACCAGAGCACATCGGGCTGTGGCCTTCCTGCAAGGAAATAGAAAACCCAGAAAACCGAGCGGTGAATGGTCGGCGAAGTCGGCTCAAAATTTGTGTTCTTTGATGTGGGATGAACGAAAAAAAAAAGAACAATAATCCGTGGGATTCGGAACGAACCGGGGGTAGTCCTAAATTCAAGTTTGTTCTGTTGCAATGATTTTGTTAGTAAAGTTTGGTGTTTCAACATTAGTTACAACTGACACGTACATAATAAAATAAGTACAGAAATCTTTCAGGTTGAGGACACACTGCTTTATTCTGTTGGTCCTGTTGAGGATGATGATGATGATGATGACAGAGTTGGAAGCTGGACTAAAAGGTCGAGTGTTTCATTTAGATGGTTTGAAAATTAAAAATAAATAAAAGATTGTTTTTCCATCAGCATTCGAGGTTGATGAAAAGTATATGTATATAAAAATAACACAAACATGGGTATGTTGATAACAGTCTGTGTGTTTATCTTTGGTTAACGATGCGTGCGTTGCTGAAGGTTTTCGTTTTCTCATATGTATGGAGCACTGTATCAGTATAAAGTTGAATATTTATGATGAGAAATTGAAGTACATGAATGATAAATAGGCCCATGATTTGCGAAAGTGATACCGCTATAGTTTCACATTAAATAAACAACAGGACGATACGAGATCCTGTATGGGTATGATGAAGCAATCTATTAAGAACGAGAGTTTCCATCTAATCAGGATATTTTTATCAGCAATCTGAAACCATAACCGGTGTCCGCCAATAAATGTCCGTTGGTCAGTGCGGAAGCTATCCACGATTGCTCGGTTACCTGGTGGTAGCAAACTATCAATTTCGATAAATTCGAATCCACAGATGGCCCGATCCAGCTCGCCCTAATAGGGGAAATCAATTCAAAGCTTATGCGGGCCCCTAGGAGCCTTCTGGAGAGCTACTTTTTTATCGACTATCCGATCGAACCCACGTTCGGGTCGCTGTCGTGTTGGCTTAACATTTCCGGTATCATCCACGGTTCGAGTTACAGTTCCATTTTTATCCTTTCCATTCGCCTACTCGAGCACTCGGTAGCAGTGCTGCTATATTGGCTCAATAAAGCTATCGGTACTTATAACACATTCGGATATAAATCTTCCTGGCACATATTGAAGCTCACTTATGTGCTATAATCGCCTTTCCCTCGGTTACTGTCTTCTGGAATAGATTCGAAAACTGTGCGAACCGACTCGAAAGATACTCGGAATATTTTCCCTGGCGTACACTGTCATCCCACCGATTCCCACTTCCCCCGATCCCCTGAAGGCGGATAAGGCGAACAAAAACAACAAGCGACTTAAATTTAGATAAATTACCTCCAACCACTCGACAAGTGAGCAGTATATCATCTCCTTCCTCCTTTGGTCCTATTATTGTACTATTTATTACGCGTCCCCATCGATCTAGTATCACCGGTGGCTCGGGTGGAACTGCAAAACCGAATCGGGACAAGGGTTCCCGGGTGTCAAAATCATCGGCGTCGGGTGTTATTCATAACGTGGGTGAGTAATGAACAGACGGGATGATTACGGTGCGCGACGACGCCAGTATGTAGGCAGGAACGACACGGAAGAAAAGATAAACGGTTCTATTTAGGTAACTGTGAAACGATAAACAATGAATGATAAAAGGGGGGTGCTCTGTGGAACAGGTATTATGCTCAGTTACTGAAGGAATAGATTATCGCTAGAAATATGACAACCGGAACAGCGCTGATTATAATTATAATACCCGTCATGGTTGTTTACACTGGCAGAAGAAAAAGCATGCAGTTTATGAGGCTCCAGCGTCTTGTCTTGACAAAAGGTAATCGCTTGTCAAAGTGACGCTTAATTTATGGTTGTTCTCTCATCGAGATAAACTGACATCGATAGAGTCAGGCTGAATATTGGAACGGAACTCCATTCTGATTCGTGGTTTCGTCTTTTTGTTTTGAAACGGATGCGAATCAAATGAGCACGATGGCTGTTGGTTTCCACATTCACAGAAGTGCGATATAATTCCAAAATCCGAATATAAATCTTTTTTTTTCTCCTCTACTTTTCATCTGTTATCGACAGTTGCTCTTACTGTGCTTGGTTACGGTAAGGGAAACTCTTTTCGTTCGGGTTTCGCAACCACATCCACAACGAAAGTGGAACGTTCCGAGAAAACCTTCCTCTACCGTACCAATGATAACATGATACGGAGAAGAAAAAAATCGATTGTTTATTTATTTATTGTCTGTGCTCGGAAATGGGAACCGGTTCAATTTGTCCTCGATCCGACATCATTCTATGCATTCCCGCCCACCCACGCACAAACCCGGCGGCTCAGAACGAAGATGCTTAGGTGGAAACCAATATACTCACTAATAACGGTGAGATTGAAGCGAAAGCTCTGTGTTTGGCTGTTTTGGAAATCGACTCGGCACCGATAAACACCTTGATCGTGGCGTTTAATTTCCTATGCGAAAGCGTCGAACAAAGATGGGGAGTAAAAAGAAGAAGAAAAAAATACGATGAAAAGAAATCGCCATAATTAGACTCGTTGCTTTAGTGTTAGCAGTCTCTGACAGGACTATGCAATCGGCCAATTTTACAATTTGCGAACAACTTACATTCAATTCCAAATACGCCGGGTCACTTTCGATGACGTAACGGGCTCGTGTTCCAAAAACCTGCGGCGCGGACCAGTGCTGGGCGTCATCGAGCGACTTTCCCCGGACGTCCAGGCTGTGAAAATGGAAGAAGAAAAAAAAACGAAAAATTCAGAAGTGTTGTAACGATGTGAGGCTGAACGTTAGTGCTTGCAAAGGCAAGAGATTGGGAAAATAAAAACGCTATTAATCTCCATAATCGCAGGAGAAATTGTTTTCTGGCCAGTTTCGGTGAAACATTATTCAACATCGTTATTTATTTTCAAAAGGTTGATAATGATTATCGATTAGACCGGGTTGTGACGTGCAAGTTGAAACATAATTCCTTGACAAAAAAATTACTGAGTTGTGTACAAGACATGACCGATTGCGATGACATTCAAAATGCAGAAATCATATCAATGGTAGAGGTCACGATTCTAGGTTCTAAATACTATTTTATTTAGCCCAAATTTTAACCTGTATTTGTCATTATCAGGTGTTGATAACGTGTTTCATTAGAGCACAGTTTCAGTTCGCCTATTATACATTTCACTATTATTTCAGGATTATTTTACCAAACCAAATCAAAGTAGCTGGAGAAATCTTTGTTGGAGAAGATTATGACAACAATTTGCAATCTGTATATTGATTTGTTTTGTAGAAGATATTAAAAAAGTTAGCAAGCAATCGTTAATAATGCACGGAAAGACCGAAATCAGCAGTTTTAGGAAAAAATTTGTTGATTTTCTGTTTTAGTAGTTATTTTTCGAGACAACTAACAAAATCTTATTGTTGTTAATTTAGAATTTTTAATTGTTATTCCCTTAATAATAATAAAATATTTGGTTTTTGCAATGACTGAGCGGAAACATAAAGACTGTCCCAGAAAGTATGGACGCAACCAAAAACCGCTGCCATTTCGCAATGGTTCAGAATTTGTCAATTTTTGTGGCGTCCTGTTGTTTACACTCTTCTCTAATCACTTGTGCAGTTGTTTATTCGTTTTCATTAGTTTGTTTCGAAACGCGTGGACTTTCAGCAGAACAACGTCGAAAAATTGTGTACAAATGGTGCACAGAACGCGGACTGTCACTGAGAAAAATAGCAAAAATGGACGGAGTAAGTAAAAAAGCCGCGCGAAATGCAATCAGGAAGTTCGGTGAGGATAACATCTTTGAGGATAAACTGAAAACGGGTCGAAAAAAAGGTCCTGCTAACCCTCAGTTGGATAAACGTATACTGAATGCGTTCGAGCAAAAGAAGGAGGTTTCAGTTCGGGATGTGGCCAAAAAAGTGGGCACTTCGAAGTCAAATGTTCTTCGTGCTAAAGAACGTTTGAATCTTCGAACCTATAAGAATCTTCGATCAGGCCGAGGGTTCGAAAGCTGTACAATACGATTCTTGCTGTAAATTTGAACTGCATAATTATGGACGACGAAACCTACGTGAAACTCGATTACAAATCCTTGCCGGGACCACAATATTATACGGTGCGAGAAGGGCAAGTGTTAAACCAGTCCGAGACATCGATTGAAGTCGAAAATTTTGGTAAGAAAGCTATGGTCTAGCAAGCAATTTGTAGCTTCGGTAAGATATCGAAACCCTTCATCACGACTGCTTCAATGAACAGCGAAATATACATCAAGGAATGTTTACATAAACGACTTCTACCCATGATTCGAAGCCACAAGGATCCTGTTGTCTTCTGGCAAGATCTTGCTTCTTGCCACCACTCGAAATCAACGGTAGAATGGTATACTACCAAAAATGTCACTCTCGTCCCAAAAGACATGAATCCACCAAATTGCCCTCAACTTCGACCAATTGAGGAATTTTGGGCATTAACGAAGGCACATCTTAGGAAAGATGTCTCGGCAGCCGAAACCATTCAATAGTTCGAAAAAGATGAGAAAAAAAGTGTCAAAACTTGTCACCAAGAAGTCTATACGGAATTTAATGAGGAACGTTCGCAAGAAGGTGTCTACAATGGCTGAGTAGCAAATGTTGAGAATAATATTATGTTGTTGTAGTCTAATATTATCAGTATATCGAATAAAATATGAATATCTAACACTTGTGAACTATTTACAGCGAAATCAAAGTGCGTCCATACTTTCTGGGACAGTCTTTATTTTGTAGACGCCAAATGAATGGAAAACTAACAGAAAAGATGATTTTTTTGGAAAAAGATACGCTCAGAGACAGGACTCTAACCTGCGATTCCTATGCATTCCGTGCATACGCGCTACCATTTCAGTGCTCTGAATCTTGTTATAGACACTCTAAAATGCCAGTCAGACTTGGTAGAACGTACATCGAACATGGTCTACATCCTGGCCGTCCCCCGACCGATACCATACATCCAAACATCTTCTCTGTCCATCAAACACTAGTCGAAAGTGTCTTCTCGCTATATACCTAGTTTTTCGCTCAAGCACTGAGTAGGAGAGTGTATTTATTATCGCTTGTCACCTTCTTTAATGGTGCCAGTCGCTGACTGGAATGCATAAAAAAGCAAGTCCGAGTCCTGTCTCTGAGTTTATCTTTTTATAATAAATCATCGTTTCTGTTAATTTTTCATTCATTTTGCTTCTCCAATATATGTTTCCGCTCAGTCATTGCAAAAACTGAACTTTGTTATGGCGGCAGTCACGTACCCAGAGGGGGGGCCCGAGGGGCCCTGGCCCCTCCCGAAATAAAAACATATAATTATTTAGAACGTCTCAGACATGTGTTACAGAAATAACAAGACAGTAAAGCTAATGTAATGTAATACAATATCAGTTCCAGTGGAAAAGTTTAAAGTGTATGTATGTTAAAAACGTGCTTAATCCACCTATCAGTGAGATGATACCTTTTTTTATCAATCCGCATGTGTTTTTTTCATGAATATTCTTCGGTTTTCATGTTATTATTTTAATGACCGTCGTTTTAAGCTGCAATTTGACATTTTAATCACTCATTACTCTATATAAAAAGGTTACAATCGATTAAACTTTTCATGATATGTCGAAGTGAGTTCCACTTTAGAATTTACGGTAATTTAAGGTACTTCCAGAGCCGGTATTCAGGAACCAGCATAAACCAAACCGGTTCGTATGGCCATACGACGAATAAATTGCAATAGTTTTGAGTCCAACTTTCAAGCTTTTCGGGATTATCATGTTCTATATCGGTTTGAATTTTAAAAATTCATCCTCCTGTAATTCCAGAATCGGAAGTCAGCATTGAATAAAATTAATGAATTTTGTGTGGGACTATAAGTTTATTTTAATTTGAATTTTTTTCTGAAATTCGATTTGGCTTTATTTGAGAAAACGATTGAGCTTTGAGAAACGATTCGATACTGGAGCCGGAATTCGAAAATCGGTGTAGCCGAAGTCATACAAATTCACCTGATTAGTTTACATTTGTTTCAATATGTTTAAAAATCAGTATAGACATCTTTGAGAAATCGTAGTACGAGTTAAATTGTTGGGTGCCTTCCGAATCGAAAACTGAATACCACTAAAACTGAAATAAGTTTATTTGGTTGTCGACTATTCAAATCAGCAAATCTTAGATGATTCTTAGATATCATTTGAATCTTAGATCGGTTCAGCCATCTACGAGGAAAATAAGTTACACAATTTTAATTTCGTTTCACATATCATCCTGTAGTTCCGGAACCTGAAGTCGGATCCAAACATAATTCAGGAACCTTGTTTAGGAGCATACGAATTTTCATATGAATCTGAGTTTGTAGAAAACGGTTGAGTCATCTTCGAAAATAAGGTAAAAAATTGAGTGAAATTATTTGTCACATACGCATTTGCTGATCTCGACGAACTCATTCAAATGGTATATGGGTGTTTTGTTCTTCCAGCATTTATTGCTGTAAGCAGTTTAAATCAATATAATTATGAAATTGTTCAGAATTCGGAAGTACTGCCATCTTTCCAATATGTCATATTCGAACGATTATGTTGCCAAAAACGAACCGTGCTAAAATTGGTCCGAGGCAAAATGTCATGAAAAATCATGCTGTTCACAGTCTTTTTGGTACTTAGAAACTATTGTATGTAACAGTATAAAAAATCGTGTTTTACGTTGCTCCCAAGCCTTTCTTTGCCGTACAGCGCTCAGAACTTCTACTGCTGGAATATGGGAGAAAAGTCGCTTACACAAAAAAATTCGATATCTCCGTTAAAAATGGACGGATTTTAACAATCTATGGCTTGTTGGATAGCTATTACCGTGCGGAATCTAAGTCTGAAAACATATTCTGTTTTCAAGGTCAATTGTGACAGATACTGTCAAAAAACTGAAAATTTTGACATAAAACTTCGTATAACTCAAAAAGTAAACATCCGATCTCAAAACCATTCAATAGCGTTCTGGGTGACGGGGAGACCTTTCATTTGCGACTAGTTTGATCAAAATCGGTCCAGCCATCTCTGAGATCTCGACCTCTTAGTTGACAACACACATACAGACACACACACACATACACACACACACACACACACACACACACAGACATTTGCTCAGTTCGTCGAGCTGAATCGATTGGTATACGACATTCGGCCCTCCGGGCCTCGGAAAATTTTTCGAAAGTTTGAGCGAATTCTATACCTATTTTTTATATATATAAAAAAAGGTAAAACAGCCGTAAAAGGTACACCAAGAATTAGGTACATAAGCAATCTTCAGTAACATTATTTTTTATTCTTTGGGCCCCTCCCGAAATGAAATCCTGGGTACGGGCCTGTATGGCGGCTTTACGTTAAACAACTAAAATTAATGAATCGTTAAAAACAATTGCGGTTTGATTTTCCGTAACAATCTGCTTCTGGTAGTAAAGGGCAGACAATCAATACAACCTTCATAGGGGTTTGTCGCTGACGATGTCCAGCCAGCGACTGGCACCATTAAAGAAGGTGACAAGCGATTATAAATACACTCTCCTACTCAATGCTTGATCGGAGAAATAGGTATAAAGCGAGAAGACTAGTGTTTGATGGACAGAGAAGATGTTTGGATGTAAGGTATCGGTGGGGTGACGGCCAGGTTGTAGACCATGTTCGATGTACGTTCTACTATTTCTGTTTGGCGTTTTAGAGTGAATAAAATAAGATTCAGAATGGCGAAATGGTAGCGCGTATGCACGGAATGCATAAGAACGCAGGTTCGAGTCCTGTCTCTGGGCGTATCTTTTTCCAAAAAATCATCTTTTCTGTAAGTTTTTCATTCATTTGGCTTCTTCAATATATGTTTCTGCTAAGTCATTACAAAAACTGAACTTAGTTATGGCGGCTTTACGTCAAACAACTAAAATTAATAAATCAATAAAATATTTGTTGAAATGGCTATTTTTTAGTTGAATTCATTAATTAAACGTGCTGTCCTTTCTTAACTAAGAATGAATTCCATTCAACTATTTTTTTAATTGAAACAGAGAAATATAACGTTGCTTTCAACCAACATAAATGGTTAAATTGGCTTCTGCAATTCGCAGTTATATGATCTACTGTCAGCGAAAAAACGTTAACACCGCAATGACTACTAGCAAAGACATCATATTAACAAGATATCCAGCTCTCACATTTCCCGAACAAATCATTGGCAACATCCATTTTTGCTAATATGGCGCCCTCATGCGAGTCCGCATCGAATCTCGTGCATAGAAGCAGGGGAGAGAAACGTCAAATTCGTGCGCGTCAAAATAGCAGCATTGCGCACCCATACAATTGACATGATATGTTGAATGTGATGCCGTGCGATGGCGGTGCTGAACTGAAGATTGATTTCGTTCTAAGCTGACAGGGTCTGCTACTAGCCACTAAATGGCAAACTACTATCGAAAAAAAAATTCAGTCGCGGTTGTCTTTTCTATATTGGCAGGTAAAAATACGATGTTGTATTGGAGAAAAAGACATAAACGAAACATAAACTTCTTTTTGAAAATTTTTCTTCTAAATCGCTGTTTTCTTCAATCGACTTCGCGAAATCGACTCTCTCACTGAAAACGTTGAGCACTCGGAAAACAAAAACCGAATACAAGTGGTACACCGGACGGCGTAGCCCGGAAGGTTGGAAGATACAAAAAAACATCATTCGATATATACAATTAGAGTGCAACATTCGAAACTCAATTCACTGTTCCGCGTAATAATATTATTACACACAATCGCTTCAAATGCGCACAAATTCTGAATAAATACACTTTCCACTAACAGTTTACGTCATTTTTACATATCGGTTTAGAAATTTGTAATTGGATATATCGTAACACATACGAAAAATATCAAAACAATTTGCAAGCAGTTTCAGCAAGACTGTCCATTTCAGCTTTTTAATGGATTGGTTTTGCTTTGACCCTTCTCATGAGTTTTTGGCTAATAAACTTGTTAATAAAACCAACATCATTTTTGTTTTCTTTGTGATGTCCTTCAGTTTTTCAGCAAAGTAAATTCTCAACTTTATCTAATTTCATAGTTATTTTGGAAATTTTGTTATTAACATCAACTAATTCAAAAACAGTAATACGAATTAGACGCAGAGTTAATTTCGGTCATTCCGTGTGCTTGTGTATAGAATAAAAGATAAATACACAAACAAAATAACATTAAATGCAAAATTTCAACAAAGCACCTTTAAACAATTGAAATTGAAAGAACCTGCCACCGGAGGAGAGAAATAGAAATAGCTTTCCTTTATCGTATCTTATGAGAAATTATTTGATTTGTAAAAATTTCTGCAATTTCCTGAGTAGCTCAAACTGTCCTGGGTTGGCGGTTCAATGCATAGGGCACTGGTCTTACAAACCAGTTGTCGTATGTTCGTGCCCCGATCTGGAAGGAATTGTACAGAGAATTCCTAGATAATCAGACCTGGGACTAGCAGATCATCATTCAATGTACATCTTCTGGTAATCCCAAAGTTCTTTGATCAGTACCGATGCCGGCCAGGCCCGAACGTAGATCGACTAAGGACTGGGAGGGGATGTTAGTCCAATACTTGTTGTTACTAGAGGCCGTATACCTTATGATAAAAAAAGAACCGGAATTTTTATTTTAAAATTCCCGCGCTTGTCCAATCGGTAAACTTTTATTCTCTCAACGTTGGCAACACTTTTATACACATTCTGTCAAACTTTGACGCATATCGTACGATTAGATTTTGTTTGGCGTCTATACAAAGAAATTGAAAAATTTTCGTGTGGCGATTTTTATAATGGATGAAAATTTAGAACAAAGTGCGTGCATCAAATTTTGTGTTGCAAATGGATTTAAGTGTTCCGAAACGTTGAAAATGTTAGAAAAGGCCTTTGGTGAATCGTGTCTAGGAGAACACAGGCATACGAGTGGTATAAACGCTTCAAAGGTGGTCGTACAAGCTTGGATCATGATGAGAACCTTGGACGCCCAACAACATCTGTTACTGAAGAAAACATTGAATCGGCGAAGCAAATCGTGTTGCAAAATCGTGTTGTACCGATTAGAGAGATTGTTGTGTTGCTGGGCATCTCTTATGGACCAGCCGAACACATTTTAACTGATGTTTTGGGTTTGAAACGCGTCGCTTCTCGGCTGGTGCCAAAAAAGCTGAATTTCATTGAAAAACAGCGTCGTGTTGATGTGGCCAAAGGGATGATTTCCAACGCAGATAGTGACCCCACATTCATCGAATGCATCATAACTGGTGATGAGGTGTGGATCTAAGAATATGACGTCGAAACCGCACAACAATCGACCGAATGGCGCTTCGAAGGCGAGCCGTTGTTCTAAATTTTCATCCATTATAAAAATCGCCACACGAAAATTTTTCAACTTCTTTGTATAGACGCCAAACAAAAACTAATCGTACGATATGCGTCAAAGTTTGACAGAATGTGTATAAAAGTGTTGCCAACGTTGAGAGAATAAAAGTTTACCGATTGAACAAGCGCGGGAATTTTAAAATGAAAATTCTGGTTCTTTTTTGATCATAAGGTATATTTCGGCGCAATCCACAAATGTCATGGGAGAAGGATATTTGTCAGCAAAAAATGGTTTCAAGATGCTCGGATGCACCACAAAACTCACAGACTTCTCGAGTAAACATTTCAACAAAATCAACAATAAGTCCCGGGAAGTCTTGATTCACAGTTCTCATTCGTTGAAGCTGAAGGATAATTTTAAACATAATAATATCGCGTAACGAATAAAAACTTCCCTATTTTTTTCTAAACGGAATTATCGACTGCAAAATAAACGAGTGAAGAGGATTTAGACAAAATAGTTGATTCATTGTAGTGACATATTCTATAGATTATATAAAAATTTTTTTAAGTTACCAAACAAAGGTGCACAGATTTCACGCGCGTCTTGATTGTTTATTATTTCCACTTCATTGTTTTAATTATCAATTTGTTCCGGGTTGGCGGTTCGATGCATAGGACGCTGGTCTTACAAGCCAGTTGTCCTATGTTCGAGTCCCGGCCTGGAAGGATTCTTAGTATCAGTAGGATCTATAGTACTAGCCATGCAATGATGCTGTACGCTAAGAATCGGCTGCGAAGTCTGTTGAAACAGAAAGGCCAAATTTCACAAAAGGAATGTAATGCCTAGACTTAGCTTTTTTAAATTATTTCTTTAAATGGTTAGTGGTTATATGGTTTGATCTGGGCAGCCGGCTGCCGAGAAAAAAAATTTGTTTATCAGATAAACATGTATTTTCCTACTATTTATGTAATATGCCGATATATGTTATCTCTGTTATTAACATTGTAATATTAACATAGAAAAAGAAAAAATATCAAATAAAACTTTTCTCCGAAGCTATCCCGAAATTTATAAGTTGAATGAAGAGATAATTTAGTAAAACGAGTAATCAGATATGAAACGTTGAAACAATCTGACAACTGAAGGGAAAAAGTAACTCCTGCAATTGTCGCCTTTTACGACATGGAAGCAGGAATCCATTGGATCTATTCTCGGCATCTAGGCTGGTACTATCCGGAGAAAGATAATAGGTACTAACAATCTCCTAGTGGACTCCAGCCAGTTTTATGAAACTTAATTAAATTGTAAGAATATTGAATCAATACTGTGTTGATTTGTTAAGTTAGCCCTAAAAAGGGCTGAGATAATTTGACTTTTACCATAATTGGAAATTGTTGCGGTCATATCGGCTCTCCAAACCTGAACTCCTGAGTTGCGTTTCCGGAGTCAACGTTCGCAAATCACCAGCTCGAAATTATCAGGTGTACAACTTTGCTTCCGCCGTTTTCCGATAGGTAGCTGTACCGTTTGAGGCTGGTTAAAATACATAGATGATAATGCCTTTAAAGTGAGTGTGTACAGTGCCTAACGAATTGTCATCGCTGTTTCAGTGACAGTTGTTCTTGTTTTCGTATTATTCACGCTCGAAAATGTCTGTTTATGTGCCCAATTCTCGCCATTTGCGGGAAGTTTTACTTTTCTGTTACAATTAAAAAAAATGCAACTGAAGCGCATCGTATGCTTTCAGAAACTTGCGGTGATGCTGCTCTGAGTAAAAGAACGTATCGGGAGTGGTTTCAACGTTTTAAAAATGGTGATTTCGATGTCGAAGACACACATGTTGGTGGAAGAGAAAAAACCTTCAAAGATTAATAACAATTTACTACGAGCTCTTAAAACCGGGTGAAACTATCACAGGAGATCGCTACTGAACGCAACTGATGCGCCTTAGTCGCGTGCTAAAAGAAAAGCGGCCATAGTATCAAGATCGACATGGCAAAGTCATCCTCCAACACGACAATGCTCGGCCTCACGTCGCAAAAGTGGTCAAAAAGTACCTGGAAACGCTGAAATGGGAAGTCTTGCCCCACCCGCCGTATTCCCCAAATGTCACCCCTTCTGACTTCCACCTATTCCGTTCTATGGCACACGGCCTGGCAGATCAACATTTTCAATCCTTCGAAGAGTTGGAAAAATGGATTGCTTCATGGATAGCGTCAAAAAAGGACTCCTTTTTTCGAGCCGGGATCCGAAAATTTCCGGAAAGATGGGAGAAAGTTGTCGCTAGCGACGGACAATACTTTGAATAATACATCTGGAAGCACTTTTTCACAATAAAGCTGTAAATTTGAAAAAAAAACGGCGGAAGCAAAGTTGTACACCTAATAGTACCGTCCTGCTGTTGTGACCGCTCCAGACAGAAAAAAATATTAAGTGCGTAAAATATTTCTCACTGTCCTTCGTGATGCAATAATCGCTTCAGAAGAAATGATCGAGAAGTAAATCTTTTTGCACTTCTGTCTTGCTGTACTCCGCTTCAGAAATAATGATGGACAAATATAATTTCTCGTTCAGCCGTCCTGCTGCTGTGACCGCTCATACTGATGTCGTAACTTCCATCGATTAGTCAAGTAATCGATTAATAATTCAGATAATCGAGTCAAATTGAATCGATTAGGCGGAAACTAATATTCGATTATTGAACTAATCGAGTAATTTGAAAAATCAAATAGCGTTAATCGAATAATTAATCGAGTAACCGATTAATAAACCAGATAATCGAAAATTGTGAAAATTATATTCGATTGATTAATAATCGAGTAATTCGAAAAATCCAATATCCCTAATCGCTTCAGACAGAATAAAGTTGAAATGCGTAACATGTTTTGTACTGCCCGTCGTGCTGCGAGAATCGTTTCAGAAAGAATGATGAAAAAATTTCAACATTTAACTTTCATATCCGCGCAGTTTTCTCGTTGCCCTGATAACGTGTTCTGATAAGCTCGTGAAAACAAGGGTCTATTGAATCTGATTTTTCAATAGTGTACTGTTGGAGAAAGTGGAAATCTTTTCCTATGCACATTTAAGATAAGAGTTTTCGAATCGATTGTTGGTTGAAGCATATTAATCCATTAACAAATGAAGAAGCTTCCTAAACCAGAGTTCACAGCCACTTGGTTTTCGAACTTGAATGGTCTAATAGTAGCTTCCAAATAAGCCTAAGCTTATTGAAATCGGTTCAGCCATCTCCGAAAAAAATGAGTAGTACGTAATAGAGCGCGTTTTGTCTATTACGACACTTATACCATTATATATCCGGAATCAGAAATCACAACCGTTTTATCTTCAAACTGGATCTTCGACCCAAAAATAATTTTCAAACGAACCTTAGTTCTGTTCCAGTGCATTAAAACTTCATTTAATTCAATTGAAATCGAATGGGCTGCATCCAGTTCTTCAATCGATTCTCTTCAAATCAAAGCTCAGTTTAACCACCGTCAGTTGATCTCTTGAAGTAACAAAATATCTTTTTCAATAGTGTGAGAGCGGCTTTCAAATAAGGTTCATGTAAACATTCGAATTGGTTCAAGATAATGGATGAAAGACAAACCAGATAGCTAAAATATCAATTGCAGAATACACATAAATTAATAGTTTCCTCCTTCATTTTTTATTTTTAATACTTCACTCCATTTATAATTCTATTCATTCGATCTTGTTCACTACCAACAGCAAAGACAATGAAGCAGCTAGATTACTTGACTCTTGAAACTGAGCAAGCAAAACTTCAAATGACTAGATACGATTATTCAACTGACGATGAATGCTGGGAGCTTCACTTGAAAATGGCAGCAAATGTCAAATGAATTTGTATCGATATGCTGACGGTCAGTAACCATAAATTTCATTTTCAACTGATATTATTCGATTGAAAATGAAATTGTAACGCTTTGTTCGGTTCAGCCATTTCTGAGAAAAATAAAACAAGACGTTTTATCAGTTACGTCACTTATACCATTATATCCCTCGAACCGGAAGCCACAGTCATTTGATCTGCGAACTTGATCAATGTCTTACTAGTAGCTTTCAAACAAATATAAACGTGTTATAATTGGTTCTGTTATCTCTGAGAAAATTGTGCGATAAAAATATATTTACTAAGTGCACATACAGACACACACAAATTCCAATCTTATCGAGCTGAGTATCGAAAGTCGGGTTTTCAGCAATTCTAATACCTTTAAATGGTTAAAATCGAATGGCAAAATGGTTAAAATCGAATCACAAAGCAAGTTATGTAGCAGCGGATTATAAAATATTAACCAATTTAGCTTTGATATCATATGATGAAGTAACAGGAGCCCAAGCTATCTCTACGCCAATTTAAATGCTGTACCTGGTGTGCGTTTGAGACATGGAAATTGCTGCGCTCTTGTTACTTCCATAAATCAAATTCATGCTAAATGAGGGCGTTTTATTAGGTTTAATCTGAATAGTGCTGGAATTAAAACAGCTTTTCGTCACTATAATCACTTTTTGGAATGTATTGACCACCCTACGTGCATCGAAAATATCGCAGTCATTATTTCTCAGTTGTGAATTGTGAATATTATCGACGACTTTTCTTCCTTTCGATTATCTCTTTAGCGATAATTCTGTCGTCGTCGAATTTCGCTGACACACAAAAAAAATAAAACAATTGTGAACTTCTAGGTTCACAGTTTTGTCGATGCTTGTATCACGAATGAAAAGCTCGGAAGTGATTTTTTCAGTCACTGGTTAAAACACTCGAGAAGCTATGTCGAAATAAAACTTTTATTTGATCTACGGAATAAGCAGGTGTTCCAGATAGGTTTATTTTCATTTACTCTATTTTGATGTAGATTCAAATAAAGCAGAAACATGACAGCAGCATTCAGTTTGGCTTATTCTTTCTCACTAAAAATATCCCCTTTGATCCGAAACAAATAAACTGCTTATGTCAGATCTTTACTGTATACCTACATAAACATAGAAGACCAAACTTTCTGTTGAAATCAGAGTCCGCTGCGAATTATTTTCCATCCGGTTCCGCACTTTTTTCGCTAGTTTCCACGGAAAATCCTATTTTGTTTTACAAATGACTAGCTGATAAGACAAATTTCCGGACGGAGAGAAGCGAATTTTCAATCTCCCGGAAGAAGGATGAAAAAGTTTTTATGACCTGTCTCCATAGCCACATTTACCATCCTCGGTTACCAGTTGACCTGAGCTCTGACCGAGTTCCTTAGTATAGGAAAAAAACACTACTGTTTAGGAACGTCGTAACTTTTACGGAACCAAACAGTTTTTAATAAAAGCACAATGGTCTGTAGTTTATAAAACGGTTTGTTTTTACAAAGTTGAAACAGTGCGACTTCAATGGAAAGAGAGAAAAAACCTGCTGCTTTCAGATGGACTAGATATCCTCGTATCACCAGAAGGGTTGGCCGGTGCGGTTGTGACCGAAGGTGTGAGTTTCCATAGAGCAAAAGTTACGTTCACTGTCGGACATTAATCCCTTTGCAGTAAAGTTTAATTGCACGAAGATTGGCCATGGTTGATGGTTATGACAGCCAGACGAACATTTTTGAGCGGCGAAAGCTCTTGTGCTTATGAGCATGTTCATTGAATAAACCAAGTTTCGCATGTCAGATTGCGACTTAGAAACGAAACATTCAGAAACCAACCAGAAGAAACAAAGCAAACGAAAAAGTTGTGGGGGGATTGTGTCTGTCGTGCTCAAACTAGCAACAAAAATGCATTCTGCCATAGTTCCTTTCGGCAGTAGTCATGCACTGTCTCGAGTTCCCTTTCCTTCCTGTCCTGTAGCAAGTATTAATCTTTTAAGACTTGAATTTACCGCGCTCGCCTGCGGTAGGATCTGCCCTCAAATATGGTCCACCCAGGGAAAGATTGTGAATTTTCTTCATATTCGTGGAACGCTGTGAGCATATAACACGAAGTGGCCATATAGAGAATCCCATATGCTTACATCTCTATCCCTGGTGCAGTGTAGCTTCCGTTTAAATTTCATGAGGTGTAAAATAACTTCTGCTTCACTGCGGATGTTGAGTATTCACCCGGCTGCCTGTGTAGATATGGCAGGGCAGGGCTGCTAACGACTGGCATGTTTTTCCGTTTTTCGGATGCTCAATCCGATTCCAGTGGAGCATCCGAGAAATGTGACGTTGTGGTATTGTTTTCCAGAGTGCCTGGTGTGTGTGTTTTAATGGTTTTCTTATCGTACTGCACATCCAATGCAGAATGAAACGAGCAGCTACAGAAGTCGAAACAAAATATAAATAATGTTGAAATGAGCATGAATATTTATGTTTGTTTTTGTTTAATTCTTATGTGATGACTTTAAAGTGCACAATTAGTTAATAAAAGTCATGGTCATAGCGTTGAGAAGGCTTTGGCTATAGAAATCTTAATACTGTTGGATGATCTGAAAATGTTTGTCAAATACATAGCATTTTGTTCGTGGCTCGTCTTTTCGTCTATTGTCACATTGTCGGTTTTGGTGTTGTCAAACGTATTATTATCGATGGTTTCCGTTTTTTCTCGCTATTGTTCGTAGTCTTATGCTCGTTGCTAGTTGCTGTAGAAGCGCCTTGTACATTGATTGCAGTCGATTGCTGGTTTGATGCTGGAAGCGTTTATGAAGCAGGAGTACTAGGTTCACTAGTTTCCGTTGCTGAACAGTTGTCCTTGTCTTGGGTTGAAGATGTCCTTTTCGCTGTTCCAGTGCAAGGTTTACCGTTAGGTTGTTCCCAAAACTGACATGTAACCAGCTGATTTTCATAGGTAATCAGCGTTTTACACGAATGTGTCCCACCTTGTCCACAAATGATGTAAGATGGAATTGCCTCACGTAGTTGCATACGTACCACTCGCACGCCATTCCGAATGCCGGGGAAAAAATCGGCCATACTTCCCTTTCTATGGAAAGGATTTCACAGTACTGCGTCATATTTTCCCGAACGAACTTATCGCTGGCCTCCGGGGGAAGGTCATGCACGCGCTATACTTCTATGACTTTGTCCACCATGTACACAGGGATTTTGTAAGTAATGTTGTCACACACAACGCTGTGTATCTCGTTGTAAACTGAAGCGAATGCAATTGCAACTTTTCCACATTTAAACATAATGTACACACAGTTAGACGCCTTGTTGAATTAAATCTCAGTTACATTATTAGCGTCTAGATGCATTTTAGCATTAGCATTAGTATTGAACCATGCATGCTGATCAATACCGACGCCGGCCACGTCCGAATGCAGATCTACTTGGGAGGGAAAGGATTGTTAGTTCGATGCATGTTGCTACTAAGAGCCGAGGAATCCTCTGCATTCCCACATGCATCACAGGAGAGGATACTTTGTTAGTAAATGTTTTAATAATGTTATCATGTGTTTATTGCTTTGGGTAGCCGGCTACCAAGAATGTTTTTAAGTATTATCGTTTTATGTGTTACTTTGTGCTGGCAATATAATGCACGAAACAGTCAATCTCCGAAATTGACAAAACTCCGGACAGCCGGCTGTCGAGTATGCAGTCACTCGTTTATGCATCTACCTTTCGCGTTTTTTTTAGTCATGCAAAAAAACACATGCGGATTGATAAAAAAAAGGTATCATCTCACTGCTAGGTGGATTAAGCACGTTTTTATAAATGAAACTACGTGATACAAAATAAACGAGCGAATAGGATTTAGACAAAAAAGATTATTCATTGCATTGAAATATTCTAAACAGTTATTATAAAATCATTTTAAATCACCAAACAAAGGTCAACAGATTTCACGCGCGTCTTGATTCTTTATTATTTCCGCTTTATTATTTTAATTATTTATTGAAATTATTAATTGGTTATATTAGTTGATCTGGGCAGCCGGCTACCGAGAAAAATATTAATTTACTGTTTGAAATATTAATATCAAGTGTTTTTTACTATGTATTCAATATACCGATATATGTTCTCTCTGTTATTAACCTTGTAATATAAACGGATTTGCGCAATGGTTTATTTTTATCATTCATTTTATAATCCTGAAAGACAATCAATAACATGGAAGAAGAAATCATTCCTAATAAAACTTTTCTCCGAAGCTAGACGGAAATTGATAGATTGAATAAAGAGATGATTTAGTAAAATAGAGTAATCAGAAGTAAAACATTGAACTGAAAGGAAAAAGAAACTCCTGCAATTGTCGCCTTTTACGACATGGAAGCAGGAACCCAGTGGATCTATTCTTGGTTCGTTTTTTTCCGCCGGATTCCACACGGCATCTAGGCTGGTACAGTCCGGAGAGAGCTAATAGGTACTATCAATCTCCTAGTGGACCCCAGCCCCTCATTATTAGCGTCTAGATGCATTTGTTCTTTAAGTAAGATTTCAATTTCGTTTGCTGCTGGTCTAACTTTGCAGTGCTTGAAATCAATACAAATTGAATTTGGTGTTCTAGGCCAAGTTTCAACCTTTGTTAAACCTTTCACGACCATAAGATGTCCAGGACGAAACATGTCAGTACAACACAATATTTTAGCTATTGTGGGTGTAAAGTAAGAGAATATCACCAGAAAAACATAGCAGGTGCATAAGTTTCCTATAATTTCATGGGAAATATTTTTCCCTATGATCCTCAGAAATAAATAAACGAAGAGTTGGGTTTGTTATATCGTAATTTAATTTATTGATTTAATTGTTAGCTATGGTATTCTACGAAACGATTTCGTGTACTTGTTTAGCACAAGTGGACGTTGCACATAACAAATTTAATATGTGTGATTTTTTCTATGCGTCGTTTTGCACAAACTTTTCTAGTGCAATGAAAATTGACAGTTTTTTTTTTGGTTTAGAAACACATTTATCGTTTTGGAAATAAGTTTTTTTTACATTCAGAAAATAAAAACACATCGATTGAATAATAATTTAAGGATCGATAACGATTTTTGTAAAAAGGAAATATATTTCCCCATGAGCGTTAAGCGGTTAAATCGTATTTTCCCATTTCGTACACTCTACTGTTCGCTACACTGTATTGTCTTTGTTTCTGTCGTCTCGGCTGTAAGCACAGTTTTTTTTTATGTTTCTGATTCACAGATTCACACCTAGTAGTTTAATTCAAACCAATGCTGCATTGATGAGTTCACCCGCGTGTCTTGACGCTTCACTTGATGCACTTGCACTCTAACGGCAATCTAAAAATTCTGCTAAATCGCGTAATTTCTGCTGAAAAAAAAAATCAGTATTAAGTCGGATCGATCTCTCCATGCATTATGAATAATATTGAAGATACGTGCAAATTTTCATTTAAATCGGAGTATGTGAGGTCTGATGACCAGATGGAATTTTCCTGGAATAGCTCGTATTAGGACAACATCTTCTATAGCCAAACCAATACATTTACTATTAAATTTTTTTGAATATTTTTGTTGTAATACTAGTGTTTATGCTTACAAATGTTACGTAAGTTGAAGCTATTGAAAATTTTACATTATTTGAAGCTATTTCGAAGCAGCCTGGTCAATTGTGAGCCCAAAGTAGCGCCGAATAATTGATTTAGGCTCATAATAGTGCGCCTATATAAGTGCAATTTGCATGCAACAAACGACGAATAATTCCCAATATTTTGCCACTTTACACTACAACGTGACCTCGTTCGTGTTTTTCCAATCTCGCAAATAGAAACGAGCGAATCTTTTGATTGGAAATCAAAACGTTATTTGCAATATGGTCGTTTACGTATTAGTTTGTACCAGAACTGAGACTGTTATTGCAGTTTAATTTATCACCGTTCCGTTTGCCAGCAGGATCGGTTTGAACGCGGTGCAAAACATCACAGGACGTGTGGCGATGCAGCTCAGATGATTTACATTCGGATAGCTTACCTGTACAGTGGAATGCCAGCGTTGTCTCTAAACCACAGCACCATATTGATTTTATCGCGATTCGACGCTAGAAGTGGACAGTACAGGATGGCCTGGTGGTCCTCGATAGCTTCGACATCGGTCGTTTTAACTGGAAATGAAAATCAAAGCAAAGAGAACGTATATTGCATCAGCCCGTCATCGTCATCATCATCACGGAGGTTGGTGAGGAAGGTTATGATTTGTCCAGAGGTTAGGTGCTTCAAATCTCAATCAATTGGTTCGGTATGATGCTAATGAAACCAATCGATGCTAATCGAAGTGGAAAGTGTGTGATTCTATTTGCCCGTTCGGGTGATTTTGTAATTTAGTTAAGAAAAACTGTTACCTGTAATTGAGCTAAGCTAACCGATTTCAGAGAAATTTCCAAATGACTTCTCACCTACGCGAGTATTTGGAATTTGTGACGTCAATGCATAGGTAGTATTATTATGCATGCTGAATAATTCAAACCGGTCACCAATAGAGTTGATAGAGTTTCAATTAAAAAATGCAAATTGATCTCATTAATCTCGAGTGCGGTATAACTTCTACCGCAGTTATTTTCCCATTTTTCTCACTCTCGCACTTAACGAGATTGTCCTAGATGAAAAATTATCCTCATTAAAGCAACCGCGTATCGCGCATCTTATGCCTCGTATGAGTCTAGACAACACAGGGGTTCATCAAGGATGTACATCATGCCAATGCCGGGGCCGAAATTAGCTCGCATCAGTCGGCTGTCACCAGTTTCGGATCCACCGATGGTAGGATGTTTATGTAATTTTCCCGCTTCTTCTGTGCGGAGGCCTTTGCACCGCCTGATGGAAATTATACGTATCCTTCCTTGTGCTGCAGGGATTTGGGCCATCCATTAGGACAATATCAGTAAAGCTTCGCATATCTTGGATATTTACGTGTGCAGAGGCGTGGGCACCGAGGAGCGAGTGTTGAGGCGAATCAAGGCGGGAGTATGAAACATTTTAAATTTTAAATATTTACTGGTTTGATGCTTCGTGTTGAATTTATTATATTAGTAGGAGAAAAAGTGGATGGATTTATACACAGTTCGAAAAAATCTAGTGATTTTACATCTTATAACATGCACATAAATGGAGCGTCGTATTTCACTCAAATTTATATTCAAGAACATGTAAAATTATGTGATTTGAAAATCAAATGGCTTGAAATCGAATGGAATAAAAAATAAAAGATCGATAGAAACAGCCCGACTGGAACCGAGAAACATTAGCTCGCAAAGGACGGCAGTAATCGACTGTGCCATAAAAGCACTTATCGGCTCGATGGATTGATGCATATAAATCCACATAGCGACTAATAGCCGAATGCAGATTACACTCGGAGCCTGTAAAGTTCTGTGGGAATGTAATATTTAGTCTTTTGACAAGTTAAATTTTTATGAATTGTGCCGGTTGTAGAATTACATCACCTGTAAAATTCATAATTTTTTTCTGTGAAGTATTTTGCGATTTTTTTAAATTTTTTCCAGAAAATTGCTAATAACATTGGGTTGGCCAGAATTTGTTCGATCCCCTTTGCTATCAGAATGCTGCAGAATTTCACGCTAAAAACTTATGCTCTTCATTGTCGAAAAAATAAATCATGTGATATTTTACATTACTCATCAGAATAAAATAGTTTCTAGAGCTTCTGAAGAGAGCGAAACAGGTGATATTTTGAAGGTACAAGTTTGTATAAGTTGATACCAAAATTTACCATCATTCCTGATCGCTTCTTTTCAAGTTCTTTGTGTAAATTAATGAGCTAATGAGTATATACTTCATACACCGAAAAAATATGAATTTTACAGGCTGCATAATTCTACGAACGATACAATTCATAACTACTCAACTTTTCAAATCACGCAATATTCCATTCGTACAGAATTTTAAAGTCTCCGAATGTAACTTGCACTTGGCTACCAAGTGATGCTATTTGTATTTATATGTATCAATTATTCAACAAGCAGATATGGGCTTAACTAACTGACACGCATTCTGATCTGATGGTTCTTGGTTTAAGTCGTGCTGTTGTTATCGATCTTTTGTTTTTTTTTATTTCATTCGATTTCAAGTCATGTATTTTTCGAATCACATAATTTTACATGTTTTTGAATATAAATTTGTGGGAAATACGACGCTCTATTTATGTACATCTTATGAGATGTAAAATCACAAAAATTTTCCGAGCTGTGTAGTTAATGATGATTCAGATTGAAACCAAAAACACAAAAATCGTAGTTTTCTTTCAAAACTTGAGAGAAAAATGTTAAACTTGGGTCAACTAACATAACTACAAATTGGAACAGTGTAAAGTCCAATTTAGTTTTTTTTATGTTTGTGTTTCTTTACTTAATATAGGGAGACATTATACTGATCACTCTTAGCCACGTAATTCCGAAACCGGAAGTCAAATAAAATTAAGGAATTCTGTATGGAATCATTAGGCCTTTGATTTCAACCTATGTTTGTCCAGATCGATCCAGGCATGTCTGAGAAAAGTGAATGAGATTATTTGACACATCTAGCCACAAACATTGTTCAACTTGAAAAACTAAGTTGATTGGTATATAACACTTGACTCTTCGGGAAAAATTTCACTAATCGTTTTTTATGGGATTGCATAAGGCTTGTTCGTGACAAAATCTGAGCACCCTTAAATATCTAAATATCTCTGGCAATGTGGTGTAACGATGCCTTGCTCATATTACTTATATTTCCAAAAATTTCCCATATTACTTATATCTCCAAATCTAGAAGAAATTTACCCTTTTTTGCATCATCGCTTTAAATGACGTTGCGCAATTTTAAACACACTTTACCCTACGAAAGCATGATGAAATTCAATAGCAACCTATGGGACACATACTCACACACATACACACACAGACACATACATTGCTCAGCTCGATGAACTGTGTCGAATGATGAATGAACACTAAGCCATGAGGCCCAATTATCAGTAGTCAATTTTTCAAGTGATTGCATAAACTTTCTATATGATAAAGGCAATACGTGTACTTTTATAGAAAAACATCGTTATCATGATTTTGCTATAACGCTAACAAGTAAGTACCAATTGAATACAAGATTCACAAATTTACATAATTAACCTTTTTTCACCTGAAAAATATAGATTTAAATGTGGCAACCATACACGCTTTGAGAAATTGAACCAATCACGCTGCGAACGGATCAAAGCCGGAGTTGTTTTCTTCTGCTTTAGTACCAGCACGTATCGACGTGTACCGGTTTTGCATCGTCATTTTGAATAATAATTTAAATGTTTTGACACTCATCCCCCTATGATTTCGGAACCGGAAATCGGATCTGCATGAAATTGCACAGTATGTTTAAAGACAATGAGAGCTTTAATTTGAATCATGATTCGTGAAAATCAATCTAACCGTTGTTGAGAATTCGAAGTGAGTTCCGTTTTTGGAGTTTTTCTTCACTATTATCGATGCTTTCGGAAGGGGAAACCGGGGACTAGTAGTCCCAAAGTAGTTTTAAATATTCACTAACTACCTAGATCTGCCAATTGGATGAATTTAGGAGTAAATTCTTTACAAATATGCTCCTCGTTTCGCCATCGCTTGTGAAAAAATACTTATGAAATTGGAAATTTTCACTAATCGCACTGTAATACCGGAACCGGAAGTTGGATCCGAATTAACTTTGCGGAGACTTGTTGAAGAATTTTATGACCTTTCATTTGCTTCTTAGTTGGTAAAAATCGGCTAAGAAATTTCCGAGAACATTGAGTTCGCATGTTTTCATAAATTTGCACATATTACCTTGTAATTCCGGAACCGGAAATTGGATCCAAATGAAACTCAGGAAAATTCAATTCCGGAACCGGAAGTCGGATCGGGATAAAATTTAAAAGCAGTCTATAGGACCGTGAGACCTTTCATTTGTAATCTCTGAGAAAATTGAGTGACAATATTTGTCACATACATACATACACACATACATACATACACACATCCACCCGCACACACACATACACAGACATTCTTTGATCTCGATGAACTGAGTCGAATGGTATATGACACTCTGTCCTCGGTTGTAAAGTCGGTTTTCACAGCGATTGCATAACTTTTCTATATGAAAATGACAAAAATAAAGAAGATTTGTGTGTGGGTACAAGTGAGTTTGAAATAATCCACGCATAGTATGCCATGACAACTGCAGTGGGGACGATGGCACTAGGTCAATCGAATCATCGACCATTGATTCATTGCATCACGGACAGCTGCACAGGTAAGAAGTGATTCACTCTGGGTAATTCCGTTTACAAAGGAAATTTTATTATTCCCAATTTGGGTGGACGAACTGTGGCGAAAAAAAGAAGTGAATTCACCACCTTATATAAGCAACTTGTGAATGACGAGATCAAGGAATATTTCCGAATGTCAGAAGTCTGTTTCAACTCGCTGTTGAGTAAAATTCATCCGTATCTTAAAAAGCATGACACTACATTCCGATTAGCAGTAACTCTCCGAGAGGGGCTGGCAGTTTGTTGAAGATATTTTCATTGATTTGTTAACAAGATTTCTTTGTAAATGTCAAGAAAACTCCATCTAAAAGTTGTATAACGATCATTGAGATGACTTATAGTTAGTGTTCGTCTAATGATTTCAGATATTTAGCAACAGGAGACACGCAAAAAGCATAGCATTTAGTTACAGACTTGGGGCTGTCTACCAGATTGTTCACGAGATAACGGAACGGCGGAGAGCAGCATTTCAAGATTAAGAAAAAGACCAAGTTTCCAAAAAAATACTTGGTTCGGCTGGCAATATGCAGCTGTGGTTGAATCCTCATTAGTACCGGAACGGTAAATCAGGAATCATACCGTGAAGAATGCCTAAAGAAGCGTTTGTTTTAATTCTGTGATGTTCCTTCGCCTCATTTGGAATCTTGTCACTACTCCAAAGATATTTTGGAATGGTATACAGCGAATGGTGTCCATGTACCGAAAAAAAATCCACCTAACTGCGCGGAGTTGCGACCTATCGAGCGGTAGTTGGCACTCGTGAAGAGAGTACTCTCGCAAGATAAACAACAAGCTATTGAAAAATTTCGAAAATCTTGGACAAAAATTGCTAAATCTGTTGCAGAAACGTCTGAACAAACCCTAATAGCAGGAGTAGACTCACAAGTTTGTTGTTTCTGCAAGTAGCCTAATAAGGTACCTGTAATTAGTTTTGAGATGACTAATGATGAACAAATAAATGAACAAAAATTGCAGCTTGGATTGAACTAACAGCAAATTTGTTTTATTCCAAATTTAATCTGCTCAGATTTTGTTGCGAGCAAGCCTCACCTTTTCTTATTGAGAAAGGTTAAATTGCTCATGAAGTAAAACTAATTTCTTAGGGGTGAGTGCCAAGATTCATAATCAGTTGTTGGGTGGCAGTAGGATGATATTTTTTACTGCAAGATCAATTGCCTAGAAGTAAGCAATTGCATCTTGGTTTCACGAAAATTAATTTCTGGATTGGAACAGTTAAAAATTGGTATTAAAAACTGAAAAGTGAACACCAGGCAGATCCATGTCCTGGGATGTTTCGTTGACAAATCCCGTCTGGATGTTTCAGTGAAGTTTCGGAAATGTTTTCGTGTTCCGTGTAAGCTTATTTGTCTCTTTGCGATTTTTTGTCGTGAATACGACTTACTTTATTATGGGGTGCCTTTTCAAAATTGGCCATATGGAAGAATGGGCAGAACTTAATCGTGAATATCTCGACTTGTAATAATGGCAGCAACATAATTCTTTATCTATTTCATCGAAAATATGATCAGGAATTTAGGATAAAATTTTGAACTGTGTGAAATAACCACAAACAACTCAAAAACTAAGTTTTCACAAAATTTGAATACAACGCGGAAAACTCTTTACTTTCGCTTGGGTTTTTCGCGCAAGGACGACGATTTTGAGGTAGTCAGGCACATATCTTCAACTGACTGCGTATAAAATGGGAACCGTGGTCGAAAATCGATCATTTCTTCTTGTGCGTTGGATGGAAGCGGACGTCGTGGGAATGATTTAAGCAGCTTCGGAGAGTGCACCTTCTGCGTGGTTAAAAACCTCAAACGCTCAGGTCGCAACTCTCATTTGGACTTCAGTCGTCTGGTGGAGCATATGGCAATTAATGCAGGCCTTTTGCGTGGTATAAAGCCTCAAACGCTTAGGTCGTGCTTTCATTTGGACTTCAATCGTCAGGTGGAGCAGTCCTCAATGCTTTCATTTGGACTTCGGTCGTCAGGTGGAGCTGTCGTCAATAATAAGAGCAGACCTTTTGCGTGGTATCAAACCTCAAACGCTCAGGTCATGCTCTCATTTGGACTTCGGTCGTCAGGTGAAACAGTCGTTAATAATGGAAGCAGACCTTTTGCGTGGTATAAAGCCTCAAACGCTTAGGTCGTGCTTTCATTTGGACTTGAATCGTCGGGAGCAGCAGTTGTCAATGCTTTCATTTGGACTTCGGTCGTCAGGTGGAGCAGTCGCTAGTAATAAGAGCAGACCTTTAGCGTTGTACAAAACCTCAAACGCTCAAGTCGCAGAGCCAGTTTCCCTTCGAAGAAGATCGATTACATCATCCTGTTGGTGGTCGTTTGCATTGGAGCAAAATACAACGGAAAATGAACAATAGTGTGGAACATTATGCAAAATCAGCCCTTCTAATGGCTCTAAATGTTACCTAAAGAACTATAAAGATTGCTTCTTTGTAAATCGAAAATTAAAATTATCAGTGTAGTGCAAATCTAAAATAATTTGATCAGTATTTTGTAATTTTCACAGTTCTAAATTCGCAACAGTGTTTAAAATCGTTTATATCCAATTAGTGTTTAATATCTTAGAAAATTATACGATTTGGCTCTTCTGGGATGCCAGAAATTAATCCCGTACAGCGTTTTGATAGTATCTTTTACTAAAATATTGAAATCCGAAATGAAATAATCGACATCAAAATTCTCTAAGGTGCCATTTAGAACCATAATTTTATACCTAAAGAATTATGCGGAATTTTACTTCACTATACTGTATACGGCCCATTTTTCAACCAGTTTTAGTTTATAGTAAACTTTCTGCAGATTTGCTATATAAAATGCATAGCACCGGCTCAGAAGCCATTCATTTCGAATTTGGCTGTCGTTGTCATCGTGTTCATTATGGTGCGATCGAGGAATCTCCAAGCGAAATACAAAGCTTGTTACCGCAAGCGGAAGAAGCAGGAGACTCCAACAGAACACATATATGTTTCGCATTCACGGACAACAGGTCATCCTGGAAATAGAAGACGGAAGTCAGCGGTATCTATCGGAATTTGAACTCAACTCGTCGCTCTCCATCACGTACACCTTCATAAAAGGTTCTTTTCAGAACCACCATTATTTTATCATAAGGAACTATACTCGTTATTTCGTAATATTTGTGTGTCAGAATGTTTAATGTAACTAATCTGTACTGTAGAATATCGATCAACTAATTTATATTCGGAAGTATAAAGTATTCGTATTGACCAAACCTGCATCGGCTAGAAAGAGTCGAAAACACGCTTTCGTTCGGCACATCAGTATAGACATTGCATTTCGATGCAAAGAAATCATTGTTCTGCAAATAGCAGAAACTTTACGTTTGCTTAGTGGTTGAAATTGAACTGCCGCGTTTTGCATGAGTCAAAGACGAAACGTAAACATATTAAAATCGGTTTCGAAAATAGTTCTTTGGGGTTGAGGCTGACGATCAGAGAAAATAAATATGGCCATCCTGCATTTTCCTCGAATGCGAAGAAAAGTTATTCAGATGAAAGTGTCTATCGGGCGATGCGAACGGTGCACAAAATAAATCCGCAGATGCTGGTGTACACAGTACCTTTCTCTGCGGCAGTATCGAGCCGCACAGAATTAATGTTGGTTCGATACTGATTCTTGTTTTGTGTACCCCCGGTGAATGACCGATAGGATAAAACCGGGCTAAAATAAACAACTAACTAACTAACTTGTTTTGTGTGGGCGATTTTCTGAAATACGAACACACACATTGAACGAAACTGCCGTTCACAGTGGTTCAAAATCCTAATATCACACTCTCAATTGATAACACGTTGAAATCGTGTTTTTATAGGAACAGTACCTTCAGCAAAGTTACTGAGAATCAAAGACGCCATCTTTTGATAATTATATTTATGTGATTAATCGTCTTGAAAGATATTATTTCAGCTCAGGGTCAACATAGAGTCTAAAGAACTTCGACAAAGTTGCGCAGAAAGTCAATTTTAATAAAGGGTACTATTAGTTACGAAAACACTACCTTTTATCAACTACCTTGTGACAACTACCATGGTAACACGAATACATATTAAAATCTGATCTGATGTGCAATGACTCTTATCATTCCGAATGTCAAGTACAAGGATATTTGAAAAGAACATATCTCCATATCTTTCCTGCAGACGATCGAAAACGAGTAACACATTCACGGTATGTAAGTTCTTTTGAAATAGTTTTATATGTAAAAGTGGTCTCATCTGCACCTTTCTGTGCCTTTTGATGATGAACAAGTTAGAATTTTGTACCAAAAACACTCTCTTTCGTAAAACTGAAATGATAGGGGCATAGTATATTCGAGAAAGCTATGTAGTTTTTAATGATGAATAACTTTGGGTAACATGAAAAACTCATAGAAATTAAAAATATATAAGTTTCCTTATAAAACTGGTTTTAGGAGACTCTTTTAAAAAAATCCTTCTTATTATAAATTAAACTCAAGTTACGGGAACAGAATCTTTCTTAAATTGGTTTAAAATGACATTCTGCACAACGTTGTCGTAATTCCTTAGCCCCTTTGGTTACCCTGAGCTAAAATATAATTTTGATCTAACTTTTAAGGGTCATCACATGAATGAAATTTTCAAAAGACGGCACCTGTCATTTTCAGCATCTTTACTGAACCTCGAAAACCACATTTTCGACGTGTTATCAATCAAGAGCGTAAAATTGCACGGAAAACCCTCCAATCAAAAAATTACGATTTCGCAATTTTTGATTTTTGCAGTTGTTGTTGTTTTAACTAATAATTAGTTGATTCAACCAATTTACTATTTGATTTGCACATATTGAAGTAGTTGAAAAATATGTTGTTTTTAATGCTGTCTAATGTCAAAAAAGCACAAAGCAAAACAAAAATCGCAATGGAAAATCAACCATTACTTTAGTTGAAATTCAAATGCGTTTCTTAAACATTTTCATGCAAACGAAATTCGATTATTATACGTTTGTAAAACTCGTGAAAAGTAACTTTTGAATGATAGTAAATTAATGTTTATCATAACACTAGTTGTCAGAATATTAATGTGATGATAAATTATCTACATCTTTACTGCTCTGCGGTGTTATAAGATAAAAACGATTGATATAAAGTAGTGCTATGCACAGAACGTGTTTAACCAAAACTAGAACCCAGTGAATTGTATGCATTTGAAAATGGAAAATGTTTAATATTCATTCATATAAACTGTTGAAACTGTAAGTTGCAATGGCTCGAAAAATAAAAATCAGTGCATTCAGTAAGACTTTTTGTTTGTAAGTAATATAGTGGTCACAATTAGAAAGTTTCGTTGACACAAGCTCTACTAAAAGACAGTATATTAAAAACAAAAATAAAAATGGTTTCAATGAATAATTCATTTAATATAAGACAAGGGCTGAGAAAGGTTTTATCATACCGATAGATGGAAGTTAATATCTTAATCCAAGGTGCGGGTGTTCATTCATTCGAGTACAAAATGAATGCTTCTTGCAACTTTATTATCTAGGCAGGTAAAGTTTAGTAATAGTTTTGTTATTTGCAATTTAACGAGTTTAGTTAACTTTTAACAGCGTATCAATTTCAGTTATATTTTTTTGTCCAATGTTGATCAGGTTACTCCTCTATCAATCCTCCATGGTAACGCTACCGGGTTTTCAACGGCGTTTACACAGGAAGACCAAGGACGTATCATTGCTGCGCCAGCAAAAGCATATGTTGAAATACTTAAAACTGGTCTACACGTGCCACATTCGCCAAGCTCTCTTATAGCTCTTGCCTTTTCATAATCGTTTATTCGACACCGCAAGTAGCAAGCTGCTATCAACTTAAATTACCGCTTGGTCCTGGTGGCCAACGTATGTGCCGGAAATCCATATTTAATTTTTTATGTGTTTTGGTTAAGCTTCAATCCCAAATACGACAAATTGAGCCGAAGAAGCAGTACGTAGATAGGAATAATCATCTGCATTGAAACGGCGCTAAAGTTTCCGGCACGGAAGACGGTCTACGCGAATTGAGGTGCCAAAGTAATCGTTGGTACGAAAATTGAATTAATCGGATTACGGCATGTTCGAGGATGATGACAGTAGCGTTGCTGCCGTAATTGCTCCCTTTTCGTGTTTGCTCACCGAGCCGCCAACGTCGCGAACGGATGACACGAAAAGCGCTCCATAAAAAGGGTTGACGATGGATTTGGTCTCGGCACAATCTACTGCCTTTTTGGTCCGGCAGAATCCTGATGGCCTGACAGACGGCGAAATTTTGCTGCATGTAATCGCTGTTTGTGCACAGACACACACACACACACACACACATACAAACCGTGGCTCATCTTCACATTGCCGAATGGTTTCCGCTATCTGTATCTGTCTAATTGATTTCCACGGAGTTCCGCTGAGGCTAATGGGGAAGTCTGTTTCAGCGGGCCGGATAATGAAAGTTTAATGAGGTTTTACTCTTGCAGTACTATGCATTTTTGATGGTATTCGGGCTCAGGTAAGCCAAATTCCGATGGTACTGGAATGCTAGAGATACGATTGAGACTTTGACTTGATGTTTGCGTTAGTGAAATATTTAGTTTAAAATTCAAACAGTAGTTACCAGTTTTTTGAGGATGGAAAACCCGAATTTTTTTATCGGATTTGCACGAACGAAACAATTTACACCATCATATTTTCGTAATGATATCTGCATGTCAGCAAATATGATACAATTATAAATAATTAATCGACCATGTGGTAGTTATAAAGTCTGTCTGTGTTCTGCAGCGATGAGTAAAATGAATGAATCATAACTTTCGAGCGTCATATGTTATTCGGTGTTAAAATATATTGACATCTGAGCAATGAACAACATTTGCATTTTCCATACCATGCTGTGAAAAAATAGCTGGGTAATACCGTGTAAGGTAGGACTGTCTATTCCTGCGGGTAGAATTTTTTCTATGCTTTTTTTGTGTTCTTTGAGATTATTTAATGGTTTCGTTTTATTCGGATACACTTTAATTTATTGCGATACTCAATAATTCATCTCTGGAATAAATCTGTACAGAATTTTTATTACAACCTAAGTGCAAATGACAGATTCTCTTAGTTTACTTTCTTTTTAGATTATTACGGTACTCTTAGCTATCCTTATCACGTACTATTTGAAGAGAACAATAATTGAAACTACCATCCTTTAATCCGCACTGCACAGAGTACCGAAAAAAAACAGGACATTTCATAATACGTTGGTTTTTACTTATGTATTTAGCCTTGGCAGTGTTTCAATGGTCAATTCTTTCAGGGTTTGTATCATTTGATGGATAATTTATCATCCGCCGCAAATGATTCAATCACTGTCCTGTAGTGGAATTGTCGAAGCATCATGCCAAATCGTGATTTCATTTTGCTTTGTGCGAAACTTGGCTTACTTCAAACATAGCTTAGAAATTCAATGACTTTAACATTATACGTCTCGATAGAGACTCTCCGTATGGTGGAGTTCTGTTAGGAATTAAGAAATGCTATTCCTTCTATAGATGAAACATTCCTTCGATCTCTAGTAAAGAAGTTGTTGCTTGTCAAATAAACATTAAAGGAAAAGACATTTGTATAACTTCGTTTTATATTCCTCCAAGAGCACAAGTTGGACAGCGACAGCTCAATGGTATGGTTGAAGCTCTTACTGCTCCACGATTGATTCTGGGGGATTTCAATTCGCACGGAATGGTGTGGAGTTCCGTTTACAATGATAAAAGATCATCTTTAACATTTTACATTTGAGACAATTTCAACATGACAGTATTAAATATGGGTAGCATGGCACGGATTCCAAGACCTCCTGCACGTCCAAGTGCATTAGATTTATCTCTTTGCTTGACTGCAATTCGACTGATTTACACGGTAGCGATCATTTACCAATCATCATCTCGATTAGCAGTAACAAAGGCATTGCAAATTCAGGTAATATTCTATATGATTTGACAAAAAATATTGACTAGATTAAATACCAAAGTAATATTTCAAGTGTCATAAATTCAATGGAACAACTCCCCCTGCTGGAAGAATATGACTTTGTCGTTTGTTCGATTCTGGAGGCCGCAGAACAAGCCCAAACCAAATGATTTCTTGGTCCATCGTCTAACAGAAGGCCTCCAAACCCTTGGTGGGACAAAGAGTGCTCAGATGCTGAACACGCGAAACAAAATGCTTTCAAGACGTTTTTAAAGCGAGGAGGGGGAACTCCTCAGAATATTGAAAAAATCTTGATTTTAAAAACCAAGTACAAGAACATACTTTGGGCCAAGAAATGCAGCTGTTGGGGACATTTTGTCGAAGGTTTGTCAAGAGAAACCTCAATGAGCACTCTTTGGAACATGGCCAGACGGATGAGGAATCGTAATGTAGGAAATGATAGTGAGGAGTACTCGAGCCGATGGATGTTTGACTTAGCTAGGAAAGCTTGTCCAGATTCTGTTCCTACACCGAGCATTATTCGGGAGTCTACCACAAATAATGGAATTTTCTATAGCACTCATGTCTTGTAACAATAACGCTCCAGGATTGGACAGAATTAAATTCAACTTGGTGAAGAATCTGCCCGACCTTGCAAAAAGACGTTTGTTGGAATTGTTCAACACGTTTCTTGAGCAAAACATTGTTTCACCTGACTGGAGGCAAGTGGAAGTTAACGCCATTCAAAAGCCGGGAAACCAGTTTCAAATCACAACTCTTATAGACCCAATGCAATGTTGTCCTGCATCAGAAAGTTATTCGAAAAAATTATTCTTCGACGTCTCGACACTTGGGTCGAGACGAACGGCTTGTTATCAGTTTGTATTGATAACACTCAGTACTCAGTTTGGTTTTCGTAGAAATAAAGGGACGAATGATTGTCTTGCATTACTTTCATCTGACATCCAAATTGCCTTCGCTCAAAAACAACAAACGGCATCTATATTCCTAGACATAAAAGGAGCATTTGATAAAGTTTCCATCGATGTTCTTTCAGATAAGCTCCACCAACTTAAAAATATTTATTTGCACATTTTTTTGTTTCACACATCGATTTGGCAACATTCAGAATTAGCTACATGGGTCTCCCGCAAAAAACCATTGCAAGATACCTTAGATAACTTGTCTGTTTGGGCTGTTTATCTGGGTATTGAATTCTCTACGGAGAAAATAGAACTGGTCGTCTTTTCAAGAAAGCATGATCCCGCGCAGCTCCAGCTTCATATGATGGGAAGAATGATCCAACAGGTTTTGACTTTCAAATACCTAAGGGTGTGTTTTGATTCCAAATGCACGTGGGGAGGACACATTAGCTATCTGATAACAAAATGCCAACAAAGAGTAAATTTTCTTCTAACAATAACAGGATCTTGGTGGGGTGCTCATCCGGAAGGTGTAATAGAATTGTGTCAGACAACAATACTTTCAGTGATGGAATATGATGGATGCGTTTGCTTTCGTTTCGCTGCAAACTGTTATATTATCAAACTGGAGCGAATTCAATATCGTTGTTTGCGAATTGCTTTAGGCTGCATGCATTCGACACATACAATGAGTCTTGAAGTTCTGGAGGGAGTTCTTCCATTGAAGTATCGCTTTTGGGAACTTTTATCACGACTGCTAATAAGATGTGAGGTCATTAATAACTTCGAAAGGCTAGTTGAGCTCCAATCTCAAAAAAGATTTATGACAGTATATTTTAACCATATGTCACAGGAAATTAACCCTTCAAGATATATTCCAATCCGTGTCAGCCTCTTGAATGTTCCTGACTCAACTTTATTTTTCGACACATCCATGCAGTGCGATGTGCGTGGAATCCCTGATCGCCTACGCTCGATGGAAATTCCAAAAATATTTTCAAGTAAGTGCAGGTATATTGACTCTGAGAAAATGTTTTATACGGACGGATCACGAATAGATGAGGCTACTGGATTTGGTATGTTCAACAATAATGTTTCGGTCTCATTTAGGCTTCAAGAACCTGCATCTATTTACATGGCAGAGTTAGCAGCAGTTCATCATAGCTTGAGTGTAATCGTCACATTATCTCCAAACTATCATTTCTTCTTCACAGATGGTCTGAGTGCAATTGAAGCCATTCGTTCTAGCATGACTGGCAAGAATGAGCCGTTTTTCTTGACAAAATAAGAGAGTACCTGAACGAAATATTGAGGAGTAATTATCAAATCACTATAGTCTGAGTCGCTCATAGTCGATAGCCATAGACTATAGTCGCTCCATTCCTGGTAATGAGAAAGCGCACATCTTGGCCAAATGGGGTGCTATTGGTGGTGAACTTTATGAAAAACCTATTACTTTCAACGAATTTTACAGCGCGGCCCGTCAAAGTACACCTGTATTGTGTAATGGGGAAAAGGAACTTATATACTAACTTACTAACTAATACAGAGAGCGAATCGATTCAATTGAAGATTGCATTGATTTTTGTCGGTTTTTGCTTATAATATTATGTGACATTACATCTAATGGTTCTATATTTGTGAGTCTGTGTAACTCATTTGTACTAAACCAGGGAGGACGCTTCAGGATCATTTTCAGAATTTTATTCTGAATCCTTTGAAGCGTTTTCTTCCTGGTGGAACAACAGCTTGACCAAATTGGTACCGCATAAAGCATGGCTGGTCTGAAAATTTGTTTATAAATTAACAATTTGTTTTTTAAAGAGAGCTTAGAATTTCTGTTTATAAGAGAATATAAACATTTAATATATTTATTACACTTTGCCTGGATTCCTTCAATGTGATCCTTGAAAGTGAGTTTTTAAAGTACACCTCTTAATTTGGCAAGTGCCATGGGATGAGGATGATCTGGGTCGGTGGTTGCACTCAATTATTCTTAAAATATCGACCAAGTCATGGTTCAGGAGGCTGGATGTAAGTAGGGATTTCATTCGTGTGATATCAAGACTCATGTCCAATCACTACACGTTAGACGCACATCTCCTTCGAATTGGACTCTCCGAGACTAATCAATGTGCTTGTGGCGAAGGTTATCGGGATACTGATCATGTCGTTTGGACATGCAAGGAGTATCGTGATGTCAGATCTCAACTAATAAATTCCTTGCGTACCCAAGGTAGACTATCCAATGTCCCAGTTCGCGACTTTCTTGCTTGTCGTGTCCTTCCTTACATGAAACTTCTTTATCATTTCATTACGTCCATTGGAGTTTCAATTTAATAATTTACTCTTTTAAGACTTGGTTCTGACTCCAATTTTGTCCATTAGTTTATCCAATAGGTAAGTTTGAATAGAAATGATGTACTGATACAAACAAACTCGACATAGTTTATGAAATTATCAATTAATGTATAAAAATAACACCTTATTTTAAAATTTGTAGCAGTTAATCATTCGTTTAAAATCATATTTATGAGTAGATTTAATAATAAATGACGAAACACCTAATATGAAATTTAAAAAATAGGAGCAGTATGTCTTATTGAATTCAAATCGTTGTGACTGTATTAGTATTATATTAGTATAAGAATTCTATGCAAAAGTGATGCTAAGGCGAGAAAAAAATCATGTGAACAGTCTTAACAAAAAAAAAAACGTATTTATGGAAAAAATCTACACAGTTGATGAAACATGGATTTACTCATATGAGCCCGAAACTAAACAGCAATTGGCTGTATGGGTGTTCCAAGGAGAACCAAATCCAACAAAAGTTGTTCGCGCTTGAAACACAGGAAATGCACGAAGCACAGAGAATTCTTTTTTCATTTAAATGATCGATGATTGTGATTGCTTCTGAAGTTGAAACAATAATAAATGATAATCTTTTCGTATAAAATCATCGAACATTCATTAAAGAACATATAATATCGATTTTCTCGGGGATGGCTGTACCGATGTTCACAAACTTTGATTAAAATGCAAATTCTCGCATGTCTGAAAAAATTCATGTCTTAAAATGCAGATGCCGTTTTTTGTTGCAACCAGCTGAGAATTTTTTTTTAGGAGCAATTCGATTGGAACTTGCTTTTCCCAGGTTTTAATACAGATAATGCTCACTTGACTCCAGTCAAATTGAACAGAATCAAGAAACCTGTTGAACATTTTCAGCAAGAGTCCTCTTGCAAGTTCAAGTTAGTTGAATTTAATTTATCCCAACCCATGAGCATTATTGTTACAATACAAGAGTGCTATTAACAATTCCTTCCTAAAAAAGGAACTATCAATTGTATCATTATTTGTGAGATACTCACGGATAATTCTCTGCGTAGCAACAGAACCTACACAAAAAAAGACTTTTCATAGAAAAGTCAAATATACATCAGTTGGTATATTTGACTTTTCTAGGAAAAGTCATTTTTTTTAGGTATAGGAGACAGAAATTCTAGTCATGTTTATGTTAACATCTTGATGTCGTGTATTGAAATCATTGGAGGGATTGAATCGAGTACTGAAGGAAAAACGGGAAATGTATGCTACGTCTAATAACATTAGCAAAAATTCAATGAAACCCACAGGATGAAACAAAAAAAAAATTCTACAGTTAGATTTGTTCCGTTTGTTTTATATGTAGAGCTCCATCATCATAACTTACTCTATCTTTCCATAAGATAGTCACCTCCTCGAATAAATGGGAATCATTTTGTTTTAACTGAAGTGTATTCCTGAGAAGTCAGTATCTTTACTAAAAGACATGAGATATACTGAGTAATGAGCACTGGCTGATCATAATTCATTCTGATTAAATTGCTCTGAAGGCAACATTGTAGTCTAGAAGTAATGAGACTTCACGACTCCGTAAATTTTCTTGCCATTGCATTGATTTCCAAATGTTATGCTATTATACCGCATGCACGGAAATGTTTTTCGATGCTCTTAATCTCACGAAGCCGAGAAACCTCTTCGCAACCTACGCTTGAACTGCGATTACTTTTTATGTATTTCTGGCGTTGCACTGAAGCAGCTCGGAATGTATCGCGGCTGCTCTAATATGTTTACTCGTTTCCACAAACTGTGTGTTCCGGTTTTTTTTGTATTCCCCCAGGGTTCACTAAAACCATTTTCCAACAATGATACAAATTTTTGCCACCTAAACCGGTACAAAAGAACCAACTTCCGGGACCTCCGGTGTCGGTTCTCATCACCAGCCGCCGAAGCGTAAGCATCCGCTTTAGACTCGTGAGATAATGAGCAGTGGGACACTGCGGCTCCTGTGGAGTGCTTCAGCTATTGCGGTGAACCGACGAAGGAAGCAGGAAGTAATTTCAGTTTTCTTCGAAAAGTATCTTGCCTCAACTACTACGGCCTTCCCCATCCAGCGAACCGACGCCTAATGAACTGGGTGATGTTAATGAGATAGCTGGCAGTAAGGTCGGTTGGTTTTTCTGCCGGTAGGGTCGGGCTAGGAGAACTAGGGAGAAAAAACTTGAAAAAAATGAATACTTTTTTGGTGGAAGCTTGTAAAAGACCGGACGTCGTTTCATTACTTTGCTGCTGTTTGCACGCTGGGCCTTTTTTGTGCAGTGCGATTTTGAAGTGGTGCCAACGCAGAGAATGGCCCTTCTGGTAAAGACGAGCTCGACGTGAAATAGTGCATTTTTATTGATTAAGCTCGATGAGAAAATAGTTTTGATTTTTAAGTTGATCATTATTGGTATAGATGTAATCATTAAAGCTTGAGAATAAAAGTATCTTAAACACAGTGTTTTTGTCGCGCGTGGAGGAATGACAGATATAATGAGATAAGTTAGATGATCGCTTTTCACGTGACCAACCAAGGTTCAGCAGGACGACAGCATTTATATTCTTAGTAGTATTGTATTACGTATGGGACCGGAAGACCTTTCATTTGAATATAAGTTTGTGGAAATCGGTCAAACTATCGCTGAGAAAAGTGAGTGAGATCCATTCTGGTATATATGACCACTATTTCCGGTACTTCCAGAAGCGGATACCGGGAACCAGGATAGCCGGAATCGGTTTGTTTAGTTGCCTCTTGATAATGACTATCGATTCGTGTAGTTTTGAGACCAGTTTAGAAATTTTGTTACGTATTTTGTTTCGCCGGTTTAAGTGACGGTGTACAATATTGAACACACTTTACCCTATAACTCCGGAACCGGAAGTCGGGTCAAAAAAATTCTTCTACATTTTTTCGCTTCACCTCATATTCTGAGTATTTCACGGTCCTTACCAAAATAGATACAGTTTTTCAATGATCGGTGCTGTGTGGAATTTAGAACGAGTCATCAAGAGAAATTCGCTCCCGCACTGGTGTACATTCTATGTTAAATTAATCATGCCAGTTTTTGTTGCTGAGATGATATCCGTCTCTTTTTGGCACTGATAGAATCGTGTAAAAAGTTGCTAGAGAGCGTTCTTTGATACTATAAAAGACATTCTTACTAAGAAGAATGTTCAAATTGGTAAGATCAATATCAATTTAAAATGTAAGCATCGTCTCTCCAAGTCACCAAAAGTTCCTTAGGACCTGAAAATATCCACTTTATTAGAGCTCTAAAGTACGTGTGGCACTTTTTGACAACTTGAACGTATAGAACAAGTTCTGAAAAAACTTTCTCGATGCTTAAAGCTGTACCAAGAACTGCTTCAACATTAAAGTATCGGTAATTCCTCAAAAACGGACTGTTCAAAATGCTTTGTATTGCAGCTCGAGCCAAATTTCTTTTACGAACTCAATTTTTACTTAACTTCACATGTTTACATTAAATTTTGGTGATGTTTCTTTTTCTGAGCTAAAACGAATGTATGTCGAATTCCGTTTATTGTAGGTTAAGTAATCAGAAAAATATTGGAGAGAAACGTCAACCACCTAGTCGATTGACAATTCTGCTCCGAATACATACATTCGAACAAATAATTTCTGGGCGAGACGAAGTTCGACGGGTCAGCTAGTTGAAAATATTTCTGTTCCATTTATATTGTGATAGACCTATCTGTCTAATGATTAACAAATTTTCAAAATCGGACTTCTAACAGTTGAGATATGACCAGTCAAATTAAGCGTTCCCACTTTTTTTCGACGAACCTAAGTTGGAACTTTTTTTAATAACTTTGAATCGAATATTCGGTTTGCCGGTTTGTTTCAAATGGATTTTATTTCGTATAAATTTATCTTTCTAATAGTAAAAAAAATTGAAATAGGTCCAAAAATGACTTAAATATAGTCAGTCAAAATTAGCGTTCCCACTTTTCATGGTACTGTTGGTAGTCCGCGTAACTCTTTACCCCCCTGGTTAATTGAAATTTAGCGTGGCGTAATTTATGCATGACGCCTTTTGGAAAATTTTATGGCCGCCATTTTGATGTTCTATACCAAATATAGCACTTAATGACATCTAATAAACTTCTAAATACAAAAACGAGGTAATATGATGGAATTTTATGGTTAACTTTATCATCTTTCCTTTATGAATTCGATATATAAATATGGTTCACTTTCATAACGTGTGCACAATGCTACATACATATTCAAGAAAACCGACAGCTTGTTCATTGACATCAAATTAAAGAATATCAAAATGACCGCTTATTCATTGCGGAATTCATTCCATCCGAATAGATTTAATGCTGACCGTAAAGCTGGTTTCAACATTTTCTTGAATTTTGAATCATTTCGAAAAAGATTTAACGCGGGCTCTTTACTTTGCTTTATAAATCTGATTCTTTACTTTGCTTTATAAATCTTATGAAGAATTGGCAAGAATATGCTCTTATTGTGGTTCCTACTGAAAACCACAATAATAGCATATTTCTTCCAATTCTTCATAAGATTTAAAAAGCAAAGTAAAGAATCAGATTTATAAAGCAAAGTAAAGAACCTGCGCTGAATCTTTTTCGAAATTTTCCTGGAGTTTTAATTAAAACTTTAAAGATTCATGATGCAGCATTGAACAGAGCTACAAGTATTTACATGGTGTTCTATCTTTTATGTCGGTATGTAAACGCTGAATAACTTCCACAACCGAGCGATTGCATCAGATATGTTTTGGAAATGTCAATTCAATACAACAACGTGCTGAAATAAAGACTGTCCCAGAAAGTATGGACGCACTTTAATTTCGCTGTAAATAATTCACAAGTGTTAGATATTCAAATTTTATTCGATATACTGACAATATTAGATTACAATAATTGAATACTATTCTCAACATTTGCTACTTAGCCATTGTAGACTAGCTGGCACACCTTCTTGCGAACGTTCCTCATTGAATTCCGTACAGACTTCTTGGCGACTTGCCAGACCATAGACCATTATAGGTTCGAAGATTCAAACGTTCTTTAGCACGAAGAACATTTGACTTCGAAGTGCCCACTTTTTTGGTCACATCCCGAACTGAAACCTCCTTCTTTTGCTCGAACGCTTTCAGTATATGATTATCCAACTGAGGGTTAGCAGGACCTTTTTTTCGACCCGTTTTCGGTTTATCCTCGAAGGTGTTATCCTCACCGAACTTCCTGACTGCATTTCGCAGGGCTTTTTCACTTACTCCTTCCTTTTTTGCTATCTTTCTCAGTGACAGTCCGCGTTCTGTGCCTCATTTGTACACAATTTTTCGACGTTGTTCTGCTGAAATTCCACGCATTTCGAAACAAACTAATGAAAACGAATAAACAACTGCACAAGTGGTTAGAGAAGAGTGTAAGTAACAGGATGCAACCATAAAAATTGACAGATTCTGAGCCATTGCAAAATGGTAGCGGTTTTTGGTTGCGTCCATACTTTGTGGCACAGTCTTTAGTGACACTTTACATCGAAAATAGTCGTTCCATTGTGTTAACTCAACGTGCATATCGGAAAAAATATTACAACGACATTGAGTGGCCACCAAGATCACCTGATTTAACCCATTCGGACTTATTTTTGTGGGGTTATCTGAAAATCGACACTAGAACACCCGAGATGCTCGAATAGGTAATGGCAAACTCAGAAAAATGAAGTTAATTCGTTATTGCTATTAAAGCTGACCACTTAATTGATTTTTTTTTCAAAAACTATTCCAAAAACATTGTAAGGAATCAAACTGAATAAAAATACAATCGGTTGTTCAAAGTAATTCAATGTTTACATACCGACATAAAAGATGGAGCCAGTGCAGTAAAATTTCATTCAATTCAAATGAAACCGAAATTGAAACACACTGACGATATCTCTACTGCAGTAAGCTTCACACTCTGATACACACAAAGTTCACTGACGTACCGAACGGCCAGCATTCAGTTCATCACTCGTTTCTCTTCCAATCGAAGCTCAGTTTAACCACCGTCGGTTATTGTCTTGAAGTAACAAAATATCTCTTTCAATAGTGTGAGAGCGGCCTTCAAATTAGGTTCATGTAAACATTCGAATTGGTTCGGGGTAATAAATGAAAGGCAAACCAGATAGCTGAAATATCTATTACAGAATACACATAAATTAATAATTTCCTCCTTCAGTTTTCATTTTTAATTCTTTACTCCATTGAAAATTCTATTCATTCGAACTTGCTCACTACCAACAGCGAAGACAATGAGGCAGCTAGACTACTTGGCACTTGAAACTTCAGTTGCTTCAGTTGAAAATGGCAGAAAATGTCAATTGAATTTGTATCGATATGTTGACGGTCAGTGGTAATAAATTTCATTTTCATCTGAAATTATTCGATTGAAAATGAAATTTTACCGCACTGGATGGAGCTCCCTTTATTTATACAAAAAATGTTATTTGGGATTCAGAAGTCGGGTTTCACAGTGATTGCATTACGTTACTCTGTGAAAAAGGTGATAAGAAATATAACCTATCGCCTTAGCAAAAAATGTAGTTTTTGCAGAAAGGCATGAATTATAACAATTGTAATTTATTTTCGATTTTGTGTTAAGATACTAGAACCTGTCTTGAATTTATTTTAACCATTTCGTTCATTGATAATATCTCAAGTCAATGATTTTATTTCAATGCCGAATGTTTTCAACAATTTTAAGAGCTTAAGAATAGGATTAATAACACATGGACCGAAAAAATCCGGGCCTAACAAAGAGAACACAACTTTTTGGATTCAAAGTTAATTTTATTCATCAACGTACTCTCCAACAAGAGCAATGCAATCATTCTAGCACCGCTCTAACATTTCACTTTTGTAAAAAGATTTATCTTTTGCTTAAAATAGGCGTCAGTTTCAGCGATAACCTCTTCATTCGTGCGAAATTTCTTACCGGCGAGCATTTTTTCAGGTCTTCGAACAGCCAGTAGTCACTGGGAGCCAAATCTGATGAATACGGTGGATGTGGTAGCAATTCGAAGTTCAATTCATCATCAACACGTTCTCGTGTTTGGTCAACAGTGAGCAATCGTGACACCCACTTCGAACAGACCTTTCTTATAGGCAAATGCTCATGCAATATAAAACCAACACGTTCTTTTGATATCTTTACGATGTCGGCTAACTCACGCAACTTTACTTTTCGTTCATTCAAAACGATTTGCTTGAACGGTTTTTTTCCCATCAAGAAGCAGTGTAAAATTAAAACACGAAATTGTTTTTGATCCATTGTTCTGAAAATAGCAAAAGTAGCGTCACTCTTAGCACAGTAAGTTACAAACTAATGAATAGAATATCATGAAATTTAAGCAGCGGTCTTTTGAAGGTTAGTATTAACTGAAAAAAGCTGACTGAAATGAAACTAGCTCCATCTATGTGATAAGCCCGGTACTTTTCAGCCCATGGGTTATCATACTTTTGTTGAAAAACATGCTTCTCATCCAGAGGAAGTTTTTGTTCCATGAAGGTTTCCATTTTATTCCATCCACGGTAGTTTCGAAATAACATCGCTCCTACCATCACTCATTTCCCAAAATGCTGTTGCAAGCTCGGGGAATAACACAAAAAATCATCGCTTTCCTGTTGCTCTTTCTTGGAAACAATCAAGCTTCGCTACATTTAAAAGCTGTACCGAAACCGTCATTATGGTAAAGTCTCCTCGGGCCCATTAAACCCCAATCAGTTGCTATCAAAAATGGCTCCGCCATAAATCGCACAATCCCCAAACGGAAGGACAAAAATAAACCGTATCACTTTTTTACTTTTAATCGAAAAACTTTCCTCGGTTGGTCCCAAATTCATTCGACAGACAGCACACGACCATGGCCAGAGATCATTCCATTTGCTGGTGCGCTTCTGCACGTAGCTCCAATAAAATCACCCCCAGAAATGAGATTAATTAATATATTTCCACAAAGCTTCCACTTTTGCCGGTTCACAACTCCGCAAAGTGGAAAAGTCGAAGCAGAAACAAGATCAAAGCAGACGTCACCAGCACCCGGCAACGACGACCGCAAAGAGTTGTCGCATTTAATTCGTTGGACGTGGAGGGAAATAATCATCAAATCAATCATATCATTCGCAAATTATTATTCGGATGAAAGCTTTAGCTATTTTTAAAAGCAGTTTTTCGTCTTCTGATAACTTTTTTTCGAGTTCCCACACAAATCAATATCAATATTCATATCAGAGGATACCCTTCTTTCACCGTGTAATCCCTTAATCATAAATTGGTGAAAATCTTTATACGAAAATTTCTTCTCCGAAGCTGCCGAAAGTTTACTACACGGTTATAAATTAGATTTTAAATATTAATTGTTTAATTCAGAATTCACTATTTTATTAATGTGAACACATGGATGAACAAAACAAGTTGAGCCCCGGGGAGTGATGACGAGTGGTCGTCTTTCGAGTTTGCCGAAAGAGCACGAATCCGAATGAACGGTCACAACTCAGGCTGACACGCGGAGCAATGCCCTGGTATTTACGCCCCGTAATTTCGGTAAAATACCCCCATGAATACCGCAAGAATTTGTGCCAATTTTCTCCATGCTGGAAAATTATTACGGTCGGGTTTTTTTGCCTCATTCCGACCGACTTCCGGGACCACCTTTCCGACAAGGCACACCACATTCCTCATCGGTTTGATGGTTCCGTGTGTGGTTTTGGGGATAACGGGACAAGGTTCCAGTTGACTTTTGGAAGCTAGATTCACACAGAAGACCAAACACGAAACGCAAACATATGGAATACGTGTACAGCGAGGGGCCACAGGGAGGGGGCTACCCGTGAGCTTCGCGTTCAACAAGTGAAACAAACGAGATTACATATACTCGAGTTATGTGGTGGAAATCGGGTTAAAAATCGGGTGAGTTTGGCACGGGTCGGGTCAGCAATACATAATTGAGCTCGAATATTATGAAGTGAAAGGGAATTATTTCGGCGACGGTTATTCTAATGGATACTGAAATATGTTTTTCATAACAACCTCAATTTTTGATTTTTGGCAAACTTTATTCAACAATTTCCAGCGTAATAGTGCAGCTACTTTACAATAAATTGAAATTAATTCTATATTCAACATATTCAACGATTACCAAAACAATAAACTACAAGATTCGATATGAAATAATGTGAAATCGACTTTTACGCTCAAAACAAGAGTTGGTTATGTATCTCAATAATAAAATTGTTTTAATTTTGCCGTACATATCAACTCGAGAAACAATGATATTCATTTTTTTATTACTTCTTTTTTCCTTGAACGAAAACATCACGTCTACTAATGGGTGTGTTTTTAAGGTTTTGTTGATTTCAAATTTGCATAAAACACATGCTAAATCGTGAAATGGCCAAATTTTTTATATTTGGTAGTTAATTTCTAGGCATTTTACGTTTAAATATAGCTTGGGACATATGGCCGCCACGACTATTTATAACAAATGCCATTCTGGGGGTCCAATTTTCGACAACTTTTCAAACTTTTGAGTTTGTATTTCATCAATGGCATGTTGAATGTTGGTTTCTAAAGCATCAATCGTTGCTGGTTTATCCACCTATTATCCAAATTCTCGAAATAATGTTGTCATTAAAAATGTTTCAAATAAAGAGATAGCTTTTTGGTCAATTGGTTTCTCGTCAAAACATTTATTTTTCGTTAAAGGCCAACGTTTCGAAGGTTATACCTTCATCTTCAGGGCAACTGTAATTTTATGTATTATTTAGTCACACAATTTTTTTCACAAAATACAATAATTTTATAAAATATACTCACAACGACCACAAATATTTTTCGTCAAGTATGGTGTAACATTTATAATAGTTGGTTGAAAAACGGCTACTCTACACTAAAACACAAAAACGAGACATACGAATGCAATTTGTTTAGAAATTTCAATTCAAATTATTTGTTTTGCCAAGAACTTACACAAGCACTTCCCACGCACATCGACTTCGATTGAGCACTGAAATATTGCAAACAGCGAATATGGAAGACAGTAGAGCAAAAATTATAGTGAAACAGATGAGAAATCATTGATAGCGAAATCGGAGGCGAGATTGACAGTTAATGTGTGAGAGAGAGAGCAACAGACCGGAGTATACAGCATTCAAATTATGCGTGTCGGTCCTGAAGTTAATGGTTGAACTGTCAGTAAAAATATGGCACATTTCTAATATTTGTAAAGCATTAGTTCTTTTTTTTTTGATCGAGAATTCTGGTTTTGTTCAGATCAAAACTGTGTTCATTGTCGATCATATTACCATATTACCATTAATGCGATTTTTTAAACTCATCTATTTTGCTCTATATCTTTTCGGAAACCGACAATTTGATTTTTTTATATCTGGTCTGTTGCTCTCTCACACACATTAACTGTCAATCTCGCCTCCGATTTAGCTATCTATCATTTCTCGTCTGTTTCACTCTAATTTTTGCTCTACTGTCTTCCATATTCGCTGCTTGCAATATTTCAGTGGACAATAGAAGTCGATGTGCGTGTGAAGTGTTTGTGTAAGTTCTTGGCAAAACAAATAATTCGAATTGAAATTTTTAAACAAATTGCATTCGTATGTCTCGTTTTTGTGATTTAGTGTAGAGTAGCCGTTTTTCAACCAACTATTATAAATGTTACACCATACTTGACGAAAAATATTTGTAGTCGTTGTGAGTACATTTTGTAAAACTATTGTATTTTGTGAAAAAATTTCTGTGACTAAATAATACATAAAATTACAGTTGCCCTAAAGATGAAGGTATAACCTTCGAAACGTTAGCCTTTAACGAAAAATAAATGTTTTAACGAGAAACCAATTGACCAAAAAGCCATCTCTTTTTTTGAAACAACATTAACTGGTCGCACCCGCATTAAATAAAGTTAAAAATGCCCTTTCAAAAAGTCGATTATTTCGGTCACAGTATGACAAGTGGCACCAACCTGTTGAAACCACATTTTGTCCAGATCCATATCTTTAAGATATGTAAACAAAAATTCATTATCATGATTCTGTATCGATTTCCATTTCCACAGGATTATCTTTGCTCCAAATACGACGACTTTTCCTGTTGCGTCAAAAATGCGCCTCATCACTTAAGTGAAATTCGCGCTATATACAGTTTTAATTGAACACTAATTTTGAAAATAGATTTTCACGATTTGGAAACGTCTGGAGTTGACCTATTCATGATGATTTGACAAACAATACTGACTAGAGACGTCACTTTACACTGTCAAAACAACTTCCAGACAACAGAGTAAAACCTGTTTTAATCAGATATTCCTCGAAATGCTACAAGCTTAAAAAGTTTAGAAAAAAGTTTAGAATATTTCTGTTGCACATTTGTATTTAAGTTAGTGAAAATCTATTCAATCATATGTGAAAAGGTGAAGTGAGCTCCATTTCATCACATTTCATTACTATTGTCGGTACTTCCGGAACCGAAAACTGGATATCGGCTTTGTGACGTTCGACTCATTCAACCATAAATTAATTTAAGTTTACGTTTCGTCTTCGACTCATCAGTGCGTCAGCAGGTTATGCTGACGCAAACCCCCGGATCAACATAATCCGCTGAGCAGACGTAAAGTTAATGCTACTTGCAAGACACTTTTTTTGTACACAAGAAGTGTAACGTCTAAACTGACGTCTCGAACGAAACAAGTTTCGGCTTACTGGCCGTACAGATTGTGATAATTTGAAGGGGAAAAAGCTTGCTTTTACCCCCAAATTTATGCTAGGTGCACATAACCATTTTAAATTAAGTTTACGTTTCGTCTTCGACTCATCAGTGCGTCAGCAGATTATGCTGATTATGGATTATGTTGATCCGACTGATGGGTCGAAGACGAAACGTAAACTTAATTTAAAATGGTTATGTGCACCTAGCATAAATTTGGGGGTAAAAGCAAGCTTTTTCCCCTTCAAATTATCACAATCTGTACGGCCAGTAAGCCGAAACTTGTTTCGTTCGAGACGTCAGTTTAGACGTTACACTTCTTGTGTACAAAAAAAGTGTCTTGCAAGTAGCATTAACTTTACGTCTGCTCAGCGGATTATGTTGATCCGGGGGTTTGCGTCAGCATAATCTGCTGACGCACTGATGAGTCGAAGACGAAACGTAAACTTAATTTAAAATGGTTATGTGCACCTAGCATAAATTTGGGGGTAAAAGCAAGCTTTTTCCCCTTCAAATTATCATAAATTAATATTACCTACACATTTTTTTACGATTCTCTAAGACGATTTGAATTTTGGAAAAAAATTGTACCGGTAGTCGGACTTGGATAAAATTCAGCAAATCATTGATGGCACTGTCAATGGTTTATTTGGTTATAAACACTTTTGGTCTGCAAAATTGAGAAAATCACTAGCCAACATAAAGAGGTAGCTTATGAACAAAGTACTCTTGAAATTGACATTTTTACACTATCTACCCTACATCCGGAACCAGAGGTTTGAAATTGGATCGTTCTTATGGCATCTTAAGACCTACCATATCCGAAAAAGTGGGTGACAACCCTGTAATTCCAGAACTAGAAATCGGATCCAAATGAAGTTTCGGAACTTTGTATGGGACCATAAGACTTTTTATTTGAATCTAACTTAACAAACTTAGTTGAGAACTACTCCGTTAGGGGCGCTTTGAAAAGAGCATGAAATAATTCATATGTTTAAGATAGAGAAAACACATGAAATATCGCGAATATTTTAGTATCTGGAATCTTCTGGAACATTTTTTCGAGAGACTCAAAGTTTATAAACAAGTTAAAAGTATATTTCGGAACCACTATCAGATGGAGTTAGTGTGCTTACTATGGTACAAATTTCGATATCAAAATTATGCTGTAGTTCGAACGAAAACTAAAAGACTTAGAGCGACTTAGTTCTCTACAAAAATGTTCGGAATGAAGCGGTCTACATTACGAAAATCATATTAGGTCAAAAGTCACCCACTCAGTGGTGCTAGTATCTTTTTATTCACGAGCCCGCTGCGGAGGTCGTCAAATCTCGAATCGTGCTGCATCGTTTTATTTCAATTTTATGTTTAATTCAGGTATGACCTATCAATATTGATCCACATTACGCAGAAAACTTCAGCGATCCAAACACTCAAAATGGGAATGACAGTACTAGTCCGTTTAACCCCCTTTACCCCAATTTAATTTGTCAGTTGTATCTATAGGTGAACTTTCTTTCGCATTCCGATAGGAGGCTGATTGCAATTTATTTAAATCGATTGAGATTACGAAGAAAGCTCTAAAAATAGAGTACAAATAGGCTCAATGACCGGACGAATCTTGTTATACCATTTTACCCCAATTTATTTCATAAGTCGTACTTCTGGTTCAAAAAGAATACTTTTTAGGGCTTTCTCCGTAATATCAATCATTATTAATTAACTGCAATCAGCATTCTTTCGGTATGCGAAAGAAAGTTTAACCAGAAATACGACTTTTGAAATAAATTGGAGTAAAACGGGTTAAACAGGCAACTACTATCACTCCCGTTGTATTTCATTCGATCACAGATGTTGTGTACGTAATATGAACCGTTACTGATAAATCGTATTGGATCTGCTTTTGGATTGTAGATCATATTTCAACTGAACATTTTAACTTGAACTCGAATATTATAACTCGAATATTATAACAACTTTATTGCATTGTACTATGGTCCGAAACGGGAAATTAGCGTGACAAAAATATTTTCACTATTAAATATTAGTTTTTCGTAGTTTGTGTCTTCACAAAAGTTGTTTGCAATTAAATGGCGCTCCTTTTGATGAAAAAGGTACTAGGGGTGTCCTCATTTAGATTGAGATCTGAAATCTAACTTTCTTAATTGAACTCAAAAATGATTTTGTTGTACAATAAAGTTGTAGGAAATTTTATTTTGAGCAACTTTGTTGGAAAAACCACTTCTCTAGCTCTTTATTTAATCGAGTTCAATTTTCCCGAGTAAAAGTAGGGTGACTCCTGTAAAATCACTTGTTTCGTTCTAACTTTTTTTGTGAAACGTTCTACGAAAAAGTTATCTTCAGAAGAGTTGTTGAACTAATCATTGCGCACAATTTTGCTTAACCAAGCTATTTCATATGGGCTACCAGTAAAAAGTTACGATTGCTTTTTGATCAAAAACTAGTCAAGCTTTATATATCAATATTCATTAGATGCCAGATCGATAAAAATGTATCCTATTCGGTTCCTGAATGGTCATAATATAAGTAAAAATTTAAGAGAAAATTGGAAGGCTGTAGTTTTTGTGTGTCTCATTTCTCGAAAGGACAATGTATAGAATACGTGTAGAACTATTTCGATAGTATTATTTTGCTGAAGGAAGTATGTTGATACGTTAAGGCGTTTAAGAGTTATGTAATGTGTTTGAGTTTTTTAAAGGTATGTTTTTAAAACTAATTTAAATAAGTTAAAAAAATAACACCCTTCCAATTTGCTTTTAAAATTTTACTTATATTATGTCCTTCCAGGCATAGGATACAATTTTATCGATCTGGCATCTAATGAATATTGATATTTGAAGCTTGACTAGTTTTTGATTAAAAAATAATCATAACTTTTTACTAATAGTTCATATGAAAAAGCTTGGTTGATCAAAATTATGCGCAATGATTAGTACAACAACTCTTCTGAAGACAACTTGAATTTTCAGGAGCCACCCTACTCTTATTCGGGAAAATTGATGTAACTCGATCAAATGAAAAGCTAGAGAGGTGTTTTTTAGCAAAGTTGCTCAAAATAAAATTACCTACAACTTTATTCATTTTTGAGTTCAATTAGGAAAGTTAGATTTCAGATTTCAATCTAAATGAGGACCACCCTAGTAACATTTTTCATAAAAAGGAGCGCCATTTGATTACAAACAACTTTTGTAAAGACACCAACTACAAAAAAACTAATATTTAATAGTGAAAATATTTTTGTCACGTTAATTTCCCGTTTCGGACCACTGTGCAGTGCCATATGCATTGAACCACCAACCCGGGAGATTCTACGGGTAGGTTAGGTTAAGCTAAGTGTTGATATGTCATACGAATCGTTCATAGGTTATGTGCAAAAAAATGAGTGGCAAGAGAAAAGCAAATGTGGCATTGGCGTAGGCAAACTTGGACCGCGATTAAAGCTTGCGAAATCTATTTTATTTAATCGTTGTTTTGGGCATTTTCGAAAATTAAACCAACAGTTCAATTTGAATAGTGATTAAAATTTAGCGATTGTGAAGCAGACGATAAAATTTTTATTTCAACTGCGAATAATAACAACCATACTCTCCGGTATGATTGTTAAGGATGTATCACTTAAGTCGACTTAACTTAAACGTTTGCTCTGCGGTTCTTGTTGATCTGCTATGTTCGAATTGAAGTAACAGTCACTGATTAGTCGGCATGGTATGAACATCAGCCAACAGATTGACAAATGCATCTTATCCTGACAAGTTTCATTCAAACTTACCGAAACTTTCCTTCTCATTTTTGGCGTAACTCGAACCGTTACGTGGGATGATCACCGTGAGCAGCACACACAACACTTGAAACCACCGGAAACTGTTGGTAGTGCCGACGATTCCCTGTCGAACGACGTGAATAAAACACCCGAACCAACACTTCGACGTGGTTCCCCAGCTGATGAATGAAGCTTCTAGCAGACGCAAAGCAAGATGTCGCGGAACATCATTACCGGCGCGATTAATGGTCATTGTTGGTGAAGTGGGACATTTTTGTGATGCTCGCTGTCCGAATGCATTCTTCCGTGCCGGTCGGTGATGGTATCCTCATCGGTTTTGGCAAGTCTGGTTGTTGTTGTTGCTGTGGCTGGAACTTCTCCGCCGGTGGCTAGACAGTTCGTGGACAGGATCACAGTGCCGTTCGGTTGACATGACATGAAGTTAATCCACTGATGGATTTAATTAGTTGCTCTGGTTTCGTAAATATTTCTTTGGTGTTCCGTTGTTGGATTTATCTGTAGGAAAATAAAAGAAAAAATCAATGTAAAACTGGATCGAATTTTTCTTCTTGAAGTTACTACAGCTCTTAGAATACCGAAACCGTCTTGGCTTCTTCTTCAACAACCATCTTTGAATCTGGTTTTGAAAAAATATGCAAAAATATTACTGCGCCGCTTTGTATTAATTTTAGGATGAAACCAAATTTTGTGACATTGGTTTTGAAATCCCAAAACTTTTCCACGTTTGATCACGCATCAAAATTAAAGTCAAATAATTAGAATCTCTGAAACGACGAGCTGTTACATACATACACGCACATACACACACACACACGCACATACTGTGACAAGATCAAACACCTTCCGGCAAGACGAAAAAAGTTTTCGGTTCTCTTCGTCCGCATCAACCATCAAACCACTTTTGAAGCATCGAGACGTCAAAAAGTTTGCTATCTGTTACTCTGTTCAGAAGCACGACTTCACCTATGAACTATGGGGCACAGACAAACAGGCAGGACACTATAAGTACACCCAAACCTCCGTTCATGTACACTTTTTTATGTAATCTCCTTATACATAATACTTTTCACGAATCAAATCCCAAATACCGTATCGTTTTTTACGAGCCAAATCCCAAATTAACTTTTTTTTACAAACCTACTTCGTAAAAAGAGATTTTTGCATAAAATGAAAACGATTTCCGCGCCTTTAAAATCCCTTTTAAACCACAACATGGATATTATTGAAAAGGGTTCGAAGAGCAGATTCTGGAAATTGATATTCCTTAAAACCCCCTGCAGTATGGGTATTTTCGTAACAGGTTCGATCAATAGACGATAATTAATAGATCCAAGATGACGACTTCCGGTTTATAGAGATTTATTGAAAACTCCTAAAATTGGGTTACTTTTGGAACGAATTTGATTATTAGGTTCAAGAAAATAATCTTTGAGGTTGTTTAGAAATTCAAGATGGCGACTTCTGGGTCATCGATATTTTTTGGAACCCCCTTTCAATATGAATATATTTGGAACATGTTTGAAGAGCAGATGCCGAAAAACGATGTTTGAGCTGGGTTCGAAATTCAGTATGGTGATTTCCGGTTTATCGATATTCCTTAACAACCCTAACAATATGGATATTATATTCACATTATAAGAGATTTCAAGGATAATTATTAAACCGGAAGTCGCCATCTTGGATTCCGGATCGACCCCAAACATCGGTTTTCCGCTGTCTACTCATCAAATCCGTTTCGAAAATATCCATATTGTTAGGTTTTACGACATTCACTGCACAAACTTTTTGTACGAAGTAAGTTCCAAGTAACGTAAAATTTTTTTTACGAAATAACTTGATTAACGAGCCCCCGTTTATTTCGTAAATGGAGATTTCGGTGTAATTTATTCTAAAAATATACATATATATTCTTTTGAGACATAGGCTCTATCTACATTGTACATTGTATCCGACTAGTAAAAATTTTCCCGGAAGACCTAGCGTCATATACCATTTGACTCAGTTCGTCGAGTTGAACAATGGCTGTGTGTATATCCCTCATTTTTCTCAGCGGTAACTGGACCGATTTTCCCAAACTTGGCCTAAAATGTTTCATGGTCCTATGGACTGTCATTGAATTTCATCCAGATCCACCTTCGGTTGCGGAGCTACAGGGTGAAATGTGTTAAAAAGGCGGGTGGGTAATGTCAGAGACATAACCCGATTGACGTGAATACGAGTAACATTGCCTCGTATAAACTCATACTATCAACTCCAACAAACGACAAATACAAGTCAAAATTAAACTAAATAAAAGATATATAATAATAATAAGTTCAATGTCAAATATTATAACACACAACCAAAATAACGCAAATAATAGAAATAATTCTTCACAATAAAGCAGGCGCTATCCAATATAATAAACATTTAAACTAGAGATGTGTTACAAAGCAGTGGAAATATCTATGAAGAATATTATTCCTTGTATCTAGAACCTAGAATCGTGACCTCTACCATCAATATAATAACATACAATTTTGCCCCACCCGCCGTATTCCCCAGATGTCGCCCCTTCTGACTTCCACCTATTTTGTTCAATGGCACACGGCCTGGCAGATCAACATTTTCAATCCTTCGAAGAGTTGGAAAAATAGATTGATTCATGGATAGCGTCAAAAAAGGACTCCTTTTTTCGAGCCGGGATCCGAAAATTTCCGGAAAGATGGGGGAAAGTTGTCACTTTTAGGTGGCTTTAAACAAGCTTTTATCGTGTGAAATGTATTTACATTACATGTGGCTTTAATCAAATTTTGAATAATAATAATTGTTCATTTAGTACAGGGGCTCGATATAGACCTCTTGGGGTTGATTCTTTTTTGCGGTGGTCGACGTTAACTGACTATGGGGGTCGAAGAGGTCTAGAAATCTCGTCTACTATTGTTTAATATAAGTTGTCAATGGGGGTCTGAGGCCTGAGCTAATTTTAGTAAAGGGGTCCATGACTCAAAATAGTTTGGGAACCCCTGATCTAGTTGGTGAAAGTGATATGATCACTCAAATTTTTACTTTAAGCACCCTATCTCCGGATCAAGAATTTGGATCTAAATAAAAATCGGGTTGTTAGAATGGCAGCTGACAACCTCTAAATCTAAATTCTAAAATCTAGAATCTAAACTGATAAAAATCGGCTGAGCCATTTTCGAAAAAAAGTTACTGACATTATTTTAACCTTTTTGGTGCATATAACCCTGTCATTCCAAAACCGGAAGTCGGATCAAAATGAAATTCTGAAACTTTGTATGAGATCATAAAACCTTTTCTAGGAATCTAAGTAAAAAAGTTTTTCTTATGTAGGCATATTGTTTTATATAATGTAAATGATATTTTCGGAACGAATGATGAGGAAAAGGTTGTAGAAAAAGTGATGGTTTAATTAGTTTCAGAATTCAACACGGCGACTTCCGATTGCTCACTTTTCATTACAATCAAGTACAATGTGGGCTTTTTCGGAACGGGATTGATGAGTGGATGTAAGTAAAACGGTAGTAAAAATAATTTCAAAATCCAAGATGGCGACATCCTATTCATCGATAATTCTCGAAACCTGTTACGAAATGGATATTTTCGGAACGGGTTTAAAGAATAGTTGGGTCTCACGAGTAAACACTAGATAGAATGTTGGAAGCTAATCAACGTTGACAACTTCCGGTTTATACTAGTGATGGGCAATACGGCTCATTTCAATGAGCGGCTCTGAACCGAATGCTCTTTCGTAAGAGCCGGTTCAATTGAACGGCTCAGTGGCTCTTTTTCAATAAACGTCAATGTGGAGAAGCGGTTCGAGAGAGTGATTGTGAGAGACACGGAATAGCATGAGCGGTATGGGCGATCTAAAACTGTGTGTCACAACTAGAGGTGTCCGTGTGCGAGGAAGAGGTATATTGAAATAAATTAGTTGAAATTCCATTTGGAAAAAATCTATTTTTCTTCTCCTATTACGACAGAATTCTTTGAAAATTCACTGCTGAATGAATGTTCCTATGTATTTTTGACAGCTTCATTAGAAAACATCATCGTTTAATCAACAACGCAATCAAATTTGGGCGTACACAGACACAAATTGATTGAAGGCAAATTCTTTTAATTTACCGAAAACCGCCATCTTGGATATTAAAACTTCAAACGTCAAAAACCGCTCCCCTGCATCTAGTCATCAAATCTCGTTCCCAGTTTGCTTTCACATCTCATTCAAGTCAGTCGATAAAACAAAACCGCTTACGTTCGAAACGACAGGAACCAGGTACAGTATTGTGTAGTGAATAATAAACGACCTCGAAATGAGTGAACCAAACGAACAAAAGCTACCGTCGCTACGAAAGAATACAATTATTGTTGACATCAGGCAGTGCAAAATTCGACCTTCGATATGAGAACTTGAAGGTTTGCTTAAAAAGCAAATGCATATTGATATTAAACGTGTGCATTTACTTCAATGCAATAGGACAATTAATATTGTTTATATCCAGTTCTATAAAGAGTTGGATACAATTCAATTCGCTAAAGACAATAGTAATGTGCACTATGTGGAGCATGAAAATATCGAGTACAACATTCCAGTATACATGGAAGATAGTGCTATAGAAGTGCATGTGCATGATCTCTCATCAAGCGTCATCGATCCTTGTATTCGCAAAACTATGTCCCAGTACGGAGAGATTCTCTCCATCGAAAAACAAAAGTGGAAGAACTTTTTCACAGGTATCCTAAATGGCGTACGTTTGGTACGCATGCGCTTGAAGAGGCCTGTACCTTCTTATGTGATTTTCCGTCAGGATACAAGAATTCTGTACAAATCACTTGTTACCTATGACAACCAGATGGTCACATGTCAATATTTCCAAAAAGCTGTTCACTATGGTAAGCCATGTGGAAAACTGGACAAGAAGACGTCAGCACTAAAGGACAACAGCGCTCCCTCCACACCAACCCCAAAAAAAATCCCAGTCCGTGGGAGACAGCCATCAACAGCTATGAAGGTTGCTCTTCAGCGAAACCAGTTGTTCCATGTGCAGAACAAGGTACGCCAGCAATAACAATCGTTCCGCCAACAACGGTGACACCGAACCAATGGACGGGAGCGTGAATAGCGAACCACTGCTTCCCCTCATTTGTTGGGAAGCAATGGAAACGCCTCTCAGCCGAGAAAGAAGATGACAACGAGATCCAGCAATAAAAAAAATGATTTTCTTTTTTTTTGTTATACGGTCACGTTAACAGATCGGCTGAATAGTTCGTATCGTTTCTATGAGAGGTCGCCACTAGAATTAAATCAATACCATTTTCAGTTAGTACCAACCTTCAAAAGATACGTGTATAAATTTGACAGCTGTCTGACTATTAGTTTGTGAGATATTGCATTTTGAGTGAAGCTACTTTTGTTATTGTGAAAAAAAATGGAACAAAAGGAATTTCGTGTGTTGATGAAACACTACTTTTTGATGAAAAAAAGTGCCGCCGATACCAAAAAATGGCTTGATGAGTGTTATCCAGACTCTGCACCGGGCGAAGCAACAATTCGTAAGTGGTTTGCAAAATTTCGTACTGGTCATATGAGCACCGAAGACGATGAACGCAGTGGACGTCCAAAAGAGGCTGTTACCGATGAAAACGTGAAAAAAATTCACAAAATGATTTTCAATGACCGTAAAGTGAAGTTGATCGAGATAGCTGACACTCTAAAGATATCAAAGGAACGTGTTGGACATATTATTCACGAATATTTGGATATGAGAAAGCTTTGTGCAAAATGGGTGCCGCGTGAGCTCACAATCGATCAAAAACAACAACGAATTGATGATTCTGAGCAGTGTTTGGAGCTGTTATATCGAAATGAAACCGATTTTTTCGTCGATATATAACAATGGACGAAACATGGCTCCATCACTTCACTCCGGAGTCCAATCGACAATCAGCTGAGTGGACTGCACGCGATGAACCGAACCCAAAGCGTGGAAAGACTCAACAATCGGCCGGTAAGGTTATGGCGTCTGTATTTTGGGATTCGCATGGTATAATTTTCATCGACTACCTTGAAAAGGGAAAAACCATCAACAGTGACTATTATATAGCGTTATTAGAGCGTTTGAAGGACGTAATTTAAAAAAAAACGGCCTCATTTGAAGAAGAAAAAAGTTTTGTTTCATCAAGACAATGCACCGTGTCACAAGTCGATGAAAACCATGCTGAAATTGAACGAATTGGGCTTCGAATTGCTCCCTCATCCACCGTATTCTCCAGATTTGGCCCCCAGTGACTTTTTCCTGTTCTCAGACCTCAAGAGGTCTCAATGCTCGCTGGTAAAAAATTTAGAAGCAATGAAGAGGTAATCGCTGAAACTGAGGCCTATTTTGAGGCAAAGGACAAATCGTACTACAAAAATGGTATCGAAAAGTTGGAAGATCGCTATAATCGCTGTATCGTCTCTGATGGCAATTATGTTGAATAATAAAAACGAATTTTGGTAAAAAAATGTGTGTTTCTAAACGAGTTTAATGAATAAAAAAAAATCTCGTTCACAATATACCCACATTGTAATGGTTTGTAACGATTATCGATGAACCGGAAATCGCCATGATGGAATTTGAAAGGACTTTAAGCATCGTTTTTCAACATTTACTTATCAAACCTGTTCCGAAAATAACCATATTGTGAAGGTTTGTAACGAATATCGCAATACCGGATGATGCCATCTTGATTTTTTTTCAATAAAAGATATTTTGTTCAGGCCGATTGAGATGAGTTTTTAGCTAATTTTTTTTTTTGTATTGGATCTCGTTGTCACTCTTTTTCTAGGGGGAGAGGAGCTTCCATTAACCTCCTGCGAGGATTGAGGCGCAGTTTGTTCGTGTTTTGTCTCGTCATCCATTGCCGTGATATTGTTGTTGATTTCGTTTCTAGTTGCTGTAGATGCGCCTACATTGGCAATATTGACATGTTGCCATCTGATTGTCATAGGTAACAAGTGATATGCACGGGATTCTTGTATCCTGACCGAAAGTTACATAAAAAAGTATAGGCCTTTTCAAGCGCATGTGTAACAAACGTACGCCATTTAGAATACAGAGGAAAAAGTTCTTCAACTATTCTTTTTCGATAGAGAGAATCTCTCTGTATTGGGACATAGTTTTACGAATATAAGGATCGACGACGCTTGAGGGAAGATCATGCACACGCACTTCTATAGCACTATCTTCCATATATACTGGAATGTTGTACTTAATGTTCTCGTGCTCCACATAATGCACATTATTATTGTCTTTTGCGAATTGAATTGCATCTAACTCTTTATAAAACTGGATGTAAACAACATTATTCGTCTTATTGCACTGAAGTAAATGCACACGTTTAATGTCAAGATGCATTTGCTCTTTAAGCAAAACTTTAAGTTGTCGTATCGAAGGTCGAATTTTGCACTGCCTGAAGTCAACAATAAATGTATTCTTTTGTACCGGCGGTAGCTTTTGTTCGTTTGGGTCACTTGTTTTCGAGGTAGTTTTATTGTTCACTACACAATACTGTACTTGGTTTTTTTCGTCCCGAACGTAAGCGGTTTTGTTTTATCGACTGACTTGAGATGTGAAAGCGAACTTATACCATCTTGATGTTTGAAACGATTTCAACTATTTTTTTTTGGCATTGTTGCTATAAATCTGTTCCCAGAATATACAACACGTATGTTGTTAGAGCATATGCTTCTATGTTATGCGGAAACTCTTTTTTATTACGAAGTCGGTTCTTAAAAAAAGTTTTCGTTATTTTGAATTGACAACGTAAAAATAGTTTGAGTAAAAAGTTTTACGTAAACGGAGGTTTGGGTTTGGGTGTTTTCGTGATAACCAAAGCTAGTTCCGTTTCCAACGTAATTGGAACGAGGTAAAACTCTGTTTTCAGTTTTTGTAATTAGACGTCATTCGTAATTTGTCCTACAACGACAGATGTTAACGTTTTTGTTTTTCATGTATTACTGATTTTTTCTGGAAAAAGAAAATTAATCCAATTTGAGTGCTCTGTATGTTTGTCTGTGATGTGGGTCTTATTGGAGGAGCAGCAGGAGCGAGAAATAGCGGTGAGTGCTTCATTTTGAACGTTTCGATATTCGAGCACCATCCAATGGAAAAAACGACTAACTTTCCTTCCGTTTGTAGAGTTTCCACCACCGATCCAACCGAACAAGGATGACTGGACGTTGTGGCGTTGTTTTTGTGAGCTAAAATCTGGAACGCTGCCTTTTCTCAGTTGCCGCGTGTAAGTTCAAGACTCCAGGCCTAAATACACGACGAGTGCCTATTCATCGAAAACATGTTCAAGAATTTTTTTTTCCTTCTGCTCATCCATCACAATGTCAATTGGTTTGTTCTAATCCATCTCGTTCCAACCAAACACAAAGTTGTAGCATACAAATGAAGCTGGGAAGCGTAGATGTTTGTCTGATGCCTCGAGCTATTAACGGAGCGAAGGGAAAACATTCCCGGTAACTCCAGTCATCCCCGCTCTCGCTGTAGACACCCCGAACAAAGAAATGTAGTTAGTCAATTGGGTTCATCATGGCATGGAATGAGTCAAAAACCTTATTGAGTTTATTTGTTCTCCTGAATACTTCAAAAAGTTTTATTTCACAAGTGCTATTCCCGGAGCTTAGCACGTTTGCTAGTGGGCGTGGGTGCCGTATGTGCCAGGTGCATTACCAATGTGGAACGTGCTTTTGGACACCAACACAGTTTTCGGTACTGACCGACCGGAGAAAATCACGTTCGTACCGCAGTAATTATGATTTAACAGTTGCTGGTTTGGCTACTCAGTTATGCAACGTTCTTTCTGCTCGAGTCATACATTTTGTATTCACTATAAATTATTCAATTTCATATGATCCGATATGGATCAAGTTCTGTAACTCAAGTTTTGCAATAATTTCTACATTTTCTATGATCGGGTGTCGTTTTTGGCTATTCAATAGGGGGAAAACTTTTGCGGTCAATTGTCCTTCTGATACCGGTTGGTTGCCGAAAGTGTTCTTCTTGTAGGCGGTGGAAGTTATTCTTGCGACATATTGACGAAGGTCGACTTAAATGCTTTTGGGTTTGCTTGACACATAGTCATTGTGGATGAGAAACTTTTCTTGTTGGCAACTTTTTCGAAGTGGAGCTCTTTTGCCACATTGTTTGCTGTTTAATATTTATAGTGATTTATTTGTTCTGAACTACATTCGATATCGCAACAATATTTACTTACAACCTCAATATTTTTGTTGCGAGAAAATCATCGCTATTCTTTTTAGTTCCTGTTCCAAGATCGGATCCTTTTTCTTTATTGGGTTTAATGCGATGGCATGCCGATAGCACGTAAGAGAGTATCACCCTTCGAAGAAACTCTGTGATTTCACGTCTTATAAGATGCACATAAATGAAGCGTAGAAGTTCACGCAAATTTACTTGCAAGGACATGTACCATTGGAAAATTCCATGATCATTTATTTTGCCCAAGTTGGGGCTAAGTGCCCTTACCATTTTTCATTAGTTTTGTTTTGTCATGTCTCGAGCAGGGCTGAACCAATTTCTCCTAGAAAGCCACCTTTCAGGCGTTGACTTAACGTTGATTGGTCGAATGGCTGACATTTCCAGTCATTGGAATAAGTGAAGTAACCGACAATTCGCACTTTTCATATCCGTTGAATTCACTCGTATTTTTGTTGCTTATATTTGCGCTTTCGGGAATGTTACCGAATAAACATAATTCGGTGAACTATTCGAATCATTCTGGAAATAATTGAACTTATCGAAAGTTCACAAATTTTCAACAAACAAGTTAACTCTGACCCTAGTGATGTTGGGAAAGTTCCAGTTCAAATTTCTGTATATATGAGCAAAAAAATTGAAGAGATATTCTATAGATTTTTATAACAGATTTATTTACAATCGGTATATCTATAAACATTTCTGCAGATCTGAAATCGCTGAGTGTAGGAGAGGAGGATGAATAAACCAACATTAGAAAAAACATAGCTATAAGGTGTAAGGTTATTCCTTGAGAGTTTTAAAATTGTCGATTTGCATTTTTTAGAGAACTGTCTTTGAGTTCATCTAGATCAGCAAGTGTCTGTGTGTGCTTATGTGACAAACGAAGCGATCGTTCCCGTGAGTAAAAGTTTGTTTATTTATTTATTTATTTATTTAGGACACGGAAAGACCGAAATCAGCATTTTGGCGATAAAGTTAGTTGATTTTCTGATTTTAGTTAGTTATTTTTTGAGACAACTAAAAAAATCTTACTCTTGCTAATTTAGATTTTTTAATTCTAATTCCCTTAATAATAATAATAAAATATTTGTTGAAATGGTTATTTTTTTAGTTGAATTCACCAATTAAACGTGCTGTCATTTCTTAGCTAAGGCACGCTTCATATCCATTCAATTAATTTTTTAGTTGAATTAGAGAAATAAAACGTTGTTTTCAACCAACATAAATGGTTGAATTGGTTTCTGCCATTTGCAGCTATATGGCGCTCTGTCACCAAAAAAACGTTAACACCGTAATGACTACTAGCCACTAACGATGGCACACGACTACCGAAAAAAATTTCAGTCACGATTATCTTTTCTATATTGGCAGGTATAAATACGATGTTGTATTGGAGAAAAAGAAATAAGCGAAACATAAACTTCTTTTTGAAAATTTTTCTTCTCAATTGCTGTTTTGTTCATTCGACTTCGCGAAATTGACTATCTCACTGAAAACTTTGAGCACTCGGAAACAAAAACCGAATACAAGTAGTACACCGGACAGCGTAGTCGAGAAGGTTGGAAGATACAAAAAACATCATTTGACATATACAATTAGAGTGCAATATTCGAAACTCACTTCACTGTTCCCCGTGAAAACATTATTACGCACAATCGCTTTAAATGCGCACAAATTCTGAATAAATACACTTTCCACTAACAGTTTACGTCATTTTTACATATCGGTTTAGAAATTTATATATATATATATATATATATATATATATATATATATATATATATATATATATATATATATATATATATATATATATATATATATATATATATATATATATATATATATATATATATATATATATATATATATCGTAACACATGCGAAAAACATCTAAACAATTTGCAAGCAGTTTCAACAAGACTGTCCTTTTTAGCTTTTAATGGATTGTTTTGCTTTGACACTTCTCATGAGTTTTTAGCTAATAAACTTGTTAATAAAACCCATTTCATTTTTGTTTTCTTTGTCCTGTCCTTCAGTAATGATGGTGATAGATAAATAGAAACAAATTTTCTGATTTTAATAACAAAATTTGTTGTCAATGAGAATTTCGTACTGGATTGAAATATTGCTGGTTTGTGTCCAGAATATTCGCCAACTAAACACATTCTCTAAAATAAAGAGTTCTTTTCAGCAAAGTAAATTCTCAATTTTAACTAATTTTATAGTTATTTTGCAAATTTTGTTGTTAAAATCAACTAATTCAAAAACAGTAATACGAATTAGGCGCAGAGCTAATTTCGGTCGTTCCGTGGAGCAAGGGAAAAGCCCGCTGGAGCTGAGAATTTTGTTCTCCTTCTCCAGCAGGCATAAAACCTTCTTATCTTTTTATCCACAGATAACATTTGTTCAAATGATACATAACGAAATCTTAAATTGTCCTTATTTAAATTACAAAGCTTACTAACAACTATTGATATCGTCTAAATATCCTCATAAACCTAGCTGGAAAGGATTCGGAGAAAACGGGTTTTAATAGCGTTACGAGATAAATTTAAATCAAATTCATCAAAGCAAGTATTGAATACGCGACATATACTCGAAAACGGTTCATTAAAGCCATAGTTAGTTCTAGCACGAGAAATTCTGAGAAAGGGATTAAACCGCAAATTACGCCGATGAATGTCAAAACTTAGCTGTTGTAGGTGATCTGCACAATCCATTCGAGATTGGATGAGGTCCGCGACGAAAATAGCTTTCAGTGTATCACGGCGGACAGATAGAAAATCAAGGTATACGAACCTACATCGATTTTCGTAGATTGGAAGATTCAATGGATCTCTCCAGGGCAGGCGACGCAAAGCAAAACGAATGAACTTGCGCTGGACAGTTTCAATGCGTAGCTTATCAGTTTGATAATATGGTGCCCAAACAACAACAGCATACTCCAGTGTAGAGCGAACTAGAGCGCAATATAACCATTTCAGGCAGTATATGTTATTGAAATTGTTTGAGATGCGAAAGATGAAACCTAGCCTCTTGAATGCCTTAGACAGGGTATATTCTATGTGATATTTGAAACTAAGTTTTGAATCCAATAACACACCTAGATCCTTAATTGATGTCTCCTGTTTTAGTACAGCTTGCGAAATAGTGTAATCATACGTGATCGTGGTTCGTTTACGAGAGAAGGAGATAACAGAGCATTTAGAGGCGTTTAAAACCATTCTGTTGACGTTGCACCAGTTAGAAAGTACATCCAACTGTGACTGCAAGAAATTTGAGTCTTTCAGATCTTTGATGAGATGAAACAGCTTGAAATCGTCGGCGAATGATAGCTTCATACATTGCAATGCGAAATTCAGAGCATTTAGATAAAGCAGAAATATGAATGGTCCTAGATGGCTTCCCTGAGGAACGCCAGAGCTCACGATGAATGATGTAGTAACGCAGTCGTCAATTTTCACGGTCATACTACGACCAGTCAGATATGATTCCATCCAATTGAGAAAGGGGCCGCTAAATCCAAGCCTGTCGAGCTTTGCAATTGCAATTTGAAGGTTAGTCTTATCGAATGCAGCAGTGAAATCTGTATAGATGGCATCAACTTGATGTTGCGCTTGCATAGATCGAATGATATATGATGTACATAGAACAAGACTTGTAGACGTAGACCGTTTAGGCAAGGTTCCTCCAAAATCGTTCTCTTTTGGTTTTGAAAAATAATTTGAAATCAAACTGTTTGCTAATAAGAGTAGGTGTATTAAGCTACTTAATTTTTTTAAAATTTTTCTTCAATATGGCGGCTCTGAAAATAGCTGCTCGAATTTGTCCGAATTGTTGATGGGTGTCATCATTCCTTGGAAACAAATCATCTTAAAACAAAAATCAAAACAGTTTCGACCCTTTTTGCACTTGTAATTAGTTATAACTTTTTTAAAATTTTAAATAGTATGTTTGAAGTCGAGTGACACCCAGTTGAAAAATGTGGTTTTGAGAAAAAAAACCACCTAAGTGCTAGACTGGTCGCATTCAGCACCTAGACGCGCATCTTGCTCCCTTTTCTCTACTAACTTCTTAGTCTGGCGTACCTTCGGGATCACTTCGATATCATTTCTAGGAGTATTAAGTCACATAAGTAAAGTGTAACCACGATTTCATCCTTTCATAAAAAAAAAAAACGTTTCTGTCGCAACGATGACCTCAATAATGTCTTTCCAGTAAACTTATATGTTAAATCTGAGAATAAAATTTGATGCTGGGGGTTAAATCTGACGAATATGGTGGATGCGATAACAATTAATATTTCAGTTCAGGGAATTTAGTCATCGTAACCGACATTTTCAACCTAGACCCGGAAGGCCGAGTGTCATATACCATTGGACTGAGCTCGACGAACTTAGCAAATGGCATAATGGAAACCGGATGAAATTTAAGTTACTCCTTCACGAATTTTCGAACTTTTGATCGAACGCTCTTCATCAAGTTCCGGAAAAGTGTTGCATCGCATTTTTTAGACGCTTGAGCCTAACTTTTTTGAACTCCTGCATGTTCCCAGCTGCCTTACCAGTCTTCTTGAGGACCCTCTTCACGATTGCAAAGTAATATTCGATGGGTCGAAGTTGAGGGCAATTTGGCGGATTGATATTTTTCTCAACGAATTTTATACCCTTTTCCGCAAGCCTATTGAGAGTGGTTTTGGCATAGTGAGCTGATGCTAAATCCAGCCAAAACAGTGGAGGTGCTTCTTATATAAGGACAGCAATCTCTTCTGGAGACACTCAGATCGATGGATTTCTGCATTTATAGTTCCGGTAGTGTAAAAAATGGTTGACTTCAAACCACAGGAACATATTGCTTGCCATACCCGAACCTTTCGACCGAGTTTCTCCACTTGAATCGACCTGGCCGCATCGCTTACATCCTCTCCAACGACGACAGCAATGTATTGTGGACCTGGAAGGGTTTTCGAGTCCTCCTTTACATAAGTCTCATCGTCCATCAAAACGCATGCATACGGACACTGCAAAAGACGCGAATACAATTTCCGGGCCCTTGTTTCTGCTCGCTTCTTCTGTTCTACACTTTGTTTCGAGATTTTCTGCTTCTTGTAGGTCTTCAGGTGATTTCGCCTCTTGATACACTGGATCATTCCGACACTCGTTCCTGCTTTTTCGGCCAAATCACGTATTGACATTGGTTTGTTCTTCATGATTAGAGATATACCACTTTCTGGTCCAGTTTCGAGTTGGAAGAACCGGGTTTTCTGCCTCTTCTTGGTACCACGATCAAAGAATAGTGTTCCCCAAACATATTAACGATGGTTTTAATACTGGCATGATAAATTCTAAACCCCTTCGCAAATTTTCGCATAGTAATACCCTTCTCACTAAACCATGTGTCCATTTTAATTTTCAATTCCTTTTTAATACGTGACATTTTGAAAACGCAAAATTTCAACCGCACAAACAAATAAACAAAGGAAAGCTGTCAGCCAAACCCACAGCATGCTGTGATCTGAGCATAAAAAAACTTCACAAATACATGCGTACAACTCAAATGTATGTGGATAGCTTATTTTCGATACACTCCTTAGATTATTTTCGATACACTCCTTAGATTCTGGAAATCACCAATTCGTTCGGTCATGTTCCGGAGCCCGTGCACCATTAAATTAAAAAAAGTAAGTATGCACCAAAAAATGGAAATAATATTTTGCACAGAGATGTCTGAATCGATTTTTTTAATTTCATTTGGATCCGACTTCCTGTTCCGGTGTTACTGTGAAATGGGAGCGGGTCATATCGCCGAAAGCCATTTCGCCGAAAGTCGTTTCGCCGAATGCCATTTCGCCGAAAGTCGTTTCGCCGAATAGGTCATTTCGCCTAAAGTCGTTTCGCCGAAAGGGTCAATCCGCCGAAAGGGTCATCTCGCCGAAAGGGTGATTTTGCCGAAAGGGTAATTTCGCCGTAAGGGTCATATCTGCTGCATGTTATGACTTCTGTATAACTGATGTGGCGCAGCCACATAACCGAAGCCAAGATTGCTGAGTCGGCCGCCACATAACCGAAGCCAGCTGTGTCAGCCGCCGACCCGCCGTCAGAAGTGGCGGCCTCTTGCATGCAAACCTGTAACCGCCTCGTTTGCCCGGTCTGCTCAAAGCTAGGCTTCTTTGCTTTAGTTAGGTCCGAACGAGCGGTAGCGAGGTCGGACAGCACATGAACTAAAACGATGTGGCGTAGCCGCATTAGTATTTTATCATTTTCACTTAATAAACGGAAAATACCACCTGGTAGATACACCTATGCAATTGCTTTGATGCTTACTAGCTAATAGTCAACAAGTTTTCTTGGGAACAACTTTTTGAGATTCATGAATGAATCTTTATTCAAGAGTACAACAGTCAATCATTATTCAAGAAGTACAATGGTAGGTTAACAAAACGGGCGTTAACGCTATCATCTTTTGGTTGTCTTTAATTTAAATCAATCCTAAATTACGATTTCAAGACGATTTCAGGATTCGGCGAAATGGCCTTTTCAACGAAATGGCCTTTTCAACGAAATGGCTTTCGGCGAAATGTCATTCGGCGAAATAACCTTTTCGGCGAAATGACTTTCGGCGAAACGACTTTCGGCGAAATGGCTTTCGGCGAAATGACCCTGATCTCTGTGAAATATGTGCAAATTAATGGAAAATGTGCACTTAGTTTTGATTTTTCGGATGGTTAAACCGATTTCTACAAACTAAGATTCGAATGAAAGATCGCAAAGTTCTTCAAAAGTTTCTTAAATATTTGATCCAGATCCGACGTCTTATTCTGGAACTACCTATGGAAACAGAGGCTTATTTTGGCCCACTTTTTAAAAATATCCACCAAATGTTGTATTATCTTTGAAAAACCCTTCCACAATAGGTAATTTAATGTGATTAGCTTCAAATTGATGCAACATGGATTACTTAACTTCAACTAAATCCATAAAGTTTGTTAGGTGGTCCAAAATGTATAAAGTGTCCAAAACACCTCTGTTACCCTATAGGACGGTAAATAATTTTCAATTTAATGAGTAGTTTTTTTTACAAGCAATGGCGAAAACAGGTGCAAAACGCAAACTGTGGCTGATAAATGCTTCTTGTTTGCAAAACTTGCTTAACCAGAAGAGCCTGGTCCCACGGTTCCTGTTCCGGAAGCATCGAAAGTAGTGAAGAAAAATTTCAAAAGATAAACTCAATTCGATTTCTCAGCAATGGCTGAACCTATTTTCACAAAGCTTGATTTAAACGAAAGCTCTCATTATTTTAACAGGTACTGTTCAATTTTATCCAGATCCAACTTCCGGTTCCATAATTACGGCGCGATGAGTGTGAAAACTTTCAAACCGTCATAATAAGTGACGATGCAAAGCCGGTACGTGCTGGTACGGACGAAAGAAAACACAATGGGGCACAAGAACGATGCGTGCGGTACTGAGCGAGCATGAGCACGAGTTTCTAACCGTGTTGAAGAAACCAGAACCACTATGGTGGCTATGAACGTCTGTTACCGTTGCTTGAATTTCATTGAACATGGTGCTCGGTTGAAAAAAAGCATAGCCACTTCACAGGAAGTGTGGGTGAATGATAAATAAAACTTCAATGGACTAAGGTTTATTCCGAAATAAATACAACGTAATTTCATGCTTCGCGATGTGTCTGAAATAATGCGTGCTGTGATTAATAGTAATTATTATGATACTAATGACAATATTAAACAATTAATAATAGCTACAACGCTGCGACTGCTGTATGTTTCGGACATATATAATCGTGCACTCCTGTTACTTCTATAAATCAAATTCATCATAATAGCGTTTTTGTTAGTTAATAGGTTTATATTGTACAAACAATCATTTTATTAGAAAAGTCTCCATGTCATGTCTCCATGACTTTCAATCAAAGAATTGTGATGAAATCGAATACAATGTCTATAAAAAGGATAAAACTCTTGGAAACTAATCAGTTAATTCATCTAGCTTGGGGATCTTGTTAGTTGATGCCCTGAGAAACTCTCCTTGGCTACGCTGGTCCCCGATTCCTGATACATGAAGCACCCAAGAAATAGTCGTTTTTTGAAACTAGAAAGCACAAATAACCTCATTTTTCTGTATAATTTGAAAGCCAAGCTAAGCGTTTTTATTTTGATATACAGTCTTGTTCATTGAAAAAATCAAAGAATTCCAATTTATTTTTGATTCGATTGAAGTCAATTTTATAGTAGGCTATTGATTTACACGTCGTGTAAATTTCATTTAATTTTGTTTGAGTATAATTTTCATGACCCAATCGGTGTTTACGAAATTCAATTCTAATAGAAAGTCTTTTTGAATACTATTGAATTGTATTTCGTTTCGACATTCGGACTCGGAGAGACAGGCAGATTAGTAGGGGAGACCGGGGTTAAACCGGACACTTTTCGGAAATTAAAAAATTACTATTTGTAACTAGATTTTTACTAGAGAGTTATCTCTACCGGTGTGTAGTTTTAACCTTCAGCTACGAGTCCCATTTTGAGATTTGGAAAATTATGCATTAGTTTTCGTACCCAATCGTGATGAAGTTTCTAATCCAAACTCCAAAATTTCAGTAATTGCGGGGCTAAACTGGACCACCTATGAAAAAAATGAATGCAGTAAGGCGCCAAATCTCAAGGAAGTTCAAATAAATTGTCTGTTGGTATCAACCTTTAGTGAGACATAATTCTGCTTGCCGAAAATATAAGTACTGTATTGAAACTTGACGCCATGCTGCACTAAATAATTTATGCAGAAGCTGAGTCTTTCTTGTAGACGATATGATTGTTTCGCTACATGTAATGAACCTTCTGCTAGTAAATCTGGTGACTTAATATGGTATAAAAAATGGATATCAATATTCAGGTATGATTCGAGCATTGGTTAAAAATTTTATGTCGAAAATTATGTGTCCAGTTCAGCCTCAATAATCACCGGATTTTACACAGAAATCCAATATACCCAAAATATCGAACAATAAAAAAATTTAGTCGAAAAAGTGCAAGTTTTAGCATGAATACGATTGACGTCAAATTTACTCAGTGTCATCCAGCTAGCGGACGTCGGCCTGTCACATGGAAGCTCGTTTACGAAGTCAAACCATAAATCGAAATAGTTGTTGGTTTAGAAGACATTCAAGCTGTCCGGTTTAGCCACGATCTCCCCTACAGAAAAAAATATGAGGGCAATATTGAACTAAAAATTGTTTTAATTTATGAGTCTTGAAAATTCACGACTACAGAAAAATTCTGTTCAACAGGACATTATTCATAATTGGATTAATGATTTCTATTCAGTGGCGTATCTAGAGGGGGGGCGGGTACAACGTTTTTAGGAGGGCGGTAAACCAATCCTCGGGATCATGGATTTTTTTTGCTCGTCCAAGTCAACTTTACGGAGATGGAGTTAAACATTTTTTTGCTCACTAAACCAACGATGGGGGCGGCAAATCTTATTTGCCCCCTGTTTCTAAAGGGTGATTTTTTAAGAGCTTGAGAACTTTTTTAAACAATAAAACGCATAAAATTTGCAAAATCTCATCGGTTCTTTATTTTAAACGTTAGATTGGTACATGACATTTACTTTTTGAAGATAATTTCATTTAAATGTTGACCGCGGCTGCGTCTTAGGTGGTCCATTCGGAAAATCCGCTTTTTTATCGACAAATTTTGTTCAGCGATGAGGCTCATTTCTGGTTGAATGGCTACGTAAATAAGCAAAATTGCCGCATTTGGAGTGAAGAGCAACCAGAAGCCGTTCAAGAACTGCCCATGCATCCCGAAAAATGCACTGTTTGGTGTGGTTTGTACGCTGGTGGAATCATTGGACCGTATTTTTTCAAAGATGCTGTTGGACGCAACGTTACAGTGAATGGCGATCGCTATCGTTCGATGCTAACAAACTTTTTGTTGCCAAAAATGGAAGAACTGAACTTGGTTGACATGTGGTTTCAACAAGATGGCGCTACATGCCACACAGCTCGCGATTCTATGGCCATTTTGAGGGAAAACTTCGGAGAACAATTCATCTCAAGAAATGGACCGGTAAGTTGGCCACCAAGATCATGCGATTTGACGCCTTTAGACTATTTTTTGTGGGGCTACGTCAAGTCTAAAGTCTACAGAAATAAGCCAGTAACTATTCCAGCTTTGGAAGACAACATTTCCGAAGAAATTCGGGCTATTCCGGCCGAAATGCTCGAAAAAGTTGCCCAAAATTGGACTTTCCGAATGGACCACCTAAGACGCAGCCGCGGTCAACATTTAAATGAAATTATCTTCAAAAAGTAAATGTCATGTACCAATCTAACGTTTAAAATAAAGAACCGATGAGATTTTGCAAATTTTATGCGTTTTATTGTTTAAAAAAGTTCTCAAGCTCTTAAAAAATCACCCTTTATCTAATCGCAACGATTTGAGTACTGGAATGTATCATGATTTTCGTTTGTACTATACTACATACAATAATCATGAATTCCGAGCAATTAGAGTCATGCGAATAAAGGCCTCCTACTATAGCAGGTAATTATTTCAGAGTAGGAATCCGAAAAATAAATATCATCTGAATAAATTTACTGCTGAATAAAGCAAACCATGAATAATTCGCCTTGATTAAATAGTAAATTTCCTCTGCCTCTCCAACGGTCACAAATTCCACAACTGTAATTCATTACGATGCAAACTACAACTTGAATAACCAATAAATACTACCATTCGTTCCATTCGTCTAACTCAATTCAATATTTATTGACATCTTTTTTTTCTCATTGCACCTGGTGCGCGGCCCCGTTGAAAAATTTGATGGAGCAAAAATTAACCCCGCTCCTCGGAACCGCGCAACCATATTCCACAGGGAAGCACGGAGGTGTGAAGCCAACTTTGGATTGAACATTGGATATTTCAATTCGATGTTGATTCGCGGTAGCAAACTAGCCCACCGAACAAAAAGGCGGACGGATGTTGATTTATTGGCCACGATAATTGGTTTCGCTGACGTAAGCCGCAACTGCCAGCAGATGTCTGGTTCGGGAATTGAATGGAGCCCCCTGCTCACCAACCGATCGGCTTTGGTCGGACAGGCCTCGCTGACACTACGGATTTGCATTGAAAAGTGGGATTTTAGTCGGCGTGGAAGGCAATTTTGACAATTGTGCGCTGTATGCGGTAGATACTGCAGATTTTTTCCCTGGTCAAACATACCATTTACACGTTTTTCCCGATACTTTGAAAGAGTATCAATGTCAAAGGAAGTGGGATTTATTTATCGGAAAATAACCACACCATTTGCTTACGTGTCCATGTCGCGAACGTTTGATACGAACGGCGAGAAATGTTTCCCAGCGGTTTTTGCATAAACTTCAATATTATATTTTCACCTGAAAAAAAAAACAAAACGAAGTGAAAATATGGTTCACCATACTCATATATGTTTTCGCTAATGTTTCTGCTCACATTGAAGAGTACAGAGATGATTCAATTTGAAGTAAATCATAGTAACTGATTTATTGTACAATAACAACAATTTACTATGCGGAACGAAAAAAAATGGCACTCAAATGAAGTGCTTCAGACAACAATGTTCACTCAAAATTTATTTTATGCCTAAACTTTCATGGAATTAATAAACACAGATAAGCTAAGGTATTTGAAAAGTTGTTGAAAGATGGCTTTTTGGTCAAGTGTTGCTTTACAAAATATTTACGTACCATCTTCACAATTTGAAAAGTTGGTTTATTCAACGTGCTCTGAATCTTGGACTTATCCGCCACCCATCAAATCATGAGTGCCATCTCTTTAACACACATTTAACGACCATTTCTTCAAATTCTTGTCGTTTGTGAAAACTTTCGCTTTTTCCGGAGCTAGCATTTCATAGTTTTTATTTGGTACAGTAATGGCGAGTTAGCCAGATTTTCCTTTTTTTGGCACAAAAACAATGTCGTTGGATTTGTACCACTTCATCGGCGACAGGCTCTTTGAAAGGCATTATTGCTTATACATTTGGTCATTCATGTTGCTAGTGTTTAAGTACGGCTTGATAAATTTGCCGCACCCACAGATCGCCTGCCACGTCAAGTACATCGTGGAAAATTTGTGAATCAGATGGAAGATTCTTCCGAAACTTCTCCGTAATATCCAGGCGGGACTTGTCCAGGAAAAATTCCATGTCGGAGGTCTTATTGGCGTCCGCTTCAATGTACGTCTAGTCGTTCATCACGGTGCATTTCGGCTGCACGCTTTCTTTACCTACATGAAGTTCAGCTCCCTTTTCTGCCGAGGTAGATAATTATGTTTCCTACCAACCGTTCATAAATTACATTTTAAAGGATTTCTAAAAAACTGTATCTTGTTCAACCTGATTTTTTCAGTGTATTTTTATCGAAAACTAAACTAAACTGAATGTCATTGTCAACTAAGAATCATTCAGTAAAAACCATTGAAGGGAAGAGGTTGTGTTTCGATTATACTGCACGTGAGTTAACGGTTGCAGGTAGTTAAAACTGCTGGTGCTAATAGCCAAGGCAATATTCGGGGCGTTTCCCGACTGGAAAGCTAGCAACGAAGGCCATCCCGTTCAGACGCACAGAGGTGGGAGCGCATAAAGGTGCGAAGACGAAGGGGTGCAAAGGCACAGAAGTGCTAAAGCAACCCAGTGTTGATCTACCAGGTACCAGAAATTGTACGCTGCGTAGGATTGAAAGAGACGACATATATCGTGAGTGTAGCACTGCAAGAATCACATTTGATCGTTACCAAGAGCAACAGCACTGTACCTGGGGTCAGGTACAGGCAGCACACCAAGTTCAGTGGTGTCCACAACGACGGCAGAGCAACTGTGATAGCAGAAAACGACAGAAGACTGCCAATTGGAAATCGTTGGATGAGCTTCACGTCGTTCTTTACGATAGAGGAACAGAGACAACAGCAACAAGGTAGATTGGATTTAATAAAAAAAAAATTTCTCTTTTACTATACATAAGTTTTTATTTTGATATTATTAATTTACAAAAAAATACAGTTTATGTAATGGATGATCTCATGGAAGATCCTCCGAATCCGATTCCGGATACTAGAAAAATTATAAATTCTCCAAGGGCTAAACATTATCCAGAGGGTACCACTGGGCCATGGATAGTCTATTTTCGAAAAAAAAGAAAAGGAATTAAATTTGATGCAAATTACAAAGGAATTGACATCACATTTTTCAAAAGTTGTAGAAATCTCTAAAGTTAATAGAGATAAAATTCGAGTTGTTGTCAACTACTTAAAACAGGCAAACGATAATGTAACCTGTAAATTATTTGCTGTTGAATATACATAGAGTTTACATTCCATCGAAGGAGGTGGAAATTGACGGTGTTGTCACGGAAACAAGCCTGACAGCCGATGATTTACTTAAAAATGTAGTTGGTCGTTTTAAAAACTCCATGCTTGAGGGAGTTAAGATACTCGAGAGCAAGCAATTGTAATCAGCATCTGTTGTTGATGAAATTAAGTCTTATCGTTCCTCAGATTCGTTTCGAGTAGCATTTGCCGGATCTACGTTGCCTAGCCATGTCTATATCGATAAAATTCGTCTTCTTGTTCGGCTTTTCGTACCGCATGTTATGCATTGCACGAACTGTAAAAAATTCGGGCATACAGCTACTTATTGTAGTATTAAGTCCAAATGTATCAAATGTTAAGGGCCTCATAAAGATAATCTTTGCGATAAAGATGTTGAAAAATGTGTTTATTGTGGGGAGAGTCCTCATGATGATCTTTCAGTATGCGCTGCATTTAAGTTGCGTAAAGACAAAATGAAGCTTTCTTTAAAAGCATGGTCTAAGCGCACATATGCAGAAATGCTTAAAGCAATAATTTATGTCCCACCTTTGGAAACCGAAAACGGGTTTTCAAATCTTGCGGAGCCAGAGGAATTTGACTCTGATGGAAATAGTGAAGATGCCTCGTTTGTCACTCCTCAAGGGTCTGTTGAGAGGATATTAACAAACCACAAAATACCAAAAAAGACACCTAAAATTACACCTTCAAAAAAAGATCCCCGTGTTAAAGCTAAAAAGCCAAATTTAAAACTAAAAACTGTGCCTCCTGGTTTGTCAAATTCACAAACCAATCCAGGAACTAGCCCAAGAAAAGACAATAATCCAGTGGGCTCCGTTTCACAGTCACCATCAGGATTACTGAAGTTTTCGGAAATTGTAGAATGGGTTTTCGCAGCATTCAATATTTCTGAACCTCTAAAGATGATCATAACGGCATTACAATTTTTCCAATAGCTAGAACTTTTTGAAACAGTTATCAGCTCAATTGCCAGTTCTCTCAGGTTTTGTAACATTTAATGGATAATTTATCATCCGCCGCAAATGATTCAATCAGTGTTCTGCAGTGGAATTGTCGTAGCATCATGTAGGCTCTGCGGCTCACGCCAAGGTAGATTCCTGAGAGCTAATCTTATGAATCTTTTCTGAACTCTTTTTAGTTTTAGGCACCAAGTTAACTGATACGGATTCCAAACTGGCCATGAAAACTCAAGAATTGGTCGAACTAAAGATTTTTAGCAATATGGATTCGTAAAGTCACGAGATATTTTAGATATGAATCCCTGTTGTCGATTCGCTTTTTTAGTTATATGGGCCATGTGGGAGCTAAAGCTCAGTTTGTGGTCCAATATAATGCCAAGATTACTGATTTGCTGATGTATTTGCTTTGTGCGAAACATGGCTTACATCAAACATAGCCTTATTTTTAATGACTTTAACATTATACGTCTCGATAGAAACTATCCGTATGGTGTAGTGCTTTTAGGAATTAAGATATGTTATTCCTTTTAAAGATTAAACATTTTTTTCGACTTCTAGTATAAAAGTTGTTGCTTGTCAAATAAACATTAAAGAAAAGGACATTTGCATCGCTTCGGTATATATTCCTCCAAGAGCTCAAGTTGGACAACGACAGCTTAATTAAATTGTCGAAGCCCTTCTTGCTCCACGTTTAATTTTAGGAGATTTCAATTCGCATGGAATGATGTGGGGTTCCGTTTACAATGATAGCAGATCATCTCTATATATAATATTTGCGACAATTTTAGCATGACGGTCGTAAATATGGGTGACACGGATTCCAAGACCTCCTGCACGTCCAAGTGCATCAGATTTATCTCTTTGCTCGACTTCAATTCGACTAGATTGCACCTGGAAAGTATTTCCTGATTTACGCGGTAGCGATCATTTACCAATCATCATCTCAATTAGCAGTAACAAAGGCATTGCTAATTCAGTTAATATTCCATATGATTTGACAAAAAATGTTGACTGGATTAAATACCAAAGTAGTATCTCAAGTACCTTGAACTCAATGGAAGAACTCCCCCTGCTGGAAGAATATGACTTCCTCGTTTGCTCGATTCTGGAGGCCGCAGAACAAGCCCAAGCCAAACGATTTCTTGGTCCGACGACTAACAGAAGGCCTCCAAACTCTTGGTGGGACGAAGAGTGCTCAGATGCAAAACACGCAGAACAAAATGCTTGCAAGACGTTTTTAAAACGAGGAGGAGGAACCCCCCACAATTTTTAAAAATTCTTGGTTTTAGAATCCAAGTACAAGAACATACTTCGGGCCAAGAAATGTAGCTATTGTAGACATTTTGTCGAAGGTTTGTCAAGAGAAACCTCAATGAGCACTCTTTGGAACACGGGCAGACGGATGAGGAATCGTAATGTAGGAAATGATAGTGAGGAGTACTCGAGCCGATGGAAAGTTTAGCCAGATTCTGTTCCTACGCAAAGCATTATTCAGGAATCTACCCCAAATAATGGAATTATCTATAGCACTCTTTTCTTGTAACAACAACGCTCTTGGGTTGGACAGAATTAAATTCAACTTCAAAAAGTCGTTTGTTGGAATTGTTCAACAAGTTTCTTGAGCAAAACATTGTTCCATCTGACTGCAGGCAAGTGAAAGTTAACGCCATTCAAAAGCCGGGGAAACCAGTTTCCAATCACAACTCTTATAGACCCATTGCAATGTTGTCCTACATCTGAAAGTTATTCGAAAAAATTATTTTTAGACGACACTTGGGTCGAGACGAACGGCTTGTTCTCAGGTACTCAGTTCGACTTTCGTAGAAATAAATGGACGAATGATTGCCTTGCATTATTGCATTCATTTGACATCTAAATTGCCTTCGCTCAAAAACAACAAATGACATCTATATATATCTCATATACTAATTTACTAACTAATACAGAGAGCGAATCGATTCAATTGAAGATTGCATCGATTTTTGTCGGAATTTGCTTATAATACTATGCGACATTACATCTAATGGTTTTATATTGGTGAGTTTTTGTAACACATTTGTAATATAATAAATCATTTTCAGAATTTTATTTTGAATCCTTTGAAGCGTTTTCTTCCTGGTGGAACAACAACTTGACCAAATTGGTACTGCATAAAGCATGTCTGGTCTGAAAATTAGTTTATAAATTAATAATTTGTTTTTAGACAGAGCTTAGACTTTCTGTTTACAAGAGGATATAAACATTTAATATATTTATTACACTTTGCCTGGATTCCTTCAATATGATCTTTGAAAGTAAGTTTTTTGTCATACGTTAAACCTAAGTATTTTGCTTGATCAGACCATGCCAATTCCAAGTCATTCAATTTGATAATGTGATTATTGTTAGATTTAAGAAATAAAGCTCTTGGCTTATGAGGAAAGATAATTAATCGCGTTTGTGGTGGATTTGGTGCAATTTTCCATTTGACAGATGATCATTGAAAATATTTAAGATTTCCCCTCTTCATCCCTACTAGTGTTCGAAACGATGCACCTACACTAAAATACGGATTAGTTGCATCAAACTCTGACCTACAATTGAATATTACGAAATAATTCGTATACTTCTTTATAAAAAAAAGAAATACATGCACGTTAAAAAACTTCTTTTTCCAATATCGAAAAATTTCCTCTAGTTTTATGCAAATGTTATGAACAATAAAATATCTGATACAACTTGCACACTGAGACCCGAAAAAATATGCGAAAATTTTCTAACTACAATCTATCAGAATGTAAATCTTCACTAAACTGATTAAGTTCTCTTTCGATTTGCATATTTCAACAGATAAGTAATTCTAATTGTGATTTAGAAGGGCTGACGCAGCTTAATGTTCCCTATCGTTGTCCTCTTTTCGTTGCATTTTTCTCCAGTGCAAACGATCAGCAGCAAGATGACGTAATCGCTTTTATTTGAAGCGAAACTGGCTTTGCTAACGGCCCACAGCACAACTGTTTCCTGGGCGAATTTATACAATACTAAAGCTGTAGCTTTTTCATACTAAATACTGTAGCATTTTCACAAATGGGTGGTCCCAACGGCCACAAAATATCATCATATAGAAATTTGATGTCGATCGTTTCATTTCGGTTTTGTATATTACACTGAAAGAAACTATCAAAATGCTGTACGGGATTCATTTATGGCATTCAGATGGGTCAAACTGTGGAGTTCTGTACGATATTACTCTTCGTAGAATTTTTCTCGAACGCGAAGCAGTCAAATGCTAGCTGTATTCACACTCGTTTGTTGCGAATATCGCACTGTGTTAATCAAATTATTCTAGATTTGCACTAAACAGATGATTTTTACTTCCGATTTTCAAAGTTTTATTATCACTACACTCTCCGTTCGCTTTAAAACTTTTTTTGCCCTACACCCCCTTCCCTTCTTTCAACTAGTTTTGGAACTTTGCTCGTATTCTCGTTAAATATCAATGCAACTCTTCCAACGGTGTTCGAACATTTCTACACAACTTTTATATTACGATTTCTCAAATTGTTCTCACAAGCTTTCCTAACAAAGATTTATCGAGCTACTTCGATGTGATTTGATGAAATAAACGTTTTCCTCTGATTGTTATAGCTTTGAGTTCCTGTGGAATAACAGTGAAATTGATAACCGGATTGGTGTGAATACATGAAACATGATATCAACTCCTGCGAATGACAAATACAGGTTGAAATTGGGCTAAATAAAACTAGGAACTAAAATAAAACCTGTTTTAATCCACCTAGTGGTGTAATGATGCCTTTCTCATATCAATCAAACTATCATATATAATACTGTGGTATTCTTCAAAATATTTTACTTCGATTCTTAAAAGAATAATCGAAATTGATTTGTTTGACCGTCTACTGATAAAAACCATCAAATTGGAAAAGATTTGAGGTCGATTTAGAAATTTTTTTAAGGTTTTTCCCCATTTTCAGTGATGGTGTACAATTTTTAACACACTTTACCCTATATTTCCGGATCCGGAAGTCGGATCCGCATGAAATTCAGGAATAACGTATGGGACCACAGGACCTTTTATTTGAACCTAAGTTTGTGAAAATCGGTTCAGCCATCTCCGAGAAAAGTTAGTGCAAAAAAACGTTACATACACACATACGCACATACACACACACACATACACACACAGACATTTTGCGTACTCGACGAACTGAGTCGAATGGTATATGACACTCGGCCCTCCAGGCCTCGGTTCAAAAGTCGGTTTTCACAGTGATTGCATAACCTTTCTATATGAGAAAGGCAAAAATAATACATTCAAACTAAAGTTGGTTTACGAATCAATGAATATATTATTTTTTGTTTATTTGGAGCGAAGAAAAGTCCGGTGGAGCTAGTTTCTGTCAAACTTGCATTTAGAACCTAGATCGTGACATCCATTATGAATATGATTACGTTAAGATTTGAATTAATGTATTTTTAATGTCATTGCAATCGGTCGTGTCTTGCGCACAACGCAGTATTTTTTTTATAAACCACAGAACAATAATCGCAAGGGTTGAATGTGGTGAATTTTCATAGGATTTGAAGCAAACGCAATCGCTTTTTTCATATTCAAGAGCTCATGCAAACTTATGAATACACTTTCTTTTGATTTTTTAACGATGCTTGCTATCTCCTACAGCTTCTTTTTCGATTTTCCCTAACGATGGCATGAAGACGATTTTCGGAACAAGCATGGTGCATCATCGGTGTTTGCACAACAGCATCTAGTGGTGATGCTTGACGTAGAACTCGAATAACGCTTAGAAGTGGATAGTTCTTCGCTGGCACAGTTTTGTCGACTTACTTTACTATGAGGCGCCTTTCCAAAATTTACCCTCTGAGACAGTGATAAGTTGCTGATCGTAAATATCTTTTGTTGTCTCTAACGCATCAACCTAATTGTTGCTACATGACATCGGAAATATGATCATCAATTTATGATAACATTTTCAGTTATGTGACACTATCACAAATAACTCAAAATTAAAGTTTACTGAAATGTTTGGTATCAAATAGTATCAAAGAAGAAAACTCATGGCGCCTTTTTCGTACCTGCATAGGTATAAAAGGTTAAGGTATTTCAGGAGGAGGTAAAGCAAGTGCATAGTTCCGGTTGGTTCAGGTCCAGAGCTAAGATCCAGTTCCAGTATCAAGAATTCAGTTCAGTATTGAATCAATTGCGGGACGTTCGCAGAGCCAGTTTTTCTTCAAAGAAGATCGATTGCGTCATCCTGCTGCTGGACGTTTGCATTGGAGCAAAATAAAACGAAAAGTGGAAAACGATAGGAACCATTATGAAAAATGAGCCCTTCTAATGGCTCCAAATGTTATCTAAAGAACTATAAAGATTGTGCTTTGCAAATCGGAGATAAAAATCTAGAATAATTTGATTTGCTTTGGTTGTTTATCCGCATTGCGAAATTCGCACCAAACGAGTGCGAATAAAGCCAGTATTTGACTGCTTTACGTTCGATAAAATGCTCCGAACAGTGTTTTATATCTCAGAGAATTCCCTTTGAGTGAGTGATAAGTTTTAGATCGTGATATTCTTGTTATATTTATTGTATCAACATATTTTTTTCTCCAAGTCATCAGAGATATGATCAAGAATTTGCGATAGAATTTTCAGTAGTGCGAGATAACTATAAATTATTCGAATTTTCTAAAATGTTTCATAAGTGAAAAAGGTAAAAATTGGTGCTTCATTCATTCAGCCTGCGTAGTTGACTCGTTTAGTGTAGACTAGAATCCTGGTTCAGAGTTCAATCCTAGAGACCTTTTTTTTAATTTTCATAATCCAGATTTATAATTCAGTTCCTCGTCCAGAATCGAGTTTCAGAAACCTGAAACTGAAATCGAATTCAAGAACTTGATTCGAAGCCTGGATTGCGGAACCGGAATCTAGAATTGATATCAGGATCTTGATTCTAGACCAGGACTTTGAACTAAATTTCAGAAATGGATTCTGGACTTAGATCGAAATTTTGAAACTTAATTCTGTAACTGAAATTATGGTTCAGACCAGAATTCAATTTCCTAATTCAGTTATATTTCCATTTATTACAGAAATCCAGATTTTCAGAATTCAGTTTAGAATCCAAAGCAGGTCTTGAATTTGGTTCCAAAACTCGGTTTCGCAATTTTAGAAGTATGATTGAATTCAGAAACTAGATTCAGAAGACTTTTTGGGTTCGCGTACTGAACTTCGTAGCTGAATTCTAGATCTGAATTTGAATTTGATTTGAAAATTTGCTGGTCTGGAATTCTGTAATTAAAATTCTGCTACAAATCAGAAACCAGTTCAGCACTTCAGAATTCAGTGTCGAACCAGAATCTTTGTTTTTAATTCAATTTTAAAACTCAGTCCCAGAGCATGAGTTCAGTGATCAGTTCAGAGTTCCAGTTTTAGAATTCAGTTCCTGAGTTCAGATTCATAATTCGGTTCCAGAATCTAGCATCAAAATTGAGTAACTGAACTCAGGTTCAGAATTCAGTTCTTGCACTTGGTTCCAAATTTCGGTTCCAGAGTTCCAGGTCCAGAACCATAGATTCAATTCGTCATCCGCTTGTGTCTTATGGCATCACTAACCCACCTTTTTTTCACTAAAAAAATGTTCTTCATTTTTTCTAAATTTCCGAAAGAAGCGCCATTGAAAGCACAATAATTCCCATTGAAAGCACAATAATACCTTGAAAAAAAAGAGTAAACAATTGTTTTACGAAAACTTGCTTACCAATACACCTCACTCAAAATTTTGGAAAAATTTGAAAAACTCACTCGGCTTAACCAAGAAAATCGATAAGATAAACCTCATAGAAAATGGTAGAATAATGGTTGATTGTAAAGAAATATGTCAGACCTTTAATGACTATTTCTCTAGCATTGAACAAAAACTAGCAAATAATATTCCAACTAATACTAGCATTAATCCTTTAAGCAATGTTCGTTGGGTTCGTGACTCAATCAATCGCCGAAGTTACATTGCTGATACACAGCCTAGATAATAACAAAGGCAGTGGTTCCGATGGCATATCAGCTAGTTTACTAAAAGAAAATTGTACATCGTCTTCTAGGATTCTCTCTAAATGTTTTAATGAAAATTTTCTGTCCGGTTATTATCCCGATTGTCTAAAAATCTCTAAAGTCATTCCTATATTTAAGTTCGGTAATCGTTGTGATTGTAATAATTATCGTCCCATATCTACATTATCCGTCTTTAACAAAATTTTTGAAAAACTATTAGTCACCAGATTGCTTGAATTTTTAAATAAACATAGGGTCTTCTACCGATTTCAATACGATTTCAGACTAGTTCAGACTAGAACTAGATGACAAGATAATGAGTGAAATAGTTCGTAAGCATATTGTCGGTGCCTTATTTCTTGACCTTAAAAAAGCTTTTGACACGTTAGACCACACGATTTTACATGAAAAGTTCGAATGTAACTTGAGAAATAGGCAACAATTTGTATCCATTGATGGGGAACGTAGCAACCTCGCTCCAATGAAAATTGGTGTACCACAAGGTAATAATATAGGATCTTTATTATTTCTCTTATACATAAATGATTTAAGCAACTTGAATCTTAACGGTACTACAAGACTCTTTGTCGATGATACAGCCCTATTTTATCCCCATCATAATATAAGTACCATTATAAGCTCGATGAACAGTGACCTGGATGTCCTTGACAAATATTTCAACGCTAATTTATTGGCATTGAATTTACTTAAAACGAAATATATGATTTTTCGTTCCATGCGAAAAGTGTTACCAATTCATGACAACCCGAAACTAACAGATTACGTGATTGAAAATGTAAAATGTTTTTAATACCTGGGCACACATCTTGACTCTACGTTATCTTGGACTCATCATATAACTTTGTTGAAAAGCGTGTCGCATCTTCCTATGGAATCATGTGGAGAGTACGATCATACAAAAACAAAAAGAGCTATTTTTGATAAGACTCGGGAAATCCTCAGAACTTTCCAGCCATTTTCAGCCTGCAGATAGATAAAAGTTTTTCAAAGGTCTGTATGGTTTTGGTTTTGGCAATTTTTTTCAAATTTTCCATCGAAATTTTCCTAAAACCATCCGCGCGCACTTCGACGTTATAATTCGACGACTGCTACACACTCTCTCGCCTGAAAATGTCCTAATGAAGAGCAGGAAGTACCTGTGCCAGGTTTGATAGCAATCCGTTTAGTAGTTTTTGAGTTATGCAGTTACAAATATTACACTCCTTCCTTTTTAAAGACACTTGCTACATCCACCCCTCAAATAATATCATTGATATGCGAAATGTTTCTGTGGTCTTCAGAAAGTATTGATTCTCGTCTAATTATATGAATTTTTTCATGACTCTCCCCTTAATTAATACACTTGCTACGTTCCTTCCCCTATGGAAATACCCCTATGATCATTTCTGAAGAGCAAGTTTGGTAACAATCCGGTAAGTAGTTCCGGAGTTATGCCGTTACAAACATACAAAACTTACATCCCTCTTTATATGTATAGAACATTGTTACATTGTATATCGTTATTCAAAGAGAGCAAACACTCACTGATACTTCATGGCTTCCACCGAAGATGTAGCATTTTCAAGCTTTGGCAGTTTGTAATCCAGTTTATGGGATAAAGCGAGCAAAATATTGTTACCATAAAACTTCTGTTGATCTTTCGACAGGCTAATAAGCTCTGGGAGATGTTCAAAGTTAACATTTCAGCAGCAGCAGCAGTAGCTAAACAAAATTACATTTATTGCGTTCTACCAGAAACAAAGCGTATATCATGCTCCAGGCACTTTTGAAAATATACACGAATTATGGTATTTAACGAAGAGGATAGGTTCATCCGTGTAGAAGATTCAGCGTTTTGCTTTTTTTTTCTTTAAATTGTAACATCAAAAGTTGGTGGAGATTCTAGGAAATTTCCTAAACACGCACGACTGATCACACAAAGAAAAGACAAGTTGAGAATTCAATGTGTGTAAGAAATTTAACGGTTATTTGGCAAAGTGATCACCAAGTAGCAATTCGCCTATAGAAGTTGCTTCGAGCTACCTTTCATTTGCTTATGGGCTCTTGCGTTCGAGCTTTCATACAATGGTAATTCATGCATGCAAAGTCGCACGGAACGGTGGCTTTGAACGGATTTTCACTTGTATGCTTTCACAGCATTTTTTGAAAAGTTTGTACTAGCTGGTAAATAAGTTGGACCCATCCAAATTTCGGTATCTGACGACAATCATTTTCGATGCGGATTTTGAAACCTTCAAACAACCCGTAAGAACACGGCAATTTATTTCCCATCTTGAGTGGCCACTGAACCAAACAATGTTTTCTTTTTTCGGTAAAGAAAATGCAGTAAACGAAATTATTCGTAAACAAAGAAATAATATTGGTTCTTCGACGGATGGCCAGAATAATTGTATCCACACAAAGCCTGGTCGAGCCTAAACTAACATCGAGAACGTAACAAGCAAAGTAATATAGCATAACGTAATTATTCCCGACTGGAAAAATTTGCTTTCTTATGGCTGTCGTGAGCTCGGTGGAATGATGGGTCTTCGGCAGAAGAGCGTATCTTTTGGGGATGTATCAGTCACGAAATTCGGGCTCGGTTTGTTAATTTTCCCGCAGTAGGATGCTTTTCGTCGTAGCAGCGCAGCACGGCGGGAACACCGAATGTGTAACGAAAGTAAAGCCGAACAATCATATAACGTTCGGAACGTTTGTCGGACCGATGAAAGCGGAAACCGTACCGGGACCAGCGAGGCGGGAAGCGGACTGCCGGCAAGAAATAAATTTCAAACACGCAAACTTTATATTTGGCCGTGTTTTATTTTTCGTGTCTTTCATGGGTGACGGGGTAGGATTTTTTTTTATAGTTTTGTGGTTATCGTCCGGTGCGGTAGCATGAAAGTAAAGGATTGCGTTGGTTCTTCAACTAAAAATGGCCGGATAGCTCGGTTGGAACGTTATGAATCATATTTGCATAACCTGCTGACGGCGTGTGGTTTTCCTACTAGAACCGTTTCACGTTTGCGACAAAAGCGATGCGACGGTGGCGGTGGTGCGGGTCGGCGGTGGCAATTTGATGAAAATTGGTCGGTACGTTTGCTGCCTACATATATTTATAGTTGTAACTGTGGCATGCTTGGTCTAACTCTTTGTTCAACCGGGAAAAGTTTGCTAGAACCGTTTGTTGGAATATTGGGATTAGTTTAGCGGCATTTTATGAGCTATACGTGATTATTGGGCTGTTGCATGTTAGGCAAGCATATCGATTAAAGTTTTCATATTCTACCATTACCAGGTACGCCAATTTTTTGATTCAGTTAGTCACCCCCAATTACCATAAATCCGTTGAAGACTGACTGGTGTGGTGTGGATTGCTTCATATCAGAAAAAAAGGTAAAAAAGCTGCTGGTAAAAAAAATCTCTTTTTATATATGCTATGCTGTCTATTTTATCACGAAACCCGTTTTGGTGGTAAATCGAACAATGTGTTCACAATTTTCGTTCAATTACATATCAGTACAAGAATTCTAGAGAGGACCGAATCTAAATTAGGCAAAATTTTGAAAAGATTCCAGTAAAACATTTCCACTTCACTTTTGAAACACTCCAAAAGAGAGTTAGTATCTCATTTGACACCCATTATCTTAATGAGAGCGGTGTAGTGCAGTAGTGGTGATTGAGAGTGCTCATAATAGACTACAAAATAGGGATTCATGGGTGAGAGCGAATAAGAACCTACCGTGCAAAGTGTACGTGTACAGAGCTCTGTTTAATTGGATTTCCTTCAAAGTTGTATTACAACTCAATCAGACTAGCTCAAATGACTTCACGTTTTCATATATAAACTAGAGAGAGCTGGCATTTAGATTTGCAATATTTGCATTTTAAAAAGCTATTTTGAATATTATATTATGTATTTCTTTACTACACTCATCTGTGTGCATTTTAAAAATATCACTAACAAGAGTGTATGGAAATCACTCCTGTTTTGATTTCTTAATAACTTTTGCCTTGTCTGAGTATCTTCTTTATTTCTTTCACGTAACGAACAGAAGAAGGTGTAAGATTGTTGCCTATATCATTTTTATTACGTTAACATTGTTTAAATAGTGAACAAATAGATGCAAACACAAAGGATAAAAATTATCCGATTTATGAATAAAGACCCTGTTGTACGTTTGCTAGCTTTAGTCTACCCCCAGCATTATTCAACTGGTGCTTCAGTCAATGGCGAATATGAGACTCCGCTCCTCAAGCCTAAACGCAGAAAAAACTACTACTGTTTTTACTTTTCTTTGCGTTTCGTGTTAGATTCATCAGTGCAGAGCAGTTCGAATGGAACTGCTTAGCGTAAACTTAAACAGTTCAACTTGAACCGCTAAGCAGACGACTACTTGTAAAACAATTTTCATTCGTCACAAAAGTGCCTCGTCTTTACTAACGTTTTCGGCTAATAGTGGCCGATTTATGTGCCTTTAGCACAAACATAGGATAACCTCTAAATGAACAACAACTGGTTGTTCTGTGAGCAGTTCTGCTGCAGGCCATTCGCAGTGTGAGTTTCGCTCCAAACAGAAGCGATCATATCATCATACTGCTGCTGGTCGTTTGCCTTGGAGCAAAATATATCGTAAAGTGAACAACAGTTGTGAAATTTGCACAAATCAGCCATTCTAAGGGCTATAAATGTTTACAAAAGAGCTTTAAGAATTATTCAAAGGAAAATTCTTCAGAAAAGTTGTTTTAATGTTGAACCAATTCGCACTGCGAGTGGTTCTGCGGATCAGGGTCATTTCGCCGAAAGCCATTTCGCCGAAAGCCGTTTCGCCGAAAGTCATTTCGCCGAAAGGGTTTTTTCGCCGAATGACATTTCGCCGAATGGGTCACTTCGCCGAATGCCATTTTGCCGAAAGCCATTTCGCCGAAAGGGTCGTTTCGCCGAATCCTGAAATCGTAATTAGAATTAGATTTAAATTAAAGACAAACGAAAGATGATAGCGTTAACGCCCGTTTTGTTAACCTACCATTGTACTTCTTGAATAATGATTGATTGTTATACTCTTGAATATAGATTGATTCATGAACCTCAGAAAGTAGTTCACAAGAAAACTTATTGACTATTAGCTAGTAAGCATCAAAGCAATTGCATAGGTGTATCTACCAGGCAAATGTATGTGGTATTTTCCGTTTATTAAGTGAAAATGAACAAATACTAATGTGGCTACGCCACATCGTTTTGGTTCATGTGCAGTCCGACCTCGCTACCGCTCGTTCGGACCTAACTAAAGCAAAAAACCTAGCTTTGAGTAAACCGGGCAAACGAGGCGGTTACAGGTTTGTATGCTAGAGGCCGCCGCTTCCGACGGCGGGTCTGCGGCCGACTCAGCTGGCGTCGGCTCGGCAGCTTTGTGCCGCCGAGCCATCTTGGCTTCGGTTATTTGGCTGCGCCACATCAGTTATACAGGAGACATAACATGCAGGAGATATGACCCTTACGGCGAAATTACCCTTTCGGTAAAATGATTCTTTAGGCGAGATGACCCTTTCGGCGAAATGACCCTTTCGGCGAAACGACTTTCAGCAAAATGACCTATTCGGCGAAATGGCATTCGGCGAAACGACTTTCGGCGAAATGGATTTCGGCGATATGATCCGCTCCCTGGTTCTGCTGCGGAGCGTTCGCAGTGTGAGTTTCGCTTCAAACAGAAGCGATAGCGTCATGCAAATTTGCACAAATCAGTCCTTCCAAGGGCTATAAATGTTTACAACAGGGCTATAAGAATTATTCAACTGTAAAATTTGCGGATCGGAAGTGAAAATCGTCATTTTGGCGCACCGTTCGCAGTGCACACCAAACAAATCAACATTCAGCTGTTTATCGCTATCGAAAAATAAACCGGACAGTGTTCAATATCGGCAAAAGTTTCTCAATTCCCTTTCCTTCTGAAAGACAGAAATGAGTTCCGTGCAGCATTTTGATAGTTTCTTTCATTGAAATATGTAAATTTGAGATGAAATAGTCATTATCAAAATTCGGTAGGTTGCTATTTTTGTAGCCGTTCGGACCGTCCATATGTCAAATAGCTGTAAACGAAATCAGATAAAAAGAAAAGCCTGCACAAAATTGCTTCAATATTGAACCAATCCGCACTGCGAGCAGTTCTGCTACTGGACGGATGCGAAAAGAAAACTGCAAGCACTGGCCTGGCCAATTACGTTAGTAGAAAACAGACGATTTGAATCTGCTTTGTTCAACGCTACAGTACCGTTGGACTTGTTGGCAGTGCGATTTCCACTTCAGCCCTTTCAGCTTCTGGTCGTTAGGATTCGAGTAGAATTTACCGAGAAATGAACGACAACGGATAGAAGTCTATTAATCGACCCTTCTAAGAACCACAAAGTTTTTTTCCAAAGAGCTACAAGCCACGCGGACCCACATGGACAGTCATGGAGATAAGTTCCAACCCACCAACCATTACTCACTACCATCTGAAGGCAGGATTCCCTAGAGTAGATCACCGTTACTCCAATGCGACATAACCACAATAGTTGAAATTATACAAGTTTCAAGTTAGTAGTTATTTTCAATTAGAAAATGCCCTCGACATCTTAGAGCTTAAGCAGTGTGCCTTTAAACTTATGTTATTAAATTAAAAAAAATCTATAAGAGATATTCTTCCATTGAAATATGTATGCAAATTAGAAGTAAAATTATTAGTTTAGTGCAAATCCATCATAACATTACCAATTCAGTACATACCATTTCGCAATGGTTTAGAATCTGTCAATTTTTATGGCTGCGTCCTGTTGTTTACACTCTTCTCTAACCACTTGTGCAGTTGTTTATTCGTTTTCATTAGTTTGTTGCGAAATGCGTGGACTATCAGCAGAACAACGTCGCAAAACTGTGTACAAATGGTGTACAAAACGCGGACTGTCACTGAGAAAGATAGCCAAAAAGGAAGGAGTAGGTGAAAAAGCCGTGCGAAATGCAATCAGGAAGTTCGGTGAGGATAATACCTTTGAGGATAAACCGAAAACGGGTCGAAAAAGAGGTCCCGGTAACCCTCAGTTGGATAAACGTGGCAAAAAAGTGGGCACTTCGAAGTCAAATGTTCTTCGAGCTAAAGAACGTTTGAATCTTCGAACCTTTAAGAAACAAAAACAACCAAAACGTAGTCCGAAACAAGAAGCATCGATCAGGCCGAGGGTTTGAAAGCTGTACAATACGATTCTTCCTGGAAATTTGAGCTGCATAATCATTGACGACGAAACCTACGTGAAACTCGATTACAAATCCTTGCCGGGACCAATATTATACGGTGCGAGAAGGGCAAGTGTTAAACCAGTTCGAGACATCGATTGAAGTCGAAAAATTTGGTGAGAAAGCTATGGTCTGGCAAGCAATTTGTAGCTGCGGTAAGATTTCGAAACCCTTCATCACCACTGCTTCAATGAACAGTGAAATATACATCAAGAAATGTTTACAAAAACGAATTCTACCCATGATTCGAAGCCACAAGAATTCTGTTGTCTTCTGGCCAGATCTTGCTTCTTGCCACTACTCGAAATCAACGGTAGAATGGTATACTACCATAAATGTCACTTTCGTCCCAAAAGACATGAATCCACCAAATTGCCCACAACTTCGACGAATTGAGGAATTTTGGGCATTAACGAAGGCACATCTTAGGAAACATGTCTCGGCAGCCGAAACCATTCAACAGTTCTAAAAAGATTGGAAAAAAAGCTCAAAACTTGTCGCCAAGAAGTCTGTACGGAGTTTAATGAGGAACGTTCGCGAGAAGGTGCGCCAGCTAGTCTACAATGGCTAAGTAGCAAATGTTGAGAATAATATTCTGTTGTTGTAGTCTAATATTATCAGTATATAGAATAAAATTTGAATATCTAACATTTGTGAATTATTTACAGCAAAATCAAAGTGCGTTCATACTTTCTGGGACAGTCTTTTATACTACTACTCAAGACGCTCAACCTGGTTTTACAAAATTTTACTCCATTTTTTTTCATTCGATTGAAATGCACCAAACAATGTTCAATACCCAAGAAAATTCCACAATTCAGCACTTCTAAGGACCAGAAAAAAAACCCACGAGTAGTTTCTTTCGACTAAAAAATGCAAATCCGAAATGAAGTAATTAACCTCGAAGTACTGTATGTTGTTATATTGCTTGCCATGAGTACCAACCCTTAACAGAAATTGCATCTTTATTGAATTAATTCGCACAAAGAACAGTTCTGCTGCAGGACGAACGAAAAAAAAAGACTTGCGCCAAAGGCTATAGCAAGATAAGCATGTGAAATCTGCCCCCAAAAGGAATTCATAATGTTGTACCACATTCGAAAGGCCATAGACTGGGACCAATTTTCTCTATTGATTCTTCTATTGATTTTTATTTTAGTCGATATTTGAAGAAACCGCTCCTTCAAAAAATTTTAAAAAATCAGGTATTTTTAAGGCATTTTGGGGAAGGTTTACAATTTTTTTCAAAATTTTTGAAGATGTATTTCTTTCATTAAAAAATACTTGAAAATTTTAAAACATATTTTTTCCCTCTTCCAATTTTTTTTAGTGATAAATAAAAAAATTTTGAACATGTCAAAGTGGTATGTTTTCATATTTTTAAAAAATTTGGACGACCACAACATTTGATTTTTTCTATAAAATAAATAACAGTCGACGATGCGTCCCCATCAAGTTCTGTTAGGAGGAAACGCATGGTGCTTTGTTTTAGTAGTTTATGAAACTCAAGCGCAGGGCGTTATCATAAAGATAAGTTATCGAGGGATGTCTTTAGTTTTCTAGAAAAATGTGTGATAAAGATAAAGTTGGAGTTTTGTGTTTGAAAACGTCAATCGAATATTTTTATGATGGTTTATCACGAGATGGCCTGATTAAGACACACAGCTAAAAGGCAATTCAGGCCCGTAAAAAGTTGTATCTCAGTTTTCAAAGCTTAAAAGTGCTCTATCGAGTACACTACAAATTCTACTGGATATTTGGGAATCCAGCGCCGTTGCTGTGAATGCGCTGTTGGTAAGGAGTGTATCGAAAATAAGCTATCCACATACATTTGTGTTGTACGCATGTATTTGTGATGGTTTTTTTCTGCTCAGATCACAGCATGTTGTGCGTTTGGCTGTCAGCTTTCGTTTGTTTACTTGTTTGTTTGAGAAGGGTATTACTATGTGAAAAATTTGAAATTCATCATGCCAGTGTTAAAACCATCATTAATAAATTTGGGGAACACTATTCTTTGGATGAGCTACCAGGAAGAGGCAGAAAATCCGGTTCTTCCAACCCGAAACTGGACCACAAAGTGGTATCTCTAAACATGAAGAACAAATCAATGTCTATACGTGATTTGGCCAAAAAAGCAGAAACGAGAGTCGGAATGATCCAGCGTATCAAGAGGTGAAATCACGTGAAGACCAACAAGAAGCAGAAAATCTCAAAACAAAGTGTAGAACAGAAGGAGCGAGCAGCCCGGAAATTGTATTCGCGTTTTTTGCAGTGTTCGGATGCATGCGTTTTGATGGACGATGAGACTTATGTAAATGAGGACACAAAAACCCTTCCAGGTCCACAATACTTTACTGTCGTTGTTGGGGAGGATATGAGCGATGCGGACAGGTCGATTCAAGTGGAGTTTCGGTCGAAAAGTACTGGTATGGCAAGCAATATGCTCCTGTGGTTTGAAGTCAACCATTTTTTACACTACCGGAGCTATAAATGCAGAAATCTATCGATCTGAGTGTCTCCTGAAGAGATTGCTGCCTTTATGTAAGAAGTATAGTACACCTTCACTGTTTTGGCAGGATTTAGCATCGGCTCACTATGCCAAAACCACACTCAATAGGCTTGCGGAAAAGGATATAAAATTCGGTAAGAAAAATATCAATCCCCCAAATTACCCTCAGCTTCGACCCATCGAACGTTACTGGGTAATCGTGAAGAGAGTCTTCAAGAAGACTGGTAAGGCAGCTACGAACATGTAGGAGTGCAAAAAAATTTGGGATCAAACTCAAAAAAATGCGATGCAACCCTTGTCCGGAACTTGGTGAAGAGCATTCGATCAAAAGTTCGACAATTCGTGAAGGAATAACTTAAATTTCATCCGGTTTTCATTATGCTCAAGCTTAACCTTGTACAATGAAGCATCAATTTTTAGTTTGGATAAAATATCGTTTTTTATCATAATTTGAAAGAAAAATTTGTGGATAGCTTATTTTCGATAAACTCCTTAATAGAACTGTTGGTTACTGTTTACACGTGGCCGCCATTATTTATTACTTATCTCAAACTCGGTTTTTATCCAGAATAGTGAGACCGGCGAAAATATTGTCAGAAATGCCTAAATTAGAACAGCTACAAACGAATGAAAGAAGTGACGATAATAAGTCTATAGAATAAACGAAAATAATCAGAGAGAGAATGTGTGCTTTCAAATAGCAAGGTGTTTTTATAACATTTTATCTCATTTCCTATTTAAATGAAATATACAGTCAATAATTCTAATTAATCGATTCCAACCTTCATCAATGGCCACTTCTGTTTGACACCAATATTATAAAAGAATAATTCAATTTGTTGTTTCAACTCGATATGCATTTAATGAAATGTGCCGCGTTGTACGAGACCCCACAGTACAAAGCGATTTGGCCATTTCATGAAACACTATCGAAATATATACAGTCACTTTTGAAACTGTAACGAAATTTTCATTCTTTCTTACATTATTCTTTCATTACACCATCAGCAACACGTGAAAAACCCCGCTCTAGTTCTCGACTGCCGTAACCGAATTTCATATGTGTGATACTCACCACGTTCATATATTACTACCATTCATATATGAACCACATACTTCTTCATTTCATTTCTTCCTATTCGTTACGTTGATTTCTAAGCCCTGCGCTTGAGTTGCACAAATGACTAGAACAAAGCACCATGCGTTTCCTTTTAACAAACCTTGATGGGGACGCATGGTAGACTGTTATTAATTTTTCAGAAAAAATTAAATATTGTGGTCGTCCACATTTTTTAAAAATATGAAAACATGCCACCTTAACATATCCAAATTTTTTTCATTTATCACTAAAAAATCCAGGTTTGTGCAAAAATTAGAAAAAAAATGTTTTAAAATTTTCAAGTATTTTTTAATGAAAGAAATACATCTTCAAAAATTCTGAAAAAAATGTAAACCTTCCCTGTAATGCCTTAAACATACCAGATTTTTTTTTAATTTTTCGGAGGAGCGTTTTTTTCAAAAATCAAATAAAATAAAAATCAATAGAACCACCCTAGCTCCGTCAATATGGCAGTTAAAGGGTTGAAACTTTGAGAAAATTGTTTCCAGTCTATGACCTTTCGAATGTAGCATAACGGCCCTTATTACCGGTGTCACTACACTGTGAAAACCAAGTGAAGTGACTGTGACCCTTATTGTGGGTATCACTTCACGGTGGAAATCAAGTGAAGTGAATGTAGGTCCTTATTACGGAAGTCGCTTCAGAGACAAAAGTAATTATTTGAATGAACTTGATGTCATTATGAACATCACGCCAGCAACATTTTGTTGAAAAAATTAGTTTTTTCTACCACAGTGATCACTTCACTATACGTGATACCGGTAATGGGTAAAATCAAGTGAAGTGACATGTAAGTGAAATGAATGTGAAAGTGGAAGTGAGAACGGTAATAAGGGCCAGCAATATGAATTCCCTTTGGGGGGAAGATTTCACATGTTTATTCTGCTAGAGCCTTCAAAAAAAAATTAGTATAATAGTTTTTGAATGATGATGGACACACACTTTAAAAACCTGCTTTCTAGAAAAACGCGCTTAAAGGTTATTGTCTATAAAATCGGAGCAGAACTCTTGGGCCTGTGCGTTGAGCTCTTGCTTCTTTGCAGTATGAGATAAGCAAAGATAAAGGCACATAGCTTTCAGAGTTTTGTTCCAATAGGCTTGATAATTTCACAGAATACTCTTGAAATGATTTGCTTCTGGCCATTCTCAGTGTCTCCATATCAAATCAAGTAAAGAGTTGTTTCGATGTCCTCATATTCATTATTTTGATTTGACAAAATCGAATTTCACTCAGAATAAGTGTCGTCACTAATACATATGACGTCTAATTTCAGTGCCATCTTAGTGCCGTAGGGAAGGGCTCACAGCCAAGTGGCAGATTTACTTTGTGCGCCGTTCGACACATGAAAGGTAGTTGATTTGTTCGGAAATTTGCTCGTATCAAATGTGTTAAAAATCGGAGAAATTGTCCCCTTCGGTTTTATTTAGAATCCAAGGCATTTCACAAATGAGTAAAAAGATTTTACTTGAAATAAATGATTTGTTAGTAGAGCATTGCACAAAATAAACGCACATTATTAACGTGATCTGCCCGTTGTCGACAGTAGTGCTATGTCAATCGCGCGGTTGTGTCTCTGGCATTGCCTCCTACTTCAAGTTTTTTATACTCAACATGATGCCAAACAGATAGACCATCAGGAAGCAGAATATGTTGGCACAAGTGGCACGTTCCTCTGGATATTTGGAGAGTTGGGCCGAGTCAGCCTTAGTAAAAACGTAGATGGTTTCTTTTTACCCCTTCTAGGATTGGGTTGAAAGAAGTTAATGGTGGAAGATAAATGATTCGCTCGCTTAGGCGATTACACCTAACCTATATTGGAAAAGTTATTTTTGAGACTATCCGAATATTTCTTAAATCTCAAAATGTTTGTAACAATAGTACTCCTGGAAAACATTGTTCCCATTCCAAGATTGTGATTTTATGATAATCTTGAAATTGAATTGATCGGGATTTTGTGTGTCTATCTATAATCTTTTTATTTAGTTTATGATTGCAATTAAGGAAGCAGAGATACTTTTAAAAAATCTGAATGTTTTGATAGGTAAACATGAAACTGTGGTTTAAATTTTTTTTTGTTTCTATACGAAAAAGAATATTAACATTCAAAAAAAAATTTATCTCAACAGTCAGAGGGCAAAATGAAGCTATCAATTGATGTCGATCCACCTCGACCATTTTCGGCATTAATTGCAGTAGCACCGTCGACGAAAGGTTCCGGGATTGGTGGAAATGTTATTCAGTCACGCACGCACTGTCACGAATTTTCAGGCATCAACACTTGTATCATTCGCATACCTGTAACCATAGCCATACCGCAACCGACCAGCCCCAGCGCTGGAAATCCTAGCATGGCTCTTCTGGTTCAAATAGTCCGTAACTCGCACACGCCGGACCAATCAGTCGCAATCAAATTACAGCACTTCCCTTTCATTCTCTATCTTCATCCTCGTCACCTATAATTTCATTATCTTTCCCATCATCGCCCGAAGTGGGAGTGCAGCGGACCAGTCTCAACGGGAGAATGAATGAACGAAAAAAAAATCTGACATCACATCGTCCTGTGGTGGGAGGGCCACAGCAACGGGAAAAAAATCTCCTTGGCTTTATCCTAATTTTCTCGTCTTTGGCCCGGTTTATGTCTATATGAGGTTTCAGTCTAAGCCACGCGATACGATGGCCTTCTCCCCGAGGAACCGTGGGAAAACCAACGGAGGAAGAGAGTTCGCAATTTATCTTCATTCTAGCTTGCGGAAAGCTTCTTGAAGTGGAAAATTTTCCCCCGCATAACCTATTAGAGATGAAATGTTTTTTGAAGAACAGGAATGAGGATGAACTTTTTAAATCCACTTTTCCCGTCAACCGCGCTCAGTGCTATCGATTTGCTGATTTTCCTACATCTCGACCGTGCCGTGCAGCCCACAGAACCGTTGTAAACCACAACAGTGTGCCAGTGGCGGTGTCAGATTTTGAGACCACCCAGGCACACGGGAATTGCCACGAAAGGTTCAAACGTCAGTGCAGTTCAACTAATTTTGAAAAAAAAAGAACTTTTCGCAACGGAAAAAACGGTTTCATTGGTAAAATTAGAATACTTTTATTCGCAGTTGACGAGAAGAAAAATCAGTTCCGTCAAATGGCTACGCTACTGGATTGAAACTGGCAAGTGCTGCAAGATAAGCTTCCATTGTCGGTATAAATCTTCATTGGGGAAATCTTAATGGTGCTGGGACTGCTCTCTCTCCAGTCGGGCAGCAGGATGCGAAGCTATACTCCTTATCTTCGTTCGCTGTAGTGTTTGCTTCAAAGTTAACGCTTTCGTGCTGTCAAAAAAGTAGATCAGAACGACGCCACTTATCTGATGGTGTAAAGTGAGAGATCATTTGGCGTTTATTTTAATGGTGACTTCGAATCGTTCTGGCGGAATATTGCCGGAACATTGTGGTGGAAGTTCGGTTTACGGTGAGCACAAGTTACAATTCAACATCAGTTGATGGTCAGAAAATTATCTGGAAATTTATCCACATTGTTATGGAATTGCTACCACCGTCGCTCGAAGCGCAGTTCTCGGAGAAATTGTGCCCGGCGCCATAATTGAACAGATATAAAATAAGTATTCATCGTTAGTATTCATTTCCCAGATTGAAATCATTATAATTTCTCATTCAAACTAATCCCTTTTTTCTAGTAGTTCAGAGCTCTGCTGGGAAAAGTTTTAATTTGGTAAGCTCTTACAACCACGGTAATAGCAAAAAAAAAAAGTTTTAATCTCGCTAATGATATATTACATACTACAATCGGTGTGTGTCAACAGCCGGCTTGCCCAACAAGATATGCTAATCAGGAGAAATCTATTCAATAATCTGACCGAGTAAGTTTTAATAGCTTTGATTTTATTCAACAGATTGACAGAAGCAGAATTTACACCGTTTTGCGTTCTAAATCTAGTAGGGAGAAAAAACTGTCGGAAACAGACTTGAATTCCTAGTTTTTTTGGGGAAATTATTCACGGGAAATCTGTCACGCATTGCCGATATCGCCGACTGTTGGCGTGGGAACGAGAGGACTGACTCATTTACATAATTCTTCAGTATTGACACCACAAAAACAGGGAAGAAGTCCACAATAATGTAGCACGGTCAAATTTGCATTCCGCTCATGGGTCGCATCTGCAGTGAGATGGAATCGGACCCGTCGGAAGTGTTGTCAATGATCGTTAGGTTGAAATTGACGATTTCCTCACAAGTCTGACAGTTCAGCAAAGTGTAAAGTGACGTTTAATTAGTAAGCTTTTGTGTGGATTAAAAGCGTCGATAATGTTCTAGTTGAGTGTTTTTGTCGGTTTTTATAATTCGTCTTTAGTGTACAAATCAGTGCCGTTCGAGTGGATTCAGTGGTAACACGACCTTGATGGAACTTGAAAATATTGTTGGGTTCTTTTTCGCGGTTTGTATCGCTTTTGCGCAAAAAAATTCAAATTAAGTGGAAGTATCATTTCAATATTTTTGCATGAATTAGATTTGAGCCAAACAAGCATTACGTGGAAATACAGCATATAAATTATGTAGAGAGAGTGCTGTAAATAAATTACAATACAAAGCCCTGAAAATTACCTTAGACATTATCGAAGACTCTATTTGATCTTCGAACTTAGTCAACACCATTTGAATTTAGAACTTAGTCAATGACCAAATATTAGCTTCCAAACGATTCTACTCTTGTTTAAATCGGCTTTGTCATTTTCGAGAAAGTGTACCTGTTTTAATCCACCTAGTAGTGCAATCCTGCCTTTCTCATATTACTCATACCATCATAAATAATACTATGGAGCTCTAACATCAACTGTTCATTGAATTGAAACAGGAAAGTTTGTTCGAACGTAATCTAGAAAAATCAACGAATCAAAACACCCTATAGTTTCGAAACTGGAAGTATTATCCACTACGAATTCAGGGAATTCTGTATAAAACCGTAAGCCTTTTCCTTTGAATATATTAGTTTGTGAAAATCGATTGGACCATCTAGAAGAAAAATAAGGTAGATTTTTGACCACTGAGCAATTCCAGAAATGCTTAGCAGATCATCAGACTCGACATTCTCCGATTTGGATGAAACTTTGCACATGGTTTCAGTATGGCAAACTACGATTGGGCACTTTGAAAAATATATACTGAAAAAAATTTCTGATTTTTCTTTCTCAATAATCCGAAAAAGTTAAATAAAAAAAATCAGGGTTTTAATTTTTTTTGATAGTTTTTATTTTAAAGCTGTTATCAAAACCTACAGATTTATGGCTATCCCATCCGTGCCTTTTGAAAAATGAAGAAGTTACTGCTAAAACAGTTTACGGGTGCATGCAAATGATCAAGTTCTTCTCGTTGTAATTCGGAAACCGTTCATCGTACATAAATGGCGTCCAGGAAGAAGTTGTGGGGAATCAATAGGGCACTCTAAAAAATATACACGAAAAAAAAAAGATTTTTTATCTCAATAATTTCAATTTCGATTTTTTTTTGATAATTTTTATTTTAAAGCTCTTATTAAAACCTACAGATTGATGAGGATGAGATCCGTGCCTTTTGAAAATTGAAGAAGTTACAGCTAAAACAATTTACAGATATATTCGAGATTTCAAGTTGAAATTTCGTTGAAAGATAATCATTTTAGCAGTAGACGAAACTACGTCAAAACGAATAAACGCATGTGGAATCGAAGAGGTGTGCCAGTTGACTTCCAACTGTTTACAACCAACGTACGTACCGGCGAATTGCTTACCTAAATTCTACCTGTTTCACATATAAATAGCTATGCATCGTAGAACAGATATCAGTTTATAACAAATCTCTTTCGAAGCAGTTACAATACTACAGGGTCCGGCACTCGAAGTGTAACCAACTTCAGACCTTCGAGCCTAGCGTCAAGGTAAATGCGACATATTATCGGGAAAGTATTCTGGAGGTTGCTTTGAAGCCGTGGGCAGACAAACATTTCGGTGGCAGACCATGGACGTTTCAGCAGGACTCGGCACCGTCTCACAAAGCTCGAGTGATCCAAGAATGGCTGAAAAATAACGTTCCGAACTTCATCACGTCCACACAATGGCTCTCGAATTCACCAGATGCGAATCCAATGGATTATTCTCTTTGGGCCATTTTGGAGAGCAAAGTCCGAACTAAAAGATACACCAGTCTCGAGGCGCTGAAAAAAGTTATTGTCCGCGAGTGGGCCAAAATACACCTGCAAGTCACATTCGGGCAGCTTGCGATTCGTTTTTTGACCGTCTCAAGGCCATAGTCAAGGCAAAAGGTGGTCATATCGAGCAAAAGTGAATTGATTCTGAATTTTGTATTATTTTTACACATTTTGTACTTTGAATTAAGTAAAAGTAATTTTCCAAACTGAATTTATGGCCTTTTCAATTGGTTACACTTCGAGTGCCGGACCCTGTACAATATGGTTTTCCCAAAGTGTTGTAGACCTTTTCCTGGTTTTGTGTGTTCCGGAATTTTTTTCCAATTAACAGAAACCATAATTGGAAAATTAGAAGCTCAAAAGTGCAAGGTTAAATTGAATAACACGCTAAGCATTTGTGATCGCCGGCTTATAAGGAAAGTCATACGTCGGAAACAGAAGGGCAGTCAACAACGGAACCACAACCATCCACATCGCAATACGATTTAGAGGAAGTATCTTCAGCAGCTTCAATCAACTCAGCATTTTCTGAAGCTTCAGTCGCGGCGGAGTATTCAAGAGCACTCAACATTGAACTCTTCAACAAGGGCATCGCAGGAATCAACGTGTCTCCGATATCAACGAAGAAATCCCGGAATGTTAATTATCCTCGAGAAAAATATATGGATATTTCAACAGGTGTAAAAAAAAATTCGGATTCCCGGCGGATGAAGAAGATCCAGAATTACTCAAAACGAAAGCAGCAGAGTTGGATGAAGTGATTACTAAAATGTTGTCAGTCTTGCCAAACTCGTGGTCAAAGGAGAAAATAGCCACCCAATTCAAGGCGAACAAGTACATTGTGTCTGAGGTGCTTCAATATTTCAACAGCGATGACGTCAGCAGAGTAATGTCGGGATCAAGAGATTGCGTCACAGTCAAAATGAACGGTAGGTGTGAACGCAAACAAAAACGATTGATTTATTCATCATTGAAAGAAATTTATTTGAGTTATAAGGAGGAATTTCCAGATCGAAATATTGGATTAAGTACATTTGCAGCATTAAGACCAAAACACTGCAAGTTGCTTGGAAGTTCTGGTTCATATAACATATGTGTTTGCACAATCCATGAGAATGTTTCATTGATGATTCATGCTGTTGAAAAATATTTCAAGTATGATGATAAGAATTATTATTTAAAAAAGCTATTATGTGACTCATCAAAAAGATCCTGCTACCTCCGTAAATGCAAAAGTTGTCCAGCGACACAAGATCTAGAGAGAAGCGTTTTAGACAATTTCGAAGAACGTGATTTAACTGAGATAAGATTTGAACAATGGGTTTCTACTGACAGATGTGATCTAGAGAAATTTGTCAAACCAGTAGAAGAATTTGCAGCAATTTTTTTGAAAAATTATAAAAACTTGTGACTCATGATTTTATTAAAAATCAGCAATCTGATTTTCTTAAAAAGGCAAAATCTAATTTAAAGACAGGATAAATCGTAACTATTTGTGATTTTTCAGAAAATTTTTCATTTGTGCTTCAGGATGCTGTTCAAAGCCACTATTGGAGCAATGATCAAGCAACCATTCATCCGTTTGGAATTTATTATAGAGAATCAGAAGAGCTTAATCATTTAAGTTTCATTGTGATTTCAGAAGTGCTTAAACATGATACCATCGCGGTTCAAGTGTTTATTTCACACTTAATGTCATTTTTGAAAGACAAAATTCAAATTAAAAAGTAATATTTATGTCTGACGGAGCTGCCTTGCAGTACAAAAACAGAAAAAAAATTTGCAAGTCTCTGTACATTCAAATCAATGGCACGACTTGAAAGCTTGGCTAAACTACTTGAACACTAAATCACAACTGCAAAACAATTATATGAATGGGCAGAGCAGAAACGTCGAGATGCATTCACGACCATGTCTTTTTGTTACGTGTCACAAGAAGAATATGAAAGGGGTGTGACCGAGTGGAGTAATGTTTATAAGGATACCAAAATGATTCCAGGCACACAGAAATACCATTATTTCGTTCCGATTTCAGAAACCACAATCGTCACAAGACTGTATTCGAATAACGATGCTCGTAGTACTCATACCATTTTCAAAAACTTAAAACCTTAAATATAATTAAGAATTATTCATGTACATGTCATAATTGTAGAATAATATTCTACTGTTTAAACGATTATCTTTCAACGAGAACTTGAAATTTCGAATGTATCTGTAAATTGTTTTAGCTCTAACTTCTTCATTTTTCAAAAGGCACGGATGTGATAGCCATCAATCTGTAGGTTTTATTAACAGCTATAAAATAAAAACTATCAAAAAAAATTAAAACCCTGATTTTTTTAAATTTAACTTTGTTGGATTATTTTGAAATTATTGAGAAAAAAATCAAAAATTTTTTTAGTGTATATTTTTTTTAGAGTGCCCAATCGTTGCCCTACAACTTTTTCCTGAACGCCATTTTTGTACAATTAACGGTTTCCGAGTTACAACGATTTGAAAATGGCAATTTTTGTGAAATACAAAAATACATACGCTCTTTTTAAAAACCAGTCGTGAGTCGGATTGACCTCTCCATCGGTTCAAAACTTATGGTTTGTCATACTGAAGCCATGTGCAAAGTTTCATCCAAATCGGAGAAGGTCGATTCTGATTTTGTCACTTTTTCGTCTACTTATTCCTGGAATTGCTCTTTATTTAGCGAACTTTACGACAATTTTGATGTGATTAACAATTTGTGCTCGCCTATAGGTGAGACATCTAAGGGCTAGCTAAATATAAATTGATGCCTATTTGTATCTGTTTTTCGTTAATTGCAACAAGACTGTAGCTTAACAAGTTATAGATTGACCCTATCAGTATCAGTATCTATCGAGGAAAAACCAGTTTGGAAAATCGCCATACGAATACGGATCTCGAACCCGTAGCTAGCTGCTATCCGGGGAAATCGTTTTGACAATTAAACTTCCCTGCATGTGAAACACATGAAGTAACAGCCTAATTGAACAGAAGAACCGAGCATGTTCAGCTGTGCTTGGGCACCTCGCAGGTAATGGTTGCTGTATAGTACTTTGATCAAAGCTTCAATGTTATAGCATTAGATGGTTACATTTTTCCAGTTCGATCCTTCCTCTTAATGTAGCTCATTAACGTTCCCACAGATTCTGAATTTGGTTCTTGATTCCAGTTCCGGAATTCAGTCTTGGTCCAGAATTTTAGTTCTAGTGTAGATAAATAAATGATGGCAAAATGGACTCAGCAGTTCTGAACATTGGATAAATTCTGCGAATCGGTTCTTTCCAGAACCATTAAAATATTCCCATAGGATTATGCAAGATTTACCTTCGCTGAGTGTCTAACCCTGCAAAAAAAACTGTATTTGTTCCGTGTTATTTAATTGTGTAGTAGAATATGTTTGTTGTCAATATTGCGTTCTTTAGTATAGATGCACCGTTATAATTTTGGAAGCGAAGTAATAAAATTCACGAACGATTATTCATATTCGGAAGTATGAAAGGAGCTTGTCAGTTTTGTTCGTATTCACGTCCTCCAGTTATGTCTGTGACATTACCCACCCGTCTTTTTTTCTGTAAACCGCTAGCAGACAGTGGCGCTTTGGGGTAGATTTAACACACCCAAACAACACACACGCTCTCTTTTTCACACACACGCACACACAATTACAATGCACCTAAAAGTTTGTTTAAAATGAGAACCTACAGATAAGTGCCTGTGCGATGTACTCTTTTCGAAGAACCGATACAATTACTAAGAGGAATTTGTTTTGACGGTAGTTAATCCGGTAGTGCAAAAATAAATCAATTTAGTAAAGATTACTTTTCAAGTCATTACGTCCAGGAAGCAATTTAAACATATGCATAAAATTATTTCCGAAGTGATTTCGAAACACTTTTCTTTGGAATTCTTCGAGCCAAAGTTGAACCGCTTTTGTTCTCGAATATGTAGATAACAAGCGGTTTCCTCTACTGCAGGACTCAATAAATCTCCATGAACCCGTTTGCATTTAATGGAAATGGAAAAATAATCAAGTGCTTTCGAGTTGTTTTATCTCTCTCGTGAAGAATCACTTCTCCTTTGAAACCCGTTCCTCTTCCGGAGTAGACATGCAATCATTCATACGCATATGAGCACTCGAGTAGTTCTCGAGAACGAACCGTGAGGAAAATGCTGCCCGGAAGCGATTTCTGCACACTTGTGTCAGCCCGTTGGGGAAAGTGTCCCATCCGGATTCGATCGGAATGCAACCAACCGGGGGTACCAGGGTGTATGTGTGCTGAATAGCAAAAAACAAAAAAAAAATTCGGAATCTATAGCACAGGTTCTCTTTTTTTCCCTGTCTGTTATTGTCCATTCCACCGTCAGACCACGACGAAATTCTGACGATTTTTAGTGAATGATGAATGCAGGAAATGCCCACGGCTGCCGAATGAATCGGATGTTTTTCTGATCCGCCTGTGTACACACTTGGAAGGTTGTAGCTTTTGCTGATGATGAACGGGTAAATGCATATGTGTATCATAACTCACACAAACACAAACACAAACACATACACGAGTCGGGCAGGAGCCACCCAGGTAACAGCAGTGACTTTCCATTTTGTCATCAGATCCCAGGTGTGAATCACATTCGTCCAGAAGAGAGAGAGAAAGAAGCTAAAGCCGACGCTGAACGATGCCTAGCCCTTTGAAAAGCTCGTTGTTCGCGAGACCGGTGAGGGGACCGGATTGTTGGGAAGCAGACCCGAACCTAGCAGATATTGTAGGGCACTTCGACTCAAGGCGCAAGCCTCTAGCGCTTTGTGACGAGTTCAATTCTAAAGGAATGTTTTATGGAAATAGCAGCGGAAAGCAGCATGGCGAAGTGTGCCTGTGACGGGATGGACGGGATTGTTCACAAAACAACCGCCATCCTTCATCGTCGTTTCGAAAAGCGACACCACAGCAGCACTCGTTAGTCCATTAGGCCGTGACAAAAAGCTGACGGTGTTGTTAATACGCTATTGAAAGCATTCATTTCTACACGAGGTTATGTGCCACTGCAGGGCTCATTCGTAGTTTTATCAGCCCAATCCTTGTTCAAATCTTTCGCTTTTCGTTTGAAAAAAAAAACTACGAACCGACGATGACGTCGGCACAGATTGAGGGATCCCGTGTTTATGAGTGGATTTATATGTTAATGTAAGTTTGACTTTTGAAAGAGTTGTTGTTGTGATGTGGAAACTCCTTTGAGGCTATCCTTTATACGGCTCGTTCGCACCGAAAAAGGTTATCCCAACTTCCGAATGGCAAATATTGGAAGTCGAAACAACGACAATATAAATCTGATTATGGTTCCTTTTTGAATGAGATTTCATCCCACAGGAGTATTTTTGCTTTGATCACAGCATATAGTGGCAGAAAATGGTTGATCGAAAGGGAAGTGTATTATAGACTGAACCTTTATTGTTTGTTTCCGATTTAATCAGAAATCAAGTGTGTTATGGAAGTTTCAAGTGTGCCATTTAGCAACGGTGAGAAGAAGGTCTGGCATTCAGGTTCATATAAGATACCGGTGAAAGCGTTTTTCTTTATGATATAGGTAGGCGGTCAAAGTTTCCGGGACTTTTCGATCGTTTTGAACTTTTGTCATTTTACTGTTTGGATTTTATTTCCGGAGGTAAACTGTAGAATTCTATGTATTTAATCCATCGTTTTAGCTTTTCCGTTTATAACAAAAACCGAAAGGGATTTGTTATATCAACGAAAAGTTAATGAAAGTCAAAATACTACATTTCGATGCGGAACTTAACCTTCACTTCGATCCCACTGATACTAATTATTCTCGATTGAGAATCCAACTTAAGATAATAGGCTTTCAAGTCGTGCTCCGTGTACTTCTTGTATCACTGTGGTGTCAGTTATATTAACTCTTATACAATCTCATTTTATCTATAGTCCAGAATGCCGATAAGCGGATTTTTTATGTTTAATTTTTTAGTAAAGACTGTCACGGAAAGTATGGACGCACTTTGATTTCGCTGTAAATAATTCACAAATGTTAGATATTCAAATTTCATTCGATATACTGATAATATTAGACTACAACAACAGAATATTTTTCTCAACATTTGCTACTTAACCATTGTAGACTAGCTGGCGCACCTTGTTGCGAACGTTCCTCATTAAATTCCGTACAGATTTCTTGGCGACAAGTTTCGACACTTTTTTCAAATATTTTTCGAACTGTTGAATGGTTTCGGCTGCCGAGACATGTTTCCTAAGATGTGCCTTCGTTAATGCCCAGAATTCCTCAATTGGTCGAAGATGTGGGCAATTTGGTGGATTCATGTCTTTTGGGACGAAAGTGACATGTTTGGTAGTATACCATTCTACCGTTGATTTCGAGTAGTGGCAAAAAGCAAGATCTGGCCAGAAGACAACAGGATCCTTATGGCTTCGAATTATGGGTAGAAGTCGTTTTTGTAAACATTCCTTGATGTACATTTCGCTGTTCATTGAAGCAATGATGATGAAGGGTTTCGAAATATTACCGCAGCTACAAATTGCTTGCCAGACCATAGCTTTCTTACCAAATTTTTCGACTTCAATCGACGTCTCGGACTGGTTTAACACTTGCCCTTCTCGCACCGTATAATATTGTGGTCCCGGCAAGGATTTGTAATCGAGTTTTACGTAGGTTTCGTCATCCATGATTATGCAGTTCAAATTTCCAGCAAGAATCGTATTGTACAGCTTTCGAACCCTCGGCCTGATCGATGCTTCTTATTTCGGACTACGTTTTGGTTGTTTCTGCTTTTTATAGGTTCGAAGATTTAAACTTTCTTTAGCACGTAGAACATTTAACATTTCAGTTCGGGATGTGGCCCACTTTTTTGGCCACATCCCGAACTGAAACCTCCTTCTTTTGCTCGAACGCCTTCAGTATACGTTTATCCAACTGAGAGTGAGGGTGGTTTATCCTTACCGAACGTCCTGATTGCATTTCGCACGGCTTTTTCACTTACTCCTTCCATTTTTGCTATCTTTCTCAGTGACAGTCCGCATTCTGTGCACCATTTGTACACAATTTTTCGACGTTGTTCTGCTGAAAGTCCACGCATTTCGAAACAAACTAATGAAAACGAATAAACAACTGCACAAGTGGTTAGAGAAGAGTGTAAACAACAGGACACAGCCATAAAAATTGACAGATTATGAACCATTGCGAAATGGCAGCGGTTTTTGGTTGCGTTCATACTTTCTGGGACAGTCTTTAGGGGAAAGGCCGGTGGAGTTAGTTTCTGTTAAACTTGCTCTCCAACAGAAATAAGATCTCCTCTTCTTTTGCATCAACAGATTACAATCATCGAAACGATACATTTTACACTGAGGTTTTTCATGCGGGTTTTTATGCGTGTTGTCGTGAATACGACTTACTTTACTATGAGGCGATTTTTCAAATTTTACCCTCTGAGAGAGTGATAAGTTTTTGATCGTGAATATCCCTTGGTGTATCTAACGAATCAACATAATTTTTGCTACATGCCATTGGAAATATGATCACTAACAGGGCCGGTGAAAAAGGTGGGTACGGTGGGTAGTACTACCCGGCCGAAAATTCCAAAGGTGGGTAATTACCTACCTGAAATTTCCAGTAAGGTGAGACTTAAGTAACTGATTTTCGATATCGTTACATATAGTGCTTAGAAATGCATTGGACTGCCCATTAGTGAAAAAGCTACAAACGAAATCATGTAAAAAGAAACCTCTTAACAAAAATTGGATCAGTTTGGATTTTATCGAAACTGCGAGCAGATGTATTGTGTGTCGTTTGCATAGCTAGTTTCGCTTCCGACAAGAGCGATTACGTCACAGCTGCTAGTTGTTTGCATTGGTAAAAAAACAACAAAAAGAGGACAACGGTGAGAAGTATCACACAAAATCAGCCGTTCTAATGGCTCTAAAAGTTTTCTAAAGAACTATTATGATTTCTTCTTCGCAAATCGAAGGTAAAAATCCTCAGTATAGTGCAAATCTAGAGCTGTTTGATTAGATTTGTGCACTTTTTGCTAGGAGAAATTCACAGTAAGCGAGCTCAAGTGAAGCCTTCTTTGTTTTTGCGAAAAATGTGAAAAAGGAGATTGCATCCATAATTCATACAATTGATCAACTAATTGATATTCGGAAGTGTTAAGGAACATGTCAGCTGTTTTCGTATTCACGACATCCAGTTATGTCTCTGACATTACCCACCCCCTTTTTTTAATGCGACTTTTTTCGAAATTACGTATTTTCGAAATTACGTTGTTTTCCCTTATGGGGATTCCCGAAGTTTTTTTTAACGCGAATTTTGTAAGTTATCTGGTTTTCTTTTTTTTGTCTTGGAAACCCATCTTTTCATGCATTTTTAAGACATTTAGTATCAAAAAAAACTTTTTCAATCCACCTATTGCTGTAAGGATGCCTTTCGCATATTACTTATGTTTTCGAAAAACACCATAAAAAGATTCTGTCAAGATTTTTTTCAAACTTGAATGAAATCAAAAACTTTCTTTGTTAAAAACTACCATCACCTTCTCAATTTGTAAACAGTTATGTCTACATGATGTAGATTTGACCCTGCACCAGAGTTGCCATTTTAACCCTTAATTGCATTGAGTCCCAAATATGGGACACACATCTAAAAAAAATTCTACAAAGCATTGTAATGTATATTTTTCACCGATTGCATGATGTTCCATATTAGGGACACATTATCGACTCACAAAAAAAATTCATATCGAGAGAATTTAGCGGCATCTACCTAACACAAAACGAGAATTTCGTACACAGCTGATTTCTGCTATTTTCAAAAAAATTCAAGAGCGCTCTATAGTTATGAAATAACTTGAAAGTTTTTTTTTGGTTGTTACCAAAACATACCATACTAAGAATTTGAAAAAATGAACTTTTGATTTTCGTGATTTTCAGATAATTTAATGCACAATGTCCCATATATGGGACAGGTTGTTTTTTCACCCCTACTACCCAGTTTTCTCAGGGGATTTTTCTGGTATTTTCCGTGTTTTAGACCACTTAAACTATAAAAAAAATATTCCGATTGTTTTAGCAAAAATCATGCAATTAAAGGTTAAAATCTGTGTTTCAAATTGAAAATTTTTTTTTGAAAATCTGCCATTTTTATGAAATATTCATAAAAATCTGTAGACATCTATAAATTTTGATAAAATCTGTGTTCTGTGACACAGAATCTGTGTGGCAAAATAGGCGAAAATATCTAATGTTTTACCGAAAAATCTGTGAATATTGTAATTCTACCCTGCACGCTATATAAAATTGAACAAAGCACGCTGTGTGCTAGGTGGCGGCGTTTTTCTTTTTCTGTACTAGCACGTACCGATGCGTGCCGATATTGAATCATTTTGTATGACGCGACGGTTTGAATTTCTTGATATTCATTCCCTATAATTTCAGAACCGGAAGTCGGATCGGGATGAAATAGCACTGTATCTTTTAAGACACTGAGAGTTACAATTTGAATCACGATTTGTGAAAATCGGTTCGACCGTTACTGAGAAATCGAAGTGAGTTCCGTTCTCTATTACCGGTGCGTTCGGAAGCAAAAACCGGCTACTAGTAGTCCCAAAGTAGATTTATATATCCACTAACTAACAAGGTCTGCCAACTACATGAATTTACCAGTAAGTTTTATAAAAATGTGCACCTCGTTTCGAAATCTCTTGCGAAAAAATAATCATGAAATTGAAATTTTTACTAATCGGATCTGGATCGACTTTTCGGGAACTTTCAAGACCCTTAGATCTTAGTTTGTAAAAATCGGTATGGAAATTTCCGAGAAAATCGAATGCGCATTTTTTCATAGATTTCAATAGCGGACTATGGAACCATAAGACCTTTCATTTGAATCTGAGTTTGTGAAAATCGATTCAGCCATCTTTGAGAAAATCGAGTGCCATTAGTTTTCACATACACAACATACATACATACATACATACATACATACATACATACATACATACATACATAAACGCACATACACACATCACTTCGCCGAACGCCATTTCGCAGAATAGGTCATTTCGTCGAAAGTCATTTCGCTGAAAGTCATTTCGCCGAAAGGGTCATTTCGCTGAAAGGGTAATTTCGAACACATTGTATATTATTATATTATTATTTTTTGTGTTATTATGCCTCCTGTATAACTGATGTGGCGCAGGCACATAACCGATACCAAGATGTCTCGGTCGCCGAGGCGACGCCGGCAGAGTTGACCGCCGACCCGCCGTCGGAAGCGGCGGGCTCTTGCATACAAACCTGTAACCGCCTCGATTGCCCGGTCTACTCAAAGCTAGGTTTCTTTGCTTTAGTTAGGTCCGAACGAGCGGTAGTGAGGTCGGACAGCACACAAATCAAATCGATGTGGCGAAGCCGCATTAGATATTTTTTCACTTAGTATACGGAAAATACCACATACATTTGTTTGGTAGATACACTTATGAAATTGCTTTGATGCTTCGTGGCTACTAGTCAACAAGTTTCTTTGGGAACTCCGCTCTGAAGTTCATGAATCAATCTTTATTCAAGAGTAAAAGAATCAATATTTATTCAAGAATTACAATTGTAGGTCAACAAAACCGGCGTTAAAGTATTATCATTCATTTGTTTTTATTTTAAATCAATTCCAATTATAACATTAAAAGTTTGAGAAATATTATGGAGCTATTGATCCTGTAGAATTCACCGTGAGATAGAGGTTTTGAGAGTAACGTGATGGTCAAAACTCCACTGCCGATAAAGCACGCTGCGGCAGGTCCTACGAAGCAGAACAGAGTCAAAATCACATAACATGGAGGATGAAACCGGGGTAAAAACACGACTATAATTATAATACATAAAATACGCAAAATAGAAGTTTAGTTTTTAAAGCTATATGCGGTACAAAGTTTTTTGAAGTCTATCTGAATCAACACCTAGGTTATGGTACTATGGAATTTTTGTTCTGATTATATGAGTTATTTTGAAGAAAATTATGAATGTTAAGAACCGTTATAAGAGTTAGATTCTTGCTGTAAACGAGTTACGATGCGTTACTTTTAAAGAAGTTATAGATGTTACGATGTGTTATATACGTCACTCTTTTGTAAATTATAGGTGATACGAAGTGTTACATGCGTAACATTTTTGCAAGTTATAGACGTTACAAAGCGTTTCATGCGTTACTTTTTTGCAAGTAATAGGCGTTACGAGGCGTTACTTTTGTGTAAGTTATAGGCGTTACGGAGCGTTACATGCGTTAATATTTTGTAAGTTGTAGGCATTACGGAGCGTTACATTCGTTACTTTTTTTGTAAGTTATAGGCGTTACGAATCGGTATATGCGTTACTCTATTGTAAGTTATAGGCGTTACGAAGCGTTACATGCTTAACTTTTTTGTAAGTTACAGTCGTTACGAAGTGTTACAAACGTTACTGTTTGTAAGTTATAGGTGTTACAAAGCGTTAAATGCCTTACTTTTTTGTAAGTTATAGGCGTTACGAAGTGATGGAGAGTTGGCATCACTGGGAGTTCGATGCGGTGTCTGGGCGTTGCCCTAAAAAGTCTAGTTTCAATGTGTATCAGGCAACTTATAGTAAAGTATTTAATCGAAACAGTTATTTTGCGTGATAGTGCAGCTGTGGCAAGTGTGTGTTGATTAGTTAAAAGTGTTATTTTTTAGCATTGCTGATCCGCGAAACTAAAAAATGTTCAAGCGACGGAAACTGCGAATTTACCACCCAAAATTAAACGACGAACACCGATGCAAATTTACGCGCAGAACCTGCGGCGATGTCTGTTGAAACAGAAAGGTCCAATTCCACAAAAGGAATGCAATGCCAAGACTTTGATTTTACGAGTCGGTGCTCCGCAAAGTTCGAGCGTTACTCCAATCTTTTCACTTCTGATATTATCACTTCTGATCTTCCAAATCTACTCTGGGACAGTCTTTATTGGACAGTGAGTGAAATACTACTAATGAGTTATTATTTACAAAAATTGTTTTTTGTTTGTGGGGACGGGTATAGCGTGATGGGTTAGTCGATGCCTTTCACGCAGCCCACCTGGGTTCGATTCCCAACCCCGTACATAGAGTCAGAAAGTTTTTCTGACTCGAAGAGGCGAATGACATTATAGTTAAAACCTCTATAATAAAAAAAATTGTTTTATTCAATTTAATCTCCCTTTCCAAATAGCCGAACCTTATTTTTCACTCTATCGATGATATATTGTACAACCGATTTTGTTAGTGTTTTTACCCTAATTTTCTTCAAACAAGTTGAGTTATTTGACTCCGTTGGATCGGTACAACTCAGATCCGTTTTGAACGTAGCTGTAGGATTCCTTATAAGTGGCAAATTACGCTTTGTAAGGCTACTTTCGGCTTAACACCGTTGAATGTTCCGAAAGTGATCCCTTATTTTATCACACCCGCAAATCACCTGCCAGATCAGGAACTTCTGTGCATATTTCGATAAATTCTTCTTTCAAACATACTCGGGAGTTTCGAACTTAGCCTTGACAACGGAATACACTTACCTAGGAAGTTTACACAAGTCGGCTTTGACGTAAGTGACATCCAACACGATTTGGTGAGTAGTTTCATGTAAAGTTTTCCGGCGCGAGTTTTTGCGATGATGTTTGGTTCTTTATTCCGGTTTGGAGCTCTTTGTACCTTGAAAATTTCGAACCGAGCACGTCCACGGTTTTCTGCCCAAAACCAACTGACACCTTGGACTTTCTAGCGACATCTCGAATTGATCAGTGTGGACGATTTTTGAACTGTTGCATCCCAACATCGAGTACAAGACTGAATCGTTTTGGTAATAAAGACAATACTGTGTGTGTTGTGGGTTCAGAAGAAAGCAGCTTGCTACGAACCTCTTGAACCCTGTGAAGCAGTCAATATCGTCAGCTACCGTCAACAAATGATCAATTTAGACAACACAATAATCGTGAACCGAATAGACAGGGCTCGACAACATGGCATTCTGCAACATGCGTTTTCATGCTTTGTCAAAGTAACCAAAGAAATTAATCAGACTTGGCGTCTTCTTATTATAACCTCTTTTCAATAATGTGTTGAACAAATAGCAAAACTACCGAAAGAAAAGTGAGCTACCACAATATTCTTTGTGAGAACTAATAGTAAGTGATGACATAAAGTTAAGCAAAAGCAAGAAATAGTAAAACATTTCCTCATGATCCGGAATATACGCCCAGGTAGTTCGGTCAAAATTTTCATCATGTTTCGTTATGTTAATATTGAACGGTAATCCTCGTGATTTTCATTCATACGGTATCAATTTATTCTCGCTTGATTGCATCGATCCTTAGCCTATTATGTTGGAATCGTTCCGAGTTGATAAAACAGAAGTTGGTAGCATGGACTTCCAGTTGGGACCGGACCGGATCCTCCGATAATCAAGTCAGTCGGAACCTGAACGGTAACGCAATCTATTTACAATTTTCATTGGTATTGTTCAGCTCTGTGGAAATAATTAGCTCACTTGCATAAAACGAACGGATCGGTTTCTCAACACACTGGAATGTGGCAAATACTAATTAGATTTTCCTTGCCTGGTCTCGTTACTGTCGATAGATTGCGAACCGTGCCGGTATTTGCATAAGTCCAATATGGCTTATTACAACATCTGGTTGGTTGGTTAATAACAAAATGCCATAGGATAAACTTCAAACAAAGTGAGAAAATTTCCTACTTTCCTTCCTTCCTTACACTTTCACATTTCAATTCACCGAAATCTATATCCTATCGGCAATCGTCGTTAGAATCGCATCAAGCTGGAAAATAGCTCCCGAATTGAAAATCGCTTGGAAGACACACAGACAGCATTTTGTTTTCTCCTTCTGCCGGGAAAACCAATTCACTGGCGAGGAGCCGAAGAGTGCTCAGCCGTTGTGCTATTTATTTTCGACTCACTTGACTAACAGGTTTTCCTCTGAACGCTTCACCGCATTCGGGAATCTTTTTTCTCTGCCATGTGGAAAACTGCGAATCAAGCTCGAAATTCCGGTTGCGACCGGGAATGTTTAAGAAAATATTGGACACGCTTTGAACTTTTACAACTGCGTTTTATCTTCCGGCGGTACGAGCGAACTTTCGGTGGATGGTAGATGAATGTTCTATTCGGAGAGCATTATTGCTGGTTGATTTGGATTTTTACTACCTTGCTGTTTGTTGGTTTATTTGATTTTGCAGCACAGTGAGTTTCAGTCCGATTTGGTTTATTGGCTTGGTAAAAGTTCGGAAGGCTTATTAAGTTGGTGGATGTTAGAAACTAAAACAACTTCAATCTTTTCACCCTTGTGGTATAGTTATTGGATTCGGAAAATTGTTTTCAAAACAGTTTTCAAGTGTGTGATTGGTCGAAAGGGTGGAATAGTGTACTGTGGGATAACTGAAGGATTGAAAATGGATGATAAACATTTCTTCTTAAGTTGTAGTAGTACAATGAAACGCTTGTTAAATACATCTGTTACTAATGAAATTTTACCTATCAACTGATTTTTATCCTAAAAGCAACCATGCATGATTATTGAAGTTCTGTTTGAATGTAACATACAGTGCGTACTTCTAGTGGTTACATAAACTTAAAATCCAGGGAGTTACGAAAAGGAAGAAATATATTTTATATATTCTGGGTACTATATAGAGGAAGAAAAGGTGGTCGTCAAATGGTGAGATAACTAAGTCCTCACAAATCCCTATCTCATGCCTCCCCGAGCGTCTATGATGACATTTGGTCAACAGAACGGCGTCGACTGGGTGCCTTCTGCGTTAGTAGCAGAATGAGAGGGTGCGAAATGGCTTGTAGGTGTGCAGTGTTTATCATAGTATATTACAACATATAATTCTGTTGTTTATTACATCATGTATTATTATTATTATTATTATTATTATTATTATTATTATTATTATTATAATTATTGTTATATTGTATTGCATTATGTTGTATTATATTATATTATAGGGTTTATTATGAGTAGTACTACATACCTCTGCGCAAAATATAAATTCGTTTTCCTTATAAGTTATCATTTTTAAAGTAACTTTTAACTAAATATCAAGGTCGTCACAAGGTGAGCTTGGTCCTCACTGGTTCCTGTTTCATGCTTACACGTGTGTCTGTGGTGACAATTGGTCGATGGAATGCGTTGATGGTAGAATGAGAGGATGAGAAATGACATATAAATTCAAGTAATATAATATATTAGCATATCGCAACATATCATTTTATTCATTCTATTGTTTATTATATAATTCATTGTACTGTATTATATTGTTTTTTATTATTATTTTCATTATTATATTTATTTTTATTATTAATTTGTCATCAATAATAATAACATATATTATTTTTATGGATGTGGATATTATTATTGTTATTAGAAGAGAAATATTCTACTTCCTGCAGTATTGCGAAGATAGAAGAGCGTAACTGACACTCTACATCAACTGTTATTTTATATATTGTTTTATAATATATTATATTATATTGTATTACATTGTATTATGTTATATTAAATTAAAATGTATTATATTATATTATGTTATATTATATTATTTTGTAATCTACTATATCATTTTATGTTATATAAATTTCATTACACTATGTTTCATTGTATTTATCAATATAAAACATTTTTCACGGGGACGTAAAGGGGAGGGAGCGTCAGGGCATCGGACGAATTGATGACTGGACGAGGGATTGTGGATAGCCTGCCTAGGTTTGGTATGAGTCTGACGCGCCCTTCTGAAACAAACCATCAGGCGGGTTCAAGCATGTATAGCGATATGCTTCATCCATGCACTGGATATTATGGTTGGAAGAGCATCTTTTATTCCCGCGGAATACGAGTAAGTGACTCTACTTACATATCCGCCCAACCCTTTTTGTTCGCTTTTCGGTAACAGCTATAGTAAGTCTACCCGCATCCACTGGCAAGTCCTTGAACTGATGGTGGCTTCACTTCACATCACATCACATCACTATATAGAGGAAGAAAAGGTGAAACGTACCATATAAGGATGTTTTGCTATTACTCAGAAAAGAATAATGAATTTTACAAATGAGCTAACATCACGTACATATCGTAATTAAAGGCTGACTGAGATCAGTCGTTGTTGAACAGTCGTTCGCACCGCACGCGTATAGCTCTTGGCTCCTGGAAATTTTTTCTGGCTACCTAGAGTTTCATTGATTCAAGGCTTCAGTCTTTTTCAAGGCTACCTCAATCACTAACTTTTTAAAGACTAACAATTAGTCAGCTTTTCTCAAGGCTATACAAAGAGTGATACTAGAGTGACTAAGAAATTAATCAGCCTTTTTTAAGGCTAACTATTCAAAGAACTAATTAAGATTACGAACGTCTTATCCGATATTTGTCCGAGAAACTTCATAAATTTTATTCATATGATATACAATCAGACAGACCCTTCAAGGCTGTCGTGAAAGGCGTTTCAAATGATCAAAGTACTGATGAAATTAAAAATGAACTAAAAGAATTGCTTGGTTTTGCCCCTTCTCAAGTAATACTTATGAAAAAAAAGCTAATGGTACTTCTGAACCACGCTCTGGAATTTCCATGAACTTTACCTAATACACTTCAATCGAAATGATGTAAACAATTTGAAAACTTTAGAAAAAGTACGTTTCATTTCCCACATTAAAATTCATTGGGAACATTATAAACGGCATAATCGTATTGCAAACTTAACGCAATGTCGTCGTTGCCAAGGCTTCGGCCATGAAACCAAAAATTGTCATATGGATATACTTGTTACTAATACGAAAATATACGATATTGTTACTAATACGAAAATAAACATTATCATAGTTACGGCGCATAGAGCGACTGAACGTTTATTGTTTCGGTTCAACTAACCATTGAACTGCGACTGACGGTGAATCGAGTTCATCGTGGGGATCTATATGAATAGTACATGAAAAACCATTGACTATTCCATCTTGAGTTTATCTTTGGTTTGAATTGTGGTAAGTCGCATTCGAAAGACGTTTGTCCAATGGATGAAACCACTGTTAAATTTTCATGTTCAAATTGCGACCTTAAATTTACAGAACATACCTGAAAATCAAAAAACCGTTACAAATGCCACGCCTAATTCTTCTAAGGCACTTATTTCTTCGAATTTAAAACAAAAAACGTGATTAATCCACCTAGCAGTGAGATGATACCTTTTTTTTATCAATACACATGTGTTTTTGCATGGATATTCTTAGGTGTTTTAGTTCTCATGACATTATTTTAATTATCGTCGTTTCAAACGGCAAATTGAGATTTTAATCACTCATTACCCTGTAATGCCGAAACTGAAAAACATATCGAATTTCAATCTTAGCGTGCGACAACCGATTGAACATTCCATGAGATGTCGAAGTATGTTCCACTTTAGAGTTTTTCGTCATTATTTATGGTACTTCCAGAGCCGGTATTCAGGAATTAGCATAGCCCAAAATGATTCGAATGGCCATAAATTATTACGCCAAACAATTTACATGAAATTTATAATCTCATCATCTATAATTCCAGAATCGGATAAAATTCACCAATTTTGTATGAGACTTTAAGTCCTGTAATATTTGTTTTTGAAGTTCGATTTGGTCTTTTTTGAGAAAATGATTGAGCTTTGAGAATCGATTCGATACTGGAACCGGAATTCTAAAATCGGTGTAGCCGAAATCAGTTAAATTCACCTGAGGAGTGTGTAGACATCTTTGAGAAATTGTAGTGCGAATTAAAATTTGGAGGACCATTCCGAATCCAAAAACGAATACCGCTCAAACTGAAATAAATTTATTTGGTAATCGACTATCCAAATCTGCAAACCCGATAAACCTGATTAATTTATGTGAAATGGACATTTTTATACTAATCACCCTGCATTTTCTAAACCAGAAGTCGGATCTGACTAAAAAGAAAGAGGTTTTATAGGATTTTCAGACCTCTCATTTGAATCATAGATGATTCTTAGATTTCATTTGAATCTTAGATCGGTTCAGCCATCTACGAGAAAAATTAATTGCATTATTTTAATTTCGTTTCACATATTATCCTGTGGTTCCGCAATCAGAAGTCGGATCCAAACGTAATTCAGAAACCTTGTTTGGAAGTATACGACTTTTCATATGAATCTGAGTTTGTAGAAAACGGTTTAACCATCTCCGAGAAAATTGAGTGAAATTATTTGTCACACACGCATTTGCTGATCTCGACGAACTGAGTCGTATGGTATATGGAAGTCATGTGCTTCCAGCATTTATTGCTGTAAATAGTTTAAATCAATATAATTATGGAATTACTTCCAACTCGATAATGCTGGTATCATCTGGTTTACATACGCCATATTCGAAAGATTATGTTGCCAAAAATGAACCGTGCTAAAATTGGTCCGAGGCAAATTGTCATAAAAAAGGATGCTGTACACAGTCTTTTTGGTACTTAGAAACAATTATATGTAACAGTATAAAAAAACGTGTTTCATGTTGCTCCCAAGCATTGCTTTTTCATACAGCGCTCAAAATTCCTTCTACTGGAATAAGGCTTACACCAAAATATCGATATCTCCGTTAAAAATGGACGGATTTTAACAATCTATAGCTTGTTGGATAGGTATTACCGAGCGAAATCTAAGTCTGGAAACATATTCTGTTTTCAAGGTCAAATGTGACAGATACTGTCAAAAAACTGAAAATTTTGACATAAAACTTCGTATAACTCGAAAAGTAAACATCCAATCTCAAAACCATTCAATAGCGTTCTGGGTGACGGGGAGACCTTTCATTTGCGACTAGTTTGATCAAAATCGGTCCAGCCATCTCTGAGATCTCGACCTCTTAGTTGACAACACACATACAGACACACACACATACACACACACACACACACACACACACACACACACACACACACACACACACACACACACAGACATTTGCTCAGTTCGTCGAGCTGAATCGATTGGTGTATGACATTCGGCCCTCCGGGCCTCGGAAAATTTTTCGAAAGTTTGAGCGAATTCTATACCAATTTTTATGTATATAAAAAAAGGTAAAACAGGTACGCCTTCCAATTCTAACGAAAACAATTTATTGACAGGTAGATCGAGCTCGTCTTCATCTTCTTCTAATGTCACTTATGCTAGTATAACAGGTAGAAATCTACCACTTATTTCTTCTAATGTAAATAATCAAAACACAGGACCGCCTTGCAGTTCATCTTCTAACGAAAACAATTTATTAATAGGTAGATCGGCCAAATCATCTTCTTCTAATGGCAGTTTACCTACAAATATTCCTTCAATGCCATTCGCTTTTTTAAATGAAGTTGATTTAGGCGATATAACTGAAAATAAAATGATCTACCTTAACAGTGATGTTAAATAATTATTTGAATATTTTAAATTGGAATGTTCGATCTTTGCAATCGACTGAAGATGAATTTTATAATTTTCTCAAAGTTCACAAAATTCATATAGCCATTGTGACAGAAACTTTTTTTAAACCAAATGTCAAATTGGAAAGTAATCCACATTATGTGGTTTATCAATTTGACAGGTTTACTGGAATGGGTGGTGGAGTTGCCATTTTTGTCCAACGGCAAGTTAAACATCGAATTTTACCTTCTTTCAACACTAAAGTTATTGAATGCTTGGGAATCGAAGTTGAAACCATTCATGGAATTTATTTCATCACTGGAGCATATTTGCCATTCCAATGCACCGGCGAACAACTAAATTTCTTTAAAGGCAATTTGCAAAAACTCACAAGATATCGACCGAAATTTTTCGTAATAGGGGATTTAAGTCCCATGTCCAGTGGAATTGTAGGCAAAATAACAGTAATGGTAAAATACTTCATAATCAACATTCAGCTGGTTTCTTCACAGTTCTTCATCCCAGTAATCCGACTTGTTTCTCTTCCGTGAAAAACCCGTCTACAATTGATCTGGTTCTAACAGATCAAAGTCAAATTTGTAGTGAACCGATTACACATGCTGACTTTGACTCAGATCATCTTCCTGTAGCATTCAGACTTTCCAACGAAGCTTTAATTGATCAAATTAGTTCTATATTCAACTATCATAGAGCTAATTGGTTGGAGTACAGATCTCACATTGAAAATCATGTGGATCATGAAACTATTTTAGAAAATTCTGCGGACATCGACACAGCAATTGATAATTTGAATCATTATATTATCGAAGCTAGAAATCTTTCAAACTAAATTAAATTCTCCTATCATCGATGACAATCTTCAACTGCTCATTCGGTTGAAGAATGTTCGTCGACGACAATATCAACGTTCTCGTGATCCTACTATGAAAAACATAGTTAAGGATTTACAAAAAGAAATTAAATATAGATTTACCCATTTCCGAAATGAAAAATTCACTAAAGGAGTTGACCAAATTAAATCATATTCTAAACCTTTCTGGAAACTTTCTAAGGTTTTTAAGAAACCTCAGAAATCAATTCCTGCTCTCAAGGAAGGAAATCAAATACTTCTTACAAATGACGAAGAAGCTCAAAAACTTGCTCAGCATTTCGAGAGTGTCCACAATTTTAATTTGAACGTTGTGAGTTCTATTGAAAATGAAGTCTCACTGAAATATGATCATATTTCAACCCAAGTGTTATCACAAGATAACATTATTGAGACGAATTTTGATGAAATTAAATCAATTATTAGGAAACTTAAAAACATAAAGGCTCCTGGTAATGGTGGAATTTTTAATATTCTTATTAAAAATATTCCCGATGTTGCCTTGAGACTCTTGGTTAAAACTTTCAACAAATGTTCTTCATTAGCATACTTCCCAAGAAGATGGAAAAACGCTGAAGTAATTGATATCCTCAAACCTGATAAAAACCCAGCAGAAACATCAAGTTATCGACCAATTAGCTTCTTTCTTCAATCAGTAAACTTTTTGAAAAAAATGTCTTGTTGAGAATGATGTCTCATATAAAAGAGAATTCAATTTTTTTACCAGAGCAGTTTGGATTTCGTCATGAACATTCAACTACTCATCAACTTGTCAGAGTAACGAACATGATAAAAGCAAATAAATCTTCTGGGTTATCCACTGGAGTTGCTCTTCTAGACATAGAAAAAGCATTCGACACTGTTTGGCACAAAGGTTTAATAGCAAAAATGTCTGATTTCCAGTTTCCTATTTATTTGATCAAAATGATTCAAAATTATTTAACTGATCGTACTCTTCAGGTTAGCTATCAGAATTGTAAATCTGAATTGCTACCCGTACGAGCCGGTGTTCCGCAGGGTTCGAGCGTAGCTCCAATCTTGTATAATATTTTCACTTCTGATCTTCCAAATCGACCCGTTGGTTGTCAGAAATCGCTATTCTGTGACGACACAAGTCTGTTAGCCACAGGTAGAAATCTAAGAGTGGTCTGCAGTCGCCTACAAAGAAGTTTAAATATTTTCAGTTATTATCTGTCAAAATGGAAAATTAAACCAAATGCAGCAAAAACGCAATTAGTTATCTTTCCTCATAAGCCAAGAGCTATTTTTCTTAAACCAAACAATAATCACATTCTCAAATTGAATGGCTTGGAATTGACATGGTCTAATCAAGCAAAATACTTAGGTTTAACGTATGACAAAAAACTCACTTTCAAGGATCACATTGAAGGAATCCAGGCAAAGTGTAATAAATATATTAAATGTTTATATCCTCTTATAAACAGAAATTCTAAGCTTTGTCTAAAAAACAAATTGTTAATTTGTAAACAAATTTTGCAGTACCAATTTGGTCAAGTTGTTGTTCCACCAGGAAGAAAACGCTTCAAAGGATTCAGAATAAAATTCTGAAAATGATTTTGAAGCGTCCTCCCTGGTTTAGTACAAATGAGTTACACAGACTCACAAATATAGAACCATTAGATGTAATGTCACATAATATTGTAAGCAAATTCCGACAAAAATCGATGCAATCTTCAATTGAATCGATTCGCTCTCTGTATTAGTTAGTGAGTTAGTATATAAGTTTCTTTTCCCCATTACACAATACAAGTAGGTTTAGAATTTTCCCTATACAAAATCTCAGAATTGCGGAAGCAAATGATGTCCTCATGGTAATAACCAAATCATATATATAACAGGGCTGAAAAGTCACCACTTGTGGCTGAACACCCAATTTAAATCTTCATAATTTAATTTTAACTCATATTCTAATAAATAGTTATTCAAAAAAAAAGTTTATTCGATATTTCGGTGGTTGGATGCAGGTGAGGCAAGACGGTTCGTTCCGCTGGTTTACTTATTCTTACCTAACAAAACCGAGCGAACCTATACACGTGCCTTCAGTGAATTATCGATGGTTGCAAAATCTTTCAATGTTACTCTCAATCCAAGAACAACACTCACAGATTTTGAAAAGACAATAATCAATAGTTTGGCAAAAGTATTTCCGGGTTATCCCCGTAATTCGTCTCAGTAATTTTTAAACTAATTTACTACAATGTGAAATGTGCTATACTTTACTACATTCGAATACTGGTTTTCACTGGAATAGTAAGCAAAATGTTTATGATCGTGTCGGAAGAGAACCTAAAGTTGCTTACTTGGTTGCTTTTTATTTGCTCTCACCTGTTCATTCCCTTTACAAAAATTTTATTCTGTTCTTTGGTGTATCCTGCCAAACATGTCCTCGAAGTGCGCTTACGTTCGTCTTTTTAGCAAATAAGTATGTGCGGGAACCAGTGGCAGGATGGGTATGGAAAAGATATCGGCAGAATCTTGGCTTTAACCTCAATGTTATGTAGTTTTGACACTGTCAGTGGAGTTTCGACTATAACTATAACTCTTAAAACCACTATCTCACGGTGTAATCTGCAGGATCAACAGCTCCATAATATTTATCTTTTTTTTGCATACCGATATATACCGATCGAGCTTTTACAAGTTAACAACTGAAACTCGGTTTTATTCGTGAAGGGCGAGAACGTTTCTTACCGCAATCACGCTACACCTCCTATGCCAGCTCTTGCCGCCGTTGGTCGAATTGGTGCTTTGTGTTCGTATTACAAACAATAAGATTGACAAAATCAATTTAGATTAGTTCTTTAATAAACATCCGACATTCAGCTGCAACCTTTTGAAACGAGAAGCTCAAACAGATGGTGACATTGTCTCATACAGCAGTGTTATCTCGGTAAAACCGGGTAAACCAATCGCCGTTGTTTCCTACATGCTTTACGGTTCGGCAGGAGGCGTCACATTGACACATCGATTTTCCGAAGAATAATTTATGTGCTAAGACCCTGAACCGCCAGACTTAATTTATCAGCTTCGTCGTCCTTTTGTGTTGCTAATTGAATGGCAATGATGAATAAACGCCTGCCTTTCGTCCTGTCACGTGTCATGGTCCAATTGCTCTGCCACGGAAATTAACCGGTCCGGAAAAGCGCGAAGGGCTCTCATTTTGATTACCCGCGTAAAAATAGATCCTACCAAATTGATTGAAATACTTGAAACCACTACCGTTAAACAGGAGAACGAAACCCGGCTGCGGAATCGAACCGCCCGAGTGTATGTAAATATTCATTCTATTTCCCTTTTGTGTTTTTTCTCCTCCGTCGAACCCCTTTAGAGTTTTTGCTTGATTAGGTATGGAAATTTCACCTGCTGTTGCGTGGTGTTGCTTTTTTTTCTAACTACCATGCTCGACCCTACAACAGGCCGTCGGGTTTGGCTGCTTGCTGTGCGGTTGGATTGCACAAATTTTCCATCTCGCCTGCGGTGCTCACGGAAAATTAGACTGTGCTCAGATATAGTATTATGGACGGGTTTTATTTTTTGGCCTGTCATCCCTACACGAAACACATGTGCCGTGTGCCGGCGCACATGCGGCACACAAGGATCCGCAAGCCTATCAGCGTCATGTTTTATGTTATGATCTACAGCGGTTAGTTTGGTAGCGTCTGGCGGTGCTTTTTCCTTTTTTTTTCGTTTGGAAAGACTTTGCGGTCATTCCGAAATCTAAATTCTATGGGCTCGAAGAACCTGGGTTCAAAGTTTGTACTGGTTTGACACGTTTCGATGTAATCGGTAAACGAACTCGCCGGTATGTTTATTTGCTTGTTTGAAACCGACAAGGGTAACTTAATTTAGGTTCAAAGGGAAGGTGTTATGTCACCATAAGCTGTTAGATCTGATATAGACAAGGGTTGATAGGTGCCGTTTCCGTTTGGAATCCATATACAGTTCGATAGTTTTGGTTTGGTTTTCTCAGAAGTAATGATGGCCATGTTAGTCTCCGGTGCTTCGAACGCAGATTGCCTTTATTCGGTTCAACATCGAAACATTCTGGCACAAATGTTAGTTACGTATTATCTATCGTCGCAGTGTAATGCAAAGGCGTACTGTTAGGTGGATAAAGATACTTTTTTTCTTGAAGTTTGAACATTGTCGTTGGTTGGCGGAAAATTCTCATCAGTTAGCCGAAGTATCGCTGCCGTTGCCAGCCCTGTGTTGCGTTGTATCGAGTGAACGTAGGTTAGGGCAATATGTTTCCATATCCGTATTCTACTTCATATAGGAATACATCCATGCCGCGATGAATGAATGAGCACGTCCTTTCTCGGCATACCGACGGTAAGTGTAATAACCGGTGAACGTGTTCACCATTCGCGAGAAGCTTTTCAATAGATTTATCCATAAATGATGCGTTGTGATAGGCTATTAAGATGTCACAAACTGAGTCCTTTTCTCGGTCGCGAAGATCTGTACAGTATGTACTAAATAAATTATCAATCGGGCACAGCATCGTACGTTCACGCCGTTTTTTCTCTGATTTTTCTGTGTTAAAGTTGCCAACCATGAATGTTTCTCTTCGGTAAAAGTAAATTTAACCGTCTGACAACAATTTTTTGGGTAATTTTGTTGTGAATACGACTTACTTTACTATGAGGCGCCTCTTTAAAATTTACCCTGTACAAGAATGGGTAGAATTTAATCGTAAATATCTCTCGTTGAACTAAACCCAACAACATATTTTTTCCTCCATGATATCGAAAATATGATTAGTAATTTATGATTAAATTTTCAGTAGTATCAAATAATCACAAATAACTCAAAATTGTAGTTTTATGAAATGTTTGGTTTCAACGAGTATTAAAGAGAAAAAATCATGCCGCTTCCCGAGTGAAGTCTAACTTTAAAATGAGAACAAATCAACATCAGATTCAAATTTTAATATGATATCAACTCATTAAATTTTCAATTGATATCACATTATGTTCTAATTGTGCTGTTCGCTTTAAATAAAAAAAAAATTAAGGTAAAAGTTTTGTGAAACTCAAAAAATGAAAATATTAAAATCAACAACTTAAAGAATCCATAGAAATTGGGCAAATTTCAAATGGCAACACAAAAATATAAAGTTAAGTTTCAATGGAAGAATTATTCCTTCCTATTCCTATGTTGCATTTTACAAAAAGTTGACATCCTGCCGAGTAGCCTTGTGACAGTTGAACGCAACCATAACCGTGAAGAAATGAATTCTTTCAACATTTTTTACGCCTATAATGCTCCTTCCTTTTTAAAGTCGTTGATATGAGGAATATATTTGACGGCATCGATTTCCTTCTAGATACGTTAAGTATTCGGTCCTGTAACATTTTTTTGCGTTGAGTTAAAAAAAAATGTTTCGACATTTGTAGTCATACGACGTCGCGAAGTTCAATTCCATTTGACCATTTGACCATTTTTTTGACCATTATTTTCATTATTTTTTTTGACCATTATTTTCAGTACATCCACAAATCGGGGATCTGGATGGACAAAATAATTTTTGTGCACCAACTAACAAGTCCTTTAGATTAGATCAATTCACTTCTGAAGAACTCGTTCTTCTTTATATCGTAATTTTCTAAATCAAAATTCATCAGTTGAGTCGTCATGTTAATTGGCGGAGTAGTCGACTCTCAATCAACGAATTGTGGTAAAGTTGAATGCAACGTCTTTGCTCCGACTGTAAGAAACAATACCGAAGAAAAAATAGTTCGACAATTGTGTGATACTGCTGTTATAAAGCTTGCTTCATTTAGAATTGGAACAAACTTTTGCTCATATTGTGGCGCTCCTGGTGGATGGATTTGGAAGTTCTTGGTGCCCACGAGTCGGGAATTGTGTCAGCTTCACGTATGATTTTTGACATTCCGCAAATCGACTGTATTTTGTAAACAATCAACATGGAATCCGAAAGAAGGGAAAAAATTGTACACAGTTATTTGGAAAATCCATTGTGGTCATCTAGGCTAGCTAAACAGCTGAAATTGCCCAGAAATACCATATGGCGCGTTATCAAACGATATAAGGAAACATTGACGACGATTCGGAAGCCTCAAGCCAATCGTCGGAGTGAAACCGTCGACCGGAAACTGCGTGGTAAGATTTTGAAGACGATTAAGAGTCCTAGTCTGTCGGACCGTGATTTGGCCAAAAAATTCGGTGCTGCCCATAGTACCGTGAGAAGAACTCGACTCCGGGAAGGAATCAAGTCGTATCGAGCTAGCAAACAGCCAAATCGGACCATAAAACAGAATAGTGTGGTCAAAATTCGTGCTCGGAACCAAGTGCTGACCAAGTTCGACGGGTGTCTTCTGATGGACGATGAAACCTATGTCAAGGCTGACTTCGGCAAATCCCAGGTCAAAAATTTTCCTTGGCAACGGTTCGGGGGGATGTTCCAGCCAAATTTAAATTTGTTTTTGCCGACAAATTTGCAAGAAAATTTATGATTTGGCAGGGCATTTGCAGCTGTGGCAAAAAACGAAAGTTTTCGTTACAAATAAGATAATGACATCGAAACTATACCAAAAAGAGTGTTTCAAAATACGAATTTTGCCGTTCATCCGATCCTACGACCATCCCGTAATGTTTTGGCTACACAGAAAAAAATAATGAATTTTACAGGTGACAGAATTCTATAAACAATATAATTCACAACTACTAAATTTTTAAAATGACGCAATATTCCATTCACACAGAATTTTACATACTCCGAGTGTAATTTGTCCTCGGCTACCAAGTGCCGCTGTATGGATTTATATTTATCAATTATTCAATGAACAGAAAAGAGCTCTGCGGTCCAGTCGAATAACCGATGTGCTTGTGATCTGATGTTTCTCGGTTCAAGTCGTGCTGCTGCTATCGAATTTTTGTTTTTTATTTCATTCGAATTTAAGACATGTAATTTTCAAATCACACAATTTTCCATATTCTTGAATATAAATTTGTATGAAATACGACGCTCCATTTATGTGCATCTTATAAGATGTAAAATCACAAGATTTTTTCGAACTGTGTAGATTTGACAAGCTGTCATTACAGCAAAGTCGTTCAAGAATGGTATGCAGAGAAAGGGGTCCAGTTTGTTCCGAAAAACCTTAACCCACCCAACTGCCCCCAGTTTCGCCCTATTGAGAAATACTGGGCAGGAGGAGACTCAAGGCAAAGGGAAAGGTTGTCACAGACATCAATCAGATGACGACGTGGTGGAATAAGATAGCTAGAACGATGGACGAAGAAGGTGTGCGCCGCCTAATGAGCCGTGTTACAGGAAAAATTCGAGAATTTTATCCGTATTTTTTCTTAAAAGTATGAAGAAAACGCTACATTTGTATAAAAAATGTGCCTAATTCACGTAGCAGTGAGATGATACCTTTTTTTTTTATCAATTCGCATGTGTTTTTTGCATGAATATTTTTCGGTGTTTCAGTTTTCATGACATTATTCTAATGTCAGTCGTTTTAAGTGGCAATTGGAGATTTTAATCACTCATTACTCTGTAATGTCGAAACTGCAAATCGGATCGAATTTGAATCTTGAAGTGTAACAATCGATTAAACATTCCATGATATGTCGAAGTAATTTTCACTTTAGAGTTTAGGGTAATTTCCAGAGCTGGTATTCAGGAACCAGTATAACCCAAACCGATTCGTATGGCCATATGACGAATAAATTGCAATACTTTCGAGTCCAACTTTGAAGCTTTTTGGGATTGTCATCTTCTATATCGCTTTGAATTTTAAAAATTCATCTTCCTACAATTCAAGAATCGGAAGTCAGAATTGGATATAATTGGATTTATTTTAATTTGAACTTTTGTTTCTGAAATTCGATTTGGCTTTTTTGAGAAAACGATTGAGCTTTGAGAAACGATTCGATACTGGAACCGGAATTCAAAATTCGGTGTAGTTGAAGTCAGACAAATTCACCTGAGTAGCTGTATAGTTTACATTTGTTTCAAAATGTTTGAAAATCAATGTAGACATCTTTGAGGAATCGTAGTGCGAGTTAAATTTTGGGTACCTTCCGAAACGAAAACTGAATACCACTAAAACTGAAATAATTTTATTTGGTTATCGACTATCCAAATCTGCTAACCCGATGAACCTGATTAATTTATGTGAAATAGAAATTTTTATACTAAGATACAGGGTCTCCAAAATCGAAAGTTGGATTTGGCTGAAAAATGTTTTATAGAATCTTAGAACTTTTCATTTGAATCTTAGATCGGTTTAGCCATCTACGAGAAAAATGAGTTACACAGATTTAATTTCGTTTCACATGTCATCCTGTAGTTCCGGAACCAGAGGTCGGAACCAAACATAATTCAGGAACCTTGTTTGGGAGTATACGACTTTTCATATGAATCTGAGTTTGCAGGAAACGGTTGAATTATCTCCTAAAAAAATTGAGTGAAATTTTTTGTCACACGCGCATTTGCTGATCTCGACGAACTGAGTCGAATGGTATATGGCTGTTATGTTCTTCCATCATTTATTGCTGTACGTAGTTTAAAACAATATGATTATGGAATTGATTTCAACTCGAAAATTCTGCCATCATCTGGTTTACATATGTCATATTCGAACGATTATGTTGCCAAAAACGAACCGTGCTAAAATCGGCCCGAGGCAAATTATCATGCTGTACACAGTCTTTTGAGTACTTAGAAACAAATGTATGTAACAGTATAAAAAATCGTGTTTTATGTTGCTCCCAAGCATTTCTTTGCCAGACAGCGCTCAAAACTTCTACTGCTGGAATAGGGGAAAAAGTCGCTTACACAAAAATTTCGATATCTCCGTTAAAAATTTACGGATTTTAACAATCTATGGCTTATTTGGATAGGTATTACTGTGCGGAATCTAAGTCTGAAAATATATTCTGTTTTGAAGGTCAATTGTTACAGATACTGAAAATTTTGACATAAAACTTCGCATAACTCAAAAATTAAACATCCGATCTCAAAACCATTCAATAGCGTTCTGGGTGACGGGGAGACCTTTCATTTGCGACTAGTGTGATCAAAATCGGTCCAACCATCTCTGAGATCTCGACCTCTTAGTTGACAACACACATACATACACACACACACACACACGGACATTTGCTCAGTTTGTCGAGTTGAATCGATTGGTTTATGGCACTCGGCCCTCCGGGCCTCGGAAAATTTTTCTAAAGTTTGAGCGAATTCTATACCTATTTCTTGTATTTATAAAAAAAGGTAAAAAGATCTTGAATTCAATAATAAATAACTGAAATACAGGCAATTGTCTTTGTTCCAATTCTATTTGAAGCAAGCTTTAATTTTAAGTAACTTTTTGACAAATGGCACTTTATGCCAATTGCCTTTGAGCCAACCTACCGTTTTGTCAAACGACCGTTCTGGTAAATTATTTCATTCCAAATGACCTTTTTCCCACGCGAAACATTGTGTTTATTCTGATGTGGAATTGGGAAAAATTATCTATACAATCAATAACAGCACCTAGGGGTATATGGGGTAAAATGCACCCCCTAAGGAAATGTAGCTAAATCTTAACTATAGAGAATAACACGGAAGAGTTTCATGCATGACTATCTTCCGTAATCATTATTTCTCAAAATTACGTACAAATACTCACTGAATACATTGAAAAATACATTTTTTTTATCTCATTTTTCAAAACCCTTAAAAATTTTCTATCGAAATATATGCGGGGCATGACGCCCGATCGAGGAAAACATGAAAAATATACGTTTTAAATTACGCGAAGTGAAGATTATCTGAACATAGAGGCAGGATGATCTTAAACAACGGGTAAACATTCATCAAAACAACGGATTAAAGCTTATGACAACCACGGGGCAATATGCACCCTCATAAAGCTTCTTCTTCTTATTTAAAGAAAGCTTTAGACTTTTCGTTGACAAAATATTTGCCAGGTCAAAGATTGTTCACTATCATTCATTAAATTGATAACTTATGGATAATTGTTGTAAGCGAATTCTTGAGCATTTTGCTTCACACAATTCGGGTCGTTTTGCCCTAAAAAATATGAGACGATAAATTTGACGATTTTTCTAGAAAACTGCAAATACATCGTCTGTATTAGAACTAATTTCAGAAACCCGAATGATTGGCAAATAAGTTCACTGGTTACAAAATTAAAATCGTCTTCCTCACCCTAGAAAATTACTATGGAACGAGAATCAAGAATTACTCATAACAGAGACATAATTGTTTTTTTTTAAGTTTTCCAGATATGATTGAACCATCGCTAACAAAATTTTATAGTAATCTGTTGTTATAGCGGACTTACAGTTTCATGAAAATTTCAGTGAAAAAAAATTGGCAACTTTTGAGAAAAGCAAAAGGTGCATTATGCCTCGGGGATGCGTTTTCCCCTATATTTACTTGATTTTGAATTGGAATTGTGCGGAGCCTGTCCGTGGTGAAAATGTTAATTTTCAAATGACCAAGGGTCTCCATTTGCTTGTAAAACATGGAAACGCGTGGTTGTTGACCAATGACAATTTAAGCAACAACTGTGTACCAATCGAAAACATCAATATCGACTACGTTGGCCCATTTTCCATCGGTTTGACGGTCTTAGTTAGAATGTTCGGTTTTCCAGCAGTCGCACTTCTGAAAACGGAATCAAATGATAGAATAAGAAGTCAGACAGACTGACTTTGACACGAGTTGAGTTACCCTGTACTGGTACTTTAAATCACTGTTTCATGAGAGAAAATTAAGTTAACATATTATTAACATCGATATGATGATAATATAGTACACGTACTGTCGAGTGGTAATCGATATTCGTAATGACCAAATTTAAATCCAAGCAAATGAGGGCTAAAAATCAAACTGGCTCTGACTAACTGAAAGCTGTAATTACCTATTCGTTTGGTTGGAATGCAGGAAATGACATTGAAGCACGACATGGTACAATTTTTCGATCACAACGCTAATGGTAGTGGTGTATGTTGATTGGGAGTGTCCATAAGTATAAAGTCATGGGAATCGATTGAATGCAGCACGTAATATTTTCAATCGATTCTCCGTTTACATTGTGTGTAATTGCTGAACAAGCGTGCAACTTTCGATTACTGTGAGAGATAATAAGTTGGTTATTTAGTTTAGTATAATGATTGGCTAGCATGAGTTATGGAGTGGACATTTTGTGATGATGAAGGTCTTGATTAAAGACGTATTATTACACTGTTTTTCGATCGAAGTCCATGAACGTCAGAATACCAAAAAATATCACACTTTTATTGATGTTTTAGACATTTTATGAACTCAAAACTTAACATGCTCTGTCGATCTATCCGATAGATCAATTGGTATTTTAATTTAAATCAGTTTAAATAATTTTTTGTTTCGAAAAGCCAATTCTTGAAACACTTGATTCCAGGGTTTGTTGCTGAGCTGCGCACTGATTGTTATCACTTGTTATTTTTTTAAGAGTTCTATTCAATTCACTACGTATTAGGAAGTACGATATCAATGTTATGTCTTAAAGGTAGTGATGAAATAGAGCAGTTGAACAGAAAAAAATATAAGCTTCCATAATCGACTGTAGTGACAGTTAGCCAAATCTCATCAGGTGTTTTTTGATGAATAGTAGAAAGCATTCTTGTGCATCTCATTTTTGCTAAGAGTGACTTGTATCGAAATCTTTAGTTTTTTGGCCACAGTTTCAAATCGCTTGCTAAATCCGAATTTTATTAGCAGATGGAAGGGATCTGCTGGGGATGTCTTCTCGAGCCGGCAATTACTTTCAACTAATGCTCGTGAAGCAGTTGAGAGTTTCATCATTTGTTAGCATGCATCGACGAGTTTTTCGCTACCTAGTGAGAATCTTCCTGTAAAAATTCTGAGCTCATGTTTCGGTTCTTCGGTTTTGTTTTAGTGTTCAATTTGGTTGGATTAGGTTCCAGTACGACGCTTACTGTGATCCTTCCGGACAATTAATTTTCTTCGTTTACTTCAAACTTTGTTACACTGGCATATACCAATCGACTCAGTTTAGTTTTTGCAATGACTGTGCGGAAACATAAGGAGCGTATCGAAATTAAGCTATCCACATACATTAGTGTTGTACGCAGGTATTTGCGATGGTTTTGTATGCTCAGATCACAGTATGCTGTGCGTTCGTTTGTTTATTTGTTTGTGCGGTTGAAACTCTGCGTTTTTAAAATGTCGCGTATTGAAAAGGAAGTGAAAATTAAGTTTCTGGACACATAGCTAAGTGAGAAAGGTATTACTATGCGAAAATTGGCGAAGCGGTTTGGAAATCATCATGCCAGTGTTAAAACCATCATTAATAAGTTTGGGGAACACTATTCTTTGGATGAGCTACCAGGAAGAGGCACAAAACCCGGTTCTTCCAACCCGAAACTGGACCAGAAAGTGGTAGCTCTAATCATTAAAAATAAATCAATGTCAATACTTGATTTGACTTAAAAAGCAGGAACGAGTGTCGGAATGATCCAGCGTATCAAGAGGCGAACTCACCTGAAAGCCTACAAGAAACAGAAAATCTCGAAACAAAGTGTAGAACAGAAGAAGCGAGCAGCAACATGGGCCCGGAAATTGTATTCGCGTCTTTTGCAGTGTCCGGATGCATGCGTTTTGAAGTACGTTGAGACTTATGTAAAGGAGGACTCAAAAACCCTTCCAGGTCTACTTTACTGTCGTCGTTGGGGAGGATGTGAACGATGCGGACAGGTCGATGCAAGTGAAGAAATTCGATCGAAAGGTACTGGTATGGCAAGCAGTATGTTGCTGTGGTTTGAAATCAACCATTTTTACACTACCGGAACTATAAATGCAGGAATCTATCGATCTGGGTGTCTCCAGAAGAGATTGCTGTCTTTATATAAGAAGCATAGTACACCTCCACTGTTTTAGCCGGATTTATCGTCGGCTCACTATGCCAAAACCACTCTCAATTGGCTTGCGAAAAAGGGTATACATTTCGTTGAGAAAAATATCAATCCACCAAACTGCCCTCAGCTTCGACCCATCGAACGGTACTGGGCAATCGTGAAGAGGGTCATCAAGAAGACTGGTAAGGTAGCTGGGAACATGCAGGAGCTCAAAAAAATTTGGGCTCAAGCGTCCAAAAAATGCGATGCAACACTTGTCCAGAAGTTGAAGAAGAGTTCGAAAATTCGTGAAGGAAAAACTTATATTTCATTCGGTTTTCATTATGCTCAAGTTTAACGGAACATTTTTTGGTTTGAATAAAATATCGTTTTTTTATAAAAATTTGAAAGAAAGATTTGTGGATAGCTTATTTTTGATACACTGCTTATATAGGAGAAGCCAAATGAATGAGAAACTCACAGAAAAGATGATTTTTTGGATGAAATTACGCTCAGAGACAGGACTCGAACCTGCGTTCTTATGCATTCCGTGCATACGCGCTACCATTTCGCCACCCTAAGCCTTGTGATAGACACAGCTCTAACACACGGCTGGCTATTGTACAACGTACATCGAACATGGTCTAAATCCTAGCCGCCTCACGACCGGTATCCCATATCCAAACATCTTCTCTGTTCATCAGACAACAAACACTAGTCTTCTCGCTCTACACCTAGGATTTAGACCATGCGATAATGGGTATCCAACGAACCATAGATTGTTGAAATCCGTTCATTTTTAACGGAGATATCGACTTTTCGCCTTATTCCAGTAGTAGGAGTTTTACGTGCTTGATGATAAAGTGATGTTTCGGAGCAACGTGAATCACGATTATCAATACTGTTTTATGCAATGGTTTTCTAGCACCTAAAAGACTATGCACAGAACCTTTTTTCATGATGTTTCGGTTTTAGCACGGTTCGTTTTTGACAACATAATAGTTCGAACATGACATATGTATTAGAAAAATTACAGTATTTTCAAATTCAAAACAATTTAATATTTACATTGATCTATACTGCTCGCAAGAATAACTGGAAGAACACAACTTCTTACAACCTTATTCCATTCCTAGAAGTTCGTCGAGATGAGCAAATTTATGAGTGGAAAATAATTTCATTACTATTTCTCGGAAATGGCTGAACTTATTTCTACAAACTTGGACTCATATGAACAGTCCTATGTTCACATATAATATTTCTGAATTTTATTTGGATCCGACTTCTGGTTCCGGATCTACAGGATTATATATGTAATGAAATTAAAATAATGTCACTCATTTTGCTCGTAGATGGCTGAACCGATTATGTCCATCTAATATTCAAATGAAAGGTCTCAAGGGCCCATAAGATCCTTTTGCTTTTAATCAGACTTCTGGTTCAGGAGATACAGAGTGATGAGTGTAAAAAAAAATTTATCAGGTTTACAGAGTCGATGACCAAATAAACTTATTTCAGTTTTACCGATATTCGGTTTTCAATCCCGGAAGATACTAAAAAATTTTATTTGGAACGCACTACGATTTTTCATAGATGGCTACACTAATTTTCAAAATTCGAATCATGACGATACCCAAAAAATCTTCAAGATTCATTTCACACCAAAAAATGTTCTTACAAAAAGGTATCATCTCACTGCTAGATGGATTAAGCACGTGTTTTGATATGTAGTTGGTATATGTAACTGGTAGTTGAAAAAGTTTATTGCATTATTGGACAGGACGGAGATACAATGGGTAAACTTTCGGAAATTGTTGAAAAAGATATGTTTTGGATTGGATTGGAGTTTAAAAAATTTTACAGAAAACTTAAAACAACGTTTGCAAGATTTTCATTGGTTGTCGCAGTGTTGCTAACCAAGAAACAATTTTTTCTGAAAGGGATAGATTAGATAATTTTTACTCAAATGTTTATTTTAACGCTATGATGTGGTAGAAAAAAAAATCTTGTTTAATCCACCTAGTGTACATTATATCAAATTGTTGTTTTTTTCAATTTATAAATAGTTATGTCAAATTAATGAGAAATCTGCTTTATTTTGCATCGACGCACATGACACATGATGGTTTGAAATTTTAAACACACTTCACCTTATAGTTCCGGAACCAAAAGTCGGACCCGGATGAAATTCAACAGCAGCCTGTGAAACTATAGGACCTTTCATCTGGGCCTAGGTTGGTGAAAATCGATCAAAAAATCTCTGAGAAAATTGAGTGAGCTTCGCTTTAGAGTTTCTGACCACTATTTCTAGTATTTCAGAAACCGGTATAGCTGAAGTCGGTGCGTTTAGTAAGTAACAAATAAAACCTACAAATTTAATCAGTTATGAGTCAAATCTAAAAGAATTCTATCCTTTTTTGTATCGTCTCACTAAATGATGGTTTGAAATTTTAAACACACTTTACCTTATGAGAGCATGATGAAATTCGATAGCAACCTATGGGTCTATGGGATTTATTCTATTTTAGCCTAAGTTTGTAAAAATCGGCTAACAATATCTGAGAAAATGAATGACATTATTTGACACACAGGCAGTACTCAGTTCGATGAACTGTGTCGAATGGTAAAGAACACTCCACGCCATCCGGACCAATTTTCAATTTTTTTTTTGAAGTGATTGCATAAACTTTCTATATGAGAATGACTAAATAATTTTATAGAATAATTTGTTATCATGATTTTGTGATAATATCACTTTGGGTACAAATTGAATAAAAGAGAATATCAAGGATGGTTAAAACTACAAATGGATCCATCTGCTAATGACGGTTTATCTATATAATCTTTTATGCAATTATTTTATCGTAAACCTTTATATTTTCTAAAACTTCTTCTGATAAGATGGATAGACGGTGGCGTTGGTCATAATGCAAGAAAGTAAAAAAGAGATGATTGCCAATTACATTACAATAAACGCAATCGCTAAACAAAAAATAGCTGTCATTTCCATATTTTATTCAATGACTTTTTCATTTCGTTGCGCTTCAATTTCTTATCATTTTCATATACTGATTTTCAATACGGAATTTTGATCTCCCAATACAGATTTACGGATTTTTCTCCTGAACAATACAGTATGACAACCCTGCACGCTAGACGAACTTGACCAAAGCACGTTGTATGCTTCGTTCGAAAGGCTGTGTATCCGTTCCAGCGCGTACCGGTTTTGTATCGTCATTTTGTATGACGGTTTGAAAGTATTCACACTCATCGCCATATAAATTCAGAACCGACCGGACAGATATTTTGCAAACATTTTTTGGGGATTAGAAAATCCCTTGGAAAAGACCGTAACCAGTGGCCGAAACGTCGGGCAGCATATAACAGCCGTTCTTATTTAACCGTTGTGCACTCGAAAAAAAAAACACCTTTAACCACCCGAATGGGTACCCGGGTACCCATTTTTTTAAATCGCTGTAAGTTGAGCATTTTTCAACCGATTGAAGTAATTTTAGCACTGTTGGATTCAGGAACTTAAGCTCTTTGGGATTGGTACCCATAAAGATGGACATGGTGCTCCTGGTTCCCAGGAACCCGGATATCCTAAATGAGTTCCGACATCGAGGCATTTATACACGGATTTCACGTATTTTTGTAATCTTATCTAAGAATTGCTATATGAAATCAAGTGCTATGCTGAGTTGTTATGTTTATATATTTCAGGGGGCATCCGTTATGTACGTAACATAAAATTTTGAATTTTTCTACCACTCCTTTCCCCCTTTGTCGAGCATTTCTCAATCTTTTCACCATGTATTGTCACGTATTTTTGAAACCTCTCCCCCCTAAACGCGTGACGTACTTTATGTATGTTCCCTTATATACTTCACTTTCTTATCTTCAGTTTGAAAATTATTATGTACTTCAGGCCTATTGCGAGGAGCACGCAATACAATTTTTAATTCTGGCAACAAACATTTCGAAACATCACGAAGTTACTTCCCAAACAGTTTCGTTCTCATTTATATTTCCTTTTTTTCGTTCTATGAGAGTGAGTCCAGAATAGGCCAACTACCCTTTAGATGACGTCATTTTTCTACAAAAGGTTCATTTTGGTACGGCCTTTCTCAAATAGCTGGTTTGGAAAAGTTTCAAATTAGTAAATGACATTTATGGTGGAAAACACAAGTGTCGGAACATTCTACGGAAATCCGGATTAACGGGAACCAGAAGAACCTACTACAGCAATATACACGGCCATCGAAAAGTGGATAAATTTCTGAATTTACCCGTACTGAAAAAATTCAAATCGGATGGAATTTGCCTTAGTTACAAGCATTTTTATTTGTGGGTACCCGGGTACCCATTCGGGTGTTTACGTAATAAAAAAAATTTGAGCCCCCCCATTCGACCCCCCTTACTGTAAAATGAAAAGTCAAAGCATGAGAAGTTATGGTCCAACTAGTTCTTGGAATTGACCGAATTGCAGAATCTTAGTTTAAACCTAACTCAGAAATTTCTTATTTTGAAATTCGAAAAGGTACCCGGGTACCCATTCGAGTGCATAAGGGTTAACAGACTACTAAAGCCGAAATCATAATTATTACAAAATTGCACAGTATCTTTTGAGACAACGAGAGCTTTAATTTGAATCAAGATTTGTGAAAATCGGTTCAACCATTGCTGAGAAATCGAAGTGAGTTTCGTTTTTGAAGCTTTTTTTCTTCGCTATTGTTTTCGTGTTTTCGGAAGCGGAAACCGGGGAGTAGGTGAATTTACCAGTGAGTTCTATACAAATTTGTTCCTCATTTTGCCATCGCTTGTGAAAAAGAAAATCATGAAATTGAAAATTTTTAACTTATCGCGCTGTAATACTGAAACCGGATCTGGATCTAGATCAACTATCCGGGAACTTGCATCTTAGTTTGTGAAAATCGGTTGGGCAACTTCCGAGAAAATTGATTGCGAATTTTTCCATAGATTTGCACATATTACCTTGTAATTCCGGAACCGGTAGTCGGATAGAGATGAAATTCAATAGCGAGCTATGGAACCATAAGACCTTTTTTTAATCTGAGTTTGTGAAAATCGGTTCAGCCATCTCTGTGAACATTGAGTGACATTTTTTGTCACTAACTTACAGCCCTACATACATTCACACACATACACACACAGACATTTTGTGATCTCGACGAACTAAGTCGGATGGGTTATGACACTCAAAGTCTTCGTTCAAAAGTTGATATTCACAATGATTGCATAGCCTTTTTATATGAGAAAGTCAAAAAGTGACAAAATAATAAATTCCCGAATAATTAGCTATCAGTGTAGTATAAATCTACACGGATTAGTGCTATAAGTGTAGATTAGTGCTGTTGGTGTAGTATAAATGTACACGGAAAAGCCAGCGGTCGCGAAAAAACTAAAATATAAGTTGTTTTTCTGAATTTGATCGGTTACTATTTGGTACAACTTATCGATTGTTGTTTTAGGGGCGGATAAGGTCTAACACATTTGAAAAATCATTTTTTTTTGTACATTCTTATAGTAAAACATTTCAAGAATATTCTGTAAAATTGTTAAGCCAATCGGAACCAAACTCAGCAAGTAATGAGTATTTATCTGTGCGAAAAAGTAAGCGTTCGGCGCACAGGCCCATGATTTATACTTCGGTTGACATAGAAAATTGACAAAAAATTCTAGAATTATTTCATTATAACAAATTATAAAGGAAAAAAAAGGATTTAATAGACAAAAAACTTTAAACGCGTTTTTCTCGAAAGTAGGTTTAGAAAATCCGTGTACCTCGCTATTTAAAAACTACTGCACAGGTTTTACAGCTACAAATGATGTTTCACTGTTCGAATGATGCTTAATTATGCAAAACATATGAATTTGTTTTGTTGAACGATAGTTCTGAAAAAAAAATCGCAAAAATTATGTTTTTTCATCATTTAGACCCTACCCCACCTTAAACTAAACTATAATTTGTGATTTATCGTGCTGGCAGTTTAGCAATGACACCCAAAAAAGACACACACAACAAACGAGTAATGAAACGTTACAGTTGAGCAATGACATGCACTCTAGGCGGAAAATGAAACGTTTCAATGAGGTGTCACTCGTGCAACTGAACAATGATACAATCTCAGCAAAGTTACATGTATGCATGAAAACAGAAAATGTCTCAATTGTTTCAACCAATTGTTCAGTTATTTGAACTAAAGACGTCTGTCTCTACAATACATATTTTGTACTGCTAGTTTCTTCAGGGGGCAACTAATAGTTCACCGCTTGAACTAGGAAATTTTGCCTAAGTAGCTGCTTATAGCTTTATCACAAAACTTATAGATGAATGCAACAAAAGATTAAAATTCCCAAGAGGGATTTCACCATCAAAATGTTCACTGGGCATTGAGATTTTTTGCCTCCACTAGCAGAGTGGTTCGCTGGAAGAGGCTTTTTGATTCCGTTTTTCAGAATGTTGCTGATATGCCTTATGCTACAGATGCACTTTCTAGAAAATACAATTAGAATAGCTTCACTTTAGTAGCAAATTTTTAAGCGTTTAGTGTTTTTAATTACATTGCCATGAACTGTCCGAAAATACGTTACTCGCGGATAAAATTAAAACATTTATATTGTAGGAATACCTATTTAGTACATCTTCTGAACACTTTCACGGCCACTACGTAACTGACATAAATGACGTTCATTTGCTGTTGACAATTTTCAATATAAAACGTTTCTGGTGAAATGAAGAGGATTTTTGTTCTGCGTTTTGCTGTCTTCGTTATCCGCCAGCATAACATCATTTGGATACAGCAATTTCGTTTACCTGATTAGTTATGAAAAAATCAACAGATATGCTAGTTAAATCAACACAGTTTAGTTGAAACAACCAGGGCGTAAGAGTAAAAAAAAAACAATTGCAATATTGTAATTTTTTGATCTGCGGTTTCTCCGTGTATATCTTTATATGGATATACGACATTTGGATTGAAAATAAACATTTAAGCAGCTACGGAGATATATTTTAATCGAAAGCTTAAAATTTTTTTTTTGATGTGGAACCCATCTATATTTCTATATAGTGGTGCAAATCAGAAACTCAAGAAAAACTACACGTAGAAGTGTGGTCAGGTTTTAAGCACTTACAGCTCAGTCTATTTTGTATCAATTATTAATATTATTTCATCATTTGATAGGAAATATTTCTACTTTTCGATTTGAATGTATCAAGCCATGTATTTTAAATTATATTTGATTGAAATTTTGATTAGTAGCAAGCAGTCTCCTATTTGGCTGCTAAAAATATTTGGCATACCGGATTTCCCTGCCATAGACGACGGTTTTGAAGGAGTAAGCGATGTATCAAAGAGAGAGCATCGCTCTGATTAGTCAATCGATGCAAAAGCGAAGCTGTTGGAAGCACGCGAATCTATAAATAGAAGCGAAATTGAAGCTAACGTTTCAGTCCTACTCATAGCATGCTAGAGGTAGGTTGATGCTAGACGGCAAGACAAAAACGTGTCATGAAACGATTTGAAGCTTTAAGGGCTGAGGCCAGTTGTTAGCGTGAAACCGTTTTGCTCGCTGTGCGTATTACATTTCTCTCCATGCTCTCTCGTAAATGTGTAAAAAGTTTTGATATTTTCGGTTACAAGTTTGACTACATCACATAAAATCCAATAAAGCTACCGCTTGTTTGGCAGCTTTGCTGAGCCGATTTTATTTCTCTCTCATGTTTCGTTACGTTACCAAGATACAAGAGCAGAAAAAAATGGTGCCGCCATAGAAATGGACTTACCATTACAAAAATAACATTCACTTAATTTTTATCGCGACAACATATATGTTTTTATGCACTAATCGCATCTAAACTAAATTATCTAGACATTGTCAGGATAGATTTTTGATCCATGCTTTTGAAGGCGAGATATTCAATAAACAAGTTGAAAGTTTCCGTTTTCAGCTATGCAATTATTCCTTCAGAAAAAAGACTTTCCCGACCGCTAAAGTCAAACAATCATTCTGAAATTTTCACAGAAAAATTTAAACTAATTTTCTAAGAGATTGTCAGTTGGGTTTTTTTATATTCGTCACCGTTTCTGAGAAAATCAGATTTGAAGCGTGAAAATAGACCTTTAAAACGTCCTAAAACGCACTGGCCTCAGCCCTTAATTGGTATACTCTGATCTTGTGTCATGCAAGCTCGGAATGCCATGTTAAGTCGTTTCCCAATGAGAAATTGACAACTACTCCTGGATAAATTTGGAGTGCTTAAGATTAATTTCTAATTTATATTATATGAACTCGATTGATAATGAGAAATAGTTTATCGCTTCAACCGAAATCGCAGAATGGTAGAGAAACTCAACGCTAAAAAAAACTGCTTGCATAAAAAACTTGAACACAAGCTTGGCGAAGAGAAACTTAATTATCAAAATCGCAAGTATGTACAAATATATAATTGCATACATTTGGGATAATGGTGCAATTTCGTCGCTTATAAAACAAATGCAAATCAAGACAAATCTCGATGAACATTAGAAAAGGTCCCAAGTGCAAGTGACAGTTTCTCTTAGTTTACTTTCTCTTTCAATTATTACGGCAAATTCCAGTAATTTCCAACAAATTCTATAGTGCATATCGAAAGTTGATGGTTTTTGCTATAATCCTATGTGAAGTGTTAGATGGGAAGATTGCTGATTGGACCGTAATACTCGAAAGAGAAAGTAAACAAAGAGAAACTGTCATTTGCACTTAAAACCTTTTCTCGTGTTTGTCTTCAAATGATGTGTTGGTTCGGATTGATTGAACTTTTTTTATTGTAGATCATTAGAAATTTTGGTTCCCTTGTTCCACATCAATGGCTCGAACAACCCCATGGGGCTGATCCTTGTAGTTTTTCATTCGAAGCTCTGTAGAAACTCAAAATGGATACAATTTGATAATCTGATCGCCCATCAAGCTCATCAATTATATGCGTCTTCAGTAGCAGTTGAGTAATACCGTTGAAAATGAAGAAAGTTTTTCCACTGAAATTACGATACAGGGCAATCTCATAGCGCTCCGAAGTTGAAAGTTACCGATACTAAGAAATTTAACTGTTGCTATCTCCGCATAATTTCTGAGAAAAATAAACATTATCGAACAATGTAACTTGATCGGGAAGGTCTTACTCTGAAAAAAGATTTTAGCTGGGAGGCGTCGAATCGAAAATCTGTAACAGTACAAATCTAATCAATCTCGTACTCGTTATTCTCACCCGATTGTGATAGCGAAGACGATGACGATGACGATGACGACGACGGTGATGACGATGAACACGGTAAAGGTGATGCTGCTGCTGGCTTGGCTAGGCTGAACCTGAAGACGGAGTGAAACTTCCGCTGTTCTCCGTTCGCCAGCTCAGACGGACTGTATGCAGGTGTGTCGAGGATTTTTCCAGAGTGACTTGCTTGCTTGCTCCAATCAGCGACATCACACTTCACTTTCAGTCTCGCAATCAAAAGAACTCCACGTCATGCCGCAGGGGATTTTAATCCATACCGGGAACAGTACTTTCAGCAATAATCACAATTTGCTATGAATGAGAGCCGGATCGGAAAATCAATTCGAAATTTTCTTTATCCTCTGTTCAGCGCTCGGAGTTGGATGATTTATGGCTCTACATTGGCTCTCGGAAAGGCGTGATTTTCTTTTTCTGCCTCACATATTTTCACACAGCATTCACCTTGCGATAACTTTCCGGCTCGGATTGTGGCCCAGCTTCTACAGTAGCAACACACTTAGCTGTAATTTTTCCAAGTGATGAATTATGCCGCCCTTCACGAATCATTAAATATTTATTTTGCTGTTCAAAAACTTGACGTGCACTGTATTACTTGTAACCACACACCACTTCTTACGATCCACTGCCGGGGTCAGGTCAAACGCAAAAATTCCCGAAAGAAATAGACCCCTTTGCAGGTCAACCGTTACTCACAGCACTTCCAGGAAATTAACCAACTACGCAAACGACGTTGACGGCCACGACCGCGACCACGGTTTTTTTCATCCTAAAGTATGATGAGTTGCAGAAAAAAAAAATCCCCACTCCAAGCGGTCCAGCATTAATTTTCAAATTTTGTCAACTAGAAACCGTGCATTTCATACGCTTCTACGTGGGAAATGCCCTCCGGCAAGCTGCTGGAAAACAAGGGGGGTATATTCGTTCACTCACAGAGAAATGGGGGCAACGATAATGTTGGCGCACTTGATACACAAACACACATACACAGGCCACTTTCTGCGTCTACGACGTTGAGCAAAAAATAAACTATGACCGTGTGGTCCGGCTTTCCGTTGGGCTAGATAAGATGATCGAATGGAGAACCCCAGAATTCATACCCGTTGATGAGCTACTACCGCTGCTATCAACTGTGTGACCGAACTGGTTCAGAAATCCCGATAAACTGAATCTAATTTTCCAGCTACCGGCAGTGGCTAGGCAGGATTTTTCGCAGCAGCTAGACCTGCTAGAGCGGTTTTCTCTCGTGTTGGCCGGAGACGAGCATCGAGTGAGCACACTCTCAGTTGGAACGTGGAAACTCTAGCGAGCGGCAGACCGGCTTTTCGAAGTTCAATGTTTTGATTTGGAACAGATGATTTTCCGGCACATGCTGAGAAAATGGTCGAAAGTTCATGCAGACATTGATTCATTTTCGGGAGTTCACGATACAATGCACCGAGCCGAAATATGCGTACGAAGGTGGATGTTGGTGTTGCCCTAAGTACGTAGGTTGAAGTTTCTACCCTTCTTAATTCAGCTAGTGGTGTGATAATGTCTTTCTCCAGACATTTAAATAGTCTTATTAAAACTTTTGTAAGACTCTATCCTTGGCCATTAGTATTGTGAGGTTAGATAATAAACTGATGGTAGTTTTCTTTCATCTCCGAGAAATCCTGTTTCAAAAACACCTTAACCATCTAACCAACCAGCAGCTGCAACCAATGTATAACAAGGCGCTTCTACAGTAACTAGCAACGAGATCAAGACTGCGAATAACAAGGAAAACGAAAAGATGACGGAAATCAACAATGCCACCGATGCGTCAATGGACGACGAGACGAGCCACGAACAAAGTGCCCCTCAATCCTCGCAGGAGGGAAATGGAAGCTTCTCTCCCCCTAGAAAAAGGGTGACAACGAGATCGAATACAAAAAAAATATTTAAAAAATCGGCTCAATCGGCCACGTAAAGCTTGTACGCAAATAGGCCTGAATAAAAATGTCTTTGAAATGAAAAAAAATCTCCGAGAAATTTTTGTGGCGTTGAAAAACACTCGGATTTGTCGGTTACGTTACATATAACATCACATATCGAATTCGATTGACATTGTTAGCTTTCAAATAAACCGTTTAAGTTGATCGAAATTGGTAGAGTCAACTTCAGAAGAATTCAGTCCATGAAAAATGTGCGGTTAGTCGGTTACGTCACTTATATTATAATACAGGGATGGAAATAAGCAAGTTTTTTTATTCACAGTAAATAGAAAAAGGCAGTATTATCTTTTCATGTTACATATTTATTGTAGAAATTACAATAAATTTTGAAACGAATGATTTTCGATAATATAAATTTTGGTTTTACTTGGAATTTGAAAATGTCTTCATCGTAATTTGTATCACAACCACATTTCAACAAAGTTAGGATCGTCTTAATGCTACTCTGTGTTCATTCAAGTTCAAATGACTGTCACTTGCGGTTTCGGTGATATGATGGTATAAGTGACGTAAACGTCAAAACTGACTACCGCTCAATTTTCTCGGATATGGATTATCCGATATCAATAGTTTTAGGCTTGTTAGGTGAGCTTATTTCGTCGGTCGCATCGAAATTCTATGCTTTGTTATGTATTTGAAATTTATTCGGTAATACCGTCGTGGTTTTTTTTTTCATAAATACGTTTATTTCTTAAGGCAGTTTACATACGTTTTTCTTCGCCGTAGCATCACTTTTACATAATATTCTTATCCTAATTTAATTCTAACATAGTCACAACGTTTTGAATTTATTAAAACATATTCTCTTATAGCTTAAATATCATCTTAGGTAACTCGTCATTAATTATGAAATCTACTCGGAAATATTATTTGAACCAAACGATTACCTTCTATAAATTATAAAATAAGCTGTTTTTTTTGACATTTTGTTGATAATTTCATAAACTGTTTCGAGTTTGTTTGTATCATTACATAACTTTTATTCTAATTTAGCTATTGGTTGAACTCATGGACGCAGCTGGGATCAGAGCTAAGTCTTAAAAGGGGCCTTTATTAAATTGAAACTCCAATTTTCTTTATGAAATGATAAATAAGTTTCATGTATGAAAGGTCACGACAAGCAAGAATGTCTCGAACTGGGATATTGGATAGTCTACCTTGGGTACGCAAAGAATTTATTAGTTGAGATCTGACATCACGATACTCCACGCATGTCCAAACGACATGATCAATATCCCGATAACCTTCTCCGCAAGCACAATGATTAGTCTCGGAGAGCCCAATTCGAAGGAGATGTGCATCTAACGTGTAGTGATTGGACATGAGTCTGGACATCACACGAATGAAATCCCTACTCACATCCAGTCCCCTGAACCATGCCTTTGTCGATATATTCGGAATAATTGAGTGCATCCACCGACCCAGATCATCTCTATCCCAAGAAGCTTGCCAGCTGGCAAGTGTTCTTTGGCGAGACGAGCTATAGAATTCGTTGAAAGCAATCGGTCGCTCATAAATTTCACCCTCAATAGCACCACGTTTGGCTAAAATATCGGCTCTTTCATTGCCAGGAATGTATACCGTCGTGGTGGATTAATATCATAAAAAATAGCTAATAGTGTTAACATGCATGCTGCAATGAATAATAATTATGATGATAAGAAAAATCCAATCACAACGCGTGCCGTGCAACTGAATAATATTACCCTATTTATCTTGAATATCCTACACAGAAGTAACAGGAGTGCAGGATTTAGCTATGCCAATTCAAACGCTGCGCCAAATGCTGCGCTCCTGTTACTTTTATAAATCAAATTCATTTCAAATAGCGTTTTTTTTATCTGAAAAGTGCATGAGCATTACCATCAGCATCAACCAGCTGGAAGTCAAGCAAATTTTTTTGCCGCTATAATCACTATTTATTGTTGTATATTTACTAATTTTACATCAATGTTATTACAATCCCAACTGATTATTTTCATAAAACCTACATCTAGCATTCATTCTCCTTCGTCTAGTATTCATTTTATTATGAATTAAACAACAGGTGGCGAAATCAAACACGGTTTGTATTAAACGAGAACATATGTTGAATCTTCGTAATCGTGCTGTAATGAAACCGATATTTTTCCCAACTCTGGTGATAAGGACTGTTAAAGGAGCATTCCTGAAAGCTACAAACTGACAATTTTCCTCAATTTGAGCATCCTCATTGACAAAAATCAATGATGTACATGCTCCTTTAATATTCCTTATCATCCATCACTAAGCTTCCCAAAGCTACAAAATTACTAATTTTCCATGATTTTAAAAGTCTCATTGATACGCGCTACCTTAATTTTCACACCTCTCAAGATTTTAGACGTAAATCAATCGGCACTCATGTCTGATCTTGCTCATATGTGAATTTTTTGCTCGAAGTTGATCGAATCGTCCAGTGATTTGATCTTACTTGAATCAGTGTTAATAGTAGCTCAAAATCACTACCGATTTTGTGTGATGGAAGGTCAATGTTGATTTTGATCGAAGTGATTCAAAGATAACTGATCAACTGATCTTAACAAGATCAGATCATTAGTGATCTTTATTGGAAAAGATCACAAGCGATCATCTTCGCTAGTGATTACGATTTGATGATATTTTGATATAAATTTTTCCAGCACTGATTCAAGAGTGTCTTCAAAGTTAACAGTTTCACTGTCTGTCAAATTCAAGACTTCAACTGCAGGATATTCTACATATGGGTGTCGCTTTCTAATTGAATGAAAAATTTTGACAAAATGATGCCTAAACTATTCGTAAATTCTCAGCAAAACGTTCTATCAAATGAGTATAAAAATATAAAATCTAGCCATATTTTTGTAAAGTATTCCTGATTCTGTTTATATATTGGGCATAGAAGGTAATTTGAAATGAATGTGTGAGACCAGTTTTGAAGATTTATAACCTTTTTGGGTTTATTTATAGGCCAGTTTTTTTTGTGGAGTTTTTCTGTTCCGGAGAAGGTTAATAACCATAAGGTTAAAGGCCTCATATTTCTGGAATTGCAGTTGGAAGTTGGATCTTAATGAAATTCTATTCATAATAACTTTCTTTTGAATCCGAAAAATCGTGAAAATCGATCGATACTAGTTCCATTTTGGAGTTAAAGACCACTATAATTTTAGAGTTTTTCATCGTGATTCAAATGAGCGACAACAACAAAAAAGTTTTCTGCGGCCTAATTCAAGTTAACATGAATTGACATGAATGAAACATTAATTTCCAAGCTTTTTATCGAAAAATCTCTATGTGTGATACTGTTTGAAACATAGCAAATTTCAAAAAGTGATTGAGCGTTATATGAACGGCTGATAAGTGCAACTTATCGTTGAAACCCCCTTTAAATAGTTTTGAATACGAAAACCGAGTTAATATTCTATGTATGCTTAAACCGGACTTGAACTTTCCAGAGCAGAAATCGTTTAAATTCATTCTTAGTGTAAAAAACGGGCAAAAAACTTTGAATGGGATAACCGGAAAAAATCTTAGCCGGTACTTTCAGAGCAAATGTGTTTATTTTTGCATGGAAACTTTCTACGTGTTTCCCTCGGCTACGGGATCCACATATTGAATATTATGTATTTTATCTAACAGATTCAAGTTTTCTGTATTAATTAAACATTTGCGCTCGCAACCCACTATTTAACCTTCTAGATTTTTGAATACTGGATATTGATGACGAACTTTTCATTTTAATCTAATTGTATAGAAATCAAATGTTTTTGACTTGACGAATTAAATTCGATAATATAACTCTATTTAAATATTTTTCGGAATCAATATTCAAAAATGTAAAAAATTACTCCAATTATTTATGTTATCAGGCTTTAAAAGTAGTTTAATATAAATAGAATTACTAACGTGATTACTATATTTAATTCTAGACGATATTTAAATGGTTTTTATGCATGACCACGCAAACAATTTTAAATAAATTTAAAGTGGTGTTGAGTAAGATCGCACCAGGATTTTCAAGAAGTAGATAAAAAAAAGCTTCAGAGTGATTGAATAGTTACAGATACTTTTCCCCGCTTTTGCAAAACTAATTATTAACAATTGTGCCGTACGCCAAGGAAAGTAATTAAACAAGTCTCAGAATACTGCCAACTGCCAAAAAATGTGAGGTTTAATATTCTAACAAAATTGTATCAATAATATATTGTGATCGGGGACTTATCGGAGCTCTAATTAGCACAGGTTTCGATGCCTATTCTCATGCGTCTAGAGCACTCGAACCTCGTTCTTGGCTAAATGCGCTGAGAACGTACAAAGCATTGTACATTCATTTCTGCCGCAGTACATAAATGCACGTGCGAGTTTTTGTGAGAGCAGCTAAAGCTCTTTGGCTGTGCATGGTTGTCTTCAGTGAATGAGAAGAAACTTGTTTCAGGGCAATAAAAAGAGTGCGTATGCTTAAGGTCTGCTGCTACCCTGTGTGCACAGTTCCCAAAATTTAAAAAGAATCGTAATTTAAGTTTTGTTACCCAATTTTTTAATTCACGGTGCTCGGTTTTTCGATTCACAATCGGAAATCTTGATTCACATTTTCGTGCGCAAAATGGGCTTATTTCCACCTCTGCTATAATATCTTCAGAACCGGAAGTGATAACCACTTGATCTTCAAACTAGATTCACAATTCAATAGTAGCTTTCAAACGAGCCTAAGTGCGTTAAAATCGGTTGCACCATCTAGAAAAAAATTGAGCGATAAAAAAACAACTCGTTTTGGCGGTTACGTCACTTATACCATCATATCTCCGGAACCAGAAATGACAGCCATTCGATCTTCGAATTTGATCCTCAATTCAACAGTAGCTTTCAAATGAGTGTTAATATCGGCTACGTCATCTCTGAGAAAAATGAGCGGTGAAAAAAACAGCGCGTTTTGTCAGTTACGTCACTTTTCCATTATATCTCCGGAGCCAGAAGTTTAATCTTCAAACTTGATCAATGGTCCAACAGTAGCTGTCAAACGATGACTCTACGCTTGTTGAAATCGGCTCAGTAATCACCGAAAAAATTGAACTGTAAAAAAACCTTTGGAAAGTGTACGCACATACATGCACACATACAAACACACAGACTTTTTTCCGATCACGTCAAGATGAGTTGAATAACAGTATATAATACTATGGGTCTACGAGGCTTCGTTTGAAAATCGGGTTTTCCAGCAATTCTATTACCTTTCTTCGGAGAATGACAGAACAGTTTGTCAGGGTTGAGTTTCTAATGTTTACCTGGAGGGGTACAATAAATAAATAATTAGTGCTCACGTTAGAACGGAATCGAAGAGAGGTAAAATGAGTCCTGTACATTAGCCGTACCGAAAGGCGTTTGTGAACGCTGGAAAAGTTCAGCAGATAAAGAAAAATTTCACAATTGAATCATTAAAGAGAAGTTACAAAAATTCTCTGATTACACTAATCCAAACAAAAGTCCAATACCTACTTGTTTCAATTAAGAAATCGGAAATTTGTTTCACTGCAACCCAACTTCCATTTTTCGATTCAAATATGAATGTGGACTAGAATAGTTTTAAGCCATTGCACAGTAGGGAAAAAAATGACTTTAATCCACCTAGCACTGAGGTGATAACTTTTTTATCGATTCACATGTTTTTTACATCAATAATTGGGGTTCTCTCAAAAATTGTGACTAGAAAGACTGGTCATCGATTGCTTTAATCAAATTAAACAGGACAAAATATTGATTAAAACAATCAGGACAATTTCAAAAAAATGTACAAGTATTTTGAAATACATTTGAGTGATCGTTTTTTCAGTGCTTGTAGTTGAAGATAGTTACAATTTTTTTTGTTATAAAAATATATCGGTTATCACTTTGAATTCGAAGACAATGCAAAATTTCCACGTTACACGTTACAGTCGAAGAATTCGATAGTCCCACGACGAAAGGGCCGAACTGCAAATGACAATTTCTCTTATTATTTCTCTTTCTTTACTTTTTCTTACACGATTTACAGGATTGATTTTATATTCGATGCCTTACTCAATGTAAAACTTTCAAGTTAAAACCATAGGCTTTCGAATTGTATTGAAAACTTTCAAGAAATTTCACTAATGGCTCTGTAATAACCAAAAGAGAAAATGAACAAAGAGAGGCTTCCATCACTTTTCCGAATATGAGTTAGTTGATTGATTGTATGAATTGTGCAAGCTTTCCTCTTTTTCACTAATAGAGTTTGAAGCGATGCACCTACATTAAAGTACAGATTAGTTACATTAAACAGCTACTATTCTACAACTATATATTCCAAACTTGAAACAATTCCTTTTGGCATTAAAAATGCCTTACTCTTCACTATATGGGGCCGGGTGTCAATTGAAAGTTTCAAAAATAGTCGCGTAACCTTTTTGTGTCATAATTTTGAACGTTAATAACTCGGTCATTTGTTGATGGATTGTTATAATTTACCAACTAATCGATACGGAAACTTTTAACTTAAACATGTATGACGACGTCGTTTCAGTATTTCAATAGCATACTATTGAAAAAATGGTTGGAATCGACCTATGTTTTCATCCACCAATCCCTGTTGTACAAAATGACGTCAACTTCTTGTTCGGCATAGGAGGCTTTGCGTCATGCATAAAAAACACCGTATCGTTATGCGTAGTATGAAGAGAAATCTAAAAATATAGGCTGCACAATATTTCTTTGCCTAGTTGATGTTTGACTGTGAATGAAACAAGTAGCTTGTCCAGTGAGCTGATGACTGGATTGTATATGCGTTCACTTGCTGGATTGTCGCTTTTGCATTATGTGTTGGTGAAATTTCCTGTTGTCTGTGCAACACCGTGTTCGCTTGGGTATCTTATATATCATCTAGCTATTGAAAAGCCGAATCAGCGTGGTTACCGATTCTTTTGAAATATCCCTTGTATTTAGCAAATTTTTTGTCGATTTTGCCATTAAAAATGCCTTACACTTCGCTTCCCGAGGCTTAAAAATAACACACAAAACTAATCGCGTAACATTTTTCTGTCATAATTTTGAACGCTTATAACTCAGTAATTTGTTGATGGATTTATTTAATTCAACAACTAATCGATTCGGAATCATTTAACTTAAACTTATGAGATAACGTCATTTGAATGTTTCAATTGCATACCATTGAAAAATTGGTTTGAATTGAGTATTTTATTTTGGTTCTCTGGTAACTATCAGGCCAACTTAGAATTATCGGCGATAGATTTTTCGGATCTAATTTGCAGCGCTTGTTCCTAGATGATTTGTTAATGGATTTTCCTCATTCAAATGATTTCAAAGCTTCAATATTGTAAGCTTCAAAATGTTTTAATTTGTCAACGGATCGGTTTGTATAGTCAAATCTCCATTCCCATACGAACAAAACGCGGCCTCCTCGGTTTAGTAGTATAAATGAGTTCCACAGGCTCACATATACAGTACAATTAGATGCAATATCATATAGTATCAAAGATAAACTCAAAGTAAGTTTACCTGCGATTTTACATGTATCGTTTGAATAGGAACCCTCGTAGAATTTGGTTAACCGCCAGTTTCAATTCAATTATTATTTGCTTCAAAACAATAAGCGTCTGATGGCTACACGCGTTGTAACTATGACAATGTTCATTCATGTGTTAATTACATCAAGTTACAATATGAACAAAATTTCGGAATTTTGTTCCGTATCCATTCCGTATATTCCTAATATGCCAAAGCGAAAATCAATGTAAGTAACTAAATATTTTATGCGGACTGTTTCACATGTTTTCTTCCTCGTATTGTTGCCATATTATTTACCGACACTTTCCGAAGATTATCGATGATTTTGAAGGATTAATAAAATTACACCATCAAGGGGAACGTGCCATTTGAGCCAATTTGTTCTGATTCCTGATAATAAAATTACACCATTACTGAGATTACTGGTACAACATTCTCTTGGATCGATTACCTGTTTATAAAATTAATAAGTCCACTCTGTGAACGACCATTATTAGGTTAAAACTGGGGGCAAATAAACGATATAAATCAAATCAAATTAATAAGTTTGTCCGTTTCTCAAAAATAATCATCATAAAATAAAATAGTTTCATTTGTTCAGGTTTAAAGCTTTAGGTTGTTTGTATCTAAAATTGAGCTTTCAAGTAACTTTGAAGTGTAGTGAAATTTAGTGTATCATCATCATTATCATCTTTATTTTTGAATTTATTATGAAGAACCTAGAAACGTTTCATTTTTAATGTTATTGTGCTCGGTCGTGTCTTGAATACAACCATCTAATTTTTTATTTGCTAATATAGGAGGCTAGGTACGACAAATTTGTAGTTTATTTTTATTGAAGCTATGAAGTTCGAAAATATCTATTTCTTCTCGAAATTTCAGTACGAGACAATTGCAATGGCCTGGTCTGAAATGTATCGACGATCTTCGGTATGCAAGAGTCATTCTAATAATAATAATGATGATAGTAATAATAATAATAATAATACAGATTAACCTGTATATACGGCAACCCAGTTTCGCATGGCATATTTTCACACGACCCCATACTAGTATAAAGATGTGTTCAACATCATCACTTTCGCTTTCGCATTTCCGTTCGTAATTGAATGTGTTAGTGACGGTACAAATCTGCCTTTCTAACGGTTTTCGGTGCCATCGTGCTGACGGTGTCTCGTACGTTCAGAGTAGCTGCTTTAACTTGAATGACGCTTTTTCTCAAATCACATTTCATTATATACCTGCTAGTGGTAGCAGTGGACGGACTTCCCCTTTGTTAAAATATCGCAGAACGGGAAACAGTGAGACGATATAAAAAGGAAAGTTAGTAGAGTGGCAGCCAGTAATACTGAATTGGCTGTCTAGCTGTTAACAGCATCTTCTGGAATTTTTACGCAGAAACACGCACACAGGAGGAACAATTAAGGGCAAGGCGAAGTCCCGCTCGAACCGTGCTGGTCTGCAGTTCCCAATTGGCAAAATCCATCGTCTGCTCCGGAAGGGAAACTACGCAGAGCGTGTCGGTGCCGGTGCACCGGTCTATCTGGCGGCAGTGATGGAGTACTTGGCTGCCGAAGTGTTGGAATTGGCCGGTAACGCTGCCCGTGACAACAAGAAAACGAAAATCATCTCTCGCCATCTGCAGCTGGTCATCCGTAACGACGAGGAGTTGAAAACCCCGTCCTTTTCAGGACGACCACATCACTGTGATAAAGAAATATTTAGGATTGCTTTAAGTTTAGCCAGTTCTGATACGCCTGGAAAGTAGAATGCGCAAATCAAGTGGAAACATTTGTTCTAACAATTTGTTTATTTTTGTTTTCGGCCGCATACTAAAGTAATCACGACAAAAATACATTTTGATCTGTGGCTACTCTGTTTCGCACGGCATATTTATATACTAGTATAAAGATATGTTCAAAATCATCACTTTCGCTTTCGCATTGCCGTTCGTAATTGAATGTGTTAGTGACGGTGCAAATTAATTTAACTTCCATCTTGATGAATCTTTTGGTAGGAAATATTGAGATCTGAGATGGTTCTCGTGTGTGTCTTGTTTCGGCAATGGGCCTTGCTGGACTTTTTGGCTGCCTTTCTACCGATTTTCGGTGTCATTGTGCTGACTGTGTCTCGTGCATTCAGATCGGGAAGCAGTGAGACGACAGGTCCTCGATGTTGCTCTCGTGTGTCTTGTTTCGGGAACAGTTGCTCAGCAAATGGTAGGAAAAATGAACCACTCAACTTTTATATGGATGCTCTTGTATAGATGCAGACATCTCGCGTTCTGATTGGCTGGTGCTGTCATGAGTTAAATCAAACAGGTTTTTCAATAGTGTACTATTGAAAAACTTCAGTGTTGTTGCAATACACGTTCAAGTTGAAAATTTTTGATTCTATTGGTAGTTAGATTATATAAATCCTTCTACAGATCATTGAGCTATGAGCTTTCAAAATACGAGAAAGGCAAACGCGCCTTATGAATTATCCTCGTTGATACTCGTTTATACCAAACATTTCAGAAAAGTTTAATTTTGAACTATTTGAGAATATGTCACACAACTGAAAATTTTATCATAAAATTGTGATCATATTTTTGAAGGCATGTGGCAAGAATTATGTTGATTCATTAGATACAACAGGAGATATTCACGATCAAAAACTTATCACTCTCTCAGAGGGTAAATTTTGAAAAGGTCATAGCGCCCCATAGTAAAGTAAGTCGTATTCACGACAAAAAGTTCAGATATTTGTTGTTTCCAATAATTAATAGTTTCTGTGTTACAACGATTTGAAGAATGAGCATCCAAAAATACAGCAAAATTTCATCCAAATTAGAGCATGTCGATTCTGGGTTTACTGGCTTCGTGTTGATTTCAGCAATTGCTCCTATGAAGGGTTATAGGGCTATTGTACCAATATTCATCTCATTAGACTTTCGACCAACGAATTGAGACAAAATCGGATATAACATGTTTGTTTCGGCTCTAAGAAGTAATATCACAGAGAAAATAGTTCAAAAATATTCGAAGTACTGCTGTTTTAGCGATGCGAAAATGCACATATTTCCATCATACCCTGAAGGTCGTATAGGAGATGACTACTGGAACCGTTACCCTAAATGGTTTAGTAGTTGAAGCGCTCTGGAAGCAATTTTCCGCGTTGTTCATTCGTACGCGGTTTTTTTTGGCAACGGATGTTAGCAATGCTTTTAGCTATATCCCAGAAGACTAATGAGTTATTTTTTTCTGTCAGCGCGTTAGAGCAAACTCGTTCTAATTCTAATAGCTTCTAACTTTAGCACTGTTCACTGAACGCGTGGTTGAGATTTGATGAAAGCGGTAATTTCCCTAAAAACCGACGTGAAAACTTGAAAAACCTTCCTTTTTCTGTTTTTCTTTTCTATTATCTGCGTAGGTGTTAAGTGCAAAGCGAAAGAAAAAGCTTTTTGTCGTTTGTGCCATCACCTGAATGTAAATCCGTACAGACAAGTTAATGGACTTCATTTTACACGTTTTCATGAATGAAACCGTGAAAATGTTTTACACAAGCAAACCCGAATCGTACTTAATTCGCGCTGGGCGGGGTGTACTTGAAGGCAACTTCTATAGCTTTTCATTACATGCGAATAGCAGAAAGTGTTGTTGAAAATCGTAAAAAAAAAGTGTCTGGCTCGGTGATGAAGCCATCAGCCTTCGAGTAGAAGCATTTAAAATTCAAACAACGCGCTTTGGGTGCGTTCCAGGCCGGATGAAAGACATCATCTTGGCTTTGAGTTGTTCATAAATTCTAATTATTTGACAAGCTCCACCAGTCTTGACAACTATATGCCAAACTGAAGGCGATGATGCAAATTTCCGAATGCCCAACTTTGTCTGTGTTGCAACAGCCGGTTCCAACACACGATTCGCCGAATAATCTTACCGAAAACAATCCCAAACTATTATCATACAAACGAAATCCAAACAAATAATTCACTAAAGTGTAACAAAAATTTCGCGTTGCTCTTCGCCGCTCTCGTCCGGATTATTAATCTAATAAGTTAACTAACTCTCGAGTTTTTGTGCTGGCACCTGCCACGCCTTGTCAATGTCTCATCGGAGCACAAAAGAGCTCCGAGTAACTTTTGCCGGATCTCCATCAAAGTTCCGCGAAACAGCTCGCCCTTTTTCAGATCGCAACATAACCCCTCGTGTTTCCCTTTCTGCGCCGCCGGTTGTCATTCTTGTATTTCTTCATCGTGGATGAAAAAGTGGAAGGCGGTTTTCATCTCTTCATGGGATGACTCGTGGCATATTTTCCAGTGTTACCTATTTGAATAAATTAGAAAATTTATTTCCCCCCATCATGGACACGGCTGTTTGCAGAAGCTGTGCGTGTAGCTTGGATTCATCGTCCTGTTTCATGCATTTTGATTCGGGATAGTTAGGTTCCTGAGTGGGTCCTTCGGGAATCTTCGATGGCTGTTCCCATCGAGTGCGTTACACTCGCATCCAACGATGAAACTTTATTCCTGTCGATCCCATTTAAAAACTTTACCGCTTTGTCTTCATTACTGCGGAGGAAGGATGTTGAAGTTTTATTTTTATTTCTTTTTTTCGTAAACCTGAAGACGACGCATAAATTGTTTGTTTACTGCAGTTTACCATTTTGGCGCGAATGAGATGATGAACCCAGTGCACAGTGGTTTGTATCGACTGAAACGTGAACTTAATTCTCTAGCTGCCAAACCGTTGATCCGATATATATAGGCTCTTTGGAGAACTCATTCACAAAAATATATTTCGTGATTTGATCACAATAAAAAATGTGCAAAACCATATCATATTAACAACTTTTTTCCCTTAAGAGATGTCTTCTACAAAGCAAAACCTTGGTATTACATTCCTGTAGTGCAATTTGACCTTCTGTTTCAACAGACTTCGCAGCCGATTCAGAGTGTACAGAACCATTGCATGGCTGGTGCTACGATTCTACTGACACTACGAATCCTTCCAGGTCGGGGCTCGAACATACGACAACTGGTTTGTAAGACCAGCGTCCTATGCATTGAACCGCCAACCCGGGTAGTCTTCTACAAAGTCTTAGAATTTCTAACGAGAAAAAACTTTGCCGAAGAAGTTATAGGTCTAACGCAAACCTCTCAAAATCATTTTTTTGTACATAACCTTTTTCGCAATTATTTTCAATGTCTAAGATTACTTATGTTTCAAAAACATCACTAGAAGATTCTGTCAAGATTTTTTTTACGAACTTGAATAAAATCAAAAACTTTCTTTAGAAAAAACTACCATCACCTTTCGATTTGTAAACAGCTATGTCAAGTTAATATAGATTTAAATGTGGCAACCCTGCACGCTATATAAAATTGAACAAAGCACACTGTGTGCTAGGCAGGTGCGATTACTTCTTCTTTCGTACCGGCACGTACCGATGCGTACCGATTTCGCATAATTTTGTTTTGAAAGTTTTGATACTATTACTCATTGTCCTATAATTGCAGAATCGTAAGTCGGGTCTGGATGAAATTGCACAGTGTCGTTAAGGATACTGAGAGCTTTAATTTGAATCATGATTTGTGAAAATCGGTTTAACCGTTGCTGAGAAATTGAAGTGAGTTCCGGTTTTGGAGCTTTTCTTCACTATTACCAGTGCGTTCGGAAGCGGAAACTGGTGACTAATATTCCCAAAGTAGATTTATATATCCACTAACTAACAAGGTCTACCAACTGGATGAATTTTCCAGTAAGTTCTATAAAAATTAGCACCTCGTTTCGCCATCAATTTTGAAAAAATACTCATGAGACTGAAATTTTTTACTAATCACACTGTAATTCCGGAACCAGAAGTAGGATCTGGATCAATTTTTCGGGGACATTTTAAAATTTTTTAAGACTTTTCATTTGCATCTTAGTTTGTGAAAATCGTTTGTGCAATTTTCGAGAAAATTGAATGCGCATTTTCTCATAGATTTGTACATATTGCCTTGTAATTCCAGAACCGGAAGTCGGATAAAAATAAAATTCAATAGCGGTCTACGAGACCGTATAAGACCTTTCATTTGAGTTTGTGAAAACCGTTTAGCCATCTCTGAGATAATCGAAAGACATTATTTGACACTCTCTTTCACACACACACACACACACACACACACACACACACACACACACACACACACACACACAAAATTTTAGTCAGATACGACTTCCGTTTCCGGAAATACCGGGTGATTGGTGTCAAAATGTCAATTGCACATAAAATAATCGATTGTTTTAGGTTTTTTTTCTATTTTGATAGTTGATGTCCAAATAAACTTATTTCGGTTATACCGGTATTCGGTTTTCGATTTCGGAATATGCCCAAAATTTTACCTCAAGTCGATCTATAAATTGCAAGCAGTAGAAATCAAAATAAATATTGTAAATTGTAAAAATTGTTTTGAATTTGATATACTGCCATTTTTACTATACATACGTCATTTTCGAACGATTATGTTGCCAAAAACTAACCGTGCTAAAATCGAAACGTCATGAAAAAGAGTGCTGTCCTGATCTGATGCAAGTAACAAAATCATAACACAAGTATATCAACAGTTGATATGTATAACAATTTGTGTTATTTTGAGATATTTAACAAATGAAAACAATTGAAAGATAAAACTTATGATAGTTAAACAATATAATGACAAAATCAGGTTGATGTATTGTTTTCGTTTGCAAGACTTGACAAGACAAGTTTGATAAAACTCATTAATTGAAAAAAAAAAGAGTTCTTCTGTTGCTTAATATCGAAATATAATGATCAGAATTTCAAAGAACTAAAAGAAGAAATCAGATCACTAAATAAATTATTCATTTTCAGTGATATAGTTTTTCTGTGTTAAATTTGATATCAAATTCATTACAACTATTGCTATAAATTTTTGCTTTCAGACTTCTGTAGTTATATCAAATTCAAGAATAATTGTGATACAAACGTTTCAAAATCTGTTACGATTTTGTTCCCGCTAGAGCCCTTATCTCAAAATTTGTTACAAAATATTTCCGAAATAAATTACTCCAGTTGTTATAATTCTGTTATTACCATCTGATCGGGGTGCGTAGCCTTTTAGTTGCTAAGAAACAGGTGCATAAAACTGTGCTCCGAAACATCGCTTTATCATCAAGCGCGTAAAACTTCTGCTATTGGAATAAGACGAAAAGTCGCTTACACAAAAATATCGACGTCTACGTTAAAAAAATTAGATGGTTGTATTCAAGACACGACCGAGCACAATAACATTAAAAATGAAACGTTTCTAGGTTCTTCATAATAAATTCAAAAATAAAGATGATAATGATGATGATACACTAAATTTCACTACACTTCAAAGTTACTTGAAAGCTCAATTTTAGATACAAACAACCTAAAGCTTTAAACCTGAACAAATGAAACTATTTTATTTTATGATGATTATTTTTGAGAAACGGACAAACTTATTAATTTGATTTGATTTATATCGTTTATTTGCCCCCAGTTTTAACCTAATAATGGTCGTTCACAGAGTGGACTTATTAATTTTATAAACAGGTAATCGATCCAAGAGAATGTTGTACCAGTAATCTCAGTAATGGTGTAATTTTATTATCAGGAATCAGAACAAATTGGCTCAAATGGCACGTTCCCCTTGATGGTGTAATTTTATTAATCCTTCAAAATCATCGATAATCTTCGGAAAGTGTCGGTAAATAATATGGCAACAATACGAGGAAGAAAACATGTGAAACAGTCCGCATAAAATATTTAGTTACTTACATTGATTTTCGCTTTGGCATATTAGGAATATACGGAATGGATACGGAACAAAATTCCGAAATTTTGTTCATATTGTAACTTGATGTAATTAACACATGAATGAACATTGTCATAGTTACAACGCGTGTAGCCATCAGACGCTTATTGTTTTGAAGCAAATAATAATTGAATTGAAACTGGCGGTTAACCAAATTCTACGAGGGTTCCTATTCAAACGATACATGTAAAATCGCAGGTAAACTTACTTTGAGTTTATCTTTGATACTATATGATATTGCATCTAATTGTACTGTATATGTGAGCCTGTGGAACTCATTTATACTACTAAACCGAGGAGGCCGCGTTTTGTTCGTATGGGAATGGAGATTTGACTATACAAACCGATCCGTTGACAAATTAAAACATTTTGAAGCTTACAATATTGAAGCTTTGAAATCATTTGAATGAGGAAAATCCATTAACAAATCATCTAGGAACAAGCGCTGCAAATTAGATCCGAAAAATCTATCGCCGATAATTCTAAGTTGGCCTGATAGTTACCAGAGAACCAAAATAAAATACTCAATTCAAACCAATTTTTCAATGGTATGCAATTGAAACATTCAAATGACGTTATCTCATAAGTTTAAGTTAAATGATTCCGAATCGATTAGTTGTTGAATTAAATAAATCCATCAACAAATTACTGAGTTATAAGCGTTCAAAATTATGACAGAAAAATGTTACGCGATTAGTTTTGTGTGTTATTTTTAAGCCTCGGGAAGCGAAGTGTAAGGCATTTTTAATGGCAAAATCGACAAAAAATTTGCTAAATACAAGGGATATTTCAAAAGAATCGGTAACCACGCTGATTCGGCTTTTCAATAGCTACATGATATATAAGATACCCAAGCGAACACGGTGTTGCACAGACAACAGGAAATTTCACCAACACATAATGCAAAAGCGACAATCCAGCAAGTGAACGCATATACAATCCAGTCATCAGCTCACTGGACAAGCTACTTGTTTCATTCACAGTCAAACATCAACTAGGCAAAGAAATATTGTGCAGCCTATATTTATAGATTTCTCTTCATACTACGCATAACGATACGGTGTTTTTTATGCATGACGCAAAGCCTCCTATGCCGAACAAGAAGTTGACGTCATTTTGTACAACAGGGATTGGTGGATGAAAACATAGGTCGATTCCAACCATTTTTTCAATAGTATGCTATTGAAATACTGAAACGACGTCGTCATACATGTTTAAGTTAAAAGTTTCCGTATCGATTGGTTGGTAAATTATAACAATCCATCAACAAATGACCGAGTTATTAACGTTCAAAATTATGACACAAAAAGGTTACGCGACTATTTTTGAAACTTTTAATTGACACCCGGCCCCATATAGTGAAGAGTAAGGCATTTTTAATGCCAAAATGCATGCATTTCAACACTTTATGGCTTTTTGCACAGCTATTTCCGTGCAGAATCTAAGTCTAATAGCATTGTCAAAAAACAAAAATTGTTGACATAAAACTTCGTATAATTCAAAAACTACAAGGATCAGCCCCATGGGGTTGTTCGAGCAATTGATGTGGAAAAAGGCAACCAAAATTTCTAATGATCTACAATCAAATAGTTCAATCAATCGTCACACTTTTGAATTCGCAAATGCACGAGAGTCTGCTTAGATTGATCTTTATTTGGAACCAAAACCAAACATGCGAACCCAGAATATAGACTCTATTTGTCGTGATTTGTATTTGTTTTGTAGCCGACAAAAATAAACCAATATCCCAAATGAATGCAATTATATGTTTGTACACGATACGGATATCGATTTTTAAGCTTCTCTTCGCCCAGTTTGTGTTCAAGTTTTGTATGCAAGCAGTTTTTTTATAGCGTTTCTCTACCATTACAACCATTCTGCGATTTCGATTGAAGCGATAAACTTTTTCTTATTATCAATCGAGTTCATCTTATATAAATTGGAAATTAATCTTATGCACTCCAAATTTACCCTGGGGTAGTTGTCAATTTCTCAGGAGAAACGACATAACATGGAATTTCATCCGAACTGGCATGACACAAGATCAGAGCATACCAATTAAAGCTTCAAATCGTTTTATGGCACTTTTTATCTTGCTGTCTAGCAACAGCCTACCCCTAGCATGCTGCTCGTTGGACTGAAACGTTAGCTATAATTTTGCTTATATTTATAGATTCGCGTGTTTCCAGCAGCTGCGCTTTAGTATCGATTGACCAATCAGAGCAATGCTTTCCCTTTGATATATCGCTTACTCCTTCAAAACCGTCGACTATGGCAGGAAAATCCAGTATGCCGGAGAATTTTGGCAGTCAAAATAGGACACTGCTAGCTATTAATCAACATTTCAATGATATACAATTAAAAATACATGGCTATGAACAATCAAATCAATACGTAGAAATATTTCCAATCAAATGGTGACATAATATTAATAATTGGTACAAAATTGACTGAGCTGTAATTGTTTTTATTTTGCACGCCTATATAGAAAACAAAAATGTGTTCCACATTAAAACTAAACATCCGATCTCAAAACCATTCAATATCGTTCAGGGTGACGGGGAGACTTTTCATTTGCGATTAGTTTGATCAAAATCGCTTCAGTCATTTCTGAGATCTAGACCTCGTTGTTGACAATACACAAACGGACATTTGCTCAGCTGAATCGATTGGTATATGAGTAGGGTAAGATGTTTGGTTGCCGGCACCCCACCGTAATATTTCATTATTTTTTCATTACATCCATCAGCATCACGTGAAAAACTGACTACCATTCATGAATGAACCACATACCAGTAAGTTCTCGCTTCGTAGCTCTCTAGGTTGTATCCGAAGTATGATCGTGTATGTATTACGTAAAGGTTAAGACTCATTTCCTCCGTTTCGTTACTTTGATTGCTAAGCCCTGCGCTTGAGTTGCATAAACTATTAGAACAAAGCACCATGCGTTTCCTTTCAACAGAACTTGATGGGGACGTATGGTCGACTGATATATATGTTTTATAAAAAATCAAATATTGTGGTCGTCCACCTTTTTTTAAAATATGAAAACATACCACTTTAACATGTCCAAAAATTTTTTAGCTATCACTAAAAAATCTGGGGTATTGCAAAAATTGGAAGAGGGATAATATATGTTTCGGAATTTACAAGTATTTTTTAATAAGAGAATTACATCTTCAAAAATTTGAAAAATAAATTGTAAATCTTCCCCATAATGTCTTAAACATACCTGATTTTTTCAAATTTTTCTGATAAGCGGTTTCTTCAAAAATCAATAGAACCACCCTAGCTCCGTCAATATGGCAGTTAAAGGGTTGAAACTTTGAGAAAATTGTTCCAGTCTATGACCTTTCGATTGTGGTATAACAATATGAATTCCCTTTGGGGGCAGATTTCACATGCTTATCCTGCTATAGCCTTTCGATTTTTCTTTGAATAGGGGAAAGTGTTATAAAGCGCCTCTGCTAGCCAAAACGCCTCCCTTCGTTTTTTAAGTATTCAAGACTTTTCTAAACAAAAGTTTTATCTCTAATGTTATCTTTTCGTAAGATCTTTCTGGTATGCAAGTTTGGCAGTTGTGGCTTGCTGGAAAATATGAAAAAACTGAAAATATCATTAGATAGCTTTTCGATGTAAGGTTTTGCTTCGACTAAACAAGCATTTTAATCGTGTAAAACGTCTAATGGTCGATTGCAACTTAGTAATTAAATTTCAGCAGTGCTAATGTCTCTATTTACAGTATAAATATCTAGAGAAACAAAGCCATTTCTTTGATATACGAATTTTCTCATAACAATCACTCTACAAACATTATGCCCACCTTCGATTCAACAGTATGCTTCGAGTTAACATATTGTTTTGAAGATTTATAACGGTTATTAAAACAAAAAGTAGAGTTGGGAGGACTGAAAATGTTGGTTTCCAATTGTAATTAATTGATTATGCAATTGATTTCTGATGCATAGAATATCTTCTTTATCTGCTTTTCTTCTATACCGAGATTTCAAGGGGCATATTGCATCATTGTTGTGGGGCATACCACTGATTTGTTGTGAGGCATGTTTGTTATACGGTTGCTGGGGCATTATGCAAACGGCAATCGAAAAAACTGAGAATGTAACCGTTTCGGAAAATGTGTTTGTATCAATCAATTTTCATCACTTCTTCCGAGATCATTGAAAATTAGGTCCCTCGGACGTATTGCAATGAAATACATACATTCTCGAAGAAAATATATCAGTACATTTAGAAGTATCTCAATGTTTTCTTAAAGGGGGCATATTATAACACTTTACCATTGCCGTTTTTATCTTTATTTTTCCATTTTTAGCAAACTTTCTTGGGATGCCGGTAACCGAACACCTTTTATGAAATGGCCAAAATTTATCACTCTGCTAAATTGATAATAAAATTTTTCAATCGATTGAATCAACTTAGTTTCTTATTCAGTTGTTAGCTAGGGACTTTAGCATTCCATTGATGTATAGATTTCTGCATAATGTGCACTTAGTCAGAAGTTATAAGCTTAAAAGAAAAGGGTGCCGGTAACCGAAAACTATCCCTTATATTGAAGTAAAATATCAGGGACATTTGTTTTAAAAGAACAATCCTCGAAAATATAAACGATAACTTTATAACTTTATCTGATTTATAATAGCCGAAATACATTGATAAAGTTCTAACGAAATGTTGGTTTTCAGACGTATAGTTTTTTTTGTCATTCTCTAAGCAGCCAGTCACCGAGAGAACAATAAGGAGTTATTTTAACTTGTTCTTAATTGAGGTGCTAAGTTAGTGATAATAGAAGACGATAAATAGCTTATTTAATTTATATATCTTTTTTTTTATTTAAAAGATATTTTATTCAGGCCTATTTGCGTACAAGCTTTACGTGGCCGATTTAGCTGAGTTTTTAGATAATTTTTTTTTGTATTGGATCTCGTTGTCACCCTTTTTCTAGGGAGAGAGGAGCTTCCATTTTCCTCCTGCGAGGATTGAGGGGCAGTTTGTTCGTGGTTCGTCTCGTTATCCATTGCCGTGGTATTGTTGTTGATTTCGTTGCTAGTTGCTGTAGATGCGCCTTGTTGTACATTGTTTGCAGTTGCTGGTTGGTTAGATGGTAAGCTGTTAATTGCAGCTGGTGTACTTTGTTCTATAGGGGATACGTTGAATGGTTTCGTGCTTCATTGTTGTTGGTGGCTGCCACAGATGTACTGGGGTTGCTTGGGGTTGGTGTGAAGGAAGCACCGTTGTCCTTTGGTGTAGTTGTCTCCTTGTCCAGTTTATCACATGGCTTGCCGTAGTGAACAGCTTTTTGGCAATATTGACATGTGGCCATCTGATTGTCGTAGGTAACAAGTGATTTGAACGGGATTCTTGTATCCTGACCGAATGTCACATAAGAAGGTATAGGCCTCCTCAAGCGCATGCGTAACAAACGTACGCCATTTAGAATACCGGGGAAAAAATTCTATCACTTTTCTTTTTCGATAGAGAGAATCTCTCCGTATTGGGACATGGTTTTGCGAATATAAGGATTGATGACGCTTGAGGGAAGATCATGCACACGCACTTCAATAGCACTATCTTCCATATATACTGGAATGTTGTACTTAATATTTTCGTGCTCCATATAGTGCACATTATTATTGTCTTTAGCGAATTGAATTGCATCCAACTTTTTATAGAACTGGATATAAACAACATTATTGGTCTTATTGCATTGAAGTAAATGCACACGTTTAATGTCAAGATGCATTTGCTCCTTAAGCAAACCTTCAAGTTCTTGTATCAAAGGTCGAATTTTGCACTGTCTGAAGTCAACAATAATTGTATTCTTTCGTACCGGCGTTAGCTTTTGTTCGTTTGGTTCACTCATTTCGAGATCGTTCTATTGTTCACTACACAATACTGTACTTGGTTTCTTCTGTCCCGAACGTAAGCGGTTTTTGTTTATCGACTGACTTGGATGAGATGTGAAACCGAACTGATATTTCATTTTTTATATGAGTTCGAATAAATCGTATACTAGCGTTGTGATTTTTGGGTTGTCTCAAACAAATACTCTCAGTATTTGGATATGTTGAAGATGATTCTAGTATGTGGAAGTTATGGGCGCAGTAAGAAATTGGTTGCAAAAAGTAAGAAATTGTAAACGATACTGCAAGTATAAAATAAAGATACAGGAATACAAAATTCGAAGCAAGATGAAAGATATTCACATTGGCTTATTCGTGGAGCTGTTCTGACAATTGAGCAACTCTGGAGATGCGGGGAATTTTCATCCCACAGGCAACCAGATTGAACAAAGCGCCAAGCTGCGGAAACAAATATTTGAGTTCCCCATTTTAGGAATTTGATTGACGAGGTTTGATTGACAAGAACCTAATATCCCGTGCGCAATATTAGTTCTTTCACGATTCACTAAACAAAGGTCAACAATGTCCTAATTTATTTGGATTCTAAAGAAACAAATTCGTTCTACGCCGAGCCGACTAAGACTATGGGGGGGGTGGGAGAAAAACTTTGGTAATTATTTTGGTGTCCCTTGGCTTCGTTCTACCCGAGTGAAGGAGTATCCTTTTCTTCGGGAACGGCAACCCTGTGTGCAATGCTTCGGAAAATTACGATAAAGGAGTACCACTTGAGCTAATTTCGGACGAAGCGGTTCTGCTTATTCATTACGACGTGGTTGAGAAAAGGGTGACCTCCGACGAAGCTGGAACGGAGCCATCGAAAGAAACGAAACATTCACCGGACATCAAATGATCGGGGCAGCGGGATTGCGAGGAGCAGCAGGTTATCGCGCAATCTTTTATCATCACCTGGTTTTTCGCTGCTATTTGCGATGACACAAAGTGATGGTCCTCAATTAGTTAATCCAGTGGAAAGGCGTTGTCTTTTTAAGGTTCGGTACACACCGGCTCGGTAATACTGGAAGTGCCTTTTTGTATATTCATTCGTTCGGATGTAAAGGAAGACTTGGGATGTTGAGTCGTCCAATCAAAGACTTCTTGTGATGTGGAAATTTCCTTCCTTCGGGTTAAAGACTTTACATGTTTCGGCAAAATGAAAGGTACTGCAACTCGTCGATGATGTTAGCACGTCAGCATAAAAACCATCTTCTGAAAATAAGAAAAAATAAACATACAATTTCACTGCCAAGTCGACGGAGCCGCTTCATTACAGACGACAGAGACATTCGGCATTGAACCTGAGGTGAGCTCAAAGTTCGATTCCAAGTTCCATAGACCTGTATCATGGCTGTGTGTTTAGTTTGTTACCCATAGTGAGAAGCTTTTTGCGGATTAGTAAATTATGCAATTGAATTAGCCATAGAAACACTCAACTGCTACTACCATCACGGCTTATGGAAAGCCTTTCACTACAATTGTGTCGCCTTAGGACGGTAAAGCAGCAATTGAGAGAAACACACAAAAAAAAAGTAATGCCAGGTGATAAAACTGCCCTTTCGGTCCAGGGTGATTAAGGAAGGGCAAAACTTTGTCTTTGTCTGCACGTCTTCTCCTATAGACAACCAAAAATAAATAAAAAAAAAAAATTTGCACTTGTTTGCCGTCTGCCTCCGTTCGACCTCGTTCGGAGTTGTGCCTAATAGAAGAAAAGAAATAATAAAATTTCCTACGACAAAAGTTTTGGCAATTAACATCAATTTTATCCGGGCGAGGAGATTTTTCCAGTTTGCCCTCTATCTCAGCAGGGTATTATTCGTGTTTGGAATCGTCTGGTAGTGGGAGTTAGTTTCCGGCTTTTCCCCGGTTTGGATCCTGCTACGGGTGACGAGGTTTGGCAGTGAGTTTGAACTTTTCGTTGCTCGGACAATTGGCACTAAGCAATGGAAGGAGTGTTGTCCGGAGGGAAGGAAGGACGATCGCAGAATCGGTTTGGATAATGGTGTGTAGATAAAGCAACCCACCAGAAGGGACCCATGATGATTGAGTTTTCAAACTGAAAGAATGGCTTTTGTTCGAACCGGTGAAAGCAATTATTTGTTTTAGTTGATTTCGTTTTTCCTGAATGAGTTCCCATAGATTTGATTTGTTTTGGAAAGCGGTGGGTTAGTTCTATGTTTAAACATAGTTAAAGCATGATTGCTGTAATGGAAATGAGTGGAACGTGCTCAATTGAACTATTGTTACTTCTGGGTGAGCAAAACATACTGAGAATAATTTAAAAATTCAAAACATTCAATTAAACCTAGTTAAAGTGGTTATATACCTTCCTCTTGGTTGAGAAACTGGAAAATCAGATTTCGAAACTACTATCAGTCTAAATAATACTTTGCATGGCCCTGGTGTAGATGATCCTATGGAAATCTGAAAAAAGAGTAGACCGGTAGGCCAACGGGGTAACTCGTAAACATAACCACAAAAATCGAGACGATTAACACTGCGGTTAGAACATATAAATAGGAGCTGATTGTTTTCAGTTCTGGTGTCTCATCATCCAAGTTTTGCAATCTGAAAAATCTTGTTTTAGTTCACCTAGTGGTGAAATCATTCTTTGACTAGTTGCGTTTGATTTAGAGAGAATTTTTACGTTTTTGGCTTTTCCGAAATTCGAAATTTTCATCACACTTCACTCTGTAATTCCAAAACCGGAAATCGGATCGGATATTTTTTATTATCTTATGAGATTATAAGACCAAAAAGAATTTTTTGAGGAATCCCTTAGTAATATTAATGGAAACATGATTAAAACAGGGTTTTATTTTCAAGTTTTGCTTAGAACTATTTCGATTTGTAGGTTATGTTAGTTGTAGGCCAAACGAACCGACCTCGACTCAAGTTCTCAGTTGCACCGGAAGTTCAAGAAATTGTGGTAAAAAAACTCCAAAACTCACTTTATTTTCTTAACAGATGATTTTCTCAGAGATGACATGACAGAGACGAGATGACTTTACAGAGATGAGTCATCTCTAAGGAAATCATCTGTTAAGGAAATGAAGTGAGTTTTGGAGTTTTTTTCCACAATTTCCGAAACTAACATGCAACTAGGCATGCAACTAACTTAACCTACAAATTGAAATATTTCTCAGCGAAATTTGAAAAACAAAACATGTTTTAATCTACCTAGTGGTACTATGCCTTTCTCATGTAACTCATGTTTTCATTTATTTGAGTCTAAGTTTGTGAAAATCGACTGAGCTGTTCCTGGTCAGTTCGTGCTCGCATTTCATCCGACACAGTTGAAAATTGTTTACGGTCGAGATGACAGAAACAAAGACAATACGGTGTAGTGAACAATAGAATGTACGAAATGGGCAAATACGATATAACAAAGCCTGATACTAACCCACCACTACAAGACTAAATTCAATTTGTATTGATTTCAAGCGCTTCAAAGTTCCGGTTTTGAGTTTTCGACTACTATTTCCGGTACTTCCGGAACCGGGAGTTGGGAACCGGCATAGCTGAAATCGATTCGTTTGACCAGTGCCTAGCATAACTTATAAGCTGGAAAACTTTTGAATCAAATTTAGAAGGATTTTTACGTTTTTTGCATTATCGTTCTAAATGACTGGTTGCACACTACCCGATCAGATGCACATAACAAAATCATAACACAAGTCTATCAACAGTTGATATGTATAACTATTTTGTGTTATTTTGAGATATTCAACAGTTGAGGCTAAAACTTATGATAACAATATAATAAAAGCAAATCAGTTATGATGTTTTATTTTCATTTGCGAGACTCATGAGGAAGTTCATTAATTGAAAAAATGAGTTCTTCCGTTGCTTTATGTCGAAATATAATGATAAGAATTAAAAAAAACTAAAAGAAGAAATCAGATCACTAAATAAATTATTCATTTAATAAAAAAATCATTCAACAATTTCGGAATAAAACGATGATAAAAGTTAGCTGTGATATAGTTTTTCTGTGTTAAATTTGCATTCTAATTTTTTACAATCATTGTTATAAATCTCTGCTTTCGGACTTGTGTAGTTATATCAAATTCAATAATAATTGTGATACAAACGTTTCAAAATCTGTTACGATTTTGTTCCCGCTAGAGTCTGTTTTGTTATTTTTACAGCTTACTAGCCAAAAATATTTCAAAATTTGTTTCAAAATCTTTCTGAAATAAATTACTCCAGTTGTTATAATTCTGTTATTACCATCTGATCGGGTACCCTGTTTTCCAGAACCGGAATCCGGATCTGAATAAAATTCTACATTAGCTTATGGAAAGATAATACTTTTCATTTAACTCTGAGTATGCGAAGATCGGTTTGGCCGCTTCTGATAAATTAGATTGATTTCCGGTTTGAAGCACACGAATACTTTCCCGGTACTTCCGAAACCAGGAACGATGGTCCAATATACCCAAAATCAATGTATCTGGTCATCAACTAACCATACCTGCTTAATTGGTGAATTATTTGAATGTATTTGTCTTGATTTTTTCCTAGTCGTGCATCAAATCACGCTCCTGAAAAGGGAATTTTTTCGGAACCGGAAGTCGTATCCGGATGTTGGGAGTGTTATATGGGGTTGTAGGATCTTTAATTTGAACCTAAGCTTGTGGAAATGGGATTACGGGCCCTGAGGAAATCGAGTGTCTCTTTTGGTTAATTTTGCAGATCCATATGAAATTGAGTTCAAGGCTTCTCTGATCTCTGAGAAAATCGAGTGCAGCTTTGACGTAGGACTACGTCCTTCTTTACTATGCTCACCTGGGTGCATTTTCAAAAATTCGCGCCACGAAAGGGTAAGAAAATTACTCCAAATTTGATTGCCTAATAACTTTTTCCTTGAATGAAAATTTTCTCGAATTCGTCACGAAACGAATGAAAAAATATGTAAGGTTGTTTTAAATACGTTTATTACGAAAACATTGTTTAAATAGTGAAAAAATAGATCCAAACGCGAAACATTTAAATTAACCGAATCTATAAATAGACCCTGTTGCACGTTTGCTAGCTTCAGTCTATGATAATCCATGAGCGGAGACACATCGAGTGCGCAGGCTGCCATACAGAGCTAATAAAAGTCATTCTCATTGACACAAAATAGACGAAAATGACGAGAAATTACTGTCACTCTCAGCTTCGCTCGCAAACTATGAGAACGAAATCCATGTCCAGTCAATGACATAAGCGGGAGAGTAGTTTCAAAATTGTGTTATTTCTTTCATTTGCCCTTCAGTCATTTCCAGTTTTCAGTGAAAATCCCATAGTATGCAGTGTCGATATTCAACCGAAGCTGTGAGAATCGAATATGACAGAAAAGGTTTCACAATAACTTTTACCTGTTGGTGTTCGAATTTGTAGTAGTTGTAGGATGTAATTTCTCATATTTTGTCATATTTTAGTCACTATTTATAGCGAAGCGTCACAGATTTGCAATACATCGGTGAAAGAATGAGTATTGAAATTCTGCTGATGCTCCCTGAAGACGTTAGTTGGGTTTCGTCTTGTCATAGAGGAAAGAGTGACGTTGGCAATTATTCTCTCTCATTTTTTCAATGAGAAACGAAAATGCTTCGGGTCTCTTCGTTTGTTCTGGTGTCGGCCATTTACGAATGAGACAGTAAAATATTGAAAAAGAGGCTGCTGGATTGGATTCTTTGATTGAAAATGCGTGACAATTTTAAGCTCTGCTGCCATCTACGCCAAGACAGTGGAACTACACTCGGCATTATTCAACTGGAGCTTCAGTTAATGGCGAATATGAAGTTCCGTTTCTCAAACCCAAACGCAGAAAAAGCAACGACTAATTCTTATGTGAGCATATCTGCTGTTGGACATTCGCAGTGTGAGTTTCTCTACAAACAAAAGTGATTGCTTCATCTTGCTGGAGGTCGTTTGCATTGGAGACAAAGAAAACGAAAAGTGGACAACGATGGGAAACATTCTACAAAATCAGCCGTTTTCATGGCTCTAAATGTTATCTAAAGAACTATAAAGATTGCTTCTTTGCAAATTGAAACTAAAAATTATCAGTTTAGTGCCAATCTTGAATAATTTGATTAGCTTTGTGCACTTTTTGCTGTGCCAAATTTGCACCAAAGGAACGTTAACTATCATTCTACTGCATCGCGTTCGAGAAAACTCTTTCGTATAGTGTTTAATATCGTAGTGAATTCTACAATTTGGTCCTTCTGAATTCCAGAAATGAATCCCGTACAGAATTTTGATAGTTTCTTTCACTGTAATATTTAGATAAATAAAATTTTGAAATATATGAGCGATTGCGTCATCATCTAGCTGCTGGTCGTTCGCATTCGAGAAAAATACACCGAAATGTGAGCGACGCAGAAAAATCAATTAATCGGCTTTTCTAAGGGTTTCCCAAAATACTATTGGAATTATTCTTCTTTGAAATATGCAAATCGGAAGTAGAAATAATCCGTTTAGAAAAAATTTAATGAAATAATCAATAAAGTGAACCGTTCGCAGTGCGGACTGCGCATTGAACGAATGCAAATAAAACCAACATTCAGTTGCTTTGAGTTCAGTTTGAGTGCCAATTCCGAAATATGGCACCTTTAGGGACAAGAAATGAATCCCAAATAATATTATAACAATTTCATATAGGGAAGCTTTCATGAAGCAACTTTCCAAATGCTCTAGTTTTGAAAACGTTATATGGGCGAAACTTAAAGCAGTTATATTGAAGATATAAGAGAAATGTAGCCAATCGTTTAGTTTTATCTTTGTAAAATATTGGTGAAAGCTTGAACATGTGATGTGATGTGATGTGAAGTGAAGCCACCATCAGTTCAAGGACTTGCCAGTGGATGCGGGTAGACTTACAGGAGCCCCGATATGACTCATCCATTCACCTTCTTACTATAGCTGTTACCGAAAAGCGAACAAAAAGGGTTGGGCGGATACGTAAGTAGAGTCACTTATTCGTATTCTGCGGGAATAAAAGATGCTCTTCCAACCATAATATCCAGTGCATGGATGAAGCCTATCGCTATACATGCTTGAACCCGCCTGATGGTTTGTTTGAGAAGGGCGCGTCAGACTCATTTCAAACCTTCAGAAGGAAACAAGTTTCCTTCAAGTGACTTGGGCTGGCTATCCACAATCCCTCGTCCAGTCATCAATTCGTCCGATGCCCTGATGCTCCCTCCCCTATACGCCCCCGTGCAAAATGTTTTATATTGATAAATATAATGAAACATAGTGTAACAAAATTAATATAACATAAAATGACATGTTAGATTACAAAATAATATAATATGACATAATATAATATAATATATTTTAATTTAATATAATATAATACAATGTCATTCAATATAATATAGTACAATGAATTATATAATAAATAATAGAATGAATAAAATGATATGTTGCGATATGCTATGATATTATATTACTTGAATTTATATGTCATTTCTCATCCTCTCATTCTGCCATCAACGCATTCCCTCGACCAATTGTCACCACAGACACAGTTGTAAGCATGAAACAGGAACCAGTGAGGACCAAGCTCACCTTGTGACGACCTTGATATTTAGTTGAAAGTTACTTTAAAAATGGTAACTTATAAGGAAAACAAACTTATATTTTGCGCAGAGTAAATAATAATAATAATAATAATAATAATAATAATAATAATAATAATAATAATAATAATAATAATAATAATAATAATAATAATAATAATAATAATAATAATAATAATAATAATAATAATAATAATAATAATAATAATAATAATAATAATAATAATAATAATAATAATAATAATAATAATAATAATAATAATAATAATAATAATAATAATAATAATAATAATGATAATAATAATAATAATAAAAATAATACATGATGTAATAAACAACAGAATTATATGTTGTAATATACTTGATAAACACTGCACTTTATGATGGGCTTCTACCTACAAGCCATTTCGCACCCTCTCATTCTGCTACTAACGCAGAAGGCGATAGCACCCAGTCGACGCCGTTCTATTGACCAAGTGTCATATAGACGCTCGGGGAGGCATGAGATAGGGACTTGTGAGGACTTAGTTATCTCTCCATTTGACGACCATATTGGTGAAAGCTTGAACATGTCTCAATACATGCAGCAAAATACAACACGGCAAAGGCCAAAAGGAAGCGCGATTACGAAAGTTTACATACCAATTGCGGAACGCGTTAAGCGTCACAGAGAGAATAAAATACAAACGCAATCTTTTGAAACTGAATGGTCCTTTTCAATTCTACAAATTTAAAACGGTCAAACGGCATCAAATCAATTGCTATCTATACACATCTCGAATGCAGTCCTACGTCAATCTCGAGTCTCTGGGATTACCTACTCCAATTTTTTTTTCATTTTTCTTTTAAAACTTACACCGTTTCTCACGAACCGGAAGTTTGATCCGAGTAAAATTCAATAGAAACCTATGACATTTGCGAGTACGTCGAGTTGAGTGGAATGGTATATGACATTCGGCCCTCCAGATCTCGGTAAAAAAGCCGGTTTTCAAAGTAATTGCATTGCCTTTCTTTATGAGAAAGGCGAAAACTACTATTTTTTCGCTCTAAATACAGTTGCACATTTTTTCATGTTTTTGCCCAAATAACCCCGTTACTCCCGAACCGAAAATTTGTACCGGATAAAAATCAATAGCAGGCTGTGACACCAGGAAACCTTTCGTTTAAATCTAATAACGTTTTCGTTTATTGATCAGAGCAACCCGAGAGCTGACCCAGAGTCGCCAAAACAACTTTGTTTTCACTAGAGTGCCTATAACCAGAGTGACGACATCTCATCCGTAATACATACATACTTACACAGACATTCTTTGATCTAGATGAGCTGCGTTGAATGGTATATGACACTCGGCTTTCCAGGCCTTGGTTTTCACAAACTTTCAACCTTTATGAGAATGGCTAAAACATCTATAGATCCAGAAAGTATGGACGTAGTCGAAAATTACTGCCAATTCGAACTGATCGAATCAATCTGTCTGTCTGTTTTTATGGCTGCGTCCTATTGTTTATACTTTTCTCTCATCACTTCTGTAGACAATAATTTATTTTCATCAGTTTATTTCAATGTGAGTGGACTTTCAGCAGAAAAAACGTCAGAATAATGAGCTCAATTGAGACTAACAAAGATAGCTAAAATTGAAAAAGTAAGTGAGACATCTGTGCGAAGAGTGATCTGAACGTCTCGTTTAAGGATAAATCGAACACGGGTCGACAAAAAGTAGGGGAAGATGTTCGGTTGCCGGCACCCTATCGTAACTTTTGACAGAAAGCAGATAGCGTCATTCCGACAAGTGTTATGTGTGTGTAATAGTAACACGTTTTTTTGTGCCGAATGCCAAAGCAAACACACGCATGTACTACGCATCAAAACAAATTTTAATTGCGCGAAAATCAACACAAAAGTTTCTTCTGACGTTTTTTTATAGTATCATAAATTGAAAAGCATCAATCGAAAAGTGGAATTAATATTTATGAGGTGAAATCGATCTCTTCGTGATTTTATACCAGATGCTATCAAATTTTCCCAACCAAAGTTTTTTTTTCCATTTTCAAAATGTCTACCTATTTTGGTTACCGACATCCCATTTTTTTCGACAAATCGCGAAAAATTGTCAGTGATATGCAGAGATGCCAAGTGCAAATTTGTCTATAAATTATCAAATTTCTTAGTTAACATGTAAACCTTTTTTTGTCTAAAGACTTTTTACTGACTTTTGAAACTTCGATTGTTTGCAGACATTCGTCAGGAATTACAGACTTTTGAAAATTGGCGCGATCTTTTCTTTTTGCTAGCTAAACTTATTATATTACCTGGCATCTCTGGTGATATGCAACACGTGGACAACTTGAAGGCTTCAATACATCCGTCATATAAGTAAAAACTTTGGTTCTCTGGTTCTGTTAGCCATGGCGATTTCAAACAAATTGTCCAAGTCAAAGAACTTTAATGTACTGTTTATTGCCTTTAAACGTTGCTTAGTGGATAAGAAGCCAATGAATTCGACTGCAGCAACGTATTCAATCCCGCGAAGACGGTGGAAGACTGGCCAAATCAACACTAAAGGCGCCACCAAATCATCGGCCAAGAGAGCCAATGCGAAGTTATCATCAGACAATAGAGACTTTGTTCCAAAACGCCTTCGAAAAGCATAAGTTCCGTTTTTTCTTCGAATAATTTCAGTTTCCACTTATATTTTTCCATTTTTAGCGAAATTTCTTGGAGTGCCGGTAACCGAACACCTTCTTTGAAATTGAACAAAATAGATAATAAAATTTTTTCAATCTATTGAATCAAGTTAGTTTCTTAATCAGTTGTAAGCTAGGGACTTTAGCTATCCATTGATGTATAACGCATAACGTGTACTTAGTCAGAAGTTATAAGCTTAAAAGAAAAGGGTGCAGGTAATCGAACACTCTTCCCTACTGTTTAGCTTCGCAGACTTCAGATGAAGCTCTACTTTTTCGTGCTAGAGAACGTTTGAATTTTCGAACCCATAAGAAGCAGAAGCATCCAATACAAGAATTCGAGCTGCAAAATCAAGGACGAACGAACTATTAAAATTCGATTTCACGTTATTGCCGGATACACAATGATAATTTCAAGAAGAAAAATTTTTGGGAGTAGGCTTTTTTCCCTATGAAGTTATCAAAATCTTTACGACTAGCTAGCAGGAATCTGTTTCTTCCGAGACGTCGGTTTAGACATTACACTATGGGACTATAATGCCTTTAATTTCAATCTTACTTGACGAAAATCAGTTGAGCAGTTTCGGAGAAAATCAAGTGCACTTTTCATTCATTTTTATGCACATTTTACCCCGTTACTCCCGAACCGGAAGGCCGATCGGGGTAAAATTCAACAGTGTCTTATGGGACAAAGAGACCTTTCATTTGAAGAATTCGAGAAAATCGAGTGCACATTTCTGTTACATACACACATACACACACACATTGTTGCTAAGCTCGCTCATGTTGTGCAGATAATTCTGACTCGTGTGCCATCAATACATCTAAAACTCTCGTGTGAGCGTGCTCCCCATGGTTATTTCCATCCTTTATTTTGTTATCACAGTGCTTTTCTGTGAGTGACGATGAAACACCGAGCACTCCTATCGCACATATTCCACCGCTCATTTTTTCCTTATAAATACTCGCACTCTTGCTTCCACACGTAATTTTGCTCACACTCGTACTCTTATAGGGGAAAGTCTTATAAAGCGCCCCTGCTAGCCAAAATGCCCCCTTTCCTTTCTTAAGCATTGAAGACTTTTCTTAACCAAAGTTTTATTACTAATACTGTGTTTTCGTAGGATCTTTCTGCTATGCAAGTTTGGTGGTTATCGTTTGCAGGAAAGTATGAAAAAACTAAAAATTTCATTTGGCAGCTTTTCGATGTAAAGTTTTGCTTCGACTATATAGATGTTTTATCCGCCATTTCTTTGACATACTGATTATCTCAAAACAGTAACTTTATGGACATTTCAAGAAGCACAATGCATCATTGTTGTGGGATAAAATGTCTTTTGTTGTGTGTCATGCCACTGGTTTGTTGTGAGCCACATTTTACGGCTGCTGGGGCATTATGTCTGAGGCGAGCGAAAAAAACTAAGAATGTAGCCGTTTTGGAAAATGTGTTTATATCAATCAATTCTCATCTTTTCTATTGGAGTCATTGAAAATTATGTTCCTCATCCGTATTGCAGTGAAATACTTACATTCTCGAGGAAAATATATCAATACACTTGGATAAATATTATAAAACTTTACCCTACCGTTTTTCTATGCGCGAAGGATTATTATGCAATCTGATCAAGCTCGGTCATGCTGTCATTAGAGGCAATTATAATGACAATAAAAAAAACAATAACAAAGCGTGTATCATGCAGCAGTTTAAAAAATATTCATACTTTAGTTGAATTTCACACATAGAAGTAACAGGAGCGCAGTACTCGGCTAGAGAAAATTTAGTTGAACAAGCTTTCAAACCAGCCCGGTGGCAAGAATATAGCGTCCTACCAAGGCTATTGTAGCCAACATTTTGGACGTTCGGTGAGCGATCAGACATAATTTGGAATAGAGCGAGCTGATTTGCAGCAGTAAATGTTTACTCCTGCTGACTCTCACTCATCGTACCCAAAAGAAAACACCATTCGTGTTTAAAATGCACCTTTTTGTGAGTAACTCATAAGCGTGCGCGAAGGAGTGCGAGTAAGATAGAATACGCCTCACACTCGCTCGAGAATGTGTTGCATGCACTGGGTTCTCGCTCTATTAGCAACACTGCACACAGATACACACATACAGACATTTACTCAGTTCGTCGAGCTGGGTCGAATGGTATATGACATTAGACCTTCCGGGCCTTGATTAAACAGTACGTTTTCACAGTGATTCCATAACCTTATTATATGAGAAAGGTAAAAATAGAGTTGGCAATGTCAGAGACATAACTGGAGGACGTGAATACGAACAAAACCTCATTTTCTAAGTCGAAGTTCAGATTTTAATTTAAAAACTGAATACTAACTTTTCTAAATTAGCTCAGTTCCAAAATCTAGTTCCAGAGCTCTAGTACTTGCAGCATGCAAATTCTGAACCTAAATTCAGGAAATGAATCCTGAAACTGAATTCAGAAACTAAATTATGGTTCAGAAGTCAGTTCCAAAATTCTGGTTTGGAGATCAGATCTAAAATTTTCTTCCAGAATCCAAATTTAGAGCTCATATCTTGAATTTTCATTCTGAATTCTAAATTTTGATCCAGAATTGTTACTGAACCAGAATTCTAGATACGAATTTTGAATTTAAATTATGGCACTAAATTGAATTCCAATGTTCTAGAACTAATTTCGAAACCTGATTCTGGAACTAAATTCTAGACCTAATATTAATAGTGACATCTCGTCCAAGTGTCATGTCAAAATATTCATTTGTGTCTAGTATACACCTGTCTTTCTGAAGTATTAAAAGTTCAATCGGCGATTTTTACAAAAAGTCGAAAATCGTTTACGGTCGAAACAACAGAAACAAAGACAATACGCCATTGAACAATAGGCTGTACGGAATGGTCAAATACGATTTAACAAAGCCTGAAAATTGGCCTGCAAGACCGAATTCAATTTGTATAGATTTCAAGCGTTGTAAAGTTAGACCAACAGCAAATGAAATTGAATTTCTTACTTAAAGAACGAATGCATCTAGACGCTAATAATGTAAGCGAGATTCAATTCAAAAAGGCGTCTAACTGTGTGTACATTATGTTTAAACGTGAAAGCGATGCACTTGCATTCGCTTCGGTTAACTACGAGGTGCACAGCGTTGAGTGTGACAACATTAAATACAAAATCCCTGTGCACATGGTGGACAATGCCATAGAAGTACGCGTGCATGACCTCCCCCCGCATGCCACCGATCAGGTCGTTCGGGAGAATATGTCGCAGTACGGTGAAATCCTTGCCATCGAAAGGGAAGTATGGTGGAATTTTTTCCCCGGCATCCGGAATGGCGTGCGAGTTGTGCGTATGCAACTACGTAAGGCATTTCCATCTTACATCATTTGTGATCAAAGTGGGACACGTCCGTGTAAAACGTTGATTACCTATGAAAATCAGCTGGTTACATGCCAGTTTTGTGAACAACCTGCACACTACGGTAAACCTTGCACTGAAACTGCGAAAAAGACATCTTCAACCAAAGACAAGGTCAACCGTTCAACAACGAAAACTAGTGAGCGCAGTACTCATGTTTCACCATCAAACCAACCAGCAACTAATGTACAACAAGCAACTAGCAACGAGCTCAAGACTACGAACAACAAGGAAAACGAAACGAAGACGGACACCAACAACAAAACAACTGATGAGGCAATTCACAGTGGGGAAAAATGGACCAAAAACGCGACGATTTTTTTGGAGGCATGATACAGCTGACCACAAAGCACTTTTTTGGTGTAAAATAATCAGTAAAATCGATTCCATGTATTTAGAAGGACCGCACGAAACGCTATCATGTTCATTTTACCCCAAGTTCCCTTTTGATACTGCATTGTATTCAAGCTTAACTATATAACATGAAACCGAAGAACTTGCAGAAGAGCGAATAGCGAGTTTCCGATGTAAAAAAGTCTAACAAATCGATTGCATATAGTTTTATTGACAGCAGAAAACTCGTTGCACCGTTTTACCCCATTTCTTTTCTAGATATAATATTCAGTTGAATTATGATCTACAATCCAAAAGCAGATCCAATGCGATCTATCAATATTGGTTCATAATACGTGCAAAACATCTGTGATCCAATAAAACACAATGGGAATGACAGTACTAGTCCGTTTAACCCGTTTTACCCCAATTTATTTCATAAGTCGTATTTCTGGTTAAACTTTCTTTCGCATACCGAAAGCAGGCTGATTGCGGTTGATGAAAATCGATTGATATTACGAAGAAAGACCTGAAAATAGGATTACAAATGAATTCAATGACCGCACGAATCTTGCTATACCGTTTTACCCCAATTTATTTCATAAGTCGTATTTCTGGTTAAACTTTCTTTCGCATACCGAAAGCAGGCTGATTGCGGTTGATGAAAATCAATTGATATTACGAAGAAAGACCTGAAAATAGGATTACAAATGAATTCAATGACCGCACGAATCTTGCTATACCGTTTTACCCCAATTTATTTCATAAGTCGTATTTCTGGTTAAACTTTCTTTCGCATACCGAAAGCAGGATGATTGCGGTTGATGAAAATCGATTGATATTACGAAGAAAGACCTTTCGAAAGAAGCTTTCGGTATGCGAAAGAAAGTTTAACCAGAAATACGACTTATGAAATAAATTGGAGTAAAACGGTATAGCAAGATTCGTGCGGTCATTGAATTCATTTGTAATCCTATTTTCAGGTCTTTCTTCGTAATATCAATTGATTTTCATCAACCGCAATCAGCCTGCTTTCGGTATGCGAAAGAAAGTTTAACCAGAAATACGACTTATGAAATAAATTGGGGTAAAACGGGTTAAACAGGCTAGTGCTGTCTTTCCTTTGTGTTGAATTGGATAACAGATGTTTTGCACGTAATATGAACCAATATTGGTAGGTCATATTGGATCTGCTTCGGGATTTTAAATCTGAATTCAACATAAAATTATATTAGTGGGAAAATTTGGGGTAAAACGATGTACCACGTAGCATGCGATCATGAACATCATCTGTGAATTATTATTTGAGGTTACATGCGAAACATAGAACTGTCTTGTTGAACCAAAATTGGTCCAAACACCGATCAGTAAAACATTTTTTTCTGTAAATTCATGGAAAAAGATGACTGGGGGTAAAACAGAATACAGTTGTTTGCGGTCAATCTTATTAAAAACAATCCATTTATCTAACTTATGAGCATGTCAGGAATACCTTCCGATTGGTTGAATTGAATTTTTTCCTGAGTTTCACAGTTAGTTTTCAAAGTAAAGTCAGAAAAAAGAGGAATTGGAGCAAAACGGGCATGATAGTGAATTTTGCGGATCTTCTAACTATCATAAATCGATTCTACAGAAAAATTTGCATAAGAACTACTCATTTTGAAAATATTTGCTTATGTTTTTATGAAATTATTAAGCAAAGTCGCGTTTTTGATCGTTTTTCCCCACTGTGCAATGGATGACGAGACGAGCCACGAACAAAGTGCCCCTCAACCCTCGCAGGAGGGAAATGGAAGCTCTTCTCCTCCTAGAAAAAGAGTGACAACGAGATCCACTTCAAAAAAATATTATTTAAAAAATCGGCTAATTCGGCCACGTAAAGCTTGTACGCAAATAGGCCTGAATAAAAATATTTTAAATAAAAAAATTTCCGGTGCCGAAACGTTCAGAATGTTGCAAAAGGCCTTCGGTGATAATTGTATGTCACGAGCAAGTGTTTTTGATTGGTACAGGTAGTTCAAAGAGGGTCGAGAAAGCGTTGACGACGAACCACATCCAGGACGGCCATCAACATAAACTGATTGTTCAGTTTTCTTTGATTATCGAGGTGTGGAGCACATAAAAAAACTTTGCAAAGTGATAATTTTGGACCAAGTGTACATGTCCACAAAGTATCATTCAAATCTGAGAGGGAGTGAAATTCGTTTATATGATATTTGATAGATTCTTATGCGGTTTTCTGACTGACTTTGGAAAGAGTTAATTATTTATTTATTTTGGAGCAGAGAAAAGCCCGATGGAGATGAAATTTGGCAATCGGTCTCTTCAGCAGTGAAGCAATACAGGTTTGGATGCAGTAAAAGATTATATTCCACTAAATATTTCATGTTTCCATCGATTAGAAATTGATAAACGATGGCTTGAACTCTCGTTCAACTAGATAGCAGAGTGAAAACCAGTTGAAAACCGCACGTTTGCATCGAACTGATACACCGGCGAAGTGGAAGAGAGCTGTAACCGCACGCACATCTTAGAACTCTTACACGGTTCCATTCGGTTTGCGGTTCTTGAAATAATTTATTCAAAACTTCACGCGCGGAAAATCACATCCATTTCTGTGCAGGTGGAAAACTGGTATGCCACGGCAGCAAGTTTATCACTCCCAAATGGTTGCTACGCATCGGATGCCAATGGTGGGCTCTTTGTGGGTGGAATTCGGCCGGCATATTTCTAAATATGTATGGAAAACTGTGATGTGAGCTAATGGCTTATGCGTTCCTCGGCTCTGATGCCAACCGGTGCAGTGAGGATACGCTTAAGAGCCATTCTCCATAGTAGAAAACTATGATCCTGGTGTGGAACGTGATGTGTTGTTGTTTTGGGGTGCCGACCTGCACCTAGCAATCTGGTTCTCCGGTTCGCTTGGAAACAGCCGAGCTGACACGTATGGCACTCGGAGCTCAATTATGATCCCAACGAGAAACGTTCACCCGTTCCGAAAGTTGAAAGTATGTCGTCTTCTAAGTAACCCCACCATATGAATGCATCATTAGACATATATTCTCCATTGCTCTTGAATTTCTGAGTCTGCAGAAATGGGTATGGAATGGGAGTTCTCCCATCGCAAGGACTCTGCTCGATGGAATCGAGGAAACCGCATTCGAATGTGGTGTGCAGATGGCTGTAAAATGGATTACGCTATCGTGCCACTGAATCTTTAATAGGCCAAACGTCCTTGGGCGGTAGTCGGTCGCAGTCGAAGCTAGTGGGGGAAGGCGTTTTCTGAATAATCCTTTAGTTTCACTTTTGTCAGATCGATGGTTTGCCATAATATTTTACCGTCGGTAGTGAGCTTATGGTTTATGTTTTCAGATGTGGTTAGCTTCATTCTATTTCGTGATGTATTGCGTACTGTCATACATTGATGAATCGATGGCTGGCTCATATGTTTACAATGAAATTTGAATTTCACAAATTTTCTTATGTCCGTTCTAAAAACGTACAAAAAATGACAATTTCGACATCGATCATTAGTAATGCTCTTATACGTACTATATTTTACAGTATTGTACTGCACTCTTAAAAAATTTGAAAATTACTCTTGACGTAAACCAAAACATACCATACATTTGAAAGAAAAAACTTGATATCACATAAATTACCACCTAAATCTTAATTTTCTGTCTACTTTGATACCAAATTCAGTTAAATTAGCTATGAAACTGCGGACATGACATATTTCTCTATGAACATCTATCTGTACGTAAATTCACATGATTTTTTCGTGCTGTGTGTATTTTTGACCCAAATACTGCGTACTTTCATCCTTAAGTGTACTGAATTTTAACTTTTACAGAATTTTCCCATTAAAATGTACTGTATTTTTGATATCAAAATAACGTGAATCTTTGGGTAAAAATGCTTGATGATCAATTCATGCATTTTTTTGTTCTTATTGAACTGAGAAGTATCTTTAAATAAGGAAATAAAAAGAAAAACTATAGAGGTCATGAAAATAAATCGTCTAATTACTGTTTGCTTTTGATTACTATTCACTATTGTAAGATAAAATTCGCACTGCAAAATGCACTGTTTTTTTCAAAGTCGATGTACTGTATTTTTTTTACGTAAAATGTACTATTAATCGTCAAAAAATTATACGAGCGTTAATCATTTAGAGTTCCAATACACCCAAACCTCCGTTTACGAACACTTTTTTTACGTTACCTCTTTTTACGTAACTCTTTTTACGAACCAAATCCCAAATAACGTAATCTTTTTTTAAAGAATTAACTTCGTAAAAAGAATTTTTTGCATCCAATGAAAACAATTTCCGGCTCCATGGACATTACTATAATATAGGTATTTTCGGAACAGGATTGATGAGTAAATGACGGAAAACGATGTTTGAAGTGGTTCGGAAATCAAAATGGTGAGTTCAGTTGTATCGGTATTCGTTGATGATCATTACGATATGATTATATATCGTTTAAAAAAAAGTTATGCTTCTGACAAATGTGTTTCCTGCTAATCATTATTGTTTGAATATTGTACTATATTTTCGAAATTACCACAATAAGTAGATGTCTGAACAGCTATAATAATTTTATATTGTTGTAGTTAGATTGTATGCTTTCAATATTTTATTGAACAGCTGGAAGTCTCAATCTAATATATTTAAGCAACCACAAACATTAAAATTTGGTTTCAAATCAATGACCGTGTTCTTCAATTATTTTTTATTTTCAGTGTTAAACCTATAATTTCAGTTGTTTTAGTGTACGTGATAAAGTCGAAAAATGTACTGTTACTCTCATCACGACACATTTGTTTTTATTTAAACTTGTAAAAATCTCATGTCAACTGGCCCGTCGGAATATGAATTAACATTGTGTAAGCCATTGAAAAAAAAGGGATATTATTTGGCTCAAGTGGTAAGAGTCAGTTAGACAACCACATGACACTGAATTTCTAACATTTATGAGCAATTCCAGAAATAAATAGCAGATAAACTGGCAGGATCGACTTTCTCCGAATCGGATGAAACAATGTAAACCTCTTCAGTATGGCAATCTCTTCTTCCTGATAAAGGAACCTTTTCGACTAAATATAAATTTTTAGAATGTCTAAATTTAAAACCGTAACTAACCACTTCAAACATCGTTTTCCGTCATCTACTCATCAATCCTTTTCCGAAAATACCCACATTGTAAGGGTTTTTAAGGAATATCGACAAACCGGAAGTCGCCAACTTGGATTTCCGAACCATTTCAAACATCGTTTTCCGGCAACTACTCATCAATCCCGTTCCGAAAATACCCACATTGTAAAGGTTTTAATGAAAATCGACAAACCGGAAGTCGCCATCTTGGATTTCCGAACTACTTCAAACATCGTTTTCCGTCATCTACTAATCAATTCCGGTTCGAAAATACCCACATTGTAAGGGTTTTTAAGGAATATCGACAAACCGGAAGTCGCCATCTTGGATTTACAAACCACTTCAAACATCGTTTTTCGTCAACTACTCATCAATCCCGTTCCGAAAATAGCCGAATTGTAAAGGTTTTGAAGGAATATCGACAAACCGGAAGTCGCCATCTTGGATTTACAAACCACTTCAAAAATATAGAACGTTAGAACGTTTTTTTCCAGTCTCAGTTCTATTATCCATTTTTTGAAGCTTTTTGCAGCTGCTGGATTGGTTCTACGACAAGAAGGTTTTTTTTTGTTTTATTTGGATTATTTTGACATTACTCTCACTACTCATGATACCAATACGATGAGAATAGACGTGTGGTAAAGAAATCGCCGAAGACGTCAAAGTGGCTTTCGAGGTCTGGATCCAAAGTGGTAACGCAAATTGTTTCATCTCGTCAGGGTCCGTCCATAAAACACGTTGATCAACATTACTTGCCTTTTTTGCAATTCATTTTATTACTAGCTCTCACCGATTCACAGTGTCTCGAATTTAGGTTGGATGTTACGATGGCTCTTTAGCAGGAAAGTGTGAACTGTTGTATAGTAATATAGAGAATAAACCTATGGAGAAAGGTTCGACTGTAGGACAACAGAGGTATTTTGGCCACTTTATATATTTTTTCCCACCTAACAAACTTCATGAATTTAATCGTTGGTGGTTCAATGCATAGGGCGCTGGTTTTACAAACCAGTTGTCGTATGTTCGAGCCCCGACCTGGAAGGATTCGTAGTGTCAGTAGAATCGTAGCACTAGCCATGCAATGGTTCCGCACACTCTGAATCGGCTGCGAAGTCTGTTCAAACAGAAGGTTAAATTCCACTACAGGAATGTAATACCAAGGCTTTTAAGTAATCCATGTTGCATCAATTTGAAGCTAATCACATTAAATTACCTATTGCGGAAGGGTTTTTCAAAGATATTACAACATTTGGTGAATATTTTTACAAAGTGTGCCAAGATAAAATCAATCCTAAAGTGGGCCGAAATACCTCTGTTACCCTAGTTATAATTTTACCACGATGGGTGATGGTGTAGTGGGCGCTTATCGGACTGATCCGTTAGTACACGTTCGGTAAATTTTACTCTCCAATGAGCCATTTACACTCACTTTTACTTATCCAGTTCAAATAGCAAAACGTGACTGATATTTATAATGAAAAATTGAGTAGCTACTAGTATTTTTCTACGTTGACAGCAAAGTGGATTCACATTATTTTGAAAACGTTATGCGAGAAAAATTTTAAAAAACTTTATCAATTACTGTTTATTATACTCAAACAAAAGTGGAACATCTTTTTCGAGCACAGTATTTATTAAATGTATCAAAATACATCATATTGGTTTATTTGTTGTAGTTGACGTTTCACCTTACTTCTCTGTCAACCATTTTCAAACATTTGACTTATTTTACCTTAGTAACGCCGGAAAATATCAATCTAAACCAGTAGAAACGGGGACCAAAGCTAAATACATAGCAAATCGAGTAAATCTGTATACGATCTTAGAAATTCAACCCGGCGAACAACCGTAACTAGGTTAAAGCCGGGTATAGATAAACGATATAAATTAATAAGAAACTCACTAAGAAAAATGACGGATAAAGCACTGACAGGGGCAAAACAGGGTATGCTTGATATTAATTTTGGAGTATGATGCCCTCTATTGAAATAAAGGGAATTTCGTTCCGAAACAACCTTGAAATGTACCACGCGTTTTCGTCGTGTTTTTTATGTTTTCAATCGCATATTGAAAAAAAATCGTACAATTTTAAAGTAATCTTTATATCGCTTCTTTCAAGTGATCTGGTTTATTCTATGGGTACAATTTCATTGCGCAAATAAGGAAATTAATTCGTTGTGTTCGTTGCAATTATTTTTTGTTTCGACAGTATGGTACGTACTATATAGAATGTGAAGTCCCGGGCCTAACAAAAAAAGACGATTTTGTATCGTGAAAACTTTTTTATTCTTGAGTATAATCTCCATCTAGAGCGATACTCTTGACTTATCGGTCCTCACAACGTTCTGATGCCCTTTGAAAAATATATTTGTCAAGGCCTTCAAAATAGGCTTCTGTTTCTGTAATGACTTCAGCATTCGACGAAAATTTCTTTCCCTGGAGAAATCTTTTCAGATTTGGAAATAGATAAAAGTCACTGGGGGTCAGGTCTGGAGAATACGGGGGATGGTGGACCAATCCGTACTGCAAATCATTCAATTTCACTGTTGCTTTCATTCAACTTGCATCTTTTTACATTGCTTGATGAAAACTAGAACTCGTCTGACACGATCACCTGTTATTCAAACACTAGTCATGAAATTTGGTATTGGGCCATCTAGAGGCATGTCCTCAACAAAAATATACACGATTCGAAACTATTCACGTCTTTTCTGTGTGAGGCGCGGGACTTTTCATTCCATGAAATACTTACAAACGTAACTTCTTTGTAAGAATCAATTAAGTAATTTTCTAATCATCAATTGTTGACGAACTATTGGTTTCATAAAGATTCATAACTATTTGTAAATTTAAACGTTATTGTTAATATTAAATGCTAATGTTATCATTAGATTTCTGAAAGAACAAATGCAAAAAAAATTCTCGTTCTGAACAATTATTTAACGCAACGAACATTTAAAACGAAAATAATTTTCAGTCGAGTTACAAGCCACTACAGACAGGGGAAATTTTTATACACAATATATCTTATATAACGTAAAAACATCCATTAAACCGCTTTGCCCCCCGTTTCCCTACCGTTAAACCGATGGTAACACGATATACGAGGTCTGTTCAAAAAGTACCCGGAATTCTCATTTTTCTAAAAAAATATTTATTTATTCGTCTACATCTATATGGTCCCCTTCAAAGTAATCCCTCTAGATATAATACACTTATGCCAGCGTTTTTTCCAGTCTTCGAAACACCCCTGATAGTCACTTTTTGTAATGCTCTGTAGCACTCTCAGCGATTCTGCCTTTATCTCTTCAATCGATGAAAAACGCTGTCCTTTCATGGGTCTCTTCAACTTTGGGAACAGGAAAAAATCACACGGAGCGATATCTGGTGAATAAGGAGGGTGGGGCATGATTAAAGTCTGTTTTGCGTTTGTTTTTTTGATCAAAATTCAGCAGTTTTGGAACGAATCTTGCTGCCACTCGTTTCATGCCCAAAACATTTGAAAAAATAGGATGGCGTGAGCCAACTGATATGCCAACTTCATCAGCAACTTCTCTAATAGTGATTCGGCGATCATCCATAATCATTTTTTCCACTTTTCCCGCATTTTCATCGATTATTGACGTGCTGGGTCGACCGGAGCGTTCGTCGCCTTCAACGTCTTCGCGGCCATCTTGGAAACGCTTATACCACTCGTAAACACTTGTTTTTTTCATAGCAGACTCACCGTAGGCTTTCTGTAACATTTCGCACACTTGGTTACACTTTATTTCATTTTTCACTCAAAATTTAATACAAATTCTTTGACTCTTCAATTCTTCCATTGTTTAAACTAACAAAAATCGCCGAGCTCGAAAAAACACGTCTACACCAGCCGCTACAAGACAGAATGTAAACAATGAATACAGCTGAAAATTTCACCATACATTAGGGACATATGTACCAACACAATAAAAAAAATTGACCACCGGACTCTCCAGACGCGCGCAATTAAAAAATTCCGGGAACTTTTTGAACAGACCTCGTATATTGCTTCAGACATAATCACTTCTCATGCAATCGTTTGGAACAATAATTCACATAAAATATGATTCACCCGGATCTACAATTACATACCAGAAATTACGTAGATAAATTACGTGAGAATGATTGCGTAATTTGAGTTTCGTGTTGGCGGTTCAATGCATAGAGCATTGGTCTTACAAACCAGTTGCCGTATGTTCGAGCCCCGACTTGGAAGGGTTCGTAGTGTTAGTAGAATCGTAGCACCAGCCATGCAATGGTTCTGCACACTTTGAATCGGCTGCGAAGTCTGTTGAAACAGAAGGTCAATTTCCAATACAGGAATGTAATACCAAGGCTTTGTTTAGTATACTGAAACATCAAACCTGTGGCATGACATCAGTTCATCATCGTGCGCTGCCAAGCAAGAGCTACTCAATGAGAGTAAAGAAAAATACATTAGTTTTGAGAAAATCGAAAATATGTTACTGATTAAAAGAGAAATTGTTTATAGTTGTTACAAAACATGTAGTCAACTACATGAATCAACTACTAAATCCCTATAAAGTTTAATTAAAATCAAAAAGCCTTCCAATTGTTACTTGGGTAATTTAAATTGAATCAGGAAAACTACCTAAGCTACATAACCGAAACATTGCTAATTATTGCATAACTTACGAATGCCATGTAAAATTTAAGTTACGAGACGCGGACGAATTAAGCTCACCACCACCCAGAGTAACTCGGAAACTGTAGCTTGTAAATAGAAAGTTTCCATTAGGAAGTGGTAAAAAATCAAACGAGTAATTTGAAAAAAAAAATAGCGGTGAAAAAATATGAAAACTTTTTGAAGAATTGGAAAATGATCCCTACAAAAGATGAAAAAAAAAAACGCATTTCAGTTTATTTAATTACCGAAAATTTATTTTTATATTTATTTATGTTGGAAGCAAGGAAAAGTCCATTGGAGTTGAAGTCTCTGTTAACTAACATTCATACTTAATCAAACATGACAAGTTACTAAGAAGCTATCGTTTGATTACATTAAAAGATAGATGCAAGTCGTAGATATTATGTGCAGATTTAATAAAATGACGAAATTGAATGAAAGTCTTAATTTTTCTAATATCATGTCTAAATATCTCGAGGACAGTTACTTTCAGGAGTAATGTCACCATGGGTAAATTCATTACTAATCCTAAGCTGTTAAGTTCTAGTGTATAAACGACTACTATTTATCAAAAACTTGAATATCTTCAAATGTCTATAAATTGATTCAGCTGATCCTTCAATTAAAAAAATAATACTAATCAAGCAAACGTCAAATGTTGGTTTCAATAACAAGTATAAAATATATCTCTAAAAATTGTCTAATAATACTTTTTCGGTTAGTTTGCCAATCTTGAAAAATTCATCGAACTTATTTGTCAGTGTACTTTTCCCATAAATATAGGCTATGTTATCACTGTGAAACCCGACTTTTGATCCGAGGCACGAAGTGCCATATACTATTCGACTCAGTTCGTCGAGATCAGAAAATTTCTGTGTGTGTATGTATGTAAAAATCAAACCATCATTTAGAGTGACGATGCAAAAATGGCAAGAATTGCTCTAAATTTGGCGAAGTACTTTTTCAATTTGTAGGTTATGTTAGTTGCTGGTCAAACGAACCGATTTCGGCTATACCGGTTCTCAGTTCTCGGATCGGAAGTAGTGGTCAAAAATTAAAAAAAAAAAACTGAGCACACTAGATAAAGCTCATTTCGATCGTGTTCTTCATCAGCTCGTAGAGGAAAAATTTAAGCGAAGCGGATTTCCTGATTGGATAACTTGTTGGTTTAAGTCATATCTCACTGATCGAAGTGTTATCGTATGTACGCGTCGGAACTGTACTCTCTGAATCCTTCAACGTTACTTCGGCTGTTCCACAAGGGAGTCATCTCGGTCCACTTCTCTTCGTTCTATTCGTTAACAATCTTTGCAGTGAATTGTTATGATTCAAAGTAATTCATGCAGATGATCTCAAGCTCTATCGTATCATCACAAGTCTTCTGGATTGTTGTGCTTTACAAATGGACATTAAGAGGGTTTTAGATTAGTGTGATAGAAACGACATGACAGCGAACGTTAAGAAATGTATTGCAATAACCTCCTTACGAGCATATTCACCGATCTATTCGAATACTCAATAATGGCTGCTCCAATTAGGCGAATTTCGTCTGTTAAAGACGTGGGCATCATTCTCCATTGCGAACTCCGCTTCATAGAAAAGTTTGCTATTGTTTTAGTTTTGGGACTCTTTAAAACAACAGTCAAGGTTTTAACGATCTGTAGTTTACATCGCCTTAGTACAGAGTATTCTGGAATACGAAGTTACAATTTGGGCTCCGCATCACAATGTTTACATTGTGGAAGATCATTGCAAAGAACGGATTTTCTCAGACGTTTATTTCAACAGTTTCAACAGTGGTTATCATCTGCTGAATTTTAATCCTTTTTCAAATGGAATACTGCAAAAATTCTTATGATATACTATTCTAAATGCTAGAAAATCAAATTACTGTAAAATTATATCTTCTATAAACGTTTTGCTCTTGCTTTGATGTTACAATGGCAGAATTTTATATTTTATTTCTATTTTCTCATGAACACTTTGCAATAATTTATGATATTTTAACTCTTATTTCAAACTAAATAATATTATTTTCTACCGTTGAGATGTTAAATAATCAGCTGCCTGACATGCTTTATGATTGAACATGCATATATGTTATTTGTTGGTTTTATTAATATTACTCCGCCAACATGGTATTTCTGAATGAATTTTAAATACATCAAGAAGCATGAAATTTCGATGCGACCGACCAAACAAACTTCTTGAAATACTTTCATTCTTTGTGTGGTTTATATTCCGCATCTGCTTACTACCTATCCTTAGATTTCCGAATGTTAAAAAATCCCTAATTCCAAGCGATTGGTGCACCCAAACTCATATACATTGACTAAAATTGTCAGTGCATAACTTAAGTTAAACCGTTTGAAGGGATCTTTTTTTCACTCATATTAGGCAAAATTTATTAATTTCGCTAATTTACTCGCCCCTCCGTGCACTTTTGCTGATCACAACAGAGATGATTTCCTGCATCACTCATTTCTGAATTTACAAGAAGAAGCTTTTACATCAACAAATACACGTTTTCCTATAGAATGTAAACGTTTATTGTGGAGATTTTTTCAGGAAATAGGGCAAAGCAATAATATAAATAGGTATTTGAAAAATGCGCTCATTGAAGATATTGGACGTCACATTTCAACAACCCTCCCCCCTTCCCCCTGTCACAAAAGGTCACGTTTTGTGAAACACCCTCCTCCCCCTTGCGGCGTGACGTCTTTTATGGACAGCCTCTTAAGAGGAATCCGAATCTGTCGGACCGTGATTTGGCCAGAAAATTCGGTGCTGCCCATAGTACCGTGAGGAGAACTCGACTCCGGGAAGGAATCAAGTCGTATCGAACTAGCAAATAGCCAAATCGGACCATAAAATAGGATAGTGTGGTCAAAATTCGTGCTCGGAAACTATATGACCAGGTGCTGACCAAGTTCGACGGGTGTCTTCTGATGGACGATGAAACCTATGTAAAGGCTGACTTCGGGCAAATCTTAGGTCAAAAATTTTACTTGGCAACGGCTCGGGGAGATGTTCCAGCTAAATTTAAATTTATTTTTGCCGACAAATTTGCAAGAAAATTTATGATTTGGCAGGGCATTTGCAGCTGTGACAAAAAAAAACGAAAGTTTTCGTTACAAATAAGACAATGACATCGGAATTATACCAAAAATAGTGTCTCCAAAAACGAATTTGGCCGTTCATTCGATCCCACGACCATGCCATAATGTTTTGGTCAGATTTGACAAGCTGTCATTACAGCAAAGTCGTTCAAGAATGGTATGCAGGGAATGGGGTCAGTTTGTTCTGATAAACCTTGACCCACCCAACTGCCCCCAGTTCCGCCCTATTAAGAAATACTGGACAATCATGAAGAGGAGACTCAAGGCAAAGGGAAAAGTTGTCAAAGACATCAATCAGATGACGACCTGGTGGAATAAGATAGCTAAAACGATGGACGAAGAAGGTGTGCGCCGCCTAATGAGCCGTGTTATAGGAAAAATTCGAGAATTCCTTCGAAACCGTGACGAATAATTTTATCCGTTTTTTTTATTTAAAGTAAAAAGAAAACGCTACATTTGTATAAAAAAAGATCTTGAATTCAATAATAAATAACTGAAATACAGGCAATTTTCTTCGTTCTAATTCTATCTGAAGCAAGCTTTAATTCTTGTTATATAAAGACTTTCTGCTTGCAAAATTGTCAAGAAATCGAGAATACCATATTGCAATCGACTTAAATCGAATCCTAGAAGTTTCGAAGGCTAACACGAACTATAAATTATTCATACATACAAGGAAAATTATCAACGTAACAATCTGCACACTGCGTTTGTTTTTGTGAAGATCTATTGGCAGTGTCTCATTTGCATACCGGAACCATAACTAAATCAAAGTGGATTGCAGTTCGTTCGTGTGTGAAAAAGGTAATATCTAAGTCTATTTCATATTTTGCGAGGAAAAAAACGTTTTCATTTTTTTCTCCATTAGGAAGTGCTTCATTCTTCCTTACACAAGCATCGGTAAGGCGCGAAACTTGAACAAGCTGTCTTCAAGAAGTGAGCTGAACGCTACGGATAAAATGGTATGAGCAATAAATCTAATGCACACACCTCTATCCTCCAGAGCATCGCACAATGGGACTGGGTTCGAAGAAATCATGAAATTGAACATCAGTTTTTGGTATGCCCTGTATCGCAAAATAAGTTCTTATCTGAGATGGCTCGGACAGATGCGAGAGAGGAATTCTTTTCTTTTGATTCTAACCGACGGAAACTACAAATCATGATTATTTTTAATCGAACTAAATGTGGAAGACCCATTTGGACATGTTGTTTAGGACGGTCAATTTAGTCATTCAATTTATAACCAACATGCTTTTATAACAGATTTTCTAGTCAATTGCGAAATTTTTCATTCTTTGTTATAGATCAAAACCTTTGGTATGATGACAATACTGCACTTAGCTGACTCTAACTATGTATTATTTTATAAAAGAACTGAACAATATTCAAAAAACCCCTAAATGTTCAAACTCTGCGGCGACCAGTAGCCAGTCGTCATTCGTTTACGCCTGAGACGTCAGAAATAATATAACACCTGTGTTATATTATTTAAGGGTTGCATAAATAGTGCAAACTTTGCGTCTGCTTAGCGGTTTAAGTTGAACTGCTAGGCACGAGATGGCAGTTCAATTTGAACTGCTTTAAGCATTGACGAGCCGAAGGCGAAACGCAAACAAAGTTCAAACAAGTTGTTTTTTTATATGGAATAATAACTGGTTTGTAAGATCTAGTTGTGAATTGCATTAATATTTTACTATTTTTAAAGAATTTTTGAAGGCATTACGAATACTTTTTGTATACGCTTGGCAAGTGGATATCAATAATTTATGTTTTAGAATCATTTAACTCGGTTTGCGGGTATTGTTACAAATCGCTAGGTAATTTGTATTTACGAGAAGAGTTTGATAAGTAAGTTATTAAAATTGGTGTCATATTAATCTTCAACCTTAATTTAGAAAATCTAGATGGCTAAAAACGATTTGTTGTGGACTTTTCAAACAATCAACTAGTACGTGGGATTATCGATATTCCGATGTGTGAAAAAATCATGTCAGTTTTATTCGTATTCTCGTCACCCAGTTATGTCTCTGATATCACCCACTCGTCTTTTTTATCACCAAAAGTAGATTTTAGTAGATTAGCGAACACTTCTCGGTTTATATTCTTTTTGTGTCGCTTTGAAGGAGCTGCACTATTTTCGAGTTTTTTTAATAGAAATGCTCTAAAGTTGTGAGGGTCTGTGTGAATTCACCTCGTGAGACGACAACAGAAAGGTCGAGAAAGATGCGAATTATATTTTATCTGTAAATATTTATAACTGATAGTATATCGTTAGTTCCGTTGCAGTGATCGAAATGTTTTTGAAAGCCGCATGGAAGATGATATTTAATTCGAAATCCATCTAAAAAATAATTACATAATTTGTTTTCGTAACTTTGTCGAAGGTAATTTTTCAATCACAGGCAAAGATTTTGGCGTGAATACGTCTTACTTTACTATGGGTTGCCTTCCAAAATTCACTCTGTACAAGAATGGGCAGAACTTAATCGTGAATATATTTTGTTGTATTTAACGTAGCAGCAAATATATTTTTTCATATAACCGGACATATGCTCTGTAACTTATGTTTATAATTTCAGTAGCATAAGATAATCACAAATATCTTAAATTCGAAATTGTCTGACAATGTATGGTTACCATGAGTATTTTTAGCTGCCTATTATAAGTAAGACACATTTGTACGTGTGGTTTAAGAAAGTTAAACGTGTGGTTTAAGACAGCTGAAAAGTTCAATTTTTTTCAAACTTTCGAAAACAATGGAAAACCATGTTTTAATCCACCTAGTAGTGTAATTATGCCTTTCTTATATCAAACATACTATCATATATAAAACTGTGGTATTCTTAAAAATAGTTTTTTTTCGATTCTTGAAAGATTAACCGGAATCGGTTTAGTTGACCATTTACTAATAATGACTGCCATTGGAGTTTCACCCTTTAAGTAATGTAAATTTTAACACACTTTAAACTATACATCCGGAACCAGATGTTGGATCCGGATGAAATTCAGGAATTCCATACAAGAACACAGGACCTTCCATTAACACCGAAGTGTGCGAAATTTGTCGAACCATCGCTGAGAAAAGTGAGTGAGATCCATTTGTGGAAATATGACCACTATTTGCTGTGCCTCCGGAATCGGAATCTGGGAATCAAGATAACTGAAATCAGTTTGTTTGGCCGTCTACTGATAATTACTATCGAATGGAGTAGTTTTGGGATCAGTTTAGAATTTTTTCATCGTATTTGTTTCGTGATGGTATAAAAATTTTTACACACTTTACCCTAAAATTCCGGAACCGGGATTTGGATCTAAATGAAATTTAGAAGTTTTGTATGGGACCATAAGACCATTCATTTGAATCAAAGTTTGTTGCAATCGGTCACCCCAATTCTGAGAAAAGCGAGTAAGTAATTTTAAATTAGAATTTTTGCACTAATCATCTAATAATTTCGGAACCATGAGTTGGATACAAATGGAACTTCGAAGTTTTGTGAAAGACCATGAGACCATTTTTTTGAATCTAAGTTTGTAAAAATCGGTCACGCCATCTCTGAGAAAAATTAGTAAACATATTTTGATTTTTGTTTTGCGCATTTTACCCCACAATTCCGAGACCGGAAGTCAAATACAAACAAAAATCAGGAATTTTGTATGTATGTATTCAGAGCTTTCATCTGAATCTAAGTTTGTGAAAATGGGTTTAGCCATCTTCGAGAAAAGTTAGTTCAAAAAACGTTACTTACACACACAGACACACGGCTCTCCGGGCCTCGGTTCAAAAGTCGGTTTTCACAGTGATTGCATAAGCTTTTTATATGAGAAAGGCAAAATCTTATCACGCTTGCTTGCCTTTTTTTCGCACTTGGGAGACGGGTTTGAGGTTGTCTCAGTCCCGATGTTCAACTGGACGAGTATAAAAAGTAGACCATGGTCGAAAGTTCATATTTTTTTTTCTTGTGAGTTAGACGGGACTGCACATCGTGGTTAGAACCTTCGACCAACAACAACAACAACAGCAACAGATCTTCTGCATGGTATAAAACGTTAAACGATCATGTTGCGCTCTCATTAGCTTGTAGAGTCTCAATTGAATTGGATTCTGGAACTAAATCCGGATCCTGGACTCTGGTCCACCTGAATTTTGTACTTAATATTAGGTTTAAAACTTAGTTCCAAAATTAGGTTTCGAAATTAGTTCCAGAACATCGATTCGAGCGTTCAATCTTAGACTCTGGAACTGAATCCTAATTCTAGATTCTGAAACTAGCTTCTGGAACTTTATTCAGTGTCATAATTTGAGTTCGGAATTCGTTTCGCATTTATTATGGATAAACATTTAGAATTCTGGAACAATATTCAAGATATATTGAGATTTTATCTCTAAACCAGAATTTTGGAAACAACTTCTGAACCATAATTTAAATTCTGTTTCATTTCCTGAATTTAGGTTCAGAACTCAGAACTTGCATGCTAGAATCGAATTCAGTACTAGAGTTCTGGAACTAGATTTTGGAACGGAACTAATTCCGGATCGAAGTTCAAGTTAGTATTTAGTTCTTGAATTAAATTCGGGGCTTAGAAAATAAGGTTTTGTTCGTCCAGTTATGTCTCTGACATTACTCACCCTTATTTTTTCATCGTCATTTTAACGGCGTCTATACCTACAAATCGGTAGAGATGCTGCACAAAAACTAAGTGAGAGTACCGCCGGTTTAATATTAAACGCGTGACGTTAAATTCGCATAATCTTGAATGCAAAGAATGCGCAGTGTGAAAAAACCCAGGAAACCAGCAAAGAAATTGGGAATCATAGAAAAAGGCAACAAACAAGAGTGTTTTTTCAATGGAATGCTTTTCAATGGCCGCACGAATCGCCATCCTGCTCGTTTTACCCCAAATGCCCAGCAGTTTTAGGGTTTTCTGTAGTATTTGTTCTGAAACTTGAAAAGAAATCGAGTGCGGTCTACTGAAATAGCTTGATTTTATGTATAAATGTTTGGAGAATCGAATGGAAGAGTATACACTGGCCGCGCGAAACGTTTTGGTGGTTATTTAACCCCATTTCCTCCATTTCATGATATTTTATTCAGTTCGCTTTCTCATCTCATCCAAGTCAGTCGATAAAACAAAACCGCTTACGTTCGGTACAGAAGAAACCAAGTACAGTATTATGTAGTGAACATTAGAACGACCTCGAAATGAGTGAATCAAACGAACAAAAGCTACCGCCGACACGAAAGAATACAATTGTTGTTGACTTCAGACAGTGCAAAATTCGACTGCGAACTTGAAGGTTTGCTTAAGGAGCAATTGCATCTTGACATTAAACGTGTGCATTTACTTCAATGCAATAAGACAAATAATGTTGTTTACATCCAGTTTTATAAAGAGTTGGATGCAATTCAATTCGCAAAAGACAATAACAATGTGCACTATGTGGAGCACGAGAACATTAAGTACAACATTCCAGTATATATGGAAGATAGTGCTATAGAAGTGCGTGTGCATGATCTTCCCTCAAACGTCATTCTTATATTTGCAAAACTATGTCCCAATACGAAGAGATTCTCTCTATCGATAAAGAAAGGTGGAAGAATTTTTTCCCCGTTTTTCTAAATAGCGTACGTTTGTTACGCATGCGCTTGAGGAGGCCTATACCTTCTTATGTGACATTCGGTCAGGATACAAGAATCCCGTGCAAATCACTTGTTACCTATGCCAATCAGATGGCCACATGTCAATATTGCCAAAAAGCTGTTCACTACGGTAAGCCATGTGATAAACTGGACAAGCATCCAACGTATCCCCTATAGAACAAAGTACACCAGCTGCAGTTAACAACTTACCATCCAACCCACCAGCAACTGCAAACAATGTACAACAAGACGCATCTACAGCAACTAGCAACGAAATCAACAACAACCGATGCGGCAATGAATGACGAGACGAACCGTGAACAAACTGCCCCTCAATCCTCGCAGGAGGAAAATGGAAACTCCTCTCCCTCTAGAAAAAGGGTGACAACGAGATCCAATACAAACAAAATTTTATCTAAAAACTCAGCTAAATCGGCCACGTAAAGCTTGTTCGCAAATAGGCCTGAGTAAAATATCTTTTAAATAAAAAAAAAAAAACAAATGATATCTTATTGTAAATTGTCCTTAAATCTTGGAAGTTTATTAAATCTAGCTGACCTTTTGTAAAAAAGTCTGTAGAATCGAATGCCAGAACTTATACTGGCCACACGAAACGTTTTGGTGCCTATTTTACCCCAATTCCTCCAATATGTGAAATTTTCATCTAAATCTCCCTCAAGTCTTAAGCGAACCACGTTGAAAGCATATGAAAACTATCTTATATTATGTAAAAAAAGTCTGGAGAATCGGATGGAAGAACCTACACTGGCCGCACGAAGCGTTCAAGTGACTATTTTACCCCATTTCTCTATTTCATGATATCATATTGTAAATCGTCCTTAAATCTCGAAATTTCACATATTGGAGTATAAGTTCTGGAATTCGATTCTACAGACTTTTTACATAAGATAAGCTAGATTTAGTAAACTTCCAATAAGTTTTACCATGATTTAAAACCGATTTACAATAAAATACCATAAAATGGAGGAATTGAGGTAAAATAGCCAACAAAACATTCTTCTAATCGATTCTCCAGACTTTTTTACATAAAAGTAGGCTATTCCAGAATACCGCACTCACTCGACTTCTTTTCAAGTTACAGAGCGAATGTTATAGGAAGCCCCAAAACTGCTGTACATTTGGGGTAAAACGAGCAGGATTGCGATTCGTGCGGCCCGTGTAAACCATTCCATTGATTTCCTAAGAAATTTTTACATAAGAAACGCTTTAGTTTGTTGACCTATCTCAATTAGTTCATGAGTTAAAGAATTCTTTGCGGGTTTTCATAGAGTTTTTCCCACTGTGGAATGTTTTGTTTCTTATTTACAGCATGCAGAATGTTTACCCTATATCCCAATACCCATTAGGCTACTGTAATGCGAAGTGTCATCCAAAAATGTAAGAGTAGCCATGAAATGTGGCAAAAAGGACAGCATAATTTTTTTTTATTTTCTATCCTACAATTTGTGGAAATAGTAAACGAATACATTCACCTTTTTTCAATCTAGAACGAGAACTTCCTTTTTGCTTTAGCCTTCGAATTCAATCACAACAAGCGCCTCTCCTAAAAAATGTTATTAAGTGATGTTTATAGTATTTTTAAAAACATTCACGATAACGGTTCGCTACTTTCTGTTTAATTTATCGTAATTTAAAGAAAAGTACGGCATCTCTCCCCTCTTTACCCTACTGTAACTTATTTTTAAGACCAGCCCCTAATGCATTGAACCAGGGTATCTCTTCCTAAATTCCAGTAGGTATTTGGATTAGAAGTTATGTTTGCACTCTTAGAAAAAATGAAATTTATACTTGACGTGAATTCGAGTATGCTGTAGATTCTTGGATGATGACAGAATATTACATCTATTAGTATGCAAAAAAAGAAAGCTGCAAAGTTGATGATATGGTTAATTTTTACATGCCTTAACCCTTTCATGACCATAAGATGTGCAGGACGAAATATGTCAGTACAAGACAATATTTTAGCTATTGGGGGTGTAAATTAAGAGAATATCACCGGAAAAACATAGTAGGATGCATAAGTTTGCTATAATTTCATGGGAAATATTTTTCCCCATGATTCTTAGAAATAAATGTAAGAAGAGTTGGGTTTATTATATCGTAATTTAATTACCAGAATAGTAAAATAAATAGCTAGTTATGGCATTCTACGAAACGATTTCATGTACTTGTGGACGTTGCACATAACACATTTATTATGTGTTCTATTTTCTATAGGTCACTTTGCACAAACTTTTCTAGTGCAATAAATATTGATAGTTCTTTTTACATATTCGTTCAGAAACACATTTGTCGCCTTGGAAATAAGTTTTCTTTAACATTCAGTAAAAAAAACAACGATTTTTATTGTAATTGAAGTATCTATAACGATTTTTATAGAAGGGAAACATATTTCCCTTGAGCGTTAAGGAGTTAAATTGTAAATTTAAGTGAGTAGCTGAGCGCACCTTTTGTGTGCATCTATAGAGACGTAAATTTACACGATTTTTTTCTCAGTGTGTAGGACATAAATAGTAAGGTGTCAATTTGAACTGTACATCTTTTTGCTGGTTTCCCTTTCTCTGTGATATTTCTTCATTACTTCAATCTGTATACTCACTAGCTTAATACCAAAGTTTTATCCAGCTTTCGACTGAAGCGGATCCATAGTCCATCGTTTTGCCTTAACTGGATTTAGTCTGCGTTGGCGCGAATACAGGGAAATACAGTTCCTCCGCCCGATGCTGATGCTAATGCATTCATTATTCACCCGCTCAGTGCTTCACATTTCGGTTTTCTCTCTCTCTCTCTCGCTCTCTTTCTCTCTAGCGCACGCCTCCAGCTTAACACAACTCATCGAGTATGTATGCTCCAAGAGTATAGTTTTCATAATTTTTATGTTTTATTCTAAGTGGTTGAACCGGTGCAGCAGGAAGAGAAATGGTGCATCCATCATCGCCCGACAACAAGAGTTGTTGGACGTCTCTCCGCCGCAAGATTGAACGCCGGCTCGAGAAAGTGAGTGTGTGTGTGGTTCAAAATAAATTAAGCTTGGCCTAGTGAGTGTGCACCGGGCTCAAATTTATATTCATGGAATATTTTCTGTGCAGTTGACAAGGAGTAAGCGGTGGCCAGGGGCCTTTTGAACCGCCTATTCCCACCGGAAAGATAGTGTTCGGAGCAGATAAACTTTGTTGTAAAAATTTATTGTATAAACGGTGACAATTTTATTTCGATGCAAATAGCTCTTCCCAAGTTTTAATTGGAAGGTAATTTAGTACTAGCATGGAGCTGCATCGATTAGTTAGAATCCCTGCGGAAAAGGCATTGCACATTCAATAGTTTGAAAGTTTCGAGGTGTACCTGTGGTCATAATAATAAGATTGAAAAATAGCTCTTGTACTTCGCAGTCTCAGCCAATATCTGGGATGACGTTTGTTTAGGCCACTGAGCCATTTACTCCTGAAAGACGCTCCAGTAGGATGCCGAGGGCGGTTCAGTGATTTTGGTTGGTCTTCACCGATAGACTCACTCACACGGATAAGGAGTTCCTTGCCCAGGAAAGCTCCGTTTGAATTAATATTTCATCCTCCACTTGATTCTTCGGTTGAGGTCCTGCGACCGGAGTTAAAGTCTGGTTGGAGAATGGCTTCCGATTCACAGGCGCCTCGACGACCAATTTCCGTTGCGATCTAATCAGTGTAATTCTAGACAGCAGACCTGATGTACTCAGATGGAAAAGAATTGCGGAGAAAGAATTTCGCGATATTTATAGGTCTACCAATCATGCTGAAGACAGTTACAATCGATTTAGAAATAAAAATGCATGGGTTTTTTTTTTTTTTTTTTTTCATATCTATTCATTGGAATATGAGTTAAAATTAAATTATTAAGATTTAAATTGGGTGTTCAGCCACAAGTGGTGACTTTTCAGCCCTATTATATATATGATTTGGTTATTACCATGAGGACATTATTTGCTTCCGCAATTCTGAGATTTTTGTGTAGGGAAAATTCTAAACCTACTTGTATTGTGTAATGGGGAAAAGGAACTTATATACTAACTTACTAACTAATAAAAATGCATGGGTTATAATTTTGAATTCGAAGATAATGCAGAATTTCCAATGTAAGCCTAAACACGTCACAGTCGAGCAGTTATGTTGCCAAAAAGGAACCGTGCCAAAACCAAATCGAACCAAAATGCTGTGCTGAAGAGTACTGTATTGGATTTTTTCAAGTATGCATAGATATAATTGTATTGGCAATTGTGTATAATTAAAATTCAAGCGACATTTCATCGTGTTTCGTTCAAAACCCCTACTATGTTAAATGCCATAGTATGCATTCTTCAATGTATGTTTTTTCGATTTTTGAAAAAATAATTAAATTCGGATTGTTTGACCGTCTACTGATAAAAATGATCAATTTGTTTACGATTTTTCGCCCTTTTAAGTGATGGTATATAATTTTTAATAATTAATTTTAATTTTGAATTTTTTTTACCCTATATTTCCGAAACCAGATAAAATTCAGGAATTCCGTATGGGCCCACAAGACCTTCCATTTGAACCCAAGTTTGAGAAAATCGGTCAAACCATCGTTGAGAATAGTAAGTGGGATCTATTTCAGAACAAATTGGCTCAAATGGCACGGATCTATTTGAGAAAATATGATAACTATTTCCGGTGCCTCCGGAATCGGAAACCGGAAACCAGGATAACCGGACTCGGTTTGTTTGGCCATCTACTGATAATGTCTATCGATTTGTGTAGTTTTGAGATCAGGTTAGAAATTTGTTTTACAGTTTTTGTTTTGCTGGTTTAAGTGACGGTGTACAATATTCAACACACTTTACCCTATCATTCCGGAATCGGAAGTCGGATGAAATTCAGAAGTTTTGTAAAAGACCATAAATCCATTCACTTGAACTTAAGTTTGTAAAAATTTGTCAGGCCAACTCTGAGAACAATCAGTAAGGAATTTAAAATTTAAATTTATAAATTTATCACACTATAATTCCGGAACCGGAAGTCAGATCTAGATGAAATTCATTAGTTTCGTAAAGGAGCATAAGATCATTCATTGAAATCTAAGTTTGTGGATTCGGTCGCGCCATCTCTGAGAAACATTAGTACACATATTTTACCCCTTAACCCCGGAGCCGGAAGTCAGATTAAAAAAAACAGGAATTCCGTATGAGACCTAAAGAGCTTTCATTTGAATCTAAGTTTGTGAAAATCGGTTCAGCCATCTCAAAGAAGAGTTAGTGCAAAAAAACACTACATTCACACATACATTTTGCGTCTTCAACGAACTGAGTCGAATGATATATGACACTCGGCCGTCTGGGCCTCGGTACAAAAGTAGGTTTTCATAGTGATTTCATGAAAAAGGCAAGAATAATAAAGCTGCTACGAAGGCACTAAGGTCACGTGTTTCGTCTAAATAAATTTCTGCTGAAAAGTTATCGTACATAACGTGCAACGTAGCTTAAAAGACAAATTGTCCTAATAGTCAATTTTTATTGATATTATTTTATATTGAATGATTTACTTAATTAAAATTTATTGAAATGAATTTTGATAATTAAGAACAGAGATTAAAGGAAATGATTCAGAACTCGTAACATTTCATTGTGCTTGGTTTTGCTTCGACCTAAAAAACCAAGCTGATTTGCTTACTAGTTGGGTCAGGAGTGTTATTATTGTATGAAAGAAGGTTAAACCGGAATTAGATAAACGATAATAATAATAGTAATGAATGTTCTCAAAGATGCTTTGCTGATGAATTTCTGCGTTGAACCAGAATTTGGATTGTTCCCATTCATATTCAACTATAAACTAGATAGGATGAAAATTTATCTCCTTGGGATTGCTTTTTTAGTTTAATCAATTCATCGCTCTATTCTTAGAATTTTTCGACTTGCTGAATAAGTTTTCTTAATTCCTTTGCATAGAATCTCACCGCTTGCGAGTAATATTAATTAGTTAGTTAGTCCAAGATTCGTCGAAGGACCTTCAACTGTCAACCGATGTTCAGGTCGCATTTTTGGATCCACTAGAGGAACAAATTCATCGGGTTGAATATTGGGCAGGGCCGGGTAAGTCGACGGATTTTACGAACCCATTTGGGTTCGATTTCCAACCTCACACATAGAACCATAATGTTTTTCTGGCCGGAAGAGGTTAATAGCTTTGAGCTTAAAACCTTTATTATCGAAACAAAAAAAATACTTGGTCTACCACTCCCTTTATTGTCATGAACATTTGTTGTCGTCATCCATTTTTGAGATCGTGACACAATTGGCTGACCTTTCCATCAAACACTGTAGTAGGACCTAAAGTAGACATTGATTTTGAATAATTTTCGCAGCTAAACTTCACTGCCAGTGCACGGAACGACCGAATTTAGCTCTGCGCCTAATTCGTATTACTGTTTTTGAATTAGTTGATTTTAACAACAAAATTTCCAAAATAACTATAAAATTAGTTAAAATTTAGAATTTACTGAGCTGAAAAAAACTTTTATTTTTAGAGAAAGTGTTTAGTTGGCGAATATTCTGGACACAAACTAGCAATATTTCAATCCAACACGAAATTCTCATTGATAACTAATTTCGTTATTAAAATCAGAAACTTTGATTCTATTTATCTGTCACCGTCATTACTGAAGGACAGCAGTGTCAAAGCAAAACAATCCATTAAAAAGCTAAAAGGGACAGTCTTGTTGAAACTGCTCGCAAATTGTTTAGATGTTTTTCGCATGTGTTACGATATATCCCTATATAATTTTCTAAACCGATATGTAAAAATGACGTAAACTGTTAGTGGAAAGTGTATTTATTCAGAAATTGTGCGCAGTTAAAGCGATTGTGGGTAATAATGTTTTTACGCGAAACAGTGAAGTGAGTTTCGAATGTTGCACTCTAATTGTACACGTCAAATGATGTTTTTTTTGTATCTTCTCATTCCGGGCTACGCCGTCCGGTGTACTACTTGTATTCGGTTTTTGTTTTCCGAGTGCTCAAAGTTTTCAGTGAGAGAGTCGATTTCGCGAAGTCGAATGAAGAAAACAGCGATTTAGAAGTAAAATTTTCAAAAAGAAGTTTATGTTTCGCTTATGTCTTTCTCTCCAATACAACATCGTATTTATACCTGCAAATATAGAAAAGATAACTGCGACTGAAATTTTTTTCGGTAGTAGTGTCACAGACTAACAGACAGGACACTCAAATTAGATTCTTCAATCATTTTAACGGTCATTTCGAATATTCCTTTATTTGGGACAGTACTCACATGTGTCATGATGGCGCCACGCTACCCTATCAAAAACATCCTGTCTGTCATCCAGACTGTGTTTATTTTTTCATTTATCAACAGAGTTGCCATTCATACAGAATTATTTGTAATGTATTGATTTGTATACGTCCATGCGAATTTCATGCAGGATACAGATTTAATACATATTGCCAAAACTATATACATAATTGTGCTACTTCTCATCCTCCAACGCAATACAAAATTGAACCCGTTTTGTTACAATATTTACTTGCTTCTGGTCTGCTGCCTCTTAATTTCGGGTGAAAACTACCAACACAATAAAAAATAGTCTAGATGAACAACGTTGAGTCAAATAAATGGTTACCTTCCAACATCGTGAAAAAGTTAAATATATTATCAACGTAATCCGATAATTTATTGTGACGATTCAATTTCAAATATTTTGATGAAATCAGGCATCCCTGCAAGCAGCTGATCGGTGTTGACGAACGAGGGGAAATCAACTAGTAAAAAAACTTTTACATAACACAAGGGGTGTACAGATAGTAAATAGTTCGCGCAGTACAATATAGATGGCACTAGTGCATCACGAAAAAATATTTTTATAAGAATTTACTCATACTGTCATGTCTGTTAGTCTGTGGTAGTGTGCCATCTAGTGGCTAGTAGTCATTACGGTGTTAACGAGTGCCATATAGCTGCTAATTGCAGAAACCAATTCAACCATTTATGTTGGTTGAAAACAACGTTTTATTTCTCTAATTCAACTAAAAAATTAGTTGAATGGATATGAAGCGTGCCTTAGCTAAGAAATGACAGCACGTTTAATTGGTGAATTCAACTAAAAAAATAGCCATTTCAACAAATATTTTATTATTATTAAGAAAATTAGAATTAAAAAATCTAAATTAGCAAAAGTAAGATTTTTTTAGTTGTCTCAAAAAATAACTAACTAAAATCAGAAAATCAACTAATTTTTTCGCCAAAATGCTAATTTCGGTCTTTCCGTGTGGGAACAACGATTATCGTGGGTTTTATTTGCTATACGCCTAGACAGGCAAATAACTAGGACTGACTCAAAACAACATCTGAAAAAGCTGCACGATATGTGCATGTACAGTCACTTTTAAAATAAAATCGATCGGTCCGTACTGACTTCCCCCTGTCGGGCAGTGTTTCATTCATTGCAAATCTAGATTACACCCAAAACTCTATTTACTTAATAATCGGGGGTTCGTAAATCGAATTATGACGTAAAAAAAGTTTACGTTATTTGGAATATTCAACGTAAAAAAATTTCTTTATGCATATGTATAATTGAACATGTACAATATATTTAATAATTATGGAACGAAAACTATCAATTTTTGCAGGGAAAATATGTTTTAAGTAGCATCAATTTCCAAGATGGCGACTTCCGGTTCATCGATATTCGTTACAAACCATCAGAATATGAGTATTTTCGGAACGGGTTTGATGAGTAGATGTCAGGTAACGATGTTTTGTGTGGTTCTGAATTCCAAGATGGCGACTTCCGGTTTATTGATAATCGTTGAAAACCCTTACATTATGAGTATTCTCGGAACGAAGACAATGTTTGAGATCGTTCCCAAATCCAATATGGCGACTTCCGTCTATTCCTTAAGGGGCGGGTAGGGTCTAACACTTTTGAAAAATCATTTATTATTTTCTTTGTATTTTCTCATAGTAAAACATTTCAAGAATATTCTGTGAAATTTTCAAGCCTATCGGAGAAAAAATCGGCAAGGTATGGGTCTTTATCTTTGCTTATCTCATATTGCGAAGAAGTAAGAGTTCGGCACACAGGTCCAAGATTTCAGCTTCGATCGACTTAAAAACTTGACAAAACATTCTTGAAATGTTTCATCATAAAAAAATACAAAAGAAAAATATATGATTATGTGAAAATGTTAGACCCTACGGGCTCCCTTGAGTAATGAATTGTTTCCATTGATTTTATAGACAAAAAACTTTGAACGCGTTTTTCTCGAAAGCAGGTTTTGAAAGTCCGTGTCCATTGTCATTCAAAAACTACTGCACAAATTTTGTTCAAATTTTGCACACACTTTCTACATATAAAAAGCCAGACCCCAACGTTTTCCTTTTCCTTGTTTGTTTGGGGAGGTTTTACAGCTACAAAATGGCGAATTTTTTCACTTTGAACAACCACCAAAAATTCAAAAAATAAAAAAAAATCAAACAGAAACGTTGGGGTCTAGAAAAACTTCTACTCTAACTATGCTGCGTTCATTTGTTCACTTCTGATTATTCTGCGCTGAGAAACAGTGGACACCGCAAATCATGATTTTCAAGAAGCGTTCTCAAAAATGCCTCTTCACCGACTTATTTCTCAATATGTTTCCACGAAAAAATTACAAAATGTTGTTTGAATAAAGCTTTTTATCGTGAAAAAAATTTGAATTTATTTTGTTTCACGATAACTCTGAAAAAAATTCTCAAAAATGATGATATTTTCCATCATTTAGACCCAACCCTCCATTGCTCTACCATTCTGCGATTTCGGTTGAAGCGTTATACTTTTTCTCATTATCAATCGAGTTCACCTTATATAAATTAAAAATTAATCTTAAGCACTCAAAATTTACCGTGGGGTAGTTGTCAATTTCTAAGGCGAAACGACATAACATGGAATTTCATTCGAGCTTGCATGACACAAGATCAGAGCATACCAATTAAAACGTCAAATCGTTTTATGGCACTTTTTGTTTTGCTGTCTAGCAACAACCTACATCTAGCATGCTATGCGTAGGACTGAAACGTTAACTATAATTTCGCTTCTATTTATAAATTCGCGTGCTTCCAACAGTTTCGCTTTTGCATCGATTGACCAATCAGTGCGATGCTTTCAAAACCGTCGTCTATGGCAGGGAAATCCAGTATACAGGAGATTTTTAGCAGACAAAATACGACACTGCCCGCTACTAATCAAAATTTCAATCATTTATAATTGAAAATACGTGGCTTGATACATTCAAATCGAATCTTAGAAATATTTACAATCAAATAATGAAATAATATTAATAATTGATACAAAATATACTGAGCTGTAAGTGTTTAAAACCTTACCATATTTCTACGTGTACTTTTCTTTGAGTTTCTGATTTTCACCCCTATATAGAAAATAAAGATGTGTTCCACATCAAAAAGACTAAAACACCAGTCAAATCAGTTTCAGATTATCAAGACCCTTGAAGCTGCTGAACAAGTGCCCTAAACAAAGTGAAATTCTGGATATAACGTCTTGGCCCTGGAGCAGATGGCTTTGCAATCTTGGAATTCATAACTACCTCAAACATCTTTTTCCGACATCTACTCATCAAACCCGTTATTGTAGGGGTTTTGAGACATATTGTTAGGGTTTTTGAGGAATATCAATAAACCGGAAGTTGGTTGTCAAATGGTGAGATAACTAAGTCCTCACAAGTTCCTATCTCATGCCTCCCCGAGCGTCTATGATGACATATGTTCAATGGAATGGCGTCGACTGGGTGCTATCGCCTTCTGCGTTAGTAGCAGAATGAGAGGGTGCGAAATGTATTGTAGTTTGAAGCCCATCATAAAGTGCTATATCATAGTATATTGCAACATGTTGTTTGTTGCATTATTTGTTATATATTGAATTGAATTATATTACATTGTATTATATATTGTTGTTGTTGTTGTTGTTGTTGTTTTGCTGTTGTTGTTGTTGTTGTTGTTGTTGTTGTTGTTGTTGTTGTTGTTGTTGTTGTTGTTGTTGTTGTTGTTGTTGTTGTTGTTGTTGTTGTTGTTGTTGTTGTTGTTGTTGTTGTTGTTGTTGTTATTATTATTATTATTATTATTATTATTATTGTTATTATTATTATTATTATTATTATTATTATTATTATTATTATTATTATTATTATTATTATCATTATTATTATTATTACTGTTACGAAAGCAACTGTTATAGATAGTATCATAGCATATTATTTCATATATTATCTTATTATATTATATTTTTTTATGTTGTATGGTATTGTACTGCATTGCATTATATCATATTATATTGTATTATATTGTATTATATTATATTATATTATAAGTATAAGTATTGTGTTATATTGTATTATGTTATGTTATATTGTGCTAAATTATATTATATTATGCTGTGTTATATCATCTTATATTATATTATATTATTTTTTATTATGTTATATCACAGAGAACAGATATCCAACAGACATTCATACGTGCAAAGTCGTGTGCAACGGTGATTTTTAATGGATTTTCACTTGTATGCTTTACACAGCTTTTTAGAAAAGTTTGTACTAGCTTGGATGTTATATATTATATTGTATTTTATTATATTATATTATATAATATTATATAATATTATATTATATTATAATATATTATATTATATTATATTATATTATATTATATTATATTATATTATATTATATTATATTATATTATATTATATTATATTATATTATATTATACACCCAAACCTCCATTTACGAACCTTATATATGTATGTATGTATGCTTACACACTCACTCGTTTGCGTATATGTGTATATATTTATACATATAAATGATCGCTTTTACTTCTCCAATATTTATATGTATTAGGATATACAAATATTTGCACACGAACGTACGTATATTAATACATATATACATATATAAGTTACGTAAATGGAGGTTTGGGTGTATTATATTGTATTAAGCTCAATTATATCGACAACGGGGAGGGGCAGGGAGTGCTTCAGGGTATCTTACAAGTGAATGACTGGATGATGGAGTGGATTGCCAACCTGAGTCACGCGGGGGAAGCTTTGTGTTTCTCCCTGAAGGTCGGAAATGAGTAAGACGCACCCTTCTAACAATCAAACCATCAGGCGGGTTTAAGCTGGTACAGCGAAATTCTTTATTATATGGCCGGATGTTCTTGCTGGAAGGCGCCGGGTCCTCAAAACCTATTTTGGCCTTCTTAACAGCAATTATATGAAAGCTATCTGATAATTAAATTCGGATCTACTGTAAGTCTACCCGCATATACTGGAAATGCCTTGAACTGATGCTGGCTTCACACATACAAACATACATACATACATACATACATACATACATACAATATCAATAAACCGGAAGTCGCCATCTCGGAAGTCGGAATTCAGAACCACCTCAAACATCGTTTTCCGACATCTGCTCATCAAACCTGTTCCGGAAATATCCACATTGTATTAAATTCCATGGAATATAAATGAGCCGGAAATGATTTCCATTGTATGCAAAAACCTCTTTTGACGAAGTAGGTTCGTAAAAAAAGTTTACGTTATTTGGGATTTTGTTCGTAAAAAGAGTAAAAAATAGGTACAAAGAGGTAACGTAAAAAAAGTTTACGTAAGCGGAGGTTTGGGTGTATTATGTATATTCAAAGTACAGTGTCGAATTGCAGCGTGTATTTTAGCTGCATATTACGTGGTTTTCCTTGATGCGTTTTTGTGTTACTCCATCCGACGTTGAGAGCTATCCTTAGCTGGAAGGCATGGCGTAACTGTTATGAACCTATCATTATTTAGAAGCTGCGTTAGCGACTGGCACTGCCAGTCACGTCCTGTGCTTTCTTTTGATGTACAACAGTGAGAGACCGTTGCGGGGGTGAGATTTATGCTAACTAACTGTGATCACGTAGGCGAAGAAGTGCTTTGCTGTAGTAAGAAAATCCCGTAATTAGTGCTGAGGCTAATGGGTTTTGCATCAAAGCGTTCGCCTGTATTGGTCTTGTATTTACTTATCGTGAGTATTATGAAACTTTTCACTCCTATATAGTAAGCTGTGAAAGGTCATTTATTAATTTCCAAAGAGGCCGAATAGCGCTGGCTTTATCGGATGTACTAAAAATCGCGTCAGCTACCCTACTACTATTTATGGTTGGCCATAAGCATCAGACGTAAACAGGTTGTGCTGCGTCCAGTTATGCTCGAAATATAATTTTCCGGTTTGTGTTTCCGTACGGCAGAATGCACCTTTTCGGATGATGGCGAAAATGCTGAAAAAAAAAAGAAATCCTTGAGAACACGACATAGAAGATAAGTGTGTTTTTTTTTCATGCTAGGGAAAAAAAACATCATTTATCAAAATTGAAGTTTGACAGCATTATGATTTCAATTCAGTACAACAGAAAACTTCCGATGACGAACGTTTGTTGTTATTTTTAAAGGAAGAAATTTTAGTTTAATTTGAACGTAAAACTAGCTATTATTTTATTTTAATTAGTATCAAATAAAACTTCACGCAGAAGTACTCCAATAACATTTTAATTGCATACGCATTCCGGTTTCCATTTAGGAATATTTTTATTCATAGCAGCTCTTTGTAGCTTTGTTGCATTTCGTTTTATGCAGTGAGAAGCTCCCATTTACAATTATTTCTACTGCTCACTTTACTTTTCAGGATTTTCCAAACGAAACCTCATTGCTGCTTTTTCTATCTTTTGTGGATTCCACAGAAAGTTGCTCATTCATTTATATTGTATATTTTGCTAATAGTTATGAGCTGTTGGAGTTGCGAAAACTTTGCCTATAACAGAATGGCAGTGAGAAGTTTCCACCGTTCGCAGCGTTTATTTTTTTCCAGAGCTCAAAAAGAATATTATTCCTTTGAAAAATCATAAGGCGGCTATAGCAGATAAATCCTGAAGCACTGATCATTTCAGCTAATAGTTAGTGCCTGAAATGATTCGAGAAGGCCACGAGCTATTGAGCTGCAGATAATTATATTGAACAGACATAATCTAAACTTATGCGCACGCTACATCTACACCTGAAAAAAATCATATGGGCCTCACTTCATTTTATTTGGAATATAACTTTCAAACGAATAACTCATGAGCGGTGAGCAGTGCGGTAAAATTTCATTTTCGAATGAAATCATTTGATAACATTTAATTCTTTGAACTGTCGGTATACTCTTTCTCAATCAATTGACTTTTGCTGTCACACCCAAATGAGACTCACTGGATTCATCGCCAGTTGAATAATCGTGCCCAGTCATTTGAAGTTTTGCTTACCATGTGTCAAGTGCCTGTGTATCTGAAGAGTAAGAGTAAGAGTAAGAGTAAGAGTAAGAGTAAGAGTAAGAGTAAGAGTAAGAGTAAGAGTAAGAGTAAGAGTAAGAGTAAGAGTAAGAGTAAGAGTAAGAGTAAGAGTAAGAGTAAGAGTAAGAGTAAGAGTAAGAGTAAGAGTAAGAGTAAGAGTAAGAGTAAGAGTAAGAGTAAGAGTAAGAGTAAGAGTAAGAGTAAGAGTAAGAGTAAGAGTAAGAGTAAGAGTAAGAGTAAGAGTAAGAGTAAGAGTAAGAGTAAGAGTAAGAGTAAGAGTAAGAGTAAGAGTAAGAGTAAGAGTAAGAGTAAGAGTAAGAGTAAGAGTAAGAGTAAGAGTAAGAGTAAGAGTAAGAGTAAGAGTAAGAGTAAGAGTAAGAGTAAGAGTAAGAGTAAGAGTAAGAGTAAGAGTAAGAGTAAGAGTAAGAGTAAGAGTAAGAGTAAGAGTAAGAGTAAGAGTAAGAGTAGTAGTGTGCAGGTTGTTCACAAAACTGACATGTAACCAGTTGATTTTCATACGTAATCAGCGTTTTACACGGATGTATTCCATCTTGACCACAAACGATGTAAGATGGAATTGCTTTACGTAGTTGCATACGTACCACTCGCACGCCATCTCGGATACCGGGGAAAAATTCCGCCATACTTCCCTTTCGATGGAAAGAACTTCACCGTACTGCGACATGTTTTCCCGAACATACCTATCGCTGGTCTGCGGGGGAAGGTCATGCACACTTACTTCTATTGCATTGTCCACCATGTACACGGGGATTTTATATTTAAAATTTTCATGATCAACACAATGCACCTCGTTGTTACCCGAAGCGAATGCAATTGCATCTCTTTCACGTTTGAACATAATGTACACATAGTTAGACGCCTTGTTGAATTGAATTTCACTTACATTATTAGCGTCTAGATGTTCTTTAAGTAAGATTTCAATTTCATTTGCTGCTGGTCTAACTTTGCAGCGCTTGAAATCAATACAAATTGAATTTGGCCTTGTAGGCCAAGTTTCAGGCTTTGTTAAATCGTATTTGCCATTTCGTACACTCTATTGTTTACTACACTGTATTGTCTTTGTTTCTGTTGTCTCGACCGTAAACGATTTGCGACTGTGTCTGATGAGATGCGAGCACGAACTGATTAAAAAAGTATTAAAAACAGTTTAATGAAATGCACGATACGTGCAACCTAAACAGAACATGAAATTTGTAATAACGTAAATGATCACTCTCGTTCACAAGTGTCACAGGATAGAACCTTACCACAAGTGTCATAGGACCAATGCTAGTAGAGTGAGAAAATAACCAGCTTTTATCGTTCATGTACAGCCGTTCACAATTGAAAGATTTTGGCGTAAAGCCGTTTTCAGTGCAGTTTTACCCAACGAGAAACAGATTTGAAAAATCGAAATGTTTGTAATTGCGAAAGCAAATCCAGTAAAGCCCCTTGAGATTTATTGTATATTTTCACCTCTTAAATAACTGCGACTTTATGACAACGGTTTATAATAGCGAGATTATCATTACTTGAAAACAGATGGTATGGTATTAAAATTTCCCAAATTTAATTGAAATTTAGGTTCGTCATTTCAAATCCATGTGACTCTTGGTTGACTTTATTACAGGACTAAATCAAGTCGATGAATAAATGTAATATCCATTTTTCAATTTTCAATAGAATAAAATCTTTTATTAGAAAAAAGAAAAAGAAAAAAATCTTTTATTAAAATTATCAATTTGTTCTCATTTGCAAATTGTTTATTATTGCGCTCGCTGTATGTTATGTAAGGCCTTTTTGTTGGTGCAAACCTATTGAAATACTCAAACCCTACCACTTTTGATTATCTCACTAGGTCTGAAAATGAACGATATATTTATTTTGAATGTCATGAACGGACTATTTCGGACTAAATAAAATTAAGTCTCGCTGTTGGACCCAGTATTGCCACAATATTTTCGTCGATATTAATCGTGGATCAACACAACTGACCGATTATGTTTAATATAAATTAATACTATTCCGAAGCATTCTCGGGATTTATGTCGAAACTTGGTTAAAACTTTACTTTGTACAATCTTTTGGTAATTTTGTTCAACCTTGTTAAAAACTATAGAAATCAGTTTGAGCTATCAGTGACTGAGGACGAAGTAATACTACCTTTCAATGAAAAATTAAAATTCAAAGTCAAAGTCACTGAAAAATTAAAACAAAGTCTACGTAGACATTTATTAGAGGGTAGGGGTGGCTGTTTGAAAAGTCTACGAAAGTCTACGAGGAAGGACGGGAGGTTAAAAAGTACCAGATTTTTAATAATAATAAAGCATACCAATTTTACTAATAACTAACAGTATGACAAATAAAATTGTATATTCTATTTGGAATAACTGTTTTCGTATGTTAAGAATTACGTTTGACTTGTTTTAATGGCGCAAATCAACGAAAGTTATTTAACTCGCATGTCTAAACATCTCGAGAACAACTGCTACTAGAAGGAAAGTTGCTATGAACGAATTTATTTATTTTAATCTAATGTCAAAAGGAGTATTTAAAAAAAAACTTGAAGTTTGCATATGTTGATAATTTTTTTTAGCTATAACTTCGTCATTAGTATGAATTAATAATACTAATTAATTTTGCACCAAAATATGAGCTCTTGGTTAAAGTTTAAAATAAAATTGTAAAAAAAAATTACAGAAGTGTTTCTGCCTTCTATAATTTTTTTTTCTGAGAGTGATTCATGCGAAGAGAATGTTTGTCACTCACGTTTGCTGCTTTTACCACAAGCACATACTTAAATTCTGTCTGTTCGACACTGAGAAGAAGTGTGCTTTCCTTTTTGTGTGATGTTCTTGCATCATCTGTGTAGACAAGAATCTTACACCAGCGTGTATCACTCTGGTGAAATGCCATCACTGTTTGTAGGTATGTGTGTATGTGACAAATAATGTCACTAGATTTTCTCAGAGATGGCTGAGCCGAGTTTTACAAACTCAGATTCAAATGAAAGGTCTTATGGTCCCATAGATCGCAATTGAATTTTATCTCGATCCGACTTTCGGTTCCGGAATTACAGGGTGATATGCACCAAAAAAATGAAAGTAAAGGTCACTCAATTTTCTCAGCGATGGCGTGACCGATTTTCACAAACTTAGATTCAAACGAAAGGTCTCATAGTCTCATAAATCGCTATTGAATTTAATTTTTTTCCGACTTCTCAGTGTCTTCAAAGATACTGTGCAATTTCATCCAGATCCGACTTATGGTTCCGAAATTATAAAGCAATGAGTAACAAAACTTTCAAACTGTCATGCAAAATAATGCAAAATCGGTACGTGCTGGTACGGAAGAAGAAGAATACTCACTCGCCTAGTACACAGCGTGCCTTGTTCAATTTTGTATAACGTGCAGGGTTGCCACATTTCAATATTTATTAACTTGACATAACTGTTTACAAATTGAAAAGGTGAAGGTGTTTATACCGAAGAAAGTATTTTATTTCATTCAAGTTTCAAAAAAAGAAACTTGACAGAATTTCAGTTTTATGATTAGTTTTTTCAATTCTTGAAACAGCATTCAACTTTTTTGACGGTGTATTTTTTTTAAGTTCATAAATTTTTAAGTCCAACCGATTTCCTACTACCCATACTTGGAAACCATTTTTGTAAAAATTACAGTTTCCGAGTGACCACGATTTGAAGAAAAGGGCATGCAAAGATACATACACCCTTTTTTTATCAGTCTAGAGGCGAAGTGGTGTGCCAATGCCTATGTGCATTTGTTTTTGTCATATGTGTAGAACAAAAATTAGAAACTGTGCTGAACCAGATCGAAAAGGTGTAAAAAATATTTTGGTGGTTTGGAGCCTCTTGGTTTCCGGTTTGTGCTAAAGAGCACATGACAAATTTGAATTATTTACATTTCGCATCCAGCTCATCAGTGCATTAGCAAATTATGTTGATCTTCTAATGCCACCTCGTGAGTCAACATAATCCGCTACGCAGACGTAAAGTCATCGTTATTGGCAACGCACTTGTTTTACACTAAAAGTGCAATGTCTATTCAGACGTGAAGAAAGTAACGAAACCAATTGACGGCAATGCTGGCCGCCAAAAGATAGAGTTAAACTCCCAAATGACTACTTTATGTTGGCGGCCAGCATTGCCGTCAATTGGTTTTGTTATTTGTCAGAATAGCCATTGCACTGTTAGTGTAAAACAAGTGCGTTGCAAATAGCAATGACTTTAGCAGATCAACATAATCTGCTAAAGCACTGATGAGCTGAATGCGAAACGTAAATAATTCAGGTGTAAAAAGTTTACGGGCACTTTTATTGAATAACACGGATCTTCTCAAAGTTCTTAGGAAATGGGGAGCAAAGGTTCAGGATCGAGTGTTTGGAAAATCTATATTCGTTCGAAAGTTGTTGTTCCGAAGTCCAGATGACCACAATAGCAGCAAAGTAAGTTAGTATCTTACTGTCATGTTTATCCTATGATCTGTTGAATTTCTTATTTAAGTGAGATAATGCTAAACATGGACAGTAAACTTCGTGTATAAAACAGGATTGGGTGTTTTGTGGGATGATACTCGAGTGAAGAGTGTTCGAACCAACGAAGGTCCGTTCTGGCAACAAGCCGATGATAGCCAGTCCTCGACGGCAAGATTACACATAAATTCTATTGTTCACGATTCGGTCCATAGCGAACAGGCTTATCGTTGTCCCAGTTGCAACAGCCTCCCGCGGGATTATCAATCATTGATCAACTGCATGAAGCTTATTGTTTAGGTCAAGCGAATTGCAGCTGATGGTATGATGGCGATTCGGTTTGCGGTCCAGCTGTAGCTATTTCGAGCTCACGGCAATGGAAATGAATAGGAAATGTAAATCATAGGACCACAAATATACATAATAATTACACTTGGCAAACCAGTCAGATCTTGAACTAACAATTGTGCTTGGCATAAATTGAGCTGATGAATACGTAATATATTTGTGTCATTGCTTGTAGATATTTGAATGTATTGGATTGCTTCAATTGGCTTTCCGCTGCAAGTCAATTCTTCAAATCGACATTAATGTTTTATAAATGTATGCATCGGAGAAGCAGAACTTGAAAATTGAGTTTTTTGTTGAAAAAACGGTCTCAGATTCAGCATGTTTGGAATCATGTGAACAAAAAATGCCACATACCATATATGCCCTTATTCTGCATACATGTGATGAGTTTTATAGTGCAAAGCAACGCTGTATCTTGAAAAGTACTTCCGCACATCCACTTCAAAATTGTATTATCGATCAGTTCTATAACTTCGTTGACGACTTCATCCAATCTTTATGAAAACAGAGATGTTAAGAAACTCTTCATCATACGGCACTGTATTTCTAATAGTACAATTGAATTTGTTTCCTTCTGTTGACCAATGTTCACACAATCAGTTATTTCCAATTAGATAAAAACGTGCTAAGCTTTAAAATGTTTCTTTACTGTCCGGATTAGCAAGAGAGAGAGAGAGAGAGAGAAAGTATTCATCCGAAACCGCATTTTCTCGTTATCCGATTGGTCGGCCCATTGCATAAAATCCGGCTGCACAATGAAACAACTCCATCCGAGCTGTTTGCGAAGAAAACAACCTGCCTAATTGACTTTTGCACGACCGAGTTCTCCGGTACCACAAGTGCACCGGCAGTCGCCAGTAAACTCGTAACCGATTAAACCACATTGTCGTTGTGGTTCCATATCCGGAACAATTCCGCCTCTGGTTCGGAAGTCGATCCGATAATCGAATGGAAGACAATTTGAATAAACAACGGTTCCTCCCTGTGAACCGTTCGACAGTGCATCTCGTACGAATGAGTTTGGTACCGGTACCGGATTGGTATTTGACTGCCTTGTAGCAGTGTTACCATTTTTACTTTCTTTCCGTACGATAACAGTGTCACATTGTTTTGCATTGATTTTGTTGGTGCAAATAATTGAACCAGTCGTGTCGTGCAATTCGAGGTTCTAAAAAGTATTATTCACACGTTGTTTCCGCTGGATAAGTTTAGTTTCATGCTCTAGAATGGTATGTTTTGCTAGGAGCCAATTTATCATACGTACAATATTATCGCAACTTGTTTTACCATTGCATGAATTTGTTGACATGAACTACCGGCTGCAAATAGAAAGAAAATTAAAAAATAAACAAAAAAAATTGGGGCAACGAGGTGATAGCCGGATGGGGCTAAGTCTGGTGAGTAAGTTGCATGGTCAAGAACTTCCCAGTGGACACTTCCCAATATGACACAAATGCCTTTCAACTTGTGAAATAGTGAATTTTCACAAAAAATCCTTTAAAGCCGCATTTCACACGTCAATTTTGGTTCCACCATTTGTCTCTCGGCCAGGTTATGAGGCCACCCACTCTTCGCTCTTCTAAATCTTTCTCGTGGCTTATAGACAGTTGGAAATTGCTTACCACGTTTGACGTGTTAGAAACGATAAAGCACAAAGACCATAAACTTCCTCAAACGCGCGAATACTTTTTGCCTTGGTTGAACATAAAAATGGCGTATATACTCACACTTTGATTCCTACACCGACATCGTTGATGCATGATTACCACTCGTATTTTTTTTTATGAAAAACAGTACTTTTTGCGTAAAAATAAAAAAAATACAGTACATCGGTTTTGAAAAGAAAACAGTACATTTTGCAGTACGCATTTTATCTACCAATGGTTATTAAAAACCAAAGGTAAATTATTATCAGATGACTTATTTTCATAATCTCAATATTTCTTTTTTTCATTCTCCTTTTTAAGGTATTTTTAAGTTCAATATAAACTAAAAAAAATGCACGAATAAATCATAGAACATTTTTCGCACCAAAATTCAGTTATTTTTGTTAAGAAACGGACATATTTTACGACGATTTTGATTTATTGTATTCTTTGTTTTTAAAGGAAACAATTCTTTTAGTTTTAAATCAACAAATGGGTGCAGCCCCCAAACAGAAATAAAATTGATATAAGCTATAAGGAGTTTGAAAGGGTTTGTATTGGAGATGATTTTCCGAAAATTTTAATACTTAAACTGAAATATTTGTGGAGTAAGGGTGGTTCTTCTGAAATTTTTCAAAAACCTCTTTAGCAAAAAAATTGAAAAAATCAGCAAAAAAATTGAAAAAATCAGGAGTTACGGGAAACCTTCCTGATATTTTTTCAGAATTTTTCAAAATGTATTTCATGTGAAAAAAAAATGTTCTAAATTTTAGAATCACATCAAAATTAAATCAGACTTTAAAAAAATAAATCATTCGGAAAACCATGCGTCTCCATTAAATTATCATCATCCGATGGAGACGCTCAGGGCTTGAGTATTGACATAATTAATAACGATAAAAGAATTTTATTCCTTATGTTATTTACACATTAGTGAACATGTGTGCCAGCGGACGGTTGTAATACGTTTCTCACTTCAACATCTTGCGGGATAGTCTGGAGCTTTCGAGGTTAGCTATTAGCAGTCCTATGAAATACTATAAACCAGATAGAAATCAAGTCGAAGCGCCTGCAGAAAGTCCCGAAGCCCCAAAAAGAACATATTAATTCGCATCGTCAATTTTCTATACAAACAACATGTTCTTTTAAACTTAATAGTTTTAATTTTTTTTTCTATTTCCTGAAGAGGTAAAAATGAGAAAAAAGTTGAAATGACTGATGTTATTGAAGAAATATGAAAAATGTTCAGAAAAAATATGTAAAATAATAATGTCTGGCTCAGGGAAACAACTCACGTATGTGTAAATGCTATCACTTGAGCGCAAAAACCGAATGTGGGAACATTCAATGCAAACTCAGCATCTGTCCAATTCATTCGATGATTCGGAATCTTCGCTAATCTCTTGTGCTGTCGATTTCGAATGTGTTGTAGAAACGTTTAGAAACGTACACACGCCGGTTTTGGAACTATTTCGTTGGTAAGTACTCGAAAATTATGTTTGGTTGAAAAAAAATCAGCCAGTTTTTGTGAAAGATGCAATAATAAATTTACTCCTCAGACCGAGTCTAGTGGTCATTTTCGTCCCATCAATTCTCTGAAACAAATCAAACATGATTATTTCCAGAGAATATATTCTACAACCCTAAAACTCTGGAACAATTTAATTTTACACAATTTTTAAGTTTGGTGAGAAAATCGACACTCACGACTACTACAGCTCAAATGAGTGGATGGCATGTCAATTAAACATAAACCAATTGAAGGTAATGCTCGGACCCACGAATAAAGGGCTTAGCCGACATTTAGTGTTCGAATTATTGCGAGTGACCATTTTCGCCCCGGTCTCCTCTATTTATATTTGCCGCATGTTGGCACTGTTCTTTCTGACGTTTCTGACGTGAAATTCGATACGTTAAAGATTTAAAATTTTGTATCAATCTTTTAATGTGGAAAATTCAGTACATTTTAATGGGATAAGACTGGTTTGATACCTTTTATCAGCCCTTTGATCTGGTTTGGAAGGCTCATGGAAAACATTTCCGATTGCGGGATGAAACAGTATAAGCGACGTAACCGCCTAACTGCACTTTTTTCTATCCACTGAGTTGTCTTGATGATGGCTCACCCAATTTCGACAAACTTAGGCTCGTTAGAAGGCTGCAAAGGGGTCAATGATCAAGTTTAAATAAACCTTTGCTGTTACCGACGCAAGATTTAGTACACTTTTACGAACTAACAGAATCAGTCAGGAAAGGGGAGGCGGCCCGTTTGGCATAAGGTCATTTGGCATAATACCGTTTGGCATAACGCTATTTGGTATAATGGTTATTTGACATAACGGTTATTTGGCATAATGGTCTTTTGGCATAATGGTCATTTGGCATAATGCCATTTGTCATAATAATAATTGGATTTGTAAATTTTCGTTTGCGTTTCGATCGAGTTATGTTGTGCAAAGAAAACTCGAATGAAATATGTGAATTTTATATTCAGTCCAAATAGTTCGATAATATTAGGTGAAATAGCATTATTACATATTTTTTTATATTTAAAATTCTGTAGTAAATAGCACACTATCATTTTATACAAGCAACTCACTTAGTGCTAGCACAATATTCTGTTCGTCATAGATGATTCAGGTCGAGACGGCCGAAGGCCGCGAGTGCGCCGGCGACCCGCCGTCGGAAGCGCCGGCCACTGCGGGGGGGCAGCGCCCCCGCAGAAATCACCTCTGTCTAGTTGCGGGCGTTTGCCCGGATTACCCAAAGCTAGGAGCTATCTCTTAGTTAACAGTAAATTAGAACAATTTCTTTTAAGCAGCATGTTCATCTGTTATGCCAAATGACTGTTATGACAAATAACCATTATGCCAAATACCCATTATGCCAAATGTCGTTATGCCAAACGGTATTATGCCAAACGGCTTTATGCCAAACGTGGTAGCCCCCTGGAAAGTATTGAACATATCTAAATATCTAAATAAATTACAAAAATCAACCTAACAAAGAAAATTTCATTTGAATGACAACAGAAAGGTTTTTTTTCACCTCTAGGTATATAACATCACCGAGTAACATAACATCCTTGCGTTGTGTCAAATCTCGCATCGCGTCGCGCGTCACTTTCTTTCTGGCTTCACTCTTACTGTAGAGATAAACGCTCAACCAATTGAGCTACTCTGGCCGATATTTTGTCACATTTTATGTTCAATTTTTTTCAATAACTATCCATTTTAATATGAGTTAAAATTAAATAATTAAGGGTTAAATTGGGTGTTCAGCCACAAGTGGTGACTTTTCAGCCCTATACATGATTTGGTTATTATTATGACGACATCATTTGCTTCCGCAATTCTGTGATTTTTGTGTAGGGAAAATTCTAAACCTACTTGTATTGTGTAATGAGGAAAAAGAACTTATATACTAACTTACTAACTAATACAGAGAGCGAATCGATTCAATTGAAGATTGCATCTATTTTTGTCGGAATATGCTTATAATATTATGTGACATTACGTTCAATGGTTCTATATTTATGAGTCTATGTAAGTCATTTGTACTTCTTCCTGGTGGAACAACAACTTGACCAAATTGGTACTGCATAAAGCATGGCTGGTCTGAAAATATATTTTCAATTCTTTTTTCGACGTTCTATTAATTTTTTGACGTGAAAACGTCTTTAAAAAAAAACGCTCTGGGGATAAATAGGTAATTGTGAGTATTTCGAGTTGTACGAAACGCAGCAACATAATTGGTTCTCCGTGCCATCAGTAATATGATCAGTAATTTACGACTACATTTTGAACATTGTGGAATAACAACGAATAATCCAAAAAATTTGTTTTTTTAAACTTTTGTAACCATCGAGAAAAACCTATAATCCTTGCTTGGCTTTTTCGTAGTTGGACGACTTATACCGTTTTCGTTTTTGAACCTACACGCGGGCGACTCTGACTCCGAGTAAAACGAACACGTGGTACGCGCCTTAAACAACAACTCATAAAAATAAAGAAAAAAAAAACAATTTCGCATGGATGCGTGGTGCAACCCGAGAAAATTTTCAGAGCGAGACAACGCGATTGGAGTTCGATCTAGAGCGACCCCAGGCTGCTAAAACAAAAACATCAAAAGTTGTTTGGGCGACTCTGGGTCAGCTCTCGGGCTGCTCTGATCAATAAACGAAAACGGTATTAGTTTAAGTAGTCAGATCCGTGCCAGTCCCGATGCATGCTGGAACTAAAATCGGAACTTGAAAATGAGTTTAGTTTCGTAATTTTTTAGCTGAATTTTTAGCCTGTTCCATATTTCGAATTTAGTTTTTGAATTGAGTTTCAGTTGCGTTTCAGTTTCAGGCGAAGAATTTTGATTCTGGTATAGATAAATAGATGATGGCAAAAAGTACTCAACAGTTTTAAACATCGGATAAACTGCGCAAAATCGTTTATTTTTAGAACCCTTAGAATATTCCAAAAGGATAATGAAATTTTGTTTGTTTTGCGGCTGCGGGCATACAATCTACAATCTTCCGCATCGTTATATGTCGGATATACGAAAAAACCTGTTTTAATCCACCTAGTGGTGTAATCATGCCTTTCTCATGTATAATATTGTGGTATTCTATTCAAAATTTTGCTCTTCGGTTTTTGAAAGAAACCAAGGAGTTGCTTGTGCATTTACTAGTATAACATACAGAATGAAACAGTGCTTTGCTCGCGTAGGTCATCCTTGAGCAAACGAAGTGGGTTCACTATTATATGTACCTCCGGCACCGTAATCCGAGAACCGGTATAATCGAAGTCGGTTCGTACGGCCACCAACTAACATGACGTACAAACTCTACTAGTTTTTATTCAAATTTTGAAGATTTTATACAATTTTGCCATCGCACTCTAAATGACGATTTCAATGTTTGTTGTATCCGAAAATATGCAGTAATTTTTGATAGGACCATAAGACCTTTCATTTGAGCCTAAGATTGGGAATATCGGTTTTGAGTCCAGTTTACAAAATTTTTTACGGTGACGGTGTACAATATTGAACACACTTTACCCTATAACTTCGGAACCAAAAGTCGGATCCGCATGAAATTCAGGAATTCCGGATGGGAAAAGACTAACTTTTTCGTTCACCCTTCCCCCGTCTCTTCACCATCTCGATGGCAACTAATTAGATATCTGTCGTTTTCAGATATTTTGTTCCCACAACCCCTTTCACCTACTTTTCCACAATATTTACTTTGTTTTCATTCGATTATCTATTAATTCATGTACTCAAACAAGTCACTCGTTCATTCATTCTTTTACTTATTCATTTTCACTCATCCATAATTCATTAATTAATTTATTCATACATATATTCATCAAACCATTCATTCATTCACTCATTCATTGACTCGTTTATATATTCATATATTTATCCACTCACTCATTAATTAACACTTAAAGTTTCATTTATTCACATATTATTCCACATACGTAACGAAAGATGAGGAGGTTTTTGTGCCCTTTTGAGATTGTACTGGTGTAACAGTCAGCTCAAAGGGGCTTTTTCCTGCTTCAATAAATGCATATAATTTTTAATGTAAATTATTATTAGTTTTTAAAATATTTAAAAGAGCCCCTTAGAAGGAATCGTACATTCCACTGGGTGCTCTTGCTTTGTAGCAATAGTTTATTGCCTTCTTCGCTTGTAATAACCGTTAATTGTAATACCCTCAGCTTGTTAACATCGTGTTGTAGTCTCTTGTTTTCTTGTAAAGTTTTAATTTATTCCAAGCTGAGGATTGTATGTGTCCGTTACCAGGGGGCTCCGAACGTTGAGTTCTTTGGTGCGGGGGAGTGTGGAGGGCCATTAAAAAAAATTCTCTTCCGTAACATCACCATCACCGCCCACGGAAGACCGCTCCAGTCGATGACCAGCATGCGAGCCACCCGCCGGGCCGTCGTAACCTGGGGGTGTTTTCCACGGACCCACACGGACCGAAGGATGCGGCCAACATAGATATTTACCAACGCCAGCTGGAAGACTTCAATCCACCGACCACTACTCGAAAATCCGCGACCCCGATATTACATTACATAATGATACTATTCTAGTTTTAAGTTAGTCATTAATTAAGATTAGAAAATACCCTTGGCATCTTAGAGTTTAAGCGGTGTGCTTAAAAATTATATAATATTATTGAATAAAAAATATTAATTGAAATAAAATCTTTTACACAATTAATAGAGTAATCACAGTAAAAAAAATTTTTTCTCGAGCCGGAAGGTATGTAATCCCTTAAGTTTTTGAAAAGTGGTCCAGAGAATGAGATATTTGTGTGCACTTTTTTTTAATAGGCCTCACATTTCACCCCGTTACTTCGAAACCGGAAAACGGATCAGGACAAAATTTAATAAGATGCCGTGAAACTCTATGAACTTTCACTTCTAAAATCTGCTCCGCGGTGTATGAGAAAATAGAGCACAATTATTTTTCCTTATTTTTTAAATTTTACATTTGAATCTGATTTTATGGAAATCGGTCTAGTGGTTTCTGAGCAAATCGGGTGCATTTAATTTTTCATTTCGTAGCAAATTTTACTTCATTAATCCGGATTTCACCTGGTGATAGCAATCTTTGAACCCTACGAGACTTTTTGATTGAATTGAAGTTTACCGAAATCGGTCCAACCATGTCCGAGAGAACCGAGTGCCCATTTGCGTTACATAAAAACATACATACAACATATGAATTGAACCGAATGGTATATGATACTCCGCTCTCCGGGACTTAGGTGGGAAGTCGATTTACTTAGTGATTTCACAACCTTTCTTTTTGAGAAAGATAAAAACTCAGCTGGTGACGACTATTTAGTTATAACTCAGGAATAAAGAAAACCGTGATTGGTAAGTAGATGTCTTGCACTCAATCTGTCTGGGTTTCTATTCACAGCCCCGCACATAAAGTTGGAAAAATTTACCATTCTCAGGTTATCATATTTCGAAGTGAAACTGGATCTTTGGTTTTAACAAAACATCTTGAGTCTTCCTTAGAAAACTCCAAACTAGCGATGTTTTGTACTAGTGGCTGTAGGGAAAAGTCGGATCGATTTCATTTGGCATCGTACAGGAAAATAATTCGATTCTACACGTCAATTACCATCGAGTCTCCGGTCTCTGTTAAGCAGATGACATCAGACAATATTTAATGACAGTCGGTTCAATAGTGTGTTAATTATTTTAGTTTTAGTGACGCTACTTCTGAAATATGGGAGCAATGAAGAAAAAAATTGGTGTATTGAAAATATTGTTTTTTTGAAAAAAATGAAACCGTGCATGGTTGGATAATCCGAGTTCTGCCCAAGCAAATCAAATATGCATTCCATTGTTATGAGAAGTAGAAAAGTGCAGTTGCTAAAGATAGTTGACATCGAAATGATATCATAAGGAAGCGTATTCACAATTTTGCATGACTATTCCAATATGAAAAACTTATTTGCAAAATGTATGCCTCGGTTTTACGCAGCTGATCAAATCCACCGTATCACAAGTCGATCGTTACGATGGCTATGCTTCACCTATTGAAATTTGAATTACTACCACATCCACCATATTCGTTAAACTGAGCCCTCTGTGACTATTTTCTGTTTGCAGATTACAAAACCTGTTTTATAGGTCCGTCTTTGAGATCTCGACTACCATTTCCGGAACCGGGAGTTGGGAATCGGCATAGCTGAAATAGGCGATTCGTTTAGCCAGCATTATCGCTTATACTTCATACTTGCCTGATTGAAGAATTATACGTCTATTTTAATGTGTTTGGCTTGGGTTTTCCGTGTCATGTATAAAAACACGCTCCTAAAAATGGAATTTTCATGAGTATCAGCCTGTAATTCCGGAACCGGAAGTCGTATCCGGATGAAATTAGTTAGGGTTCTATGGGATTGTAAGTCCTTTCATTTAAACCAAAGCTTTAGAAAATTAGTTGAGTAATATTTGAGAAAATCGAGATAACGGTTTAGTTCAATTCGCACATTTTACTCCGTAACTCCGGAACCGGAAGCCGGATCTAGATATAACTCAATAACAACCTATGAGGTTATAACTCCTTAAGTTTGAATCTAAGTTGGTTCGGTTTAGCGGTCTCTGAGAAAATCGAGTGAACTTTTTCCTATTTTTTGTCTATTATATCCCGTTACTCCTAATTTGAAATTCCTCTTATAAATCTGTAACAAAGTCTGTCTTAATAAACAGGTAAGTTTGTAGAGCCTGACAGGAAAATCAAGTCAATCATTGAATCGGATATATAGACCTTAAAAACTAGCTAACCGAACAGAACAGAACCCCAAGTACAGGTATCAGTTGGATTAAACAATGCGTTTTTTCCCGCATAATTTACACCAATAGTATTAGACTTTTCAACATTTTTTTCTGTCAGCGAAAACTGTTTTCTGTACAGTGTAAAAACAACATCCAAAATTATGGTATTTGGTTTTTTAATACCTATGTGGCAACTCTGTCCCTGAGGTAATCCGAGCAGACGCTATTCCACAGATCGGCACAAACTATAGAATGTGGAGTTAGGACGAACAATTTCATCAACATGGTTCCCGATAGTCCATTGATTCGGTATCTTCCAAAGAGACTGTGAGTCGTTAGTCTGTCTCTTAAGGTATGCGCTTAAGGGCGTGTGCCGGTTCAATATTCAAACGAAAGAAAGAAAAAAAAGAAAGAAAAAAGAAACGCATATCTGCACTCGTGCTATACTCGTTCGAACCAAAATGCAAGCGGCTGATGACAGAAGTCGTGTTGAAACAGCAGCGGAATCGCAATCAATGGCTTTATTGAAGAACGCTGTCGAGAGCATTTTGCCTCTGGAACGACTGTTCCGCTTCCTCCCAGTCGTATATTCCTTTTTGGCTTCCTGTGCAGTGCATGCAGCAAGGGGCGTGCTGCGATGAAATATTTGTATTGGAATTATTACCACTGCTTTGAACTTTGTCCTGTGCCATGGGCTTGGAAGTTGAAGAAACTCCATTGCGATTTATTCGATTACTATTCTAATGAGGCTCTATTGGTATGCGAGGTCTTCCGATCTATGGAAGGAATTCAATATTTCCCGATGCCAAAGAATGAACTATTCCTGTTTCGTCAAACCTAAAGACGCAGTTATTTGACATCATTGAGTTCAACCGGCAAAACTAACTGAAGGTTCGTGTTTGGAAATAACGCCCATGAAATCAATGGGTTTAAATAACAAACGAACCTTCAAAGAATTACACAATCAAGTAAAATGAAACACTGCTGAGATGCGAAATCTTTTTTTTTGTCTGAGCGCTGTGGGTTGCGAGACACCAGAAACGGAAATTTCTGTCCCTTTTTCGGGATGGATCTTGCCGAGGCGAGAGCCTTTTGATGAATGTTCTTTGTTGTACTGATTTTTTAATGAAGTTCTCTACCCTTTTGGCCACAATTGAAACGAATGATGCCTGCCCATTAAATGGATCGTGTAATCTTTTGAAGAAGTCTACGTCCCGGAAAGCGGTCCGTCGCCTCTGGACAGTTGTCCTTCATTGCAGAGAGCACAGTTCGATAGGGGATTCATTGGAAGCGGATGTTCATTTTGAATCGCTCCGATTGGTAGATGGAACATCCGAAGCGTTATTTGTTGTATTGTGATTTTTTTATGATAGTACTCAAAACTCACTTATTTTTTGGAGGGTAGTAAATTATTTCAACTTCAATACGTTTTCGGAATCAAACACCAGAGTGCATATGACAGATCTAAGATATCATGTTCCATTTCACATTTAAGTCAATCAGAGTAAATTTGTTGTGGAGTTCTTGCTTTGAAACAAATTCAGAATTCAAAAACGTAAGGGTCATCCTTTGTTTTGAATATTAAAACAGAACATCTCAATGGTAGAAATTAATATTATTTAGTTTGAAATAAGAGTTCAAATATCAAAAATCATAACAAAGTCTGCATGTAAAAATAGTAGCAAAATATAAAATTCTGTCATTGTAATATCGAAGTAAAACCAAAATATTTATACAAGACGAATTGTCCAGTTATTTGATATTCTAGCATTTAGAATAGAAAAAAATCATAACTTTTTATCTTATCTGATTCTGATGCGGTTTATTCGATAGTATTTTTTTTAAAGATAGAACTACTGGATCAGGTGAACGTAAAAAAATTGTAATAACTCATCAATAACGGTTTTGATGCTATAGAGATGTTGTACAATTTTTTATGATGATATGATATGATGGTAAAATTTGTTATTATTTTGATCTTTGTTTGTTGTTTACATCTCCCCTTGGAAACACAACAATTTTCGTAATGAGTGTATGGATGTTCTAACTCTCTATTTCTTTTGTAATACGTAGGGTAATGGCTCCAGTAGTCTTCTCATATACGAAAACCATTATCTAGAGTGAAATCTGTCGTCTCCGTATGATTGATTGACCCTAAGGGTGAGATGAAAATAGGTGCATTCAGTTCTAGTTTTCGCGTCGCTATAACATCAGTATTGAACAAATTTCGAACTATTTTTTCTTCGGTATTGCTTCTTAGTGATATTGTATCCGATTTTATCACAATTTGTTGATTGAAAGTTGAATAGTTGGCAGAATAATATTGCGATTTCACTAATGAGATGACTGTTGGTACAAAAACCCTATATAGCAAAGCCTTGGTATTACATTCCTGTAGTGGAATTTGACCTTCTGTTTCAACAGACTTCGCAGCCAATTCAGAGTGTACAGAACCATTGCATGGCTGGTGCTACGATTCTACTGACACTATGAATTCTACCAGGTCGGGGCTCGAACACACGACAACTGGTTTGTAAGACCAGTGCCCTATGCATTGAACCGTCAACCCGGGACATAAAAACCCTATGTCGACATTCATATTTATTGATTGCTTCATTTAGAGCATCGATCCATCGAAATCTTTTGTGACTCTCAGTCCCAATACGGTTGAAGCACGAACTATAAATTAGTTTTGCACTTTACAGAATGATTGCGAAATGAAAGTTAATTCTGCATCGCATGTAAAACTTCAAGAATAATTTATTACTTTCCTCGTATATATAAATTTTCTTTTCCATATGAACTTCCATGGTAGGAGTGTATCAATTCGAAAGCGCAAATCAAGAAGAAAACTTTCCCTCCCGCTAGCAATAAGTCGATACTTCTGTCGTTTCACGGTGTTCTCGAAAGAGCACAATTATTATCATTGCCGATCATGACAGCTTTTCCCGCACCGAAACGACAGGACCCCTTTTTATCTCTTTCTGTTTTTCCTTTTAATGTCGGTTGAATTTTCCGTTGTCACAGGGAGTCAGTTACACTTTTCCAGGATGAGCAAAAAAACTTCGGTCTTGTAGCAGCTCAATCCTTTTGTCTGATTCTGATCCCACCACCCGCCACACAATGGAGACCTTCGTTTACGAGCAACAACTGCCACTATTAGGTGGTGTCGTAAATTTTTGCCCAAACTCCGCGTTGTTGTGTTAAGCGTATAATAAACACAGCTGTTTCCGAGTCCACGCTGAAAGTTTCCCTCCTAATTCTTTTCATACGAGCTGTACGATGAATAGCGAGACGAGGAAGGTAAGACGACATCCATCCAGTATCTACTGGCAGTCAAGTGGCGCAAGCAATATTTCACCAGTAAACCGGATCGGAATCCTTGGGGTCGCGTTGTAAAGCCGGTCGTCAATCTTTGCGCCACTATTAGCAAGCATGCTAGGAATGTTGTGCGGATTTGTCCATCGAGAACAATTTTTCACCGCATAAGTAGGGCGAATCCGGTTCCTAACAAGTGATCTTACAAAGGATTAACGAGCGCGGTCGTATTTTTTCCCGGTTCTTTTTTTAACAGTCATTCCCAGGAGGCTCTAATCTACTGGTTTGATGTCTCTATTGGTTCGCGATTAGTAAGTGTTAGTTTTTTTTATTTATTACGATTCCTCATAAGATATTTCATTTGTAATAATTGGAATGAAGTATTGATGTAACGTGGGCAAGTTGGAAGTATTAAGTGTGAAATTCGTATTTAAAGCGTCAGATGCGATAAGGCGAACGAAACAGAAATAAAACTTGTCAAATGACCAAAAAACTCCATTCGCAATGATTTGAGTGAATTTCATAGGCTTCAATAGCACTTTGTACTCGTATAAGCAAAGCCTTTGTTTTACATTCCTGTAGTGGAATTTGATCTTCTGTTTCAACAGACTTCGCAGCCAATTCAGAGTGTACAGAACCATTGCATGGCTGGTGCTACGATTCTACTGACACTACGAATCTTTCCAGGACGGGACTCGAACATACAACTGGTCTGTAAGACCAGTGTCCTATGTATTGAACCGCAAACCCGGGACTTTGTACTCGTATAGCAAGTGCAATTACAGGAATGTATTGGGTAAAGTGGGGTGAGATGTCACTCTGGGAGAGTTGTTTTGATCAAAATATTCATTCCCCGCTCCATGAAAGACGGAAAACTCCTTCGAAACTCATTCCAAAATAATAACATAACCTATCTTAGTGTCAGATAGAACGTTGCCGAAGATGTTTTTACAATCACAGACAAAGTTTTCGTATCATGGTCAAGCGGTATCGATACCTACAAATCGATATAGGAGCCATATAAAAACTATGGGAATATAAAAGGAAGCCTAGTGTAATGTGAAATCAATGTCCAACCGAAAATTTAGAAGCGGCCTAGAATAAAAATGCATTTTTTTAAATCTAATGAATATTTCATCCACTGCACGGAGAACCCGCAGATCACAAAATTACAATATTGCAATTGTTGTTTCACGCCCTGGTTGTTTCAACTAAAATGTTGTTGAATTAACAAACATATCTGTTGATTTTGTCATAACCATTCAGGCAAACGAAATTTGTTGTATTCAAATGCTGTCCCTAGGCGAAGAACGAAGACAGCAAAACGCAGAACAAAAATTCCTCTTCATTTCACCAGAAACGTTTCATATTGAAAATTTTCAATATCAAATGAACGTCATTTATGTCAATTACTTAGTGGCCGTTTCATATAATACCGTTTTCGTTTTTGAACCTAGACGCGGGCTACTCTGACTCCGAGTAAAACGAACACGTGGTACGCACCCTAAACAACAACTCATGAAAAAAACAAAAAATAAACAAACTCGGCTGGATGCGTGGTGCGATCCGAGAAAATTTTCAGAGCGAAACTACGCGATTGGAGTCCGATCTAGAGCGACCTCAGGTTGCTAAAACAAACATATCAAACGTTGTTTGGGCGACTCTGGGTCAGCTTTCGGGCTGCTCTGATCAATAAACGAAAACGGTATAAGTGAAGTATGCAGAAGAATATAAGAGCTAATTGTAAAATAAGTTTTCCATGTATTTCATGTATCTGTAGCATTGGGCTTACCAGCAACATTCTTGAAAACGGAATCGAAAACGCTTATCCAGCAAGCCATTCTGCAAGTGGAGGAAAAATTTTTTAATGCCTTGTGAACATTTTGCTGGAAAATTCTCTCTTGAGAATTTTAATCGTTTTTTTGCCTTTCTATATCATCTGTGAGTTTAGTGATAAAGCTTCAAACAGCTACTTAGGCAAAATTTCGTTGTTCAAGCAGTCAACGATTAGCTGCTCCCGAAGAGTCTAGCAATAAAAAACATTTCTTGCAATAGGCATCTTAAGTTCAAATAACTAAATAGTTGGTTGATTGCTTTCTTACATAGAGGTTTACTTTATTTTACTGGGATTATGTAATTGCTCGGTTGCACGAGTGACACCTAATTGAAAAGTTTCTTTTTCCGCTTGGGGTGTATGTCATCTGTAATGCTCAACTGTAACGTTCCATTACTCGTTTGTTGTGCGTGTTTTGCTAGGTGTCATTGCTAAACTGCCAGCACGATAAATAAAAAATGACAGTGTAGTTAAAACAACAATCGATTAGTTATACCAAATTTCAACCAATCAAATTCGGAAAAACAACTAAAATTTTAGTTGTTTTGCGATGGCTGGCATTTCCGTGTTATAATAATAATGGTACACTCAAAATAATAATCATGTTATAGTTACGTGAAAAGTTATGTGAATATTTTCCACCCTACTTTTCACGTAGGTTTTAATGGACTGGCATTTAAAATCTGTTCAATGCATAATCCAGTAAAAGCTACGTGTTTTATAAGTAAAATATAATGTACTGCTCATATCACATTTACCTATCAGTTCATATAAATTTTAGATACCAGAGTTTTACTATTTTATATACTGGTTAAAGTCAAAAGGGAGATTTCAGATTTTTATATAAATTTAGGAAATGAAAAATGCTATGAAAAATAAAACATTTATTTCAGAAAATTAGCATAGAATTTTAACGGCTGAAAATAAAAAGCAACTAATAACGTCGTGGGATCTCGAATCGACAAGCCTCCAGAAATCGTTTTGTTGTCACTGCCATCCAACGGAAGCCGAAGTCGAGATCCGAGAACTCCCCTAACACTACCGATGCAGGTTGAGGTCGCATTACATGGGTCCAGTTTCTCTAGCTTCTTACCGATTTTGAACTCGTTTTTCTGTAAACCAACAGCCTGTTTGAAGCATTCGATAGAAGCGGGCACACTTCCGGACTCACGCAGGCACTCGGTCCAGTCTAACACATGGAAACTTTTTTTCCAGTCTAACACATGGAATGGTCCGGTCGATGTGTTAAAAATTGGAACTAAATAACATTTCTCGCAAATATTTACACTACTCACTTTGAGGGCCACTATTCGCTATTTTCAAAATCGAGTTTTTCACACTGGAAATTCAAGTAGATTGTTTGACGTTTGGTCAATTCACGTAAAACTTATGTGATGACTCTATTAATTTTAGGGGATGTTCGTGTAACATTCAATTTCGTCACGTAAAACATTCATTTTGACATTTGAAACCAGTTTACGTGATTTTTCAAGTGAATCGAACGTTAATTTTTATTTGAGTGTAGCCGTTTGCTTAAGGTTAACCAAGCGTGCACTACCGTGACAAACCGTACAAATATTACATATACATTTTTATTGAATATAGTGTTTTTTCTCAACTTATTGATTTAATAGTATTGTGCAGACACTTTCAATCGACACTGTATTTGTATTTCTTTGTTGAACCACAACAAATACGGTAACTGACTTGAAATCATTACTTGATTTCTCCCCGACGAATGACCATGGATGGTAAAAAACGGGGTGAAATAAAATAACATTAATTAATTGATTAATTACTTAACTTTGTCTTGTAGAGTGTCACTTTTTCAATGTCACATTTTGTTGCGGTGATCAGTTGGCAACCAGAAACAGTTAATGCGAACATGCCGTTGGAATTGGGTTACCGAAAAGTTATGTTGGAACTCAGTATTATGAGATGTGAAATCGGTACAACATTTTAGTTTTGTTTCGATTACAGAAATTTTAACCTTAAGGTCATTCGCCTCTTCAGACTAGAAATACTTTCTGACCCTATGTGCGGGGTTGGAAATTGAACAAGGTGCAAAAAGAACTCAGAATTGGTAAACATCAGTAAAAATCTGCAAATCGCCACTTTTGAGGACCATTAAAATATTTCCAAAGAACTATGAGAGGTTTTCCTCCACTGAACATGTAAATCTACAAAAAAAACTATCACATTGTTTGTTGTATCGTTTTGCTTTCATTTGAATATGCTTTGCGCAAGGATGACTTTTATCGTATCAAAGAACGCTCACTAGCAGCTCTTCACACGATTCAATCAGCGCCATCAAAGAGAGACGGATATCATCGCAGCAACAAAAAACCGGCATGGTTCATTTAACATAGAACAGACACCAGTGCGAGAACTAATTTCTCTTGATGACCTATCTGAGAATCAAAGGTTGGCACGCTGCTGTGGGGATTCTCTTTAAAGCAACGAACGGTCGCTTATTCTTGTTTCGCGATCCGATTCTACATGGGCAGTTGATAATTGCGATAGAATCATTTTACTATTGCCGCTTATTTTATCTATGTGCATATGACCTTTGTAAAAGTTGTGTCTATGAAAATATATGTGAATACTCCACACAAGGGTTTTGAAATATTGCAACCTAGTATGAGAATCATCAAGTCGAATCATCGATTCGATTTTCGGCGATGATTGTCAACTTGCGAATCTCTCTTGGTAAATTCCACACAGCACCAATCATTATCAGACTGTAGTTTTTTTAAGGACCGTGAAATACTCAGAGTATGAAGTGGAGCGAAGAAATGGAGAAAAATTCTCTCACGGTTCATGCGTTGAGACACGAGTTCTTGTAGCATCTTCTATCGGATAGAAAATGTTGATAAATATCGAGCAGCTTCTGTCAAATTTTTGACATTCACTAACACTGGCTTTTCGTCAATAAATCATACTTGAGTGTAGATGCAGCGTTACAATTCTGGAAGAGACGCAGTAAAAGAAACGAAATTAACACAATCAATAGAACCAGAACGAACGATTATGGAAATAAAGAAATGTGAGAGAAGCATGTCAGATTTTTTATGTATTCACGTTCTTCAGCTATGTCTCTGATATTACCCATCCGCTACTTTTGTGTTCTTCTTAAGTGTCTTAAGAACTATGCAAAAGTTGAGATCGTTCGGTGAAACTTTACTTGCGGGCTAGTATGGGATCTAGTAAGGGAAAACGGACTGTTAACAAAAATAAACCTTTCTTAATCTTCCTAGTGGTGTGATAATACCTTTCTCTTGCCATTTAAATACTACCATTAAAATATTCGTAAAATACTATCCACGACCATTAGTATTGTGAGCTTATCAAATCAAACGAGTCTAAGTCTGTCGACATCTTTTCATTTATCTCCGAGAAATTTTGTTGCATTTAAAAACAATGGGATTTATCGGTTACGTTACATCTCTCGAATCGGAAATGTTCAGCATAACACTTTCTAATTAGATTGACATTGTCAGCTTACAAATAAACCTAAATTTATTGAAACTCTTTAAGTCATCTTGAAGAAAATTTAACCGGTGTGCGGTTTATCGGTTATGTCACTTATGCTATTATACCTTCAGAACCGGAATTAACAACCATTTGATTTTCGAACTTTGTCCTAAATTCAATAGTAGCTTTCAAACTAGTCTAGACTTGTATGGGAAGATGGGGTAAAACGCATCCCCGAGACATAATGCATCTTTTGCTTTTCTCAAAAGTTACCAATTTTTTTCTCTGAAATTTTAATGAAACTGAAAGTCTGCCTTAACAACAGATTACTATAAAATTTTGGGTGCGATGGTTCAATCATATCTGGAAAATTTAAAAAAAAAACCGATTATGTCTATGTTATAAGTAATTTTTAATGTTCGTTCCATAGTAATTTTCTAGTGTGAGGAAGACGATTTTGATTATGTAATCCGTGAACTTCTTTGCCAATCATTCGGGTTTCTAAAATTAGTTCTAATACAGACGATGTATTGCAATTTTATAGAAAAATCGTCAGATATATTGTCTCATATTTTTGGGGGCAAAACGACCCGAATTGTGTGAGGCAAAAAGCTCAAGAATTCGTTTACAAAAATTATCCATAAGTTATCAATAAAATGAATAATAGTGAACAATCTTCCACCTGGCAAATATTTCGTCAACGAAAAGTCTAAAGCTTTCTCTAAATAAGAAGAAGAAGCTTTATGAGGGTGCATATTGCCCCGTGGTTATCATGAGCTTTAATCCATTGTTTTGATGGATGTTTATCCGTTGTTTAAGATCATCCTGTCTCTATGTTCAGATAATCGTCACTTCGCGTAATTTAAAGTGTATATTTTTCATGTTTTCCACGATCGGGCGTCATGCACCGCATATATATCAATAGACTGAAACTATTCCGTGTTATTCTTTATAGTAAAGATATAGCTACATTTCCTTAGGGTGTGCGTTTACCCCATCTACCCCCAGACATCGGTTGTGGTACACCCAAACCTCCGTTTACGAACACTTTTTATACGTAACCTCTTTTTACGTACCTCTTTTTACGAACCAAATCCCAAATAACGTAAACTTTTTTTACGAACCAAATCCCAAATAACGTAAACTTTTTTTACGAGCTACCTCTTTTTACGAACCCCCGTTTAGTTCGTAAATGGAGGTTTCAGTGTATCTATGAGAAAATTGAACAGTAAAAAACTGTGCGTTTTGTCGGCTACATTACTTATACGAATACCTCGGGAATCAGAAATCACGGTCATTAGATCTTCGAACTTGATCCACAATTCAACAATAGCTTCCAAATGAGCTTAGGCTTCCTAAAATCGGCTTAACCATCTCTGAGAAAATAGAGCGCTTAAAACAACGCGTTTTGTCGGTTACGTCACTTATATTATGTTCACACCTGCATAAAATAACATGTTTTAACGATAGTAATATAAAGTTAAAACCGCACTGTTCACACTAAGATTATGTTATACGCATGACACACGCTTATTGTCAACGTTTCGAATATTTTTGAGCAGCAAATGATCAAAAAAGTCATCTTTTAATTCAAAAACAAAAGTGGTTGTACCTGTCTGCGTTGCCAGGTCGTTTTTCCAAAAAACTGTATTCGGCGCAAAAATCTATCTGTACCATATCGGTATCAGAGTCTCTTCTACATAAGTAGTAGAAAATGTCCCCAAGAGGTGAGCAAAAAAAGGTCCCACGACAACCTTTTCTCATGTCTATTCAAGCTAAAAACCAAAATCGGTACTTATCTGTATTATTCGTGAGTTATCGGTATTTCGGGAGTACATATCTGTATTGCGGCATAGACGGCAAAAATCTGTATAAATACCGAGAAATCGGTATACCTGGCAACGTTGGTACCAGTTTTCAGTTTTATTTTATTATGATTACATGGCTACTTTGATGGAAAACTGCTGTTGTTGAACAGCTTGTCAATTGACATAGTCGAAAAGTGACGGAAAATGCTGGCAGGGTTGTGCTTTACTGACAACTATATCATGTTATTTCGGGAAAACATGTTTAATGTGACGTTTCTGAGTATGAAATAACGCAAAAGTAAAACATGTTATTTCGCCTAATACTATGTTCACACTATGAGTTAAAACATGTTATAACTCCGATTTCATGTTTTAAGCGAAATAACATGTTTTACTTTTGCGTTATTTCATATTCATAAACGTCACATTAAAACATGTTTTCCCGAAATAACATGATATAATTGTCAGTAAAGCACAACCCTGCTAGCATTTTCCTTCACTTTTCGACTATGTCAATTGACAAGCTGTTCAACAACAGCAGTTTTCCATCAAAGTAGCCATGTAATCATAATAAAATAAAACTGAAAACTGGTACCAACGTTGCCAGGTATACCGATTTCTCGGTATTTATACAGATTTTTGACCTCTATATCACAATACAGATATGCTCTCCCAAAATACCGATAATTCACGGATCACACAGATAAGTACCGATTTTGGGTTTTAGCTTGAATAGACATGAGAAAAGGTTGTCGTGGGACCTTTTTTTTCGCTCACCTTATCTACTACTTATGTAGAAGAGATATTGATACCAATATGATACAGATAGATTTTTGCGCCGACTACATATTTTTGGAAAAATGACCTGGCAACGCAGATAGGTACAACCATTTTTCTTAGTGTGAACAGTGCGGTTTTAACTTCATATTACTATCGTTAAAACATGATATTTTCGGCCAGTGTAAACATAGTATAAAACATGAAATCAGAGTTAAAACTTGTTTTAACTCATAGTGTGATCATAGTATTATACTATTGTATCTTCGGAACCAGAAGTGACAGCCATTTGATCTTCGAACTTGATCGAGGGTACAATAAACGGTGTTTTTTTTTTTGTTTCAATTATAGAGGCTTTAACATCTTAGGTCATTCGCCTCTTCGGACCAGAAAATATTTCTGACCCTATGTGCGGGGTTGGGAATCGAACCCAGGCGGGCTGCGTGAAAGGCATCGACTATTCCATCACGCTATACCCGTCCCATAAACGGTGTTTTTTCTAAAGCTTGATGATTTCAAATTTAAATGAAACACATGCCAAATTGTGGAATGGCCATTTTTTTGTTGGTTCATAATTTCTTGGTATTTAACATTTAAATATGATTTTGGGCATATAGCGCCCACAACTATTTTTCACAAAGGTATTTCTGGAGGTCAAATTTTCGATCACTTTTTCAAGTATTTGAGGGTCTATTTCAGCAATGGAACGTTGAAACATTAGTTTCCAAAGCATAAATCGTTGATGGTTTATCCACATAAACCAATGACTTCACGTTCGAGTGGCGTCAAATCACACGAAAGTTGATTCATTGGTCTATTTCTTGAAATAATGCTGTCGTTGAAATGTTTTTGCTTTCTCATATAGAAAGGATATGCAATCATTTGAATTTTTTTGGGTCTTGGATATTATGACTGAAACGTTTGATGAAGCCCAGCATACTGTTTGCTTTATTGATTATTGTATTATAATGTTCCAGAAATGTTAGTTTGGAGTCCATGATTACACCTAAATCTCGTACAATTTTACTTTTTTCTGCTATTTGATTTCCTAAAAATATGTCTACAGAATGGGTTTCGTTTTTCCTACTGAAAGTTATTGAGTTACATTTTTTACATTGAGTTGGAGTAGACTTTTGCAGCACCAAATGTGGAATTGTGGATTGATTTCGTTCTGGAATATTACAGCGTCGTTGATATTTTTAATTTCCATGAAAAGTTTCATGTCGTCTGCATAGCACTTTAAGCACTTTAAAATTTTTGAGTATGAAGGAAATGTCGTTTATATTTAAAATGAAAAGAAGAGGCCCTAAGTGAGAGCCCTGAGGTACGCCAGATGTTACATTAATTGATCCAGAGTTTATGTTTTGGAAGCGAACTACTTGTACACGATTCGTTAAGTATGATTCAAGCCACTTCAGAAGGCTATGTTCTATGCCATATTTTTGTAGTTTATATAGAAGTAATGGTGTGTCAGTACGGTCGAAAGCTTTACTAAAGTCGGTGTAAAGAGTTTCTACGTGGTTGCCAGTGTTAATTGCGTTCAGAGTGAATGACACAAATTCAAGGAGATTTGTTGCAGTTGAGTGGCCTTTAAAAAAGCCATGCTGTTTGTTAGTTATTACGTTCTTCAGTTGATGAAAAAGTGTTTCGTTTACAATATTTTCAAATAATTTTGGAATGCAAGAGATAATGGCTATTCCACGGTAGTTCCGAATGTTAGATTTTGAACCAGATTTAAATATTGGTACAAGAAAAGAAGATTTCCATGCTTTAGGAAAAGTACATTTAGTAAGTGATAAGTTGAAAAGTAGTTGTTGTGGTAGTGTGAGTTCTTCAGCTAGATTTTTCAAGAATATTGGTGGTATACTGTCAGGTCCAGGCCCTTTTGAGGCGTCTAAGTTTTTCAGTGCTGTCGAAATGTCATGTTCTGATAGATAGTTTACAGAGATGGAGTTGGAAAATGCAGGTATGAAAGAGAAGTATTCACGGTCACGGTCAGTTTCTGAATAAGATGTATATACTTCTTGAAAAAAAATCGCAAATTGATTGCAGATTTCTGTACTATTTTTCCCTACATGTTCGTCGAGGTGCATTTGAGATGGAAAATTGTTGCTTTTTAGTTTAGTTTTTGTGTAGTTAAAAAAGTTCTTAGGACAAGTCTTTATTTCGTTTTCAATTCTGCGGTTATATTCTTCATGTACTGTGTTAATGGCTATTTTGAGTTGATTGCATAGGTTTAAGTAATTTTGAACAGCTTGTCAATTGACATAGTCGAAAAGTGACGGAAAATGCTGGCAGGGTTGTGCTTTACTGACAACTATATCATGTTATTTCGGGAAAACATGTTTAATGTGACGTTTCTGAGTATGAAATAACGCAAAAGTAAAACATGTTATTTCGCCTAATACTATGTTCACACTATGAGTTAAAACATGTTATAACTCCGATTTCATGTTTTAAGCGAAATAACATGTTTTACTTTTGCGTTATTTCATATTCATAAACGTCACATTAAAACATGTTTTCCCGAAATAACATGATATAATTGTCAGTAAAGCACAACCCTGCTAGCATTTTCCTTCACTTTTCGACTATGTCAATTGACAAGCTGTTCAACAACAGCAGTTTTCCATCAAAGTAGCCATGTAATCATAATAAAATAAAACTGAAAACTGGTACCAACGTTGCCAGGTATACCGATTTCTCGGTATTTATACAGATTTTTGACCTCTATATCACAATACAGATATGCTCTCCCAAAATACCGATAATTCACGGATCACACAGATAAGTACCGATTTTGGGTTTTAGCTTGAATAGACATGAGAAAAGGTTGTCGTGGGACCTTTTTTTTCGCTCACCTTTTCTACTACTTATGTAGAAGAGATATTGATACCAATATGATACAGATAGATTTTTGCGCCGACTACATATTTTTGGAAAAATGACCTGGCAACGCAGATAGGTACAACCATTTTTCTTAGTGTGAACAGTGCGGTTTTAACTTCATATTACTATCGTTAAAACATGTTATTTTCGGCCAGTGTAAACATAGTATAAAACATGAAATCAGAGTTAAAACTTGTTTTAACTCATAGTGTGATCATAGTATTATACTATTGTATCTTCGGAACCAGAAGTGACAGCCATTTGATCTTCGAACTTGATCGAGGGTACAATAAACGGTGTTTTTTTTTTGTTTCAATTATAGAGGCTTTAACATCTTAGGTCATTCGCCTCTTCGGACCAGAAAATATTTCTGACCCTATGTGCGGGGTTGGGAATCGAACCCAGGCGGGCTGCGTGAAAGGCATCGACTATTCCATCACGCTATACCCGTCCCATAAACGGTGTTTTTTCTAAGGCTTGATGATTTCAAATTTAAATGAAACACATGCCAAATTGTGGAATGGCCATTTTTTTGTTGGTTCATAATTTCTTGGTATTTAACATTTAAATATGATTTTGGGCATATAGCGCCCACAACTATTTTTCACAAAGGTATTTCTGGAGGTCAAATTTTCGATCACTTTTTCAAGTATTTGAGGGTCTATTTCAGCAATGGAACGTTGAAACATTAGTTTCCAAAGCATAAATCGTTGATGGTTTATCCACATAAACCAATGACTTCACGTTCGAGTGGCGTCAAATCACACGAAAGTTGATTCATTGGTCTATTTCTTGAAATAATGCTGTCGTTGAAATGTTTTTGCTTTCTCATATAGAAAGGATATGCAATCATTTGAATTTTTTTGGGTCTTGGATATTATGACTGAAACGTTTGATGAAGCCCAGCATACTGTTTGCTTTATTGATTATTGTATTATAATGTTCCAGAAATGTTAGTTTGGAGTCCATGATTACACCTAAATCTCGTACAATTTTACTTTTTTCTGCTATTTGATTTCCTAAAAATATGTCTACAGAATGGGTTTCGTTTTTCCTACTGAAAGTTATTGAGTTACATTTTTTACATTGAGTTGGAGTAGACTTTTGCAGCACCAAATGTGGAATTGTGGATTGATTTCGTTCTGGAATATTACAGCGTCGTTGATATTTTTAATTTCCATGAAAAGTTTCATGTCGTCTGCATAGCACTTTAAGCACTTTAAAATTTTTGAGTATGAAGGAAATGTCGTTTATATTTAAAATGAAAAGAAGAGGCCCTAAGTGAGAGCCCTGAGGTACGCCAGATGTTACATTAATTGATCCAGAGTTTATGTTTTGGAAGCGAACTACTTGTACACGATTCGTTAAGTATGATTCAAGCCACTTCAGAAGGCTATGTTCTATGCCATATTTTTGTAGTTTATATAGAAGTAATGGTGTGTCAGTACGGTCGAAAGCTTTACTAAAGTCGGTGTAAAGAGTTTCTACGTGGTTGCCAGTGTTAATTGCGTTCAGAGTGAATGACACAAATTCAAGGAGATTTGTTGCAGTTGAGTGGCCTTTAAAAAAGCCATGCTGTTTGTTAGTTATTACGTTCTTCAGTTGATGAAAAAGTGTTTCGTTTACAATATTTTCAAATAATTTTGGAATGCAAGAGATAATGGCTATTCCACGGTAGTTCCGAATGTTAGATTTTGAACCAGATTTAAATATTGGTACAAGAAAAGAAGATTTCCATGCTTTAGGAAAAGTACATTTAGTAAGTGATAAGTTGAAAAGTAGTTGTTGTGGTAGTGTGAGTTCTTCAGCTAGATTTTTCAAGAATATTGGTGGTATACTGTCAGGTCCAGGCCCTTTTGAGGCGTCTAAGTTTTTCAGTGCTGTCGAAATGTCATGTTCTGATAGATAGTTTACAGAGATGGAGTTGGAAAATGCAGGTATGAAAGAGAAGTATTCACGGTCACGGTCAGTTTCTGAATAAGATGTATATACTTCTTGAAAAAAAAATCGCAAATTGATTGCAGATTTCTGTACTATTTTTCCCTACATGTTCGTCGAGGTGCATTTGAGATGGAAAATTGTTGCTTTTTAGTTTAGTTTTTGTGTAGTTAAAAAAGTTCTTAGGACAAGTCTTTATTTCGTTTTCAATTCTGCGGTTATATTCTTCATGTACTGTGTTAATGGCTATTTTGAGTTGATTGCATAGGTTTAAGTAATTTTGAAGATGAACATCACTTTTTCCTTGTTTGTAAGTTTTGTGTGCTTTTTGTTTCCTATTTTTCAAATGTTTTAGTTGTGATTTGAACCATACAGGTAATTTGCTATTATAATTACTTCTTCTTCTTTTCTTCGGTAAAATTTCTGCTAATATATTGTTTACAATTTTATAAAAATTTTCTACTTCGTCGTCCACATTTACTTCTATACACAATACATTTCGCCAATTAATTTTATTTAGTCTACGCTTGACTTCTTAGAGAATCAGAACGTAGGATACGTGCGCCTTGCCATACGTCAAATCTGACTTAGCGATGACTGATGGAAAACATAAACTTGTTTGGTCCCTCAGCAATCCGGTCTCTGATGCGCATACCGACATCACATGTCACCCTAGAGTGAAAACCCTAAAGCATGTCATAACGCGCACATTGTTTCGATTATGTCAAGTAATATAAATACAATTGTTTGAAAAGATTGTATAAAGATAGCCATTCCCGAAAATGTTGGTTTTATGGCATTTAGTAATTTTAGATTAGGTTTTTAAAGAAATGTCGTATATTTTCACGTTGTATCAGTCACGCCCTGTATACCTGGATATCACATGGTGATGAATCTAACTTTTTTCATTGAACTTCTTGAAGAAGGGAAATACAATTAGAGATAGGATACAGATTTAATTCGTTGGTAGCAGCTGGTTTTCCCAGTGTAAAATCATCATGCAAGTTTCATTGTTTTGTTAACCAGATTTTTTTTCACCACAGGGGTGACTAAAGTTGAATAAATATCTAATAAAAAATATTAGGAAATGAAAACGGCGTATTCTCAGATGCCTAGGGGGAAGATCCGGTTTTAACGACTGGAAGCTGTCGTTAAGGGGAACCAACCGTGAAAAGAAGTGCTTTTCTTTTACGGTTATGTTTGTGACTGTGGGGCCGACAACGAGGTGAAATAGAAGAACTGCAACAGTTTGATTCCCAACTGTCCAATCAAAGCATTTATTGAATTTTAGAACTGCGACAGACGATTTGACGTGTCCGTGTTTTGCATTTGTACACGAAGCATCTGTGACCACATCTGTGTGCCTCGATTCTCGGTGGAAATCATTCCACTATGTTTAGAATCATGTCGAAGCCATTTCAACAAGGTATCTGTTATTCAGTTTCAAGTTTTCGGAATCCGGTTGCTTCGGTATGAGGAGCATGTAGTCATGCTCCTTATTTATGTCGGTTTATTTTATTCGTGTAGGGCAAAAAGGAAATGTATTATGAGCGTTATTGTGATAATTTTTTTTTAAGATAAATTTATTTTCTTAGATTATAGAAAGGTACAAGGAAATTGTTTTCTAGAATGTTCTAGAATATTTGGTAACATTTCTTTATCATATGTGTTACGTGCGGACAAAACAAACAAGACAAAAAATCAGTATTTATTTAATGACAATAGATTATGCTATGGAATATAGCATAGCCAGTAGAAGTAATCGAAAAATCGAAGGCTGAGATAAACTAATTTTTTATCGTGGGACTAAATACTACTGGTACAGCAAACATCATTCGCGTTAATTTAAATTGATTAAAATGTAGCCCCATCAGATTTCATTAAATTAATGATTCACTTAATGGAGCGAAAAATTAATTTGCAGTAAGTGTGTAACCCCTCGTTACCAATCAGTGTTCGAACCAAAATGAAAAAAAAAAAAAAAGAAAAAGCATAACGGGCACGGATAATGTACACAAACGATTCTTTGATGTAATTTTTAATGTACACTTTAAGGGAGCGGATCGAAATAAACAACCCGACCGGAATCGTCTATTGATTTTGTGTAGATTCAAAGTCGAGTTTTCGTAGCGATTTCACGGGTAAGCCATTATCTCCGGTGCGTTTGGGATGGCAGGTGGTGGAACAATTACGTTCGCTGGAATCTTTCGCAGAAGCCGAAATCATAATTTAATAATCACGGTAATTGAGTTTTCTCGTTTTGGTACGGAACGGTCTACTACCTGGTGAAGTCCACCGTCCGTTGCCGGGTGGGTTGGTGAGGTGTTAATGCTACACATTTGATACACAAGGAACTGAATTGGACTTGCAATCGATTCTTTCTCTCATGGAAAATTAAACCAAAACTTTACTGTGCTGCAAAACTTTCTGAAGGCACCGTTGGAGTAAGTGTTTCAGTAGGTGTCGTGCAATGATTCATCTAATTTACCTAATTATAATGGTAGAAGTAAAATGTTTGATGTAGATCTTCTTAGAATTATTTCTTAGACTCTATTTGTCACGAATCAAATGATTGATTATGCCAACTTGACTGACACGGTTTCATACTTTCTGAGAAAAGATGAAACCGTTGCATTAGTTTGATTCACTTGATTCTTAGTTTAATAGCGAATGTTACTTCCACGAAGTGGAACTTCCCACTATTTTAGACATTTTACTGAGGCTTTGAAACAGTAAATTTAGAGCCGACGGACTGTGGCATTCAATTGGAGCTACTCCGTAACTACTTCTGTACAAGTAGATCGCTTTCGAAACTTTCTTTCTGAACCAATTAATTTTTACTTTTTTATTTATGACTTCTGGTCAGTCAGTAATTTTTACTTTTTTTTAACTAGTTTTGCTCATAACTTCGGTTCAGAAAACGCTACCTAAATGCGCTAGTCATGAAAAAATTGGTTTCAACAAACTCTGAAAGATATTCAAAGACACCAAAATCGAGAAGTGTAAATTAAGAAAGCTAGAGCAAAAAATCTGATTTTTTTAGGAACACCCTAAGTTGCTCTATTAAAATAGCTGTAACAGATGCAGTCCTCTATCTCAACACATACGGAAAATAATTTTTGCATCACCCTAATAATTAGAACCACCCTAATACCACATGCTTCAAAATATGGCTTATCTTTTACTGATCATTTATTCTGAAGACATCATAGCTCTAAAGTATAAGGCTACGCCACAAATGATTTTGTCCCCCTAAATTGTGGATCCGGACCACTGGGCAATGGTTTGAAAAACAGAGAGAATTAGACATTGTTCGTAGTTGAGTTGTAGATGTTCAAAACCTAACCACTGTCTATATGGTGTTACTTCTATATTTTGAATTTGTACCCCGATATAGAAAACAATGACGCAATCCTACGTCAAAAGATTTTGAGTGATTTCATTTATGTGAAGATAAAGAATGGAAAGGTGAGACGTGACAAGGTTGATTTTAGCAAGCAGAAATCTTTTACTAACTTTACTTTCGCAAGAGGAGTTGATCTTAAGCATCTCATCAATGCAAATCACTCGAGTCTCTGGTATGCCGGAAAGTACCGATAAAGGTCTTTTACCACTTACTATTCGAACCGACAACAGAATAGTTATCAGAAGTTGTTACTTTCTACTTGCGGCTGCATTCTCGTACACAATTACACCCAAACCTCCGTTTACGAACACTTTTTATACGTTACTTATTTTTACGTAACTCTTTTCACGAACCAAACCCCAAATAACGTAAACTTTTTTTACGAACCTACTTCGTAAAAAGAGTTTTTGACATACATCGAAAGCGTTTTCCGACTCCATGGAAACTACTACAATATGGATATTTTTGGAACGGGTTTAAAGAATAGATTCCGGAAAATGATGTTTGAGGTATTTTGGAAATCCAAGATAACGACTTCCGGTTGATTGATATTCCTTGAAAACCCTAACAATATGGGTATTTTTGGAAAGTATTTGATAAACAGATGCCGCAAAACTATGTTTGGTGTCGTCTCGAATTCCAGTTTAACATCCTTCGGTTTATCGATATGCCTTATATCCCTTAAAACAAAGAAATCCGAAACATATTGGATACCAATAAACGATGTTTGAACTCGTTTCAAAATTCAATGAGGTGACTTCCGGTATAGTATTTTAAAGGAATACCAAGTTCATCGAAAATGGCAAAAACTTTCGAAAAATACTAATAAACCGGTAATCACTGTTTTGCATTTCAAAACCACCTCAAATAACATTTTCTGACGTCTACTTTTCAATCTCTTTCCGAAAGTACCCATATTGTAAGGGTTTTCAAGGAATATCAACAAACCGGAAGTCGCTATCTTGGATTTAAGAACCACCTCAAATATTGTTTTCTGACATCAACTCATCAATCCCGTTCCGGAAATATCCATATTGTAAGGATTTTTAAGGAATATCAACAAAACGGAAGTCGCCATCTTGAATTTCAAAACTTCCTCAAACATCGTTTTCCGACATCTACTCATCAATTCCGTTCCGAGGATACCCATATTGTTAGGGGTTTTAAGCAATCTCAATAAACCGGAAGCCGCCATCTTGGATTTTGAAACGAGCCCAATTATGATGCGCGGTTTCCACATTAATTATACAAAACTTTTTTTACGAAGAAAATTTCAAATAACGTAAACTTTTGTTAAGAACTACCTCTTTTTACGAACCCCCGTTTAGTTCGTAAATGAAGGTTTCGGAGTAATTCTTCATTATCTCTTATAGTGAAAAAGTAAAAATACCATGATTGGTTTCCACCAGGTAGCGGTGAGTGCAGCGCAACTGAATACCGCTTACAACCTAGGCTAAAAAGCCAGCACGCTGTGACTCTGGGGGCTTAAGTAATAGTTCGAACAAACGTTTCATTCTGATGTTTAACAAGCTGTATAAAGATTGAGAAAATATCCATACAGTGAAGAACTCAATGTGTTTAAAAATGCTGTCGCAAGCAGAAATTGACTACTTCTGGTAACTTTTCTTTTGCCGGTTCGTATACTAAATGGTAAAATATCTTTCTCGGTACTTTCCGGCATACCAGAGACTCGAGTGATTTGCATGAATGAGATGCTTAAACTAGACCCCTTTGGTTGAAGGTTGAAGGTAAGTCACTAAAAGATTTCTGCTTGCTCAAATGACCATTGTCACGCCTCACCTTTTTGTTGTATATCTTCAGATCCTTGCTCTGCCTTGAGTACTAGCATTTTGTAATTCTGATTTTATTTATTATTCTCAGTTACAATAAAACTATTTTTATTGTTATAAATGATACTAATATTACTATTATTTTTCGAACAGTTCGTGCTCGCATCTCACACGACACAGTCGCAAATCATTTACGGTCGAAACAAAGACAATACAGTACAGTGAACAAAGCCGGAATCTAGGCTTACAAGACCAAATTCAATTTGTATAGATTTCAAGCGTTGCAAAGTTAGACCAGCAGCAAATGAAATTGAAATATTACTTAAAGAACGAATGCATCTAGACGCTAATAATGTAAGTGAGATTCAGTTTAACAAAGCGTCTAACTGTGTGTACATTATGTTTAAACGTGAAAGAGATTCATTTGCATTCGCTTCGGTTAACAATGAGGTGCACAGCGTTGAGTGTGATAACATTAAAAACAAAATCCCTGTGCACATGGTGGACAATGCCATAGAAGTACGCGTGCATGACCTTCCTCCGCAGGCCAGCGATAAGTTCGTTCGGGATAATATGTCGCAGTATGGTAAAATCCTTTCCATCGAAAGGGAAGTATGGCGGAATTTTTTCCCCGGTATCCGGAATGGCGTGCGAGTGGTACGTATGCAACTACGTAAGGCAATTCCATCTTACATCATTTGTGGTCAAGGTGGGACACATCCGTGTAAAACGCTGATTATCTATGAAAATCAGCTGGTTACATGTCAGTTTTGTGAGCAACCGGCACACTACGGTAAACCTTGCACAGAAACTGCGAAAAGGACATCTTCAACCAAAGACAAGGTCAACCGTTCAACAATGGGAACTAGTGAGCGCAGTACTCCTGTTTCACCATCAAACCAACCAGCAACTGCAACTAATGTACAACATGGCGCATCTACAGCAACTAGCAACGAGCTCAAGACTGCGAACATCAAGGAAAACGAAAAGAAGACGAAAGTCGACAACAAAACCACCGATGCGGCAATGGATGACGAGACGAGTCACGAACAAAGTGCCCCTCAACCCTCGCAGGGGGGAAATGGAGTGACAACGAGATCCACTTCAAAAAATGCATTATTTAAAAAATCGGCTAATTCGGCCACTTAAAGCTTGTACGCAAATAGACCTGAATAAAAATAAAAAAATTAAATACAAAATAAATATTTTTTTTCGTTAGAAATTTCTGGTGGGAAATTACCCACCTTTGGAATTTTCGAGTGGGTAGTACTACCCACCGTACCCACCTCTTTCTCCGGCCCTGGCTCGAACAACCGCATGGGGCTAATCCTTGTAACTGGGTACAATGTTTCGGGCTTTTTGGAAAAAATACAGTATTCTCAGATTGATTAGATAAGTTATCCGGTTGTAAGTTCTTTATATTCGTATTATTTAATGTACGTGAAGTGTTAATTATTATGTCTAATCCCTTCAAGTGCCACGTGGACCGGAATAACGAAATCGCTTTTTTTTCCGAAAAAACAAATTAACAATGTATCACGAAAAAAATACATCAATTAACGGTGCGCATCGCAAAATAATCCGACTATCGTGTCGATCATTTGTCTCTTCATTCTTCCGTAATACCATCACCGTCAATTACCGTTACAAGGCGGCTGGCCTACAGCGGTCATGTGTCAGCACAGAAGTGAGTGCAGACTTGCTCTTCAGTTCATTTCCAATTCACTGGAAGGGAATTTATTTTATCATTCAGTGTCAAAGATAAAACAACAAATAAATTTAATTTACGAAACGAGAGCCACTCTTAATTACCCGACAATTCCGCTACCGGCAAGGGCGGCGAATCGCCGGAATGGTTGCGATCCGAATGCCAGCTTAACTTTCGGTGAAAGTAATAGCATTCGACTCGTTTCTGTAATTTATGTTGTTTTCTCACAATTGCACCACCCATTTGATGGGAAATGCCTGTAGTGCGACACTTAAAATTAACATTATCGGCGCATTTTTGCTGGTTATTTTCCAGAAATATTTCGAGTGCGCTTAGTCACAAATGGGTTGCTGAAAGCATTTATGGGACATGACAGACATTAAGCCCCAACTGCTAGGTTCAATTGTGTGGGACAAATGTCACTTCATAAATTCAATATAGTTTTTCTGAACGGTTTATTTTTCCTGAAGTATAAACATTGTCCAATGCAGTTAAGTAAATTAAATATATTTATTCGCTCACATTCAACGTTTCTAGGTAACTTCTCAGTTTCTCATGAAAATTGAGATAACGTAATTCCAGCAAATTCATGTGGAGTATTGATTAACCGAGGCAATGTTTACCCAAGTTGGCAAACAATATATTTAAGTACATTTCTGTTGGTCGGAAAGTCTGTGGGTAACCAAGCATTTATGTACTCTCTTCAACATTCGGCCAGTGGCATCATGGTGGCTTCGAAAACGTATGTGTCGAAAAAATATGATCACACAAGTAGCAGCCGAAGAAAGAAAAAAAATGCCAGAGAAAAGCGCCTTTGCTTGGAATGAAAACCCCAAGAGGATCATATAGATTTTTTCTCCATTCTTTCGTGCGGTCGTTTGTGTGTGTTAGTGCACTACGCGACCGAATTATTCTTCTTTAAACGTTTCTGCTTCAGGCCAGCGACCTGCAGTTGGAATATTCCTACGAATAGGGATGTCTTTCCACTGACTGAAAAAAAGGATCCGGAATCATCACCAGACTAACCAATAGTAAATAAAAAATAATAACAATTACTTTTATGAGTGTTACTGTTCGATTCCACGTCAAACGCTACTGAACTCAATCAACATTGCGAAACTCGATCCGGACTGGTTCGGCCAGACACCTCAAGTTGACCCAAATATTTCAGCTCTCAACATTTTTCCACACATGTGGGAAAGAGATAGGGCGAAAAGAAAAAAAACAGCTCCAGTGAGTTTAGGGAATCGACAGAGAAAGTGATAGATTTATTTTTTGTAACGTTACTGCTGAGAATAGCTCTTGGAAGGACAACGCATCAAAAGCATTCAGCATTCAACAAGTCTATGATCCTCTTTAAAAAAATCTTCTTGTGTCACCGTTGAATGAACAGTGTTAGCAACCATGGCTACGCGTACGGGTATTATAAACCGTTGATATCAGTGTTTGTGAGTAGGTGAAAATGATGTGCTGCAAATTAATTGACTGAATACTCTGCACCCTGAAAAGCAGCTGTATGGAAATTTTCGACAACCTAGATGAATATTTTAATTTTGATGATGATGATGATGATGGTCCCACCTCATACCCCTACAAAGGTGTGAGCAGAACGAGTTATCTAAATGATAATTAATATTTTTGCACATATCTTAACCAGTAAACAAAAGAAAACGATCTGATTAATCTAGCAGGTATAGATTCTTCTTCAAAAGAACGACTGACCACAAAATAACATTCAAATATCTCGGATTTACTATCCAGGGTTAATCAAGAAAATTTCCAACCCGGGAAGATCCTTGATCACATCAGGAATCGAACCCGATATCTTTACCAGTATCAGACAGTAATTCACCTGGCCCTTCCCGCCGGACCAGTTCATCGCTACACACATCAGCTACGATGGAGTAACGAGACTGCGGATGAGCAGAGCCAAGCCCAATTCCATCAACAACTGTCGATCCCAATTAGTTTCCCGAATCTATTTCTTAAATTATTATCCAACCTTGCGATCAAGGTCAAGAGCAAACTTAACACACTGAATGCTAAGGCTCTTCGGCCAGTCCTGTTCGCTTTCCAAATAGTCACTATCTGCTTCGCGCGCGAGCTCAAACGTTTGTAGACTGCTCATTATTTTTAACTCTCAAACAAACTAAAAATCCATCATCATCATACCGAACATAGTAACTTAATACGTCTCACAATAATATATATAAACAAAAGAAAAACAATCTTCGTAATACGTAAAAAAATAAAAAATCTACAAAAATTGAACTAACTAACCAAATATTGTTAATATGTGTGAAATACATAACTTTTTGAACTCCACCAATGTCGCCGCGCGTTTGATCTCTCTTGGCATCGAATTGAAAAAACTTATTCCCTTGTACAACAATGAGTTTTGCGATCTGGCTAACAAAAAGCTTGGTGTTCTAGCATCAGACGCGTTTCTAGTATTGTACCTATGCAAATCAGTTCCTCTTTCAACTCGATCACACAAATATCGAGGCAGCATGCCATTTAATATCTTGAAAATAAATACCATGGTTAAGTAGTAAATTCTCTGTTTCACTGAAAGCCATTGTAATGCGTTCAGTAGAAAATCTGAGGAGGTATATCTACTACATTTTAGAATTAATCGCATGATCTTATTTTACAGTCGCTGTAATCTCAAGACTTGTGTGTTATTAGCAAGAAACAGAATGGATGGGCAAAAGTCAATGTGTTTTAATATAAAACAGCATGTCTTTAAGTTTTAAACGAATCTGATTGCTTTATTTAAAAATCACTTATTTATAGCCTATACTCTCCTAACTTAGCTAGTTGGATTTTACAGTATGGATTGCTAAAAATCCGGGGGGGGGAGGAATTAGAACGCGCAGCGTAAATCTGATTTAACCAATGACATGTCTCGGTCATTGTAATGTATTTGAGTAGGAGAGAGTGAGTAATGTTTCTAGGCAAGTGTGTGAGTGTGATACGGAAAGGGGAGGTTGAGAGTAGTTAGGTTTAACTCTCGTGAGTGTCGGTTCGAGTCAGTGTGTTTTCCTGGGTTACTGTTATTCTAGGTCATGTAGTATGGCACTTTTGAGAGAGGTGTGGAACGTGGAGAAGCGGGGAAATGACATAACTGTTTTGTTTTTGGGTGATATTTGATGCTTATGTTTCCTTATTTATATTTGTCATATGAACGCGGTGTTTTCGTTGGACTGAAGTAAGTGCTGACAACTTAATCGTCTTATGTAGGTGAAGTTTATATTTCAAGTGGGTTTCTGGGTTTCATGACTTGGTGTCGAGTGGAAATTTGTCAAGTGCGTGTGGTCTGAAGTGTGGGAAAGATTTACTTTTGAATATTTTACATGGTCTGAAATGTGTGAAAGATTTAATGTTACATGGTCTGAAATGTGTGAAAGATTTAATGTTACATGCTCATATTACAGTGTGGTGAAATGACTGTTTTATACAAAAGAATCTTACTATGGGTCGTTAAGTCATTTTTCAAACGACAGAACAGTATCATCAGCAAACAAATTTATATCACAAAAACGTAAGACTCGCTTCATATCATTAATATACATGATAAATAGAATAAGACCTAACACACTTCCCTGAGGCACACCAAGTGAATTGCCGAGGGATCTAGACATTACATCGTTAAAAACAGTCTTTTGAGATCTACCACATAAATAGTTTTCAAACCATTCATGGCCATTCCCCCGATTCCAAAACGCCGTAATGTCTGCAACAATAAAGGTCTTGAAATTGTTTCAAAGGCTCTCATCAGATCCAAGAACACCGCAAAAATACTCTCTTTGGCTTCGATTTTCTCCTTCCATTCTGCCAATACTAGGTTCAAAGCGGTTTCACAAGAGTGACCCTTACGATATCCCGATTGTTCCGGTATTAGCAAACTGTTAGAGTTCAAATAGTTAATCAGTTGATCTTTAACGACAAGTTCCAGAATTTTTTCCAGCGTGTGCAACATGTTAATGGGACGGTACTCCTCGGCTTTATCCGTTCCAGTAACCTTGGGAATAGGAACCACCAGAGATTCTTTCCAAACTTTTGGCACATGCCCCGTGTACAACGATTCATTTACCAAATCCAGTAGATCGTGTCCGATAACATGAAAGCAATCCTGTATCACTTTTGAGTTTACATTGTCAATACCCGTCGATTTTCCCAAATTAAAACAAATATTTTTCAATTGTTCAAAAGTGATTGGTTGAAATTCATCAAGTCTACAATAGTTATTCATCGGCTGTGTTATTTCAACAGGTTCACCTACCAATTCAATACTTTGATTGATCTGCTGAATACTATTTATGAAATAACTGTTGAACTTTTCAGATATAATTTGTTCTGTGTGTTCTTCTATACCGTCAAAAGTTATGCTTTTCGATGCACTATGTGTAGGCTTGATAAGCTGTTTGAGAATTTTCCATAACTCTTTACTGTTTTGTTGATTTTGATCGATTCTCCTCTGTATGTATTCATATCTAGTCTTCTTCAGGGCCCGTGAATAAATATTTCGTGCTTGTGTATATCTACTCCAGTGACTATCATTGTTAGTTCTACAGAATCTCTTGTACTGTTTATCCCTCTCCCGTTTTAACCGTAAGAGGTCTATTGAGTACCAACTACTCGAGCTGTTCAAACTAACATACTTTTCAATTACTAATTCATTAGTACACTTTTTCAGTATGTCAGTAAGAATAGATGCCCTGTGATCCAATTTTCCAGTCAACTGTGTACAACCAAAGCTTCTTGATACAAGTCGAGATATGGTTTGCTTTGAATAGTTTTCCAACACTTGATTTTCCCGTATCTTCCTCATTTCTAGAGCTACTCGTTACGGAAATTGCAATTGTTTCATGATCTGAAATCTTGCAATCGGATTCCACATTTGAATAAACACCGTCGAAATTGGAATACACGTGATCCATCAATATTTTACTGTATCTCGAAATTCTTGTAAATTCATTCACAGTTTGCTTCAAATTGAAGAATTCTGCTAACTGTTTCAATTGATTCGAACCTTGATCACTGAGCCAATCAATAAAATCTCCAGTAATAATATTTAGTTTACCAAAATCGACGAAATTCTCCCACCAGTTTTCTAGAATTTCCAGAAACTGGCGGTCACTTGAACTTGGAGAGTGGTAAACGACTCCATAATTTCCCATCTGCATGCCTCTTTCAACTGATATACCCAAGAACCAATTATTTCCAACTGCTTCGTTTGATTGAATGCTGAATTTAATTGATCCTCTGGCGTAAATTGCAACTCCACCCGTGTGCCTGGAATGGGGCAAACAAAAAGCAACAGTGTAACCCGGAACACTGAACTGATCGAAAGCGTCAGAATCAACAATATGTGTCTCTGAGAGCAAAACCAATGAAGGATGTCTATCCTCTATAAGATGACGCAATGCGACATAATTAGAAGACAAACCGGCCATGTTCAAATACAAAATATCTGAATGCCTCTCACTGATTAGTTGCTATTCCATTGACATAATGTTGTTCTTTTTCGTTTCAAGCAATCTCAGATATACAGGACACTGCTTACTAAATGCTGGATGGTGAATGTCTAAATTCAATTTCCTTTTATTGTTCGTTTTCAGACAATTAACGCATTTGAATTCAGTTGAAGAACACTCAGATGTTCTATGTGCGGAATTACATTTGGAACAATTTTCACTGTTTAAACATTCGGTGCTCTTGTGACCAAACTCACCGCACTTGAAACAGCGCAATACGTTGAACGACTCGAAAACCGAACACCTATCCCAGCCGACGCAAACCTTGCCGGTGGCCATCAAACTAGAATCAGTATTTTTATCAACCTCAATTATAACACTGAATTTGTTATATTTGAAGCGTGGATTTTCAAAGTCAGCAACAACTTTTACATCTTCAATCGAAATTTCCTGATTTTGACTTTTCAATAGGTCAATAAATACATCAGAGGAATATCGATCACTCATCCCCACTATTTTCAGTTTTGGTTTCCCGGGCTTGGGTATAACAGCATTGTATTCAGTACCTAAATTGCTTTCAATGTTTTCTTTCACTGACTGAATATCCTCTCCTGCTGCACACTCAACAATAATCGAGCCATCTTTACCATTTTTGAAATTACTAATTTTATGTGTTCTTGGATCCAACCTACCCTTCAAAAATTGTCTCGTGTCATCACTTGTTTGCGAAGACTCAATAGGTTTAATCATAATAACCGAGCGAGTCTTACGTTTTCTGTTACTTTTCGTTCTATTTCTAGCTAATTTACCAGAAAGAACATCCGCGTATGACCTTTTATTATTGTTATCAAAAACTTCGTCATTACTATCATTATCAACATTTTTATCATGTGGTTCATCATCAGTATTAGACATAATATTTCTTTTGCGTCTGGAATTTCCATCTGACTCCGAATGAGTCTTTCTATCTGCAACAATTTTCTTTCTCTTCATTACGACTAATTCAGTATCATTGCGCTGATTATTCTTAATCACGAAACTTTTCAAATCTTCCAACTTTTTGGCCACACTGTTTTCTAAACAGGCCATTTTGCTCTCCAGAGCATCATTGGAAGATCTGATCAGTCTCTCGATTACACTCTACATCGCGATATTAATATGTGCCTCGATACTTCTCCGCACAGCAGCAAACGAATCAGTGATGGATTTGAATTTCTCCATCTCCTTCTTCATATTACTAATGAGCGAAAGAACATCATCCTTTGGCATCATATTAGACACCGCGGCACCTTCCAAACAATCAGCACATTTAAACAAAAGCGCCGGTGTATCTGAAACCCAACCGGCCATGGCTCTCGTAAGCCCAGTACAGCGCTGGTGATAGCCATTCTCGCAAACTGAACATGTTATTCTAATATCTGATATGGTTATTTTTTCCTTACACTTCACACATTCACCCATCTTTCATGCACGAACCAAACCGGCCCGACACACAGCTGGGGGAGAAATTAAAGCAAAGTGAACCATGCAAAAACAATAGACAATGCATTCAATATACCACGGTACAACGCCGCTTTGTTTGAGCGATCGCCGCACGGCGATTACTGACACAATTTACAGCACAAAATAGAAGTATTTACAAAACATTTTCTACTTATCTGTTTAAAGCACAATTAGTCACTTGCTTAGTCGAAAAAATTTTCACAAAAAGCCACATATTTCACACAAAATTTATCACAATTTGACTCAGCACTAAAGACGCACAAGTTACCATGTTCGCCATTCAATACATTTTGAAAAGAAACTAGCTTCATTCGACTCGAGCAAACTGAATTCAGTTATGAAATTAAAACCCAGCTTCTTTCAACAGCGAAGAATTGACTGTCAAACTGGTTGATAGATTTGAAATTTGAAAAAAAAAACCAATAAGCCATTTCTTAGCATGCCTTCTGAATGTGCACGGAAAGATTATTCATTGATTTTCATCATAAGTAATATTGCTTCTTCCAAGACAACCTATCAAGGGGTTGGGATTGCTAGTACAGTGAGGTCTCGTGCAACGCGGATTCGTTACGACCGGCATTCCTTATTGTCATACGGTCTTCGGGCAACTTGTTGTAGTTACTAAGACTCTCAATTTAGAATAACTGGAAAGATAATAAGTTGAGAAATACTCCAGGAGAGGCTTGAAAAAGCATGATATAAAGCATTTGCTAACAAAAGACAAAACGATTTGAGCTTCAAGTATCTTGCAAAGGGTGTAGCCGGGTTTTCATATAAAAACTGCCCCCAAACAGAAAAAAATGATATACGCTGTTTGAAAGGGTTTACATTGGAGATGATTTTCCCAAAATTTTAACCGTATATTGGTGGAGTTAGGGTGGTTCTTCTGATTTTCATTTTATTCAAATTTTTCATGATATTTTTCAGAATTTTTCAATTTCAATTTTTCCTTTCTGATATTTTTCAGAATTTTTCAAAATGTATTTCATGTGAAAAAAAATTAGTGGGTTGTATTCAAGACACGACCGAGCACAATAACATTAAAAATGGAACGTTTCTAGGGTCTTTATAATTAATACAAAAATGAAGATTATAATGATGATGATACAATAAACTAAAAACTTATTCAATTGAATAATTACAAACATGCTCTAGTTCAAGCGCTTAGATTGTTAGCGAATGATAGAATTGACAATTAGATTCTTTCTTGATCATTGATTCTATTCAATTTTGATCCCTTTCCACAATGTTTGACATTCTTAAGTTTTTGAATAACGCTTTTAACTAGAAGTCAATTATGATGAATTCAAAGCTACTTGAAAGCTCAATTTTAGATACAAACAACCTAAAGATTTAAACCTGAACAAATGAAACTATTTTATTTTATGATAATAATTTTCGAGAAACGTACAAAGTTAATAATTTTATAAACAGTTAATCGATCCAAGAGAAGATTTTATTTATTTTAGCGAAAAATGTTGTACCTAAACTCAGTAATAGTGTAGTTTTATTAATCCTTCTTCAAAATCGTCGATAATCTTCGGAAAGTGTAGGTAAATAATATGGCAACAAAACGAGGAAGAAAACTTGTGAAACAGTCCGCATAAAATATTTAGCTACTTACATTGATTTTCGCTTTGGCATATTAGGAATATACGGTATGGATACGCAACAATATTTCGAAATTTTGTTCATATTGTAACTTGATGTTATTAACACATGAATGAACATTGTCATAGTTACAATGCGTGTAGCCATCAGACGCTTATTGTTTTGAAGCAAATAAAAATTAAACTGAAACTGGCGGTTAACCAAATTCTACGAGGGTTCCTATTCAAAACATACATGTAAAATCGCAGATAAACTTACTTTAAGTATATCTTTGATAATATATGATATTTCATCTAATTGGGCTGTATATGTGAGCCTGTGGAACTCATTTATACTACTAAACCAAGGAGGCCGCTTTTAGATAAGTTTCAGAATTTAATTTTGAATCTTTTGAAGCGTTTAATTCCTGGTGGGACAACAACTTGTTCAGTCACATTGTCACATTTTGTTCGTATGGGAATGGAGATTTAAGCATACAACCCGATCCGTTGACAAATTAAAACATTTTTAAGCTTACAATATTGAATCTTTGGAATCATTTAAATTAGGAAAATCCATTAACAAATCATCGAGCGCTGCAAATTAGATCCGAAAAATCTATCGCCAATAATTCTAAATTGGCCTGATAGCTACCACACGGAAAGACAGCATTTTGGCGAAAAAATTAGTTGATTTTCTGATTTCAGTTAGTTTTTTTTTGAGACAACTGAAAAAATCTTACTTTTGCTAATTTCGATTTTCTAATTCTAGTTCCCTTAATAATAATAAAATATTTGTTGAAATGGCTATTTTTTAGTTGATTTCACAAATTAAACGAACTGTCATTTCTTAGCTAAGGCGCACTTCATATCAGTTCAACTAATTTTTTAGTTTAATTCGAGAAATAAAACGTTGTTTTCAACCAACATAAATGGTTGAATTGGTTTCTGCAATTTGCAGCTATATGGCGCTCTGTCACCGAAAAAACGTTAACACCGTAATGACTACTAGCCACTAGATGGCACACTACTACCGAAAAAAATTTCAGTCTCGGTAATCTTTTATATATTGGTAGGTATAAATACGATGTTGTATTGGAGAAAAAGACATAAGCGAAACATAAACTTCTTTTTGAAAATTTTACTTCTAAATCGCTGTTTTCTTCATTCGACTTCGCGAAATCGACTCTCTCACTGAAAACTTTGAGCACTCGGAAAACAAAAACCGAATACAAGTAGTACACCGGACGGCGTAGCCCGGAATGTTAGAAGATACAGAAAACATCATTTGACGTGTACAATTAGAGTGCAACATTCGAAACTCACTTCACTGTTCCGCGTAAAAACATTATTACCCACAATCGCTACAAATGCGCACAAATTCTGAATAAATAAACTTTCCACTAACAGTTTACGTCCTTTTCACATATTGGTTTAGAAATTTATATATGGATATATCGTAACACATGCGAAAAACATCTAAACAATTTGCAAGCAGTTTCAACCAAGTCTGTCCCTTTTAGCTTTTTGATGGATTGTTTTGCTTTGACACTTCTCATGAGTTTTTGGCTAATAAACTTGTTAATAAAATAAATTTCATTTTTATTTTCTTTGTGCTGTCCTTCAGTAATGACGGTGATAGATAAATAGAAACAAATTTTCTGATTTTAATAATAAAATTAGTTGTCAATGAGAATTTCGTGTTGGATTGAAATATTGCTGGTTTGTGTCCAGAATATTCGCCAACTAAACACATTCTCTAAAAATAAGAGTTTTTCAGCTAAGTAACAGTTCGGCTGAAAAGTTCGTATCGTTTAATAGAAACACACATTTTTTTTACCAAAATTCGTTTTTATTATTCAACATAATTGCCATCAGAGGCGATACAGCGATTATAGCGATCTTCCAACTTTTCGATACCATTTTTGTAGTACGATTTGTCCTTTGCTTCAAAATAGGCCTCAGTTTCATCGATTACCTCTTCATTGCTTCTAAATTTTTTACCAGCGAGCATTCTCTTGAGGTCTGAGAACAGGAAAAAGTCACTGGGGGGCAAATCTGGAGAATACGGTGGATGAGGGAGCAATTCGAAGCCCAATTCGTTCAATTTCAGCATCATTTTCATCGACTTGTGACACGGTGCATTGTCTTGATGAAACAAAACTTTTTTCTTCTTCAAATGAGGCCGTTTTTTGAAATTTCGTCCTTCAAACGCTCTAATAACGCTATATAATAGTCACTGTTGATGGTTTTTCCCTTTTCAAGGTAGTCGATGAAAATTATACCATGCATACCTTACCGGCCGATTGTTGAGTCTTTCCACGCTTTGGGTTCGGTTCATCGCGTGCAGTCCACTCAGCTGACTGTCGATTGGACTCCGGAGTGAAGTGATGGAGCCATGTTTCGTCCATTGTTATATATCGACGAAAAAAATCGGTTTTATTTCGATATAACAGCTCCAAACACTGCTCAGAATCATCAATTCGTTGTTGTTTTTGATCGATTGTGAGCTCACGCGGCACCCATTTTGCACAAAGCTTTCTCATATCCAAATATTCGTGAATAATATGTCCAACACGTTCCTTTGATATCTTTAGGGTGTCAGCTATCTCGATCAACTTCACTTTACGGTCATTGAAAATCATTTTGTGGATTTTTTTCACGTTTTCATCGGTAACAGCCTCTTTTGGACGTCCACTGCGTTCATCGTCTTCGGTGCTCATATGACCAGTACGAAATTTTGCAAACCACTTACGAATTGTTGCTTCGCCCGGTGCAGAGTCTGGATAACACTCATCAAGCCATTTTTTGGTGTCGGCGGCACTTTTTTTCATCAAAAAGTAGTATTTCATCAACACACGAAATTCCTTTTTTTCCATTTTTTTTCACAATAACAAAAGTAGCTTCACTCAAAATGCAATATCTCACAAACTAATAATCAGACAGCTGTCAAATTTATACACGTATCTTTTGAAGGTTGGTACTAACTGAAAATGGTATGGATTTAATTCTAGTGGCGGAAATGGAAATTTTGTTGTTAAAATCAACTAATTCAAAAACAGTAATCCGAATTAGGCGCAGAGCTAATTTCGGTCGTTCCGTGCGCATATACAATCCAGTCATCAGCTCACTGGACGAGCTACTTGTTTCATTCACATTCAAACATCTACTAAGCAAAGAAATATTTTTTTTGCATAAATATCTGTTTATTAATCTTATTTTTGTGTATCACATCAACATTTTACAGTTCAAGTGTTTTGACCCTTTGGCCTTTCATCTTTGTTGTTCATACGATTCGTTATTAATAATAGGTGTTTTAGTTACTCTTGTTTTACATACTAATGTTTAATCATAATATTTATTTTAATTATTTATAAAATATCTACCTACTTATAACTATTCCTAACCTAATAGGTACAAATTTTGAATTATTTGTATTTCAGAGATTGAGCACCTCTCTTCAAATTTCGTGCAGTATTGTTCGAATTTTTGTTCTAGTATATCCAGGGAGGCCATCTCATGTACTTCACTAGTCCTTGTCCAAGGGGGTAGATTTAGAATCATCTTTAAAATCTTACTTTCAATGCGCTGAAGCTTAAGTTTGTGTGTTCGTGCACAGCCCCGCCAAACAGGGACTGCGTATTCAATTGCGGTGTAGATGATTTGTTTATAGACAGCCATCTGATTCTCCAGGCGCAGTTTAGATGTTCTACAAATCAGCGGATACCTAATGAGTATGCTGCATTTTTGAACGATTTTGACAACATGTGACCTGAATATCAGATGTCTGTCAAAGGTGAGTCCTAGATAGATAACTTCGTCGGACCATTGGATGACCTCATCACTGAATCGTATTCGGCATTCGTCAGATGGAACAAGTTTTGGAGATCTTGAGTGTGGAAACAAGATGACCTGAGTTTTTGCTGCATTGATCACAATTTCCAGCTTGTAAAATATTCCTTTAAAGCGTCCAGACCTGTCCGAGTTTATTCTTCAGAGCATAGGCAAAGAAATATTGTGCAGCCTATATTTATAGATTTCTCTTCATACTACGCATAACGATGCGGTGTTTTTTATGCATGACGCAAAGCCTCCTATGCCGAACACGAAGTTGACGTCATTTTGTACATCTGGGATTGGTGGATGAAAACATAGGTCGATTCTAACCATTTTTTCAATAGTATGCTATTGAAATACTGAAACGATGTTGCCATATATGTTTAAGTTAAAAGTTTCCGAATCGATTGGTTGTTAAATTATATCAATCCATCAACAAATGACTGAATCCATCAACAAATGACGTTCTAAATTATGACGAAAAAAGGTTACGCGGCTATTTTTGAAACTTTTAATTGACACCCGGCCCCGGATAGCGAAGAGTAAGGCCAAAAAATTTTTAATGCCAAAAAATCGATTTCGAAAGACTTAGACTCGTTATTAGATTATTTGATAAGTTCACAATACTAATGATTGAGGATGAAATTGTACAAATGTTTCAAAGAAACTATTTAAATGGCAAGAGAAAGACATTATTTTACCAACTAGGTGGATTAAAAAGGGTTATTTGTTATTAACATAACTATCGCCTGTTTAGAAGCATTCAAACCAGCGTTCACAAGTTATGATGGTTGGAAGAAGATCGCTATTAGCCTTCAAATTCTAGAGTTTTCGGTGTCTTTTTCTGTTGATTGAACAAGAAAATCATCACATGCTGCATTTTATTAGACTCGTAATTTCTACTTGCTCAACACAAAATAAATTTGCATTACTAGCTCGAAACCATGCAAACGAAATAGCGCTTCAGGTTCGATATATACTTAAATAGATTTTTAGATCTATTGATAACCGAACGACATTTAAACTGTTCATTATATAACAAATAAAAAACGCACTGAAATCCGATACCATCTGATAATAAATAGTAAACAGTAATGATACTTCTACCAACCCTCAAACTAAAAGCCGGTACTAGTCAATTTCTCCATATTCAACCCACCGAAAATTTTCCACTTGTATTTTCCAGAGCTAGGGCCGTCGTTGAATTCCAGCACGCAATAAATTGAGTTCTCCGCCGAATAACGTTCCGGCGAAATTCCTTCCCACGCAACAAATCGATGCCATTTGTACGGCATTCCGTTGTTCGTTGTGCAGAGTAAGAATTTATTAACTTAACTATCATTCGCAAGGGAATTCAAATTACGGTACACTGAAACAGCTTCGAGCGTTTTCAGTTGCGTTTCAGATGTAGAAGAGGTTCTCATTTCATCCTACAATATATACATAGAATTTATATCAGCCACGGATCACGATCACGACAGGTAAAACAGAAAAGGAGCAATCTAAAGATGAAACTTTCCTGGTTTCAATTTCACAACGATCACAACCAACAAACAATCAATCAAACAAATAAGCCATTTTATCCCAGAGCAAGTGCATCGATGAATGCCAGCAAATAGAGCGAATGCGTGTAGCAGCGGTATTGTGTAGAGTCACGCGCCTGTTTCAATGCCAACTGGATTATGCGGATTTTAAAACCATTCTGCATTATTTGGTGCATTTTAAGTGAAGTAGATTTGAAGTCAAAATATGAAAAAATAAAGAATAGTATAATTTATTTTAAAACAAAATTTTATTCATTCGAAATTTTTCACGGAGAACAACATTCATCAGTTATTCAACTGTAAATAGTACCGCAACCCAACTAGAAAATACCCCCCCCCCCCCCCTCACAGAGCTGTGAGACGGCGACGGAAGGAGGCCAACGGCTAGCCACGATAAACTTTCCGAAAGGGACGATAATCCATCCCGGCATCAGGCAAACGGAACCATAATGCAGATTGGAAAAGTTATTTTCCGCTCAAAGAAATCTTCGACGACTAACTTTCCATTTACGGAACGGAACAAAGTAGTTACCGGTTGCATTCTTCGCGCGTCAGAAACTATTGTCTCGACTTGACTGGGGAACTGTAACTACCTACCTACTTTCACGAACGGTAGGTGGGAAAACAAGGACGAACTACTAGGTAAGTAAGCCGTACACTACACCGTCCCTTGAACACGTCAATGAGTATCAGCAGCTTTCGCTAAGTCCCGCAACAGTTGACTGCGGTAGGAAGTTTTCTTTTTTCCTCTCATTCCGGAAACAGATTGGGTTCTTCCTAGAGGAACGAGGGAGGAATAAAAAAGATTTATCGAACCATAAGTGGTACACCCGGGACCATAAACTTCTGATGCCGACGTGGTCGATTGTGAATTTATATCTGTATACGAGGAATAGTATCGATTCTGGGCTGGTGCCAGAGGCATGTCGTTGTGTTAGCTTGAAACACAGATGATTGGTAGGAGTAGAATTGCAGTACTAGGTCAGAAATTGTGTAATCTAATAGTGTGCTATGGCATAAACTGTTTGGCTCTAAAAAAACAAATATGTAAGTTCTGAAGGTAGAATAATTTTATCACCTCTTGCTTGTTGTCGATAACTCAAAGAAACGAAACCAACTTTCACATGATCTCTAATTGGCTTATAGTATAAAAGAGATGGGATCGATTCGCCGATAGCCATTTCACCGAATGCCGTTTCGTCGAAAGTCGTTTCACTGAAAGGGTCATTTTGCCGAAAAGGTGATTTCGCCGAAAGAGTAACTCCGACGAAAGGATTTCTCAACTGAACCTATCGTGTAGAGCATAAATATAGCTGAATTTTTAAATATTATAAATCGACGTTTAGTATAGCGTACCTAGTAATGCACTCGAGTTTAGCTGTCTCTTAAATAAGAACAACTATTTTACTGCTCGACGCTTCGACTGCGGTTAACGGAAAAGTTCCGCAAAAATCTACAATTTAGCTACACAAAAACAAATGCAAAGTAATCAATAAAGTGAAATCAATTGGTTTTCCTGGAAATTCCGTTTAGAGGATCATAAATCAATTTGAAAAATTCTATCAAGAGAACATTCTTTACAAGTTAAGCAGGAGGAACTAAAATTATCATTTTTTCTTAAGGGGCGGGTAGTGTTTAGCACTTTTGAAAAATCATTAATTTTTTTTGTACTTTATTATAGTAGAACATTTCAAGAATATTATAAGAAATTTTCAAGCCTATCGGAACAAAACTCAGCAAGTTATGGGTCTTTATCTTTGTTTATCTCATATTGCGAAGAAGTAAGAGCTTGGCGCACAGGCCCAATATTTCTGCTTCGATTGACTTAAAAACTTGACAAAACATTCCTTTTTGTTGTTTGTTACTTTAGGGAGGTTATATAGCTTCAAAATGGCGGATCGTAGTGGTTGTTTAACCACAAAAAATAGAAAAAAAATGAGCAAAATCGAACAGAAACGTTTGGATCTAGAAAAACATCTGCCGACGACACGACCTGCCACTCGTCTTTAAAAACTGTATCACAAATTTGACTACCCCTCAGTAACAGTAACTGCCCACCAAGACTAAACAACTGTTGTTTTCGAATAACAGTCACCATCACCGTGGCTACCGGTTTCGGTAATGAAAACAAATAAATTTCCTATAAATTTGTAGTAAACAATTTGTGAGAAAAAACGGTTTTATGTGTAAGTCAACCAATAAAATGAGAAGATTATGTAAATATCGATCTGCTCAAAATTTTTCATGTAATGTGGAATTCTTCTAATATATATTGTATGAAAAATAATTGACAGATCGTTATTGTATGTCTGATAATCATCTTCCGTTCCAGAAAAATTTTTGTTAAGGAGTTTGTGTTCATATCTAAATTACTGCACATATTTGTATGTTTTATCATGAACAATTTTGTATGAAATATTTGTAATATTAACAGTAATAGTAGTATTTTAATTCAATATCTTATTTTATATCATTAATCATCATCCAATATTATTTAAATGTGATATCATGTTGTCAAGAGAAAATCTCATATGAAAAATCGGTATTATGCGAATATCCATTTCGAACTGATATGCGGAAATTCTTGTAAAGTAACAATCAGTATTTAATTTTTCCATCTTTTTAATTGATTCTTTAAGGTGAAATGTAGCGGAATGCGAAAATCGCGTTTATTGATCAATTATTTAAAAACAAGACCTATTTTCGAAAAACCGTTCTTAATCCACCTAGTGGTGTGATAATGCCTTTCTCTTCTTTCATAACAGTCTCATGAAAATATGTTTCATAGTTTTATTAAATAATTTTGGATACTAATTTTGACACCAATTGATTCAGATTGATTCGAGTAGTTCACAAAAGCATGCTTCAGTGTTTATGTCACACAGTCAGCATCATTTTTCCAAACTAGTGCTTGACATTTGCGTTGCCTATTCGTATGAGAACAGTGATGCTAATCTAAAAAAAGCCTTCTTAGTCCACTCAGTGGAATTTTCATATATCTTGAAAAATCACCATAGGGGGGAGTACATGAAATTAGAATTGCCTGAAACGTCGAGATTTAGTGTCATCTCGAAAAAAATTTTTTTGAAAAAGTCGACTTTTTGGGACTTAGGAAAAATATGAAAATTTTTCCAAGTCCCAGAAAGTTGATTTTTTCAAAAAAATTTTTTTTTAGACGACATTAAATTTCGATGTTTCATGCAGTTTTAAGAGTTTCGGCATCAAAAAATTTTTTCGATTTTGGAAATTTCATGTACTCCCCCCTATGGTACTTTTTCAAGATCGAAAATTGTCAAACCTTTACCACCGGGCAGCACCCCTTACGCATATCCGATTTAGCTCAAATTTTGCATGAAGGCTTTTTTCGAGGTGCTTAAACTTTTGAGCACTAGAGTTTAACGAAAATAGAGGTAATCCCAAAATCGCGACGTTCATGTATTACTACCATTCATATATAAACCACATACCAGTAAGTTCTCGCTTTGTAGCTTTCTAGGTTGTACCCGAAGTATGATCGTGTATGTATTATGCAAAGGTTGATACTCATTTCCTTCTTTTCGTTACTTTGATTTCTAAGCCCTGCGCTTGAGTTGCATCATAAACTACTAGAACAAAGCACCATGCGTTTCCGTTTTAAGAGAACTTTATGGGAACGCATGGTCGACTACTACTAGAAACTGCTAAGATAAAGCACCATGCGTTTCCTTCTCTCAGAATTTGATAGGAACGCATGGTCGACTGTTATTGATTTTTTAGAAAAAAATAAATATTTTGGTCGTCCACATTTTTAAAAAATATGAAAACATACCATTTTAACATGTCCAAAAATTCTTTATTTATCACTAAAAAATCCAGGGTGGTGCAAAAATTGGAAGAGGGAAAAAATATGTTTCAAAATTTTCTAGTATTTTTTAATAAAAGAAATACATCTTCAAAAATTTTGAAAAAAATTGTAAAGCATCCCCATAATGCCTTAAACATGCCTGATTTTTTTCAAATTTTTCGGAGAAGCAGTTTCTTCAAAAATCAAATAAAATAAAAATCAATAGAACCACCCTAGCTCCGTCAATATGGCAGTTAAAGGGTTGAAACTTTGAGAAAAAATTTTCCAGTCTATGACCTTTCGAATGTGGTATAACAATATGAATTCCCTTTGGGGGCAGATTTCACATGCTTATCCTGCTATAGCCTTTGGCGCGCATTTTATAACGCTACATTTCACCTTTTAAAGCTTATTTTGCGAAAAGAAATTACGTAAACCACACAATTTGGATTACTTTAAAATCCGAGATTTCATTTGAAGTTGCCTAGAAAGTTTAAAAAACAAATTATACGTTTGAATAATGTTGATGTTTGAAGCTTTTACCTACGGGTAATTGAAGTACCGGATTCTGTTTTTCTTCTTTTAGAAATGTACAACAAACGATATGCGAATACACCATACAATAGACCTCTTTTCGTATCCAATGGATAGAAGGCTCGTCACCGAAAGGTCCGTTAATAAAATATCACTGACGCAATAGTCACCAATGGGAACGAAACTGCTAATCTGTTGAGTTATCCGACTGGATGACGATCCCTACCGAATTTGAATCATCTTCCGCAATAGAGGAAACAGTCGGTTGAATTTGAATGAAAATTTAAAAATTCTTCTCGCTACTTGTTTAATACTGTTTTCGTTTATTGATCAGAGCAGCCCGAGAGCTGACCCAGAGTCACCCAAACAACTTTTGATGTGTTTGTTTTAGCAACCTGGGGTCCCTCTAGATCGGACTCCAATCGCGTAGTTTCGCTCTGAAAATATTCTCGGGTCGCACCACGCATTGTTTATTTTATTCTTTTTTATATAAGTTGTTGTTTAGGGCGCGTACCACGTGTTCGTTTTACTCGGAGTCAGAGTCGCCCGCATGAAGGTTCAAAAACGAAAACGGTATAAGTTGTTTATATTTATTTGAACTTTTGAATAACCTTGGTAACAAGCTCGTAGCAACCAGAGCAGTGTTGCTCCAGAAGATTATTTTTATCATTACCAAGGGGTTGCTCAATTTATGGTAACTGAAGGTGAATTGTTAGCGGACACTTTTAATAATGATTTTTCTTCAGAGTGTTTGGTCGTGTCGTCGCATCTACTCTGTCTATGCTACTTTGATTTGTTGACTTCTGATTAGTCTGCGCTGAGATACAGTGGATACCGCAAATCATGATTTTTAAGAGGCGTTCTCAAAAATACCTCTTTACTGACTTATTTCTCAATATTTTTCCATAAAAAGATTACAAAATGTTGTTCGAATGATTCAAAAAATTGATTGCAAAACGTTTGAATTATTTTGTTGAACGATGATTCTAAAAATCGCTAAAATGATGATTTGCTTTCATCATTTATACGATTTTTAGTCAACAAATCGGCGTGACAACCATTCTACGAGTTGACCCTTTCGGCGAAACGGCCCTTCGCAAAACGACTTTTGATGAAATGCCCTGACCGAAATAAAATCATATACATTCACCAGAAACTTTACGTCTGGAGGGGAGGGGGTTTCAAATATTGGTACAAATTGTGATAAGTAAGGTAGGGGAGACTTAGCAAAACGTTACGTCACGGAAGTTTTATGTTCACTACTAAAGTATGTGTTTTTAATTCAAACTTTCGGCTTTCATATGTGACATAGTATTTGAAAATAGTGCTAACGTGTGAAAACACGATGCATTATTAAAATATTGTGTGTAACATCGCAATATTTAAATAGTGCACTAATTGCAACCGAATTCCTAATCTCACCTCGAAACATGATATCAATAACAATTGTTTTATTAGAATAATCTACAAAAATGGAAATGATAACTTATTCACACTAGCCGCTTGATTTATAATAGCCGGCAAGAATTGTTAAAATTGTAACGAAATGTTAGTTTTAAAACCTACTTTTTTACTTTTTTTCTCAATATCTAGACAGGCGGATTCAACAGGCCAATTCTGTTACTGGGACAATTTTCTCGCTGACGAACAGTCATATTCGGAAAAGACACAGAGGATGCGAACGAACTGAGCTCACTACCAAAGGCTTACAATAAGCATTAGAAAACAAAAGGCTAGAGCAGGATAAGCATGTTAAATCTGCCCCCAAAAGGAATTCATATTGTTATACCACATTCGAAAGGTCACAGACTGGATATAGACATAGAATTTTCTCAAAGTTTCAACCCTTTAACTGCCATATTTAAGGAGCTATGGTGGTTCTATTGATTTTTATTTTATTTGATTTTTTAAGAATCCGCTTATCCGAAACATTTGAATAAAATCAGGTATGTTTAAGACATTCTGGGAAAAGTTTACAATTTTGTTCAAAATTTTTGAAGATGTATTTCTTCCATTGAAAAATACTTCGAAATTTTTAAACACATTTTTTAGTGACAAATAAAAAAAATTTGTCTATGTCGATGCCATTTTAGTTCCCTGGTAACGTAACGAAACATGAGAGAGAAATAAAATCGGCTCAAAAAGGCTGCCAAACAAGCGGCAGCTTTCTTGGATTTTATGTGATGTAGTCAAACTTGTAACCGAAAATATCAAAACATTTCTTGGCCACCTGGCCACATCGAGAGTCATTTTACACATTTGCGAGAGAGCATGGAGAGAAATGTAATACGCACAGCGAGTCACGTGGTTTCACGTGACATACTGGCCTCAGCCCTTAAGCTCTGATTGGGAGGGTTCATGTCCTTGGTCTCCTCCTGTTACGCGTTGTACGTTGTTTGCGACATACTCTTTCATGACCTCCTTTTGTAATGATCATCTGTTAAATTCAAACAAAATAGATTTTGTTTCAGACATTCAGAAACATAAATTTTATGGTCGATTTGAACGTCACCATTTAAGCCACAGAAACAGATGGCTTGCTTCAAGAGATGATGTTTGGCTGTTGGCTTAAACTTAAATTTCTTCCATATTTCTTCACTTAGTTGTCATGAACGATACGATACGCGAACAAAATTTTTTTATATTTATAACGCAACCAAGCATAGTTCTGCAATGCTCTCCAAAAAATAAGTTTCAGGTTCGTAATCGACGGACAGGTACATAATAATAAACGCAACACAAAAAATATCGCCAAAAAAAGAGCATTGCAGAAACGTGCGGTGCTTTCGTGTTTGAATATTGATGAGTGTGCATGTGTTTCATAGAATGGAAGAAAACATTCGGTCCATTTGAAATCACGAAGGACATGCAAAAAGATTATTTCTGGATTAATTCAATGTGTCTTGTATGATTAAAGTTTTTTCTCGATAAAAAAATCCAATAGACGAAAATGATCACTAAGAAAATTCATTAAAGTCGCAAGAATAAGTAAACATATATTAGCTATGTTATGTTTTTGCAAGGTTGGATTATTCAACTACCCTTCCTAAGCTCAATGTCCTCACCTTGAACGCTACTCATTAAACTTGCGCCATATTTCATACACACTTCCATCCACTCTATTCTCAAATCCTTGTCGTTTTCCGGATCGCTTGCCACATCAAATACCTGTTGGTAAATTTATCGACCTTCTTCTTCCGGAACATCCAGCCCAGGGGAAAAATGTCGGGTCAGGAATCTGCCTAGCGTCCACTTTAATGCACATCTCGTCGTCCTCCACGGTGCATTTCGGCGAGATTAGGCCATCATATTTTTTTTATCGTTTCGGTTCGTGACATAAGATGCAGCCAGTTTTACTATCCTTCACGGGCTGCCAGCTTGCCACTGGGTTGTATGGGTTTCCTTGAACGATTTTACGGCATTTCTTGCTTGGAAGCCATTACTACACTGAGCTGAATTATCATTTTTACACTATATGATATTCTAATGTATTTGCAATACTAGCATTTCCAGTTATAGTTAATATCTTGTCAAATATACAGGGTCCAGCACTCGAAGTGTAACCAACTTCAGACCTTCGAGCCTGGCGTCAAGGTAAATGCGACATATTATCGGGAAAGTATTCTGGAGGTTGCTTTGAAGCCGTGGGCAGACAAACATTTCGGTGTCAGACCATGGACGTTTCAGCAGGACTCGGCACCGTCTCACAAAGCTCGAGTGAACCAAGAATGGCTGAAAAACAACGTTCCGAACTTCATCACGTCCACACAATTGCTCTCGAATTCACCAGATGCGAATCCAATGGATTATTCTCTTTGGGCCATTTTGGAGAGCAAAGTCCGAACTAAAAGATACACCAGTCTCGAGGCGCTGAAAAAAGTTATTGTCCGCGAGTGGGCCAAAATACATACCTGCAAGTCACATTCGGGCAGCTTGCGATTCGTTTTTTGACCGTCTCAAGGCCATAGTCAAAGCAAAAGGTGGTCATATCGAGCAAAAGTGAATTGATTCTGAATTTTGTATTATTTTTACACATTTTGTACTTTGAATTAAGTAAAAGTAATTTTCCAAACTGAATTTATGGCCTTTTTAATTGGTTACACTTCGAGTGCCGGACCCTGTATATGTTAAAATAGTCATTTGAAACATAAAACTCTTCTTCAAGTTATTTTGACTAGATTTTCATGTAGCGAATGAAATTTCCAGGTTTAATCAAATTTATTAGCGCGCTTTATAACCCCTATAAGATAATTACACAACATATATGGGAACAACTTATTAAATGTATAATGTATTCATTTCAAATTTATATCGATCGGTTTATGTAGAACATATGACTTGTTATATAACATTTATTTAAAAAGTTATATACTCTAGTTCCATATACTAGTAATATAAAAATCAAATGATTAAATTAAACAAGTTATGCGAATACGCTTCGTACTAAAACTAATGTGTTATTACATTAACGATCACCAAAAGCTACAATAAAAGAAATTTATATTTTTTATCAAAAATATATTGTAATTTTTTATTTCGTAAAAAACTGTTTCATATAAAGAATATAATTTTACCGCATTAACCACACTTACACATAAACTAGGAATAGCAATGTTCTGTCAGGCTCCGAGTTATATCTGAGTTTAATTCCTTGAGGCAGCATATTCCGATCTTTGCGGTGAAGAAGTTTAACCCAGAAAAAAATCTTGAAACAAAAATTCAAATCATTTTACTAGTGAGACAGTAATGAAGTGATGAATCATACCTTATAACTATTTTAAGATCCGTAAAGACATATACTTGCTGGAAGTTGAATGAGCCAGCGTGTCAGCGATTTTAAAAATATTGTGATGCGAAAACTCCTGAAGAACTGCCTGGAAATAATGTCCTGGCCAGAGTAGCAATTTGTCGGTTACGCCGAGTGACCTTGACAGACTAACTAAAATCATAGTCAATTAATATTTGCACTGTAAAGGAGACTGTTAAAAGAGATAATCGTTAGTTCTATCACCAAGTAAAAGTGACCTCAGTCAAAGACAGGCGACTCTTTTTGTTTTCTCTCTCATTCTCCTATTCCCTGTTGAAGTAAAAAAATAAATAACGGGAATACTAACATGAACATAAGTCAATAAAGTTCATTGTTCTTAGCGAAAAGTCATTGGACTTAAAGATTATTGTAGTAGATGAATATATTTCATTCATATATAATATAGCATTCCCGACTATATAACTAACTTATTTTTGTAATAAAACTGACAAATTTCTACAGCTAAAGAAAACTTCATATCTTTTTCTACCGTAATTAAAATTCCATGTACGCTTCCAGACTAAAGGTAATAAATTTTCATATGACTTCCATGAAATTAAATCTGCGTTCAACAAATCTGATGAATATTAAAATTATATCAGAACAAGTTTCATTTACTTTTGCTTAACTTGTATGTGTATAATTATGAAGATTCGAAACTTTTCATTGAGTTTTTAAGTTTTAAGTTTTCGTATGTATTTCATGAAACATCATCTGCATACGATCCTAATGACGCATCAAATGAAGATGTATTAAGTAATAAGAAAAGTTCTACCGGGTTTTATATAAATTACTTATGATATTCTTATCAATTTGATCTATGAATTGTACGATATATTCGATTCATATGACGGTTCTAATGAATTTAAATGAGATTTGCATTTCAGCGTATTTGACAGATTGTGTGATGGCGAAACTAGGTGCAAATTTTTCTAAAATTTTGCTGGTAAATTCCTCTAGTTTGCAAATCTTATTATTTGATGGATATACAAATCTACTTTGGGTCTACTTGTCCCCGGTTTCAGGTTCTGAAAGTAACGATAGTAGTGAAGAAAAGCTACAAAACCGGAACTAATTTTTCATTTCCCAACCACGGTTAAGCCGGTTTTCACAAATCATGATTCAAATTAAAGCTCTCATTGTCTTCAAAGATACTGTGCAATTTCATCCAGATCCGGCTTTCTGTTCTGGAATTATTTGGCAATGAGTGTCAAAACTTTCAAACCGGTATACTAAATGACGATCCAAAACCGGCTCGTGCTGGTACGGAAGAAGAAAATACCATCGCCTTAGCTCCGTTCGCAGCTTGCTTTGTTCAATTTCGAATACTTGCAGGGTTGACACATTTAAATCTGTATTGTTCAGGATAAATCTGTATCGGGGGATCAAAATTCTGTATTGAAAATCTGTACACCTAAACCTCTGTTTACGTTACCTCTTTTTACGAACAAAATCCCAAATAACGTAATCTTTTTTTACGAACCTACTTCGTAAAAAGAGGTTTTTGCATACAATGAAAATCATTTCCCGCTCACTTATATTCCACGAAAATAACTACAGTATGGGTATTTTCGGAATGGGTTTGATGAGCAGATATCGGAAAACGATGTTCAAGGTGGCTTTGAATTCCAAGATCCCGTTTTTTGATATTCCTTGAAAACCCTTATAATATGGGTATTTTTGGAACAGGTTTGATGAGTAGATGTCGGAGCACGATGTTTGAGGTGGTTCTTAATTCCAAGATGGCATATCCATCTCTTCCAGTTTTTTATATCCAGAATTTCTCTTCATTATGGTACTTGTTCAGAAGTTTTAACAGTCTTGATAACCTGAAACTGGTTTGTCTGGTATACAAATCTTTTTTCTATTTAATCCGGCTATAATTGAGATCTCCCACCGATATTAAGCTACTGCTTCAAGAATGTAAGCTCTTACTAATGAAAACAGTTCCGAAAATATGCATATTGTGAAAATATTCAAGCATTTAGAGAAATATTGACACAAATTGAAAGGTTTTTCAAGGAATAATCGGAAGCCGCAATTTTGGATTTCACAACGACCTCAAACATCGTCGTCTTACATCTACTTATCAAACCCGTTTTGAAAATACCCATATTGTAAGGGTTTTTAAGGAATATTAATAAACCGGAAGTCGCCATCTTGGAATTCAGAACCACCTCAAACATCGATTACCGACATCTACTTATCAAACCCATTCCAAAAATACGTAAGAGTTTTCAAGGAATATCAATAAACCGGAATTGCCAATTTGTTCTGATTCTTAATTCTGAAAACATGATTGAATTGGGGAAAATTTGTTATACAATTTTACCGTCATTTAAAATAGAGAACTGTTATTCAGCGACGACCACAACAAATATTTTTTTCTTGTGTAAGAGACGCCCCTTTTTCGATAGGGGATGTACACTTGGACCTAGCATAAAGCAAATTCTCAAAGAACAAACCTATGAACCACTTAATAAGTGTTTTAGCAAAAAGATTTTATACAAGAAAAAAGTTCCACTGTTCAAATCAGTGGCCCTCTGCAGTGAACTCAAAATTTAATAAAAATGTGCGTGTGCGTAGATTTCCGTACTCAGTACAGTAAATACTGTTATCGCTACATTTTATATCGAAATTACGATGAATTAAAAAAAGTGTTATTTTGTAAATCATTCAGACTTTTGCAAAAAGCACCTTTAATACAGTTTCAGCGATTAACTAGTAATAATTCTTTTGTTTATCGGTACATTTACGAGAAAAATGAAATCACATATATATTTTTAGATTCAGAGAAATGCTCAAAGTTGTAAAAGAAATTCTTTCTATCAAATTCATCCGCATAAATTTAATATTGATCGTGAAGAAATAGATTTAATAGATTATGAAGATTTGTCCACTTGACTGGAATATGAACTTAAAATGGTTTTCAGTAGGCTTCTGTGGAGTTTACAGTTCCATTGAGAGATTTATGATGTAACACTCAAGACTGCCACAAAGACTTAATAAAATTAAAAATGTTACTTGGAATAACTTTACAGAATAAAATAATGTCAGATCGATGTACGTTCTATCGTGACTAGTCGTGTTTTAGAGCTGTTCCTATCACAAGGCTTAGGGTGGCGAAATGGTAGCGCTTATGCACGGAATGCAAAGGAACGCAGGTTCAAGTCCTGTCTATGAGCGTATCTTTTTTCCAAAAAAGAATATCTTCTCTGTAAGTTTTACATTCATTTCGCATCTCCGATATATGTTTCCACTCAGTCATTGCAAAAACTGAACTTAGTTATGGCGACTTTAAATCAAACCAACTAAAAATTCATAAATCGGTAGATGTCAGATCGTCTTCAAGGTGTTGGTTATAAAATTAAATTATAGGATTAAATTTTTGGAAAAACATATAAAAAATATAGCACCCTCTATGTATAAACCACGAAAACCGCTTAAAACATATACACTTGACGTTATCAATCACAAAACTCCAACTTTTTATATCTACGCATTTTTCCTTGAAACTTTTTACATTTTTAGACAACATATCGAAAAATTGAAAAATATCGGCAGTGGTTACCAGGTTGCGAATTTTTAAAAAGCAAGTTTTCCAAAAATTTGAAAAAAAATTTTTGGTCCATGAAATTTGTTACTCTAATTGTAAAATTAAAAAATACGGGCCTAATATTTTTTCATGGAGAACGATTGTAGCAAACATTACGAATTTCTTGAAGATTGTATATCTTTTTCCATAGAATTGCTCAATATATAGTAGCATTAGTATATACCGCACTCAAGATTCATGCAAAAGTCATCATTTCCGAATTTAAACTCTAATTTATTATGGATGCCCGTGAAATCTACACAGAATGAAATAGTGGAATTTATACGACATGTAAATCAATAGTAACATGGAATAGATTTCAGTTGAATTGAATTTTTGATTGAAAACGATCATCGATGTAACATTAAATTGAATCGTATTAAATTTTACATGAATAGAACTGTATATTTCAATCAACGCCCAGGTTTGCATCTAAGTTATATTGAAACGAACAGAATTGTTAAGTAATTTCAGGTTTATTTTTCTGCTTCAAATATTTGCATGAAAATAGATGTAAATTCACAAAATATTTTTATCTGTGTATGAAACCAAACATGCATGTTTGATAGTTTTGCGCCTAAAAACGTTGCGTAAATTATGGTACTAAAGACTGTCCCAGAAAGTATGGACGGAACCAAAAACCACTGCCATTTCGCAATGGTTCAGAATCTATCAATTTTTATGGTTGCGTCCTGTTGTTTACACTCTTCTCTAACCACTTGTGCAGTTGTTTATTCGTTTTCATTAGATTGTTTCGAAATGCGTGGACTTTCAGCAAAATAACGTCGAAAAATTGGGTACAAATGGTACACAGAACGCGGACTGTCACTGAGAAAGATAGCAAAAATGGCAGGAGTAAGTGAAAAAGCCGCGCGAAATGCAATCAGGAAGTTCGGTGAGGATAACACCTTTGAGGATAAACCGAAACAAGGTCCTGCTAACCCTCAGTTGGATAAACGTAGACTGAAGGCGTTCGAGCAACAGAAGGAGGTTTCAGTTCGGGATGTGGCCAAAAAAGTGGGCACTTCGAAGTCAAATGTTCTTCGTGCTAAAGAACGTTTGAATCTTCGAACCTATAAGAAGCAGAAACAACCAAAACGTAGTCCGAAACAAGAAGCATCGATCAGGCCGAGGGTTCGAAAGCTGTACAGTACGATTCTTGCTGGAAATTTGAACTGCATAATCATGGACGACGAAACCTACGTGAAACTCGATTACAAATCCTTGCCGGGACTACAATATTATACGGTGCGAGAAGGACAAGTGTAAAACCAGTCCGAGACATCGATTAAAGTGGAAAATTTTGGTAAGAAAGCTATGGTGTGGCAAGCAATTTGTAGCTGCGGTAAGATTTCGAAACCCTTCATCACCACTGCTTCAATGAACAGCGAAATATACATCGAGGAATGTTTACAAAAACGACTTCTACTCATGATTCGAAGGATCCTGTTGTCTTCTGGCAAGATCTTGCTTCTTGCCACTACTCGAAATCGAAGGTAGAATGGTATACTACCAAAAATGTCACTTTCGTCCCAAAAGATATGAATCCACCAAATTGCCCACATCTTCGACCAATTGAGGAATTTTGGGTATAAACGAAGGCACATCTTAGGAAACATGCCAATTGTCAAAACTTGTCGCCAAGAAGTCTGTACGGAATTTAATGAGGAACGTTCGCAACGTTCGAGCTAGTATACAATGGCTAAATAGCAAATGTTGAAAATAATATTCTGTTGTACTCTAATATTATCAGTATATCGAATAAAATTTGAATCTCTTACACTTGTGAATTATTTACAGCGAAATCAAAGTGCGTCCAAACTTTCTGGGACAGTCTTTAGTGTAGGTTATTGAGCTGTCAAATTGCGTAGCTTTCTACACTGCCCATACTCACATATCAGTCCCATATCGATTTTCGCCAATTTTGAATTAGATTGAGGAATGAATTCTATCCTGAATCCTTTCCCAAATGCAAAGTACCCGCATATCAGTCCCATTCAGTGCAAATTTCAATAATTTCGTTTGTTGCAATATTGGAATAGCAAACGTGTATTACCGATATTTCATGTAATAATACCATGATTTACAGGGGACGGGTATAGCGTGGTGGGTAAGTCGATGCCTTTCACGCAGCCCGCCTGGGTTCGATTCCCAACCCCGCACATAGGGTCAGAAAGTTTTTCTGGCCCGAAGAGGCGAATGACATTAATGTTAAAACCTCTATAATTGAAACAAAAAAAAAACATGATTTAGCATTAGGTAGCACAATAAACAAAAAAAAATCGACAAATTTTTCTCGACATGCCTATTTTCCATATGGGACTGATATGCAAGTATGGGCAGTACATTTGAGAGGTAAAAATTCGATTGACCTTAGCATACAAGCATCGTTTCTTGCTATAAGGTATACGTAACCCAAGTAGCAATTAAAACTTGTTATAATTGGCATGTTTCACAATTGCTTCAAATCGGTTATTTTTGTTAGATATGTTAGACAAGGGGATTTTGTAAAGGATGTAAAATTCATTCATATTACTGCTTGTGAAACCAACTCAAAACCCTGAATGGATTAAGTTTTACATCCGTGATTTTCAACTGACTGTTCGACAAGCTCATTTGAGCAGTTTCAATTCCGGTTTCCACTTAGCAAATTTTACTGTTGTGAAACATATGAAACAAGAAACTTGTTGCACATCATACAAGAAAAGTGCGCTTTTTCAATCGCATAATCGTTGCGAGAAAAGTTGATGAATTTAGTACTAGAACAATGTTTGCTACTTGGGAAGTTTAGATAAGAACGAATGGTAAAAGCGATACATTCCATGGCATACAAATAGATGTTACATTTAATTGCTAGGCTATCTTTAATCACAACAGCCAAAAAATCCCCAAACACCCAAAACACAGCGCACCGTAAGTAGTCACATTGTTTCGTTGTTATTTCAGCTCCTGCAAGTGTGATCCAAAATCACCCGATTTATAATCTGAACCCTATCATTCATCAACTACGGCCTCCGAGTCCAGCTGCGCTCTGACTCTGCTAGAACGTCAACATGCAATGGTGTGGGAAGTTGTTTTAACCCATTTTTTTTGCCATGATGAGACCGGTGCCAGCTTTGCTCCGTGGTCCGTGTCGATGCTGCCCGGGCTAAAAATTTACCGAACTAGGACAACTCGCTGTCAGGTCAAATTAATTGCCCTCAGATTTCGATCCATCCCGTAATTTCGTCCGGCGATGATGGATGTACCCAAATGTATAAAATTTTATGGCTTTCAGTGTTTTTTCCCTCTGTGTTCTCCACCCACCAGATTGCGCTAATCTGATCAGGCTGAACCTCCAGGAGAGCACCGCTTTTTTTTTGTTGATCCGGTGGATTTAAATAGCACGCCCACCTTGAGAATAACGTCCCAAACGATATTAGCAAGCGTCAACAGACCGATGGATTACCCTCAAATCAACGGGGAAAAAATATCAAGCAAATGTTGAACATTGACAACGATGAAGGAAATAATTCGTTCCGTTGATAATGTGATATCAATCTTTTCCGTCCATGCCTTGCTCGTCGTTCGGATCATTAAGAGCTCACTGAAGGGAAACTGAGACTGAGACTGAGCTTTATTATGTCGCTTGGGCAGGATATTGGGTGTAGGTTGGACGCCTTGAGCGATTCCACACCGGAGGGAACGGCTGCTGTAAATCCATTTGTTGGTCAGTTTCCGTAGGTTATTTCCTGTTGATTCGTTCAGAGATCGATTTCCTGCTCAATCCATTGCATTTATTTTTTCAGAATGAGTCCAGTTTGCACATTCAACTGGGTGGGTGCACACCCATGCTTTTGTGTAAAGATTGCGAAAGTGATTATGTAACAAGGCTCAATTATTTTGATTGATGCTCTGCATCGATGAATGCTGTAAAAACATATCGATGTAGTATCCTGCTCAGTTTTTTCTAATTTAATAACAACCGTACGTACCAGTGTGCTTATCTTTTGCATGTGGCAAACGTTTTGGTTAGTTATCCGAAGAGCGTAGATTCTACAAAAACGACACGGAACGACCGAAATTAGTTCTGCGACTAATTCGTATTACTGTTTTTGAACAACAACAGAATTTCCAAAATAACTATAAAATTAGTTAAAATTGAGAACTTTGCTGAAAAAACTCTTATTTTTAGAGAATGTGTTTAGTTGGCGAATATCCTGGGCACAAACCAGCAATATTTCAATCCAACACGAAATTCTCATTGATAACTAATTTTGTTATTGAAATCAGAAAATTGTTTCTATTTCTCTATTACCATCATTACTGAAGGACAGCACAAAGAAAACAAAAATGAAATTGGTTTTATTAACAAGTTTATTAGCCAAAAACTCATGGGAAGTGTCAAAGCAAAACAATCCATTAAAAGTCTAAAAAGGACAGTCTTGTTGAAACTGCTTGCAAATTGTTTAGATGTTTTTCGCATGTGTCACGATATATCTATATTTAAATTTCTAAACCGATATGTAAAAATGACGTAAACTCTTAGTGGAAAGTGTATTTATTCAGAATTTGTGCGCATTTGGGGCGATTGTGCGTAATAATGTTTTTACGCGGAACAGTGAAGTGAGTCTCGAATTTTTCATTCTAATTGTATATGACAAATGATGTTTTTTGTATCCCCCAACCATCCGGGCTACGCCGTCCGGTGTGCTACTTGTATTCGGATTATGTTTTCCGAGTGCCCAATATAGAAAAGACAACCTCGACTGAAATTTTTTTCGGTGGTAGTGTGCCATCTAGTGGCTAGTAGTCATTACGGTGTTAACGTTTTTTCGGTGACAGTGTGCCACATAGCTACAAATTGCAGAAACCAATTCAACCATTTATGTTGGTTGAAAACAAAGTTTTATTTATCTAATTCAACTGAAAAATTAGTTGAATGGAAATGAAGTGTGCCTTAGCTAAAATGACAGCACGTTTAATTGGTGAATTCAACTATAAAATAACCATTTCAACAAATACATTATTATTATTAAGGGAATTAGAATCAAAAAATCTAAATTTGTCAAAGTAAGATTTCTTTAGTAGTCTAAAAAAATAACTAACTAAAATCAGAAAATCAACTAATTTTTTCGCCAAAATGCTAATTTCGGTCTTTCCGTGGATATTAATTTGTCTCATAAAGTCACTGTTTTTGAGCAGACAATGTACAGTATTCATCACATGGGGCATGAAGTATAAGCTTTTTAAGCGGAGGATAAGTACCGCGTAAAAGGAACTGATAAAAATAAACGCATAACTTTGGAAATCCGCGCACGAAACGACCAAAATTAGACCTGCGTCTAATTCGTATTACTGGTTTTGAATCAGTTGGTTTCAACAACAAAAATTTGAAAATAACTATTAAACTAGTTGAAATTCCCAATTTACTTTGCTGAAAAATAAACTCTTTTTTTTTTATTTAAAAGATATATTTTTATTCAGACCTATTTGCGTACAAACTTTACGTGGCCGATTGAGCCGATTATTTAAATAATTTTTTTTTTAGTTGGATCTCGTTGTCACCCTTTTTCTAGGGGGACAGGAGCTTCCATTTCCCTCCTGCGAGGATTGAGGGGCACTTCGTTCGTGGTTCGTCTCGTCATCCATTGCAACATCGATGGTATTGTTGTTGGTTTCATTGCTAGTTGCTGGAGATGAGCCTTGTTGTACATTGTTTGCAGTTGCTGGTTGGTTGGATGGTAAGTTGTTCACTGCAGTTAATGCACTTTGTTCTATAGGGGATACGTTGGATGGTTTCGTTGAAGTGGATGCTTCACAAACGTACGCCATTTAGAATACCGGGGAAAAAATTCTTCCACTTTTCTTTTTCGATAGAGATGTAAAACCGAACTGAAAAAAAAACTCTTGTTTGTAGAGAATGTGCTTAGTTGGCGAATATCCTGGTCACAAACCAGCAACATTTCAATCCAACACGAAATTTTCATTGGTAAAAAAATTTGTGATCTATCTATCACCAGCACTGCTGGAAAATAGCATAAAAAACAAAAAGGAGTTAACAAGTTCATTAGCCATTAAAAAGCTAAAAAGGATAGACTTGTTGAAACTGCTTGCAAATTGTTTTGATGTTTTTCGCATGTCCATGTCCATATTTAAATTTTTAAACCGATATGCAAAAATGCCGTAAACTTTTAGTGGAAAGTGTATTTATTCAGAATTTGATGTGATTTTGCGTAATAGTGTTTTAACGTGGAACCGTGAAGTGAGTTTCGAATGTTGCACTCTAATTGTATATGTCAAACGAAGTTCGTTGTATCTTTCAACCTATATTGTAACTGGTTATAGTGTTTTCAGCTGAAGGTTATATCGGAACAAAAAAAAGTACGGTTGTGTAATGTCAGAGACATAACTGGATGTCGTGAATACGAATAAAACTGACACTCTCTCTTTATACTTCCGAATATCAACGAGTTGATCGATTGTGTGAATTGTGCAAGCTTTCCCCTTTTTCACTACTAGAATTTGAAACGATACACCTAAACTGAAGTACAGAATAATTACATTAAACATTCCGTCATACAATTGAATTTTACGAAATAACCTGTATAGTTCTTTATGATAAAATAATGGTGGTTCTGAAAAGAGCCTTTTATGAAGGCGTCCGTGATGGAGAGTGACGAGTTGAATTCGAATCTATTCTGAGTCGGTGTATTTTATATAAATTACAACTGGTTGAAAAATGGGCCGTATAGAGTAGTAGTGAAGAAAAATTTCGCATAATTCTTATGGTTCTAAATAGCAACTTACAGAATTTTGATGTCGATTACTTTATTTTGGATTTGAATATTTCAGAGATAGAAACTATAAAAAGGCTGTACGGGATCAATTTGTAGCATTCAGGAGGGCCAAATTATGTAATTTTCTAAGATACTAAACACTATTTGAATATAAACGAAAGCGAAAATTGCACAGCGAAAATTGCACAAATCTAATCAAATTATCCTAGATTTGCACTACACTGATGGTTTTAATTTCCGATTTGCAAAGAAGCAATATTTATAGTTATTTACAGGCGCGGCAACTATGGTGAGGAAAAGCACTTCTTGAAACCCCCCCCCCCCTCCTCTTATGATATAACACTTTTTTCTGTTATCTCCGTCGTTCGTCTCCGTAATCGTTCATATTTATTAACTAATTTACTATAATGTGCAATGTTCTATACTTTACCACTTTCGAATATTGGTTATTAATGGAACAGTAAGGAAAATGTTTGTGATCGTGTCAAAACTTTCAGAAGAGAAAACTAAACTTTTTTCTTTGGTTGCTTTTTATTTGCTCTAACCTCTCCGTTTCCTTTATACAAAATGTTTTACATATTGCAAAATTCAATGATCTGTAGTAATAATTTTTTATTTTTCTAATCCAACTAAAAAATTAATTGAATGGAAATGGAGTGTGCCTTAGCTAAGAAATGACGGCACGTTGAATTAGTGAATTCAACTAACAAAAATAGCCATTTCAACTAATATGCTATCATTATTAAGGAATTGAGAATTAAAAAATCTAAATTAGCAAAAGTGAAATATATTTACGCAAAATTAAAGAATTTTTTTTTTGACGCCAAATATCTTAGAATTGCATGAAATATATAAATCTGGTGTAAACTCTAAAAAATTTTTTCAAATCGACTTAGGATTTAGAAAAATTTCGCGATTTCCGAAACCGAAATTTTGTTTTTGATGACGAATTTCTTAGAAATGCACGATACGTTGAGATATGGTGTAATCTCAAAATATATATATATATATTTTTAAGAAAAACGACCTTGGGATTTAGAGAACTTGAGACAGTGTAACTTCGTGAAAAAAATTCAAAATCAAAGAAATTAATTTTTTTTGTTGATGCCAAATGTCTTAGAAATGTATGAAACGACCAGATTTGGCGTAGTCAAAAACATTTTTTATTCCAATCGATATCGTGATAACACCAGATCTGGACGTTTCATTAAATTCTAAGATAAGGCAAGAAAATTGGATAACTCTGAAAATTCGCGTAACTTCGGAAATCCGCGTAAAAACGAATAAAAAAGACCTCAGTGTACTTTATAAATAACACCAATTACTTATTCATTCGGACTTGTTTTGTAAAACTTCAAATAAACGGAGGGCTTGGGCTTTCCGATTTATCGATCGATCATGTTAGGCCTTGCTAATGGAATTGAATTTAATCGATTAGGTTCTTTCAGTTAATCGTAGCAATCGTTTTTCTCATGATTGTTACGATTAGACTGTACGCTTACTTGTGGCTATTTAGTTGCATAAAATGATGTTTTATTCGAAATTGACTGATACGATGTCTGATGAAAGTGTAACCGACTTCAAGTGACATCCGTCGCACGTCGGAAAACTGTTTTCTATAAACAACTGCTAAACTTTTGGGCAGAGTTTTGGTTTTTGCCAAACTTAGTAGCATCTTACCAGTGCGCGTGTTTATTTTCTTTTACCTCTAGCACTGAATCGCACCAAAGTGCTAGAGCAGAGCTCTTAAATTCTCTGAGGTGGGCCAGATATTTTCACAGCGGTGTACACGACGGTGAGAGCTATGTTGTATGGCTTGCGTAGAAGAAGTGTGGGGCACGCAAAATCAGCAAAAAAAAACAATTTACTGAATTTTCGTTTTTCCTTGAAAGATTTTCATTGCAAGGCCAGATCTACTCTTTATCAATTGAAGTTCACAGAAGTGTTTGCTCACCATCCCTCGCCATTGATCACTTAGGTGTATTTAGGCGAGAGCACGTGAGAGCGATTCATGCGAAGAGAATGTGTTAATAAGTTTGATAGGGTTACAATTTTGTGCAATTGAGTAGCCACATGTAAGCTATTAATTAGCTATTAGAAACAATTACATCTTTATAGTTGCACATAAAAGGAGCGTCGCGATTTACATTCGTCATTTACATTCACAATTCAAAGTATGTAAAGATACGCCATATGATCAACTTCACAGTTAATTTAGCTGAAGCTTACATCGTTACAGACACAAACTTTTTTTTACACGTTAGTAGTTGTAATATTTTATTATCATCGAGAAAATACGACATGCTTGAGTTTACGTCAAGCATAAATTTTATTTTTTCTAGGAGTGTTTACATCCTAAATCAAGTGATAATTCACTTCTGATATATAGTTTGTGAACTATTCCGTGAATGATGTTTTCATAAAATCTGACAGTCGATTAGTTATCATAAATATCCCATCTTGAAAACGCGGTTATTTTTGACAGTTCGATTGTTATTTTCAGACATATGGATATGGACGGTCATCGATTTTTTTTGTGAAAATAATAACTAATCGGTGCAATTAACCGGACGTTTCGGCATTCTAAGGTGGGTCATCCTCAACGGCTATCTAAATGCATATATTTGTCAAGTAAGCTATTCACACATAAGAAAAAAGACGGGTGTGTAATGCCAGAGACATAACTGGATGTCGTGAATACGAATAAAACTGACACGATTTCTTTATACTTTCGAGTTCGAATTGATGGTTGATCGATTTTGTGAATTGTGAAACTTTCCCCCTTTTCACTACTAGAATTTCAAACGATTTTTGACATCAATTATCTCATTTCAGATTTGCATATTGAAAGAAACTATCAAGATGCTGTACAGGATTCATTTCTGCCTTTTAGAAGGACCAAATTATGGAATTCTCTACGATGTTTAGCACAGTTCGGAACATTTTTATCGAACGATTTTCGCACAGCGAAAAGTTCACGAAGCAAATAAAATTATTTTGGATTTTCACTATTCTGATGATTTTTACCTTCGATTTGCAAAGAAGTAATCTTAATAGTTCTTTAGATAATATTTAGAGCCATTAGAATGGCTGATTTTATATAATGTTGTCCACTTTTCGTTTTCTTTCTCTCCAATGCAAACGACCAGTAGCTCTGCTGTCTGACGCAATTGCTCTTGTTTGAATTGAAACTAGCGCTGCGAACAAATCACAACACATCCGCTCACAGTGCCAAATAATGCCAAAATGATTTAATGCGTCTTCTCGTCTTGACGACCGAAAGGTAAATGTGCGTTTCTTTTTTCAACCACGCAGAAGGTGCGCTCTCCGATGCCGCTGCTTGAATGCATCTTCTCACCCTGACGCCTGCTTCCATCCAACGCACAAGAAGAAATTATCGATTTTCGACCACGGTTCCCCTTTTATAACGTTCAATTGAAGATATATGCCTGACTACCTCAAAATCGTCCTCCTTGCGCGATAACCCAAGCGAAAATAAAGAGTTTTCCGCGTTGTTTTCAAATAAAAAAAAATTTTTTTAGTTGTTTGTGGTTATCTCACACTGTTCAAAATATTATACTAAATTCCTGATCATAGTTTTGATGAAATAGTTAAGAATTATGTTGATGCCGTTAATACAAGTCATTAAGTCGATTAAGTTCTGCCCATTCTTCCGTATGGCTAATTTTGAAAAGGCGCCCCATAGTAAAGTAAATCGTATTTACGACAAAAGAAACCTTTCACCTAGTGGTGTGATAATGCCTTTCTCTTTCTTCAAAATAGTCAAGAATTTTTTAAATCCTTTTATTAAACAATTTCTGACACTAATTTTGGGCTCATTTTTGACACCTATTACGAGCAATTCTAATACCTTTTTACATAAAATTTCCGAAATCCAATTTGATGCCAAAAGTCTTAAAATTGCATGAAACGTCGAGATTTAGTGTCATATCGGATTTTTTTTGTTTGAAAACTTCTTTCACATATTCCATTCTGTCTCTTGGGAGAGCGGTGACCAAATCATCAACATATTTTTTTAAAAATGGAATGGGCATACCGATCGTCTTCATCACTTGATCGAGCAAGGATTCCATTACTAGATCGGCAAGTGCAGGTGACAATGGATTACCCATCGCCGTGCCGGAGGTTTGCCTGTAGTAAGTGCCACGGAAGACAAAATAACTGGAGGAGAGATTGAAATCGACTAGTTGAGTGAATAAATCACTGTCTTTGATGGTTGTATTTTTCTCGATCGAACTTCAATTATTTTACACCGCTTTGATAACCAGGTCACGGGGGCAAGTAAACAAACTAACGACATCGAAAGGAACCAATACGTAGTTAGGTGGAAGGGTAACGTTGTTTATGAATGAACAAAACTCATAAGAGTTTTGAACATTGTATTTGTTCTGGTCAATCGTATTATGTTTGCAAGAAACTTTGAGAGATGATATGTTGGGCAATTAATGCACGACAATATGACTCTCAGTGGAATATTCGGTTTGTGTATTTTTGGAAGTCCGTAAATTTTTGGACACGTTGCATTGTGTGTTATTAACCGAGACCTGGTGTTTTGGTCGATCATTTTTCGATCGTATAAAGCATTCACAAGTTTATTGTTCTTCGTTTAACATAGACTTTGTTAGTCCAATCAGGATCAATCCTTTCGTATGTGATCTGGTCACCAACAAGGGCATGCATTTTGTTTTCATATTCTTCTTTTTTCATTATTACAGTTTTGTTTCCCTTGTCAGCTGACAAAACACAAACATCAGGATTGTCCCGAATTAACTTTTTGCTGATGTGATATGCTTCGACCAAAAAACGATCGACGGCACTGGTAGACGAATTGAATAAGCCATTCTTCCTTTTGTTTACGCAGTTTTGCATTATATTAGTGAACTGATTGCGGCTTGCCGTCTGTAGAATCTCGTCGGGCTCGAGTTTAAGGATCGATTCCAAGTCAGCAATAATCTTAAAATATGGAATTTCTCGATTATCCTCGAAAGCAAAGCAAACTTGGGACCATGTCCTAATAAATCCATTGCTTCTTTAGGAACCACTGCGTCGTTCGTGGTGAAATTTACTTGCGTTTCAATTTCAACTCTAGCAAGTAAGCGGTTAAACTTGCTTTCAATGTTTATCTTTTTCAACCGACTTTGTCTTTTGAAGTAGTGGTCTTGCGCGTTGAAAAAGGAGGTGTACATGTGCGGTGGGGTTACCTGTGTAATACTGATGAGGACTGCTTTGTTCGCTTCTAACCTCTTGATTCTGTGGTAGCTATCTCTAATCCCGATGTTGAGAATCGCTCGTTTGAACCGATCCGTTGTCTTTTGCAGTTTTCCTCGGAACGGACTAGCATTCTCCAGCAATCCATTTATGCAGGTGTTCTGTATGTGTGCTGGATAGAGGCCGAGTTTTCTACATTCTTGAAGGAAATCCTTTCGGCTAAGCTGTGCGCACAGTTTGTCGACAGTATGCGCATAGTTTTTGTATAATCTGCGTTGTGATAAAGGAAGACTGTTGTAGAAGGTAACGTTGCTCAGGGTTTCACTTAGCGCCATTGTTGTTTTTATATTGTGAAGACGGTTTTTACCTTTCTATAGGAAAAAGCGAAAACATTTTTGTGTAAGTTGTTTTTATACTATTTAGCGAAAATTATACCTAAAATGTGTGGATATATTTTGTATCGAAGTGAAATTTCACGAAATTCTTCTTATGTTCGCTGTATTTCAACTTATATACTATTTGTTATTATTTTATTTTCAAAGCAAATTAAATCCCAAAAACTATCCGTAGGTTGCCGGGCGTACTTTGTGATCCAATAATTCTCGGTTCTAGTTGCAACGATCGCTATCAGTACATATTATTTTTATTTCAATGAATTTATAAACGAATTTTATACACAATATTACCAGTTCTTGCACGAAAATTTGCGTAAACTGCTACCCTCCATTTGTGTGCATCTTGAAAGGTGTACAGTCACAGGGTTTTTTTTTTCGATGTTTTGTCGTGAATACGGCTTACTTTACTATGGGGTGCCTTTTCAAAATTAGCCATATGGAAGAATGGGCAGAACTTAATCGTGAATATCTCGACTTGTATTAAAGGCAGCAACATAATTCTTTCACCATTTCATCAAAAATATGATCAGGAATTTAGGATAATATTTTGAACAGTGTGAGATAACCACAAACAACTCAAATATTAAGTTTTCTCAAATTTTGAAAACAACGCGGAAAACTCTTTGCTTTTGCTTGGCTTTTTCGCGCAAGGACGACGATTTTGAGGTAGTCAGGCACATATGTTCAACTGACTGCGTATAAAAGGGGAACCGTGGTCGAAATTCGATCATTTCTTCTTGTGCGTTGGATGCAAGCAGACGTCGTGGGACATGCAGCTTCGGAGAGTGCACCTTCTGCGTGGTTAAAAACCTCAAACGCTCAGGTCGCAACTCTCATTTGGACTTCAGTCGTCAGGTGGAGCAGTCGGCAATGAAAGCAGGCTTTTTGCGTGGTATAAAGCCTCGAACGCTTAGGTCGTGCTTTCATTTGGACTTCAATCGTCGGAAGCAGCGGTCGTCAATAATGAGAGCAGGCCTTTAGCGTGGTGCCAAACCTCAAACGCTCAGGTCGTGCTCTCATTTGGACTTCAGTCGTCAGGTGGAGCAGTCGTCAATGGAAGCAGAACTTCTGTTCTTGGTTCTAAATTTAGTTCTTGAACTCAGGTCCAATTCGTTATTCTACAATTCTATTCGGTTCTTTTTAGAACCATAATAATACTCTCAAAGAATTATGCGAAATTTTGCTTTACTGTACTCTATACGGCGCATTTTTATTATAAAGAACTGTCTACTTATTTCATTATATTTAATTGCGTTTCAGAATGATTAATGTAACTAATCTGTAATTTAGTCTAGGCGCATCGTTTGAAATTCTAGTAGTGAAAAAGGGGAAAGTTGCACAATTCACCCAATCAATCAACTACCAATTCAAATTCGGAAGTATAAAGAAAGTGTGTCAGTTTTATTCGTATTCACGACATCCAGTTATGTCTCTGACACTACACACCCGTACTTTTTACTTCAGTTTTGTATACTAATTATATTAACAAAATTAAACCACATCAACTCTTATTTACTCTGTTTCTTGAAAAAAAAAAAACGTTTACTTAGATTTTTATTCAGGTCTTAATATTTTGATTTCCAAAAAATCTTTCTAGACCACATTTGATCACAATTTCCAGTTATTGAGGTACCATCATCTAGAGAAGTGCATGGAAAATTAAATCCGCCTTTTAAAAAGCAGCCCCACTTTTACGTATCAATGGACGCGGGGGCAAGATTTATTTGGGTGTCCCAAACAGACTGAATGACCATTTTTTTGCTTGCTGAGTTCCATCAAGCTCCCCCTAAGACCGTGGGACACGTGCCACCGCTGCCCTTCTGTAAAAGCGGCTCTGGTCTTGAGTCGAATTGGTATTTGTGAACCTTCTTGCCTCAATGGTTTGTCATACTAAAAATATGTACAAAGTTTCATCGAGATCGGAGTATGCGAAGTCTGATGATTTGCTACTCATTTCTGGAAATTCTCATAAAGTGACAGTACGTGGAAAATCTACCTAAAGCTACCCATGTTATTTGATGGTCATTCAAACGAACTTCGGCTCTACCCGTCCCCGAACTCCAATTCCGGAAATACCGGAAATAGTGATCAAACTCACCGAAATAGAGTTTCAGACTTGGCGGATGACAAAGCCGATGTTCACCAAATTAGATTTGAACCAGAAATCTTAAAGTCTGATACAAAATTCCTTAATTTCATCTGGATCCGACTATTTTGTTCGGAAATGCAACTTATCACTCTCTCAGAGGGTAAATTTGGAAAAGGTCCTCATAGTAAAGTAAGTCGTATTCACGACAAGATTATAAACCGTGGATTAAGGCGACAAATAAAAAAACTGTTTAATCCCAGCTTCGATCAAAATGAGTGAGTAAGAAATCAAATGAAGGAAATAGTTTTCGGGGCTGCTGGTTTTTTGCGTAGCCGCTCGAATTTGGATGTCATTTTCGCAGTTTGTAAGCGGAATTTAATTTAATGATGTAGTGTTCGTCATTTCTGCTGGATAAAATAGTGCCACTAATTTTTATCGTGACATCGTCCACTGCTTATATTCTATAAAAGGTTATTCCATAAAAGGTTATTCAAAGGATTATTTTCCCTTCATAGGATATTTATTGCAATTTCAAGTAGCAGCATTTGGGATTACCATGTTGTTAAATTTTAAAAATTATTTGAAAAGAAATACAAGTCTGGATTATGTTCAACCATAAGAATTGGTCATCCCCTGTGGTTTCATCATAATTTTGATTCCACTCTATTCGAAGTTTCAAGCAGTTGTACCCTTAGGATTTACCTCCTCCACAAAAAATTGATTTTTTATATTACAACCATTCCGCACTCTTCTAAATAGATTACGAAACCGTTTTTCAGCTGTTTCGTTTTCAGATACTGACATGAAGTGATTAACCTCGGCAGTTCGTTGGACCACAAACTGAACTGTGCATCCTTCGTACTGCAGCGTAACAAAAAGTGGCTTATCCGGTAATACGATTATCCTTGCATGATTTAAATGAAATTTTTTTCTTCATGCGCGTCAGTCAAAATGTTATTCAATCATACCCCGAGAGAAAGTTTCGGTGAATTTACGAGACGGAACAAACCAGGCCGTTTCTGCCATGCTGTCACTCGCGTACTGTCGGTTGATAGTTGATGGGTTGATGGGGAAGTTTCTAATTAAATACCGAGGACTTTACAGTTGTTTGATATTTCTGTGCCCTTGTGTCATTTCGTGCATGCAACATATGATTAGTCTATTGAAATTACAAATACATTTAGGGTTAGTGGCCAGCGGCATTATTGATCATTAATTCTTAAAAGACAATAGAAGTCGTAACTTTGAGGTCAAAGAAGGGTGGTATCGTTCGATAATAACATCCTTCATACTTGGAAAAAAATTTCTAACTGTCCAGATGTACACTGCGGAACTACACGGAGAACCCTCCGATCATAAAATTTCGATATCGCAGTTTTTGATTTTTGCGATAGTTGATTCAACTAATTTCTTTTGTCGTGAATACGACTTACTTTACTATGGGGCGCCTTTTCAAAATTTACTCTCTGAGAGAGTGATAAGTTTTTGATCTCGAACATCTCTTGTCGTATCTAACGGATCAACATCATTTTCGCTACATGCCATCTGAAATATGATCATCAATTTATGATAATATTTTCAATTGTATGACATAATCACAAATTATTCAAAACTAAAGTTTTCTGAAATGTTTGGTATCAATGAGTACGAAAGAAGCGAACTTACGACGCGTGTTTGCCTTTCTCGCACCCGAGCCGACGGTTTTGATTTAGTAAGCAACATTTCATTTCTGCGTTACTTACTGGATAGGTAAAGAAGGTTAACACTTGATATATTTCGTTCATTCTTGTCTATGCACAGAAACTGAACAGGAAATGAAGCAGGTGTATCATTTCGGTTGGTTGAGGTCCACAGCTCAGTTTCAGTTCCAGTAGCGAGAATTCAGTTTCTAAATAAAATTTAAGAATTTAGTTCTAGATGAAGAATCATGCATTCAGTTCTGCTGCGTGACGGTTTTTTGTGCATCGTTTGCAGTGTCAGTTTCACTTCGAATAAGAGCGATTGCGTCATCTAGCTGCTGGTCTTTTGCATTGGAGAAAAATACAACGAAAAGTGAACAAAGATGAGGAATAGTCTACAAAATCAGCCCTTCAAAGGGCTCTGAATGTTATCTAAAGAACTTTTAGAATTACTTATCGATTGAAATATGCAAATCGAAAGTGAAAATAATTAGTTTAGTAAAGGTTTACAGTATGATAGATTCTAATTGATCCTGAATATCTTTTGTTCCATTTAACATAATTTTCTCTTCACGTTATTGGAGATGTGATCAGCAATGTGTGATAGAATTTTTTCAGTAGCATGAGGTACCCACAGTTCTAGAGCTCACTTATGGATTTCAGATTAAGAATCCAAGACCAGATTTTGTTTTTCATTTCCACAATACAAATCTTAACTTTATTTCCTCGTCCAGAATTCAAGGCCAGAATCGAGTTTCAGAATTTTGAATCTGAAGCTGAAACCGAAATTTAGAACTTAATTCTGCACCTGGATTATATAACTGAGATCATGGTCTCGATTCTAGACCTAGGCTCTAGAATTAAATTTTAGAAATGAACTCTGGACTTAGATCTGAATTTTGAAACTGAATTCTAAACTGAAGTATCAGAGCAGAATTCAGTTTCAAAGTTTTTATTCGGAGTTCAGGATTCAGTATCAGAATCTTGAAACTGAGTTCTGAACCTGACGTTCTGGAACTTCAGTCCGAAATCTAGTATTATAATTCAGATTCAAATGTCAACTGTATTTACAGTACTCAGTTCAAAAATACACTCCAGAATCCATATTAAAAATTTAGTTCAGTGCAGGATTAGAATTTTTTTCAAGAATTCAGTTCTACAATCTATGTTAGGAGAATTGAAATCAGGAAATAGAATCTGGAGATTTTTGAACTGAATTAATTTGAATTTCGGAGCCGAGTTCTGGATCCGAATTTTAAAACTGAATCCTACGAATTTTAAAATCTGGATCCGAATTTTAAAACTGAATCCTGTAAGCCACGGCATTCCGTAGCTTACACTCAGCTGTAGAATCCAGGTCCAGAGTACATTACTAGGATTCAGGTTGAGAATTCAGTTCCGAGCCAGAATCCTGATCTCGAATTTAGTTCCACAACACAGATTCAGTAATCAGTTCAGAAATCCAGAATTAAGTTCTAGAATTCAGCTTCAGATTCAAAATTCAGTTCTAGCTACAAAATTTGGTTCCAGAAACCCAGGTCCAAAATTGAGATTCCTTAATATCTAAGAAACTGAACCATTTTTTTTTTCGTATTCACGTCATCCGGTAATGTATCTGACATTACCCACCCGCCTTTTTGATTCAACCAATATGGTTTTTGATTTGCATATATTCAAGTAGTTGAAAAATATGTTGTTTAGAATGCTGTCAAATGCCGGAAACAGTTGAAAGCAAAACAATAATCGCAATGCAAAATCAACAACTTTTTTAGTTGAAATCTGTTCGCGTTGCTTCGAAATGTCAATGAAAATAACATCGATGGTTAAAGCGTTTGGTGAAATTGTGTTCATTCAATTTAAGTAATTTATGATAACAAGTGTTTATTTAACAGCGGTGTTGTGATAAAGATAACCTTGTTTAAGATGAAAAAGATTTAATGACAAACTAGAAAATGTTAATGAATGATAATCTCGTAATATTTCAGGTATGCGCAAAAATTTTATGCTTCAAATTCGATCATTGATTTACTTCCAGCAGAATGTTTTACTTCCAGCTGTTTGATACCGAAGATGATGTTCATGCATTAGCAATAAAACGCTTTTTGACATGAATTTAATTTATAAAAGTAACAGGAGCGGAGGGTTTCAAACACACAGAACGCGCTGCGATTGAATGGCGCGTTTGAATTGCCGTCACAAAATTCCAATTCGCAGCGGTTGATGCACCCAAGCTCATATAAATTGACTAAAATTATCAGTGCATATCTTTAGTTCAACCGTTTGAAGGCATCATCTTTCAATACTCATTTTAGGTAAATTCAATAATTTCGCTAATTTACTCGCCCCTCCGGGCACTTTTGCTGATTAAAAACGTTTTTCTACATCAATCATTTCCGATCGAATCAGAATTATTTTTTTGAATTTAGATCTTCACTGATCTCGACTTGGCATGATCATGATCGTACAAAAATCAAAATCACTTAGAGATCAGTTCTGATTTCCTAATGATAATTTATTCCTTGGTTAAGATCACTTGAAATTAGCAGTGATCGGTGGTTTTCCTAGCCCTATTGATATTACATGTCAATATAAAATACTGTTTATATTTTAACAAAGATATTTATTTCATGAATCTCAACATATGAACTTATTTCAAATAGATCATGACGTGTATCAGTAATTATATTTATTTTTTTCGCAAATCAATAACATTGTTGGAGTTGATTCAACTATTTGCATGTCTAAAACAAATAAAAACGGAGGTATTTTTCAACCAACAGAATTTTGTTTCAATAACAACACCAGTTATTTCAACTAAAATATTTGTTGGAATTGAAAGGTATGTGTCCTCACTAATTGACAGCATTTTTTTATTTTCAAACAGTAAATTAGTTATTTCAACCATCGTTTCTGCTAATCGAAAAACAAAAATGACAGTTTAGACAATCGACAATCGATTAGTTGTAGCAAATTTTAACCAATCGAATTCAGAAAATCAACTAATATTTTGGTTGAAATGGGATCGCGGGTGGTTCCGTGTACGTTGAATTTTCAATATTTCACTTCCACTACATAGAATAATCTCATGCTTTTCAAAGGCATTCGATTCAATACAATTATTGAACAGCACATTCACTGTTTTGACACACAGAATTTCCAATTAGCAGTCAGCGTCGAATGGAATTCAACATTCATTATATGGGAAACCTAATTTACTGGTCAGGCATTTAATTTGTTACTATTAATTATCCTCACAAGCTAAAATCTTGTTCATTTTCGTACTATGATTACAACACGACTGCTCATAATGTGACCATCAATCAAATTCTTCCTTCCATTCACAGTGGTTACGCAAGCGAGCACATTATTGCTAGCTGGGATGGATCCTGCAAGTAAGACACTCCGAAAGTGCATGAATGAGCTTATGCTAATCCACAAAGTTTGCCCTCTTCGTTTTGCCGCAAACAGATCCGAACTAGTCATTACGACAGCTGTAACCAATTATTGTTTGCTCAGACTCATTATAGTAATGACGTGTCCAACAAAGTTCTACTTGGTTGCTGCGAGATAAGCTGCAAATTAATTGGAAACATTTTTAACCTGGTTTTCTTTACGATTCGTCTTCTGTTCATGAAGGCATGGCAGTTCAACTTCCAATGCTGATGCTGATTAATATTCGTTTAGTGGACAACAAGCAGGTTAGTTTTCATGATTCGATTATGAAGAATGTTCCAGTGAAAAGTGCACCTGCATATTTATTAATTATTCTTTTACGCAGTGCTGTTCCTTCCATGCTACACCAACTGTTAACAAAACCGGAAACCACAAACAACTGTCGTTTGTTGTTTCAAACTGAATGATGCTGCGATACGACAGATTTCTGCTACCGGTTCGTTGTTCACAGTTTGAATTGTTATCCTGCTCTTGACAGTTGCGCTTTAGTTATTCCTATACAATTAATTACAGTATCAAATGGCTCTCGTCTACGAACAACTATTGGTGGTGACTGGAAAATAGAAACTTATTTGCACTAAACATAAACCACACAACGGGGCTTCAATCCGGTGCTAGCGCCAGTTGCCTCAAATTAATTAGAACGAAATGAAATTAGAAAAAGTTGTTCGCAGAAATTTCACCGCGAATGCCAGATTCAACCAGAAACAACCGGTTTCAGCTTCTAAATTAGCAATTAACAAATACTGTACCAACTGTGTATGGTTTGGTGGTACCACAAACAGAATATTCGGGTTTAAATCGAGCGTATGCCGCTGGCTCCGGTACGAGTCGATCGGTTTCTTTTATGGTTCATGCGATTGCAAAACAAATCTTGGTTGATTTCAAAAATGCCCGTTTCTCTTTTTGCCTTTCTCTATAGAAAGGTATTAGAATTGCTGGAAAAACCGACTTTCGAACGGAGCCTCGGAGACCCATAGTGTTATATACCATTCGACTCAGCTCGACGAGATCGGAAAATGTCTGTGTGTGTGTGTGTATGTGTGTGTGTGTGTGTGTATGTATGTGCACTTTTCGAAGATATTTGAACGCGCTCAATTTTCTCAGAGATGGCTGAACCGATTTTAACAAACTTGGGCTCGTTTGAAAGCTACTGTCGGACCATTGATCAAGTTCGAAGATCAAATGGCTGTAACTTTTGGTTCCGGAGATATGAATGTATAAGTGACGTAACCGACAAAAAGCGTTGTATTTGAACGCGCTCAATTTTCTCAGAGATGGCTGATCAGATTTTAACAAACTTGGGCTCGTTTGAAAGCTACTGTCGGACCATTGATCAAGTTCGAAGATCAAATGGCTGTAACTTTTGGTTCCGGAGATATGAATGTATAAGTGACGTAACCGACAAAATGCGTTGTATTTGAACGCGCTCAATTTTCTCAGAGATGGCTGATCCGATTTTAACAAACTTGGGCTCGTTTGAAAGCTACTATCGTGCCATTGATCAAGTTCGAAGATCAAATGGTTGTGACTTTTGGTCCCAGATATATGATGGTATAAGTGACGTAACCGACAAAACACGTTGATTTTTACCGCTCTTATATATATAAGGGTGCCAAAATTTTGGGATCAACTCTATTTTCGTAAAGTTCTAGTGCTCAAAAGTTTAAGCACCTCGAAAAAAGCCTTCATGCAAAATTTGACCTAAATCGGACATGCTTAAAGGGTGCTGCCCGGTGGTAAAGGTTTGACAATTTTCGATCTTGAAAAAGCACCATAGCGGGGAGTACATGAAATTTCCAAAATCGAAAATTTTTTTTGATGCCAAAACTTTTAAAACTGCATAAAACATCGAAATTTAGTGTCATCTCCAAAAAAAATTTTTTTGAAAAAATCAACTTTCTGGGACTTAGAAAAATTTTCATATTTTTTCTAAGTCCCGAAAAGTCGATTTTTTCAAAAAAATTTTTTTTAGAGATGACACTAAATCTCGACGTTTCATGCAATTCTAAGCCTTTTGGCATCAAAATTTTTTTTTCGATTTCGGAAATTTCATGTACACCCCCCTATGGTGATTTTTCAAGATATATGAAAATTCCACTAAGTGGACTAAGAAGGCTTTTTTTTTAGATTAGCATCACTGTTCTCATACCAATAGCCTCGTAAATGTCAAGCACTAGTTTGGAAAAATTATGCTGACTGTGTGACATAAACACTGAAGCATGATTTTGTGAACTACTCGAATCAATCTGAATCAATTGGTGTCAAAATTAGTATCCAAAATTATTTAATAAAAGTATGAAACATATTTTCATGAGACTGTTATGAAAGAAGAGAAAGGCATTATCACACCACTAGGTGGATTAAGAAGGGTTTTTATTTTCTCTTTTGTTTATTGTGACGTGATTATAGAAGTTTTCGCAGATTTTACAACTTAGTTTTTAAGTCGAAGATTCGGGTATAATTTTTTTACAAAGAGTAAAAGTGAACGTGGGAACTGCTTAATAATTAATATAAGAGATACTAGCTGATTTACCCGGCGTTGCCTTTTTTATATTATTTATTTTACCCCGGTTTTAACCATTTTGGTCGTACAAATGTTGTTGTCAGCTCAGGGCCGCCGAGAGAAGGAGGGGGGATTCCCCCTGGGCTCGGACTTTTTAGAGGACCGCAGAAAATTCTCAGATTTAAAAATATATTTTATTGCTCCCTATGAAACATACGTTGAGACATTTTTTTGCTCGTTCAATCCTCCAAGATGGAGTAAAGAATTGTTTTCGAAGGGGACCCGTATTGAAATCTCCCCGGGCCCGTTTTTTTATCTCTCGGCGGCCCTGTTTAAACTTAACATATTTCCTTCACCTTGAGTCGACAGTTTTCTCAATTTACATAAAAAATGCACCTTGATTGTATGATTTAGTCAATTCAGATGAACGATGAAAATACTTATTTCCCCTCCCTCTTGTGAATATTTTTGTGAGCCTCGCTTAGTTGCTAGAAATATGCTGTACTCGTAAAGAACTACCAGTTTTTCGAAAACCCCGATCAATTTTCACTTGCTACACCTTATAATCAATTTTGATTTGACTTCCTTTTTGCCAATGAGCTTACTATAGATTTCCTCCAAGATTACCCTGAGTAGTGTAGAAAATATCTGTGCTTTTCAAAAAATATCGATTCCCACCTTTGGTACATGTACCAAACTTTTGTGGTGATTCGTTTAGTTGTTTCGTAGTTAGGATGAGACTCTCCCTTAGTTCTTTGAATTCCCCGGTAAAATAGAACCAGACTTTTTAAAATAATTTGTAGAAAATTGCGTTGCATCAAAGACATCATATTAACAAGATATCCAGCTCTCACATTTCCTGAACAAATCATTGGCAACATCATTTTTTGCGAGCATGGCGCCCTCAGGCGAGTTCGCATCCAATCTCGTACATAGAAGAAGGGGAGAGAAATGTCAAAGTCGTTCGCGCCAAAAATAACAGCACTGCGCACCCATACAATTGTAATGATATGTTGAATGTGATGCCGTACGATGGCGTTGCTGAACTGAAAATTTATTTCGCTCCAAGCTGACAGGGTCTGGTTGCATCCAAAGGCTATAGCAGGATAAGCATGTAAAATCTGCCCCCAAAGGGAATTCATATTGTTATACCACATTCGAAAGGTCATAGACTGTATACAATTTTCTCAAAGTTTCAACCCTTTAACTGCCATATTGACGGAGCTAGGGTGGTTCTATTGATTTTTATTTTATTTGATTTTTGAAGAAACTGCTTCTCCGAAAAATTTGAAAAAAATCAGGTATGTTTAAGGTATTATGGGGATGCTTTACAATTTTTTTCAAAATTTTTGAATATGTATTTCTTTCTTTAAAAAATACTAGAAAATTTTGAAACATATTTTTTCTCTCTTCCAATTTTTGCACCACCCTGGATTTTTTAGTGATAAATAAAGAATTTTTGGACATGTTAAAGTGGAATGTTTCCATATTTTTTAAAAATGTGGACGACCAAAAAATTTGATTTTTTCTAAAAAATTAATAACAGTCGACCATGCGTCCCCATTAAATTCTGAGAGAAGGAAACGCATGGTGCTTTTTTCTAGTAGTTTATGCAACTCAAGCGCAGGGCTTAGAAATCAAAGTAACGAAAAGAAGGAAATGAGTTTCAACCTTTGCATAATACATACACGATCATACTTCGGGTACAACCTAGAAAGCTACAAAGCAAGAACTTACTGTTATGTGATTCATATATGAATGGTAGTAATATATGAACGTCGCGAGTATCACACATATACAGTTCGGTTACGACAGTCAAGAACTAGAGCGGGTGTCAGTTTTTTATGTGTTGCTGATGGATGTAATGAAAGAATAGTGAAAGAAAGAATGAAGATTTCATTACAGCGTCAAAAGTTATCATAAAGATATGTTATCGAGGGATGTCTATAGTTTTCTGGACAAATGTGTGATAAAGATAAAGTTGGAATTTTGTGTTTGAAAACGTCAATCGAATATCTTCATGATGGTTTTTATGGTTTGTAGACTGATAGCGCTATATATTTTTATATTTATTCTAAAATTTGAAACAACAACAGATATAAAAAAAATAGTGATGCGTTATTTTTCGTTTTTGAGTTATAACCTTTGCATAATTTCAAATCAAGCATTTATCGACCATGTCTATTGAAAACTTGATTCGCTGAATCGATCTCTTTAATTTTTTGGTATATTGTGTTGAAAGCTCCATATTTTCCAGAAAATATCTGAGAATACATAATTAACTCAGTAAGTGATTTTCATTCACAGAGGAACGCTTCCAGGTTTTTACAGGCTTAATAATTTTGTTCAAATTGCGAACGGGAAGTTCTAATAAGATAATATTGTCAATCCGAGAACGAGAGCAACAAGTATCGGAATATCGTAGCTCTGGAATAGAAGCTTTTGAAAAGGATGTTCTGCCAAGTAATTTTGGATTTAAAGCTTTATCACGAGATGATCCAATTGATACACACAGATCACAAAAAAGCTATTCGGGCCGGTAATAAGTCTCATTTTTAAAAGCTTACAAGTACTATATCGAGTACACTACAAATTCGACTGGATATTTGGGAATCCAGCGCCGTTGCTGTGAATGCGTTATTGACAATAGAACTGTTGGTTGCTGTTCACACGAGGCCGCCATTATTCACTACCTTTCCTTATGCTCGGTTTTTATCCAGAATTGTGAGACCGGCGAAAATATTGTCAGAAATGCTTAAATCAGAACAGCTACCAAGTGACGATGATAATTCTATAGAATAAACGAAAAGAATCAGAGAGAAAATGTGTGCATTGAAACAGCAATGTATTTTTATAACATTTTTATCCCATTTCCTATTTAAATGAAAAATACAGTCAATAATTTACAGAAATTTTTTCGTGACCTTTCTTACATGAAACTTCTTAATCATTTCATAAAGACAATTGAAGTTTCAATTTAATAATTGACCCTTTTGAGTCTTAGTTCTGACTCCTACTGCGTCCATTAGTTCATCCAATAGCAAAATTTTATTGAAAAAAGGTGTGCTGATAAAAAAAACTCCAAGTGGGTTATGAAATCAACCACAAAATGTATAAAAATTTCATATGATATTTAAAAAATAAGAAAAATATGCTTTATTAAACTCAAATTGATGTGACTATATTAGTATTATATTAGGATAAGAATTCTATGTAAAAGTGATGCTAAGGCGAAGAACAACTTATGTAAATTGCCTTAAGAAATAAACGTATTTATGGAAAAACAATTCTAAGAAATCGATTCCAACCTTCATCAGTGGCCACTTTTGTTTGACACCAATATAAAAAAAGAAAAAATTAAATTCACTGCTGTTTCAACTCGCTATGTATTTAGTGAAATGTACAGAGCTGGCAAAAAGAAAACCGCGTTGTACGAGACCCAACAGTGCAAAACGATTTGACTATTTCATGAAACACTATCGAATTATCGAATTATATACAGTCACTCGCTCTAATTCTTGACTGCCGTAACCGAACTGCATATGTGTGATACTCGCAACGTTCATATATTACTACCATTCATATATAAACCACATACCAGTAAGTTCTCGCTTTGTAGCTTTCTAGGTTGTACTCGAAGTATGATCGTGTATGTATTATGCAAAGGTTGATACTCATTTCCTTCTTTTCGTTACTTTGATTTCTAAGCCCTGCGGTTGAGTTGCATCATAAACTACTAGAACAAAGCACCATGCGTTTCCCTTTTAAGAGAACTTTATGGGAACGCATGGTCGACTACTACTAGAAACTGCTAAGATAAAGGACCATGCGTTTCCTTCTCTCAGAATTTGATGGGAACGCATGGTCGACTGTTATTTATTTTTTAGAAAAAATTAAATATTTTGGTCGTCCACATTTTTAAAAAATATGAAAACATACCATTTTAACACGTCCAACAATTCTTTATTTATCACTAAAAAATCCAGGGTGGTGCAAAAATTGGAAGAGAGAAAAAATATGTTTCAAAATTTTCTAGTATTTTTTAAAGAAAGAAATACATATTCAAAAATTTTGAAAAAAATTGTAAAGCATCCCCATAGTACCTTAAACATACCTGATTTTTTTCAAATTTTTCGGAGGAGCAGTTTCTTCAAAAATCAAATAAAATAAAAATCAATAGAACCACCCTAGCTCCGTCAATATGGCAGTTAAAGGGTTGAAACTTTGAGGAAATTGTTTCCAGCCTATGACCTTTCGAATGTGGTATAACAATATGAATTCCCTTCGAGGGCAGATTTCACATGCTTATCCTGCTATAGCCTTTATAACAGCAATACTATCCACTACGACATTGAAATTCTTGCCACTCTCTTGTTTTACGAAAAACGGGAGATGAAAATTTATTTTCAAAAATCCCTCCTTCTGGTCTAAATAACTATTCTGAAGAGCAAGAAGTATCTGTGCCAAATTTGATAGCAATCCGTTCAGTAGCTCCGGAGCTATGTACCCCCCTTTTTAGAGGCACTTGCTACATCCACCCCCCATATAATCATATCTAATATATGCAAAATGTTTCTATGGTCTTAAAAAGTGTCGATTCTCGTCAAATTAGACAAATATTTTCATGACTCCCCCTGTTAAGAACACTTACTACGCTGCCTCCTCCATTAAAATACCCTTATGACCATCTCAAAAGAGCAAGAAGTACTTGTGCCAAGTTTGGTGGTAATCCGTTCAGTAGTTTCGGTTTTATGTCGTTTTAAGCATTACACCCCCCTTTTTAAAGGTACTTGCTACATCCACTCCCCGTATAGTCATATCTAAGGTATGCAAAATGTTTCCATGGTCTTCGAAAAGTATCAGTTCTCGCTTAATTATAAGAATTTTTCCATGACCCCCCTCTGTTAAATACACTTGCTACGCTCCCTCCCCTATAAAAATACTCTTTAAACCATCTCTGAAATGCAAGAAGTATCTGTGCCAAGTTTGTTGGCAATCCGTTTAGTAGTTCCGAAGTTAAGGCGTTACAAACATACCAACTTGCATTCATTTTTATATATGGGGCATTCCATACTTAATACTTTCGGAGCAGTGATTTTTTCAGTCACGACCCGCACGCGCGAAGTGTACCGCAGCGCAACTCACTCGAATACGGGTTTAACTTATCGACACATGTCGCGCCACTGATCGAATTTTAACTTTGAAAGTTTATTGTTAGCAACATTACAGTTAAAATCGTGATGTAAAAATGAATTCAAAAATCAAAAACATTCGTTGCATCAAGTTTATTCTTCCCTTCTTGAAAAATTCGATTTTTTGCAAGCAAATGATGTTTTGTGTGCATCGTGTAAAATTGTTTGACATGAGTCTTGAAGTTAAATGAATTGCAGCAACGATTTCACGTATCGTTCACTAATGTCAACCGTTTCGCACACGTCTAAGCATGACTGCTTCTGAATGAAATGCGAGGTGGGAAGCAACGATCGAAACCGTCGGCCGTGCGAGAGAAACCAAAAAAAGACATCATTACGGCATGCTGCGACTGGTTCGTGAAAACATAGGTAGATTCAAAGCAAATTATCAAATATAAGCTTTTAAGAAACCCCAACGACGTTGCCATACATGATTAAATTATATGTTACCGAATCGATTGATTAATATATTATATCGATACATCAACAAATGACTGAATCGTTCAAAATTATGACATAAAAACGTTACGCGGCTAGTCTTGCATTTTTTAATTGACATCCATTACAGTGAATATAAATGTATTTTTAATGCCAAAAAAGGTACTTTCTTCCGCCCTACATATCTCAACGACTCTTCGTTCCCTTAAACGAAAGAAACTCTGTTTTATGAACACAATTTTTTGTTGTTTTTTTTTCTCAAAATTTATGCTAGTTGTGATTTCAACACATTAACGCCATTGTACTTGGCCACAAATCCTTGGGTACGACATGGCCAACGAGCTTTGAAATTCAAAGAACAATAGTTCAAGCTTTGCCGCCTGCTTCTGATAATAAACGCACGAAACTGCATTCTGGTGCAAAATAATTTCCTAGAATTATCAAAGGCCTTTCCATAATCTTCCCAACCGGTCGGACAAAAACTCACGCCTGCATCATACACTTGAATCGTCCCTTACGGAACGAAAAGTCTGGTCTGACACATCCTGCGCGCTCGTACGGTGAGTAGTAAGCGAACACTCAGTTCCGAATAGCAGCTCACGTAACTGCAGATGTTTATGGAAAACGAATTTCATATTCATGAAGCTCCTTTCAAAATTCATTTCGGTCTGGTTCCCAGCATACCCAGTCGGTAGTGGCGGCAGCAGCAGCAGCAGATCGTTCCTTATGCGATCCGTGTGCCGGGTCTGTTGGAAACGGGCACAAAACGAGCTGTCGCCTGTCTCTCTGCAGCGGACTTCTTTTGCAATGCAGAACATTTCATAAGACATGAAAGCTGCTGGCGGTTCTGCTGGGACGGTGGGTGGACTCAGTGCGAGGCAGCAGTTTCTGTGGTGAAATGTTTTCCAAATTAGTCAAGAAAACGCAATTTCATCTGGCATAACGAGTCCTGGCAAAGTATGGCTAGAAGTCAGTCGGCGTGCGTAAATGGGAAAATAGTCGCTGCTTTCTGCTGTACCGTAAGAGTCTCTGGGTCAACGAAGGAACATCGGGCAGCTAGCTTTCGTTTATTGCTCCATGAGCTTAGCGGATAATTATATTATATATTAAGTTCGTGTAATTATACACGAGGATAATGATTGCGGAAAAGATTTCAGTAGTTGGCATTCGATTTTTTCAAGTATGTGAATGCCAGAATTGCAGAACGTAGTGTATAATATACAATTTATTTAACTTAATTTAGGTGTTTTGCTTTATTTATGTTTCAAAGTTTATTTATTATTCGTTATTATTCGTTAGTTACGCTTATGGAAAACCAAAGTGTTGATAATTACATTTCGTTTTTGGAATTTGAATTTGAGATTTGCAACTGATTCTTAGAGTACAGGACCTATATATCTTTCCTGGTAGGGTCATCGGATCGATAAGTAAAACTGGTTCTCAATAGGGACAGCGGTTGTTGCTTGAGGCCTATCATAATGTTCAAAGTGATAGTGCAGTGACTCTCAAAGTAATTTCTGCAGCCGAAAAATGTTATTGCATTGAAAAACGCTGGGATGTGTCGGTTTCGTCAAATATAACATTACATCTCTCGAAACGGAAATGTTCGAAATTACACTACCATTGATTGATAATGATAGTTTTCAACTAAGCCCGAGTTTATCGAATTTTTTTGAGTCATCTTCGAAAAAAATTAGGCCGATGAAAAATGTGCGGTCAGTCGTTTACGTCACTTATACCATTATGTGTCCGGAATCAGAAGTGACAGCCATTTGATCTGCGATCTTGGTCCATAATTCAATAGTAGCTTTCAAATGAGCATAAACTTGTTAAAATCGGCTCAGTCGTCTCTGAGAAAATTGAGTTTCATCGCTTACGTCACTTATTCCTTTATATCTCCGGAACCATATATTGATCTTCGAACTTGATTCACAATTCCACGGTAGCTTATAAAAGCTACTTATAAAGCTCTTATAAAAGAGCCTAGACTTGATAAAATCGGCTTAGCCATCTCTGAGAAAATTGAAAGTCAAACAAGAATGAGTGTAAATCAGCCATTTTTTGTAAAAAAATCATATCATGCCATTCAGGCGTAATTCATACGAAATATAAACAAAAATCACTCATGATGGCTTTTTACATAAGGCGAATATCCTGAAACCCACTGATAGAAATGAAGTAAGATCCTCCCCCCGGTGAATGACCAAAATGGTTAAAGCCGGAGTAAAATAAATGGAAAAAAAGTGAGATCCTTGGATGTAATAGTACCATTTGAGCACCATAATGAACTATTCCATCATTTTTTGCAATGAATGAGTGGAAACATATATTGGAGAAGCCAAATGAATGAGAAATTTACTGAAAAGATGGTTTATCACAACACGAAATCGTAGCGCGTATGCACGAAATGCATAAGAACACAGGTTCGAGTCCTGTCTCTGAGCGTTTTCTTTTCCGAAAAAATATCTTTTCTGTGAGTTTCTCATTTGGCTTCTCCAATATATGTTTCTACTCAGTCATTGCAAAAATTGAACTTAGTTATAACGACTGTACGTCAAACCAACTAAAATCATTTCGGTTTCACATTTCATCCAAGTCAGTCGATAAACCAAAACCGCTTACGTTCGGGACAGAAGAAACCAAGTACAGTATTGTGTAGTGAACAATAGAACGATCTCGAAATGAGTGAACCAAACGAACAAAAGCTACCGCCGGTACGAAAGAATACAATTATTGTTGACTTCAGGCAGTGCAAAATTCGACCTTCGATACGAGAACTTGAAGGTTTGCTTAAGGAGCAAATGCATCTTGACATTAAACGTGTGCATTTACTTCAATGCAATAAGACCAATAATGTTGTTTATATCCAGTTCTATAAAGAGTTGGATGCAATTCAATTCGCAAAAGACAATAATAATGTGCACTATGTGGAGCATGAAAATATCAAGTACAACATTCCAGTATATAAGGAAGATAGTGCTATAGAAGTGCGTGTGCATGCATCTTCCCTCAAGCGTCATCGATCCTTATATTCGCGCAACTATGTCGCAATACGAAGAGATTCTCTCTATCGAAAAAGAAAAGTGGAAGAATTTTTTCCCCGGTATTTTAAATGGCGTACGTTTGTTACGCATGCGCTTGAGGAGACCTATACCTTCTTATGTGACATTCGGTCAGGATACAAGAATACCATGCAAATCACTTGTTACCTATGACAATCCGATGGCCACATGTCGATATTGCCAAAAAGCTATTCACTACGGTAAGCCATGTGATAAACCGGACAAGGAGACAACTATACCAAAGGACAACGGTGCTTCCTTCACATCAACCCCAAGCAACCCCAGTACACCTGTGACAGTCACCAACAACAGGGAAGTATCCCCTTCAACGAAACCATCCAACGTAACCCCTATAAAACAAAGTACACCAGCTGCAGTTAACAACTTACCATCCAACCAACCAGCAACTGCAAACAATGTACAACAAGACGCCCCTCAATCCTCGCAGGAGGAAAATGGAAGCTCCTCTCCCCCTAGAAAAAGGGTGACAACGAGATCCAATACAAAAAAAAATATATCTAAAAACGCAGCTAAATCGGCCACGTAAAGCTTGTACGCAAATAGGCCTGAACAAAATATCTTTTAAATAAAAAAAAACCAACTAAAATGAATAAATCGTTAACTATTCCACGTAAAGGATGATTTTTTTGGCAACACTTTTTTTGGCAGATTACGCGTGAATCGTGTTTTGTGTCATTGTCAAACTTGTTCAGTTTGGTCTATAATTTAATCATGAATCCTAAGTAAATAAATATAAATATAAATTGTAACCATTGGCAAGGTTCCACCTTATAGCAATTGAGTTTTACTAAACAAAATTATTGTCGGTAAATGTAAATTTCACTCAAGAAAAGTTAGTCTTAAAAACTGTCCCAGAAAGTATGGACGCACTTTGATTTCGCTGTAGATATTTCACAAGTGTTAGATATTCAAATTTTATTTGATATACTGATAATATTAGACTACAACAACAGAATATTATTCTTAACATTTGCTACTTAGCCATTGTAGACTAGCTGGCGCACCTTTTTGCGAACGTTCCTCATTAAATTCCGTAAAGACTTCTTGGCGACAAGTTTTGACACTTTTTTCCAATCTTTTTCGAACCATATGATATTTTCACATTTTCAATAGGGTCAGTCCAGATTAACCTAACAGTAAAATTTTAAACGTAAAAAGAAAACGATTCAAAAATAATAAGTCGAAATAATTCCAAACTGGTTTTAAAAATATTGTGCGTTGTATTTTAGTTGGCATTAGGCTCTTTTAAGATGAATATTGACATTTTTAACCTGAGATTGCAATAGTGTAACATTTTATTTTGATTGCTATCGCCATTGCTAATTATAAGGACGAACATAGAACCAACGATAGAGTGAATCAAAATTCATTGAGACGGAAATATGAGCAGAGTAGTGAACACATTATAAGTGTTTTAGCTATTTGTTAGTATAATTAGTATAATTTTCAAGAAATGTGAATCAATTCTCAATGATGAGCAAGGCGAATGAAGCAGAAATATGAAATAGTTAAAGTGATTTCAGTGGCTAAATCGGGTTTTTGAGGCAACGTTCCTACAAATGAGATGTAATAGGGAACTGTTGCCTAACAAGCTGTTTGAAAGGATTTATATTGGAGATGATTTTCACAAAATTTTAATCGATTTCAATAAAATGAAAATCTGAAAAACTTCTTCTGATTTTCATTTTATTGAAATTTCACAAAAACCGTTTAAGCCAAATAAATTTGAAAAAAATAAGAATATTTTATGCATTATGGGAATGTTTTCTGATTTTTTTTTCAGAAATTTTATTTCATGCAAAAAAATCTGCAATATTTTCGTAATTTTCTTATTCCCGTTTACAATTTTGGTTCCACTTTAGATTTTACATCAAAAATACATAATTAAAGAGTACATTACCCTGTTTTATTGTCAGATTTTTCAAAAATGTGGATGAGCATGTCGGACTTTAAAAAAAATCTATCGAAAAACCATGCGTCTCCATCAAACTATATACATACATTAAACAGACTAAAATCGTATTGGAGTAGACTCTTAGTTTGCATTGAAGGCTGATTTTTAGATAGCCTTTAAAACTCGTTTTGATGTTAATCTAGAAAAAGACTCATTAGTTTGGAATATTTTTTTTTGGGTAAACAGCCTTAGTAGAATAATTATTCGGCTTCATACAGACTATTAGTGTTACTAGTAGCCTTAAGCCAAGAGTTTTTAGTGTACGGGGACTATCCAACTTCGATTGTGACAGAGTGAAATGTTAATACAAATCAGTGGGAATGAAAATCGGGAAATAAATCTTTGAAATTGGGATGTTTCTTGTAATGCCGACAAGCATCCGAATCAGTGCTGTAAAACTTCATTCAATTCAATTGAAATCGAATGTGTGCACACACTGACGATCACTCTGCTACAGTAAACTTCACATTCTAACACACTATCTTCGCTGTCGCAGGAAAAGGACATCATCCCGTTCTTCATTCGTTTCTCTTTCTACCGATGCTCAGTTCAACCACCGTCAGTTTATCTCTTGAAGTAACAAAATATCTCTTACAATTCAATGAGAGAGCGACCTTCAAGTGAGGTTCATGTAAACATTCGAATTGATTCAAGATAGTGTATGAAAGGTAAGCCAGTCAATATAACTGAAATATAAATTACAAAATGAACGTGAATTAATTGTTCCCTCTTTTTGTTTTTATTTTTAATATTTCGAAACACATCTCCCTAGGCTTTGAATGATGAGCTACAGGGCGCATACCCCCCTTTGGCGAATGGGGGGGGGGGGGGGGGGTGGTCGAATTCGTCTTGAACTTGGTGAATTTAATTAAAAAAGGAGGACTAGTGTTATCAGGAATAGGAGTAAATTGACATCTTATGAACCGTTAAGGAACTCTCAAACCTTTCCGATCCGGTTCGGTATCGATAATGTTTACAAATTGAAATGACGGCGAAACGGATTGATCAGGTGTAAATACACTTTCAAATCGGGAAAGGTTTGAATGTACTTAGATTTCTCCAACTTGGACGCAGATGTCACCTTCTACCTAAGAGTGTGAGATGTGTGTTTCTGGAAGAGAACGGTTCACGTGGACCATTTCATACAATCACACCTAGTATTTCCTCACGAAATACATGTAGTTCTTGTTTCCTGGATGCGTGCTCAACACTAGAAGGCCCAAAATATAGACCTAAATTGCTCAAAAGCAGTCAACATGATTGAAAGAAAAAAAGTCAAAAAACTGTGACAGAATAACTAATAACTAATATTGGTGAAACAATACTTTTTCATATAGTAATAGAAATAATAATATTTGTGTGCTGAAAGGAATACAGTTGCAAGAACAAAATGTACACATTGAAACTATTCAAATCACCTAGCAGAACAGAGTGGGCTTATCTCATCGTCATGATCATTCTGGAGTTAACAAATTGCAATCATGCGACCAAAAGAATTGTGCCAAAGAAGACAGTTTACTGTTTGCCTCGCTTGGTTCTTGGCATTTTTCTTACATTACAAAGTAAAAAGGAAGCTGTTACATTGATGGATTAAGTATAGTAACACGAAATCAGAACAAACTCTGTTGCAATGGCTTTTTATATGAATTATAATTTCTACATCTTCCGTTTATCGACAACATCATCGTTTTCGGATAGGAAAGCAACATCACCCAGAGAAGAGTCAAGTGGCACTTGACGAGAGGGCTTGATGACAAATCGGCTATTTGCTCTGAAAAAATTTATCATGCAAATTTGAAGATACAATTTCGTATATTGACGAAAATATTTTAGAACTTTACCTATAGATACCAAATTATTGAATCCAGTACAGTTTCTAAATTTCGTTATATTGTTTTGAACCGGAACTTCTGGCAGTTCTTCCACTGTTTGAACTGATGAGTCCCGCACATACTCACTACCCAAAACACACTCTATCAACGTATTCCATCAATTTTTCTATTGATTTTTGCAAATGAGCGCTTCTTTCCTCTTCTTAGATGGACGAGGCATTTTGAACAGATTGCAGTACTTGAACTGTTTGTTTATTTTTTGCATTCCATAGCGACGGTAAATAAGACAACAGGGTTGCGGATAACTTGGAGGGGGGGCAATGTTTGAAATGGAAATAAGGGAAAAGTTCTAGTTTTTTTAATATTGAAATTTTAGATGGTGACGTACGCAAGTAGTTTTGATCCGTAATTTTAACTATATCAATGCGCGACTAATTGAAAATAATGCCATTTTTAATGCATTGCAAGATTTTTTTCTCTAATTAGCGTGGATTTATGGAAAATTTTCAAAACCAGAACTGTGAGTTATTCAAAGGTTTTATAATAAAATGTTTAGATCAGAGGATAAGATTACCGGTGAAGAACAACTCAAAAGTGTTTCAAAAAGCTTACTTATATCACAGAGCTATAAACATCAGTTGAAATCTTAAGGTGAGTGAAAAATAATAACATTCTAAGAAGAAACCTTCTAATGAAGATCCGAAAAAGTTTTGCACAAATCATTCTTCAGAGTTGATAGTTTATCGTAAACATATATCAATAAGATGAGTGATTATGTCACCAAATTGCAGTAGCAATTCTACGCAACATATTTACCCCTACGCGTAGAAAAAATGTGTTTCATGGTTTGTTAACATCAAGAGCAAGGCAAAATAGAGGAAGGTGGAGTGGGAGGGTAGGTGATTTCTTGGTTGCCATTTATGGCTCGCTTCCATGATCACCTTAATACAAATCAGTGGGAATGAAAATCGGGAAATAAATTTTTTTAAACAGGGAGGAACAGTAGGATTGCAGTGAATTAATAAATTCACGACCAGACTGCAAAGTTTGTTGTAACGAAAGCTCGAATTTTGAAGCAGATTCCCATACACTGACTGACTAATCACTTTAAAAAATTAAACTCAAGGTACGAAATTTGTTTTTCCTTTTTCTTTGTGGTATTGCGATTGGTCACGAAACATTTCGACTGGTGATGATAACCTACTTTCGTAATTTGATGTAAAATACGAATGTATCGGTAAAACAAATGTTCGAAGTTAAACAAACTAACGTAGTCAACAAATCAAAAAAAATCGGCTTCTGCAGGAAAGCTCGGACGGTTCGCGTTGTTGTTGCCGTGCTGTTGCGGTTGACGAGTGCATGGAATTCGAGGATGCCTTTCCATCGGAATTTAAACACATAAACCAATGCGGCTGAGGTTGGCGGTGGAATGTTTTTCCACTGATTTTACGGGTACTGGCCAGCGGAAAAAAAGTTCATTTCTCTAGAGCGAAAATGCGGCGAGCAAACAAAAGCTTTGGTTTGGATTCTGCAGATAACTATCGATTGCTATGTGTAAAATGCTGTAGGGGGAAAAAAATAAAAAAAAAATAATTGTGTTTGGTCTGAAACAATATATTGGCTGATTGCCGTTGAGTGTCAGGCCTTAAGCTATTGAGTAAATTATGCTACTGGAAATGATTTTCGGAAAAACAAACCTCTCGGTCTGACTTTTTTTGCTAGAGCAGAAGCCGATATTGCTGGTATTAAAAATTATCCACAAACAGTTGAGATTCATTCTAGATTTGCTAAGAAATCTAGATTTCTGATGGATAGTAATTTTTTCGTACCAGTTTTGAATATTTTGTCAAATTGTTTTGATGAACAGTGTTTCAGAAGAAATACATGATTTGCATTCGTGCCGAAAATGCGGTTCAACTCAATGTGAAGTGTGGTTTGATAGAAGTAATTTATTTCAGTCTTCGAGCTCGTTTACTAATTTCAACTTTTCCAGCTGACATCATGCCGGTAATGAAGTTATTTCCTGCAATAAATTAACAAACAATGCCATTACCGCTCGTACAGGAAAAATACCAATTACCGTGTTTGTTTCAATTTACAATGATCCGGTTAGGGATGGTGCTTCCGCGTGCATCAACTATAGTGACGTGTGCTTCCAGGTTCACCGACATTTGGTTAATCCGTTTGTTTTCCTATTGTATTCAGTCGTGGGGCTGATTTAACAATACAAGAAAAACTGAGCTCTTGGTATTTAAATCAGATCTCGATTACGTTAATATCTAAAATGAAGCATTCTGGGAACTAATCAACAGTTCGGATAAAAGGGACTGATTTAGCTTAAGCAGCTGATGAAGTTCATGAATAACTATTTTTACGACAAAAATAAAAAATAACGTAATCCTTCTTTACGTTGAAAATTTCAAATAACGTAAACTTTTTTTACGAACCTATAATTTACTTTTTTTACGAAACGATTTTCATTGTATGCAAAAAGAGATTTTTGCATACAATGAAAATCGTTTCCGGCTCATTTATATTCCATGGAAATTACTACAATATGGGTATTTTCGGAACGGGATTGATGAGTAGATGTCGGAAAACGATATTTGAGGTGTTTCTGAATTCCAGGATGGCGACTTCCGGTTTATTGATATTCCTTGAAAACTCTTACAATTACAATGTGGGTATTTTCGGAGCTGGTTTAGTGCATATTGCGTAGAAAATAATGTTTGAATATTAGTGGATTACTAATCGTATCCTATATAGTACTAATATTTTCGAAATGGGAAGAGTCGCTTAAAACAAACCATGTTGTGCCTCTAAAAATCACGTGATATACTGTGAGTCCAAGTGTTCCATTCTGTACTCCAGCTGCTTGTCAAAAGTGAGCCTGTGTGTGCCACAACCTGTGCAACTTCATGAAAACGGAAGTGTCAATAGTAACTTGATGAATAAAAAATGTATTGTAGTCCATAGTCATCCATTGATACCTTCCACTATCTATATATGTAACACATGGTGATTGGTAATAGGTGTTACACCCGAAAGGAGGTGATAGTAAACCTTTTATATAGCCAAAAATTGTATAGGAAGGTAGGTCCGAAAATCATCCTCAATGAGTTTTTGCCAAAATCAATTTGATTATTGTGTTTACTCTCTAATACGGACGTCAACGTTTCAAACATATACTGAACGCTTTTGTATGGAAAATTGTGGTTATTTAAAAATATAACTAAAATGTCTTAGTTCATCATTCATCGAACTAAGTTTAATGATATATAACGCCAAGTGTTTCCGAGCTCTAAACAAATTTTTATTTTCATTCAAATCTATATTCTTTCTATAGAGAAATGCAAAAATAATGGAATTTACATGACTTCATAATAATGGAATTTACATGACTCAATGGAATTTACATGACTCAAATTCTCAAATCGGTCAGTCTGAACCGGAACTTTATTGTTTAAGTGTAGGAAATGTACTTGTGAGATTGTTTTATGCCTCACCGCCTTTATAACAGAAATTCGAGTCAGGATTTTGAAAAAAAAATCACCTTTTGTGTACTATTAAATCCGTACAGAATATTGAAACAATTGCAAAAAACCTACCGGTTGATTAAAATATGCAGCTAAAAATTAGAAAACTTTAGAATTGAAAACAGTTTTGTTAGATGTGTTTTGCCTTTCTCGTATAAAAAGGTTATGCAATCACTGTGAAAACCGACATTTCTAACCGATGCCCGGAGTGCCGAGTTTCATATGCTATTCGACTCAGTTCGTCGAGTACGCAAAATGTCTGTGTGTGTATGTGCGTATGTGTATGTAACGTTTTATTACACTAAATTTTATAGGAGATGGCTGCACCGATTTTCACACTCTTAGATTCACATGAAAGGTCTTGAGGTCTTAAACAAAATGCGAAAATAAGTACACCAACTCTTTCTGGAGTTGAATAAACCGATGTTTACACACTTGGATTAGTTAAGAAAGCTCTTCAGGTCTTATACAATTTCCTGAATTTTGTTTGGATCTGACTACTGGTTCCGGAGTTATGGGTTAAATGTGCAAAAAAATAAAATGTGTGTGCTAACTTTTCTCAGAGATGGCTCGACTGATTTCCACAAACTGATTCAAATGGTCTAATAGTCCTTTACAAACCTTCTCAATTTCATCTGAATCCGACCTCCAGTTCCAAAATAATAAAGTAAAGAGAGTCAAAAAAAATTGTGTTTCGCGTATGAAAGTGCGTCGCCATATACCATTAGCGAGTGTCATTATATTTGAATCTGAATGCTGATATGGACCGATTTGTGCCTAAGAATGAAAAATTTAGCTTTATGGCATTGATAAATGTTATAGTATGTCAATTTGAAGTGTCTCTGTATTAATGTATATATGTTCAATTAATATTACTTATATTCTCTGTCCATTGCGGCAATACTAAATATCAAACATATAATTGAATATTTTTAAACAAAATAGGTGTATGAAACTTCGTAGCACTGATTGATGTATTTTTTTAAACCACATACATCAGAATTGCGGACTTAAAGTATATTTATGTAAATTCTCGGAAAATTTTCAAAAAACAGATTCATCAAATAATAGTTCCTCTTTGTTTTCTTTATTTTCTAATACAATGTTGTTCGCAGGCTCATTTCTCTACTCGTTGTAAATGTATCGATATGAAGAGGAACTGTGAGTTGCTAATTCAGGTCTGTGAAAAAGTCACCAAAATCATTTTAGAATCTAATTGTTTGACTCATTAGTTTTATGTGATTTACTTTAATGAAATTATGGGTCACTAATCAACAGTTCAGGATTTGAAATCAGTCAACGAAAACGAAAATCACAGTTTCAACAGCAGTTCAAAACTAAAATCTATTCAAATAAATCATATTTACTACAATACTGAAAATTAAATATTAACATTTCTTTCACCAAAGAATGAACCTTACAATTCGATTGTAAGTGTCAAGCTAATATTATGATGAATTTGGAATAAAGTTCCTGAAGTTTATTTGAAACAACTTTCTTCCTGATATTGACTCGTAAAATCCATTCCGAAAGTAACAATATTATAACGTATTCGACAGTAAGTCATAATTACTTAAACAACGTTTACTAAGAACTGTTCTTTAAAGCCGTTCCAAAAACATTTGTTTTGCTACGGGTTTCGAGAAACACCATCTTGGATTTTGAAACGACTTTAAACATCATTTTCCGACATCTATTCATCAAATCCGTTCCGAAAATACCCATATTGTAGGGGTTTTCAAGGAATATCAATGAACCGGAAGTCGCCATCTTGGAATTCAGAAACAGCTCAAATATAATTTTCCGACATCTACTCATCAAACCGTAACGAAAATACCCATTTTGTAAGGGTTTTCAAGAAATATCAATGAACCGGAAGTCGTCAACTTGGAAATTTATGCTGCTTAGAACATCCTTTTCCTGTAAATACTCCTAATTTTCGTTCAATAACTATCCAATATATTATACATATCTAATAATACATAAACATAAGGACAACTTGTTTTACGTTAAAAATTCCAAATAACGTAAACTTTTTTTACGTCATAATTCGATTTACGTAGTCCCGATTATTACGTAAATGGAGGTTTGGGTGTATATTGTTCAGCTCCTATGCAAAGAGAAATTTGTTCTGTACTTCTAGCTGTCAAAAATTACCACATGTTTTTTTAAGCAGCGAGAAACTTCACGCGGAACTTGTTCTGTACTTTCAAGCTTTCGAAAGTTCCGTGTACACTTTCAAGCAGCAAGAAAGTTGATATTTTCTGTAATCGTATGAACTTTTGGTTTCTTGGGTGGATATTGAATATTGATAAGGTACTAGTTCTTATTGATTTCAAAACTACAGTTTAGCTGTGGTTCAAATGTATGACAACTGTCTCATTTCCTACAGTGCCGCTTATCCAAACATGTGTGATATAACACGTACTTTAAGTAAATTTAAGAACATTTCTCGAAAGAGGTTTTGGGGAATGCTCAGTTGCCACCTTATTTTTCAATATTCATTTTTCAAATTCAACTAAATATTCTTTTAATGATGCTTTGTAATGCAAAAAAAATGATTAAATTTGTTTAAACTGTTTCTCCGTAAAATACAACAAAATTTTTTTTGATTCAAATTATCCTTTACTCTCCTCTTAAGATAGATCGGCAACATTCCTCAAACCAAACGTATTGAAAATAATACATTTGAACTTCCAGTTACGGAGATACCATTGATCGAATCTAACAAAATTACAAATGGATAGGGTCTCTGCCACTAAATTTTGATCCCGGAATAATCCGAATTCCAGTTTTAGAACTCAGTTCCAGTTGAGCATATCTATTGGTATTGGTTCAGTTTGCATAAGCAGTCTTCATGATCAAAAATGATAATTTGCATCATCAGTTCACAATTATGATTATAGTATTATTTTCAAGAAAGGCGAGAAGGGTTCAGAAATAAGGTAAGGGCTCCCTATTTCATCTCATTTGTAAGAACTTTACCTTAAAAACCTGATTCAGCCACCAAAATCACTACGTTTTTTTCATATTTCTGCTTAATTCGCCTTGCTCCACATGGAGAATTGATTCACATTCCTTGGAAATTAAAATAATAATTAAAAAATCAGCTAAAAACACTTCTGATATGTTCACTACTGTGCTCCTAATTTCATCTCAAAGGTTTTGTATTCATCCTATCGTTGGTCTTTTAATCATACCATAAATTAGCAATGGCGACAGCAATCAAAATCAAAATATTGCACTATTACACTCTCAGGTTCAAAATGTCAGATTTTTCCTTGAAAAGGGCCAACTATGACACAACACACGATATTTAAAAAAACAGTTTGGAATCATTTCGACGTTTAAAATTTTTTGGATCGTTTTTATTACCTTTCGTTTCAAATTTAAAATTTTACTCTGCGATTAATTTGGAGAATTAAAAAAAAACAAAAACTGAATTGATACTATCTAGGCATTAGCCCTTCTAAAAACAAAACGTAAAACCAGAGATGCAATTCATACAGATTTATCTGTATTGTATAGATTTTTGCGTTCGCGTTTGTTAAATCAGATTATAGATTTTCTAAATTTAATACAGATTTGTAAAGGTTCATAAAAAGTGAGAAATAAAACGTTAGACTTTTCTATCTGAGTATCTATTAGTATTTGATTACAGTTCTTCTTTAAAAGTTTATTAATCAACAGACAAATCACATGTTAAAATGGAAATCTTTTGTGCAAATGTTTGATAATGAACACTGATAAACTTTTATATTAAAATTTAAAACCAATTTGAATTTGATTTGAATTTGAATTTCATTGATTTTATTAGCGAAAACAGATAGAGTGGATAGATATTTTCTATGAAAATATCTGGCATCTCTGTGCACAGCCGATGAAACACACACATTTAACATGGTTACGGTGACGTATAGCGGAAAGAAACCAGTGCTACTAGATTTGCCACAATGGTTATTTGATTAGTATTTAACACGCTCTATTTGGTAATATTAGAATCCGAAACAGTTTTGTTTATATATATAAATATCAATGATATAAATAAACTAATGTCACGGATAATAAAAAAATACTTGTTGATGATAATTTAAAGAAGAAAAAATAAATTTTTTTATTTACCATTATTAGAAAACTTGGCAACCTTGCGATACGAAATGAGATGAAAACAAAGCGTAATCAAGTGAATTAAGTGCAAATTTTCATGTCATAGTTTACATTGCTTTTATTACTTACCAGGTAATTTCAGAAGTATTTAATCGTTGAATAAACAAGTGGAAAGTGAACATTACTAACTATAAAGTCATCCAACATTGAATAGTGGTGTAAATATGTGAAATAGTGATCATGTTTTGAGACGAATCGATTAGTAAATATTCAAAAACATGATGAATTGTAAAACTTCAGACGAAAGTTGTTCCTAAATCAAAAAGTGAGTTTATTTTAAATGGGAAAAAGCTGTCGTTGAAGGTTTTTTTTTTAACTATTTTGGCAAAACTTAGAATAAATGTTTTAAATCGTTTCACCGTTTTTTCAGGTACGTTTAAAGATATGATTAATGTTCAAAGTTATGAGGTGAAGGAATGAGATGGAAATTGTAACTGAGATGAAATAAGGGAGCCCTTACCCTAGGTATTTCAAAAACAGTTGGTTCGATTGAATTGGTGTTATCGACAATATACTTGAGCTGTATGGAGAAAGTATACACAGTAAAAGAAACTGTTGTATATTGGGTCTACGGTTAAAAAACATAATTTGTGATATTGAGAAATAAGTCGGTGAAGGAGCATTTTTGAGGACGCTTCTTAAGAATCATGATTTACAGTGTCCACTGTATCTCATCGCAGACTAATCAGCAATCAACTAATCAAAGTAGCATGGCTATAATCAAGGATGGCTTTTATCGTATCAAAGAACGTTCAGTGGCAACTCTTCAATGATTGAATTCGTGCCATCAAAGAGAGTTGTAAATCATCGCAACAACAAAAACCCGGCATGGCTCATTTAACATAGAATCGACACCAGTGCGAGAGCGAATTTCTCTCGATGACATTTCTGAGAATCAAAGGTTGGCACGCCGCTGTGGGGATCTTCTCTGAAGCAACAAACGGTCGCTTATTCTCGTTTCGCGATCCGATTCTATACAGGCAGTTGATAATTGCGATAGAATAATTGTACTATTGCCACTTATTCTAACTATGTGCGTATAATCTTTGTATAAGTTGTGTCTATGAAAATGTATGTGAATGCTCCACACAAGGGTTTTGAAATATTGCAACCTAGTATGAGAATCATCAAGTTGAATCATCGACTCGATTTTCTGCGATAATTGTCAACTTGCGATTCTCTCTTGGGAAATTCCACACAGCAACGATCATTATCAGACTGTACATTTTTTTAAGGGTCGAGAAATACTCAGAGTATGAAGTGGAACGAAGGAATGTAGAAAAATTCTCTCGCGGTTCATGCATTGAGAGACTCGAGTTTTTGTAGCATCTTCTACCGGATTGAAAATGTTGTATACAATATAGATAGCAAAATAGCAGCTTCTGTGAAATTTTCGGCTATCACCAACACTGGCTATAATAGATGTTTTTCTAGACCTTAACATTTCTGTTCGATTTTTTAAATTTTTTATGAATTTTTGGTGGTGCGATTTTCACGAAAAAATTCACCTTTTCGTAGCTGTAAAACCTCCCCAAAATACCAAAAAACGAAAAGGAAAACATCATAGTCTTATATATGTAGAAAGCGTGTGCAAAATTTGAAAAAAAAATTTGGTGAAGTAGTTTTCGAATGACGATGGACACGGACTTTCAAAACCAGCTTTCGAGAAAAAAGCATTTTAAGTATGTTGTCTCTAAAATCGAGGTAAACAATTCATTTTTCTAGGGGGCGCGTAGGGTGTAACACTTTCGAAAATTTCGATTTTTCCTTTGTATTTTGTCTTTATAAAAGATTTCAAGAATGTTTTGTTAAATTTCCAAATCAATCGAAGCAGAACTCTTCCGCCTGTGCGTTGAGCTCTTGATTTTTCGCAGTATGAGATAAGCACAGGTAAAGGCCCTTCTAGAGTTTTGTTCCGATAGGCTTGAAAATTTCACATAATATTCTTAAAATGTTTTACTATAAGAAAGTACAAAGAAATAATAACCCTATTCGCCCCTCACTTTTTGCATAAATGTTTCATGCAGATCGAAGAAATGATGGACAAAAAGCTATTGTCTCTTAGATTAGTCTGATTTGATTCAATCTTACGAAATCCCGCAAAACTCAAACGGAAAAGAGTGTATTCGAAATGTTACAAAATACCACCATTTTCAATTTCAAAAACTATTAGCGGTTCCTGAATAAAAATATCATATATACCTTTTATAAGAAAATAGATATTAAGTTTCATATCCAAAACGGAATAGAAATTCCGTAGTTTTTTTTTTTTTGATACAGTTTATAGAGCCCCGGCAATTACCTAAAATATTGTCGAGGACACCAAATTAATCGAATCAATTCTAGATCTAAATTGTGGATCGGAAATTTGAAAATGAATTCTAGAATTGAATTGTTAGGTTAGGTTCAGTATTCAGTTCCAGAACCCAGCTTCCGAATTCAATAAATCTAGATTTCAAAAGAAAATCAGAGTTAAGGTCCAGAATTCAAGTTCTTTTTCTGTTCCTGATTTTCGAAATTGGCTTCTGATACTGAATACAGAATTCGAAATTTGGGAACCGAAATCTAGAAAAGAAATTCCGGATCTGGATTCTGGAGCTGAAATCAGAATCTGAAATCTGTAACTGAGTTTAGGAATTTAATTCCATAACAGGTGTTCATGATCTTTCCTCAAGCGTCATCGACCCTTATATTCGCAAAACTATGTCCCAATACGGAGAGATTCTCTCTATCGAAAAAGAAAAGTGGAAGAACTTTTTCCCCGATGTTCTAAATGGCACATGTTTTTTACACATGCGCTTGAAGAGGGCTATACCTTCTTATGTGACTTTCGGTCTAGATACAAGAATTCCGTGCAAATCACTTGTTACTTAAGACAATCCGATGACCACATGTCAATATTGCCAAAAAGCTGTTCACTACGGTAAGCCATAAGATAAAAAGGACAAGAAGACAACCACACCAAAGGACAACGGTGCTTCCTTCACATCAACCCCAAGCAACCCCAGTACATCTATGACAGCCACCAACAACAATGAAGCACCCTCCTCAACGAAACCATTAGTGTCCCCTATAGAACAAAGTACACCAACTGCAGCTAATAACCTACCCAACGCCTGTGAATAAAATAACGATTGTTCAGCCAATAACAGTCAAGCTGAACCAATGGGCGGGAGTGTGAATAGCGAACCACTACTCCCCCTCCATTTGCTAGATAACAACGAAAGCGCCTTTCCACCAAGAAAAAAGATTATAACAAAATCCATAAAAAAAAATTAAAAAATTTTTCTGTAAAACGGCCGCGTTAAACTTAAATGTAAAGGAGCCGAATGAAAAAAATGAAAAAAAAACTTGTAGATAAGCTCTTCCGAGACCAATACGACGGAAAGAGAAGAGGAAGAATCGAAGAAGAGAAAAAACAAACAATTGAAAGTACAGGGTGTCCCACGAAATTTCGAATTTAAAAATGCAATAATGAACAACGGTTTGATATATTTCAATAAGTGTACATTTATTTGAAAGGTTGACTCATGAATTTTTCATGAAAAAAATTACCCCCACAGCCAATCCGATCTACCCAAGTTTTGAGAACATTTTCAATTGTCTCTAACATTTTATCATCAATAGCAACTTGAATTTCGTACTTGAGGTCTTTAATTGTCAAAATAATCCAACGGCATCAAATCGCAGCCATTTCTGCTGATTATTCGATTTTCAAAGATTTTTCGCAGCACATCGATTGTTGCGTTGGCTGTATGGCACGTAGTGCCGTCCTGTTGAAACCAAACATTTTTCATAAATAAATTTTATGAATAAACTTTTCAAATAAATGTATAATCATTGAAATCTATCAAACCGTTCTTTTATTATTGCATTTTTTAATTCGAAATTTTTCGTGGCAAATTTTAATTCTTAATCTACCCTGTAGTAGATTAAGAATGAAAATTTGCGATAATAAAACGAATTTATTTTGTTTTATCTGCCAATATAGGACTGCAAATTTCCGAGAATAATGTTACAGACTTTCGTGCAAACAGGTGCAGTAAACGACATAACATTCCCGCGTTTGCCCGAACATTTATTTCGATTTATTTGAGCCGTTATTTAGTTTTTAGTCAAAATTGGACAGCCGAGCAGTAATTTTTTGTCAAGTGGTTAAATTTAACTAAAACTGCTGCCCAGTTTGACTGATTGATTTAAATTACCAACAAATACGCGCTGTACGCATAGAAAAATACTAAAATATTACATTCTAAATTATGCGAACTCACAAATATTTAAACAGAGAAGCAAAAGAACTCTCAATAAAGGGTAAAAGTCCATCAAAACGACCGAAAAAATACACTCCGAAGAGCTTTTTCATTAAATTTGAAAGTTGTAGTTTTTTCGTAAAAATAATTTGTTAAGGATTCCAAATGGAAAAAGGTTCATTAAAATCCATTAATATGAAGACGTATTTCTAAGCATTTTACTCCACATAATTCGGTTATGAAAAATCCTTTGCTACCAAATTTTATAGTAATTTGAGGTCTTGATGGACTTTCAGTTCCATTGAAATTTCTCCGAAAAAAGATTACCAACCTTTGAGAAAAGCAAGCTATGCTCTGGAGACGTACTCTGTGATTAAACAATTCTCGGATCCAGTTCGGTTTCACATCTCGTCCAAGTCAGTCGATATAACAAAACCGCTTACGTTCGGGACAGAAGAAACCAAGTACAGTATTGTATAGTGAACAATAGAACGATCTCGAATTGAGTGAACCAAACGAGCAAAAGCTACCGCCAGTACGAAAGAATACAATTATTGTTGACTTCAGACAGTGCAAAATTCGACCTTCGATACGAGAACTTGAAGGTTTGCTTAAGGAGCAAATGCATCTTGACATTAAACGTGTGCATTTACTTCAATGCAATAAGAGCAATAATGTTGTTTAGATCCAATTCTATAAAGAGTTGGATGCAATTCAATTCGCTAAAGACAATAATAATGTGCACTATGTGGAGCATGAAAATATCAAGTACAACATTCCAGTATATATGGGAGATAGTGCTATAGAAGTGCGTGTGCATGATCTTCCCTCAAGCGTCATCGATCCTTGTATTCGCGCAACTATGTCCCAATAAGGAGAGATTCTCTCTATCGAAAAAGAAAAGTGGAAGAATTTTTTCCCCGGTATTCTAAATGGCGTACGTTTTTTACACATGCGCTTGAGGAGGCCTATACCTTCTTATGTGACATTCGGTCAGGATACAAGAATACCATGCAAATCACTTGTTACCTATGACAATCAGATGGTCACATGTCAATATTGCCAAAAAGCTGTTCACTACGGTAAGCCATGTGATAAATCGGACAAGGAGACAACTATAACAAAGGACAACGGTGCTTCCTTCACACCAACCCCAAGCAACTCGGATCAATTCGCAATCACTTCCGATTTTCTTTGATTTTAGTTGATTGAAATTCAAGCCATTTTATTTTCAAATTAATCACAAGCTCCCGAATTTTATGTAGTAGTCGCGATCCAGCATTCAGGTTTAGCATTCAGTTTTAAAATGTGTGGTCCAGATTTCAATTCCAGCTTCTGATTCTAGCTTCAGATTCCAGTTTCAGAATCTAGCTCCAGATTTCAATTCCAAATTTCAGTTCCTGAATCCATAATTCAGGAATCCAGCCCCTGAACTCTGAAACTTTTACCCTGAATTTTGAAATTAAAATTAAGATCTAGAATTTTGTTTCTAGATTCAGTTCCAGATTTCTGGTACCGGATTTAGTTCCAGAATCCAAATACAGAATTCTAACTTGAGTTTAAGTTCCAGAATCGAGACCAAATTAAAGTTCCTGTTCAAGCGTTTTAACACTGGATTCGTAAACTACCGCTGCACAAATAAAGGAGAAGCATCATCAAAATAAGAAAATGTTTATATCGGATTGAACTTGCAATGGTGCAAATTAGAACGTTCTTTAGCGTTTAAATTTATTTCGATGTCTGTTTTTGCATGTTTCAATGACAGCTCCAAATATCTTTGAAAACTGGGTCAAACAATTATCAATCGTTTTTATTTTTCTGTAGCATCTGAGTAAACATGAAATTTCCCAAATAGAAACATACACCGGAAATATCCTCTAATCGTTCCGATGCATGTCATAACCGTGCACGTCAAACCACATGCATGGGATTGCTTACTGCCTCTGGATTTCACATATTTCTGCACATATTTCTGCAATCGACCTCGTGGTTACATTACACATCCGATCGGAATATCACTCAGCTAGGCAAAATAGTGCACGGGAGCTGGGACTCTGACATCGGCATTCATTCCAGCGCTGCACGGTTCCTGCAACCACACTGCATTATGGTGACATGCAGTCGATTTCGTGCCTCCCTTCGATGGATGAAAATGCACACACGAGTAACCAATCCACGCTACCCGGCTAACAAGCAGATATCGGAATGGCTGCGGCTTGTGCGAGATGAACCGCTTTGCTGTGGTTAGCGAAGCCAACCATTTTAATGGTTCGGAGATGTAGTGCGTTTTCTGTTCGGCAGGTGGGAAGGTTGTAACGAAATTGATTTTCTTCCGGCCTTGTTGTATGACGTTGTGTGCAATACCCGCGTGACAGCACCTGAACTCACTTGTTTTTGTCCGGTGAAAATAAGGTTAAAGTAGTTCAATGGAACCAATGCTGCAATGTTTGATTTCGAATTTGTGAAAACTTTTCCTGACAGTAAAGTCTGACAAGGTGGGACAGATTGTCGCTATACAATTCCAATGCAATTTTATTATTTAGATCAAAGTATGACTTCAGAAAATTCAATAATTTTCACTCTACTATATAAACAGATGCAGGCCCTTCAAGCTCAAGTCCTTCAAAAGGTCACATGTTTGTTTATTGTTTATCGTCTTCGATTGAAAAAATATCGCACAGACTAAATATAATTCTAAATTAACTCTACTCCTATTCGTCTTTTGAAAGTGTCCTTACTAATATTAAAATCAAGGTGGTTGTAAACGCTATTGAAATGTCGACAGCAAACATCTATTGGATTGTTTTGTCCATACTGCGTTCGATGAGCCACAGGTCGGAAAAATCCAGTTCTCTTCAGTGATCTACCAGGAACGTTGATATCTAATTCGGCCAACAGCACAGGGCAGTTCATGTTGTGCGATATCAAATCGAATATAAACAGTCGCTGCAAGTATATTCGCCTATTTCGTAGAGTTGGAAGATTGATGAGAGCGTAGCGATGATTATAGGGAGGAAGTTGTAAACGATTTTGCCAAGGAAGTTGCCGAAGGGCAAATCTGATGAAGCTCTTTTGTACTCGTTCGATACGATTTGTGGATATGTGGATAGAGTGGTACGGCGACCACACAGTAACTCCATATTCGAGAATGCTACGAACCAGAGAGATGAACAGTGACTTCAAACAATAGATATCCGTAAAGTCGCGAGTATTTCGTTTGATGAGCCCTAATACTGCATATGCCTTTGCTGTCATGATTGAGTAGTGTTCTGTGAATCGAAGTTTACTGTCGAGAATAATACCAAGATCCTTGACCGATGTTACTCTTTTTATAGGGACAGCGTTCATAGTATATTCGAACACAATTGGAGATCGTACTCGTGCAAAAGTAATGATGCTAGATTTTTCAATATTCACTCTCATACCGTTTTGATGGCACCATGATAGAATTCTCTCGATATCCATCTGCAGAGCACAACAGTCCACCAGAGTTGTTATGATGCGATAAACCTTTAAATCATCCGCATATACGACTTTACAAGAGGTAAGTCTGTCACAGAGGTCGTTGATGAAAAGTACAAACAGTAGAGGCCCGAGATGACTTCCTTGAGGAACTCCAGATGTAATGTTGAAGCTTACTGAACACGAAGAACCAAGCCTTACAGATGCACTACGATTTGAAAGGTATGAAAAGATCCAGTTGGTTAACCAATCGGGGAAGCCAATTCTTTTCAGTTTCTCTACTGCATGTTGATGTGGAACACAGTCGAAAGCCTTTGAAAAGTCTACATATACTGCATCGATCTGCTGACGTTTTTCAAGTTTGCTAATAAGCGAAGACACATAGCTCATCAGGTTTGTTGTAGTAGAGCGATTTCTGACGAAACCGTGTTGATCCAAAGATATTATGTGTTTTACTGCAGGGTAGAGAATGTTCAACAGCATGCTTTCAAAAACTTTTGGAAGACAGTTCAGAATAGAAATTCCCCGGTAATTCATTACATTATGCACGTTTCCGGATTTGTGAATTGGTATAATTAAAGCCTCTTCCACGATTCAGGGAAAATATTTTCAATAAGCGAACGATTGAATAGTATAGACACCGGTGAAGCCAAAGATGACGAACATTGTTTGACAAATGTCGGCTGAATTTTATCCGGCCCGGCTCCCTTGGTACTATCGACAGTACAAAGATCGCAAATAATTCCAGAACATCTTCGGATCATACTTCAAACTGGTCTCAAGCCGATGTACGTATGACCGAAAACATGTTGCATTAAGAGAATCGAACTGACGTTCTAAATCACGCACAAACAATTTATCGCTTTCTCCTCTTGTCCGAAAAAATCGGAAATTTGGAAGAATACTTTATAGCTAGTCGCCCGACTAAAAAAGATGCTGGACTTGAATTGGAACTTTTCTAGTGTTTTTATTATAAAATTAGACAGATTGTGTTAAAATCACTGGTATAACACATTTTTGTCAGATTTTTCATCTTTCGACTGAAACCACTGTAAACAGTTATACTCCACCTAGTTGTGTGATAATTCCTTTCTCTTGCCATTTAAATAGTTTTATTAAAACATTTGTGCGATTCTATTTTCGGCCATTGGTATTGTGAGCTTATCAAATAACCTCAAAGTAGCTTTCAAACGAATCTGAGTCTATAGAAATTGATGCTTTCATCCCCGAAAATTTTTGTTTGCGATGAAAAACACTGGAATTTGTCGGTTACGTTACACATATAATAATACATCTCTCGAATCGGAAATTTTCACGATAACCGTTCCAAATTTGATTTACATTTTAAGCTTTAAAATAAGCCCAAGTATATCAAAATTCGTTGAGTCATCTTCGAGAAAATTCAGCAGATGAATAATGTGTTATTAGTCGGTTACGTCACTTATATTGCTATATCTTCAGAACCAAAATTGACAACCATTTGATTTTTGAACTGCATTCAAAATTCAATAGTGACTTTCAAACGAGCCTAGACTCATAGAAATCAGCGCAGCTATCCCTGAGAAAATTGAGCGGTAAAAAAAAACAACGCGTTTTGTTGGTTACTTCACTTTTACCATTATATCTTCGGATCCAGAATAATAGCCAATTCAATAGCAGCTTTCAAACAAGTCGAGCCTTGTAAAAATAGGTTCATCCATTTCCGACAATTCGTGCTCGCATCTCACCCAACACAGTCGAAAATCGTTTGCGGTCGAAGCAAAAGAATCAAAGACAATACAGTGCAGTGAACAATAGAGTTTACGGAATGGTCAAATACGATTTAACAAAGCCTGAAACTTGGCCTGCAAGACCGAATTCAATTTGTATAGATTTCAAGCATTGCAAAGTTAGACCAGCAGCAAATGAAATTGAAATCTTACTTAAAGAACGAATGCATCTAGACGCTAATAATGTAAGTGAGATTCAATTCGACAAGGCGTCTAACTGTGTGTACATTATGTTTAAACGTGAAAGCGATGCAATTGCATTCGTTTCGGTTAACAACGAGGTGCACAGCGTTGAGTGTGACAACATTAAATACAAAATTCCTGTTCACATGGTGGACAATGCCATACAAGTACGCATGTATGACCTTCCCCCGCAGGCCAGCGATCAGTAACTTCGGGAGAATATGTCGCGGTTCGGTGAAATCCTTTCCATCGAAAGGGAAGTATGGCGGAATTTTTTCCCCGGTATCCGGAATGGCGTGCGAGTGGTACGTATGCAACTACGTAAGGCAATTCCATCTTACATCATTTGTGGTCAAGGTGTGACACATCCGTGTAAAACGCTGATTACCTATGAAAATCAGCTGGTTACATGTCAGTTTTGTGAACAACCGGCACACTACGGTAAACCTTGCACTGAAACTGCGAAAAGAACATCTTCAACCAAAGACAAGGTCATCCGTTCAAAAACGAAAACTAGTGAGCGTAGTACTCCTGTTTTACCATCAAACCAACCAACAACTGCAACCAATGTACAACAAGGCGCTTCTACAGCAACTAGAAACGAGCTCAAGACTGCGAACAACAAGGAAAACTAAAAAAGACGGAAATCAGCAACAAAACCTCCGATGCGGCAATGGAGGACGAGACGAGCCACGAACAAAGTGCCCCTCAACCCTCACAGGAGAAAAATGGAAGCTCTTCTTCTCCTAGTAAAAGAGTGACGACGAGATCCACTTCAAAAAAATCTTTTTTTAAAAATTCGGCTGATTCGGCCACGTAAAGCTTGTACGCACAAACACATACCCACAAACATTTTCCGATCTCATCGAGCTGAGTCGAATGATATATAACACTACACACCTAATTATTTTTACGGATGCCGATAAAGTTTAGCTGACTTTTAAACAGCTGAACATTCTGGAATCATTTCAGTAAAAGTTCCATTTACAAAAATAATTTATACACATATAATTATTGTATATCTTGTTGTCAGCGTTCCAATTCCAATTGGTATCTTCAATTATTTTATTATAGTGCTGAAATGAAAAGCTGTAGAAGGTTTTTTCAATGAATTCACCTGAAAAAACGATAGAAATCAACATTATAAATGTTTCGGACAGTAACCCAGTTTTACTGCAATGGTTTCTCTATAAATATCGAAAATGATGTTATTTGACCGAATTCCTAACTATTTTTAATTAATTTACTGAATACTACACAGTTCGAAAAAATCATGTGATTTTACATCTTATAAGATGTACATAAATAAAGCGTCTGGGACAGTCTTTAGTATAGTATAATGTAAAATACTGCACAGCCAGTGTTTCATCCCGATGTCACTCCTCCCGGTCTGAACGTACAACCACTGGCTTGTAATTTTTATAAAGGGTGATTTTTTAAGAGTTATAGAATTTAATTTAAAAAAAAAAGCAAAAAATTCAAGAAAAGTTATGATTTTTTTTTGGACTCGATACAATGATCAATATAATTTAATGTTTGAAGATGATTTCATGCAAATATTGGCCGCGGCTCCGCTTAAAATGGCCCATGCGTAAGGTCAAATTTTGGCACACTCTCTCTCCAACATATCGGCCGGTACTTCACGAATAATGCACCTGGCCCATAATCCACACCAAACAGTGACTTTTTTGGGATGCATTGGTAGCTCTTTTAATGCTTTTGGCTGGTCCTCACTCCAGATGTGGCTTGTTGACGTATCCATTCAACCAGAAATGAGCTTTGTCGCTGAATGCATTTTTCGGTAAAAAAGTGGATCATCCTCCAACTTTTCCAGTGCCCATTAATTATTTCATTATAGACCAAACTGAACAAGTTTGACAATGACACCAGACACGATTCACGCGTGATCTCCCAAAAACAGTGTTGCCAAAAAATAACCGTTCATTTTAAAGACTGTTCCAGAAAGTATGGACGCACTTTGATTTCGCTGTAAATAATTCACAAGTGTTAGATATTCAAATTTCATTCGATATACTGATAATATTAGACTACAACAACAGAATATCATTCTCAACATTTGCTAGTTAGCCATTGTAGACTAACTGGCGCAGCTTCTTGCGAACGTTCCTCATTAAATTCCGTACAGACTTCTTGGCGACAAGTTTTGACACTTTTTTCCAATCTTTTTCGAATTGTTGAATAGTGTCGGCTGCCGAGACATGTTTCCTAAGATGTGCCTTCGTTAATGCCCAAAATTCCTCAATTGGTCGAAGTTGTGTGCAATTTGGTGGATTCATGTCTTTTGGGACGAAAGTGACATGTTTGGTAGTATACCATTCTACTGTTGATTTCGAGTAGTGGCAAGAAGCAAGATCTATCCAGAAGACAACAGGATCCTTGTGGCTTCGAATCATGGGTAGGAGTCGTTTTTGTAAACATTCCTTGATGTATATTTCGCTGTTCATTGAAGCAGTAGTGGTGAAGGGTTTCGAAATCTTATCGCAGCTACAAATTGCTTGCCAGATCATAGCTTTCTTACCAAATTTTTCGACTTCAATCGATGTCTCGGACTGGTTTAACACTTTCCATTTCCCGCACCGTATAATATTGTGGTCCCGGCAAGGATTTGTAATCGAGTTTCACGTAGGTTTCGTCGTCCATGATTATGCAGTTCAAATTTCCAGCAAGAATCGTATTGTACAGCTTTCGAACCCTCGGCCTGATCGATGCTTCTTGTTACGGACTACTTTTTGGTTGTTTCTGCTTCTTATAGGTTCGAAGATTCAAACGTTCTTTAGCACGAAAAACATTTGACTTCGAAGTGCTCACTTTTTTGGCGTTCGAGCAAAAGAGGTTTCAGTTCGGAATGACTGAAACCTCCTTCTTTTGCTCAAACGCCTTCAGTATACGTTTATCCAACTGAGGGTTAGCAGGACCTTTTTTTCGACCCGTTTTCGGTTTATCCTCAAAGGTGTTATCCTCACCGAATTTCCAGATTGCATTTCGCACGGCTTTTTCACTTACTCCTTCCAACTCCTTTTGCTATCTTTCTCAGTGACAGTCCGCGTTCTGTGCACCATTTGTACACAATTTTTCGACGTTGTTCTGCTGAAAGTCCACGCATTTCGAAACAAACTAATGAAAACGAATAAACAACTGCACAAGTGGTTAGAGAAGTTTATAAACAACAGGTCGCAGCCATAAAAATTTACAGATTCTGAACCATTGTGAAATGGCAGCGGTTTTTGGTTGCGTCCATACTTTCTGGGACAGTCTTTAAAATGAAGAAGAAAATCAATAACATAAATTGGTGAATAACTTGTACGAGCATTTCGAGCTGTTATTCTACATATCTAATATCGAACATATTTGTCACAATGTTGGTTCAATTAGTTAGTTGATTACTTTATCTAAACTAGATTAACCGTCCACCACTATCTGCCATCTATTGTAAATTCTCATATATTCGAACCAGTATAATTTATTCAGCTCCAGTTTGCTTCTACAACTGCCCCGGTTCGGAAATGAGCTTTTCTGCATTTTATAGAAGCAAATTTGAAGCTGTCAAGTGCCTTTCGGTTACACAGAATAATGTAAATTGATATTCACCAGTCACACTAATATGGAACCCGTTGCTGTGGTTGCAATTCGATCCGAATCGGTCTCGTTTTGCAGCAAAATAGCACCGTAAGTCGAAAATCCTGATGCATTTTGTATCATCGCTTCACCGGGCCAGGTAAAGTGTTTGGATGTATGTGCACCGTTCTCAACATGGCATTACCGCTTGTAAACTCGCACACTCAGCTGCAGCTATGGAAATTGGTTCCATATTGGATTTCGAAGTCGTAAAGCTTTCAAACTGCGCTTGCATAAATATTCAACACCAGTGCCTTCGTCAACCCGGGCTGCGGCTGCTCGGGCCCTGCATCACAGGTGCAGTTTTGTGTCGCCCGATGTGGGTTGGTTACCTAGCCACACATTCCTTCTATCTGCTGCTTCGGTGGCTGACAGCAACCGGAAGGCTTCATTTCACGTATACTTGAACATTTTCAGCGTGTTTTATTTTTTCTTTCTTCGGTAAGTTATCTCGCAAATGTTGCAAACAACAATTTAAGCTAATTCAAACGCCGCGATGCGTATCATCACGTAATGAAGAACACCATCGGCGGTATAATAAATTTTTGCTAAAGCTAATATTTTGAACTACAATTCCTCCTAGTCGAAAGTTCTGGCCGCAGCCTTTTTATGTGCTCCCAACACACCGAAAATTGTTGGGGAGAAAAATTACAAGAGACGTTTTTTTTCTAAAAACGAAAATCATTGTTTTGTGAATTTCACATTGTTGAATCTTAGGGTAATAAAGTTTCTCGATAATTCTTTAATAAAATGAAACTGTGATATTGCCATAATTTTTTGCACCATCGCTAAACTTTCCGTGTAGCTAGGATATAGACAATATGAAGACTTATGTCCCAGGGCAAATGAGGATACTTTCTTATTTGATAAGGCAATTTACTTCGAAGCCTACAATGGCAGCATTTGGATCACACGCAGCGGGATCATTATAATGAGATCGGGTCAAACCGTTATCCAAGATTTGATAGCATCAACCCGCTTCCATGCGTACATTCCATGTCTATCAATCCATATGTCATACATCAACCGGATCCATTGTACATACGATGTTGTCGGTCCCGGTTTCGGAATCCAAGAGATAAGCAAACACATTTCCCTAACGTGCTGTGTTTCTTTCCTGTTCAGACCAACTCAAGTATTGCTGTGGGTTGCAGTTTCCGGAACCAGTTTGTTGTTCCGGAGGAATACACACTTCACGCGTCGTTGTGTTCGAGGCAGCGCACTCGTGCTCGCGAAAGCAAGTTCCCGAAAACCACAATAACGTGAACAACCATGCGGGAAAATTGTGTTACTGCGAGCTGATTGGAAATGGGTTCGACAAGCAGCCTCCGGGAAGCGATGGTTCTCCAAAAATTTGCATATGTTGAATAAGGTTAACTGAATATGTTTGTTTTTGCTTACATTTGCCTTGAGCCCGAATAAACTAGCAATCTTTGGAAGCTTTCGGTTTTCATGCTGAAGTTTGAAGTTGATTTTCAACTCGAAATAATCGTTTAAAACTATGGGATAATTTTTGATTGCCTGAAGGTGCATTATCAAATCCAAGTACGCTGATTCGTAATTTTCGTTTATTGGTTTCATGAAAAACATGATACCGAAGCTATAAGTCTTTCACACCTTCTGATGAAAGAAAATGTGACAATAGTTGTGATTTAACTTTAACAATAACGATGGAACGTTATTGATGCCAGTCTTAACTAGCATGGTTGATACACGAGAAATGCCTGGTACATGCATAATATTGTACTATCGACGCATCTCCTACATCTAAGCCGATTTTTCTATCGGACTTTTGAAACGGTTTGTAGATAAGTGCAACACTTTGATAAAATTTGAAAACTTCAGAAACCATAGAGAGGTAAGCACATGTCACATGGCACAGTGGTTCGAATCAATAAAAACGTGGACATAAATCAGTAGCTGCCAAATCGTTCTTTCAATGCATATAGTTGCTTAAAGGAATTTTTTTACAAATATATACCGCGTAATTTGATTCTATCCCTAATTGTTCATGGCCTACTTTGACAAAAAATGTAACCATAACTTTTTTTTCTGAAGAGATAGAAATTTTTTTTTCTTCTACAAAGTTTTAGAACTATTGAAAATAATTTACTTTGTCAAATATACCAGAAGTTTAGGTCGCACCGTTTCGGATATACAAAGCGTTTTTATGGCAACCCCTTAAAATCAGTTTTTTATTCATAACTTGTTTTGAGTTATTTTTTATGCATACTTTCTTTGGAATAACTGAAGGAAATAGAAAATCCCATATTTTTGTTGAAAGTAGTGCATAGGTTTGTTGTTTCCTGGCAAAGTTATACAACATTTTACCTTTTTTTTTACTTATGATAAAACCTTACACCGAAGCGAAATATGCAACTTTATGCAGCTGATTTTTACAAAACTTATAGGAAAAGGTATGCCCAATACTATAAAAAAAAATCTAAGTGGAACTCGATGGAACTTTTTTTTTTAGGCCTTTTTAAAGTTAGTTTTAGTTATTGAATTATGACAACCCCCTTAAGACTAGTTTTCTAATCATAGCTTGTTTCAAGTTATTTTTTAATCCTTACTTTGTTTGGAATAGTTGTAGAAAATATAAAATCCCATAATTTTGTAGAAGGTAATGAATACGTTTATTCTTTTCTGGAGAAGTTATACATCATTTTACCTATTTTTACCTAGGAAACCTTGTACCGAAGCGAAATATTCAACTTAATGCAGCAAACTTGTACAATACTTAAAGGAAAATATATTCCTAATGCAATTCATTTTCCAATAAGAATATCGTGAGTACTATTCGTGTGATTCATTTTCACTATGGCCATGCTGAAACCATGAATGGTTAAGAAACGGAGGGCGTCGCGCGTATGCTATTTCTGTTACTTACTTTTGCAGTGAGCGTAGAGATGGGCAATTCGCTCCTGAGCTATTCCAGTGAATCGAATCTTTAAAGTGAGCTGATAGCTCACAGCTCTTTTTAAAAGAATCGCAGCTCACCTGGTAAACAGGGATGCCAGGTTCAGAGATTAATCTGTGTTTCACACATTTAAAAAATGGCACAGCTTTCCACAGATTTCTAAAAATGGTCACAGATTTACACAGATTCTGAAATCGATCACAGATTTTTAAAATTGATCACAGTTTAGCACCAAAAATTACAGAGCGTTAGGAAATAGTGAGACTTTTTTTTTGCTTATCAAAATGATTCCGATTAGTTATTATGGAAACGGGGAAACGTGCACAGATTTTGCACAGACAGGTTTTTGGCTTGATCACAGATTTTTGAAAAAATGACCTAGCATCCCTGCTGGTAAGGAGGAAACAAGCTATGAGCTGAAAGGATCTTCGGCTCTTGAAGAGAAAGTTATAAATGAGAAGAAATGTGTGCATGAGCTCTTGTCAGTTCTTCAAAATGTGCATCTATACTTCTTTAACGGATTGAATGAGCCATTGTCAATAAAAAATCTTACCTCTCACCAGGCTTCCCAAATGTACCGCCGCGCGACATTATTATTGAGGCTGTCTTGCCACTCTTTCCATGACAGCCTTGTGATAGGTTTCATCACGACAGCCCTTAGACAAATAGTTCTGTACAGCCAACGTTGCCGTCATTCACTTCGTTCGACAGTTCATTCCATCTCAAGACATTTTGTCATGGTCCAGGACAGCCGAAGAAGCATGAAGTTCTCGCTATTGCGACAGTAAACTTCGGGTATCAGTCACTGCGTTGTTTCTGTCGAGAGCAAAATATTACTCTCCCTTGACCAGGTCTGCGACAGTAGCCGGTGCGGTTCAAATTTGTTGCTCTTGGTTTGCTATGAAGATTCGAGGCAAGCATGTGGGTTTTAGTTTTGCCTTTGGTGATTGCTTTGCGCAGCGGTTGATCATTGCGCATAGCAATCACCGTTGGTAGGGCATTGATAACAATATAATTGATAATTAATAATATACGAAACGGATTGAAGAACGGACTTTGGTTTTAATGAATAGTTAATTTTTATATTTTGGTCGATCTTCTATGAATCGATCGATCAATGGAATTCTATAGAAAGAAAAGTTTGTTTTCAAGAAATTATATTCATAATTAAAGATCTGAGTTCGGCGTGCTCGTTTCAGGCAGTTTACGTTCGGTTTGTCGGCTGTAGCATTCATAGTGTAGGCGCGTACTGAAGTGCGTGGAGCATTATTTCCATCCTCTTTATCTCTTCCTTCAGGATATCAAAGGCGCGATCGTTTCTTATACAAAAGTGTATAAGTCAATTGAATCAGATTTTAGATGTAAACGGTGAATGAATGTTTGTAGCAAAAGATATATTCAAATTGAAGATTCTGTATTCGATACTAGTTAGCGTGATTCTGAATAGCATTCAACTTTGCAGTCGACTTGTACGTCTACGGGACTATTGCATGGTCAGTGCTGCAATACTACGGACACTAAGAATCTTTCCAAGTCAGAACTGAAACATACAAAATCTGGCTCGTTAAGTTCGTTATATGTACATTGAACCACCAATCGAATAAAAACCTTGAGTGCAAAATTTGGAGTCGGAATTAGCAATGCAAAAATCATTTAGGAACTTATTTGCAGGTACCGTACAACAAAGCTTTGAATGCAAAAACTGAATGAAAAATTCCGGTTCTTCCAAAAAACATGTTTCCAAGTGTGGAATGCAGCATGGTTGCCCGTAACAGATTCGAATGTTTATTTCGGTTTATTTAAAAAAAAAGTTTTAGTTCACCAAGTTATTTAATAATGTCTTTCTTGAGTAATATGGTCTCAAGCTTTCCAGACATATCAAGTTATCTTCTATATATGAACAGTATAGTGTTTCTATTAACTTGGAATATATTCCAAAATACATATGTGCTGATAATCTGGAATTCATTTTCTTCCTGTTATGCATTGAATTATCTTATCTCTAGAAACGGCATATTAACTATTATATTATTTTGGTCATAGCTACCAGAAGTTCGCGACTTTTACACACGTTGAAACTGTCACATGTTCGACGTTTGGAAGCATTGGGAAAATCGAAAAGACTCCCATCCAGAAATTTCGGAAGTTGCTTTAACCCTCATGACTGTGCCTGCAACGCAAGTTTCTGTTGAGAGAGCGTTTAGCGCTCTGGCGTTAGTATTGTCGTCAGCTTGGACAAAATTGTCCGTACAAAACCTGTCGAACATTTTAATAGTAAAATTAAACCATGACCTACTCCATCATATTATTCCACACATGTACAATTGGAAAGACTACAAATCGATGGGAAAAAATGAATAAAAAATTATTTTCATTAATTTAGAGCTAAAATCTTATCATTTACGGTTTCAAAATCACTATAGATTCATCGTATTGAATTTCATTGCCGGTTCTGGTTGGGAAATTTGGGGAGTACGATTACCTATAAAGTACACTTATATTTCCAAAAATGGTAAGTAACAAAAACTACCTAAACATGAATTCAAGCTCAATTTGGTTTTGAAGAATCTTATATCTGTTATTGGAATTATAAAAATTTCATAGTGTCTCTATACATAGATTTTGATTTTGTCATAAAAAAAGGTTTTGAAATTACTTGAAAATCCGACTAGTGAAAGTTGACATTCGACTAAGATAAGCTAAGCAATTCCTCCGTGTGTATGTATGTGTATTGTATGTGTCAAACAACGTCACTCAATTTCTCAGGCATGACTGCACCTATTGAATTTAATTCGGATCCGACTTCCGCAGTTACAAATCTAAGAATGTCGAAAATTTTCTACCGTCTAATTGTCTAAGTAGCTTGTGTCCGCATTTAAAAAAATTAAACGTTTGGAACTTTAAATATTGTAAATGAATAGTGAAACATTCTGAGAGCCGAGTTCATTGCATATATTTAGCAGTTTTCTTTCTGAAAAGAAATTATGTTAAAAAAAATGAAAAATGATATATTGAAAAATTTAGGTGTGATTCCCCGGTGAACGACCACAATTAAGTTTGAAAGCTATTTGTATAGTAATAATAATAATAATAATAATAATAATAATAATAATAATAATAATAATAATAATAATAGTAATAATAATAGTAATAATAATAATAATAATAATAATAATAATAATAATAATAATAATAATAATAATAATAATAATAATAATAATAATAATAATAATACTCAGCACGTTGAATAGTAGCTATGTGATAATTGAGTTTGCAATGTCCAGTCAGAGCTCTGGCCAGAATACTGCAATGATGCTTGGAAAAATACAGTAGACACTTTGACATTTTCAGATTTAAATCTGGTAGAAATGCTTTTGTCTGAGCGCAAGTTTGCAAGCTGCGCCAGTAGCTGGCATGTTTGGATGCAGCCCAAGAACGAATCTTGTGCTTTATCCAACTAGTTGAAAGTGGTAAAGCTGGTTCAGGACCAACGAAATCATTCGTTAATAATAATAATAATAATAATAATAATAATAATAATAATAATAATAATAATAATAATAATAATAATAATAATAATAATAATAATAATAATAATAATAATAATAATAATAATAATAATAATAATAATAATAATAATAATAATAATAATAATAATAATAATAATAATAATAATAATAATAATAATAATAATAATAATAATAATAATAATAATAATAATAATAATAATAATAATAATAATAATAATAATAATAATAACAATAATAATAATAATAATATTGTGACTGTCATTTCCGATCCTAAAAAATTCATTGGTTTAGTTATCCTAGGAGAAACAGAAAAATCAAAACGTCGTTATTCAGAATAAGGGTGCATAAGATATTTTCGAAGTATTATCAATGAATGCTAGTGTATCTGTTTCTTTAGGAATAAGAAGTAAGCACTAAGGATGAATACTTCAGTAATTCAGATATATGAGCCGTTACACAAAACTCTGTGTTTATCTTTTAATATTCGTTAGTTATTAAAATTCATTGCCTTCGCCGACAGTATATATAAATCTAAAACAATTTCTTTATTTCACAATGGTAATGTAATGAAACCCTAAAATTTCCTGCAAAGGTAATCCCAACAACGCAATCGTATGTACTAGTACCGTTTCATTGAGGCAACCGAAATAGTGCGAGCGCACTATGAACCACAGCTCGTCTCCAGAAACAGCCGGTTTATTGCTTCAAGAGACATTGATGAGACAGCCGGCTTGCGACAGCCCTTCGTAACAGTAATTCCCTAAAAATCAAAGGATGTCTTCGATTTTCTAAGGCTGTCCCCGTAACATTTTATGCGAATGAGCGAACAGAAAGAAACAGGATACAAACAGCCCGTTCGGTTTGACTACTCTCCGGATAGAATACTCTCATCAAACTGGTGAGTAGAAACTGTCTCAGTGACAGCATTCATTTAGGCATGCGAGCGCTGTTGCCATTACAGTTCGGCATATGCTTCACACATATTGTAGACTGGGCTTTCGACTTTGCACTCAGACAGTTCATGCTATCTCGTGGCGGATGTCATTGAAAAGCAGTACTGCTGGGAAGCCTGCCTCTCACTCAGTAGGCTAAGATACATTCAGGGATGCCACTTTTGCAGATATTCCCAAATGTGACATAATAATAATTCACAGACAAGTTAGTTCGCATAGCATTGCTCTTTGTGCATCAATGATTTCGATCATGCATATGAGAGGAAAACGGAGTAAGAAAAACGGCGCTCAAAACAAACCTTCTTCTTCTTCTTCTTCTTCTTCCTTTCTGGTTGGCGTCACCTCACTTGAGATGACGCCGAATTGATGGCACAGCAACTAAGGCTATATTGCCAGTTAATTTTCGTTTATAGTCCAGTGGACTTTCTTTTCACTTGGCTACAAGCGAAAATCTCGCTGTGTGGCTGCGTCGAATCGTCAAAGTACGGCTGAAAATCCTTTCTTTCTTGCGAAATACTCGAATTTTCCCCGGACTAACACGATGCAACGTGCTCACCCGTTGAGAGTTTCACCGGAAGTGAAAACAAACCTTCAGTTCAATCTAAATGAGCTGATGAGCTAATACATTGAATCGCACTAAGTGAGCGTCGCACGATCAACATATCGTCTTAAAAAACGTGTTGCTTCGCGATAACTCAATTTATTTACACGTTTAAAAATGAAATCTCTTTGTGAAGGTTTATACTTTTACAATACTTTTTCAAATTTTGTTTGGAAAACATTTTTCCATTTTTTCGATATGTGTTGAACTTTTGATAATTGTTCGGATTTTCAATATTTAAAACTAACTGTGAAATGGCCTAAAAAATTGCATCGAATTCCACTTAGATTTTTGCTAATATTTTTAATTGTCAAAATGTAAACAAAACAAAAATCACAACAATTTGCTTAAATTGCACGTGCAAGCATGAGCTTGCTTGTTTATGCGTGTTCACGCGCACTTTGTAGTAGATACTTAGGTAATAGAGTGAGATTCTACGTAGATAAATAAAAAAAAACTGTTTTTAAAATAAAGTGAATATATCTCCAAAAATATTTTTTTTGCATTATTTATATCTGTTATTTGGTTTTAATTGCCGCATAATGTCTACTATATCGATTTTAATTGGTTCTTATGAAATGAAAAGACGGATAGGTATTCTAGATTGAATCAGTTATAAATTTAGAACGGAAAAGCTAGCCTAGGCAGGCTCATATAGGCATGATCAGAAGAAAGAAATGAATTCTATTTTACCTTTTACTTGAGAGGGTCGAACACTAAATTCGAGTCCCCAAGTATGGTCGTGTAACAAGTGTAGTTCTTCACCACACTATGCTACTGACACCGGCAAAATAGAATTCAAATCTTCCCGCCTAGATCCGATCACGCGATTATTATTCTTTTTACTACTGACACCGCAGCTGTGTACAATGCTTTTTAGGCCCTAAGTTAGAAGTGCCAACTGTTTGAACTACTCGTAGCCTTTCGTTTCGCACACAACAGAGAGCATATCGCATCAAACGACACGGCCAGACACAGTAGAGATCGAATTTTCTCTCTCTTAGTTAATGCTTGCCGAAAAGAACTAATCAAAATCGTTAGTCTTGAAAAAAGACTGATTATATTAGAATATCACTCTTTGTATAGCCTTGAGAAAGGCTGACTAATTGTTAGTCTTCAAATAGACTGTTAGTGATTCAGGTAGCCTTGAAAAAGATTGAAGCCTTGAATCAATGAGACTCTAGGTAGCCAGAAAACATTTCCAGGAGCCAAGAGTTATTCGCGTGCGGTGCGAACCCCTTTTTGAATTTTAATTAAAATAACGCCCTCTCAGATTTCTCTTTAAACTTGTCCTACTTTATGACCTTTCAAAACTCGTATAAGATTAATTTTAACGATCTGGCATCTGTCGAATATTCATATTGGAAGGTTGACTAGTCATAACTTTTGAATGGTAGCTTATATTGGAAACCTTAATTGAGCAAAATTGTGCACAATAATTAGCTTGACCATTCTTTGGAAGATGATTTTCTTCTGCTCACAAAACAGTTAGAATGAAAAAGTGATTTTTAAGATTAATCGTTTGTTACTCGACTATATAAAAAGATGCTCGCTTGTACGGTCAACACTCGAATATTGTTCGTCAGTATGGAACCCTCACTTTCATAATGGAGCTTTAAGACTTCAATCAATACAGCGCAGATTCGTTCGTTTCGCTCTTCGTCGTTTGCCCTGGAATAACCCTCACCAGCTGCCTAGTTATGAAAGCCGTGCGATGCTCATCGGACTCGATACTCTACAAGTACGCCGAGATCTGTTCCGTGCAATGCTGATTGCCGATATTTTGACGAACAATATTGATTGCCCTGCACTACTTAGTGAAATCAACATCAACGTTCGTTCTAGAGCTCTTCGCAACAACAACCTCCTCAGAATGCCTCTACGTCGTACTAACTACGGAATCAACGGTGCCGTTATTGGATTGCAGCGAACCTTCAATGGCGTATCGATGGGATTCGATTTCCATTTTCCTCGTAGCAGAATAAAAGCGAATTTTTTGAATATTCTTAGAAATAATCATTAGGACTTTAGTTTGTCTGTTGATTAAAATATATAAATAAATAAATAAATAAAGGTGACATTTTCAGCAAAATTTCTCAAAATAAAATTTCCTAGAACTTTGCTGTGAAGTGCAATGATTTTTACGTTCAGATAAGAATGTTAGATTCCAGATTTCAATCCTTACATGGACCAACCTAGAACTTTTTACATCAAAAGTTGGGGTTGTTGATTACAAACAATGTTTGTGAAGGCACAAATAACAAAAAAATAGCAGCGAAAATATGTTTGTCACGCTAATTACCCGTTTCGGACCACTGATGAGAGATTTTGAAAATTGCATTTTCAATGTCACGTTGATCGGTCATGTCCAGTACACAACCCTCTGATTTTTTTTTTGATAGACGAAAATCGAAGACAAGATAAAGAATGTCCACGCACTAGCTGTCAAAAACTAACTGGATATTCAAAATGTCCAGAACTGTCATCATTAGTGAGGGTCATGAGTACCAACATAATGCCACAAAAGGATCAAATATCTAACAACCGTAGCCTTTCTGAACAAAACTGGTATAAGCGCAGAAATTGAATATGTAAGTACGAAGAATTGTAGTGATATTGCAATAATAGTGAAAACCCAATATCACAGATATGACTCACAGCGAAATTTAATTCAACCTAGAATCAGAGTTAAGTTGATTTAGTAGAAAATAACTTAAAACCGACCAACAATTCTAAAGTTATTATTATATTATATCTGATAAAGCAGGAGCACAACACAAATGTGCTTTAAATATTCGGATTGCAAACGTTATCAAAATCAATGCAAATCCAACCGAACGCTAGTGGTTAGCAACAGTCCGATCCGACAGACCGTGACGGGACGCCTGTACATAAATCAACCAGACTATTATTCAACTGTCTAACTACTTCCGGTAGGCTCCGACTGGATGGTTCATATTGTCAAATATATACTTTGTGAACCCCGTTGTGGATTCGGTTGGTTAAAGTTGAGGCTAGTCGTAGCCAAACAAACAGTAACCACAAGCCATCATTTCAACACATCTCACGTATGACATCAGGATCGCTCGTATTCTCCACAGAACCGCTAGTGGGCAGTGTCGAAACCATCATGCCATTTGTGTTTGCAGCCGCTAAAGGTTGAGTTTAATTTCATTACAAATCATCGGAAAATCAACACACAACCTAAATGTGTTTACTTAGACCCTTCGTTCCTGTTTTAAGAGATTCGTCCAAACCATTGGACGAGTAGAAGCATCATTACATGGAAGCGTTAGAACAGAACTTTGAATCTTCACTGTATGCACAAGCTTGATAAGAGAGATTATGTTGAAAAAGCTATCGTAGTTACTTTTGAGGAAAGAAAAAAAACATTTATAAAAAGCGTATTCGATAAAATTAACACACTGAAAATTTTTCGCGCATCTGAAAATTACAATCAATATCCATAGATGAGTCGCTAATAAGCTTGCTCCATTGAGCATCTTCGTGCCCGAAGAAACGAAGGGAGTGGTCGAAACAGTGGTCCAATGGACAGTAATCAGGCCAGGAATGTTGTGCATGGGTTGTATTACGGTTCAAACATGCTAATGCGTGATGTCACTAAAAAGTCCAAGGTGTCAATGGGGTTTGTGCTGAAAATAATGAAGCGTGCTACGTAACATGTTTACAAGGTGCAGAAATCCTCAAAACCAGAATGAAAAGCGAAACATCAATGAGAAAACTCGGAACAGGAAACTTTACACGAAGTTGCACACCAAATCGTGCTGCATCGAGATGGATGACGAAAGTTAACATATGGATCAATAAGTCCCAGAACTGATACATAGATGGCGTCGCCAACAAAATTTCAAAAGATACCTGTCAACATTCCATGACATTCTGGTGCTACTGTGATTTGGTTTGAAAAGTGCTAATGGTACTCGGCTTCATTAAAAACAACCATTTGTCGGTGGTATGCTGAGCTCAAACGTGCTCGTAATGACACAGAAAATGATGAACACTTTGGATGGTCAATTAGGGCCAAAATACAAGAAACATTGAAAATCGTAAATTGAAAATGTGTGAGATAGCTGACATTTCAAAGGTAAGGTTTTAAAAGTATATACGGCAGTGTAAACACTATTTATGATGAACATTTGTCCATGAGAAAGAAAGCTGTATTTATGTCGAAGTGGATGCCGGATTGTCGGTGGACAAAAAACGACAACGTCTCGTTGATGCCTAGCGCTGTTTTTTAGTTTTTCGCCGAAATAAACAAAATTAATTGCGTCAATATGTGACAATGGACGAAACCTGGTTCCACCATTACACTCCGGAGTCAAAGCGGTTGTCAGCCAGGTGGACTGCAGTCGGTGAGAATCGTACAAAAGCAGATGAAAACGGCAATCTGGGCCGGTAAGGTTAGGGCATCAGTATTGTTGGACGCTCATACAATTTTGTTTATTGTTTTCGAAAAAGGTGAAACTCTAAATAACGAACGTGACAACGACTACTCGATGCGTTGAAGAACAAAGTCGGTAAGAAACGACTCCGAATGAAGAATTATTTCGATTGATTCACGTGCTACAAGAAGGCCGACTTCCATCAACTTATAGGTAAGTATATTTCGTTGCCGACTCTAAGTTCGATGTTCTGGAGGATGTTCGGAAGAATAAATTTCCGAAATTTTCAAGGATGTTTCTGATCTGATAGGCAACTTGTTATCAACGGTACGATTTTCACGGAAAAGTGCCTAAAAAGCGTCTCTGGCCATTCATGAGTAAGTACAAAGGATCATTTCTGTTTTGGCCTGCTCTAGCATCCTGCCACTATGCTCGAAGCATGTTGCACTGGTACCGCGCCAACAAATTTAATGTTAGATTGAATTTACATTTTATAGTTTTCGCATTAAATTATGTCGTCACTTGATTTCGTCCGAGACGTCAGATAGGATATGGCACCTAATGTCATATCCTTAAAGGGTAACATAAATAGTGTGGACTTTGCGTCTGTTTAGCGGTTCAAATTGAACTATTAGTCGGAGATGGCGGTTCAATTTGAACTGCTTTATACTCTGAAGTTACTCTCATCCAAACGATTCCAAGACATATTTTGAACTTGTCCTAGTCTCCTATCTCATATCTGACTGTCTCAGTAGATACCTAGACAGTTCAACTGTTTTAACTGAAAAAATCTAAGCCTACAAAGACGTCTCAATCAAGAAGAATTTAGACTTGACCTTTCGAAGGATCCGTGATCTACTCTCCCGGTATTTCTCCCGGCCAGATTCCTAGTTGGTCAAACAAACACTGAACAAAAAATTGAAACAACAAATTAAGTAAAAAGATATTACGCATATTGTTCTAGTGGAACAATTTCATTGCTGATGAATCGCCATATTTGAAAAAAAAAATCCAAGAACGCAGATAAATTTGGCACACCACAATCTAGACGGCTTAAAACGGCCAAGCATTGGAAAACAACATTCAAAATTTGACTTGAATTTTACGTTTCGTATTTGACTGTGCGTAGCAGTTTATGTTGAACTGCTAGCGTGACCTGACGGCTCAACATAAGCCGATAGGCAGACGTAAAGTTACTGCCAGTTTCAAAAAATTTGCGTAATGTCTAAACTGATCTCTCGGACGATACAAATTTACTGATGGTTTCGTTGAAGAATATGCTTCATTGTTGTTGGTGGCTGTCACAGGTGTGGAAGAAGCACTGTTGTCCTTTGGTGTAGTTATCTCCTTGTCCTGTTTATCACATGGCTTATCGTAGTGAACAGCTTTTTGGCAATATTGACATGTGGCCATCTGATTGTCATAGGTAACAAGTGATTTGCACGGAATTCTGGTATCTTAACCGAAAATCACATAAGAAGGTATAGGCCTCTTCAAGTGTATGCGTAATAAATGTACGCCATTTAGAATACCGGGGAAAAAATTCTTCCACTTTTCTTTTTCGATAGAGAGAATCTCTCCGTATTGGGACATAGTTTTGCGAATATAAGAATCGGTGACGCTTAAGCCAAGATCATGCACACGCACTTCTATAGCACTATCATCCATATATACTGGAATGTTGTACTCAATGTTCTCGTGCTTCACATAGTGCACATTGTTATTGTCTTTGGCGAATTGAAGTAAATGCACACGTTTAATGTCAAGATGCATTAAGCAAACCTTCAAATTCTCGTATCGAAGGTCGAATTTTGCACTGCCTGAAGTCAACAACAATTGTATTCTTTCGGCGGTAGCTTTTGTTCGTTTGGTTCACTCATTTCGAGGTCGTTCTATTGTTCACTACACAATACTGTACTTGGTTTCTTCTGTCCCGAACGTAAGCGGTTTTGTTATATCGACTGACTTGACTGAGATGTGAAAGCGAACTGAATATCACTCTTTGTATAGCGGGCAAACTTGCTTTGAATAAGGCTATTCGAGTAATTCGAGTATTTTATGACCTTGTCGAGCTTAGTCGAATGGTATATAACACTATGAGACTCCGATGCTCTCTTTGAAAGTCGGTTTTTCCAGTAATTCTATTACCTTTCTCCAGAAAGAGCAAAAGTGTTATGGTAATTGAAAGTAGGCAAATTATGGCCTTTTACTACATTGAAGAAGGAACGCATCTATTCTTGACTACAATTTTTTGCCACCAGATTTCACACGGCCTCTAGGCTGGTACTGTCCAGTGAAAGTTAATAGGTACTATCAATCACCCATTGAACCCCAGTTACTTATTTTTCTTTGATAGGGTAACAGTGGTATTTTGGCTACTTCGTATATTTTGGCCCACCTAACAAACTTTATGGATTTAATCGATGTTAAGTAACCCATTTTGCATAAATTAGAAGCTGATCACATTAAATAATCTATTGCGGAAGGGGTTCTTAAAGATATTACAACATTTGGTGGATATTTTTACAAAGTGGGCCAAAATAAAATCAATCCTAAAGTGGGCCAAAATACCTCTGTTTCCCCTTTATTAAGAAATTATGAGAAATATGGATATTCCTTAAGAAATAATCCGTAAATCCGCAGAAAAGACAGAAATCCGTAGATTTACGGATTAATCCGTAGAATTGACATCACCACTTGATGCTAAAACTAACTCAACTGCTGTCAAAACCTAAGACAAGACCTGACAACTGGGGGGCTGCTTTTGTTCCAAAATGGACCAGTTTCTGATTGGCTGATTTTGATGTTGCTACCCGCACATTGTTAAGAGAAAAAACTTTTGCAGGGTACGCGAGCAATGATGCCAAGTATAAAGAAAATCAGAAAACAAATTTATTAAAATGTATAATTTTAGCTCACCAATGAGAATGAAAATTTTCAGAGAATGTTTTACTTTTTTCTAATCTCATTTGTAATAAATGTCTATAGCGGTAGCACTGTGTAATTAAAATCAGCATCAAGCCGTTTTTCTTTTTAGTGAATTAAAGTGTAACCAAAAAAGATTTGTTAAATTAGTGTAAACTTTAAAGTGTGTTTAGTTTTACGAGAAGAATGAACTGTTGTGTTTCACACTGTGGTCACACTAAGCATTTCTATCCAAACTTGACTTTTTCCGGTTTTAAAAAGATCCGGTAATACGTCAACAATGGATTCGATTTTGCATTCAACATGAGATATTTCGTGTTTTGTCATCAAAGCTCAAAAAAAATGTTTTAAGCATTAATATTTTATAATAAAATGCATTCACCAACACATTTTTCATGTTTATTTCAAATCAAAAATCGAGTCTAAAAATTTTATTTAATAAATAGTTTTTTCTTAGCATAAAGTTATTAAAAAATCTGTAAATATGGATACAATGTAGCCAATACGTTGGTATTTATTCCACAGGGCGAAAATGACGAGAAGGATGATTCGGAAGCAGAGATGCCAGGTCTAAATTTCAAATATCTGCAGACAGGGTCTGTAAATCTAAAAAAAAATCTGCAGTCAGCAAGTATGTCTTGCTGACTTGACGAGCAAAAAAAAAAAAGGTCGCGAAAATTTCTAAAGTCTGTAAATATAAACGAAAGTCTGCGAGAATTTCAAAAGTCTGCGAGAATTTCAAAAGTCTGTAAAAGTCTGCACAACAAAAAATGTCTGCAGCACTATACCCCAAATCTGCAGATTTACAGACAAATCTGCAGACCTGGCATCTCTGTTCGGAAGGAAGAATAAGAAGCCAGTTGTCAGGTCTTGTCTTAGGCAGAGATGCCAGATATTTTCATAGAAAATCTGTATCACATTATATTCAAAACATGTATTTATCTGTATTCACAACTAAAACGAAATTTCCGCAATAATAACACCATTTCACGATTGAAGATGAATATTAGTAGATATCTGCAATCTTTTTGAATATTTTCTCCTTCAATTTTTACTATCAGCAATCCCTCCCTCCAAGACTTTGAACAATATAATGAGCTTTGCTAAACTTTTTGAATATGTGCAAAGCTCTTTGAGTTATTGAGTCGACATGGCATTTCAGTGCCTAATCTGTAAATTCAGTTTCTCAGTTTGATAATTACATCGATTTGCAGTTCAAATCTAAGTTCCATATTTTCATATACCTGATGTGTAACATATAGTGATAAAATCTATTCGTTTTGTTTTTTGTTTGGACCCCACTCTTCAATGCGGGTATTTTTGTTTATGTGGTTTCGAGAAAAAACTTGCACTTATTTTGTATTAACCATGTCGAATTTCGAGCCAAATAAAAGCATTTGTGTGGCAAGATATGATTTTATTGTTCAATTAAGTGAAAAAGGTGTTGAGATTTATTGGGATCTTGTTGCAACTGTCAATGCTTGTGAGCTTTAGTTTCAACTTTTCAAAACATTTTATTTTTATGTTATTGACAAAGAACTTTAAAATCGACCACAAATGCATGTAGATGACGAACTACAATTATCATTGGACTTAAATGATACAAAAATAAAAGAAATTATGGCCTAGCATTTCAATTTCATCCTCCAGCTATTTCTGATAGTCCCTTGGGAAAAATTTAAAATGATTTGTAAATGGGTTCCACACAAACAGAATGAACATGTAAAAACCCAGTGCGAAATGCTCTTCCCACGCTTTTGAAGAAAACTGCATTGGATTGTAATTGTCGACGAAAGATAAGTATATTTGGGAACCCGAAACGCGGAAATCATGAATAACTCCAGGACAATCATCAACATCGAGTTATAGATCGTATAGTTTTGGGAAAAAGACAATGTTAAGTGTCTGATGGGTTTAGGAATAGTGAATTACGAGCTTTTTGAACAATTAATACCGTCCGATCCAGGTAAAATGCTAATACTTCAAATAAAAAAACAATTCGCCATAGTTTTTGAAAAATTCGTGTTTTTCTTGAAGAAAAAGACATTTTCAATTTTCGCAACTTAGGCTGTGAACCATTTCGCGGTTAATTTTAACTTCTAGTTAAAATCTGACATTCGAGCGGTTAATTTGATGTTGTCAAAAATAACCCTGCTCGAGAGCATGGTTATTTTTGACAGATCGATAGTTATTTTGCGACACTGAAAAAAATCCTACGATGAAAATTCTAATATAAATTCTTTAGTTGAAATTATTTCCAGTGGAAAATAAACCCGAATAACTTTCCGTCCGTCAAATTTTGAAGTGGGCCGCAATTTTAGTTAAATTTATCTACTCGACACAAAATAACCACTCAAGTGTCAGATTTTAACCAAAAGTTGAAATTAACCACGAAATGGTTCACAGCCTTAGTAATTGAATAATTTGTTTTTTGGTTACGAAACTTTTATCTCATCTCTAGTACTAAATCCAAAATTAAGGCCTAGGCCAAGTAAAGAAAAAAATCGTACTTTTTATGAAATCTGTATAAATCTGTATTAAACATACGAAATCTGTACAAAATCTGTATTCTGTATAAAATCTGTATAGGCATGTAAAACTTTGTATAATACAGATAAATCTGTATAAATGGCATCTCTGGTCTTAGGTCAAAACCTAGGACAGGACCTGACAATTGTTAATCCACTTTTAGGACCAATTTCGGACCAGCTCGTGATTGGATGAAATTGACATAAGCAAGTACAAGTTGTTGAAATCAATATTACTGCAGGGTGGTAGAAAAAGTGTTGTCAGTATCGTCGGTAACAATGTAGCTTGATATTGGATATTTTATTTTTCGGGTCATCTTATCAAAATAATTAATTTCAATAGGATTTAAGTTCAATTTGTTTTTAAGTCCTGTCAATGCGGAAAGTATACGAGTACATTTAACAATCACTGGATGATACAAAGAGGAAGCCTGAAATCACGAAGTGTGATATGGACGAGAATATTGATTATGTTGGTTGAGAATAGCACCGAATCTTTGAATACTTCTGTATGTTATTATTTTTCTCAAATAGAATATGTTGAATACTTTAGTTAATAAAACTGCAAGAATTAATTACCCAAAATTGAGTGTTTTAGAAAAATTTTATTAAGCTGTTTCAACTAAACGTTTTCTTCAAAACAAACATCTGATCAAAATGAATCCAGAGCTATATTTTTGAACGATATAACATTTGTCTAAGTGTTTTAAATGATAAATAATTGCATGTTATAAGGGGAGAATGTTTTCAGAATGAATAATTATCTCTACTGGCAACAGTGATCGCGAGGCATTTATTATTTACAGCAGGGAGCAACCGGAATAAGAAGAGAAATATTTTTCTGGAAAAAGAAGCCAGTTGTCTGGTCCTGTCCTAGGTCAAAACTATATACTCGACTGAAGCAGGGGTTGAAACGGGGTTGGGTTTTGCTTCAAGCGAATACACCATTATTATTGTCTATTAAAACAATGTTTCAAATTTCAAAAAGCATTATCCTGACCGTGCGAATCATGTTCATAATACCTGATTCAATAATACCAAGCATTCCACAAACCAACACAAATTTTCACAACGTTAATGTTTTATCTGTTTCAGGAACAACAACACGAAACAACATAAAAACTTCTCGGTCAACTGATAATGAGCAATGAAATGACTTTACCGACACTCGCACCTCTCCGAGAGCAGGACGATTGCCCCCAAAAATGGTTCGGTAAAACTTTTTCCCACGCGACGTTATAAGCAGGATGGTTTTGAGTACATTTTCAGTCAAGTTGTAAGTGGGTGGTCGTGGAACCATAAAATTTAGCTATTATAAGGGACACACTCGTTCCACTAGGATCTCGCCAGTAAAACGGTCGGTTTCGTTGCCGAGAAACTCGGTGCCAAAAGTATTTATCGCCACATTCCATTCTAAACTCGAGTCTATTATCGCTGCTATTTGCCACTGTGTCGGTTGGTTTGGCTTGGATTGGCTACTATTTTGCATGCGTTTACTCGTGTTCGTTATTACTTTGCAGGCAACCGTGTTTGTTAGAAGCTTAGCATAGCGAATGCACTTGGTTAGTCAGCAACACCGACAGAGAATGCAAGTGGTCAGTTTGTTCGAACTAGCAAAACAGCAGTCGGTCAGTAAATCCGTACCCATTTCCTATAGATATATTTCACAAGGGAATGCAAACTTTCTCCCAAAGTGTGCTGGTACTGGATCAGGATAGTTTTGTTGGGTATTAGCAGTGCGTCAATTGAAACCGATGCACTCGTACTGTTGATAAAGTTTATGTTTTGTCGGTAGAAAGAGTTTTTGATTTGAACTTGTAAAAACACTTTACCAATCCAAAAACTAAAAATGCAAAAAGATGGGTACATTTTGACTGTCAATCGTTCAATCAATTTCCAGTTTTTTGCATTTTGACTTCTGACATTTGACACTTAACTCAGAAATCACGTTAAATACAGGGTTGTGCAAACGAACCTGACACATTTCGTTCTTCGGTTACACTGGAAGCAAACAAGGGAGGGAGTAACCGAACATGACATCGGAAAGTAGAAGAATTATAATTTATTTTCGTCCAGCAGCTTTCCATCATGGAGCATTGGAGTGTTTTTATTTATAACTCCTTTAAGAAGAATCAGTCGTACGTTACAACTATTCGTGAGTTTAAAAAATATTAAGCCATTGTGATTGCATAAATAGTAATCTCATTAGTCGAGTCAGCATATTATTCGGCCTATAATCAAGGGATTGCATATCTCTTTCTAACTAATTGACTGCTGTTGAGTCTACATTTCCCATTGTCACATTTCTTCAAGCCCATATCTCTCATTAAAACAAACGAACTGTTCGGTTATGATCTGAGTTTATAATACTATTTTCAACTTTTGCCTAGAAAGCGATTCTAGAAAATTGACTTTTGAAATTAGGTAAAATGTTAAAATAATCCAAGGAATAATACTAAGAAAAACGTGATTAATCCTCCTAGCAGTGAGATGATACCTTTTTTTATCAATCCGCATGTGTTTTTTGCATGAATATTCTTCGGTGTTTAAGTTTTCATTACATTATTTTAATGACCGTCGTTTTAAGCGACAATTTGAGATTGTAATCACTCATTACTCTGGAATGTCGAAACTGCAAATACAATCGAATTTAAATCTAGAAGTCTGATAATCGATTAAACATGCCATGATATGTAAGTTCCACTTTAGAGTTTACGGTAATTTAAGGTACTTCCAGAGGCGGTATTCAGGAACCAGCATAATCCAAACCGATTCGTATGGCCATATGACGAATAAATTACAGTTTTGAATACAACTTTGAAGCTTAATTGGATAAAATTCATTAATTTTTGTATGTATGTATAAAACTAATTAATTTTGTATATAAGTTTGATTCAATTTGAATTTTTGTTTCTGAAATTTGATTAGGCTTTTTTGAGAAAACGATTGAGCTTTGAGAAACGATTTTATACTGGAACCGGAATTCTAAAATCGGTATGGCCAAAGTCAGATAAATTCACCTGAATAGCTGTATAGTTTACATTTGTTTCAAAATATTTGAAAATCAGTGAAGACATCTTTGAGAAATCATAGCACGAATTAAATTTTTAGGTGCCTTCTGAATCGACAACTGAATACCACTAAAACTGAAAAAAGTTAATTTTTTTTATCGACTATCCAAATCCCGATAAACCTGATTAATTTATGTGGAATAGACATTTTTATACTAATCACCCTGTATCCCCGAAACCGGAAGTTGGATCTGACTGAAGAGCAAGATGTATTAAAGAATCTTGAAACTTTTCATTTGCATCTTAGATGATTCTTAGATTTCATTTGAATCTTAAATCGGTTCAGCCATCTACGAGAAGAATGAGTTACACAATTTTGATTTCGTTTCATATATCATCCTGTAGTTCCGGAACCAGAGGTCGGAACCAAACATAATTCAGGAACTTTGTTTGGGAGCATACAAATTTTCGTATGAATCTGAATTTGTAGAAAAGAAATTTTCAGAGAAATTGAGTGAAATTATTTGTCACACACGCATTTGCTGATCTCGACGAACTGATTCGAATGGTATATGGATGTTATGTTCTTCCAGTAAGTAGTTTAAAATGTCATATTCGAAAGATTATGTTGCCAAAAACGAGCCGTGCTAAAATCGGTCCGAGACAAATGGTCATGAAAAAGGATGCTGTACACAGTATTTTTGGTACTTAGAAACAATTGTATGTAACAGAATAAAAAATCGTGTTTTCCGTTGCTCCCAAGCATTGCTTTGTCATACAGCGCTCAAAACTCCTACTGCTGGAATAGGGGGAAAAGTCGTTTACACAAAAATTTCGATATCTCCGTTAAAAATGGACGGATTTTAACAATTTATGGCTTGTTGAATAGGTATTATCGTGCGGAATCTAAGTCTGAAAACATATTCTGTTTTCAAGGTCAATTGTGACAGATACTGTCAAAAAACTGAAAATTTTGACATAAAACTTCGAATAACTCAAATAGTAAACATCCGATCTCAAAACCATTCAATAGCGTTTTGGGTGACGGGGAGACCTTTCATTTGCGACTAGTTTGATCAAAATCGGTTCAGCCATCTCTGAGATCTCGACCTCTTAGTTGACAACACACATACAGACACACACAGACATTTGATCAGTTCGTCGAGCTGAATCGATTGGTATATGTCATTCGGCCCTCCGGGCCTCGGAAAAATTTTCGAAAGTTTGAGCGAATTCTATACCTATTTTTTATATCTATATATATAAAAATGCAGAGATCATTCTTTGTAATCGCATCACGTAAGAATGGATGGACGGATTGAGATGCTTTTTTTTTGTTTGATCAGTTTTTACCCCCACCGGGTTCGTACATCAAAAAAATTAGGAAAACTTACCGGAAAAGTGGGAAAAACCAATAAAGTTATTTTGTATGGACAATGGAATTTTTCACTGAAAAAGTCGTCAATGCTTGCTAGATCTACGGTTGATGTTTGGCGCGCAACGAGTTGCATAAGTGTTTGACCGTCGAAGAAAAGAATACTAGATCGTTGAAAAAATCGTTTGGCGCGCAAAGATTAGTAGTGGAGATTTCCCGTGCATCATTTAGAGCCACGTGCTTAATTGGGTATTAAAACTTGACAAATGACTCAATGACGGAATGCATATGACTGTTTTCTAGAAAACCGCTGTAGGCAGCAGAAAAAGTTCTGATATCATTTACCTGTTGATGAATTGTGATTAACGATAAATATTGGCCATCCCGGCCTAACAAATCAGTAAATTTTTGAATAAATCAATGCAAAGTTTGTGCTGTAGAAGCGTTTAGGTCAAGCTAAGAGATTTTCCGTGCAGTTTGTTTTCTAATGATTTAGAGTATACTAAGCCTCTCTAAGCAACCAAAGGTCCACAGTACATGAAAAATATCCACTTTATTAGAGCTCTATAGTTTGCGTGGCACTTTTTGGCAACTTAAACATACAGAACAAGTTCTGAGAAAACTTTCCCGCTGCCTTAAAGCTGTGCAAGGAACTGCTCTCTGTTCAGAGAATTGACTCAAAGGATGAAATTACAATCTATGCATTTGATAAATTTTTGCTTAACAGAAGTGTTTTACATTTTCACATTAATTTTTGGTGATATTTATTTTTTGGGCTAAAGCGAATGTGTATCGAATTCTATTGATTGTAGGTTAAGTAATCAGAAAAATAAGGAAAAAGAGTCGGAGGAAAGAATACTAGATCGTTGAAAAAATTGTTTGGAGCGCAACGAGATGCTTTGTGTAGTCAATCTAAGAGATTTTCCTTGCATTTCTCTTTCTAATGATTTAGATTAGACTATGCGCACACAGTAAGTGGCTATCAGATATCAATGTTCAAGATAATTACCATAATGAATTGAGACTGTCATTTCATGTTGCATATTCTGTGAAGAATGTTCAAACTGGTAAGATCAATATCAAATTATAATTTCAGCGTCGTCTCCAAGCAATCAAAAGTTCCACAGTACCTGAAAATATCCACTTCATTAGAGCTCTAAAGTACGCATGGTACTTTTTGATAACTTGAACGTACAGAACAGATTTTGAGAAAAATTTCTCGCTGCTTAAAAGCTGAACACACCGAATTATTTTTTCGGATGTCGGTACAGTTTTACTGACTTTCAAACAGCTGGACATTCGGTAATTCGTTCGGTAAAAGTTTTATTTGCTGAATGATCCGTATAGTTCCAATGAACTTCGATCTGTCATAATTCTAATGACTTCTTCATCATTCAATACCGACGTTCGGCAAAAATCATAAAACAATCCTAAAAATATGTAAACGTCTTGACCCGTAAAGTATTACTGTTTTTGGTAAATTGTATTAGAGATCTAGGAAAGGAAGGAGCATTTTTGTTTTCAAAACATATTTTCATCCGATTAATTTATTTATTTGCGTGTGATGAATGAATTGAATTACATTTGCTCTTCAGAAATATTTTTTTCAAATAAAATGTTCAAATATCTTTCGGATGCAATTCAGTAGAATATGGGATCACCCTTCATATTTTTAGAGAGCAGAAATGATAAGTTGTAGAAGGCTTTTTGAATATATTCACTAAATGAAAAATTACCGCTAGGAATCAGTATTATCTATTTTTTGCAAGCAATCAATTCGCACGACTATTTTTTTCTTTACAAATCTAGAAATTTTCACACCTTTACGACCGAAAATTATGTTTTTTGACAGATCTTTATTTCTGCTGAATGTTTAGTGATGATTACTGAAATTCTTCATTATTTTTTATTAATTTTCCGGATATTGGTAAAACTTTTACTGAGTTCGTCAAGAGAAATGACATTTCAGAGTTCACAGACCGTGTCAGTAAATAATAAATAATCGTAACTTCTACATAGGATTTTCCGATATTCAGTAGTTCTTTGACAGATGACCGAAAGTTGGATAAATTTTACGTATCTTTCAGTAAAAATAATATTTTACAGATCGTTGCCGGAAAAATTATTACCGAACACAAAAATAGAAATTTTTTGTGTATAAGAAACTGCTTTGAAGTTTGTTCTGTCGGGTGAACATTCACGTATGAGTAATTCCTTAAAACGGACTGTTCAGAATAGATATCTGTGCATTTGTTCAATTTTTGCTTAACAGAGGTGTTACATATTTTCACGTTAATCTTTGGTGATATTTCTTCTTTTTGAGCTAAAGCGAGTGTGTGTCGAATTTCGTTGATTGTAAGTTAAGTAATCAGAAAAATAATGGAGAGAAACGTTGACCACTTAGTCTTTTGACAATTCTTCTGGCGAGATGAAGTTCGACGAGTCAGCTAGTATATGTATAAAAAGGTAAAAAATCGTATCATTGCCATCTCCTACGGGCTGTAAAGCGAAATCAAGTGGATCAACTTCCGCTTGGTAGGATGTCACACGGCCACGCCACTAAGTTGGCGTTGAACAGAGAAAGATAATAATGATATTAATATTCCAGTAGAGTCTAGATTATTTTATTGCAGGAAATCATTTGAAATCGCCTAGATTCACATTAAACCCTATCCGTGCTTTAATAAAATAATAAAAAATTCTGGCTGTCAGGGTATACAAATCCATAACGAGAACAAGGGGCCGTGAGTAGCATATCACAAAGAGTAGCGTGGTGAGAATTTGTCCATTTCAATCAGTTTATTTCAACACAGAATCTTCGAAGTGAAGCTTAAGCCTTAGTATGATGGAAAAAATTTCTTTATGACAGATAACATTTCATAACCGTTTATTAAATTGATATTTAGAGCAATTCCATCGCAAATGACAGATTTTTTTTTTGAAATTTTATTTTCATATTTTTATAATTGACCTCAAATTTTGTATAAGCGTTATTTATGGCCAAACGAAACAATTTCCATCATCAGTTTGCCATTTAAACTTTAGCCTCACTTTTGAGAAGGGAATAAGGAGACATCCCTTGAAAATTATCTACAATATGTATTCCAGAAACGGTGCAATATTTTAGGTAATTACAAGGACTATGCAAAAAATTGTAAAACTGCTAACAAATTTTTTTTTGTATTTATTGTGTTTTAAAAATTACAGTAAAAATTAGAGTATCCCAAAAAAGGTATTATTGTTTTTTGCCTTTCTCTGTAGAAAGGTATTAGAATTGCTGGAAAAACTGACTTTTGAACGGAGCCTCGGAGACCCATAGTGTTATATACCATTCGACTCAGTTCGACGAGATCGGAAAATGTGTGTGTGAGTGAGATGGCTAAACCGATTTGAACAAACTTATGCTCGTTTGAAAGCTACTGTCGGGCTATTGATCAAGTTCGAAGACCAAATGGCTGTGACTTTTGCTTCCGAAGATATAATGGTATAAGTGACGTAACCGACAAAAACCCGTTGTTTTTTACCGCTCTAATGTATATAAGGGTGCCAATATTTTGGGATCACTCAAATTTCGTAAAGCGCTACTGTTTTCAAAAGTTTGAGCACCTCGAAAAAAGTCCTTATGCAAAATTTGAACTAAATCGGACATGGGTAAGGGGTGCTGCCCAGTGCCTAAAGTTTGAAAATTTTCGATCTTGAAAAAGCACCATAGGGGGGAGTACATGAAATTTCCGAAATTGAAAATTTTTTTTTGATGCCTAAATCTTAAAATTGCATGAATCGTCGAGATTTAGTGTTATTTAAAAAAAAAAATTTTTCGAAAAAATCGACTTTCTGAGACTGATATTTTTTCTAAGTCCCAAAAAGTCGATTTTTTCAAAAATTTTTTATTACGAGATGACATTAAATCTTGACGTTTCATGCAATTCAATTGTTTCTTTTGGCATCAACATTTTTTTCGATTTCGAAAATGGTCATTTTTCAAGATATTTGAAAATTCCACTAAGTGGATTAAGAAAGGTTTTTTTAGATTAGCATCACTCTTCTCATAGAAATAGGCAACGCAAATGTAAGCACTAGTTTGGAAAAATGATGCTGACTGTGTGACATAAACACTGAAGCATGCTTTTTTGAACTACTCGAATCAATCTGAATCAATTGGTGTCAAAATTAGTGTCCGAAATTATTTAATAAAAGTATAAAATATATTTCCATGAGACTGTTATGAAAGAAGAGAAAGGCATTATCACACCACTAGGTGGATTAAGAAAGGTTTTTAGATTTCGTTTGGTTTCGAATTTTCCTTGATTTTGCTTTTGGTATCTAGGAATACTTTTTTTCTGAAAAGAACTTTAATTTAATTGTCCTTTAGAATTTTTACTAAATATAATTATTATTTTATTTGAATGAAATAAATGTAAAATGACTTATCAGTTCATAAATAAAAACTTTAAACCGTATATTGAAACCTAAACATTTGTCAATTCATTAGTACTGATTCATGTTTATCTCACCGGTCCTTCCTTATTAAAATTCTTTCTTAAGCCCTGAACTTAAGTTGTAGATGGAAACGCATGGTATTTAGTTCTAAGGGCATGTGATATATGATTTTAGAACATGTACTCATAAATGGTTTATTGTTGATGTAAAACCTAGAGTGGTGCCAAGATTGTAAGTGCGATAAAAAAAAACGAAAGTTTTGAACATATTTTTCGCATGAAATATATTTTAAAAAATTCTGAAAAAAAATCAGAAAGGATTTCCATAATTCATTAAATATTCCAGATTTTTTTTCAATTTTTTTGTTAAAGGGGTTTATGAATAATTTAAATCAAATGAAAATCAGAAGAACCACCCTAATTTCACCAATATGGCAGTTAAGAGGTTAAAATTTTGGGAAAATCATCTCAAATATAAACCATTTCAAATAGCGTATATGAATTCTTTTCTGTTTGGGAGCAGTTTTTATATGGAAACCCGGCTACACACTTTTGTTGACAATATTTTTCATGATTTTCGAAAATTTCTATTATTTTGAAAATATGTCACTTGTTCAGGTATAGGGTGTTTTTTAAGACCTTTCTTATTTGAAATTTAAAACTACGAAATCGCCAAATTTTTTTATTTGTAGATAAATTTTTGACATTTAACATTTAAATTTGATTTCGGGCATAAGGAGTGTATCGGAAAGTAGTTAGCAACATTGATTATTGAATAAAAAAAACAAGAAAAAACATATTTTTACATCAGTTTTCGATATATTGTAGAAAAATTAAATTTTTAGCCATTTCACTGATTTATTGAAGAAAATCCTAGTTTCTGTGAAACGCTCGCACTTTGGACTTGACATTCTTCATTAAATTCTGCACAGTTACTTTTGTGACTTTCCTGGTGGCAGCTGTCCAGTTTTTTTAACTCCTGCATGTCTTGGGACACTGTACCTTCCTTCCGAAAGTGCCGCTTGACAATTGCCCAATACCTTTCAATTGGCCGAAGATCCGGGCAGTTCGGTGGGTTGATGTCCTTTTCCACGAATTGTACATTATTTTTTGACAACCACTGTAGAACGGAGTTGGCGTAGTGGGCTGAAGCCAAATCCGGCCAGAAGAGAGGAGGAGCCTTATGCTTTCTGTGCAGTGGCAGCATTCTCTTTTTCCAACATTTTTCCTCGTACACCTTGGCGTTATTTGTGCCCGTCGTGAAGAAATCGACGACCGCAAACCAAAGGTACAAATTGCTTGCCAGACCAACACCTTCTGCCCAAACTTTTCCATCGCCACCGTGGTGTCAGCGTCGTCCAGGACCTGGTACACCGATTTTGTATAATATTGCGGTCCGGGCAGCGCTCGAGAGTATTCCTTGGCGTAGGATTCGTCGTCGATCAGGATGCATCCGTCTTTATTCTGTAGAATCCGGCTATACAGTTTTCGCGCTTTTGTTTTGGCCTGAACTTGCTGAACCAGGTACTTTTTCGGCACCTTCTGTTTCTTGTACTTTTTCAGCGGCGTTCCGAACTTTGATCCGTTGTATCATCCCGATTCTGGTGTTGAACTGCTTGGCCAAATCCCGCGTCGACGCCGATGGGTTTTTCCTGATGTACTCAACTACTTTAAGTCCCGGCCGCGCTAGCTGGGACCCGTTTCCCTACCGGATCGGGGCAAATCCTTCATGGAAAGGGTCTTACCGAACTTCTCGTTAATATTTTTGACACTGGTGTGGTGCACTTTCACCTGTTTTGCTATTTCGTTGTACGTGACACCATTTTCTGAGCACCAAGTGTGCAGAATTTTCTTTCGCGTTTCCGGATCAATTCGATTCATCATTGAAACAATAAACCGTACCGAAACCAATTGATTGCGCAGCTGTTATTGACATGTAAACAAACATGTCACCGCAAAACTCGCTGCAAAAAATTAAGCCATTTCAGAGTAATAACTGTTTGAATGTTGCTAACTACTTATCGATACACTCCTTATGGCCGCCACGACTATTTTTCGCAATGGTCATTCTGGAGATCAAATGTTTTACCACTTTTTCAAGCATTTGAGGACACATTTCAGCGATAACACGTTGAATATTGATTTCCGAAGTCAGACAATAGAGTAATCGCTATTTAAAAAACAAACCTCCTAGAAAAACATTCGGTACTATGATTTGTGATTACTGATCGGCTCGTCTGCTAATAAAAATAATAAATGGAGCTGAAATCATACGATGAAAAAAGTTCCGTTTAGATCGAGGTTGGATGATGACAGATAAAGCTAGAGGATCGATATTTCTTACTCACTCCTATTGAACACAACTCGGTCTGTTATGCTGTTTCAGATGTAAACGAATCGGTTGCGAAGTCAGTCTGTTGAAACAGAAGGTCAATTTCCGCATTGGAACGTCGAACCCTGACATTGTTTCTAAGTTTTCACTCAACTGGGGGTGAAAATGAATTGCTACGAATTAAAACACGAAACAAAAATACAAATGCAACAAGTAATTCTGAGTTACGCTTCAAAAGACTACCAACAATCTTCATCTGATTCATCGGAAGTTCGTTCAGTGTCTTCAGTATTAGTTTCGTTCCGACAATATTTATATTTGTAATAATATTTAAATTCGATAAGCAATGAACATTTTACTTGAAGAAATCGCTTTCAACCTTTGAGGCAAAAATATCGAACGAGCGAACATCGATAAAATTACCCGCTAATATTGATGCAAAACAATTTTCGATTAAAAGTACCAATCCAGTATCACAAAAAAAAACAAAAAAAAATCAAAGCGGGAAACAAAATGCTGTCGTATTCTTCAAATGCGGTATCCCGCAATCCGCTCAATTCTTCCCCGAGAGCCTATTATGCGGCCCAAACTCGGTATCCAATTTCGCACTGCTGGCTGGTGCAGTTCATCCGATAAAATTATCGGCTAAAACACATTCGCAGCGTAAGTACCGCTTGTCTCGTTTCTCAATGCCAACCGAAACAGAAAGCGAATGAAAACGTGACACCAATTTCCATTTCCGGCGGTACCTACCTACATTTAAGTCTACACCTCACAATCGCGCGATGGCAGGCAGCAAGCGAACCGTCGACGGAAGCAAGCAATATCCTTCCTAAAGCATGGAGCACCCACTTAACATCACCGAGCACCGTTTTCCTGCGATCCGCTGGCTTTTATTCTCCGGAAACGCGAATTTCAAATAAAACTTGACTGTCGGTTCCCGGAACATGGCCGCTAGTGTTGAAATTCGGTGCAAGGACTCCTAATGCTGCGAACACAAAGTCGCATGTTGCTGAAATCAAAACTGGCGGAACTTACGCTGTTCTCATTTCGTGAAATTGGACTTCGAACCCGATACCTATCAGATGCTCAAACCCGATTCTTCTGGTGAATTCACGAAAGACAAATCCAGAAGGCAAGTGACTCGACCCTGCTTGGAAATTGTTATCGCTTAGACAATCAGTAAATATTTGCACTCTAGCTTTTTGCGATGGCAGATCATAGCGCTTCGCCCTTTGTGTGTTATCCTGGTCCACAGTCCACTTCCGGACCGGTCGCCTCGATGTTTGCCGTCTACAGGATAGACACCGGAAGCATTTGATCCTCACCGGCACGAACTCTCAACAATTTGACGCAATTGGAGCAAGATGAGGATTTGCCGACGGGGACCCTAATTTTCCGTAGCCCATGCGACTCCATTCTGTCTTTAAAGTGGTGCTCGCTTCCTGCTAAGTGTAAATATTCATGAATTTGCATCCGAATGGGGAGGAATAATTTGACGGAAAAGTGCGCCATGTTTTACGCCTTGGTTCATGTTCGACGGCGTGGAAAACAACGAGAGTCTGGGTATTGTTCGTGTTGTTTGGAATTAATAAATCGAATGGCCAAAGCGCAGAACTCTACTGGGATGGGAGTATCTTAGGTTCGAAATTTGTATCCAAACTTACAACTGATGTAAATCGTCATCCACTCGGAGAGTTCTCTGTGGTTCCTGTAGGACTCCGCACGATGTGTTTAAATTAACTTTATCTGAATATCTAATTAGTTGCTTGAATCTATTATTTTGCATCCTACGTAGTTTTCAATGATGCTTCCTACCGTCTGACAGCCAACTTCAATTTATCGTTCCGTCTTCTTGGTTGCAATAATTCACATGGTCAATTATTCGAAGCTTACATCAATGCTGATTTTGATGGATGCTAACGATGCTATCTTAACAGCTCGGCTGAAAAGTTCGTATCGTTTAATAGAAACACACATTTTTTTGCCAAAATTCGTTTTTATTATTCAACATAATTGCCATCATAGATTCAAGCGATACAGCGATTATAGCGATCTTCCAACTTTTCGATACCATTTTTGTAGTACGATTTGTCCTTTGCCTCAACATAGGCCTCAGTTTCAGCAATTACCTCTTCATTGCTTCTAAATTTTTTACCAGCGAGAATTCTCTTGAGGTCTGAGAACAGAAAAAAGTCACTGGGGGCCAAATCTGGAGAATACGGTGGATGAGGGAGCAATTCGAAGCCCAATTCATTCAATTTCAGCATGGTTTTCATCGACTTGTGACACGGTGCATTGTCTTGATGAAACAAAACTTTTTTCTTCTTCAAATGAGGCTGTTTTTTTGAAATTTACTCCTTCAAACGCTCTAATAACGCTATATAATAGTCACTGTTGATGGTTTTTCCCTTTTCAAGGTAGTCGATGAAAATTATACCATGCGAATCCCAAAATACAGACGCCATAACCTTACCGGCCGATTGTTGACTGTCTGATTGTCGATTGGACTCCGGAGTGAAGTGATGGAGCCATGTTTCGTCCATTGTTATATATCGACGAAAAAAATCGGTTTTATTTCGATATAACAGCTCCAAACACTGCTCAGAACCATCAATTCGTTGTTGTTTTTGATCGATTGTGAGCTCACGCGGCACCCATTTTGCACAAAGCTTTCTCATATCCAAATATTCGTGAATAATATGTCCAACACGTTCCTTTGATATCTTTAGGGTGTCAGCTATCTCGATCAACTTCACTTTACGGTCATTGAAAATCATTTTGTGGATTTTTTTCACGTTTTCATCGGTAACAGCCTCTTTTGGACGTCCACTGCGTTCATCGTCTTCGGTGCTCATATGACCAGTACGAAATTTTGCAAACCACTTACGAATTGTTGCTTCGCCCGGTGCAGAGTCTGGATAACACTCATCAAGCCATTTTTTGGTATCGGCGGCACTTTTTTTCATCAAAAAGTAGTGTTTCATCAACACACGAAATTCCTTTTTTTCCATTTTTTTCACAATAATAAAAGTAGCTTCACTCAAAATGCAATATCTCACAAACTAATAATCAGACAGCTGTAAAATTTATACACGTATCTGTTGAAGGTTGGTACTAACTGAAAATGGTATGGATTTAATTCTGGTGGTGCCCTCTCATAGAAACGATACGGACCTTTCAGCCGATCTGTTAATTGTCTATTCTCTCTTGGTAAATTCCACAAAGCACCGATCATTATCAGACTGTAATTTTTTAAGGGCCGTGAAATACTCAGAATATGAAGTGGAGCGAAGAAATGTAGAAAAATTCTCTCGCGGTTCTTGCATTGAGAGACACGAGTTCATGTAGCATCTTGTACCGGATTGAAAATGTTGTATACATTATTGATAAATATCGAGCAGCTTCTGTCAAGTTTTCGCCAATCACCAACACTGTCCACAACATATTTATTGCCATTTTCCCTAACTGAACATGACAAAACTCGTAGGTATATAAACATAATTCGGCACTACTGGTCTTCTGTTTCCTGCTCCGGAAGCACCGAAAGTACACGGAACGACCGAAATTAGCTCTGCGCATAATTCGTATTACTGTTTTTGATTTAGTTAATTTTAACAACAAAATTTCCAAAATAACTATGAAATTAGTTAAAATTGAGAATTTACTTAGCTGAAAAAAACTCTTATTTTTAGGAATGTGTTTAGTTGGCGAATATCCTGGACACAAACCAGCAATATTTCAATCCAACACGAAATACTCATTGACAACTAATTTTGTTATTAAAATCAGAAAATTTGTTTCTATTTATCTATCACTATCATTGCTGAAGGACAGCACAAAGAAAACAAAAATGAAATTTGTTTTATTAACAAGTTTATTAACCAAAAACTCATGCGAAGTGTCAACGTAAAACAATCCATTAAAAAGCTAAAAAGGACAGTCTTATTGAAACTGCTTGCAAATTTTTTTGATGTTTTTCGCATGTGTTACGATATATCCATATATAAATTTCTAAACCGATATGTAAAAATGCCGTAAACTCTTAGTGGAAAGTGTATTTATTCACAATTGGTGCGCATTTGAAGCGATTGTGCGTAATAATGTTTTTAAGTGGAACAGTTAAGTGAGTTTCGAATGTTGCACTCAAAGTGTGCTCAAAGTTTTCAGTGAGTGAGTCGATTTCGCATAGTCGAATGAAGAAAATAGCGATTTAGAAGAAAAATTTTAAAAACGAAGTTTATGTTTCGTTCATGTCTTTTTCTCCAATACAACATCATATTTTTACCTGCCAATATAGAACAGACAACCGCGACTGAAATTTTTTTCGGTAGTATTGTGCCATCTAGTGGCTAGTAGTCATTACGGTGTTAACGTTTTTTCGGTGACAGTGCGCCATATAGGTGCGATGGAGGAGGCGTGCTTGCGGCTATTCACCGACGTTTAAAAGCGCAACTTATAACAAACGTTTCTGGTAGCAGTGTCGAGCAGGTATGGGTTCAAATTTGCCTGAACACATGTTCCTTATTTCTTTGTGTGGTTTATTTTCCACCGGATCGTACACGTGATTTGTCACTGATTGACTCGCACATTCAGACGCTAGAAAAAGTAGTTTCAGTTCACATGAAACCGGCAGATGATATTCTAATTGTTAGTGATTTCAACTTCCCCGGCCTGAAATGGTACCCTGCTTCCAACGGCTTTATGTTCGCTGACCCAATGAATTCTTCTTTTCACACCGGTATCGTCCATCTGCTTGACCGTTACAGTCTTAACCTATTGCGTCAAGTGAATCACGTCGAAAATGAGCACAACCGAATTCTCGATCTTTGCTTTTCAAGTAAATCCGATTTTGCACCCAGAATTTCCGAAGCAGCAATTCCTATAGTGAAATCCGTTAGATATCATCCTCCCCTGCACATTGTACTTGAATCAAATCAAACGTTGGATAACTGTAAAGTTTCTCAAACCGTCAGATACAATTTTAAAAGAGCCGACTACAACAGTATTGTTGCATTTCTTTCAAACGTGGACTGGACTGAAATTCTTGACAATGATGATATAAATTTTGCAGCGCAAACCTTTTCCAACGTTCTGATTTATGCAATTGACCAATATGTGCCAAAGCAAATCAGCCAGCTTTCCAAACAAGCACCGTGGCAATCCGCTGAGTTACGAAAATTAAAAAGTTTGAAAAGAACAGCTCTAAGGAAATATTCCAAGAAAGGTGGTTTTTTGCTTAGGCAAAACTATTTGGAAATAAATAAAGTTTATAAAAAAACAGCCAAACGATGTTATGCCAACTATTTGCGAAGTGTGCAGAGGAAATTAAAATCTAACCCTAAGTCGTTCTGGAAGCACGTTAATGAGCAAAGGAAAGAGCCAGATCTTCCTTCGTCTATGTACTACAACGATCAACCGACTTCTAGCTTGCAAGAAATCTGCGACATGTTTATGAAGAAATTCTCTGGGGTTTTTTCTAGAGATTTTTTATCAACGGATCAAATCTCCCAGGCAGCACGGAACGTTCCTGTTTTGAGTCAATCGTTGAATTTCATCAATGTTGATATTAGCTCTGTCCAAAAGGCTATCGTTAAAATGAAGTCTTCATATTCTCCTGGACCCGATGGCATCCCCGCTGTCGTCTTGAAGAAATGTTCCAGCGGTATTGCAACACCCTTATGTCAACTGTTTCAACAGTCACTCACGACTGGAGTATTTCCTGTTGTTTGGAAATCTTCTTATATGTTCCCAGTGCACAAAAAAGGAGACAGGAAGAATATCGACAACTATCGCGGCATTACCTTACTTAGTGCAATTCCTAAGCTGTTCGAACTGGTTGTTCTGGAACCCATTTTCAATCACTGCAAGCAGTATATCGTAGAAACTCAGCACGGATTCATGCCGAAACGCTCTACTGCTACTAATCTATTAAGCTTTACGACGTTTATAACAGATGCTATGTCAAACGGTTTTCAAACAGATGTTTTATATACGGACCTCTCCGCTGCTTTTGACAAAATAAATCACGCTATTACTATCGCCAAACTGGACCGACTTGGTTTCGGTTCCTGTATTCTTCAGTGGACTGAATCGTACCTCTGCAATCGACGGTTGGCGGTTAAGATCGGTGATAATCTATCTAATGATTTTTTTGCTTTTTCTGGCATTCCACAAGGCAGTCATCTCGGACCACTGATTTTCCTCCTGTACTTCAATGACGTGAACTTTTCACTGAGTGTCCCACGATTATCATTTGCCGACGACCTTAAGTTATTCAAAATTATTAAGACAACTGAGGATGCCATTTCTCTCCAGAGTCAACTAGAAATTTTTTCGGAGTGGTGCGAGATTAATCGAATGACATTAAATATCAGTAAATGCTCGATCATCACGTTCACACGGAAAAGAACACCTATACGTTTCGACTATTGTCTCCGAGGATCTACGATAGATAGAGTCACATGTGCCAAGGATCTTGGGGTTTTTCTTGACGAACAACTGAACTACAAGCAACATATCTCGTACATTGTTGCAAAAGCTTCACGTTGCCTGGGATTTGTAATGAGAACTGCTAAGCACTTCACAGATATCTACTGTTTGAAGTCTCTCTATTGCTCGCTTGTACGTTCAACGCTCGAATACTGTTCGGCGGTATGGAACCCGCTTTACCATAATGGGAATATCAGAATCGAATCAATACAGCGCAGATTTGTTCGTTTCGCTCTTCGCCAGTTACCATGGAATAATCCTCATCAGTTGCCGAGTTATGAAAGCCGCGGACTGCTTATCGGACTCGATACACTGAAGGTGCGACGTGATCTGTCCCGTGCATTGCTAATCGCCGATGTTTTGTTGAACAATGTCGATTGTTCAGCACTTCTTTGTCAAATAAACATAAATGTTCGCGCACGAGCTCTTCGCAACAACAACCTCCTCAGAATGCCTTTACGCCGCACTAATTATGGAATCAATGGCGCCATCATTGGATTGCAACGTTCTTTCAATGCTGTTTCGACGGGTTTCGATTTCCATGTCCCGCGCAGTCGAATTAAAACTAGTTTTTTAAATATACTTAGAAATAATCATTAGGACCATATTTTGTCTGTTGATTATGTATATTAGTAAATAAATAAAATAAATAAATTGCAGAAGCCAATTCAACCATTTATGTTGCTTGAAAATAACGTTTTATTTCTCTAATTCAACTAAAAAATTAGTTGAATGGAAATGAAATGTGCCTTAGCTAAGAAATGACAGCACGTTTAATTGGTGAATTCAACTAAAAAAATAGTCATTTCAACAAATATTTTATTATTATTAAGGGAATGAGAATTAGAAAATCTAAATTAGCAAAAGTAAGATTTTTTTAGTTGTCTCAAAAAATAACTAACTAAAATCAGAAAATCAACTAATTTTTTCGCCAAAATGCTGATTTCGGTCTTTTCGTGTAGTGAAGAAAATCTTCAGCAGTAGAACTCACTTCGATTTCTCAGCGACGCTTAAACCGATTTCCACAAATCTTGATTAAAATTAAAGCTCACGTTGTTTCCAAAACTACTGTGAAATTTCATCCTGATCCGACTTATGGTTCCGCTATTACAGTGTGTGTCAAAATTTTCAAACCGTCATTTAAAATGATGATACAAAACCGGTACGTGCTGGTATGGAAGAAGAAAACAAAACACAACTTTACGAACAATGCACACAGAGTGCTTTGTTCAATTTCATACACGCTATAAAAAAAACTAAAACCAATACCGAAGCTAAGGTTTGAAAACACAACCGAGTCCATCAGTATATGACCAGGAATTTTCAATCGCGTTGAATGAACCAGAATCACGGTGCGGTTACGGATGTCTGCTACTGGTGAGTGATTTTAGTAAAACACGGTACCTTAGCTATTTTACGATAAGTGCGATCTAAAATATAGAAGAATGTCAATGAATTGATGTTTGTACTGAGGCCCGGATGACCGATTGTCATACAACATTCGAATCAGTTCGTGGAGTACCCAAAATGTCTTTTCTCGAAGATGGCTGAACCGATTTTCTCAACCTAATAATTGAATAAAAGATCTTAAGATGACACACAAAAAAAAAGAATTTTAAATTCATCCGACCTCCGGCTTCGGAATTACAGGACGACTAGTGTAAAATTTGAATTGAAATTCTGATTACTTACTCACCATCCTCAGATAAAGCATGACCGATTTTAACAAACTTAGGTCCATAAAAAGCTTCACAATTTCTTTCGGATACGACTTTCGGTATCGGAATTACGGGGTGAAGATTGTTAAAAATTTGCGGCGAAGCTGAAAAAATTAGTAGACGACCTATCAAATTAATTCCGGCTATTCTGGTTCGCGATTTCCGATTCCGGAAGCACCGAATATAGTTTTCAGATTCGTCGAAATGAAACTCAATCTATTGTCTCAGATATATCTTATATCATATTCTAATTATATGATTCATTTTTAAATGCTTTTAAACGGAAACTTGAGAAAAATGCGACGCTCCTTTTATGTGCATTTAGAGAAACGTAAATTTACGTGATTTTTTTTCTAAAAGTGCATGTCAACACAGTGAAAACAAATTTACCTTTCGACTCAGTTCGCCGAGTACGCAAAAATCTGTGTGCGTATGTAACAAAAATGTGCACTCAATTTTCTCGGAGATCGGATATTTTCACACACTTAGGGTGAAACCAGAGAGAAAGCGACAAGCGACAAGCGACAAGCGACAAGCGACGCGAAGCGGTACGAAACTTAGCAAATCGCACGGAGTCGCGCGTCAGCGCTCCGTCCATTCCAATTCAGCAGAAAAATGACAAGTATGTCAGAGTGAACCCGATGCGTTGTCAAGTTTCTCATCGCTTCTTTTTGCGTCTCTTTTGTCCCTTTCTTTCGGGCTTCACCTTTAGTATTTTTACGTTTCGTCTTTGACTCATCAGTCCAGAGCAGTTCAAATTGAACTGCTCAGTGCTAAACTCGGCAGTTCAATTTGAACCGCTAAGCAGACGTAAAGTTTCTGCTATCTACAGAACACTTTTTGTTTTGTAACGGAGTGCAATGACTTTTCTGACGTGCCGAAAATATTAAAAACGGTTATGTGCCCTAGCACAAAACTTGGGTAATCCCTAAATGACCTTCACTTTTAGATTCAAATGAAAGGTCTCTTGGTCTCATAGGTTGCTATTGAATTTTACCAGGATCGAACTTCCGGTTCGAGAAAAAAAAACATGGAAAAATGTGCAAAACATGAAAAAGAAGCGCACGATAACAGAGACCACTCAACCAATTTTCTTCAAATTAGATTGAAATAAAAAGTCTTCTAGTCTATAGGTTTCTATTGAATTACATCTGGATCCGACTTACGGTTCGGGAGTTACGGTGTAAATTGCGCAAAATGAACTCAAAAAGTGCAATCCATTTTCTCAAAGACCGCTATTCTAATTTTCACATGCGGATACGACATCCGGTTTCGGAATTATAGGCTGATAGGTACAGGTACAGTTTGCAATGATCGACGTTGTGTGGAATTTACAATTATCGCAGATCGATGAGTCTCATACTAAAGACTGTCCCAGAAAGTATGGACGCACTTTGATTTCGCTGTAAATAATTAACAAGTGTTAGATGTTCAAATTTTATTCGATATACTGATAGTATTAGACTACAACAACAGAATATTATTCTCAACATTTGCTAGTTAGCCATTGTAGACTAGCTGGCGCACCTTCTTGCGAACTTTCCTAATTAAATTCCGTACAGACTTCTTGGCGACAAGTTTTGACACTTTTTCCAATCTTTTTCGAAATGTTGAATGATTTCGGCTACCGAGACATATTTCCTAAGATATGCCTTCGTTAATGCCCAAAATTCCTCAATTGGTCGAAGTTGTGGGTAATTTGGTGGATTCATGTCTTTTGGGACGAAAGTGACATTTTTGTTAGTATACCATTCTACAGTTGATTTCGAGTAGCGGCAACAAGTAAGATCCGACCAGAAGACAACAGGATCCTTGTGGCTTCGAATCATGGGTAGAAGTCGTTTTAAAAAACATTGCTTGATGTATATTTCGCTGTTCATTGAAGCAGTGGTGATGAAGGGTTTCGAAATATTACCGCAGCTACAAATTGCTTGCCAGACCATAGCTTTCTCACAAAATTTTTCGACTTCAATCGATGTCTCGGACTGGTTAAACACTTGCCCTTCTCGCACCGTATAATACTGTTATCCCGGCAAGGATTTGTAATCGAGTTTCACGTAGTTTTCGTCGTCCATGATTATGCAATTCAAATTTCCATCAAGAATCGTATTGTACAGCTTTCGAACCCTCGAAGGTTCAAACGTTCTTTAGCACGAGAAACATTTGACTTCGAAGTGTCTGTTGTTTCAAAACATATTAGATTAGATTAGATGGTAAGCCATCTGTTCCTGTAGCTTGAATTGAAACAGAATTACTTCGTTCTGTTATGCTAGAAGATCATGGAATGGAATATTGCTAGTAACGTCCAGGTGGTACCCAAGGACATAAACGTTCACAGCACGACAGAACCTTGCGTTATAGAAAAAGACGCGAAAGACAATTGTCAGCGAGATACAGTTCAAGGAAAACTAGTGTTCTTCGGATACGAAAGTGATTAAAAAGGCTGTAGAAAACTTTTTGGAAGGATTCAAACTAAAAACTTGACGTACATTTCGGTTGGTTTTAATTTTTATCATAACACCTTATATTTAAGTGTGAGTAACTTCTCAGTATCCTATGTATTTTATGAAAATAAAGTAAATAAAATGAGCAGATGATTTATTCAAACTGAATCATTTTTATTCTAATGTCTTTCAATTCATTTCAATATAATTTATCATTTCATTTACTGCAACAAAAACTATTAGCTTCGTAAACATTGATTATTATTCTGTACTGCAGGTTCTTAGGACAAGATTCTTCTGCTACAGATAAATCTTCTGTTCTATTTGTTTATGGAAAACATTAATGCTCTCTATACACATAAAAACTCACCCACAGATAAAAGCAGAGTCCAAAGGAACCATCTGCTCACATACAGTCCCAGAAAACCTCATCCTTTATCTGCTGATTAAAAAACATACGACCTAACTCTGGGTTTGATTTTCAATTCCCATCCGTGTGGGATCAATTCCGGAAGCGAGAATTGGTCCGAGTTATCTAGTCCCGGTCACGTCCATTTATTCACTGAATCGGATACTCCTTCGGGCGGCCGCTCGATATACGGGCCTTGTCAAGGGCCTGACAAAATCCTTACAGCCAGCCGACACTAATCTTCCGTGTTGATTTTGGCCGGACTGAATACCAATCGAAAGGTCCTGGTATTCGTCTTGCGTGACTGCAAACGTGGCCGGAATAAATTTCCGCTTTCTCTCTCTGGCAACAGTCACCGATCCAACCGACAGAGTGAATAGATCAGCCTGTTCCTATGGCAATGTAAAAGAAGCTTGATTGTCGCAGTTTGAAGAAACCTAGTAACCTGTCGGGTGAATTGTTTGTTTTTTATTATTATTTAAAAAATCTTTTTTGTGTACTTATAAATGTATTTATATTATTGAGTTGTTTTACTGTTTCACTGTTTTTCTGTTTTCCTGTCATGATACAGTAACATACAAGCAAGTTGACAAAAAAACTTCAATTTGAACATTTAGGGGGTGGTTGATTTGTGCAAAAAGCACATATTTTATTTCGACTTCTTTTAGGTTTCGCCTTCGGTTCATCAGTGCTTGAAGCAGTTCAAATTCTACTGCCATCTCCACCAAGCAGTTCAATTTAAATTATTACATAAATAGTGAAAACTTTGAGTCTGCTTAGCGGTTCAAATTAAGCTGCTTGGCGGAGATAGAAGTTGAATTTGAACCTCTTTGAGCACTGATGAGCAGAAGGAGACACGCAATGAAAATGTAATTTAAATTCAATAATTGTTCATCTGTCCCATTTGTTCCAATTATATTGTCTTCTTTCTTCTGTTGTCTGTTTATCTTTACTCTCACCAAGTTTTTCTTTTGCTACCATTTTTCAGTTAATCATCAATTCTATCAATCATTTTAGCTTTTTGTTTGTACTTGCACAATGTTTTGTATGATTATATCACAATTACGTATCTTCCGTTTTTTATTTTCTGTTGTTTTTTACAATTTTATCCTGTTTCCTTCGTAAAATTTTACTAGGTTTGCTACTGTTTTAAATTTAATTTTTTTCTATTCTTAATTATTACTAATTTAATCTTTTTTTTATTATTTCATTCCATCTTTACCGTTGATAATTATTTCACTTTTATTTTGTCTGTATAACTTTACTGTTTTACTGTTTTACTGTTTTACTGTTTTACTGTTTTACTGTTTTACTGTTTTACTGTTTTACTATTTTACTGTTTTACTGTTTTACTGTTTTACTGTTTTACTGTTTTACTGTTTTACTGTTTTACTGTTTTACTGTTTTATTGTTTTATTGTTTTACTGTTTTACTGTTTTACTGTTTTACTGTTTTACTGTTTTACTGTTTTACTGTTTTACTGTTTTACTGTTTTACTGTTTTACTGTTTTACTGTTTTACTGTTTTACTGTTTTACTGTTTTACTGTTTTACTGTTTTACTGTTTTACTGTTTTACTGTTTTACTGTTTTACTGTTTTACTGTTTTACTGTTTTACTGTTTTACTGTTTTACTGTTTTACTGTTTTACTGTTTTACTGTTTTACTGTTTTACTGTTTTACTGTTTTACTGTTTTACTGTTTTACTGTTTTACTGTTTTACTGTTTTACTGTTTTACTGTTTTACTGTTTTACTGTTTTACTGTTTTACTGTTTTACTGTTTTACTGTTTTACTGTTTTACTGTTTTACTGTTTTACTGTTTTACTGTTTTACTGTTTTACTGTTTTACTGTTTTACTGTTTTACTGTTTTACTGTTTTACTGTTTTACTGTTTTACTGTTTTACTGTTTTACTGTTTTACTGTTTTACTGTTTTACTGTTTTACTGTTTTACTGTTTTACTGTTTTACTGTTTTACTGTTTTACTGTTTTACTGTTTTACTGTTTTACTGTTTTACTGTTTTACTGTTTTACTGTTTTACTGTTTTACTGTTTTACTGTTTTACTGTTTTACTGTTTTACTGTTTTACTGTTTTACTGTTTTACTGTTTTACTGTTTTACTGTTTTACAGTTTTACAGTTTTACTGTTTTACTGTTTTACTGTTTTACTGTTTTACTGTTTTACTGTTTTACTGTTTTACTGTTTTACTGTTTTACTGTTTTACTGTTTTACTGTTTTACTGTTTTACTGTTTTACTGTTTTACTGTTTTACTGTTTTACTGTTTTACTGTTTTACTGTTTTACTGTTTTACTGTTTTACTGTTTTACTGTTTTACTGTTTTACTGTTTTACTGTTTTACTGTTTTACTGTTTTACTGTTTTACTGTTTTACTGTTTTACTGTTTTACTGTTTTACTGTTTTACTGTTTTACTGTTTTACTGTTTTACTGTTTTACTGTTTTACTGTTTTACTGTTTTACTGTTTTACTGTTTTACTGTTTTACTGTTTTACTGTTTTACTGTTTTACTGTTTTACTGTTTTACTGTTTTACTGTTTTACTGTTTTACTGTTTTACTGTTTTACTGTTTTACTGTTTTACTGTTTTACTGTTTTACTGTTTTACTGTTTTACTGTTTTACTGTTTTACTGTTTTACTGTTTTACTGTTTTACTGTTTTACTGTTTTACTGTTTTACTGTTTTACTGTTTTACTGTTTTACTGTTTTACTGTTTTACTGTTTTACTGTTTTACTGTTTTACTGTTTTACTGTTTTACTGTTTTACTGTTTTACTGTTTTACTGTTTTACTGTTTTACTGTTTTACTGTTTTACTGTTTTACTGTTTTACTGTTTTACTGTTTTACTGTTTTACTGTTTTACTGTTTTACTGTTTTACTGTTTTACTGTTTTACTGTTTTACTGTTTTACTGTTTTACTGTTTTACTGTTTTACTGTTTTACTGTTTTACTGTTTTACTGTTTTACTGTTTTACTGTTTTACTGTTTTACTGTTTTACTGTTTTACTGTTTTACTGTTTTACTGTTTTACTGTTTTACTGTTTTACTCTTTTACTGTTTTACTGTTCTTCAGACAATAACTCTCAAGTCTCTCGTTTTATCCCTATTTTCCGCTCAAACACTGGGTAGGAGAGTATATTTATAATCGTTTGTTAATCTCTGCTGATCTTGATGCTCTTGTAGAACTGGCAAACAGAGTTTTTTTTTATTAATCTCATTTCTTGCATTTTCATTGTTTTATTGTTGCAAAACATATCAGCTGAGCGTATTTTTTCAGTATTTTTTTATATTTCTTAACGCAATAAACATAAGTTTTTCTTCGTCGTAGTATACATATATTGTACATGATACTGATCTTATAACTATTTCTGGTTTCTTTGTACATGTGTATTGGTTGAACTAATGTTCAGAACTCTAAGCCTTAGCTCTAAAAAGAATTTTGACCCTAAATCCTGGAAATAAATTCTGAAAGTGGATTCATTAAGTAAATTCTGAAACAGAATTTAAGAATTAAATTCTGATTCAGAAGCTAGTTTAAAAATTCTGTTTCAGATTTCAGATCTAAAATTGAAATGAATTGAATCCAAATCTAGAATTTATAGCTTGAATATTGAATATTTCATGCATCTGAAGTTGAATTACTCAGAATAAATCACCTGTTATCTTACATTGCTGAAAAAATAATCATAAATTGATAATCATATTTCATCATGGCATGGAAAAATAATTATGTTTTTGCGTTTAGTACAAGTTCTACCCATTCTTCCACAAGGCGAATTTTGAAAAGGCGTCTCTTAAGAGAGTAAGACGTTTTCACGCAAATAAAAAAAAAATTTAATTAAAACTTCAATGGCCTTAAGGAAATGATGAATGTATGGAAGAACTAGAAAGCATGCATGTCGAAACGACATGCTCAATATCGTGATAACCTTCACCATAATCCAACGACTAGTCTTGGAAAGTCCGATCAGAGGGGATGTACGTAGTGGTTGGGTATGAGTCTGAACATCACACAAATGAAATTCCTACTCACATCCAGACCATGCCTTTGTCGACATCTTAGGAATAATTGAGCGCATCCACCGATCCAGACCATTCACATCCCAAGAAGCTTGCTTGTTGGCAAGTGTCCTTTAGGGAGACGCGCTATAGTATTCGTTGAGAGCAATCGGTTGCTCAGAACCTACACCCTCAAGAGCACCACATTTGGCTAAATTATCCTTTCTTTCATTGCCTGAAATGGAGCAATGAACTGGAACCCAGATCATAGTCATTTGATAACTATAAGTCAACAAGCTGACCCGTCGAACTTCGTCTCGCCCAAAAACTATTTGTTCGCATTTATGTGTTCGAAGAGCAGAATGGTCTTACGACTAAGTGGTTAACTTTTCTCTCCAATATTTTTCTGATTACTTAACCTACAAACAACGGAGCTCGACATACATTCGCTTAAACCTAAAAAAAGAAACATCACCCAAAATTACTGTTAAAATGTGTACAACTTTTAAGCATCGATAATGTTTTCTAATAACTTGTTCTGTACATTTAAGTTGCCAAAAAGTGCCACACGTACTTTAGAGCTCTAATAAATTGGATATTTTTAGGCACGAAGGAACTTTAACTTGGAGAGACAACGCTTACATTTTAAGTTGATATTGATCTTACCAATTTGAACATTCTTCTCAGCAAGATTGGCTTTTATCGTATCAAAGAACGCTCTCTAGCAACTCTTCACACGATGCAATCAGTGCTATCAAAGGAAGATGGATATCATCTCAGCAACAAAAAACCGGCATGGTTCATTTAACACAGAATGGACACCAGTGCGAAAGCTAATTTCTCTCGTCCGTGACCCGTCTGAGCATCACGGGTTAGCACCCTGCTGTAGAGATTCGCTCTGAAGAAACTCTTGATTTGCGATCCGATTCTATACGGGAAGTGGATAATTGTGATAGAATCACTTTACTTTTGTCGCTTATTCTAACTATGTGCATATAACCTTTTTATGAGTTATGTTATGAAAACGTCTGTGAATGCTCCACACCATGGGAATCATTAAGTTGAATCATCGATTAGATTTTCTGCGATTATTGTCAAATTGCGATTCTCTCTTGGTAAATTCCACACCGCGCCGATCATTGCAAAACTGTATCTATTTTGGTAAGGGCCGTGAAATACTCAAAGTATAAGGTGGAGCGGAAAAATGTAGAAAAATTCTCTCACGGTTCATGCATTGAGAGGGAGCGAGTTATATCTGATCGCCACTTATTATGTGCGCTTTGTGTAATCTAAATCATTCGAAAGCAAAATTCTAGGAAAATCTCTTAGTTTGACCTTAGCACTTCTACAGCACAAACTATTCATTGATTCACAATGATCAATATTATTAATCTAACTCCATTACACACAATCAATCAACTGGTGAACGATATCAGAACTTTTTCTCCTATCTACAACGGTTTTCTAGAACAGTTATATGCATTCCGTTATTGAGTCATTTGGCAAGTAATAATTTTGATATGGAATTAAGCACGTGACTCGAAATGACAAATAACATGAATCAAGTATGCATGTGAAAACTATTCGTTGCGCGCCAAACGATTTTTTCTACGATCTAGTATTCTTTTCTTCGACGACCAAACACTTATGCAACTCGTTTCGCGCCAAACATCAACCGTAGATCTAGCAATCATTGGCGACTTTTTCAACGGAAAATTCCATTGTCCATACAAAACAATTTTATGGATTTTCCCACTTTTCCGGCAAGTTTTCCTAATTTTTTGATGTACGATCCAGGTGGGGATAAAAACTGATCAAACAAAAAAAGAATCATGTAAATCCGTCCATCCGTTCTTACGTGATGCGATTACAAAGAATGATCCCTGAATTATATACTAGCTGACCCGTCGAACTTCGTCTCGCCTGAAATTATTTTTTTAAATTTGTGTTTTCGAACAGCAGAGTTGCCAAACGTTAAAGTTTCTTTCCATTATTTTACTGATTACTTGGCTTACAATAAACGAATTACGACAAATTCATATCCAACACAATAACTTCGTCCCGAAGAAGAAATATCATCAAAAATTATTGTGGATATGTTCAATGCTTTTGTTACGCAAAAACTAAACAAATACACCGTTTGCCATCTCATCCTTCGAGTCAGTGTATTAAACAGAGATTGTAGATCTCTCTCAAACTAAAGATTTGACATGTGGGATGATGGATTGGATTGAATCATATCTGACTGGTCGTAGTACGACCGTGAAATTTAGCGACTGCGTTACTCCATCATTCATCGTGAGCTCTGGCGTTCCTCAGGGAAGCCATCTAGGACCATTCATTTTTTTGCTATATCAAAATGATCTGAATTTCGCATTGCAATGTATGAAGCTATCATTCGTCGACGATTTCAAGCTGTTTCATCTTATCAAAGATCTGAAAGACTCAAATTTCTTGCAGTTACAGTTGGATGTATTTTCTAACTGGTGCAACGTCAACAGAATGGTTATCAACGCCTTCAAATGCTACGTTATCTCCTTCTCTCGTAAACGAACTACGATCATGGATGATTACACTATTTCGCAAGCTGCACTAAAACGGGAGACATCAATTAAGGATCTAGGAGTGTTATTGGATTCAAAACTTAGTTTCAAAAATCACATAGAATATACCCTCTCTAAAGCATTAAAGATGCTAGGATTCATCTTTCGCATCTCAAAAAATTTCAATAACATATACTGCCTGAAATCGTTATATTACGCTCTAGTTCGCGAGTATACTGTTGTTGTTTTGGCACCATATTATCAAACAGATAAGCTACGCATTGAAACTGTTCAGTGCAAGTTCATTCGTTTTGCTTTGCGTCGCCTGCCCTGGAGAGATCCATTTAATCTTCCAAGCTACGAAAATCGTTGTAGACATACACTTCGATTTGCTATCTGTCCGCCGTGATACACAAAAAGCTGTTTTCGTCGCGGACCTCATCCAATCTCGAATTAATAGTGCAGATCTCCTACAACAGCTAAGTTTTGACATTCTTCGGCGCAATTTGCGGTTTAATCCCTTTCTCAGAATTCCTCGTGCTAGAACTAACTATGGCTTTAATGAACCGTTTTCGAGTATGTGTCGCGTATTCAATACTTGCTCTGATTTTTTAATTTATCTCGTAAAGCCATTAAAACCCGTTTTCTCCAAATCTTCTCCCGCTAGTTTTATTAGGATAATTAGTCAATATGAATAGTTGTTAATTAGCTTTGTAGTTTAAATAAGGGTAATTAAAGATTTCGTTATGTATCATTTGGTCAAATGTTATTTGTTGATACAAAAGATGAGAATGTTTTATGCCTGCTGGAGAAGGAGAGCCAAAATCTCAGCTCCAGCAGGCTTTTCCTTTGCTAAATAAACAAATAAATAAATTAACAGATGGACGAAAAAGAGATGACCAAGATAAATACTTTAAATTGACCCCACAAATTTCCAAAAGCAGCCCTCGGGGATTGTTGTTTATCATTGAGTATTAAGACTTATTTGTACTGAAGACGTTTAAAATTTAATAGCAAATCCTTAGGGATTATCGAAAGTAATAAACTAATTATGAACGGTTGTCCATAACCTACTTCACCGCTAGTGATATTACTTAGTCGTGTTTGATGACTGTTCGTAGCAGGATAATGACAGGATCAATTTTAGATTAACGAATTAGCGATAAAACGAAAAATACTTGGACATTCGAAATTTCAAATTACCCTTTTATTAATTATTGTGTCCATTAACTTTGACATGAACGCTATATTCGTTCATGAATTGTATCAAAAGGCCTCTCATTCGTCGAGCCACCACATCGTTTTTCTTAGTATTCAGTCCTGAGAATCAATATTCTGTTCTAGCGGAGTGAACATGAGGTGTGATTATATCAGTATTCTTCTTATCGTTAAACCCAATGTACAAAACAGCAGATCTCACAATTAATGGTTCTTACATGCCACGGTTTTTCCTTCAGATATGATATTCACGATTCGCATATGGCAATTCGTCAAGTAATCCAAAGTTCGGAAAATGAAATGATTTGGCTTAAGCCACCCATCTGACACCGGTATGTGAGCACCAGCCATTTGAAAGTATACCGATTACGTTGAGCCCCTCGCGTTTCGAGCCCCAAACACTGCGATGTTTTGATACTCATCGCGACTCCCAAATTGTGAAAATTATCTCCACTTGATGTCCCAAAACACTGCCTGCTGTATTTTAGATAAACCGACAAGTTATTGTGAGAGAGTCGACCCAAAATTCACTAATTTTCGTGCACTAAACAAGGTAAACGCGTAAAACTAATGTATTGCTGTTTTTTTGTTTACTTGCAATCAGCTGATTTTGAAGTTCCGATTTTGATCTCATCAAGATGGCGTCGTGACAGGGGGCCGGCTTAAGCAGCTTACAAATGTCATGAATACCATCCGTTTTGAAGTAAACCACTCTTGAAAACTCACTCGAATCGGCTAAACAAACGTCAGCATGCTAAATGCAAGGAAAATATTTTCATCTGAACTCATTATTTCAACAGCAGAATCCTATCATTGATACGTAAAAAAGTCGTTACATAATTTGATTTGTTCAACTCACGGCCACGATGGCCAACATAATTCATCTAACTACATCTACTGGTAAATGACATTAGAACTTGTGCTTCTGTTTACGGTATAGCTAAAACAGTCATTTGGCAAGTAATGATTTTGATACCCTATTAAGCACGTGTTTCCAAATGACGAATCAATCATGCATGTAAAATCTCTACCCAAATCTACTCGTTGCGCGTCAAACGATTTTCCAAAGATCTAGTATTCTTTTCTTCAACGGCGAAATACTGAGCATCTCCTTGCGCGCCAAACATCAATTGTAGATCTAGCAATCATTGGCGACTTTTGCAGTGGAAAATTCCATTGTCCATACAAAACAACTTTATTGGTTTTTCCCACTTTTCCGGTAAGTTTTCCTAATTTTTTTGATGTACGAACCCGGTGGGGGTAAAAACTGATCAAACAGAAAAAAAAGCATCTCAATCCGTCCATCCGTTCTTACGTGATGCGATTACAAAGAATGATCTCTGCATTTTTATATATATAGATAGAATAGATATGTGTCGTTCAGGCACTGTCCTAGATTTTCCAAAAAAAACGGATTATTTTTTCCAGCCATGTTTGAGCGAAAGGCTTCAATTGCACTCAGACGGTCTATGGTTGGAGATGATGTGACGATTACACTCAAGCTATAATAAACTGCCTCCAACATGCCAAACCTAGTAGCCTCTCCAATTCGTGATCCGTCCATGCAAACCATTTTCTCAGAGTCAATATACCTGAACTTACTTGAAAATAAAATAGATTTCCATCGTGGGTAGCTGATCCGGGATTCCATGCACTGCGTACTGTCCTAGCAGTGGGATGATACCTTTTCTATCTATCCGCATGTGTTTTTGCATGAATTTCCGGGCCCAGTTGATATGGCCATGAATTAATATGACGAATAAATAGTTTTAAGCCCAACTTTGAAGATTTTTTGGTATCGTCATCTTCTATGACGGTTTGAGTTTTAAAAACTCATCTCTCTGTAATTCCGAAATCGAAACTTTGAAGCGGATAAAATTTACCAATTCTGTATGGGACCATAAACCTTTTAAGTTGAATTTTTGTTTATAAAATCGCTCCCAAATATGGCTTTGTCATACAGCGCTCAAAACTTTTAGTGTTGGAATTGGGGAAAAATCGTTAAAAATAAGAAACGTTAAAAATTGACGATTTTGAACCATCTGTGGCTTGTTGGATAGCTATGTGAAATCTGAGTATCAAAACATATTTTGTTCACAAGGAAAAATGTGACAAATGTTGTCATAAAACTTAAAATTTTGACATGAAACTTCGTATAACTCGAAAAGTAAACATTCGATCTCAAAAATCATTCAATAGCGTTCAGCTTCTCGCTAGGAGAAGGTCTTTCATTTGCGACACACATACAGACCTCCGGGTCTCGGAAAATTTTTCGGAAGTTTGAGCAAATTCTATACCTTTTTCATATTTTTATAAAAAAGGTAAAACACAAAACGTGTCTGCGATGGTTCAAAATTACTGACTAATGAAAATCACTTTAAACTCGATTATTGCTCATCAACTAAATTCGATCTAATTTTAGTGCTAAAATAACATCCATATTTTCGCAAATGTCCGGCAGCAATTGCAATTTAGCACTGTGAAGAACCTAATGAGTTCCTCTCTGTCTGACAGGGCTCCCCCTTCTCCTTCTCACCCACACGAACGATTTCAGTGACCGATATTCAAACCAATAATTGCTAAAACTTTATTAGTGCCGTTCCGTGGTTAACCGGAGTGGGTAACAAGATATTAGACACGATCAATTTGTTGGATTGAACACCGTGATTGGATTGGATTATATTGTGAATAGGATCATGCTCGAGTGAATGAGAGCCATTTTAGTTTGCGAACAATTAACTAAACCAACAAATGTGTCCGTTTGTTTTGCATGGTTTGTTTAATCTAACACGTTATTATCCTGATAACGAAATGAACAAATTCTAAACAATAATGATCGAAGCATAAACAGACCAGAAGGACACTCAATTTAATGGTTTAGTCGTTCAGTGGCAAATAAATAATGGCAAGGCATGGTAACCACATTGGAACCGATGATTGTGCGAAGCCAGCCACAGTTTCGTTCGGCTGTTGAAGGCATACTTCATTTCCCGATCCGAACAAATGGCTCTGATTTATCGATATTGCATTATCCGAAACTAGCCTAAACGGGTTTGTTTTATTGCTAATTGTTGAAGCGTTTGTTCGGCTTGAGCGGCTCTAAACTTATTGAAATCACGGAACTGACACGGGGTAACTCCATAACGCGTTCAATCACCCCATTTGTGTTGTTGCTGTTTTGGCACTTCTAGGCAATAATGACGGATTGGCGGTCCCGAGGTATCCAATTCCCAGCAGCGATGCCAGATTGTGCGCACTGAATTTCCGTATTCCAACTAGTGGCAGAGGAGAAAAAATCAGTATAAATCCGTGTAACTTATTTTATCTATTGATTATGCCCTACATGGTGAAAACCAAGTGAAGTGAATGTATTTAGATAAGCTTTTTGCTGATCATCAAATTACCAAAATGTTGTTGGGGAAAATATTTTTTTTCACTACAGTGATTACTTCAATGTGCGTGGTACTGGCAATAGGTAAAATCAAGTGAAGTTATCGACCAATTAGTTCACTTTCTTCTATCAGTAAATCTTTTGAAAAGAATATCTTGTTGAGAATGATGTCTCATATAAATGAGAGCTCAATTTTTTACCGGAGCAGTTTGGGTTTCGTCACGAACATTCAACATATCATCAACAAATCAAGTTGCTTTTCTAGACATAGAAAAAGCATTCGACAGTGTTTGGCACAAAGGTTCAATATCAAGAATGTTCGACTTCCAGTTCCCTGTTTATTTGATTCAAATGATTCAAAATTATTTAACGGATCGTATTCTTTAGGTTAGCTATTAGAATTGTAAATGCTGTCATTTTGTGTTGGTGAGAATGATTGGAAGTGTTTGGTATGACGTATTGGTTGGCTTCCTATATATTTCGAAAGTTAAAGATTTTGCCTTTCTGACAATGAGAATATCTAAAAAAGGTAAGCTGTTGTCCTTCTCTATCTTCAATATTTTTATGTGAATTATTATTTATGTCTAAGAAAATTGATAAATCATTTCGTTTGGTGATGCAACATATATCATCAACGTATCTCCACCAGCGATTTGGTAAAAATCCCTGTTTATTCAAAAGTTCTTCGAGGTTTGCCATAAATAGTTCGCATAAAAACGGGGAGAGCGGATTACCCATTGGGGCCCCTTGTAATTGTTTATAAAATTAACCTCTAAATTTACATCCATGCAAAGTCGAGTTAGTTTAAGATAGGACCTTATTAACATTTCCATAAACTACTACTCTTTTGTTGAAGTAACCAATCTTCCAACAGATTGATTGAGTCCTTCACCGGTACACTTGAGAATAAGGCGGTTACATCGAAAGATACCATTATTTCGTCATCTTCAATTTCACTTTAGTTCAGAAGTTGAGTAGCGAACTCTTGCGTATTGGGGATAGATCTACTAAAAAACGGAACTCTACTCAGCTACAATAATTATGTCATCATTTATTTTTGAAAAAGAAAGGTTACAGTTATTTAGAACTTTGAGAAGATTTGTTTGTTCGTTTGTGAAATCTTGAGATGAACGATTGACTAAGAAATTCTCTGAGAACTGTATCGGAAGCAAGAATGGTTTTTGTCGTATCAAAGAACGCTGACTAGCAACTCTTTACACGATTCAATCAGTGCCATCAAAGAGAGACGGATATCATTGCAGTAACAAAAAACGTGCTTAATCCACCTAGCAGTGAGATGATACCTATTTTTTATATATCCGCATGTGTTTTTGCATGAATATTCTTCGGTGTTTCAGTTTTCATGACATTATTCTAATGTCCGTCGTTTTAAGTGGCAATTTGAGATTTTAAACACTCATTACTCTGTAATGTCTAAACTGCAAATCGGATCGAATTTGAATTTGAAAGTGTAACAATCGATTAAACATTCCATGACATGTCAAAGTAATTTCCACTTTAGAGTTTAGGGTAATTTAAGGTACTTCCAGAGCCGGTATTCAGGAACCAGCATAACATAAACCGATTCGTATGGCGATATGACGAATAAATTGCAATATTTTTGAGTCCAACTTTAAAGTTTTTCGGGATTGTCATCTTCTATATCGCTTTGAATTTTAAAAACTCATCATCCTACAATTCCAGAATCGGAAGTCAAAATTGGATAAAATTGGATTTATTTTAATTTGAACTTTTGTTTCTGAAACTCGATTTGGCTTTTTTTGAGAAAACGATTGAGCTTTGAGAAACGATTCGATACTGGAACCGGAATTCGAAATTCGGTGTAGCCGAAGTCAGACAAATTCACCTGAGTAGCTGTATAGTTTACATTTGTTTCAAAATGTTTGAAAATCAATGTAGACATCTTTGAGGAATCGTAGTGCGAATTAAATTTTTGGGTGCCTTCCGAAACGAAAACTGAATACAACCAAAAATGAAATACGTTTATTTGGTTGTCGACTATCCAAATCTGCAAACCCGATAAACCTGATTAATTTACGTGAAATAGACATTTTATACTAATCACCCTGTATCTCCGGAAGTTGGATCTGACTCTAAAAAAAACAAGATGTTTCATAGAATCTTAAAACTTTTCATTTGAATCTTCGATGATTCTTAGATTTCATTTAAATCTTAGATCGGTTAATCCATCTACGAGAAAAATGAGCTACACAGTTTCAATTTCGTTTAACATATCATCCTGTAGCTCCGGAACCAGAGGTCGGAACCAAACATAATTCAGGAACCTTGTTTGGGAGCATACGACTTTTTATATGAATCTGGGTTTGTAGAAAACGGTTAAGTCATCTCCGAAAAAAATTGAGTGAAATTATTTGTCACACACGCATTTGCTGATCTCGACGAACTGATTCGAATGGTATATGGCTGTTATGTTCTTCCAGCATTTGTTGCTGTAAGTAGTTTAAATCAATATAATTATGGAATTGCTTTCAACTCGAAAATGCTGCCATCATCTGGTTTACATATGGCATATTTGAATGATTATGTTGCCAAAAACGAACCGTGCTAAAATCGGTCCGAGGCAAAATATCATGAAAAAGGATGTCTGAACACAATCTTTTGGGTACTTAGAAACAAATGTATGTAACAGTATAAAAAAACGTGTTTTATGTTGCTCCCAAGCATTTGTTTGCCAGACAGCGCTCAGAACTTCTACTGCTGGAATAGGGGAAAAAGTCGCTTACACAAAAATTTCGATATCTTCGTTGAAAATGGACGGATTTTCACAATCTATGGCTTTTTGGAAAGGTATTACCGTGTGGAATGTAAGTCTAAAAATATATTCTGTTTTCAAGGTCAATTGTGACAGATACTGTCAAAAAACTGAACATTTTGACATAAAACTTTGTTTAACTCAAAAAGTAAACATCCGATCTCAAAACCATTCAATAGCGTTCTGGGTGACGGGGAGACCTTTCATTTGCGACTAGTTTGATCAAAATCGGTCCAGCCATCTCTGAGATCTCGACCTCTTAGTTGACAACACACACATACACACACACAGACACACACGGACATTTGCTCAGTTCGGCAAGCTGAATCGATTGGTATATAACATTCGGCCCTCCGGGCCTCGGAAAATTTTTCAAAAGTTTGAGCGAATTCTATACCTATTTTTTATACTTATAAAAAAAGGTAAAACGGCATGGTTCTTTTAACATAAAATAGACACCAATGCGAGAGCGGATTTCTCTCGATGGCCTGTCTGTTTTTTCAAGATATATTAAAATTCCACTAAGTGGACTAAGAAGGGTTTTTTAGATTAGCATCACTCTTCTAATACAAATTGGCACCGCTAATGTCAAGCACTAGTTTGGAAAAATGATGCTGACTGTGTGACATAAACACTGAAGCCTGCTTTTGTGAACTACTCGAACAATTTGAATAAATTGGTGTCAAAATTAGTGTCCGAAATTATTGAATAAAAGTATGAAATATATTTTCATGAGACTGTTATGAAAGAAAAAAAAAGATATTATCACACCACTAGGTGGATTAAGAGTGGTTTTTTTAAGTTGTGTCTATGAAAATGTATGTGAATGCTCCACACAAGGATTTTGAAATATTGCAACCTAGTATGAGAATCATCAAGTCGAATCATCGGTTCGATTTTCTGCGATAATTGTCAACTTGCGATTTACTCTTGGAAAATCCACACAGCACCAATCATTATCAGACTGTAATTTTTCAAGGGCCGTGAAATACTCAGAGTATGAAGTGGAGCGAAGAAATGTAGAAAAATTCTCTCGAGGTTCATGCATTGAGAGACTCGAATTCTTGTAGCATCTTCTACCGGATTGAAAATGTTGAATACAATATAGATAAATATCGAGCAGCTTCTGCCAAATTTTCGGCATTCACCAACGTTGATCGGAAGTTTTGAGGGTTGCATTATACGGTTTTGGGCAAGCAAATTTTTGAATTTCTCATAAATGAGAATTCGTTTTCGTTCAGATTCACAATGCTCAGCTAATTTTACTTTGGTTAGAAATCTTTCAAAACCTTGGGGTTATTGTTTTGCTAGTTTTAAGTGAAGGTTATAACATTCCAAGGTTTTTACGTTTTGGATACTATACAACTTTTTTTAATTTTCTTTTAAATTTCCCTCCGTATTTTTACTAAAGTCCTTGCATTTTTTCTTTGGATACTCCTACAATTTTCTTTCTAAACTTTAAAAACCTATTTAACTCACTTGGCTAGGTAACCATTGTCACTAATTAACAGGGTCTGAGTGTTTAGTAGAACATTTATGATAGAATTAAATTTTTGACACCATTACGTATCTGTGATGTGACGTTTCTTATACATGTTCAATGGTGTATCACAAATATAGAACCATTAGATATAATGTCACATAATATTTTAAGCAAATTCCGACAAAAATCGATGCAATGTTCAATTGAATCGATTCGTTCTCTGGATTTGTTAGTAAGTGAGTATATAAGTTCCTTTTCCCCATTACACAATACAAGTGGGCTTACAATTTTCCATACACAAAAATCACAAAGTTGCGGAAGCAAATGTCTTAATGGTAATAACCAAATCTATATATATAAATGGATGTAAGTTTGTATGTTTGTAACGCGATAACTTCGGAACTACTGAACGGATTGCCACCAAACTTGGCACAGGTACTTCTTGTATTTCAGAGATGGTTTAGGGAGTATATTTATATGGGAGGGAGCGTAGCAAGTGCCATGAACAAGGGGGGGGTCAGGGAAAAGTTCATATAACTTGACAAGAATCGATACGTTTTGAAGACCGTAGAACCATTTTGCATACCTTAGATATGACTATATGGGGGGTGGATGTAGCAAGTGCCTTTAAATAGGGGGGTGTAATGTTTAAAACGGCCTAATTCCGAAACTACTGAACGGATTTCCACCAAACTTGGCACAGATACTTCTTGCCCTTCTGAGATGATCATAAGCGTATTTCTATGGGGGAAGGGAGCGTAGCAAGTGTTCTTAACAGGGGAGCTCATGAAAAAATTTGTCTAATTTGACGAGAATCGATACTTTTTTAAGACCATAGAAACATTTTGCATATATTAGATATTATTATATGGGGGGTGGATGTAGCAAGTGCCTTTAAAAAGGGGGGTGTGATATTTGTAATGGCATAACTCCGGAATTACTGAACGGATTGCTATCAAACTTGGCACATGTACTTCTTGCTCTTCAGAGATGGTCATAAGCGTATTTTTTATGGGGGGAGGGAGCGTAGCAAGTGTCATAACCAAGAAGGGGTCATGAAAAAAATCATATAACTTGATGAAAACCGATATATTTTTTGAAGATCTTAGAAACATTTTGCATACCGTAGATATAGTTTAATGGGGGATGGATGCATCAAGTGCCTTTAAAAAGGGGGGTGTAATGTTTGTAATGCCATAGCTTCAAAACTACTTAACGGATTGCTATTAAACCTGGTAAATGTACTTCTTGCTCTTCAGATATGGTTATAAGAATATTTCCATGGGGGGAGGGAGCGTAGCAAGTGTCCTTAACAACTTTTTGTGCAACTTAGGGTATTCGTGTGGGGTGGATGTAGTACGTTCCTCTATAAAGGGGATGTAGTGTTTGTAACGGCGCAACTCCGGAAATACTGAACGGATTGCTATCAAATTTGGCACAGATACTTCTTGCTCTTCAGAAATGATCATTAGGATATTTTCAGGGGGGAAAGTGTGTAGGAAGTGTCCTTAACATGAGGGGAGAGAGTCAATGACGAAATTTGAATAGAGTCGACATTTAGACTAGAAGGAGGGGTTTTTGAAAATAAATTTAAATCCCTCATTTTTTATAAAACAAGAGAGTGGCAAATATTTCAAGGTCGTATTTTTCTTTGAATAATTTCAAAGGATCTGGTTCCATTTTGCCGGTGAATTCAAAGAGCCATGGGAAAATAATCTTTATCTGTCTATGAACGCGAGTGTATTTAAGTTTCAGCATAACTACGAAACAACTAAACGAATCGTCACCAAGTTTGGCACATGTACCAAAGGTGGGAATCGATATTTTTTGAAAAGCACAGATACACTACTCAGGGTAATCATGGAGGAGATCTGTAGTAAGTTTTTTTTTTTTTTTTTTTTTTTTTTTTGCCCACCACACTCCCCCACACCAAAAAGCTTCAATTTGAAGCCCCCTGGTAGTGGACGCAACTAGTCTCAGCGGAAAAACAAGAAACAAATAGACACTGGCAATAATAATACTAGAAATACAAATTTAATTTTGATTCAAAGTCCGCTGAGATTCTATTTATTCATGGTTTGATGTGCAATTTATTAAAGTGGAATCCCAGTGGAAAAGATTTCCTTTTAAGGGATCCACAATTTAATTACTACGCTATGTTGGAAAGAAAGTACAAATTAAATTAGGTAATTAGTTATTAATATGAAATACTGTTGACGATAAATACATTACATTATAAAACAAAAAACTAAATTAGCTAAATATCTCGTTCAGTCTGTGCTTAAAATGGTACTTTAGTCTAGCCGCAAATGTGGCACGATTGCTTATTCCTCGCATGTCAGGCGGAAGTGCATTATATTTAGTTGGACCAAGTTCGGCTGCTCGGCCATCCATGGAAGTTCACCATCAATGTTAACTTCCCTCTCTGAGCAGCCTAGATAGCCGTGTAGTGTCGGTAGCGGTTTCCCAACTGGCTAAGAATAACGCTACGGTCCACCTGTACCGGTGGTATAAGTCCACCAAACAGGTAAGCCGTGTGGCATCCGGCGGAATTATTTTTTACCAAGAATTGATCCACTGGTTTCCTGTTCCATGTCGTAAAAGGCCACAAAAATAGGAACTCCTAAGTCAAGGTGTATTTCCGTGCCGATGGCTGAATGGCTGCAGGAGGTTAAACATTGCAGTCGTAAACGGAATATCTTGGATTTTTCCTCAAGGTGGTGTACTATCCCCACTTTTATGGAACCTAGTCGCTGATAGTTTGTTAAGGAAACTTAATAACCTTGGATTTCCGACTTATGGTTTTGCCGACGATTATCATATATTGATGACCGGTATAAGCATTAACACTCTCTTTGATTTAATGCAGCAAGCCCTGCGATCTGTTGAACAATGGTGTTGTCAGGTTTGGATTATCTGTAAATCCGGGCAAAACATCAATGGTGCTTTTCACTCATCGTAGGATAATTACAGGAGCTCGTCCGTTGCAGTTCTTTGGTTCAGGGGTCACTGTGGTCGATCAAGTTAAATACGTCGGGGTTATTCTTGACTCAAAACTGAATTGGTCTGCTCACATTGATTTCAGGATTAAAAGAGCTTGCATGGCTTTCGGCCAATGCAGACGAGCTTTTGGAAAATCATGGGGACTCAAACCCAGATATATTCATTGGATCTACACAACTATCGTTAGACCAATTTTAGCATATGGATGTCTTGTATGGTGGCAGAAAGGAGAAGTCGCGACAGTTCAGTCAAAGCTAAATCATCTCCAAAGGATGGTCCTAATGGCGATGACAGGAGCATTCACGACAACTCCTACTGCTGCTCTAGAGGCGCTACTGTGCATTAAACCACTACATGTGTTCCTAAAACAAGAAGCATTATCTTGTGCATACCGTCTTAGGGTTACAGGGCTTTGGAACAGTAACCCATTAGATTATGCTACCAGCCACACTCGCTTGTGGTCTCAAATGGTTACGTGGGATGAGTATTTACTCGCTCCTAGTGACCTAACTCTCACATGCAGTTTTCCTTTTAAAACATTCAATGTGAGCTATCCTCTTCGTTAGGAATGGTTGTCTGGTTGTCTGGAACGACAACTTGATGAACACATAGTTTATTATACGGACGGTTCTCTGTTGAATGGTCGTGCTGGTACTGGTGTCTACTGTCGTGAAATGAGGCTAGAGCAGTCTCATTCCCTTGGTAGATACTGTACTGTGTTCCAAGCAGAAATCTACGCGATTCTGTGTGGAGTACAATCGGCACTTCAGCAGAGGATTTGTGGTAAACGTATTTATTTTTGTTCCGACAGTCAGGCAGCCTTAAAAGCACTCAGTTCGAATGACTCACGGTCGAATCTAGTGATCGCATGTCGAACTCAAATTGAAGACCTCAGCATTTCAAATGCTGTTTACTTCTTATGGGTACCCGGCCATTCTGGTATTACTGGAAATGAATGGGCTGATGAGTTGGCTAGAGCTGGTGCAACGAATGATTTCGTTGGTCCTGAACCAGCTTTACCACTTTCAACTAGTTGGATAACGCACAAGATACGTTCTTGGGCTGCATCCAAACATGCCAGCTACTGGCACAGCTTGCAAACTTGCGCTCAGACAAAAGCATTTCTACCAGATTTAAATCTGAAAATGTCAAAGTGTCTACTGCATTTCTCCAAGTATCATTGAAGTATTCTGGCCAGAGCTCTGACTGGACATTGCAAACTCAATTATCACATGGCTACTATTCAACGTGCTGAGTATTATTCGTGTGATTTGTGTGAATGCGATTATGGTACTTCATATCATCTGATATGTAACTGTCCCGCATTGACGCAGCTACGTATCCGGGTTTTTGGTTCTCCATACATGGTTGAGTCTGTGTATGCGGAGCTAAAATTGAAGGATATTCTCTCGTTTCTCACCCAATGTGGTAAGGAGCTATAGTCAGAAGGGTTCATCGTTCTTCCTGGAGTGAATGAATCCTTTTTGTATTCACCTTAAATAGGGTTTAGCAGATTGTTTGGCATCTTTTATGGGGTACCGAATTTACTTCTGCTCGTACATACTGCGAGTCGTTCTGCATTCTTCCGGGAGTGCAGAATGGTGTCGCTTTTGTAAGATCTCTAGATCCTCTCGGGGGTTGGAGGTTTTATTAACAGCAGACTGTTCGGGACCTCGTAGAGGTTCAGAATTTCCTTCTGCTTCCACTAAATGTGATCCTCAGTAGATTGTTCAGCATCCCTTAGGGGTGCAGAATTTACTTCTGCTTTTATGTGTTTTTGTGTCGTCAATTTTTCCCATCCTCCTAGTCCAACCCTTACCATTTCCTTTCATTCCTTTCCTCTTATATATCGGGAAAATGATGCTAAAAACATATTGATGGCAAGGCACAAATCTCCAAATATCAAGGGGAACGTGCCATTTGAGCCAATTTGTTCTGATTCCTGATTATATTTAGTTGGACCAACAAAAAGGATCCGTCTTTGACCAAGGCTTGTAGCTGCTCGAACACGAAACAAATTGTTACTACGGCGTGTTGTTCTAGAATGGGATATAGTTGGGAACTGTAGGTTATGGTGTACTGTGGATTTATACAAATTATCATGGATGAATAGCAACGTTTGGACATCACATAAGTATGTTATTGGTAAAACATTATGGTTTCTGTCAGAGTATAACAATAGACTCGAGAATAGTAAGGGTTTATTGAAAATGATTTTTAGGCATCTGTTCTGTAGAGTTTGGAGTTTCTTCAGATGAGAACTAGCGGCTCGCCCCCACACCGATACCAAGTAGTTGAGCTGTGAATGGATATAAGCAAAATAAAAATTTAACAGCACACGCTGGGGAACAAAGGACTTGACTCTCCATAAAACACCGCAGTACGACGCCACGTGCTTGGCAACAAACTTTATGTGGTGAGCCCAGGTTAATGTGGGGTCGAAATATATGCCCAGATACTTGAAATAGTCAACTTTTTCAATAATATTGTGTCCAAGCTGGGGATGATTATGCGTTGGTATAATTTTCCTTGTGGAACGGAAAATCATATACTTAGTCTTTGTGGCATTTAATGATAATAAGTTCGCATTGAAATATTGATCAAGAGTTCTTAAATCACTTTCCATTGAGTTAATAATAGCATTGATGTCACTGTCAGGATAGAACAGAGCTGTGTCGTCGGCGAATAGTCGTGGAGTTCCTTTAAGATGTAAATTACCTATATCATTAATATATAAAAGAAACAATAGTGGACCAATATTACTTCCTTGTGGAACACCAATGTTTATTGGAGCAAGGTTGCTACTGTCACTTTCGATGGATACAAATTGTTTTCTATTAGTCAAGTAACTACGGATAATTGAATTAGCAATGCCCCTGATCCCATAGCAATCGAGTTTGTCCAAAAGTATACTATGATCTAATGTGTCAAAAGCTTTTTTAAGGTCTAAAAATAATGCACCAACTATATTTTTACTATCGATCTCGCTTATAATTTCGTCAACTAATTCAATTATAGCGGTTTGGGTGCTAGAACCTTGTCTGAAGCCATATTGGAATCTAAAGAGGATATTATGCTTACTTAGGAATTCGATAAGTCTAGTGACTAGAAGTTTTTCAAATATTTTGTTGAATACGGACAATGTAGATATAGGACGGTAATTATTACAATCACAACGGTCACCCGATTTGAACACAGGAATGACTTTAGCCACCTTGAGGCAATCAGGGTAGTAACCGGTCTGAATAATTACGTTAAAGCACTGAGAGAGTATTTTTGCGAATGCAAATGAATTATGTTTTAGTACACTGACAGAGACGTTATCAGGGCCGTTACTCTTCTTATTATCCAAACCTTGTATTAACAGTATCACTTCATTTACAGATGAAGGACGTAGAAAAATAGAATCACAAACACGACGAACGTTACTTATTGGACAAAAAGATGAGTTTACAGGAATAGCTTTAGCTAATTCGTTACCGATATTTGAAAAGAATTTGTTGAAAATATCACAAACTTCCTTGTTGTCATTAATGTTTTTGCCCCTGTCGATCAAGCGTATCTTATCCTTTTCTTTTGTTATTCCGAACGTAGATTTAAGATTTGTCCAAAATTTCGAATGAGGTACGTTAATGAGAAGGTTTTCGTAATAATTTTTTTTATTCGCCTTTTTCATGGAGTCGACCTTTTTAGATATATGTGATAGCATTTGTTTGAGATGCTGATCGTGGGGGCTTGCCTTGATACGTTTGAGGTAATTGCTTTTTATTTTCACTAGTTTCCATAAATCAAAGCTCATCCATGGGCAATGATTACCTTTCACTGTGACTGTTTTAGTTATTATTCTTGTATGTTGTTCGAGTAGAGAGTTATATACGAAAACTATAGATTGAAGAACTGTTTCAGCGTCCTCAATGACATCAATACTATTAATAAAATTGGAAAAATCAAGATTTACCTGACGATAGTTAATTATTTTTTTCGTTAACGTCATAGGTTCTTTATCAGCCAGTATTTTGAAAGTTGTTAAGATTTGAGAGTGGTCGCTTAGTTCATTAAATATTGTGTCGTTGCGAATACGATTAACGTCGTCAAGTTTACAAATAATATGGTCAAGTATATTGTCGCTAATTGGTCTTGTACTAAAACAATTTGTACACGAAAAGTCATATGATTCTAGCAGAGCCTTATATCTTGTCACAATATTGTTATGAATGAGATTTATAGGAACATTAATATCACCTACAATAAAACACGTATGCTTCGGTTGAATTGAACACATCAAGCTTTCTAGGTAAACGGAAAATTCGTTAAAATCAAAGCTAGGGGGACGATACACACCATGAATATTATAAAAATGTCCTTTGATACAAAGCTCGATGTTTATATGGTGAAATCCATCGGACGTGTAATTCTTAATCAGTCTATGTTCAATATCTTGTTTGACATATATTGCTAGGCCTCCACTAGAATGTTCTCTACAAGCATAAAAGGCTTTATAATGCGGTATTTTATAGAGAGCACAATTTTCATTTTTCAACCATGTTTCTCCGATTACTATAACATCTATAGGAGTTTTAAAATTGTCAATATCAATTAATATATCATCAAATTTTGAAATATCGTTAATACCTCTTACATTCCATTGCAAAATCTTAAGTGTTTTTTTGTCGTTTACTGTATAGTTGTTATTGAACTTATAAATATTTTCGTGAAAAAAATTTTTGGTAGTCGTATTATCCATTTAAAAGAGAAACAAATAACAACACATGTAACATCAATTTAATAACTAAATTAAGTTCTTTTACGCTTGAGTGTTACTTGATCTGGGGAAGGAGACGTCAATTGTGTGGATCGGTAAAAATGTATAACACGATCCAGATCTATTTTGTTACGAATTTTTTCCAATTTAGAATAGTCATCCTTTTTTACTAATATAACTCCTCCACGACCTGGCCATACATACTTAATATTTAATAATTTTTGAGATTCTCGCATGTTTTTTAACAGTTCCAAAGAAGCAGTTGACAGCTCCTCACGAACTGCCACTTTCATTTCAGTTCCATTAGTCTTGAAGGATTTGTCAACAGCAGTAGCAATCAGAGGGCCGTGTTCCTGCTTCTTGTCTAGAACTGTCTCTCTAATGGCTTCGTCTTTGAAGACCACTCGTATTGGAATTGGAGCGCCGCTGTTTTTATTACCCGCATACAATCGGGATGACGAAACAACGGAATCACGGGACAAACTAACACCAAGACATTTGAATGTTTTTAGCACAAGCTCCCCCACATTTTCATTGGGGAGTGAGGGCAAGCCGAATATCATCGCGTTATTAGCTACTGTTTTTTTGTTTTCCTTAGCATAATAATTTTCAATTTTATTAACAGTAGCAGTCAGCGAAGATAGTGAAAGCTTCAATGTATCGATTTCTAGTTGTAGACGCTCATTCTCAGACTTCAAGTCCTTGAAATCCGAAACTATTGAATCGAACTTCTCAGACAAGAAATTCTGCGAAGACTCCACAGCACTAGTAATAACCCTAACTTCATCCCGAACTTGTTGCATCTGCTCAGCCACCGCGGCAGAGACAGTAGCATTAAGTTCATTGCTCATTGATGAGATAAACGATTTTTCATTTTTATGCATATCAGTGATACGTTTGTAAATGTCAGTACACTTGACTGAACAAAAATAGGGGTTTTGTTTGGCTCGTCGAGCCGCTACACCCACTATACCCCGACATTTAAGATGAACAGACGTAAAACAGTACAAACATGTCGAAAGATCATTCTTGTCGGTCTCAGGCTGATGACAAATTCCACAGGACATTTCATCAGCCATACCATCCTGATCCATTACAATGATCAGCAATCTAGACGCAAGCACACAATAAACACAGATGACGATATATTTGATTACAACAATAAAAAAAACTGAATGAAATGCACACCAAATATGGTAAAAAAAACCCCAGGAGGGGAAAAAAACCAACTAATTAAACTAATATTTATTGTTAGAGAAAATCGCCGAACTGCAAACCAATGACCAAAGCACGGCAACCGGCACTGGCCAAATTGTCGACAAGAATAATGGAGCACACCTACCTTGATCAATCGCACAGCCAGAGGTGCGCCCAACCACCCACAACACCGCAAAAGAATCGCGCTGAACCTGTCGATCAAAAAAAACGTGAACCGGCAAGACAGCTACCAGTATATCGGCCCACTAAATCTACCTCTACCAAGCCTCACTCGTATAAAAGCACGCACTAACACGCTTACTGCCTGTTAGCAGCACGCGCCCAGCGAGAACCTTCTGCACAAAGATGCTACGAGTGTCGTTGCCGAAGAAGCAGAACCACTGCACCGGCACAATCCCAACCACTGCCACCCAGTAGAACTCAAGCTATCACTATTACTGTTGGTAGACAGCGTTAGCGAAGTGAGTCCCAGGCACGCAGTGTGTGTTGAGCGTTGGTACACCAGAAAAAAAAAACACAATGTACTAGCACCGGCAGCGTACGGATCGATATACCGAATCACTAATCCCGCACACCACTACACGATCGACACTAGGCGCATCAATTGCGGCGCCACCGGACAGGAGGGAAACAAACACAACGGCTGATTAGAGTAATCCGAATAGGGGCACTACCACTCCTCCGATCACAAGATGGTCAATCGAAAATGATTCCCAGAACAAAATCCACAGAACCAAATTCGCCCAGCACACCGATAATCAGCCACCGAATTCACAATCCTACAACTAGCTCTGAACAAAAATACACTTAATAACAAGTTAAATATAAGTTGACGTTTGAAAACTTTAAATAAACACTTTTAATTTGGTTCCAAATGTAGCTACAGAAAGCAGCAACTATTAAAGTCAACAGTGTTGCCAGATTCCGACAAAAAGGACAAAAAGGAAGTTAAATCAAAATAGATTATAAGGTTATTTTGAGGGTGAGCGAGAGTAGCAAGTGCCCCGAACATGGAAAGTGTAAGGGAAAATTGATCGGGTTTTACGAAAAATTGGTACTTCTTTACGAGTACAGTATATTTCTAGCAACTGAGAGAGGTTCACAAAAATATTCTCAAGAGAAAGTGGAAAGTATTCTCAACATTGATCTGAATTGACGAAATCATACAATCAATGTGTATTTTATTATGTAAATTGAGAAAAATGTCGACTCAAGGTGATGGAAATAGGATTTCAACAACATTTGTATTAACTGAATCATTATTCTATAGGTTTTCCTCTCCGATGAACGACCAAAATGGTTGAAACCTTGGTAAATTAATTGATATAAAAACGTCATTCTATAGTACGAATGTAGTTATGATGTTAAACAAACTTTCGTTATAAAATAATCATTATCAGATGGAAAATTTTGAACAATTCATAATGTCATAAAGATGAGGAAGTAGCCAGTGATTATATCCATGGAAGCCAAAGGTATTGTAGATCGATTTTGACGAGGAAGTACGGAAGTACGTTACAAGCAAATATAGATATGAAACTCGGAGGTATTTATAGAGAGAAAGGTGTTTTAAAGGTTCCTAACAAAAGGGTTGAAATATAAAACTGACCCAATTTGTGGAGAATACCATGAAAATTATGATTATTGTGAGATCTGAGATGAGCCACTGATCATTCGCAGTCTGAACATGAACGGAGTATTGCTCGATCGGGTTTCCGTCTAAGTTATGTTTCAGGACAACTAAGCAGGACAACTTCGAGAATTTTTTTCGACCTTCCCTTCACGAAACATTTCCGAGCAACGCCGGGTAATTCAGCTAGTTATGTATATAATAGGGCTGAAAAGTCACCACTTTTGGTTGCACGCCAAAATTAAATCTGTACAATTTAAGTTTATTTTATATTTAAAAAAAGTGAAGTGATATGTGAAAGTGGAAGTGGAAGAGAGAACGGTTATAAGGGCCGGGAAAAATTACATTAATATAACAACCAAAATTAATAGCGAATTGCAATGCAGTGTACACCCTCCCAAACGAACACATATTTGGCCTAACCATTTACAGCGCCGCACTGCACACCGACCAGATGACCACTCGTTGAGCGGATGGCGAAACGGATTTCATCTATTTTAATGTCAATATCTTCATAAGACTATATCAATTTCTTACCATTTGATTAGGTTACACGATTCTTGTTTTGGTTCAATAATGGTAGCCATGGTCTTACGTTTCACAGTGGGAAAAATCTATGAAAACCCGCAAAGAATTCTGTAAATCATGAACTAATAGAGATAGGTCAACAAACTAAAGCGTTTTTTATGCAAAAATGTCCAAGAAATTCAATGGAATGGTTTACAATGGCCGCACGAATCGTAATCCTGCTCGTTTTACCCCAAACGTACAGCAGTTTTGGGGTTTTCTATAACATTCGCTCTGTAACTTGAAAAGAAGTCGAGTGCGGTATGCTAGAATAACCTACTTTCATGTAAAAAAGTCTGGAAAATCGATTAGAAGAACCCACACTGACCGCACGAAACGTTTTGGTGGCTATTTTACCCCAATTCCTCCAATGTGTGAAATTTTCATCTAAATCACCTGCTCATCTGTCTGAGAATGGTATGAAATTTGTTCAACTCATATAGGCTTTTACCCACTTTGTCGGTACCTTTAGACATATGTCCGATAAACCTAATAAGAAATAAATAAATTAATAAACTAAAAAACCATTTGCAAGCCAACGTTTCGATCGAAAACGGAGTTTCCACTATACGCACGACCCCATCATCAAATGAATTATTTTTTCAGCTTACAATAATCAAGTAATGCTTTCGAATCGAGTTAAAAGTGGCAAATCCATCAACAAGTTCTTTAAATCAGGTACGAAAAATCTATCGCCGATAGTGCTAAACTGGCCAGCTAGTTACCGGAGAATCAACAGCTGATCGGTATTCGATATACTCAAGCGAACACGGTATGCAGTAGACGGAAAATGGCATCCATACACAGCGTAAAAGTGACTATCCAGCGAGCGAATGTATGTAACTCTGTTTTGTCATCCACTCACTAGACAAGCTACGTGTTTCGTTCGCAGGCAGCCAGCAATTAAAGTGAAAATTGTAAAACTGCATATATTTATAGATTCCTCTTTGTTTGAAGATTGATAGTAAGGAGAACGATTTTTTCATACATGGCGTGAAACATCTCTATGCCAACTGAAGCAGAACTACTACGAAACAAAATATGAGGTGTAATGCAAAGATCGAAGTGCAAGAGAAAACGAACGGATGACATCATTATCGCTTGCTGTGATTGGCTCGTGAAAACATAGGTCAACTTGAACCAATTTTTCAACAGCACGCTATTGAAATACTAAAACTACGTTAACATACATGTTTTAGTTAAATGTTTCCGACTCGATCGACTGTTAAATTATATCAATCCATCAACAAATGACTGAATTATTATCGTTCAAAATTTTGACATATACTACAAACTTTGGGAGTATTCTGGAAGTTCAACAGTTAATTAGTTCTACTGAGTTCAACTTGCGCATGTTTTCAATGATTTATTGATCACATTCGTCTATCATCATATCATAGAAAAAATAGGCCTTTTTTAAAATCTGCTTGAAATCAGTATTTTTTAAGTTTACGTTTCGTCTTCGACTCATCAGTGCGTCAGCAGATTATGCTGACGCAAACCCCCGGATCAACATAATCCGCTGAGCAGACGTAAAGTTAATGCTATTTGCAAGACACTTTTTTTGTACACAAGAAGTGTAACGTCTAAACTGACGTCTCGAACGAAACAAGTTTCGGCTTACTGGCCGTACAGATTGTGATAATTTGAAGGGGAAAAAGCTTGCTTTTACCCCCAAATTTATGCTAGGTGCACATAACCATTTTAAATTAAGTTTACGTTTCGTCTTCGACTCATCAGTGCGTCAGATTATCACAATCTGTACGGCCAGTAAGCCGAAACTTGTTTCGTTCGAGACGTCAGTTTAGACGTTACACTTCTTGTGTACAAAAAAAGTGTCTTGCAAATAGCATTAACTTTACGTCTGCTCAGCGGATTATGTTGATCCGGGGGTTTGCGTCAGCATAATCTGCTGACGCACTGATGAGTCGAAGACGAAACGTAAACTTAATTTAAAATGGTTATGTGCACCTAGCATAAATTTGGGGGTAAAAGCAAGCTTTTTCCCCTTCAAATTATCAGTATTTTTTGCAAAACAAAACGTATAAAGTTCAGTACTTGAAAATCAGTAGAATACTGAAAAACCCGTATACCTGGTAACCCTGCCTTCCCAGTCGCTGTCGTAAAAGTAGCGGCAGTTTAATGTACTGTTAATGGCTGTTTTTAATGGCATCAGGTTCCTGGTGTACACGATTTTGTGGGATCAGAAAATGATGAGCGGTCACGTGCCAGATGTTTCCCAGATACTCAACGGTTGGACTTGGAAAATGGTGCAGAAAAGTGTATTTTGTGTTGTTTTTTTTTGGGGGGAAAGTGTTTTTGTTTTAATCTAAGAGAGGTTGAACAGTAACATTACTACCACAAAAAAGTAGTATCGAAGCCAATTTCTTTATCACAAAGCGCAATTGAAAAATGCTTTCTATATACAGTTCGAACACCGTTGTGATTTTTCACGCAAGCAATTCATAAAGTTAATCGAGTCCTTGCGAGTACATGTTTCATACGACCCCACCGTTTCAATCTAGTACACAAAGGAACGGAAATCGTCACATCGCATGCAATGAACTCGTCTTAACCGCATCTAATCTTGGTACCAATTCACGACGGCAAAACAAAAAAGCCAGCACGTATTTACGCCGTATTGCCATCTAGTTTTGTAGCTGCTTTTTCAGCACTAGGACTAGGACCTACCGGTGGTTCCTGACCTATTATCCGGAGTGTTTTCGCGGTCGGGGAGAACTTGCTGCCCGCAAATGCTCTAACGAGTGTTTTTCATTTCTCACCCCCCGTCCCTCCCCCTCTCGAACGATTCGTGCGAAGAGTGAATTTTCTGTCCTGCTTCGATCCTAGCTGCAGCGCCGAAACTGTGAAAGCGAAAAAAGCAGGGCTGCTTAACAAGACTGTCAAGAATGCTGTTAAACAAATGTGTGAAGAGTGCCTCTGTGGACAAATGCACGGAAAGCACAAGAAAATGTAGCAAATGTTGTGGTACCAACAAAAATATACGACAAAAAAACCTGTTTTAATCCACCTAGTGGTGTAATGATGCCTTTCTCATGTACATATAATATTGTGGTATTCTATTCAAAATTTTTCTCTTCGATTTTTGAAAGAAATCCAGAGATTGTTTGTGCATAAAATACAGAATAAAACAGTGCTTTGATTGCGTAAGTCATCCTTAAGAAAACGAAGTGGGTTCACTATTACATGCACTTCCGGCACCGGAACTCGAGAACCGGTATAACCAAACTCGGTTCATACGGCCACCAACTAACATGGCACACGAACTCTACTAGTTTTTATTCAAATTTTGAAGATTTTATACATTTCTGCCATCGCACTCTAAATTACGATTATAATGTTTGTTGTATCCGAAAATATTTTAAGTGGCGGTGTACAATATTGAACACACTTTACCCTATAACTCCGGAACCGGAAGTCAGATCTGGATGAAATTCGCTGAGAAAAGTGAGTGAGATCCATTTTGGTATATATGGCCACTATTTCCGGTACTTCCGGAACCGGATACCGGGAACCAGGATAGCCGGAATCGGTTTGTTTAGTTGCTTACTGATAACGACTATCGATTTGTGTAGTTTTGAGACCAGTTTAGGAAAATTTTTACGTTTTTTTGTTTCGCCGGTTTTAGTGACGGTGTACAATATTGAACACACTTTACCCTATAACTCCGGAACCGGAATTCAGATCTGGATGAAATTCAGGAATTCCGTATGGGACCACCACGAGACCTTTCATTTGTCAAAATCGGTTCAGCCATCTCCGAGAAAACCTAGTGAGATTATTTGACACACACACACACACACACACACACACACACACACACACACACACACACACACACACACACACACACCCACACCCACACACACACACACACACACACACACACACACACACACACACACACACACACACACACACACACACACACACACACACACACACACACACACACACACACACACACACACACACACACACACACACACACACACACACACACACATACACACAGACATTGCTCAGCTCGATGAACTGAGTTGAATTGTATATGACACTTGGCCCTCCGTCGGTTTTTCAAGTGATTGCATAACCTTTCTATATGAGAAAGGCAAAAATGAAAACAAGTGAATGTTCCATCGGGGTGGAAAATACGTTTTGCTATTTCACTTTAGTGGTGTTGAGGTCGTACCGTAGCGAGATAATACCGAAGATGGCGTCAAGTGGAAGAAAAGAGGGCTTGAAGAATGCCGTAACGCTCCGTTCTCTCCTACATTTAGCTATCTTGCTACGTGACGGGAGCTTTCGAGTGGCTTTTCGGAGGATTTTGTCTTTTCATAGTATTCTTGCTTTTTTTCTAACAGCTGCTAGCAGCGAAATTGGACCTGGATTTGTCATGATTTGCTTGCTGAGGTGGTAAATTCATTTCGATTTTGACGAACATGAGTGATTATCGGTTTTCGTTGCTTCACCATCTATTTTCCTCCACTGTTCATATTTGCCGTAATAATGAAATTTCAGTTTATATTATCCTGGTTTTGTTAAATGCAGTTATAGCTTTAGGATTAAAAATTAAGATTGAATATTTTAAACTTTTGCAAAAAATTAGGAAGTTGTCCTTAATACGTACCAGAAACATAAAAGAGGCTACGAAATAAATTGTCAAACAAGAATGTATCATGTTAAGGATTGTACTCGGAAAAATGCAACACTTACTTTCCAGTATAACTTCTTATTGAAGAATTCAATCAGAGTGATCACCACGAGATCCCGTTATGGTGATTCTTTTGACATATCCCATGTATTTAGAAATTTTTTGGGCGGATTTTTCAATATACTTGAGTTAGATCGCAAAACCTTACAAATATGGGTAAAAAAATGATTATTCACGATTCTCCATAAATATCAATCAGACATACCACGGAAAGTTACTGAATCATTGATGATCGATTTTTTTACCAAATTTCCACACGTTTTTGTGTGTTAATATTCTATTCATAAGCAAAAAAATAAAAACCCGGCATTTTTTCGAATCCTCAAGAAAAATCTGAAAATTATCACCATCGTTTAGTTCAAAGCTCGCCACTCAAACAGCGCAACGATCGCAGAAGAGTTGATTTGATTCTTCAATTGGATGGGTAAAAATGGATGAAATTCTGGGAAAAAACTAGTTTACATGGGCAAAATTTCGTTTCAATTTGTCAAATGGTTATCTAGATGCCCTACAAGCAAGAAGTGCTTCAACAAAAAAATATATATGGATGAATGTGTGTAAGGAAGATGGCGCTAGTGTTGCACAGAATTTGATGGCTACCCGATCAACAATGGGGAACAAAATTGTATCTGAGGTTTTTTGGTTTTACCTTTTTTTTATATATATAAAAAATAGGAAGAATTTGCTCAAACTTGCGAAAAATTTTCCGAGGCCCGGAGGGCCGAATGTCATATACTAATCGATTCAGCTCGACGAACTGAGCAAATGTCTGTGTGTGTGTGTGTGTCTGTATGTGTGTTGTCAACTAAGAGGTCGAGATCTCAGAGATGGCTGGACCGATTTTGATCAAACTAGTCGCAAATGAAAGGTCTCCCCGTCACCCAAAACGCTATTGAATGGTTTTGAGATAGGATGTTTACTTTTTGAGTTATATGGAGTTTTATGGCAAAATTTTCAGTTTTTTGACAGTAACTGTCACAATTGACCTTGAAAACAGAATATGTTTTTAGACTTAGATTCCACACGGTAATAGCTATCCAACAAGCCATAGTTTGTTAAAATCCGTCCATTTTTAACGGAGATATCAATATTTTTGTGTAAACGACTTTTCCCCTTATTCCAGCAGTAGAAGTTTTGAGCACTGTATGACAAAGAAATGCTTGGGAGCAACGGAAAACACGATTTTTATACTGTGACATACAATTGTTTCTAAGTGCCCAAAAGACTGTGTACAGCATCCTTTTTCATGACAATTTGCCTTGGACCGATTTTAGCACGGTTCGTTTTTGGCAGCATAATCGCTCGAATATGGCATTTATAAACCAGATGATATCAGCATTTTCGAGTTGAAAGTAATTCCATAATTATATTGATTTCAACTACTTACAGCAATAAAAGCTGGAAGAACATAACTTCCATATACCATACGACTCAGTTCGTCGAGATCAGCAAATGCGTGTGTGACAAATAATTTCACTCAATATTTTCGGAGATGGCTAAACCGTTTTCTACGAACTCAGATTCATATGAAAACTAGTATACTTCCAAATTTGGATTCGACTTCTGATTTCGGAACCACAGGATGACATGTGAAACGAAATTAAAATAATGCAATTCATTTTTCTCGTAGAACCGATCTAAAATTCAAATGAAATCTAAGAATCATCTATAATTCAAATGAGAGGTCTTGAAATCCTATAAAACATCTTACTTTTTAGTCAAATCCGACTTCTGGTTTGGGAGAAACAGGGTAATTAGTATAAAAATGTCTATTTCAGATAAATTAATCAGGTTTATCGGGTTTGCAGATTTGGATCGACGACACGACCTGCCACTCGACTATCAAAACTGTATCGCAAATTTAACTACCCCTCAGTAACTGGTAATGTCAAAACGGATTTGCTTGAAAAAATGTTGGAACTGGCAACACAAGTTGGTGAGTTATTGATTTTGAAAAACAGTTACCAGTAGCCTTGGTAACTTCATATGGAATGTAAACAAAAACAAGAGATTCTCACTTGAAACGAAACCAGTTGGCCCGCTGGCAGGTATTAAATTTATTCTTCCAGAGAGTTTTGAGTCATTTTTGCTTATTTTTTTTTAATTTGTATCTTTTTATAGCATCTAGCTTTGGATATCAGTCCGATGTTTCTTTCCATAATCTTCTCAAAGTTACGTGTCACAATATTAACATCGTCAGCGAAGCCACAGAGCTGTACCTACTTTCGGAAGATCGTGTTGATCCTCGCTATTCAAAGCAATATTGAACAAGAGACAAAAGAATCCAAAACCTTGCCGTAGCCCTCTCTGAGACTTGAGACGACTCGAGAGCGTCCCAGATACTTGGACGTAGCACATTATTCTATACATCGTTGCTTCGACCAATATCGTCAAATTATACGGAAATCCGCATTCGTGTATAATCTGCCATAGCGATTGTGTCGTATGCCGCTTTGAAGTAAATGGCGTGTTGTATTCTCGACACTTCTGGAGTACTTGTCTCATAACGAATATGTAATTCGTAGTGGCGTACCGTACCGGCAACGCAAATTATTCACTACCAAAAATTTGATTTCGGTTGTTTAAGGTAATAAAACACTTCTCGTGTGTTATCTGCAGAGGGAATATATTTATCTAACTAAGCATTTATCACTTTCATAACGTTCCTAGAATTACATTCCTCGTTTAAAGTTTTGCTCGAGCTTCCTGGTTTAAAACTAGATAACCAAGCCGATTGAATGTAGACTTTTCGATAACTCGCTCCAGGCGACCACAGTGTTTCTATAAACTTGGTGGTGTTTAAGATTGTCAAAAATTTTGAACGTGCCTGTTCAACGTCACTAGTTTGTAATTGGCCTGAACTTTGAAGTGCCGGCGTTTGACAAATTTCATATACAAATCAGCCCTCGAATGAATTATTGTTATTCCACCAATAAGGGCATCAATGTCTTTCGCATTCAGTTTATCAACCGATCCACCACCAGATGTGTTCCCTGATCGTGCATTCCAAGTAAAGGAAAAATTTTGAAGAATCGTTCTACGCATGCCAAATTATCTTTTTTGATTGCATCATCAAATTTTTGACAAACGACGTTGCGGATCTGTGTCGTTGCTTGTTCTAGTGTAGAAACAGCTTTTTGAATGGAAGCTATCGATCCAGACACGCCATCAGTAATTTTTTTAAAGATTTTTAATAATGAAATGCGGAATTATTCCACAACTATTTCCAACTGTTTGTTTATTTATTCTGGTGCTCCTTGGTAACTAGTTCATAGCAACATAAACAGTGTTGCTCGAATAGTTAGTTTTTGTCTTTTTCAAGGGGTCGCTATATTTATGGTAACTGGTGGTGAATCGCTCACGAACACTTTTTATTCCGATTTTTCTTCGGAGTGTCTGGTCGTGTCGTCGTTTGGATGGTCGATTACCAAATAAATTTATTTCAGTTTAAGCGGTATTCGTTCTCGGATTCGGAATGTACCCCCAAATTTTAATTCGCACTACAATTTCTCAAAGATGTCTCGACACTCCTCAGGTGAATTTAACTGATTTCGGCTACACCGATTTTAGAATTCCGGTTCCAGTATCGAATCGTTTCTCAAAGCTCAATCATTTTCTCAAAAAAGCCAAAATCGTGCTTCAAAAACAAAAATTACGGGACTTAAGGTCCCATACAAAATTGGTGAATTTTATCCGATTCTTGAATTACAGATGATGAGTTTTTAAAATTCATACCGATATAGAAGATGTAAATTGTTTGTCGTAATAATTTATGGCCATTCGAATCCTTTTGGGCTGTGCTAGTTCCTGAATACCAGCTCTGGAAGTACCATAAATAATGACGAAAAACTCTAAAGTGGAACTTACTTCGACATCTCATGGAATGTTCAATCGAATGTCACACGTTAAGATTAAAATTCGATACGATTTGCAGATTCGAAATTACAGGGTAATGAGTGATTAAAATCTCAATTTGCCGTTTGAAACGACGATAATTAAAATAATGCCATGAGAACTAAAACACCTAAGAATATCCATGCAAAAAAACACATGTGGATTGATAAAAAAAGGTATCATCTCACTGCTAGGTGGATTAATCACGTTTTTTATTTATTTATTTATTTATTTACATATAATCAATGTAGTCCCAATGATTAAAAACTATTCCTATTTCTAAGTATGTTTAAAAAATTCGTTTGAATTCTGCTACGCGTAATGTGAAAATCGAATCCGGCAGATACTCGATTGAAAGTTCGTTGTAGACCAACAATAGCACCGTTATATCCATATTTAGTACGGCTAAGAGGCAATCGAAGAAAGACGTTATTCCGAAGAGCTCTACTGCGTACATTTAAAGAAATTTCGCTGAGGAGTGCAGGGCAGTCTATTTTGTTGTTCAATATGTCGGCGATCAACATAGCACGGGACGAATAACTTCGAATGCCAAGGGTGTCGAGTCCAATCAATAATCCACGGCTTTCGTAGCTAGGCAGATCATAAGGGGTATTCCAAGGTAGCTGTCGAAGAGCAAAACGGACGAATCTGCGCTGTATTGATTCTATTCGGTAGGAGCCGTTAAGGTAATATGGGTTCCATATCGTAGAGCAGTACTCGAGCGTTGTGCGAATAAATGAGCAATATAGAGACTTTAAACAGTAAATGTCTGTGAAATGTTTTGCTATTCGCATTACAAATCCGAAACTACGAGACGCCTTTTTACTAAATTAGTCATAATTTTGGTTTTGTTTTAGTTAAAATAATGAAAATTGTAACTCATTTTGATCTAGGTGAGAACTAAATTGTTACAAACCTTAATATGTAAATATCAGAAATATATTTGCATTTGTTACAAATTTACGACTTTTCAACTGTTATTTCCCATTTTTGAGAGGAAAGAAAAAAACCGAAGGATTTTACCCAGAATTACTACATTCACGAAAGTAATTAGTAGAAGACAGTAGAATACATATAACAGAATGTACCATTTCCCAGAAAGTCATCACCCAGAATAAACAAATTACCAGAAACTATTTCCCCGGAATAGAACAATATGCCAAAATTTTTTATTTCATTTTCATTTGTTCTGGCGCTAATTGTCCACACCTTCAGGCATATCTTGGGGTTTCGAAGAAGGCTAAAAGCCAGCTGCATTTGTATGCAGTTGCTTAAGCGTTATATATCCCCATTTTTTCAAATTTTTCCATCAACTTTTTTGTTAGGAAAGTTTGGAAATATTCTTTCTACTGCAGCTTTCTATTTCAGCAACTTCAAAATCTGTTATGATATAAGAAGGCTTGATGGTTTTGAAAAGGGTCAAACTTTTTTTAAACTCAAAATTTGGCGAAAGTTCTTCAGCGAAGAAAGATATGTACCGTCAAGAATATATTTTAGGTAAATTTAATAGTTTCGCTAATTTACTCGCCCTTCCGGGCACTTTTGCTGATTAAAAACGTTTTTCTACATCAATCATTTCCGATCGAATCAGAAGTATTTTTTTAGAATTTAGATCTTTACTGATCTCGACTTGACATGATCATGATCATACAAAAATCAAAATCACTTAGAGCTCAGATCAGTTCTGATTTCGTAATGATAATTCATTCCTTGGTTAAGATCACTTGAAATCAGCAGTGATCGGTGGTTTTCCCAGCCCTAATGATATTACATGTCAATATAAAATACTGTTTATATTTTAACAACGATATTTATTTCATGAATCTCAACATACCGAACTTATTTCAAATAGATCATGACGTGTATCAGTAAGTATATTTTGATTATTTTCGCAAATCAATAACATTATTCGAGTTGATTCAACTATTTGCAATGTCTAAAACAAATAAAACCGATTTATTTTTCAATTAACAGAATTTTGTGACAATAACAACACCAGTTATTTCAACTAAAATATTCGTTGAAATTGAAAGGTATGTGTCCTCACTAATTGCCAGCATTTTTTTTTCAAACAGTTAAATTAGTTGTTTCAACCATCGTTTCTGCTAATCGAAAAACAAAAATGACAGTTTAGTTAAATGGTTCCTAATGAAGATCAATCTAAGTAGACTCTCGTGCATTTGCGAATTAAAAGTGTGACGATTGATTGAACTATTTGATTGTAGATCATTGAAAATTTTGGTTGCCTTGTTCCACATCAATGGCACGAACAACCCCATGGCTGATCCCTGTAGTTTAATATTCATAAAAAAGGTAAAACAAAGAGTGATGCAAATAAGATTCCGTAAACTAATAAAAATGGGTACTTGTATTCGTACTTCTACGTTAAATAATAAATTAAAGATTTGATTAAAATAATTTCCATTCGGTGATCTACTATAATTAGCCCTCCCAGAGAATGACCTATAAAAGTTAAAGCTTGAACTAAATAAAATATTATTTAAAAAAAAACCTTTGCTAATCCACGTTGTGATGTAATGATGATTTTCTCATATTTCTTATATCCTCAAAAATATTACTAGAAGATTCTGTGAAGAAATTAATTTTTCTATTCTGAATAAAATAAGAAACTTTCTTTGAGTCTAAACTAATATGAACCTTTTTAATTTGTAAACTGTTATGTCAAGTTAATAAGAATTTTTCTTTATTTTGCATCGTCGCACTAAATGATTAAACACACTTTACTATATAGTTCTGAAACCGGAGGTCGGACCCAGTTGAAATTAAACAGTAACCTATGAGACTATAGGAACTTTCCTTTGAGCCTAAGTTTGTGGAAATCGATCAAATCATCTCTGAGAAAATTGTGATTTTTTCGTTTTAGAGTATTTGATCGCTATTTCCGGTACTACTGAAACCGGGAATTGGGAACCGTTATAGCCGATGTCGGTTCATTTAGTAAGTAACTAATATAGCCTAGAAATTAAATTAGTTTTGAGCTGAATCTAGAAGAATTCTACCCTTTTTTCATCGTTGCTCTAAATGACGGTCTGCAATTTCAAACTCCTTTTGCCGTATGAAAGTATGATGAAATTCAATAACAACCTGTGGAACAATGAGGTTTTTTAATTTATGAGTGACATTATTTGACACCTACTCACACACACATTTAAATACAGATTTAAATGTGGCAACCATGCACTCTATACGAAATTGCACAAAGCACCATGCGAACGGATCAAAGCCGGAGGTGTTTTCTTCTTCTGTACCACAAGAACCGACGCGTACCGGTTTTGCATCGTCATTTTGAATGACGATTTGAATGTTTTGACATTCATCGCCCTATAGTTTAGGAACCGGAAGTCGGATATGGATGAAATTGCACAATATCTTTTGAGACAATAAGAGCTTTAATTTGAATCAAAATTGTGAGAATCGGTTTAGCCGTTGCTGAGAAATCGAAGTGAGTTCCGTTTTTGGAGCCACACACACATTTTACCCTATAGATCTGGAACCGGAAGTCAGACCCGGATGAAATTAAACAGCAACTTATGAGACTATAGAACCTTCGTTTAGCAAGTAACTAATATAGTCTACAAATTGAATCAGTTTTGAGCCAAATCTAGAAGAAGTTTACCCTTTTTTGCATCGTACTTTACCCTTGGAAAGCATAATGAAATTCAATAGCAACCTATGATTTTTTACTTTATGAGTGACATTATTTAACACATACTCACACACAGACACATACATTGCTCAAATCCATGAACTGTGTGATATAGAACACTTAGACCTCCGGGCCAATAAGGCAATACATAAGTGTACTTTCATAGAAAAGAATCGTTAACATGATTTTGTGATAATACTAAGTAGGTATGTTACAGGTAAGTACAAATTGAATAAAAGATTTACAAATTTACATATTTTTCACCTGAACAATATAAAGTTAAATGTGGCAACTGTGCACGCTATACGAAATTGAACAAAGCACGCTGCGAACGGAGCAAAGCCGCACGTACCGACGCGTACTAGTTTTGCATCGACATTTTGAATGTCGATTTAAATGTTTTGACACTCATCGCTCTATAATTTCGGAACCGGAAGTCGGATCTAGATGAAATTGCACAGTATATTTTAAGACAACGGGAGCTTTAATTTGAATCTTGATTTGTGAAAATCGGTATAACCGTTGCTGAGAATGCGAAGTAAGCGTTTACGTCACTTATACCATTATATCACCAGAACCAGATGTAACAGCCATTTGATTTTTAAGCGGACAAATATAAGTGCGTTTTGTCGGTTACGTCACTTGTTCCATTATATCGCCGGAAACCGAAGTCAAAGCCTTTGATCTTTGAACTTGACAAATGACCTAACAAGAGCTTTCAAACGAGTTGTTAAAATCGGTTCAGCCATCATGAGAAAATTGAACGAAATAATCCGTTTAATGGTGCACACACGCACAAACATTTTCCGATCTCGTCGAGCAGTGGCGAATGGTATATAACTATATGGGTCTCCGAGACTCCGTTTGAAAGTCGGTTTTCCAGCATTTCTATTACCGAATTGCCCGATGGCTAGCAAATGATTGGAGATAGATCGAATTTTTCCGTTTGTGTTGAAAATGACTTTTGCGAATTAGAGGCTTGACTACTATTCCCCTTGAAACCCGGCAGAAACTCTCATATTCAAATAAGAATACCATCAAACAGACATTTTTCAAAAACTCCAAAATAATCTTTTAGATTTATATCTTGTCAATCGTCAAGAGCTCTTTTTCAATCCGCTATACGTCGCTAGTGGGATGACAACTCGAGAGAGGAAAAAAAACCACATCTTTTTATTTCGCCATAAATCAGCGTCACCGCTTTCCCGAAATGTGTCGTGTCGTTTACTGTTATTTCCGTTTGACAGCCTATTGCTAACGAATCTGGGGGCTTCCGGTGGGAGACCGTGTCTCTTTGTCCGTCACCTGCAGCACGTGCCGAAATTGCCCGCGGTTCGAGTTTGGTAAATTTCTCCGACAACCAATAATTGAGAAATGCAAATGCCGATGTGAATGCAGGTAACAAGGAAAACCAGATTCCACTAGCATAAGTAGGACCACGGTGGAAAAATACTGATAGCAACAGATACACATCGTACCGCAATACATGAGCTGCTGTTTTGAATATGGTTCCGTAGCTTTTAGTACTCGAAGCGTCGCAGCCGGCAAGGGCAAGTGGGTGGCAAAAGTTTTACCTTTGACAAGCACCGGTTTCCTGCCACACTGCCATCCGCTCTTCGGGAAAGTGCCCCGAAAAGTATATGATGCTCTTGATCAGAGGTAAAACGAAAAACTCGTTCTTCGTCTGTTCTCTACCACAAACACTCCTCTTCCTGCTCCTCCTTGGCTGGCAGAGGTGGATAGATGACAGAAATGAGTAAACCGAATCGTTTTATCTTTCGACGCTGTAGACATGAAGCTAGACATCTTCGACGAACTCAAGGTGATGACGTTGGTTCAACTGTAAACGAAGTTAGTGAGACGAGTGGTTGATTTCAAAAAGAAAGGTTTCAAAGCGATGTCAAGGATGTCTTTGGCGTGGTGCATATTTACTAGCCTATCTAGAGACACTAACCTTGTCAAAGGTTTTGTTGAGTTGGTTAGTGGGACTTGTGGATATTTATATATGTCAAAGGAGCTAAATGAAAGCAGTGGTGGAGTTTACATTTCTAGTTTCAAAGCAAAATTACACTCATGGACACCGAAACGTGTCATGAATGGAACGCTCCCTCTAACAACCCGCGCTAATTCATTCTGATCAATTCATTTGACACCTTCGCGGGACCGCAGCGATTCGGTACTTTTAAGCCGCCCAGCAAAACACTACCGATACAATACACGCACCCAATAATCGCATATCCCACCGGTGATGAATCGTTTCCGTTTAACCTTGTACCGGTTTCGACAGTTTCGAAATCGTTTCCGACATATGTCATCCGCAAAATGGGCCCCGGACGTATCCGCTCTGTTAGCACCTTAACGCAAAAGTTGCCCGAATTCGAAAATGCTCGCTGGCTCACGGGGAGTTTCCCCGGATTTGACATGGAAAACGTGACGCGCCTTGTCAATGCCAATGCTGTGATATGGGTAAGGGTAGAAACTGATGGATGATTTCGGACCGAACCGAATGGTAATTTTCAGAAATGTTCTATTCTATTTGTTTTTGATTGATTCTACGCAGGTGTAAAATTTTGTATCATTTTTTTTCACTGCTGAGGAATGGTTTGGAAATGATAGAGTAATCGTTCTCATTATTCATCGTAACACCTACATACATTTATGAAATCTGATGGCAAAAGGGAGAATATTTGAAGCATGGGATAAAATCGTCTAATTCGATTCACTATACACACTAAGATTCAATTCCGTTGTTCGGTAATTTTTTTGACGAAAACTTTCGGTAATCTATAGAAATTACCGATATTTCGGTATATGAACGTCATTTTACAAAAAATATGCAAATTTTTACCGGACGATCAGTTTTCTTTACAGAGTTCGGTAAATAGATATACAATTCATACGGTAAATCTGAATAGTCGCCGAGTACGGTAAAACCTATACCGTCCGTATGGTAAAATAATCTTCCAATAACCGAACTTCTGTAAATACTGATTATCGTGAAAACTACCTGTCAAACTGTTGATCAAATTTTCAGTAAGTGTCTTTTTATTAATCAAATCAAAATCTTGTAGAGTTTATCAAATGGGTTGAAGTACAGGTCCTAAAGTTTTTAAAACATTAGAACCACTAAAAACTTTTTGTTTCCTTATAGGCAAAAAATAATTTTGTATCACTTATCCACTTGCTGCCTACACAAATCGTTCAAGGGTAATTTCTGGTGGACTCGACGGATTGTGCAGTGTTTTGGAAGGTGCTCACAATTCCGGTCAGCCGGAACATTTGACCCTTTTTTCGTGGAATAAAACCATAGCAGGTTGGAATTTTCTTCATTCGTTTTTGTGAATATGTGTAGTTTTCTAAAATCCGAAAATAAAAGAATTTTAACCTAAGGGAAATAAAAAAAAAAAACAAAAAATTACCGAACAATCAGTTAGATCCATTTGGTTTACAGTTTACGGTAGTTGTTTGACAGTTCAGCAATTACCGAACGATCGGTAATCAATTCAATTACCGAACTGATTACCGAATGTTCAGCTGTTGAAAATTCGGTAAAAAATTACCGAATTCTGCGAAATTTTCTAAGTGTGTAGCTTAAGTATTCCCCAATGTAATACAGTTTAGCAATAAGACTGTATTCGAAAAAATAAAATAAAACTTAGGCTTGTTTGAAAGTTACTATTAGACAATTAATCAAATTCGAAGCTCAAATGGCTGCCACCTCTGGCTCAGAAGATATAATCGTATAAGTGACGTAACCGACAATATGCCTTATTTATCTATCGCTCTATTTTCTCAGAGATGGCTTAGCCAATTTCAACAAGACTGGACTCGTTTGAAAGTCACTTCTGTTTCAGAATATGAAGGGTGATTTTTTGCTGTTATCTTTTCGACAACACTGTTTTTCACATTTGCATGAAAATTATATTGATCGTTCTATCGATTCCAATAAACATTTCATCAATGTTCTCAAAATTTTTGTTTATTTTTTTGAAAACCAAATCTTATACCTCTTCAAAAACGCCCCCTTAATAATTGTATAAATGACGTAAGCGACATAACGCGTTGTTTTCTTACCTCTCAATTTTCTCAGAGATGGCTTAGCCGATTTCTACAAGCCTACACGGAGAATCCTCCGATCATAAAATTGCGATATCGCAGTTTTTGATTTTTGCGATAGTTGATTTAACTAATTCCTTTTTGATTCAACCAATACGGTTTTTGATTTGCATATAATCAAGTGGTTAAGAAATGTGTTGTTTTGAATGCTGTCAAATGCAGGAGACAGCTGAAAGCAAAACAATAATCGAAATGGAAAATCAACAATTTTTTTAGTTGAAATCTGTTCGCGTCGCTTCAAAATGTCAATGAAAACAACATCGATGGTGGTTAAAGCGTTTGGGAAATTTGTATTCATTCGATTTGAGAAATTTATGATTCCATAACAAGTGTTTATCGATCAGCGGTGTTGTGAAAAAGTTTACCTTGTTTAAGATGAAAATAAGTTGGTGGCAAATTGGAAAACGTTTACTGATTTGGTGTTACAAAATTCAAACAATTTGTACTCCTGTACAGAGACATTTAAATTAAAAGGATTGTAATATTGAAAGGTCCTCAATCAAATGTATATGCGTTCATCTATATTTAATCGTTTTCGTTAAATGAATGATCATCTCGTAATCTGTCAGGTATGCGCAAACATTTTATGCTTCAAGCGATTGGTTCAATGTTAAAAGAAAAATGTTCATCTTCTTTCATGATTTATTAAAAACAGATTCCAATGCGTAGAAGTTCTACGCGTAGAATTAGACATAAGCGCACATCAACATATAGTTGATAAAAGTTAAGAATACATTTTTTAATAACCTGAGCTGGAAAAGCAAGATTTAAAAATAATCCAACCGAGATCACTGCCAAAGATCACTTGTGATTTTTTCCAATAAAGATCACTACTGATCTGATCTATTTATTAAGCACGAAGTAAACAACGCGTTGTGTCGGTTACGTCACTTACATCCAGAACCGGAAGTGACAGCCATTTGATCTTCAAACTTGATTCACAATATTCAAGAGTAAGCTTGTTGAAATCGGTTCAATTATCTCCGAGAAAGTTAAGCGGAAAAAATTTTAGAGGTACATGTAAAAACAAAGACAATTATCGAGGGCAAAATATTAATAATTCATATACACTTATATAAAAAAACGGAAGACAGAAAATTATTGTTTTTAGTTTAATTTAAACCGGTGTATGAAATGTTGCACTAAAAACCGTCCTGTTTTTGACAATCGCATTGCACCAGTGCTATACTTTTTTCTGTACCGATACCACTGATGTAGTTCGGTGTAGCTATGTGCAACGAAATTTATTGTGAACAAGGGTTCGTTCGTTTATTCATGCTTTTGTCTAACACTGCACCCGTGTAATGCAATTTAGAAACAAAATCACCATTACTTCCTATTGCAGTGTAAATATTACTAATAGCACTGTAGTGATACATTAGTTGATAATAAAAATTAGCTGTTGAAAATGGATACTCACACTTTGGTGACATTTTCTATCCATATTCCTAATTATTGCTACATTCTTTTTAAATTTCCTTCATATTATTCATGTAGAGGGTTATCTTCTCATTTTTACCATCCATCTCATCCGTCTTTCTGGAAGAAGAGCACCAATCAGCCCAACAACAAGAGATGATACATAATAATATACTTATCTTGCAAAATTTCCAAAAATTTTCCCTTAAGATCAGATAAAAACCGACATCCGCAACAAAACACTTCCACCGATGTAAACAACCCGCCTAGGGATGTCGTAACATCGATCGATTAATCGAGTAATCGAACAATAACCCAGATAATCGAGTAATATTTAATCGATTAGCCTAAAACTAATATTCGATTATTGAGCTAATCGAATAATTAAAAAAATCCCATAGTAAAAATCAGACCAGATAATCGAATAAATTTCAATCGATTAGTTACAAAATTATACTCGATTATTAAATAATCGAGTAATTCAAAATTTCCGACATCCCTAAACCCGCCATCACTTTTTTATCGTTTTCATTCCGCTACAGTTGGTAACAACGTTTCCAGGTCATTTTTTCAAAAATCTGTGTTCACCGTTGAACTATGTACACTGATAAAAAAATTGTAATTGATTCATATGTAAATAGCACTTCAATTTAATATGCTTTTTTATTTCAATACATAACCCAAGGGATTTGTTTCAAGATTTATTGTGCAAATTCATTAAGATGCAAGATTAGATTATTTTTCACTTAGCCTTGATGTGTTTTTCCTTTGGATGTGAGGTGTTTTACTATTGAATCGAGCCACCTGTGCTAAATACTTTTGTTTAGTGCAAATGAGTACATCACAAACGTATGAGAAAAACACTTGATTCGTCAATCGGTATTCAACTGAAATTTATAGAGAACAATGTGACATTCATAAGAAATTCATACAGGATCTAGAGGTGACGATACACACTTAAATTTTATTGCTGCATCTCGGCAAATTTGTTAACTGTCAATTATTACCGAGCTTGTCAGCAGCAATTCTGCTATAAGCTCGGCAAAGGCGATGAGGATTGTATCATGGTTTGCCGAGTCATTAGTAATTGACCATACAAAGGATTTTTCTTTGTTAATATGAAATGAATATCTCAAAAGCTGAAGTTGGGGAGAGCGGGTGTTTTATTTACGTTAATTTTAATCGAGCATACAATAAACAAAATCACATCCCTGAAGAAAACATCACGGCTAAAGACAGTTATTTCTAGTACTTCTCAACGCCTCTACCTGGAAATAAGCAGCTATTTGTGGGTACATATGAAAAAATGTAGATTTTATTTCACTTAGCTTTTCACAAAATATAAAAATCTTTTTCCTTCATCCAATTTATATGTTTTCCGTTTCCAAACTCCACGAGCAATAGCGATGAAATTAACGAATGGAATGGTTTACGACAGGGATAAAAAGGTCTCGGAGAAAATAATCTGATTACGCTACTCCACACGTAAAAATGCAGTATTTGAGAAATATGTTACTATTCAATGAAGGGCGAAACTAACATTGCAAGCAAATGGAGAAAAACATCGAAGAATGTTCCGACCTTGGGTCCAATTCCTATTTAGAAATTATCATATATTCTCAGATGATGTTTTGATTAGTCAATGACCTTTTGATTTTCTTCAAATTTTTCACTTTTCTTCAATATCCACTAAATAAATCAACATAAAAAGAATTTCGCCCATTTCGGTTTGTTTACTTCTATGATCCCTGTGAGAATTCATAAGTTTCGCTCTCGTACATTTTTTGTGCATGAATTTGGTCACGGAGGGCGAAACTTACGTAACCAAATGGAATGATGAGCTCTTTGCTCAACATCAATTCGACTAGATTGCACCTGGAAAATACTGCCTGATTTACACGGTAGCGATCATTTACCAATCATCATCTCAATTAGCAGTAGCAATTGCATTGCTACTTCCGCTAGTATTCCATATGATTTGACAAAAAATATCGACTGGATTAAATACCAAAGTAGTATCTCTAGTATTTTGAATTCAATGGAAGAGCTCCCTCCACTTGAAGAATATGACTTCCTCATTTGTTCGATTCTGGAGGCAGCAGAACAATCCCAAACTAAACGCTTTCCTGGGCCAACGACTAACAGAAGGCCTCCCAACCCCTGGTGGGACAAAGAGTGCTCAGAGGCTAAACTCGCAAAACAAAATGCTTGCAAGACGTTTCTAAAACGGGGAGGAGGAACTCCTCAGAATTTTGAAAAACTTATGGTTTTAGAAACCAAGTACAAGAGCATACTTCGAGCCAAAAAATGTAGCTATTGGAGACATTTTGTCGAAGGTTTGTCAAGAGATACCTCAATGAGCACTCTTTGGAACACGGCCAGACAAATGAGGAATCGTACCGTGGGCAATGAGAGTGATGAATACTCGAACCGATGGATATTTGACTTTGCTAGGAAAGTTTGCCCAGATTCTGTTCCTACGCAGAGCATTATACGGGAATCTCCTCCAAATAATGGTTTTATTAATAACCCATTTTCAATGATGGAATTTTCTATAGCACTCTTGTCTTGTAACAATAACGCTCCAGGGTTGGACAGAATTAAATTCAACTTGGTGAAGAATCTGCCCAACCTCGCAAAAAGACGTTTGTTGGAATTGTTCAACAAGTTTCTTGAGCAAAATATTGTTCCAGCTGACTGGAGACAAGTGAAAGTTATCGCCATTCAAAAACCGGGGAAACCAGCTTCCAATCACAACTCATATAGACCCATTGCGATGTTGTCCTGCATCAGAAAATTGTTCGAAAAAATTATTCTACGACGTCTCGACACTTGGGTCGAGACGAACGGTTTGTTGTCAGATACTCAGTTTGGCTTCCGTAGAAATAAAGGGACGAATGATTGCCTTGCATTACTTTCGTCTGACATCCAAATTGCCTTCGTTCAAAAGCAACAAATGGCATCTGTATTTTTAGACATTAAAGGAGCATTTGATTCAGTTTCCATTGATGTTCTTTCAGACAAGCTTCACCAAAATGGACTCCCAGCGGTTATAAATAATTATTTGCACAACCTTTTGTCAGAGAAATGCATGTACTTTTCACATGGCGATTTGGCCACATTCAGAATTAGCTACATGGGTCTCCCGCAAGGCTCATGCCTCAGTCCGCTCCTCTATAATTTTTACGTAAATGACATTGACAGCTGTCTAGTAACCCCATGTACACTAAGACAATTGGCAGATGATGGCGTGGTTTCAGTTACTGGACCCAAAGCTATTGATCTGCATAAACCATTGCAAGATACCTTAGATAACTTGTCCGATTGGGCTGTTCATCTTGGTATCGAATTCTCTGCGGAGAAAACAGAGTTAGTCGTCTTTTCAAGAAAGCATGATCCCGCGCAGCTTCAGCTCCATATGATGGGAAGAATGATCCAACAGGTTTTAACTTTTAAATACCTCGGGGTGTGGTTCGATTCCAAATGCACGTGGGGAGGACACATTAGGTTTCTGATAACAAAATGCCAACAAAGAGTAAATTTTCTTCGAACAATAACAGGATCTTGGTGGGGTGCTCATCCGGAAGATCTAATAAAATTGTATCAGACAACGATACTTTCAGTGATGGAATATGGATGCGTTTGCTTTCGTTCCGCTGCAAACTCTCATATTATCAAACTGGAGCGAATTCAGTATCGTTGTTTGCGAATTGCTTTAGGGTGCATGCATTCGACACATACAATGAGTCTTGAAGTTCTGGCGGGAGTTCTTCCATTAAAAGATCGATTTTGGGAGCTTTCATCACGCCTGCTAATAAGATGTGAGGTGCTGAATCCCATGGTAATTAATAATTTCGAACGACTAGTCGAGCTTCGATCTCAAACAAAATTCATGACAGTATATTTTAACCATATGTCACAAGAAATCAACCCTTCAAGATATATTCCTATCCGTGTCAGCCTCCTAAATGTCCCTGACTCAACTTTATTTTTCGATACATCCATGCAGCGCGAAGTGCGTGGAATCCCGGATCATCTACGTTCGACGGAAATCCCAAAAATATTTTCAAGTAAGTTCAGGCATATTGACTCTGAGAAAATGTTTTACACGGACGGATCGCGAATTGAAGAAGCGACAGGGTTTGGTATGTTCAACAATAATGTTTCGGCCTCATTTAGGCTTCAAGAACCTGCATCTGTTTATATAGCAGAGCTAGCAGCAGTTCATTATAGTTTGAGTGTAATCGTCACATTAATTCCAAACCATTATTTCCTCTTCACAGATAGTCTGAGTGCAATTGAAGCCATTCGCTCAAACATGACTGGCAAGACTGAACCGTTTTTCCTGGGCAAAATAAAACAGTGCCTGAACGACATATTGAACAATAATTATCTAATCACTATAGTCTGGGTCCCGGCTCATTGCTCCATTCCTGGCAATGAAAGAGCCGATATTTTAGCCAAACGTGGTGCTATTGAGGGTGAAATTTATGAGAGACCAATTGCTTTCAACGAATTCTATAGCTCGTCTCGCCAAAGGACACTTGCCAGCTGGCAAGCTTCTTGGGATAAAGATGATCTGGGTCGGTGGATGCACTCAATTATTCCGAAAATATCGACAAAGGCATGGTTCAGGGGACTGGATGTGAGTAGAGATTTCATTCGTGTGATGTCTAGACTCATGTCCAATCACTACACGTTAGATGCACATCTCCTTCGAATTGGGCTCTCCGAGACTAATCATTGTGCTTGTGGCGAAGGTTATCGAGATATTGATCATGTCGTTTGGACATGCGTGGAGTATCGTGATGTCAGATCTCAACTAATAAATTCTTTGCGTACCCAAGGTAGACTATCCAATATCCCAGTTCGAGACATTCTTGCTTGTCGTGACCTTTCATACATGAAACTTATTTATCATTTCATAAAGAAAACTGGAGTTTCAATTTAATAAAGGCCCCTTTCAAGACTTAGTTCTGATCCCAGCTGCGTCCATGAGTTCAACCAATAGCTAAATTAGAATAAAAATAATGTAACGATACAAACAAACTCGAAACAGTTTATGAAATTATTAACAAAATGTCTGAAAATAACAGCTTATTTTATAATTTATAGAAGTTAATCGTTTGGTTCAAATAATATTTCCGAGTAGATTTCATAATTAATGACGAGTTACCTGATATTTAAGTAATAAGAGAATATGTTTTAATAAATGCAAAACGTTGTGACTATGTTAGAATTAAATTAGGATAAGAATATTATGTAAAAGTGATGCTACGGCGAAGAAAAACTTATGTAAACTGCCTTAAGAAATAAACGTATTTATGAAAAAAAAAAAAATGGAATGATAATTTCGCCCTTTTTAGTTCTTTGTATTACTAAGATAATGATTTTTGTAGAATTCGAACCTTTAGGCAAAATTGCGTCATTTTGAAGCGTTTATTCGTAGGATAGAGAAACGCGATTTGTAAGATTCGCCCTTTTATTGAAAAACAGCTGACATTGAAAATCCGTGAAACGTAATTTAATCTGTGCACCTGGCATCTCTGATTTACTTATTTCGCGTTGCCAACTGGCGAAAACGAAAACGATAAAAATAAAATTAAAACGATAATATACTTATAGTGGACAGAGATGCCAGGTTTGCAAATTTGTTTTTGATTTTGCTGATGTTTTTTAAAAGCAGCATTTTATTCTGTTGATTTTTAATTTTTTTCGGTATTTATCAGACTTTTCAAACAAATTTAGTGACTCAGATTGACTCAGGCCGTTGTTGGCAGGCTAAATCCAAGTATTTGATGAGGTGCATAAAATTAAAAGGTTAATTTAATAATATAAACTGGCATCGCAGGTGGTGGACAGCGATGTCAGATCTACGGAAATCCCCGTAGATCGACGTATTCGGAGATTTCCTACGGATATACGGATTCGTAGTTAAAATCTATGGAAATTTAAATTTTTCTACGAGTATTAACGGAATTTTGATATTTTATTCGGAAAACTTCGGAAACTGTCTGACTAACGCACAAAAAAGGTTGTTCCCTACTTTGCATCGTTGGAGTTGAATAAACTATATTTGCTATGGTTTGCTGGGCATCTTATCGTTTTTGTAAACAGAAAGGATTTTTATGTGTGGAAATTGTACAATAAAATGAACGAAACCCTGGAAAATCACAAGAGGTATTTATTTATTATGTATTGAAGCTGCCGGAAAACGGTGATTTTGATTCTTTTGTTTCAGATAATTTGTGATGTTCGGTTAAAATATAGAATTTCTTCATGTATTAAAAAAAAATTAGCTGCAAAAGTATCACTAAACTACTAAAGAAAAATATAAAAAATGAAGGATGAAGATTAAAAAATAAAAATACGAAACATGGACTAAAATCATTGCAAAAAGCTGTGAGGTTGTACTCCTAACAACTAATGAATACTATTTCAAGTAGAGTAGTGTGATAGGTGCTACTAACGAGTAACATTGACAATGCTTACATAGGGAAGTAAGTACTCTAAGATTTTTTTTCTTCGTTTATTTTGGTGTATTTGTTGAAACCTTTTTGTTGATTCGTAGGAAGCTGACATTGTTTAAAATGAATCAAGTTTGGCGATCGTCAATTTACATGTATAAAATGATTCCTAGAAAATGACACATGAGTATGATCATTCTCGTTTCACTTCATAGAAAACATCTAGATTTCCAAATCAATGTCAAGTCCGCTTTATGCATTCGTATACTAACTACTGTTCACAGTTAATAGCATTAGCTTCTTAGTCTTCATGAATCCTACTACAGCCATGAAGTCATCGATCATAATGGTTTCATGCATTCATATATTATTATTTCGATGTCTCACATATTTTTTCAAGTTCACTCATGCAACATTAGGTTTTGCACGAACATGACATAACCTCACAAAAATGAACAGAATGAACTTTTTTTGACAGTCGACGTGTACTTGTTTACAGTTTAAAAATTCATCAGAAGTTCATCGGTCGAATGTAAAAATTGCAAGTCGCCTCACACTCAACAGATTCATACATATATCGCTCCTAGATGCTGGAAACACATACAGGGCAATCTTTTTAGTTATTTTCACTGTGGAATACGTTTTCAACAGACACTTTTTCGTCATTTTTTCAATTTTTAACTTGCAGTCGCAAAACAAAACAAGTACACGGCAACTGTCAAAGATGAACTTGATTCATCGGCAATTCATTTATGTCGTCATCGTGCAAAACCTAATTATTCATTGCGCCGTATTTTCGAAATGTGGTTTAGGCTTATAGCTATTTATTTCGTTCCGTGATGGCAATTTTATTTCATTTATGTTGTGAAAGAGATGAGAACTTGCCTGTTCTTTTGCTTCTTTGTAACATTAAGCTTAAAAACTGTAACCAACTGCCAATGATGGGTTGGAAGACAACAGATTTCGTTTTGCTGTTGAAACTATTAATACTTTTTATCCTATAGCTCTTTAAAGTAGCATCTTCTTTCGATTACTTATACACTGCACAAATTAAATGATGCTGTTCTCATCATGTAATGCGAACGAATAAAACAATAATATTGCGTGAATTAAAACAATCATACAATACAAAATTTTAATTATTAGAATCACAATGCAGCTGCTGATATGAACAAAAACTATTTTTCAATTAATCATTATCACCAGCATCTTTGAAATGCAAAAATAGTTATTTAAACCAATTCCGTTCCTATTTCATTGATGCTGTCTTTCAGAGCGATGATGATAATTAAATAGCGTAAAATTTATTTATTTCAACTACAAAACCACATTACTTAGAGATCAGATCAGTTTTGATTTCGTAACGATGATTTATTCCTTGGTTAAAATCACTTGTGATGAAATCAGTAGTGATTTTTTTAAGTACGAGATCAGTGATCTTAAGATCAGCAGTGACCGGTGGTTTTCCCAGCCCTGTTTATAACTAATGATATTACATGTCAATATAAAATACTGGAATATTGGAACAACGATATTTATTTCATGACCTTCAAAATACCGAAATTTTTTCAAATAGTTAATGACGTACATTAGACGTACATCAATAAAATTGTTCGAGTTGATTCAACTAATTGCAAGGCCAAAAATAACTAAAACCAATTTAGTTTTCAACTAACAGAATTTTGTTTCAATAACAACGCCAGTTATTTCAACTAAAATATTTGTTGAAATTGAAAGGTATGTGTCCTCACTAATTGGCAGCATTTTTTTCAACCAATTAAATTAATTATTTCAACCATCGTTTCTGCTAATCGAAAAACAAAAATGACAGTTTAGTTAAAACAACAATCGATTAGTTGTACCAAATTTTAACCAATCGAATTCAGAAAATCAACTAATTTTCTGGTTGAAATGGGATCGCGGGTGGTTCCGTGTAGGATCGTTACTAACTTACGTTACTAAGTTACTAACAATATAGCTTCTATTGAATTGCGGGTCAGGTTCGAAGATCAAATGGCTAACAAATTCGATTTCAGAGATGGAATAACATAAATGACGTAAGCGACAAAACACGTTGTTTTCATACCGTTTGATTTTCTTAGAGATGGCTTAACCGATTTCTCCAAGAATACGATCGCTTGGAAGCTACTATTGGATTTTGGATGAAGTTCGAAAATCAAATGGTTCTCGCTTCCGGTTCTGAAGGTATAATAGTATAAGTGACGTAACCTACTAACGGCACATTTTCATCAGCTGAATTTTTCCGGAGATGACTCAACGAATTTCGATTTGAAAGCTAATAATGTCAATCAAATTTGGAAGGGCTGTGCCAAACATTTCCGGTTAAAAACATGTAATGTTATATGTGACGTAACCGACAAATTGCAGTGTTTTACCATGCAACCAAATTTTTAGGAGATGAAAGGAGATTTAAACTCGTTAGTGAAAAAATCACAATAATAATGGCCGAGGATAGAATTTTACAAATGTTTTAATGAGACTGTTTAAATAGTAAGATAAAAGTGATCAAGTTGTGTATGAAACTGGTTTATAGAGTAATGTTTGCATGTGCTATGGTTAGTGAACGACTGGACAATGCGCAATTCAGGCCCCAATGTGGTTCTTAGCCTCTTGTCCAGTAACTCCTATCCCTACCTCCCCGCGGTGCCGGTTGGGGTACGATCAACCATAGAAAAGATCGGGCAACCAACCCCGGTGGGACCTTGGTCGTATGCTGACAGGGAAGGGGGGGCTTGCCTTCTCTTTACAGAGAGCGAGCCTACCCGAGCGTCTGTTCCCCATATTGGAGTGGCTCGTAACAGCGTCTGTTCTCCATGTTAGGAGCAGCTGATTCAGTGTGGCACTCTAAACAGTGCTGACACGATGGCTCTCCGGCGAGACAGAAGGTTGGTGCAGGCCTAACAAGCCGCCCGTAAAATGGAAGTTACGGACAATCAGAATATAAATACGACTCGGAATAATCGGCAAAGACCAAGGCGACGAAAAAAAGACTACGATTGGAAGCTTGGCACAGGGAACTGCAAAGCGCTTGGCTTCCCAGGATACGACCGAATGCTGCATGATGAGCATCAAATCCGCGGCTTCGATATCGTAGCACTGCAGGAACTTTGTTGGACGGGACAGAAGGCACAACCATCGTTCTAGGAACGGGATTTATAGTGTTGGGCAAGATGCGCCAGCGCGTGATTGGGTGGCAGCCAATCAGTGATAGGATGTGCGTATTGAAAATCAAGGGCCGTTTTTTCAATTACAGCATCATCAACGTGCACTGCCCACATGAGACGAGACTTGATGACGAGAAGGAAGCATTCTACGCGCAGCTCGAACGTACCTACGACAGCTGTCCACGGCGGGATGTAAAACTCGTCATCGGCGACATAATTGCTCAGGTAGGGGGGGGGGGGCAATGTACTGGTTCGTCCGGGCTGGAGAGCCTGCACTGGATAACAAATGACAACGGCCAACGATGCGAGAACTTTGCAGCCTCCCGAGTGCATAACACTCGTCGCACAGGAACGCCGGGACTTAATCTCGTAGCGTTCGTACTGCAGAGGAATACGCGCAACAACTGGAGCTAGTGCTCCAGTTTGGCGCAGCTTGGCGCGACGACTCTTGAAGACGGCTGGAGGAATATAAGGTCCGCTATGAGTAGCACTGCTTCAACCGTACTGGGTACGAGGTTATCGAAACGAGGAAATGACTGGTTTGACGGCGAATGTCAGAAGTTCGTCGAAGAGAAGAATGCAACAAGGGCGAGGATGCTGCAACACCGCACTAGAGCGAACGAGGAAATACAGACAGGCAAGGAACAGACAGAACACGGTTTTCCGGAGGAAAAACGCGCCATCAGGAAGACCAAGATCGCGAAGCATTGGAACTGCTGTACCGCGCAAATGATACACGGAAATTCTACGAGAAGTTGAACCGTTCACGTAGAGGCTTCACGCCACAGACCGAAATGTGCAGAGATACCAGAGGTAACCTTCTCACAAACGAACTTGAAGTGATCGACAGGTGGAAGCAGTACTATGACGAGCATCTGAATGGCGAAGCACGAGATACAGAGAACGGTACAGGAATCAATCTGGGTGCACGCTCAGCCGACGACAGATTCCCAGCCCCTGATCTGTCGGAGATAAGTGAGGAGATCGGCAAGCTGAGGAACAACAAAGCCGCGGGCAATGACCAGTTGCCAGGCGAGCTGCTCAAAAATGGAGGAGAGGCACTGACTAGAGCGCTGCACTGGATGATTTCTAAGATTTGGGAGGAGGAGATTCTACCGCAGGAATGGATGGATGGAGTGGTATGTTCCGTCTACAAAAAGGGTGATAAGCTAAACTGTTGCAATTACCGCGCAATCACATTGCTGAACGCCGCCTACAAGGTACTCTCCCAAATCCTTTGTCGTTGTCTATCACCCAATTCGAAAAAGGAAACACTACGCTTCCCACCACGAATATTGATAGACGGTGACGATATCGAGGTGGTTGACGAGTTTGTGTATTTGGGCTCACTCTTGACCGCCGACAATGACACCAGCAGAGAAATACAGAGACGCAAGGAATTGTGCGTACTTTGGACTCAGAAAAACCCTTCGATCGAGAAAAGTACGCCACCGCACGAAATTGACAACTAAACGAATTAAACACAGAATACGGTGGTCGAATCCAGGGGCGAATCGTTTTTCGGGGGTGACAAAGAAATATTGGATGGGACCTTTTTTTTGCTTCGTTCTCAGATAAGGCCGGCACATTTTGTCGATGGAGATGTGGAGGGCCTTTTTTGGTTACTGGACTGATTCCTCTACAAAGTAATGGAGAGCCCGGACGCCAATTATCCTTGGTACGCCACTAGACGAGATACATACATTTAGGCGACCGCCTAGCACATCCCTGGGCAAGATATGTATGAAGAAAAATATCTGTAGAAGCTCCTGTTGCCATTCCTCGGGACCCATGATGATTAAACTCTGTTTTAACTGGTTCTGGCATCGTGCCATCACACATCCATCGTAAGGAAAAGTATCGTTCCATTCTGCAGGAAACGCTTTACTTATAGAGTGAGCTCAGAATTACCGTAATTTGAAACGCTTCTCACTAGGTGATTTTAGGAGCGTACCGAGGAAATTTGACGCCCGGGCCGAAATAAAATTTGCTGCCCCCATTGTTGGTTTAAGCTGAAAGCATAAAGCGTTGGTTTAAGCTCCGGAACGATGACACAAGATGACTAGGGCGAGCAAAAAAATTGTTCCAAGGATTGGTTTGTCTGGCACTTCGTTTCTGCGTTATATGAAAGGTATGGAAGGTTAACACTTGATATATTTTGTTCATTCTAGCCTGTGCATTTGACTGAGCAGGAAGTAAAGCAAGTGCATCTTAAGCACTTCATTTCGGTTGGTTCAGATGCAGAGAACAGTTCCAGTATCAAGAATCCAGTGCCTGAATATGGTTACAGGTTCAGAATTTAGTTGCATCCATTTCCAGATTTCAGTGTCAAATGGAGGAGAATTATACTGCTGTTCCTGCGATTTATTTATTTATCTATTTATTCATTTGAATCAACAGACATAATTCAGTTCAAACGATTATTTATCAGTATATTCAAAAAAATTAGATCGTGGCGTGGCAGATGGAAATCAAATCCCGAACTAACTCTGTTGAAGATCCGATGCAGTCCTGTTATAGCACCGTTAGTTCCATAATTAGTGCGACGAAATGGCAAGCGAAGGAACAGACTGTTACGAAGATCACGTGATCGAACTTTCGAACCGGCGCAGTGCAAAGCGAATAAATCTGTGTTGTATCGATTCGATCAGATTTACACCATTGATGTAGTAAGGGTTCCATACCACTGAGCAATATTCAAGAATAGAGCGAACCAGCGAACAGTACACAGTTTTCAGGCAGTACATATCATTGAAACTTTTGGTTATCCGTTTTACAAATCCCAAGCATCGGAAAGCTTTTGCAACTATGTAGCTAACACGTTGCTTATATGTCAGTTGCTCATCGAGGAATATACCAACGTCTTTCACACATGTCGTCCTTTCAATTGAAGTATCATCAATGCAGTAGTCAAATCGAACAGAATTTTTCGTTCGTATGAATGTTATGATCGAACACTTCTGGGGATTTAGAATAATTCGATTGATCTTGCACCAGTCAGAAAATTAACAGTTGGCGTTGCAGGAATACGGTATAATCTATTTTACGGATTACGTTATACATTTTTAGATTATCAGCAAATGAAAGCCGCGGCCCTTCCAGGACAAAATTCACATCGTTAAAGTACAGCAAGATTACCTCTTAAACTTACCACAATCTGTACGGCTAGCAAGCCGAAACTGGTTTCGTTCCGGACGTCAGTTTTGATATTACACTTAGTTGTAATATCAAAGAAGTGTTTTGCAAATAGCATTAACTTTACGTCTGCCTAGCGGTTTATGTTGAACCGTCAGGTCGGAGGTAGCAGTTCAACATAAACTGCTACGCACTGATGAGTCTAAGACGAAACGTAAAATCAAATGAAATTGATTATGTGCACCTAGCATAAACTAGGAGGTAAAAACCTTTTACCTCTTAAACTTACCATGTAAGAGGTGTCCGATATTTTATTGTTCATTTCATCTGCATTTATCTAACTAGTAAAAATTATTCGTATTCACGTCAATCCAGTTATGTCTCTGACATTTTCAACCCGAATTTTTATCATGAGCACATGAAATGCAAGACGAAAGAGCTCCCAATACTCGTATCGTTGAATCTTGTTTTAAGACACAACATATTAATTGATGCTGCAAAGAAGATCATCGTTGCTGAAAAACGTAGCCACGCTTAAATTCCTGCAAAAAAGTTGAAATATCAAATATAAAAGTTGAAATACAAAGTTCGAAAATATCTTGTGACTTACATCTTATACAATGCACATAAATAGAGCATTGTATTTCATAAAAATTTATATTCAAGAATATGTAAAATTATATGATTTGAAAATTACGTAATTTGAAATCGAATCAAATTAAAAAGAAAATATCGATAGCAACAACGCGACTTGAATCGGAAAACATTAGCCCGCAAAGCACGGCAGTTAATCGACAGGGCCACCGATGCACATATCTGTTTAATGAATAATTGATACATATAAATCCATACAGTGTCACTTGCAAATTACGCTCGAAATCTGTAAAATTCTGTACGAATGTAACATATTAGGTAGTTATGAATTGTGTCGTTTGTAGAATTATGTCACCTGTAAAAATTCATATATTTTTCTTTGTAGCTCTTGAATCGAGCAATTTTAATCATAGTGTATTGTCATAAGATAATATCCACCACCCTTTTCCATAAACTATGACTTATTTTGTTCATTTTTATGATCGAAACTCACCCCTTGTAATGTACCATTCGACACAGTTCGTCTAGTAGACAAAATGTCTGTGTCCGAGTGTTTAACAGGTAAGACGTATCCGACTCACAAGCAGTGCCAGCGATGGGTGATTTCCTAATGGCCGTTTTAGCGATTCAGATTGGCGACAGTGACAGGCCTTTTTGCAGTTTTCCAAGAATTGCTAAATAATAATGATACACTGTCATCATTGAATTTTATTTGAATACGAACCATTGGGAAATCACCCATCATATACGCCCTTATTCTGAATAACGACGTATTGATTATTTATTATTTATTATTTATTATTGGGAATACAAATGAAATACGAGGGAAAAAACGATACGACGTTATTCAGAATAAGGGCGATAGAAATTTCCACAATTTAAACGCCCTTATTCTGAATAGCGTCGTATCGATTTTACGATCGTATTTCATTTGTATTCCTAATAACGCTAGCAAAATCAAAGGTAGCTAGGATTCGATCTAACCATATTCGATCGAAAAATCAATACGTCGTTGTTCAGAATAAGGGCGAAAGATTAATACAAAATGGCTACCGAACAAAAAGAATTGCGCAGTTAGTTTTATAGTGCAAATTGAATGTGCAATTTGAAAGGACGTGTCGAGAGGACCGTTTGTGCAAAGCGAGTTGAGAGGACCGCAAATAAAATGCGTGTTGAGAGAACCGCGAATAAAATGCGTGTTGAGAGGACCGCGAATAAAATGCGTGTTGAGAGGACCGCGAATAAAATGCGTGTTGAGAGAACCGCGAATAAAATGCGTGTTGAGAGGACTGCGAATAAAATGCGTGTTGAGAGGACCGCGAATAGAATGCATGTTGAGAGGACCGCGAATAAAATGCATGTCGAGATGATCGCGATTAAATGATATGCGCTTGAGGAATCGCAAGGCGTAAGCGTATTAAGAGGACTGCATTAATAGTCCTACCTAGAATGCAAGAAAATATCAGTCCAATCTCGCAGATGATTTTCAATTATCAGGATAAATAGGAAATTTTTAGTTCGGTAGACCAAAGAGATCAATTATGCTCAGTCCTGAGAAACGACTTAAAAAACGTATCCACAATACATAATGCTTGATTCTAATGTTTCAGATTGTTGCCACAGTTCTATTAAGCTAAATTGCGTCTTTGTATTATTGGTCTCAAAAATACAGAAAAAGGTAGAATGTCATCTCCAGGAAGATATGTGCGTGCTCCATCTGCTACTCCAGGTGTTGATTCGGATAAGCTTATCCATGAAGGAACGTACGTACGTGCTCCTTCCGTTCATCAAGTCTAATGGCGTTTTCGTTTTTAATTTGCACTACACCGGTGCAGTGCTACACTGAGGCATGAATAAACGAACAAAAATGACGAAAACATAAACAGTAACCATTGACTACAATAAACGATTCCATTGCACAGAGCTACACCAAACTTTTGATGAGTGCTACACCAGTGGTATCGGTGCAGAAAAAGTGTAGCACTGGTGTAGTGCAATTGGTAAAAACGAACGGTTTCAGTGCAGCTTTCGCTACACCAGTGTAGTGCAATTTAAAAACGAAAACGACATAAGAAGAGCAGTTTGGCGATGTTGAACACCAATTCGCACACTATTCGGTCATTGCTCCTGACTGTCAACTGGTATTAGAAGATCGAGTAAAGGAATTGGAGAATATAATCAGAGAAATCTCAAAATGCAACAACACACAGAGAGTATCAAATTCACCTCCCGTTCAAGTCGTCTCTTCACGTACCATTTCTGATGCTAATGCGGAAAGTGCCATCCGTTGGGATAGCATTACACCGTTTCCGAAAAACGTCCCAGCCACCAAGATGTGGGAGACGTGGACTTGTTTCATCGAGGATTTCGAGATAGCAGCATCATTGTCGAACATCAAGAACCCGAAGCGTCGGGTAGATTTATTGTTGTTATCCATGGGAGAAGAGCTTAAAAGCATAGTCCGTGCTGCAAAACTGCGACCGCATCTAGAAGATGAATGTTTTTATGAAAATTTCATCAGGAATATTGATCAGTATTCAAAGTCCATGACTGATCCGGCAGCCGAACACGAAAGTTTCTCAATCATGCATCAAGAAGACGGAGAGTCTGCTGTTAATTTCCATGCTCGATTGACAAGAAAGGTTCAACTGTGTGGCTATAGTCCCGATGATCAGGACCGCTTTGTTCGTACTCAACTTTTAAGAGGACTGCGGAATCAAGACATCAGGAAAACTGCTCGAACATATGGCCATGACACGAATTTCATCGTGCAATCGGCAACTCGGGCCGAAGCGTTTCAAGCGGAGTTGGCATCGTCTTTGATTGAGTCCAATGTGTTATCTGCCAGCAATAGTCGGTATAACAATACACGAAATCAATTCAATCGTAAAGCGGAAGACCAACGAAGGTTTGCAATCTCAGCTAAGAAGTTCAATTCAGACAGAACGACATTCTATGGTAACAGAATCCTACGGCGAGATCAAACAAGTCGCCGCAATAGATGTTCTAGATGTTTTCGCGCATTACATAGAGGTACTGAATGTCCGGCAAAGCATAAGACTTGCAACTTGTGTGGGTTAATGGGTCACTTCGCGGCAGCTTGTCGCGAGCGTCGTGTGAACGTCGTAAAAGACGATGGTCCTCCACGTGACATACCCATAAAGAACGACCATGAACAGGTAAAAGACTAACCTACAAATAAATATGTAATATAACGAAAGATATTATATATGCATACATACATGATTTTTTTTTCTTTTTCGAACTGTCCCTTATAGCAAATCAATGCTCTTTCGCTTCAAGACGTTTTAATTGACTGTAGATTTGGCTCGTCTACCCCGATACAATTTTTAATAGATTCTGGAGCAGATGCAAATGTATTGGGAGGCGCAGACTGGGATATTTTGAAAGCACAATTTCAAGAAGGGAAAGTTGAACTTGGTCCTCTAGTGGGAACAATGAATCGGAATCTACAAGCTTATGCATCGAATGAACCAATGCGTGTCGAATATGCTTTTACGGCAGCAATTGAAGTAGTTGACTGCTCAAAACCAAAAGTCATTGCTGATTTTCTCGTAGTAAGAGCAGGTAAACGATCCTTGCTTGGAAGGAGTACTGCCAGTGACATGAAGCTTCTGAAGATAGGAGATACAGTCAATACATTTGAATCAACAATATTCCCTAAAATGCCCGGTGTCAAAGTTAGGTTCAGCATCGACCACTCAATCTCCCCAGTGCGCAATGCCTATTATAATATTCCAGCTGCATATCGTGACGGCGCACGTCAAAGACTTGAGGAGATGGAGATACGAGGAATAATTGAAAAAGTTACAACCGCACCCCAATGGATTAGTGGTATGTCCGCAGTTCTAAAAGGAAAAAATGATTTCCGTTTAGTGGTTAATATGAGGGCTCCAAACAAAGCCATTAAACGGGAATATTTTAGGATGCCAACAATTGACGAAATGAGAATCAAGTTACACGGTGCCAAGTTTTTCTCCAAGCTGGACCTCTCAAATGCATACTATCACCTCGAGCTAGGCGAGGAATCGCGTGATCTAACGACCTTTCTTTCGGAAAACGGAATGTACCGCTTCACTCGCTTGATGTTTGGAGTGAATTGCGCACCAGAAGTGTTTCAGAGGGAGATGACACGCATTCTCAAAGACATCAAAAACAAAATAGTCTACATAGATGACGTGTTGATTTTCTCTGATAACATTGATGACCTAAGGAAAACAGTTTCACAAGTGTTGCAAATTCTAAGAACAAATAATCTTTCATTAAATAGTGCCAAATGCGAATTTGATCAAACCAGTATTAAATTTTTAGGTCATAAGTTGAATGAACATGGTTTTCATATTGAAGAATCGAAAATAGGAGATATTCGGAAATTCAGACAACCAAACACTGCATCTGAGTTGAGAAGTTTCTTAGGCCTTGCTTCGTTTGTAAGTCCTTACATAAAAAATTTCGCAGATATATCCAGTCCACTGTGGGCTGTAGCGTCAACACAAAAGTGGAATTGGGGAAAGGAACAAGAAAGAGCCTTCGAGCTTATCAAAGATCGCATCATTCACTCTACGGTGTCTCTTGGCTATTTTTCAGAGTTTTTTTTTTTTTTTTTTTTTTTTTTTTTTTTTTTTTTTTTCGTTCATTCTTAGAAGGGCACGCGAGGAATCGAAAAGAGCTTTAACACGAGCAGATGGTTGGGCTTTACGTCTAAGTCCGTATGATTATGACATAGAATATATTAGAGGTCATGAGAATATTGCGGACCCTTCATCGCGGCTGTACGATGGAGAAGACGAAGCTTTTAATGAAGAAGAAAGCCCTTGGGAAATACGACAATCGGAGTCACAGCTCTTCGAGTTCCTAACCGAAGAAGAAATACGAGAGTCAACAAAGAAAGACGACATTCTCCAGTTGGTAATTTGCTCACTTGACATGAAGAAGTGGCCGAAAGCTGTCCTTAGGTTTAAATCTATAGCACATGATCTATGTTATGAAGATGGAATTTTAATTAAAAATGGATGCGCAATGATACCTCATGAGCTTCGAGAAAAGGCACTAAAAATAGCTCACTCTGGACATCCATTGGAAGCCAAACTTAAAAGCATTTTAAGAAGACGAGTATGGTGGCCAGGAATGGCAAAAGATGCGGAGAATTGGGTGAAATCATGCGCTGCTTGTGCGATTACCGGGAAGCCAGAACGACCAACTCCTATGCATAGATCATTCGCGCCCAAAGCTGTTTGGGATACGGTCGCAATTGATTTCAATGGGCCTTATTTAAAATTTGGTAGCATTTCAATACTAGTGCTGATAGACTTGAGATCTAGATTTGCTATAGCACGTCCTGTAAAGTCAACTAAATTTGAACACACTAGAGCGGTTCTTGAAACAATTTTCGAAAGGGAAGGTTTCCCAAGAGCTATAAAGTCTGACAATGGACCTCCATTCAATGGCGAAGATTACGCACGCTATTGCTCTGAACGAGGCATTCAAGTTTTATTTTCTACGCCATTTTTTCCACAGCAAAACGGCTTAGTAGAAGGATTTATGAAAGTCGTAAACAAGGCCATGTGTGCCGCAGTATCTACTGGCACTAACTACCAGAAAGAATTGCAAGCTGCAGTTCAAGCTTATAACGCTGCAGATCACACTATAACAAAGGTGCCCCCCGAGGAAGCCATGACAGGCCGGAAAATCAAGCGTGGATTGCCACTTCTAGAACGGGGAAAGTATGATCACAACGAAAAAGATCTAGAAGCTTGAGATCGAGAAGCAAAATTACAGTCTAAGCAACGAGAAGATATTCGGCGTGGCGCTAAAGTCTGCAAAATAAAACCTGGTGATACGGTGATCGTCGAACGTCAATCGAGAGCCAAGGGTGACAGTAGATTTGGCATTGAACGATATGTCGTATCCGAAGAAAGGAACGGGAGTTTGGTCCTTTGCGGTTCCAACGGGCAGCAACTTCGTCGTCACGTTTCCCAGATAAAAAAGGTCCACGAATGGCGGCCGCTTGAGTCAGCTAGTAAGCAGGAATCGGCTAGCAAACAGGAATCTAGGTCACATATGAACTCTTCCCCCGATGGTGAGAATCTCCAACGCTCAACGAGAAGAAAAAGAACTCCATCCTATTTGTCGGAATATGTGCATGTAACCGAGCAAGCTTCGAACAATCTGCCGGGAAATTTTATACGAAAATCGTAGGAATTTTGTTAGAAAATCTTAGTTTATCGATAAAGTTGTGAGGAAATCGTTGGCTACAGCAAAGTCGCTTACTTGAAATAGAACAGATCTTGAATTATTGCTGAATAACAATTCTTTCAATTCTTGTTGAACTTCTTGATCGAAAATACACCTTCCTGCTTCGAGCTATACATGGAAAATGATTTGTTACTCGCGGTTTGGGATAGTATGTCAAACGATAAGATCATGACATCCTGTTTTTTGGCATTAAAAATGCCTTACTCTTCACTATACGGGGCCGGGTGTCAATTAAAAGTTTCAAAAATAGCCGCGTAACCTTTTTGTGTCATAATTTTGAACGTTAATAACTCGGTCATTTGTTGATGGATTGTTATAATTTAACAACCAATCGATTCGGAAACTTTTAACTTAAACATGTATAACGACGTCGTTTCAGTATTTCAATAGCATACTATTGAAAAAATGGTTGGAATCGACCTATGTTTTCATCCACCAATCCCCGTTATACAAAATGACGTCAACTTATTGTTCGGCATAGGAGGCTTTGCGTCATGCATAAAAAACACCACATTGTTCTGCGTAGTATGAAGAGAAATCTATAAATATAGGCTGCACAATATTTCTTTGCCTAGTTGATGTTTGACTGTGAATGAAACAAGTAGCTCGTCCAGTGAGCTGATGACTGGATTGTATATGCGTTCACTTGCTGGGTTGTCGCTTTTGCATTATGTGTTGGTGAAATTTCCTGCTGTCTGCACAACACCGCTTCGTGTTCGCTTGAATATCTTATATATCATCTAGCTATTGAAGAACCGAATCAGCGTGGTTATCGGTTCTTTTGAAATATCCCATGTATTTAGCAAATTGTTGGTCGATTTTGCCATTAAAAATGCCTTATATTTCACTTCCCGAGGCTGGGTGTCAAATTAAAACATGCAAAACTAATCGCGTAACATTTTTCTGCCATAATTTTGAACGCTCATACCTCAGTCATTTGTTGATGGATTCATATAATTCAACAACCAATCGATTCGGAAACATTTAACTTAAACTTATGAGATAACGTCATTTGAATAATTCAATTGCATTCCTTTGAAAAATTTATTTGAAATGAGTATTTTATTTTGGTTTTCTGGTAACTATCAGGCTAATTTAGTATTAACGGCACTCGATCTAATTCGGATCTAATTTGCAGCGCTTGTTCCTCGATGATTTGTTAATGGATTTAAATGATTCCAAAGCTTCAATATTGTAAGCTTAAAAATGTTTTAATTTGTCAACGGATCGGTTTGCATACTTAAATCTCCATTCCCATACGAACAAAACGTGACAATGTGACTGAACGAGTTGTTGTCCCACCAGGAATTAAACGCTTCAAAAGATTCAAAATTAAATTCTGAAACTTATCTAAAAGCGGCCTCCTCGGTTTGGTAGTATAAATGAGTTCCACAGGCTCACATATACAGTACAATTAGATGCAATATCATATAGTATCAAAGATAAACTAAAGGTAAGTTTACTTGCGATTTTACATGATCAAAATTGAATATAATTAATTATCAAGAAAGAATCTAATTGTCAATTTTATCATTCGCTAACAATCTAAGCGCCTCAACTAGAGCAAGTTTGTAATTAGTCAATTGAAAAAGTTTTTAGTTTAGTGTATCATCATCATTATCATCTTTATTTTTGTATTTATTACGAAGACCCTAGAAACGTTCCATTTTTAATGTTATTGTGCTCGGTCGTGTCTTGAATACAACCCTCTAATTTTTTTTTTTTCATAGCGATATAATGTTGTTATACTACTTGTGTACCCATTACAAGCTTATATGCCAACATTCTTTTTGTTTTTTGTGGAGAAGAAGGAGGATGTGTGGGTCGAATCGACATTATATTCGCCACACTTCTGGGAACACTCCCATCGTCGACTTAACAGCTTCGTACAGGCCGCAAGCCAACGAAGCGCCATCATTACCGAACCGAGTGTTTAACAGGTAAGACGTATCCGACTCACAAGCAGTGCCAGCGATGGTTGATTTCCTAATGGCCGTTTTAGCGATTCACATGTATGAGTGTATGTAACAAAAAATGAACTTCTCTCGGGGATGGCTGGACAGATTTTCGCAAACTTAGATTCAAATAAAAGGTATCTTGGTCTCATAGATTCCTATACAATTTCACCCGGATCGAATTTCCGACTCAGAAGTAACGGGGTAAAATGTGCAAAAACATGATGAAAAGATGCACTCGATTTTCTCGGAGCCCGATTTTTTTCAACTTATGTTCAAATTAAAGTTCTTTTAATCCCTTAAACTTATGTTCAAATTAATTCTTTTAATTTCTTCCGGCTCCGGAGGTGCGGGATAAAATGTATAAAATGAACTGAAAACGTGCACTCGCTTTTCTCAGAGACCGCTCATCCAATTTTCACAAGCTTAAATTTAAATGACAGGTCTCACAACCTCATATAACCCTTCCGAATTTCATTCGGAAACGACATCCGGTTCCGGAATTACAGGCTGATAAGCAGAGCCGAAGAAAAGATTTTGTATCCGATTCGGTGGGATAACGTGGCGACTCTACTAATTTCTCTATAGCAACAGAGCAATAAACATTAAACCTTTTTACAAGGAGACCATGAAAACTTTAATCTTGGGAAGTACATTCTACATTTATCATTTAAATGTATTGGAAAGATCCTTGCAAAGCAGTTCGACTGTTTGTCAGATCGTCTTCTCTGCTTCGTTCCATCCAACAACACCTGGCATTAGAGATAGATTGAGGAGTTCGGAGCAGATGGTTCTAAAATGAAGTATAGCATTGATTGATTTTAGGCTGCAGACTAAATTTAGTGCCGACTGCGTTGAGTACATCTGCCTCCTCAATTCGTTAAATTGCAAAGCAACTTATGACAACTGATGCCAGATAGGTCATTTTGTTGGTTGTTAATAAAAGATAGCTGATCCAAACCAGACCGAATACTCATGTGTCGGATTTTTCAGTACTTGATTGCAAATCCATTCAAATAATTGCATTGTTTATTGAAAATAATGAATTGGCAGAACTAAAATGGACTATGCTGGCCGGCTGAAGAACTCATTCCTATGGTGTGCTCCCGAATTTCCTGTCTATATTCATAACAATTGCAGCATGCCGTTCGACTATTCATTCCGATCAAATTTGTAAGCAAAACGCTGCATCATCACCACAAATTCGTAGTCCACACCTCCTCTACCCGGGAAAATACCCCCCCCCCCTGGATCCGGTCAGGAGGGTGTCGGCCGGCCAGCAACGTCAAGTCCCTTGGTATCCTCTCAAGCGCAGACCATAAATCTTCCGACAGCCCATAAGTACATTGTGTACAGATTCAATTTTCGCTTCGTCTCCTTCGGATTTATGTCTTTCCGTAAATGCACTTGTAATTCCGCCATTCTGTGCACAAAAGTACTTCGGAAAAAGCATCAGCATTGTAAGAGGCAGTGTCTTTTCCTTCGCCGTTAGGTAAGTGGAACTTCTCATGCGATGTCAGCACTAAAACGAGTCCATCGGAATCAACCTTTCCGTGCGGGCCGGTGAGAAAATTTGTTCCCGCACCGGATGGTTTTTGCTATTCAGAAACATCCTCCACATCCACAGAGGTCGAATTTTGGCCGGACCCGTCGGTGGGTGTGGGTGTGTGTGCAAATGGTTGCATTTTGTCTCGGGATGCCAAATTTGCTTCGTTAATGGGAGCTATGCATGAAGGCACAAATGAATGAAATACTCTATGTTAACATCTGTATAGAAACTATTCTACCGTTGTTGTTATGAACAATAAGGCCATTTTATCTAGCCCGAAATGCTCTATGTCACTGTCGTACATTGTTTCCTTTGAAATTTTTCCGTTTTTGAGCTTCTACATATATTTAATGATTGAAATTTCCCACAATAATTGGCATTGGCACAATTTTGAAAAAAATATTTAAAATACTCTTTTTCTTTAAATTATTGCGTACCTATTGGCATTACGTTAAAATGATCCCACATGAATCCTCATCGGAAAAGAGTCACAGCCAAACGACCTGTTTTCCACCGTGTTTATGTTCGAAACATTGTCCTGGAGAGGCAAAACATGTTCGTCTCTCATTGCTAAAAAAGAGAGTATCAATGTTAACATCACTCGTTCCCTTACGTCAAGACAAACCCCAAATAACGTCTACAGGGAGAATCAATCAAATTTCAATTCTCATTTTTTCATCGGTGCAATGAAAATCAGTGAAGTTTAGCTATAAAAAAAATCTGAAATATGATATATCGAAATAATTACCTTACCAACTGGTAAAAGTAATTGTGAATCGTTTTCTGTCATTATCAATTCTCAAAGCTCGGATGAATATCGACACTGCACAGTATACAGTTTTCACTGAAAACCGAAAATGACTGAAAGGGTAAATCAATGAAGGAACATAATTGTGAAACTAATGTACCGCTTATGTCGTTGACGTTGACATTTCCGTCTATTTTGAGTCACCGTGTAAATATTTGAAGAAGAAAAATTATTCTATTCGTATTCAAATTTAACTTTTACCAGAAAAGTATGCTATTAGTATACAGTTATATTCCGAAACCAAGACTTAACTCAAGCGCACCTTGATGCTTACTCTGCTGATTTTTATTAAAGACTGACTGAATCTCTCTTCTATATAACAATTCGAATTCCTTCTTCTGTTTCGCTATTGATTTAAACGACCAATCAGAGCGGTTTTTACCCATCAAATATGTATCGTAGTTCTTCAAAACTGTCATCTCGTTTCGGGAAAGTCCGTATACACTAAAACAAAAATTTACGCGAACTCAATTTACACGAATTTAATTTATGCGTCACTTTTTCATACGTTACTCCGATTTTTGATTAAGTTTACGCGATGAAAAATTTTTTGGATAATGATGAAAGTTTTTATTTATAGTATACAAAACAATCCAACATGCTTCAGTTAATTGAATTTTATGGAATTCTTTGGTTTCATAAATCAAACTAATTTAACGTCGGGAACGGGTCGTTTAGCCGAAAGCTATTCCATCGAAAGTTGTTTCACCGAATACTATTTCGTTGAAAGTCGTTTCGCCGAGTAGGTCATTTCGCCGAGTAGGTCATTTCGCCGAAAGGGTCATGTCTCCTGTATGCTATGTCTCCTGTATAACTGATGTGGCACATGGCACATGTGTCGGACAGCATATGAACCAAAACGATGTTGCGTAACCGCATTAGATATTTTTTCATTTTAACTTAATAAACGGAAAATACCACATACATTTGCTTGGTAGATATACCTATGCAATTGCTTTGATGCTTAGTAGTTAATAGTCAACAAGTTTTCTTGGGAACTCCGTTCTGAGGTTCAAGAATCAATCTTCATTCAAAAAGTACAATTGTAGGGCGGGCGTTAACGCTATCATTTTTCATTTGTCATGATTTTAAATCAATTCCAATTACGATTTTAAAACGATTTCATGGTTCGGTGAAATGACCCTTTCGACGAAAAGGCTTTCGGCGAAATGGCATTCGGCGAAATAGGTCAGGTCGAGGTGATAATGTCAGTGGGATTTTTTTTCATCGTAATCGATTAATTTAATCATTGTGATGAGTGCTTGTTCATCCAAAAACTACCTGAAGTATAAGCCGTAAGATCCAGCAGCGTAACTGAGCGAACTAACAAGATCGTTGTACGCGATCCAGGCTCGTGTACAGGCGCGTACCCAGAAAAAAATTTCGCCGGGTGGTTTCATAATATAAGGGAGACCGCGGCTAAATCGGACACTTTTTAGACATTGAAGAAAAAAACTGGGTTTTTACCAAGGGGAGAGTCGCAACATATTGTGCCTCTAAAAAAACACATGATATACTGTGAGTCTAAGTGTGCCATGCTGTGCCCCATGAAACAGCTACTTGTCAAAACTCAGCCCTTTGTGTGCCGCAAATGTGCAACTGAATGAAAACGAAAGTGCCAATATTGATAAATGCACCAACGCATTGTGTAAATGTGTGATTGGCACATTGTTCTAAGCGTCCTCCCCTTGCTTTTTACCCAAGTTATTTCTACTGCGACATCTCCAAGCGCGTTTAAAAAGTCAATCCATGAATTGAAATAATAGCAGGATTATAAGATAAGGAGTGTATCGAAAAGTAGTTAGCAACATTGATTATTGAATAAAAAAGCGAAAAAAACATATTTTGACATCAGTTTTCGATATATTGTAGAAAAATTATATTTTTATGCATTTCAATGATTATGTTGAAGAAAATCTTAGTTTCTGTGAAACGCTCGCACTTTGGACTTGACATTCTTAATTAAATTCTGCACAGTTACTTTTGTGACTTTCCTGGTGGCAGCTGTCCAGTTTTTTTTAACTCCTGCATGTTTTGGGACACTGTACCTTCCTTCCGAAAGTGCCGCTTGAAGATTGCCCAATACCTTTCAATTGGCTTTTCCACGAATTGTACATTATTTTTTGACAACCACTATAGAACGGAGTTGTCGTAGTGGGCTGAAGCCAAATCCGGCCGGAAGAGAAGAGGAGCCTTATGATTTCTGTACAGTGGCAGCATTCTCTTCTTCAAACATTCTTCCTGCTTTCTGTACAGTGGCAGCATTCTCTTCTTGCTTTCTGTACAGTGGCAGCATTCTCTTCTTCAAACATTCTTCCTCGTACACCTTGGCGTTAGTTGTGCCCGTCGTGATGAAAATCGACAACCGCAAACCACAGGTACAAATTGCTTGCCAGACCAACACCTTCTGTCCTTCTGCCCAAACTTTTCCATCGCCACCGTGGTGTCAGCGTCGTCCATGTCCTGGTACACTGATTTCGTATAATATTGCGGTCCGGACAGCGCTCGAGAGTCTTCCTTGGCGTAGGTTTCGTCGTCAATCAGGATGCATCCGTCTTTATTCTGTAGAATCCGGTTATACAGTTTTCGTGCTCTTGTTTTGGCCTGAACTTGCTGTACCAAGGACTATTTCGGCACCTTCTGTTTCTTGTACGTTTTCAGGGAGTTCCGAACTTTGATCCGTTGAATCATCCTGATGCTGGTGTTGGCCTGCTTAGCCAAATCCCGTGTCGACGCCGATGGGTTTTTCCTGATATACTCAACCACTTTTAAGTCCCGGCCGGGCTGGCTGGGACCCGTTTTCCTACCGGATCGGGGCATATCCTTCATGGAAAGGGTCTTACCGAACTTCTCGATAATATCAATTCGGATCAATTCGACTCATCATTGAAACGATAAACCGTACCGAAACCAATCGATTGCGCAGCTGTTATTGACATGTAAACAAACATGTCACCGCAAAACACGCTGCAAAAAATTAAGCCATTTCAGAGTAATAACTGTTTGAATGTTGCTAACTACTTATCGATACACTCCTTATTTAAGCTGTCCGGTTTAACCACGTGTCCGGTCTAGCCCCTGTCTCCCCTAATAATTTCTTGAGTCCAACGAATTTAATCCTCACGCTCCATATTCATGATTCACTGAAGTTCTTGGACGACTGGGAACATGTCTGGACAGATCAAATTAGACCAGTAAGCAGTATGCAGCTCCACGACTATGAACAACATTGAAAAGTTATTCATAAGCTGCAGATTGCTCGTATTGATCTTATGACCTGTTTTCACTGGAGTTGTTGGACTACTGAGAACATACCTGGCACAGCTATGAAAAATCAAGTAAGCAATGTGTAGCTCTAAACATCTGAATAGCAAACAAAACATAGACATTACCCGAGTAGAGTGTGAGATTAGAAAGAAAACTCAATTTGATGTTGTGCTGTTCGTATATATCGATTACTTAATTTGCTATCGTTTTGGTCGTTTTAACGGTTAAAATATCAAAATCAAGCTGGAAACTAGTTTTGCTCTCAGTGAAAGCACATTAAAAACATAATATGATGTAGATTTTCTCGAAATGACATGTCACGAGCACAATCTAAAAATAGAACAGCCGAAAAAGGTCCGGGATAGTATACATTTAGGCGATATTACTCGCAAGCAAGAAAAAAAAAATTTATGCAATCTCCATATTAGTCGCAAGCACGAAAAAAAGATTTCATGCAATCTCCACACTACCGCGGAGAGAATCCGGTTTCGAACTTAGGTGTTTTGGAATGCGAACTTTTTACGATTGCTATGGACTGTAAGTGCTAGCTATCAGGAGATGGAAAATGTTCGGTTATATGACAAGCAGTGTTGTTTCACAAAGTTGTATGCAGGTAGTTTCTGTCAACGCACAATCGTTGCGTCGCTTCCATCCCGCATCCACCGTGAATAGCAGTGTGGCTATTTGAGTACAGTATAAAAATGTTTTCTTTGTCCTCCTCATATCCAAAGCTGTGGCATTCAAGCATATCATCAAATTGAGTTATCTGCTTGATCGCACATAAGTCGCACATGTAATCACTTTGAAATACGAATTTAGAGCCTCTGAAGACCGAACGTTTTACAGTGAAGTCTTTTACAACACAGGGAACGTGAATTAGGAATCCGGCAATAAGTTATCCCAGATCATATGTTTTTTCGACTAATTTGGACAATGAACGATTATCTCGCTTCTTACCACAGATAGAACCAGAATCTCTTCAGTTCTTGTGTAGACTTATAATTTACGATCATTTGATGCAGAATTAGTCCTGTGACTCAAAATTATGAAGATTTAGTTAGACGGTTTCTTTAGAAAAGTGTATTAAAGTTCCAAGATCTATTAGATGATTGACAAAATACTTCTCATAGTATCTAGCGTTAGTGAGAATATGAAGTTCTAAGCATTTATAACTAGGAATAAGAATTGTTTTGAAGAGATTCTTCGACACAGTTCATGGACTACTTAGGAATATACAAATTAAACATATATTTTCTTGGTGGCTCCTCTAAGCCACTAAAGTATTATTAAGAATTAACTCTAGATTCTGAAATGCTCGATGTTCGAACTTCGTAAACAATGAATTTTTCCATACTGTTGGATATAAAATTATGGATATTTTCAGAACGGGTTTGGCGAGTAGATTATTTTCGCCATCCAGGTCCCCGATTTCTGGATGCACTGAAAATAATGGTCTAAGAACTTTGGAATGAACTTCGCAAATATCGAAACTTTTTTTTTTTAACTGAACGCAAAAATTGTTACAGGATCGGATACTTAACGTATCTAGAAGGAAATCGATGACGTCAAATATATTTCTCATATCAAATTCAGAAATAAGCTCCTTCTACGGCAGACGATCAGCGAGATGGGCATGCCAAAGCTACTATTCAGATTGACCTGCCTTCAGACATACGTGGTACCGATGATCGCCAATTTGTCTAATGCCTCCCAGACGTATGGTTTGACACCAATATTCTCGTGGTCAAAAAGAAAGAGCATTATTTGCGTAAAAGTTGAAAAAATGTCGAAAAAAATCGCGGTTGTGGTTGCGGTCAACTGCAGGATCTCGGCAGGATGTTAAAGCATTTTTGTAAAAGGCAACGAAGGATTGAAGGAATAATTCTTCCTTTGAAACTTAACTTTGTATTTTTGTGCTGCCATTTGAAATTTGCTCTATTTCAATGGATTCACTAAGTTGTTGATATTAATATTTTCATTCTTTGAGTTTCACAAAACTTTTGCCTTTAAACTGCAAAATGATAACACAATGTGAAATTAATTGAAAATTTGATGAGTCGATATCATATTAGGATTTCAATCTGATGTAGCTATCATAATCAAATATCAATTTGTTCTAATTTTGATGTTAGACTTTACTCGGGTAGCCGCTCTAGTTCTTGGTGTGACACAGTGTAGTCCTTAAGGACAATATTCCAAACAGTTATTGGATCTTGGAATATCTCTTACAGATTTCCATAGTCCCGGATTGTATTCAGATGGTTCTTGATACTTTTGCGTATGGACATAGTTATATTGTTTTAGTTATTTATACTGAAATGATTTTTTTTTATGCGAGTGTAACCAACTAATATTGCTTCAAATCAAAAAAACATAACCAATGCCTTGCAACTATTGAAAATGTGCGATATCTTTCCTGACAGCTTAACCATTAACTTTCGAAACGATACGCATAATTTAAATGCTGTATACTCCGGTCTGTTACTCTCTCTCTCTCGCACACTAACTATCAATTTCGCTTTTTTCTATCTATAACATATGTCTCCTCCGTTTCCGCTGTCTATCACTACTAATCTGTATCACTCTACTTTTTGCACTACTGTCTTCCATACTCGCTGCTTGCAATTGGCAAATTAGATGAATTAGGCAATTTGTAGACGGATATCTATGTAAGAACATTTGATTTAAAGTGACGCTCTTACACCTTAATCTCTAGGTAGTACTGAAAACGCCCCAGTTAGTGCAGGTTCAAGGTTAAGCCACTATGAGGGCAAAGATCATCGTGTTCGCAATATATTTGAGTTAGCGACCAATGTAGGTAAAATTGTAACACAGTTGAGTTCATTCATTAACAGCTCAAACTTAACAGCTTTTAGCTGCTGAATATCATCACGCTCGAAAGATCCTCTTTTCTACGATTAGTCTGTAACAGCATGTGAAAGTTTTTTGGCAAGATAAATAATTAAAATTAAATTGACTAAATAAATTGTATTCGTATGCCTTGGTTTGTGATTTAAGTGTGGAGTAGTCGTTTTTCAACCAACTATTTTTATTGTTACACCATACTTAACGAACAATATTTGTAGTCGTTGTAAGTACATCTTGTTAAAACCATTGTATTTTGTGAAAATTGCTGTGACTAACTAATGCATGAAATTATAGTTGCCCTGAAGATGAAGATGTAATCTTCGAAACGTTGGCCGTTAACGGAAAATAAATGTTTTGACCAGAAATCGATTGACCAAAAAACCTCTTTTGATCTAAAATCAAATGGAACCTAGAAAATCTTTTCCTACAGGTAAAATTTGAAATATGGCGATGTTTTATTTTATTTATGCACCCTCGACTTTGCGCCTAAAATGAGGTTCCACTGTATCAATATAACGTCCTAGATTTATTGCGAACACTGCTGGTTATGAATCAAAATTCCAATCATATATTATGCATGATTTTATCCATTTAAATCGATACGAGAATTCATTTCCAATTAGTAGATATAATTATTATTCGGAACAAAATTGACGGATCTGTAGTCATTATTTGTTTGGGATAATTTTAGACCCTAATTTAGATGAACTCATTCGGGTTCGTTCCCATAGATTCTTATAATTCACAAAAGTGTACTATGCCGCTTATTCGCTAATATTCGCGTAACCGAAACCATCAACAATGGCACATTTGAATTTGATAATTCAACCCCTTCTGGAAAAATAGAATAGAATTCCGGATAGAAAAAGAGAAACTTGTCGACTACGTCACTTATACAATAATATTTTTGAAACAGGAAGTGTTCGCCATGGATACCTGTGAACTTATAAAATAACTTAAAAGTAGCCTTTTAAGATTCTCGAAATAGGTTCACGCACCTGAGAAAATTTTGCGTTCTGAAAAAATAACTGCGATTTGTCAGTTACTTCGTATATAAAGAGACGCTTAGAAAAAGTGAAATTTACGCTTGACGTAAATTCTAGCCTGCCATAATTTCTTCGGCGATAACACAATATTACTTCCTCTAACACTTAAGAATGAATTTTGCGTCTGTATCGATGTAAGGTTTAGCTAAAGTAACGTGACGCTTCATTTATGTGCATCTAAAAAGATGTAAATTTTTCTAAGTGTGCACCTATGACAATTACACATGACGAAAATCCAAGCATGCTGTTTTTCCGATCAGATGCACATAACAAAATCATAACAAAATATATCAACAGTTGATATGTATAACAATTTGTGTTATTTTGAAATATTTAACAAATGAAAACAGTTGAAAGTTAAAACTTACGATAACAATATAAAAACAAAATCAGTTATGAAGTTTTATTTTCATTTCAAGACTCATAATGAAGTTCATTAATTGAAAAAATGAGTTCTTTCTTTGCTTTATATCGAAATCAGAATATCAAATTTTATTAAAAAAAATCATTCAATAATTCTGGACTGAAACGATGCTAAAAGTTAGCCGTGATATAGTTTTTCTGTGTTAAATTTGCTATCTATTTTTTACAACTATTGTTATAAATTTCTGCTTTCGGTCTTCTGTAGTTATATCAAATTCAATAATAATTGTGATACAAATGATTCAAAAAAAAAGAACAAATAAAAAATAAAAATATATAAATATAAAAATAAAAAAGAACACTTCTTGATTCACCTAGTGGTGTGAAAATGTCTTTCTCTTGCCGTTCAAACAATCTCATTAAAATATATTATTTTCGTAAGGATAATTATTGATATGAATTTCTACTGATTTTAAACACAAATTCATTCGGATCGTTTTGGTCAGTTAAAAAAAGCGTGACTTACTTTGCGTATTCGACAACATCCTCGACACCAAAAGTATTAGCAATAATAAATTTGAACTTGCGTAAACTAACATGCGTATAGAAAAAAAACGCGTTCTGTCGGCTACATTACTTATACCATTATATCTCCGGAACCGAAAGTGACAACCATTTAACATTCGTACTTGATTCACAACCCAATAGTAGCTTTCAAACAAGCTTAAAGTTCATTGAGTTCGGTTCAACCATCTCAGATTAAATCTTTAATAAGGAGCACGCTCATACACAACAGTGTCTCCAGAGCAGAATAGGTAGGCAGGTTAAACCCGGGTATAAATAAACGGTATAATAATAATATAATGATACTCTTCAGCATTTTATAGTTCGACTGTGACGTTTAACTTGTATAGGAAATTGTACATTATCTCCAAATTCAAAGTGATAACCCATTATAACATTTTTATAACTAAATAGATTGTGACTGTCTTCAACTACAACCACTAAAAAAATCGAAATTTTCATATCACTTAAGTGTATTTAAAAAATATGTATCATTTTTACATTTGTCCTGATTATTTTAATAAATATTTTGTCCTACTTACTTTAATAAAGCAATGGATGACGCGTCTTTCTAGTTACATTTTTTGAGAAACAAACTATTTTTGTTGCAAGATATATGAGGATCGAAAAAAAATGTATCATCTCATTGCTAGATGGATTAAGCAAATTTTTGAACTTTCTTTCATAAGCAAAAATGACTAAGCGGAAACATATATTGGAGAAGCCAAATGAATGAAAAACTAACAGAAAAGATGATTTATTGGAAAAAGATACGCTCAAAGACAGGACTCGGACTTGCGTTCTTATGCATTCCAGTCAGCGACTGGCACCATCAAAGAATTTTTTTTTACATTAAATATTTATTGTTTCTATTTGGTTACATTTCTGTATGATGTAACATGTCAAGTGATGTAGTAATGTTACTTTTCATCTTTTAATTTACGGTAATTTTCTAGTTAATAATTTTTGATTAGATTTCTTTTTAACATTTTAACTGAGAGACAGTTTGATTTATTGAAGAAGGTGACAAGGTGACAAGCGATTATAAATACACTCTCCTACTCAGTGCTTGAGCGAAAAAATAGCTATAAAGCGAGAAAACACTTTCGACTAGTGTTGGATGGACAGAGAAGATGATGGTATCGGTCGGGTGACGGCCAGGATGTAGACCATGGTCGATGTACGTTCTACCAAGTCTGACTGGCGTTTTAGAGTGTCTAAAGAAAGATTCAGAGTTCTGATATGGTAGCGCGTTTGCACGGAATGCATAGGAAACGCAGGTTCGAGTCATGTCTCTGAGCGTATCTTTTTCCAATAAATCATCTTTTCTGTTAGTTTTTCATTCATTTGGCTTCTCCAATAAATGTTTCCGCTCAGTCATTGCAAAAACTGAACTTAGTTATGGTAGCTTCATGTCAAACCAACTAAAATTAATAAAACATTAAAAACAAAAAATGAGTTTTGTATGAGATAGGAGACCACTTCTGAGCAACCTGAGAGCACAACAATGTTACATACATGCATACATACACACATACACATTGACAAGTTTTAGGTCATGCTAGTTGATGCCCAAACAAACTTTTTTGTTTTCTTTCAAGAACATTTTGAGAACATGAGTGATATGAGAATGGCACTTTTACACCAATAAGAAAACTAAAACAGGTTTTAATTACTTCTCCAGAACGAATTTGGTCCAACCGAAAGATATTGAGCTATTGAGCCATCCCCCCCCCCCCCCCCCCCTCCCCCGTTTTTGACGATTTGCTAACATTTTTGTTACTTAACAATTTTTTTTTGCTATTGGATCTCGTTGTCATCCTTTTTCTAGGGGGAGATGAGTTTCCATTTCCATCTAACGAGGATCGGGGGTCATTTTGTCCGCGGCTTATCTCATCATCCATTGCTTCATCGTCGGTGTTGTGTGTGATTTCCGTTTTCTTATTGTTTTCCTTGTTGATCGTAGTCTTGGGTTCGTTGAGAGTTGCTGTAGATGCGTCTTATTGTACATTGGTTGTAGTTGCTGGTTGGTTGGAGGGTAAGTTGTTAACTGCAGCTGGTGTACTTTGTTCTATAGGGGATACTGATGGTTTCGTTGAAGGAGATGCTTCATCGTTGTTGGTTGCTGTCATAGATGTACTGAAGTTACTTGGGGTTGGTGTGAAGGAAGCACCGTTGTCCTTTGGTGTAGTTGTCTCCTTGTCCAGTTTATCACATGGCTTACCGTAGTGAACAGCTTTTAGCGATATTGACATGTGGCCATCTGATTGTCATAGGTAACAAGTGATTTGCACGAAATTCTTGTATCCTTACCGAAAGTCACATAAGTAAGTATAGGCGTCTTTTACGAATTGAATTGCATTCAACTCTTTATAAAAATGGATGTAAACAACATTATTTGTCTTATTGCATTGAAGTAAATGCACACGTTTAATGTCAAGATGCATTTGCTCCTTAAGCAAACCTTCAAGTTCTCGTATCGAAGGTCGAATTTTGCATTACCTGAAGTCAACAATAATTGTATTCTTTCGTAGCGGCGGTAGCTTTTGTTCGTTTGGTGCACTCATTTCGAGATCGTTCTATTGTTCAATACACAATACTGTACTTGGTTTCTTCCATCCCGAACGTAAGCGGTTTTGTTATATCGACTGACTTGGATGAGATGTGAAAGCGAACTAAAGTCCAGCTTTGTTTTTTTTTGCTCACTAAACCAACGATGGGGGCGGCAAATCTCTTACTTTGCCCCGGGCGTAAAAATTTCCTCGATACGTCACTGAATACTTTTATACCAATTGTTCCCAATTTAGTTTCCTTTTAAAATTGAAAGAAAGTATAGAGGATTTTCTTCACGGAAAGAAAAAAATCAGCATTTTGGCGAACAAACTAGTTGAATTTCTGATTTTAGTTAGTTAGTTTTTGAGACAACTAAAAAAATCTTGCTTTTGCTAATTTAGATTTTTTAATTCCCATTCTCTTAATAATAATAAAATATTTGGTGAAATGGCTCTTTTTTTAGTTGAATTCACCAATTCAACTAATTTTTTAGTTGAATTAGAGAAATAAAACTTTGTTTTCAACCAACATAAATAGTTGAATTGGCTTCTGCAATTTGCAGCTATGTGGCACAGTGTCACCGAAAAAACGTTAACACCGTAATGACTACTAGCCACTAGATGGCACACTACTACCAAAAAAAACGTGTTTAATCCACCTAGCAGTGAGATGATACCTATTTTTATCAATCCGCATGTGTTTTTTGCATGAATATTCTTCGGTGTTTAAGTTTTCATGACATTATTTTAATGACCCTCGTTTTAAGCGACAATTTGAGATTTTAATCACTCATTACTCTGTAATGTCGAAACTGCAAATCGGATCGAATTTGAATCTAGAAGTGTGATAATCGATTAAACATGCCATGATATGTAAGTTCCACTCTAGAGTTTACGGTAATTTAAGGTACTTCCAGAGCCGGTATTCAGGAACCAGCATAACCCAAACCGATTCGTATGGCCATATGACGAATAAATTACAACAGTTTTGAATTCAACTTTGAAGCTTTTCGGGATTGTCATCTTCTATATCGGTTTGAATTTTAAAAATTCATCATCATGTAATTCGAGAACCGGAAGTCATAATTGGATAAAATAATTAATTTTTGTATATAAGTTTGTTTTAATTAAAATTTTTGTTTCTGAAATTTGATTAGGCTTTTTTTGAGAAAACGATTGAGCTTTGAGAAACGATTTTATACTGGAACCGAAATTCTAAAAGCGGTATGGCCGAAGTCAGATAAATTCACCTGAGTAACTGTACACTTTACATTTGTTTCAAAACATTTGAAAATCAGTTAAGACATCTTTGAGAGATCATAGCACGAATTAAATTTTTAGGTGCCTTCTGATCGACAACTGAATACCACTAAAACTGAAAAAAGTTAATTTTTTATCGACTATCCAAATCTGCTAACCCGATAAACCTGATTAAATTATGTGGAATAGACATTTTTATACAATCCCCGAAACCGGAAGTTGGATCTGACTGAAAAGCAAGATGTTTTATAGAACTTTGAAACTTTTCATTTGAATCTTAGATGATTCTTAGATTTCATTTGCATCTTAGATCGGTTCAGCCATCTTCAAGAAAAATGAGTTACACAATTTTGATTTCGTTTCACATATCATCCTGTAGTTCCGAAACCAGAGGTCGGAACCAAACATAATGCAGGAACTTTGTTTGGGAGCATACGACTTTTCGTATGAATCTGAATTTGTAGAAAAGAAATTTTCCGAGAAAATTAATTGAAGTTATTTGTCACACACGCATTTGCTGATCTCGACGAACTGATTCGAATGGTATATGGATGTTATGTTGTTCCAGCATTTATTGCTGTAAGTAGTTTAAAACAAAATAATTTAAAAAAATTCTGCCATCATCTGGTTTATATATGTCATATTCGAACGATTATGTTGCCAAAAACGAGCCGTGCCAAAATCGGTCCGAGGCTAAATGTCATGAAAAAGAATGCTGTACACAATCCTTTTGGTTCTTAGAAACAATTGTATGTAACAGTATAAAAAATCGTGTTTTCCGTTGCTCCCAGGCATTTCTTTGTCATACAGCGCTCAAAACTCCTACTGCTGGAATAGGGGGAAAAGTCGCTTACAGAAAAATTTCGATATCTCCGTTAAAAATGGACGGATTTTAACAATCTATGGCTTGTTGGATAGGTATTACCGTGCGGAATCTAAGTCTGAAAACATATTCTGTTTTCAAGGTCAATTGTGACAGATACTGTCAAAAAACTGAAAATTTTGACATAAAACTTTGTATAACTCAAAAAGTAAACATCCGATCTCAAAACCATTCAATAGCGTTTTTGGTGACGGGGAGACCTTTCATTTGCGACTAGTTTGATGAAAATCGGTCCAGCCATCTCTGAGATCTCGACCTCTTAGTTGACAACACACATACGGACACACACATACACACACACACACACACACACACACACACACACACACACACACACACACACACACAGATATTTGCTCAGTTCGTCGAGCTGAATCGATTGGTATATGTCATTCGGCCCTCCGGGCCTCGGAAAAATTTTCGAAAGTTTGAGCGAATTCTATACCTATTTTTTATATATATAAAAATAGGTAAAAATTCAGTCACCGTTGTCTTTTCTATATTGGCAGGTATAAATACGATGTTGTATTGGAGAAAAAGAGATAAGCGAAACATAAACTTCTTTTTGAAAATTTTTCTTCTAAATCACTGCTTTCTTTATTCGACTTCGCGAAATCGACTCTCTCTTTGAAAACTTTGAGCATTCGGAAAACTAAAACCGAATACAAGTAGTACACTGGACGGCGTAGCCCAGAAGGTTGGAAGATACAAAATACATCATTTGAGATATACAATTAGAGTGCAACATCCGAAACTCACTTCACTGTTCCGTGTAAAAATATTATTACGCACAATCGCTTTAAAATGCGCACAAATTCTGAATAAATTCAAAAGTCATATATGGATATATCTTAACACATGCGAAAAACATCAAAACAATTTGCAAGCAGTTTCAACAAGACTGTCCTTTTTAGCTTTTTAATGGATTGTTTTGCTTTGACACTTCTCATGAGTTTTTGGCTAATAAACTTGTTAATAAAACCAATTTCATTTTTGTTTTCTTTGTGCTGTCCTTCAGTAATGACGGTGATAGATAAATAGAAACAAATTTTCTGATTTTAATAACAAAATTAGTTGTCAATGAGAATTTCGTGTTGGATTGAAATATTGCTGGTTTTTGTCTAGGATATTCGCCAATTAAACACATTTTCTAAAAATTAGAGTTTTTTTCCAGCAAAGTAAATTCTCAATTTTAACTAATTTCATAGTTATTTTGGAAATTTTCTTGTTAAAATCAACTAATTCAAAAACAGTATTACGAATTAGGCGCAGAGCTTATTTCGATCGTTCCGTGTACGGTTGGTTTTTTTTTGAACATTCAGAGCTTCCCCATCTACACAAAAAAAACAATTTGTTACCATACGCGACAACGTTTACGTTTGTTTATTTTCACTCACGATACACTCCCAATCGAAATGATGTCAACGCAATCTTTCATGCGCGCCGCCTAGTGGTGAGTGCTGTCATTTTATAAGGAAGAACTCTACAATGAATCACAGTTGTTTCAATTGGTCTTTAGCACTCTCAGGTCTTATTATTTATCTTTGGTATTGATGTATTAGGTGTACAACTTTGCTTCCGCCGTTTTTTTTCCAAAATTTATAGCTTTATTGCGAAAAAGTGCTTACAGATGTATTATTCAAAGTATTGTCCATAGCTAGCGACAACTTTGTCCTATCTTTCCGGAAATTATCGGATCCCGAAATAAGGAGTCCTCTTTTGACGGTATCCATGAAGCAATCCATTTTTCTAACTCTTCGAAGGATTGAAAATGTTGATCTGCCAGGCCGTGTGCCATCGAACGGAATAGATGGAAGTCAGAAGAGGCGACATCTGGGGAATACGGCGGGTGGGGCAAGACTTCCCATTTCAGCGTTTCAAGGTATTTTTTGACCACTTTTGCGACGTGAGGCCGAGCGTTGTCGTGTTGGAGGATGACTTAGCCATGTCGCTCTTGATACTGTGGCCGCTTTTCTTTTAGCGCGCGACTAAGGCGCATCAGTTGCGTTCAGTAGCGATCTCCTGTGATGGTTTCACCCGGTTTTAAGAGCTCGTAGTAAATTGTTATTCATCTTTGAAGGTTTTTTCTCTTCCACCATCATGTTTGTCTTCGACATCGAAATCACCATTTTAAAAACGCAAATGGCGAGAATTGGGCACATAAACAGACATTTTCGAGCGTGAATAATACGAAAACTAGAACAACACTGAAACGTCGATGACAATTCGTTAGGCACTGTACACCCTTGAAAGGCATTATCATCTATGTATTTTGACCAGTCTCAGCCGGTACAGCCACCTATCGGAAAACGGCGGAAGCAAAGTTGTACACCTGATAGAACACATATTTGTACTAGTATAGGTGTCGTTTCGAAATATGCGTGCGAAACAGGTTTGCCACATATACAGATTAATCTCTATTTTATTGAACTTGAAAAATACAGTCGTAGATATATTTCATACTTTTCATATCATATTTTTCCTCCTCCAATAAACAATAGGCATATTGTATCATGGATCAAATAAATGTTTTCTTCATTGGAAGATTATAATCGGTTGTGAACGCTATACCTATGCCAACCACATCAGTATCTCATACACGGACAACAGGTCAGCTTGGAAATAGATGACGGAAGTCAGCGGCATTCATCGGAATTCGAAGTCAATTCGTCACTCTGCAATACGAACGCCTTCATAAAAGGTTCTTTTTAGAACCACCATTATTTTATTATAAAGAACTATAAAAATTCATTCGTAATCTTCATATGTGCATCGTTTTAAATTCTAGTAGTGAAGAAATACCTGCACAATTCACACAATCGATCAACTAACTGATATTCGGAAGTGTGAAGGAATCGTGCCAAGTTACGACATCCAGTTATGTCTCTGACGTTACCCACCCGCCTTTTTGTATGCGACTGTTTTAATTGCTTGGATTCTTTTTTTTTTTGTTTTCGACATGCAGTTTTTAACTACATATGGAACAGATTTTTAAATTCTTTCCAACGTTTCGTCAATTTATTGCGCTCTTCTTCAGGAAATCCTACAGATTTGGAATACTTTTTCATAAAAATAAGGTAATAAATCAGAACATATCATCTCTATCACAAATTATTGACAAGAATAGTTCAGTACAACATTTGTTGGCAATAGTGATGCTACTGATGGTGCAGAAAACTGTTAGACCGAATGTTTTCTTTCAATAAAATAATAACTAATTATAGGTTTGTGACCACTTTGATATTTTCTTTTCTAATTATAATATACATAAATAAATAATTTTATGAAAATTTCAGCCGATCGGTGAATGCAAACAAACACAACATTTACTATCTTTAACAAAAAGATCACGGACAAGTGAACAGAAAATTTTGGAAGTATTCAATATATACACGCTAGGGTCAAAAATAAACATATGCATATAATTGTGTAGCGATCCTTGAAGAAGACCATAAAAAATTGTCGAAAAATTTGAAAGAATTTAAAAATCTGTTTCATATTTAGTTAAGGATTGCATGTCGTAAACAAAAAAGTTAGAACGTGATCTAAATTAGAAAAGAAAATACTTTAATCTTCCGAATCTTTACTCGATCTTTTATTTTTACTAGCGAGTGTATCGAAAATAAGCTATCCACAAATTTTTGTTTCAAATTATGATAAAAAACGATATTTTATTCAAACTTAAAATTGATCTTTTATTGTACGAAGTTAAGCTTGAGCATAATGAAAACCGGATGAAATTTAAGTAATTCCTTCACGAATTTTCGAACTTTTGATCGAACGCTCTTCATCAAGTTCCGGACAAGTACCGCATCGCATTTTTTGGACGCTTGAGCCCATTTTTTTTAATCCCTGCATGTTCCCAGCTGCCTTACCAGTCTTCACGATTGCCCAGTAACGTTCGATGGGTCGAAGCTGAGGGCAATTTGATGGATTGATATCTTTCTCAACGAAATTTATACCCTTTTCCACAAGCCAATTGAGAGTGGTTTTGGCATAGTGAGCCGACGCTAAATCCGGCCAAAACAGTGGAGGTGTACTATGCTTCTTATATAAAGACAGCAATCTCTTCCGGAGACACTCAGATCGATAGATTTCTGCATTTATAGTTCCGGTAGTATAAAAAATGGTTGGCATCAAACCACAGGAACATATTGCTTGCCATACCAGTAACTTTCGACCGAATTTCTCCATTTGAATCGACCTGTCCGCATCGTTCACATCCTCCCCGACGACGACAGTAAAGTATTGTGGACCTGCAAGAGTTTTTGAGTCTTCCTTTACATAAGTCTCATCGTCCATCAAAACTCATGCATCCGGACACTGCAATAGAAGCGAATACAATTCCCGTACCCTTGTTACTGCTCGCTTCTTCTGTTTTACACTTTATTTCGAGATTTTCTGCTTCTTGTAGGTCTTCAGGTGATTTCACCTCTTAATACGCTGGATCATTCCGACACTCGTTCCTGCGTTTTTCCAAATCACGTATTGACATTAATTTTTTCTTCATGATTAGAGATACCACTTTCTGGTCTAGTTTCGGGTTTGAAGAACAAGGTTTTCTGCCTTTTCTCTAAACTTATTAATGATGGTTTTAACACTGGCATGATGAATTCCAAATCACTTCGCCAATCTTCGCATAGTAATACCCTTCTTACTTAGCCATGTGTCCAGAACCTTAATTTTTACATCCTTTTCAATGCGCGACATTTTGAAAACGCAGAATTTCAACCGCACAAACAAGTAAACAAACGAAAGCTGACAGCCAAACGCACAGCATGCTGTGATCAGAGCATAAAAAATCATCACAAATACATGCGTACAACACAAATGTACGCATGTATTTGTATCTCTTCCTCATAGGTGAATTTAATATTTTTATGTAAATTATTAATTATTTCTATGAAGTTTGATAAATCGTTGCGTTAGTATTTAGGACTGTTTCTAATACCGTTTTCGTTTATTGAACAGAGCAGCCTGAGAGCTGATCTAGAGTCGCCCAAACAACTTTTGATGTGTTTGTTTTAGCAACCTGGGGTCGCTCTAGATTGGACTCAAATCGCGTAGTTTCGCTCTGAAAATTTTCTCGGGTCGCATCACGACATCCATGCGAGCTTGTTTATTTTTTCTTTTTTAATGAGTTGTTGTGTAGGGCAAATCGAAAACGGTGTAAGAGTGACCACTAACGTTGTTTTGTACTAGTTTTCACAACTGCAAAATCCGGCGTCTCCGTCTCACTGGATAACATCGATGGAGTTGCACGGTCTCCAGTGTAGTATCCCATAAAACTCATCTAAAAGCTAGCTGGTACATTTGAAAGTAATCAAATCCAATTGTCAACACTGCTCTCTGCCGATGCAGGTAGACATTTAGTATCGTCACTGAAGGAAAAAAATCTCATCAGCAAAATCCGTAGCGTAGTTTTTCCGCCGCTTGACAGGGAAACAATCCCGGTGGAAAACTTAATCCCAGCTGTCATCACGGTACAGTTTCAATGCTGGTGCCGACATGCGGGGATATGCCGACAGAACTTGTTCTAATGGTTTTTTTCACTTTAACTGCGCGTACGGCACATTTTCTAAAGTGAATCCAGCGCCGACCGGAGCGTGAGCTAAAGTGCAGGAAGCGATTATGAACTTCTCTAGACGCTTGGGAATAAATTGAATTTCGACTTTAAACGCCTTCATCTCCGTCACTCGGTACGATGTTCTAGGGAAAACAGTTAGATTTTTTTTCCAACACCATCGCGAAAGTTCGTCTCCACTACTAATAGTAACTGGCACCTCATTAACCGGCAATATGAGCGCATCAAGAGTGAAGGATTGTTCCTGCTAGACCATGAAGCACAAGCAGAATCTGGAGCAGAAAGATTGGTTATTTATTTCGATGTTGTTGTTGCTGTTTTCAACAAGTAATTTAGTTATTTTGATTAAAAATCAGTCAATATCAGCCGTATTAAAAAAAATATCCAATATAATTCAGAATTCCGATTGAATTTTCGGCACACACACACACAATTCGTGCCATAAACTATTGTCGATACTATGGTGCAACATTACCAGTAGAAACATTGAATTTCCCATTATCGGTTCTCCTGCACGATAATCGCTGGCATTACCAAACCACTTGGGATCGATAAAAGCGAATGGCAAGCCGTTCTTCGGAAAAGCCCCGAGCCACACTTTATCGGTTCGTACGGTAGGATCTATTTCGCTATGCATCTGTCGAATTCCAGAAGATCCGGTCTGGTTGGCTCTAATTGTTGTTCCCCAGTGGTACTACAAACTGAAAAATCGGTTTTATGCGTCAATACAAATGCTGGCACCAGCTGGCCAATAGCGTCCGGCATGCAGCTTGCAAAAACGTGTGTGTTGTTCCCTACGACGACCAAATAGCGCATCTGCTTCGAGGATCGCCCATATCTGGAGTGCGTTTACAGTCGACAGTGGAACTAGACGTGCTCTTCGTCACCATCTCAATATTGATTGTTTTTCGAACCCGGTATCGAGTGCCGTTTTCCACACACACACACCTCCCGTTGATGGTGTTTCGAGGAATTCGATGCATTCTAAAACCATCCACTAGAACTAGGATGCGTATGGAATTGCAATCTGTTTTAATTTTAGGAATTCAGTCTAGTGATGTTATTGCTACGTAACGACGCTTGTTTCGAAGTACAATACACACCAGTATTGATGGAAGGATTGTCGGCCTTTTGTGAGTGAACGACAGTATCGGATGTATTCCGAGCATGTTAGCATTCCCATGGTTCCACTAGAAATATTTAGTTTTCGTGGACACGATGTGCGAAACAAAAATTTGTTTCGAAATGCGAACAATTCCGGGTGAGTAATTTACAGTACTCTAATTCAGTGAAACCAAATTTACTGCTGCTGGATCGTTAGTGATGTTTGACCAGGCTCGAAACTGTAGTTCCCACCGTTAGTCGAACGAACAATTTATTTAGCTAAAATTAAGCACCCGCGAGAATGGTCGTTTAAATTACGCCATTCAACCGCATGACCAATGCTTGTAAATAGAAGAGAAGAAAGCCATACCTGATGACGATCCAAATAATAACAATTACCCGAATTCACGAAATGTTCATCAGTACGGGCCGCACATTCCATGAATGTCTTCAACGTTTCAACCTTCTTTTTTTTGGCAATTCAGTAAATACATAACACTTCGATGCAGAAAGTGTAATTGTAAAATAGCATTAGCTTTACGTCTGCTTAAAGGTTTTTCTGAACCGTTTGATAACGTTAACAGTTCAACAATAATTTGAAAAATTTGTAAACGAAAAAATTTTGGTTTTATTACTTTATTTGTCGTCAATCAGGAGTAGACCATAGCATTCGTTATGATAATCATCTTAAATTATCAACTAATATTCAAAATAGATCACTAAATAATAGATGCTCCAGTATAAGTTAGATAATATATTATTTAGTTTAAATATTGTTTTACTATCGTATTTTTTGCGAATTGATAAATTGATTGATAAATATCAGAACAGTATGATAGTCATCATCGCAGACCATTCCCATCGCCATCATTCACAGAGAAAGATAAGGAGAAGAGGAAATATGCATGCTTCACCTACTTTCCAGAAGGATGACGACTCATCATTCGCTTCCATAGGTGTCCATAGGAGCTGGAGGTTTGGGTTGGTATAAGGTCTAGGATTCGCTTGAAGTCGTCGATTCGACCATGGTAAAAGATGGAACCACCCAAGTAACAATTTTTGTTACGCTAGCTTGTTTGTGACTAGTTTGCAACCAGATATTTGAGTGATTGTTACTAACATCTAACCACTTGCATGACTCAAAAAGCGCAGTTTCTACTAGTTGTCAAGTCGGCTAAAAATATGTTGTCCTTACGTTGTAATGCCATACGTAAATAACTTATCTTTTCATAACTTGAAAATAACTTGTTTCCAAGTAAACTAGTTGAAACTTGGTCACCATCGACATTATAAACATTGAATGAATCCAAAATACTTTTCTATCATCAATAAAAAAGCAGAAGAGTACTTTAAGTCACAAACTTGATACAAGGTACAAATTTCACAACGATCCAAAAATTGTCGAGCGGAATTCAATTTTACTCAATTGTTTTTTATGCGCCTTCAATCAAAATCTGTTTATGAAGATATAAACAACAAACAACAAAATAACCCTATGTTCAGAATGCTCAAATTTATTCCAAGTAGAGTGATTTCTCATCATTTTAAATTCATATATCATGAGAACTATAATATTATCACATTCGATGTTCAATCCCTATATTATTTTCTTCGTGTTTATGACAGTGCATAGAACAAAAATGACTATTCTGCCTTTCACTATTTTCGACAAAAAGTAGTTTTGAAGAAAGTAATATCCTGGTTTTATTTACGTTTCATACACTTCTTGAGACTCCATATTGTGTTCGCCATATTCAAGCCAACAAAGGCTGTTTTGTTTGCATTTTAGTTATCATAACGTTGGGAAAACTTAACGATAACTACCTGAATTAATGAAGAAATTATATGTTATAATCTTATAATATCTAAGTTATTGCTATATCAATTCACAGTAACGATTCACATATACGTTAACGTATTTATAATGGTTTCGCAACGGAAAATAAACCTTTTTTCAACTAGTAGCTAAAAACATAGCTGTGATTAAAGATATGTTAGAATCAAGTAACGATAACTTACAAATGATAGTTAGTTTAATGTTTACGTTATAAAGAAACACTGCTGTCACCTTGTTTTAACCAGTATAACATAAAAAACATGTTTGTGCTCTTGTTGCAACACAGTTGGGTTAAGTGGTATCGAAACTAGTTATGGGTTGCTACTATTGAAGTCAAATAAACTTATTTTCAACTAGTGGGTAGAAGCATTGTTGTGATTAAAAATATGTTTGGATTAAGTAACGATAGCTTATAAATTATATTTAATTTAATATGACAAAAAGATGTGGTGATTTGAAAAATAAATAACTATTTCGTAACTAGTTATGTTATGATGAAACATTGCTGTCACCATGTTTTAACCAGTATAACATAAAACAGATATTCGTGCTCTTGTTGCAACATAGTTTGGACTTTGTCGTATCAGAACTAGTTGCGGATTGCTACTTGGGCAATAATGAAAAGTTGGGTATCATCACAATATGCAAAACATTAAAATTAAAACAATCTCTCCAACTGCATCATTTCTGTTAAGGTGACCGTGGACAGAAGCCAAGAAAATAAATGTATAAGTATTGGTGAAACAATATTTTTCATATAATAATAGTATTTGTAAGTAGAGAAAAATGAAATAACAATATTTGTGTACTGAAAGGAATACAGGTGTAGGAACAAAATGTAAACATTGAAACTATTCAAACCACCTAGCAGAACAGAGTGGACTTATCTCATATTCATGCTCATTCTGGAGTTAACAAATTACAATCATGCGAGCAGAAGAATATAAAGATTGTGCCAAAGAAGATTGTTTACTATTTGCCTTCGCGTAGTTCTTGGCATTTTTCTTACATTACAAAGTAAAAAAGAAGCTGTTACATTGATGAATTAAGTATAGTAACACGAAATCAGAACAAACTCTGTTGCAATAGCTTTTTATATTAATTTTATTTTTTGAATATGGAGCTCCTATATTCAAAAAAATACAAACCAATAAATTCTACATTTTCCATTTTGTCGACAACATCATCGTTTTCGGATAGGTAAGCAACATCACCCAGAGAACAGTCAAGTGGCACTTGATTACAAATCGGCACGAGAGGGCTTGATGACAAAGGCTTTTTGCTCTGAAAATATTTATCATGCAAATTTGCAGATATAATTTCATATATTGACGAAAATATTTTAGAACTTTACCTATTGATACCAAATTATTGGATCCAGTACAGTTTCTAAATTCCGTGGTATTGTTTTGAACCGGCACTTCTGCAATTCTTCCACTGTTTGAACTGATGAGTCCCGCACATACTCGCTACCCAGAACACACTCTATCAACGTATTCCATCTATTTTTCTGTTGATTTTCGTAATTTAATTATATTCATTAGCAACTAATTGAAAATTATGCCATTTTTAGTGCATTATAAGGTTTTTTCTCTAATTATGTATGGCATCACTGCCAATATAAAAGGGTGGCCGGCAAACTTTTTATCGTGGATTTTTGTAAAATTTTCAAAACCAGAACAGTGAGTTATTCAAAGGTTTTTTAATAAAATGTTTAGATCAGAGGATAAGTTTACCAGTGAAGAACAACTCAAAAGTGTTTCATAAAGCTTACTTATGTCACAGAGCTATAAACAGCAGTTGAAATCTTGAGGTGAGCGAAAAATAATAACATTCTAAAAAGAAACCTTCTAATGAAGGTCTGAAAAAGTTTTGCACAAATAATTCTTCAGAGTTGATAGTTTATCGTAAACATTTACATTTATTTATTTCGTATTTTACACTAAATACGATGAGTGATTATGTCATCAAATTGCAGTAGCAATTCAACGCAACATATTTACTCCTACGTGTAGAAATTTTTTTTTTTCATGGTTTGTTTACATCAAGAGCATGGTGAAATAGCGGAAGGTGGAATGGGAGGGTAGGTGGTTTCTTGGTTGCCATTTGTGGCTCGCTTCCATGGTCACCTTAAATCAGGAGTCTAATTTCCATGGTTTCTAGTTCAATGTAATCAGCAATTCAACACACAGAAAGTCTGCTATGGAAAAAAGACTTCATGAGCCTGCTCATGCCATCTCTGAAAATTTTCGCTTGAAAGGCTCAAAGGTTTAATAAAATGTGAGTGTTCGTAGACATTTGTACTACTATTCACTACCCTAGGTATCGCATATTTTGACGTGGGACCTCGTTTTTGTATTCTAAATTGAAGTGCTAACCAAAAATACGGAAAATAAAACCGTGCAAACAGCAGCCAGATCGCATCGCATTCAAGTAGATAAAACTATATATTTAAGATAATTGGTGGTCAAAACTTTAATTAATAATGAACAATGTATAATTTTCCCTGTATACCATACCGTTCTCATAGCTTAACCCTAACAGAGACGACAATTTCGCATACATCACTTTACATTTTGCATAGTATTTTTTTTTAAGGTGAAATGCATTTACGCATAGAGAGTGGGACTATCCACTGGACTACCACTGTATAATTGGAACTACCCGCTAAAACACCTTGGATCTCCAACGCTACCTCCCCGGAACTACCGTTAGGTATTACTTCGGGGTGGAAGGCTATCGGTGCTCAAAGCACCCTTCCCGGACTTATGCATCGTCATGGACGTCTGCGTCGTTCTCTCCTACTTTTGGGCCATTTACCATTCGTATCGCTACAGGGGATCGACCAGGAGGATGTCGGGGTCGGTCCGGCGATTCCGTTTGGAGCTTAACTTCCGGTTCGCTGGCGCCTCGACCGTAGACGGGCTGGTCTACGTCTCGAACTACTCGGCTAATCCCCGACGATGGATCTAGTCTACACCGACGGAAAAGTTCCCTGACGATGGAAGTTTCCCGACGCTCCCGAAATCCGTGAACGGTTCGAACGGCAGGATGCCTGAGTCGGTCCAGTGATTCCGGTTGGAGGATAACTTCCGATTCACTGGCGCCCCGACGATCCATACCGGAGTTACGTCGTAATCTACTCATCTAATCCCCGTCGAAGGATCTAGACTACGCCGATGGAGAGCTCCCCGACGAAAGAATTTCTCCGGACACCGAATCTCATGTTTTGCCACACGGGACACTCGAATGAGTACCGAGGTCGATCCGGTGATTCCGGTTGGAGCATAGCTTCCGGTTCACTGACCAAGCCATCACTGAAAAAAGTTAGCTCGATCCATTTTAGGGTTTGTGTCCACTATTTTCGGTGTTGTAGCCGGAATGGATACGTTTGGCCGTCAACTGACGAGCCCTATCGATTGGAACTGATTTGAGTTTCCAGCAACCCCATTTTTCCGTGTTTTGCATCACTGCTCTGTATAACTTCTATAGTATCATAAGACCTTTGATTTGAATCTAAGTTTGTCAAAAACGGTTTAGCCATCTCCGAGAAAAGTTAGGGAAACAATCGTTACATACACACATACGCGCACCTAAACACATACACACGATGAACTGACTCGAATAGTCTATGACACCTACGTGCCTCGAATAATTTCACAGTGATTATATAGCCTTGCTTTATGAGAAAGGCAGAACAAATACAGTGTCGATTGATAGTTCACGTACATTTTCCAGCCGGACAATAACATTACATCAATAAGTAAAGAAAAATTACTCAATTTGAAAATAAATAGATACAGTTGAGTCTGCACTTATACGAAAACTTCTTTTGTCGTGAATACGACTTACTTTACTATGGGGTGCCTTTTCGAAATTTACCCTCTGAGAGAGTGATAAGTTTTTGATCGTGAATATCTCTTGTTGTATCTAACGAATCAACAAAATTTTAGCTACACGCCATCGGAAATATGATCACAATTTTATGATAAGATTATCAGTTGTGTGACATAATCTCAAATAATTGAAAATTAAACTTTTCTGAAATGTTTGGTATAAAAAGTATCAAAGGGGATAATCCATAAGACGCGTTTGTCTTGCTCGTATTTTTAAAGCTCATAGCTTAGTGATCTGTGAAACGATTTATATAATCTAACTATCAATAGAATCGAAATTTTTCAACTTAAACGTATATAGCAAAAGCATTGAAGCATTTCAATAGTACACTATTGAAAAACCTGTCTCATTTGACCCATGTCAACACCAGCCAATCAGAACGCGTTCTGAGGAAGAGAACAAAATATCTGCTGCTTTACAACAAATCGTTCGAGAAAAATGTTCCGAAAAGTGTTGAATATCGTAGTGAGTTCCTCAATTTGGTCCTTCTGAATGCTAGAAACGAATCCCTACAGCATACTGATAGTTTCTTTCGATAAATTATGCAAATCCGAAATGAAATAATCGACATCAAAATTCTGTATGCGGCTATTTTTATAGCCGTTAGGACCGCCCATTAGTGAAAAAGCTACAAACGAAATCACATAAAAAGAAAACTCCTAACAAAAATTGAATCAGTTTGGATTCTATCGCCACTGCGAGCAGATGTGTTTTGTGTCGTCCGCACAGCTAGTTTCGCTTTCGACAGGAGCGATTACGTCACAGCTGCCAGTCATTAGCATTGGTGAAAAAACAACGGTGGAGAGCATTACACAAAATCAACAAATTGTTGTTCGCAAATCGAAGGTAATTATCCCCAGTTTAGTGCAAATTAAGAACAGTTTGGTTAGATTTGTGCACTTTTCGCTGTGTGAAATTCACAGTAATCGAGATCAAGTGAAGCCTTCTTTGTTTTTGCGAAAAATGTGAGAAAGGGGAATGCTTGCATAATTCATACAATTGATCAACTTATTGATATTCGGAAGTGTTAAGGAACATGTCAGTTGTTTTCGTATTCACGACATCCAGTTATGTCTCTGACATTACCCACCTGCCTTTTTTTTCATGAAAAGAAAATTTGTACGCTTTGTTACGTCAGTGTATGTTTGATTATTTTGGTCTTATTATGACAAGAGAAAAGGAAAAGAGGTCATATTATGAAAAACCCTTCTTAATCCACCTAGTGGTGTGCTAATGCCTTTCTCTTTTTTCTTAACAGTCTCATGAAAATATATTTCATACTTTTATTATATAATTTCGGATACAAATTTTGACACCAATTGATTCAGATTGATTCGAGTAGTTCACAAAAGCATGCTTCAGTGTTTATGTCACTCAGTCAGCATCATTTTTCCAAACTAGTGCTCGAAATTTGCGTTGCCTATTTGTATGAGAAGATTGTTGCTAATCTGAAAAACCCCTTCTTAGTTCACTTAGTGAAATTTTCATAGATCTTGAAAAATCACTATAGGGGGGGACAAGAAATTATCGAAATCGAAAAAATAATTTTGATGCCAAAAAGGCTTAGAATTGCATGAAACGTCGAGATTTAGTGTCATCTCGAAAAAATTTTTTTTTGAAAAAATCGACTTTTTGGGACTTAAAATAAATATCAAAATTTTTCTAAAAGCCAGAAAGTTGATTTTTTCAAAAAAAAAATTTTTTTTTGAGATAACACTAAATCTTGACTTTTCATGCAGTTTTAAGAGTTTCGGCATCAAAAAAAAATTTCAATTTCGGAAATTTCATGTACTCCCCCCTATGGTGCTTTTTCAAGATCGAAAATTTTCAAACCTTAACCGCCAGGCAGCACCCCTTACGCATGTCCGATTTAGCTCAAATTTTGCATGAGGACATTTTTCGAGGTGCTTAAACTTTTGAGCACTAGCGCATTGGCAACCTTACATGTATAAGAGCGGTAAAAATCAACGTGTTTTGTAGGTTACGTCACTTATACAATCATATCTCCGGAACCAAAAGTCACAGCCGTTTGATCTTTGAACTTAATCAATGGTCAAATAGTAGCTTTCAAACCGGCATAAGTTTGTTAAAATCGGTTGAGCCATCTCTGAGAAAATTGAGCGCGTATAAATACAACGCGTTTTGTCGGTTACGTCACTTATACAATCATATCTCCGGAACCAAAAGTCACTGCCATTTGATCTTTGAACTTGGTCAATGGTCAAACAGTAGCTTTCAAACGAGCATAAGTTTGTTAAAATTGGTTCAGCCATCTCTGAGAAAATTAAGCGCGTATAAATACAACGCGTTTTGTCGGTTACGTCACTTATACAATCATATCTCCGGAACCAAAAGTCACTGCCGTTTGATATTTGAACTTGATCAATGGCTTAACAGTAGCTTTCAAAGGAGTATAAGTTTGTTGAAATCGGTTCAGCCATCTATGAGAAAATTGAGCGCGTATAAATACAACGCGTTTTGTCGGTTACGTCACTTATACTGTGGGATATGGATACGAAATGTTTCATATTTGACAGTTACATCAGTGTCAGAACGAAAACCCACCAACATTCGACGCAGCAATCCTTGATCACGAACGAGAGCAACCAGTAACTGACATCGAGCTCTTTCAATCACAACCGCGTTTTGTCGGTTACGTCACTTATACCATCATATCTACGGAACCAAAAGTCACTGCCATTTGATCTTTGAACTTGGTCAATGGTCAAACAGTAGCTATCAAACGAGCATAAGTTTGTTAAAATCGGTTCAGCCATCTCTGAGAAAATACAACGCGTTTTGTCGGTTACGTCACTTATACAATCATATCTCCGGAACCAAAAGTCACTGCCATTTGATCTTTGAACTTGGTCAATGGTCAAACAGTAGCTTTCAAACGAGCATAAGTTTGTTAAAATCGGTTCAGCCATCTCTGAGAAAATTAAGCGCGTATAAATACAACGCGTTTTGTCGGTTACGTCACTTATACCATCATATCTCCGGAACCAAATGTCACTGCCATTTGATCTTTGAACTTGGTCAATGGTCAAACAGTAGCTTTCAAACGAGCATAAGTTTGTCGCGAAATTTCAAACGGAGAATCACACAAGACAAGTCAAGAGCAGAAGAGGTTTAAACATTGAAGTATACAAAGATAGATGGTTGTTGCGATAAGTATTGTATAGCTTAACCTTCCCAATTTAAAAAATTGTTGAGTCAATTGTTCATTTCTCCTGCATTTTTGCTATATTTGACGTTCTAAATTTTAAACCAACTTCTCCCTGTTGTTCCGGAACCGGAAGTTCCATCCGAACACAAGTCAACAGCAGTCTATGAGACCATAAAACCTCTCTCTGAGAAAATGTTCTATTTTTGTGTTTTTGATCACTATATTCGGTACTTCTGGATCCGGGAACTGTCAAACGGCATAGTTAAAATCGATTCGTTTGATCAGTATCTAACACAACCTACAAATGGAAACAATTTAATTTCTTTAGAATATTCTCCGAGAAAATTCACTTTCACACACCGATATTCGACGAACTAATTCGGTAACAAATAAGTGACTTGAATGGATGGCAGAACTTGTGTGCACGTGCAATCTAGTTTTTAGTATTATTTTCCCAGAAAGATAATTAGAACGGTTTCTTTGTAAACGTATATTACAATCGACCAATCAAGAGCGCAAAGACATGGAACCGGAATCATCAGTAGTGTACCATCAGTAGTTTACTCATTCACAGTATCACTAGAGCACACGATGCTAGTCTCATCCGCTGATGGCTGGAGGGAACACACAACCAAGACCTTATTGATCGCATCATTTTTCATTGACTCAAATTCATGCCGCCCCATAAAGCAGAAGCTGCTTCCTTCCGGTTGGCCTCATCTCAGCGAACCTATTGAATGTCAGCCACTTTGCATATCCACCCTAGCAGCCCTTCCAGTGCCGGTATACTTCTTTCGATAGTCGAAAATTGATCCGGAACAAAATTTATCGCATTTACCTACACATCGGATCAAATCTGCTTTCTTCTTCGCCATTTCCGTTTGCAGCAATTTTGCTCTCTCTCTTTCTCTATCTCTCTGTGCTGGGTGCAACAAGAAAGATGACGAAATAAATTGATGATCATTGATTACCATGATTTGAAGTATTTTTTTTTTTCCTTAATCGAGCAGCTGGTAGACGGCCACCGTCACTGAACAAGAGGATGAAGATTCGTATATCAAATGACGTATGCCGAGCCCTTGGAATGCATTAGGTTTACTTCACCCGTTCTCTGTCAGTACCAACCTGTACTAGTTATTAGCATATTGTACGAAAATTTCTCCATATCAATTTTTATCGCAGTGCAGCGATCCTTTTTCCTGGTACAATTTTTTTTTATTTCAGACAAACCGATTGAACGATTTTATTCGGTTGGAAAGCGTGTTTGAAACACACTTACATACCAGCATCAGACGCAGATTATGCCTGCGATGATGTGAATTTCATTCGATTGAATCCGCCATCGTTGTGGAAGCCATTGCCCATTCTGACGAGAAGTAATTTGTTTTCAATTCCGTTGCCCATTTCTCTTATATTATCATTTCATATCGAATCGACTAACTGTTTGGTCAATCGTTTGTTTAATTGCACAGGCATATCCCAGTCTCAGTCGATTGAGCTGCTAAAATGGATTTTCGTATTGAAAATATGAATATCGAATGTTCGGTTGTGTGAACAAATCTTCACCTAACTTGAAATCGAATTGCATGCTATTAAATTTCACTAGCTGAAAAGGGAAAATTATATCATATTGTATCATTGCAATTATCATACAACCAGATAATATCGATATTTTGTAATCCGATATCGATGTAATCGAGAGTATATTCGATGTCATGATGATTTTATAGCCTTTCTATATGAGACAGGAAAAAACAAACCCTTCATATTCCAACTAGTGGTATGCAAATGTCATTCTCTAGTCGTTCAAACAGCCTGATGTAAACATTTTCTTTACTTCGACAGTTTCTAGCACGAAATTGGGCTGATTTTTTACATAAATTGATTCGGTTAGTTCACAAAAGCATACTTGACCACATTCCCAAAATCAAAAGTATCAGCAATAACAAAATTGAACCTAACCCTTCGTCACTTTCCGGAAACATAATCGAATGAAAAAAACGCAACGGCGGAAGTATCAGTAATTTGATCGTCGAAGTTTATCAAATATCCAAAGCAAAGTCCTGCCATTACATTCATTTTGTGGTATTTGGCCTTTCTGTTTCAACAGACTTCGCAGCCAATTCTTAGTGTACAGAATCATTGCATGGCTAGTACTATGGATTCTACTGATACTAAGAATCCTTCCAGGTCGGGGCTCGAACATACGACAACTGGCTTGTAAGACCAGCGTCCTATGCATTGAACCGCCAACCCGGGACGATCCAAATATCCAATAGAAGCTTTTAAACGAGTCAAAAATTGTTTAATGGGTTCAGCAATCTCTGAGAATATTGAGCGGAAGGAAAACATGTGATTTTGTCAGTTACGTCACATATACCATCATATATCTGAAACCGAAGAGAATAGTCATGTAAAAAGCGGTTGTCATCTCGATCAAATAAAGCGGAGAGAAAAATCATTAGAAGAATTAGATGAATTTTACAGGTGACTCAATCCCTCATACGATGTAATACATAAAGACCTAATTTGTCAAATGACGGAAAATTTCATTTGTAATGACTTAATTTTAGATTAGCTTGAATTTTACTGATATCGACTGTAACTTACGTTCCTCTAGCAGGTGCGACTGTCTGGCTTTGAATGCCTCTTGTACCAGCCAAGCAGATGTGTGCTTCTGTAGCTCAGTCGATTAACAACGTGCTTTACGATTTGGTTCAAGTCGCGGCGCTCGCTATCATTTTATTCATTTTTTTTTATTTAAATAAATTTCATGTCATGGAATTTTAAACACAATATTAAATGCTCTTCCACGTAAATTTGCGTGAACTACGACGCTCCTTTTATGTGCATCTAATAAGATGTAAAATCACAGGGTTTTTTTAAGTGTGTATATATGTAGGTATGCACAATATATCAAACCAACAAATACACGATGATGACGAAAACAGCAAGTAAATTCATAAGATACACATGAACACATGAACACACTTATCACCAAGTTTATAAAATCTGTTTGAATCAGCACAAAAAAAAACAGTGACCAAGTGGGCACCATAGCCTAGAAACGTCTGTGTATTGATTTAAAATAGAAGCTCATAGAAGCAAATCTTATCAAGGGTCCAGTGTAGAACTGAAGCAAGGGACTGCTGCCACTGAGACAGCTTACAAAAAAAATAGATGATTCCTAACGAGAATATGATTGTTTTGAACTATTTTCTTTTTTCAACATCAATAATGTTCTCTGTTTGATTTGAATCAAAATTTTGGTCAACCAAAGTTGAGTTGATGTTATCGGCAATGTCTTGATCTTGTTATACCTTTATATCAAGAAATCAATCGTGCTATACCTTTATATCAAGAAAAAAATTATCTATGATCTTATTTGTGCAATGATACAACAAAATTTACTGCTTATACCAAATTAGTTTTATTTTGTATACACCAGATTTAAAAATTAGAAATTATAATTTCACTTAACTCCATGGTTGACATATCGATTTTTCTGTGAACGCTGTAAATTATCGATATATTCGATTTCCAGTTGATATAGAGCGTATAGAGTATAGAGCGAGAAGACTAATGTTCGAGGAACAGAGAAGATGTTTGGATGTAGAGTACCGGACGTTAGATGGCTAGAACGTAGACCATGTTCGATGTACGCTTGGTCATGCCTAATCGTGTATTAGAGCTGTGTCTGTCACAAGGCTTAGGGTGGCGAAATGGTAGCGCGTATGCACGGAATGCATAAGAACATAGATTCGAGTCCTGTCTCCGAGCGTATATTTTTTCCAAGAAATCATATGAAAATGCCCCCCCAGACAGAAATTAAGTTGATATAAGCTGTTTGAAAGGGTTTGTATTGGAGATGATTTTCCCAAAATTTTAACACTTTAACAGCCATATTTGTTAGAGTTGTTCTTCTGATTTTCATTTTATTTAAATTTTTTATAAACTTCTTTATCAAAAAATTAAAAAAAATCGGGAATATTTCAGGAATTATGGGAAACCGTTCTATTTTTTTTTAAATTTTTCAAAATGTATTTCATGTAAAAAATTCTGAAAAAATAAAGAAATCATGCTATTCATACCATGTGCCCTAAAACTGATAGTTTTTTAGATTACGCTTGGTTTCGATTTTTTTGTTTTGCACTTGGAGAATACTTTTCACTGCTAAAGAACTATAATTTTAATGTTCTTTAGAACTCTTACTATATAGAGCAAAAATGTGAGAATAAAATTGACTACAGTGTATTTGTTGATTTATTAGATTTGAATACAGTAAATGTAAAATAAATGTAAAATGACTTATCAGTTCATAAATAGAAACTTTTAACCGTTTATTAAAACCTAAATATTTGTCAATTCATTAGTTCTAATTCATGTTTTCCTCATTGGTCGTTCCTTATGCATTACAACCGTCCGAGAGCAACATAAATACTAATGCGTTCAAACGAACTGTTTCCCTACATTATTGATAGCTAAATCGAGCCAGGCGTGCGGACGGGTAAAAATAACACAAGGAATGGCATTCTTCTATCATGATCAACTACGTCAATACTCAAGCCCTGAACTCAAGTTGCAGATGAAAACGCATGGTATTTAGTTCTGAAGGAAACTGGTGTATGATTTCAGAACTTAATACCATGCGTCTCCATCGGATGACAATTTGATGCAGAAGCATGCTATTATACCCGTCCTCATTTTGCTTAATATTAAAAAATACAACCTATGTATTGTATGTATGTATTGTCATGTACTCATAAATGATTTATTTTTTATGTATAATCTAGAGCGGTACCAAAATTGTAAGTGCGAATAAAAAAACGTGGTTAATTCACCTAGCAGTGAGATGATACCTTTTTTTTATTAATCCACATGTGTTTTTTGCATGGATATTCTTCGGTGTTTAGTTCTCATGACATTATTTTAATTAACGTCGTTTTAAAGGACAAATATAGATTTTAATCGCTCATTACCCTGTAAGGTCGAAACTGCAAATCGTATCGAATTTCAATCTAAACGTGTGACAATCGATTGAACATTCCATGAGATGTCGAAGTAAGTTCCACTTTAGAGTTTTTCGTCATTATTTATGGTACTTCCAGAGTCGGTATTCAGGAACTAGCATAACCCAAAATGATTCGAATGGCCATAAATTATTACGCCAAACAATTTACATCTTCTATATCGGTATGAATTTTAAAAACTCATCATTTGTAATTCCGGAATCGGAGAAAATTCATCAATTTTGTATGGGACCTTAAATCCTGTAATTTGAATTTTCGTTTTTGAAGTTCGATTTGGGCTTTTTTGAGAAAACGATTGAGCTTTGAGAAACGATTCGATACTGGAACCGGAATTCTAAAATCGGTGTAGCCGAAATCAGTTAAATTCACCTGAGGAGTATGTAAACATCTTTGAAAAATCGCAGTGCAAATTAAATACTATCCAAATCTGAAAACCCGATAAACCTGATTAATTTATGTGAAATAGACATTTTTATATTAATCACCCTGTATCTCCTAAACCAGAAATCGGATCTGACTAAAAAGTAAGATGTTTTATAGGATTTTAAGACCTCTCATTTGAATCATAGATGATTCTTAGATTTCATTTGAATCTAAATCGGTTCAGCCATCTACGAGAGAAATCAATTGCATTATTTTAATTTCGTTTCACATATCATCCTGTGGTTCCGCAATCAGAAGTCGGATCCAAACGTAATTCAGGTACCTTATTTGGGAGTATACTACTTTTCATATGAATCTGAGTTTGTAGAAAACGGTTTAGCCATCTCCGAGAAAATTGAGTGAAATTATTTGTCACATACGACAACTGATGTTCGAGCCCCGACCTGGAAGGATCTGTAGGGTCAGTAAAATCGTAGCACCAGCCAGGTAATGGTTCTGTACACTTCGAATCGGTTGCGGAGTCTGTTGAAAAAGAAGGTCAAATTCCACTACACGAATGTAATACCCAAGGCTTTGCTCTTTTATGTACTCGTGTACTTTTCGTGGACGCATGCCCCGGGAACATCGACGCGTTTTTAATTTTTTCAAGGGGGTCTGGCTCAAAAATATTTGGGGATCCCGAGCTAGATATCTCGAAGACCCATAGGGTTTTTCTCGAAGACGCATTCGGATTACTTACTGCACTCTCTAGCCATTATTTTATTCTTCGGCTAAAAGCTGCTGTTCGCTTGTTTGTTGCACTTTGCTTGCTCAATGCTTAGCATGCACGCTGCCGAAAAGTTACTTTATATTGAGTAATTTTTAGTCTATATAAAGTCTACATGTACACGCAGAGAAATAGAGCATGTCTAAAATAACTAAACTGTTGATAGATTTATATATTTGATTCAAGATGATTTCTAACTAGAATATCCCTCCCCTTGGTTGATGGGCTTAACGGTATTGCAAAATTGCGTTACAATTTTATAAAGATATGTGTTACAGTTTTTAGTTTCGTTATTGGATTAAATGATTAAGATATGGAACGACTTGAATAAGATGTTTTTTTTTTATTTAAAAGATATATTATTCAGGCCTATTTGCGTACAAGCTTCACGTGGCCGATTTAGCTGAGTTTTTAAATAAAAGATTTTTTTTGTATTGGATCTCGTTGTCACCCTTTTTCTAGGGGGAGAGGAGCTTCCATTTTCCTCCTGCGATGATTGAGGGGCACTTCGTTCGTGGTTCGTCTCGTCATCCATTGCCGCATCGGTGGTATTGTTGTTGATTTCGTTGCTAGTTGCATAGATGCGCTTTGTTTGCAGTTGCTGTTTGGTTGGATGGTTAACTGCAGCTGGTGTACTTTGTTCTATAGGGGATACGTAGGATGGTTTCGTTGAAGAGGATGCTTCACTGTTGTTGGTGGCTGTCACAGGTGTACTGGGGTTGCTTGGGGTTGATGTGAAGGAAGCACCATTGTCCTTTGGTATAGTTGTCTCCTTGTCCGATTTTTCACATGGAAGTAAATGCACACGTTTAATGTCAAGATGCATTTGCTCCTTAAGCAAACCTTCAAGTTCTCGTATCGAAGGTCGAATTTTGCACTGTCTGAAGTCAACAATAATTGTATTCTTTCGTACCGACGGTAGCTTTTGTTCGTTTGGTTCACTCATTTTCGAGGTCTATTGTTCACTACACAATACGGTACTTGGTTTCTTCTGTCCCCAACGTAGGCGGTTTTGTTTGTCGACTGACTTGGATGAGATGTAAACCCGAACTGGTGAATAAGATGTTGATTGCATTACGCTCCAACATCCGGGGTTGGAGAGGTCGGTAGAGCTTAACTGAGCTCTGTTTTATGTTTCATTTTCATACTACTGGCCCTTATTACCAGTGTGAAGGGAAAATTAAGTGGAGTGAACGTATCCAAATTGTTTTTCACACGATGACAACAAATAAACGGTAAAACGAGTCTATCTTTAACGTTTATGGGTGGTTTGTGTACAAGGAATACTGTGGAATATATAAGATAGAATATTGTAGAATAGAATAAAATAATATATACTGAACAAATGAGCATACAACTGATAGCTGTCAAATGATGTTCATCCAGTTTATTTTGTGAAGTTGTGTTGTTTTCATATGAGACCTGATGTTTGAGTTGATCTGTGAGTGAAGTGTAAGAAGAAGTGTATGCAAGGTTCAGCCATCTCTGATAAAATTGAGCGCGTAACAATACAACGCGTTTTGTCGGTTACATCACTTATACAATCATATCTCCGGAACCAAAAGTCACAGCCATTTGATCTTCGAACTTGATCAATGGCCCGAGAGTAGCTTTCAAACGAGCATAAGTTTGTTAAAATCGGTTCAGCCATCTCTGAGAAAATTGAGCGCGTATAAATATCTTCGAAAAGTGCACACACACAGACATTTTCCGATCTCGTCGAACTGAGTCGTATGGTATATAACACTATGGGTCTTCGAGGCTCCGTTCAAAAGTTAGTTTTTCCAGCAATTCTAAAACCTTTCTATAGAGAAAGGCAAAAAGGAAAAAATAGTAAACAAATAAAAATATTGAAACTGTCATGTCTTGAACGAATATTTATAACTATATTTGATTTTTCAGTATAGACTGTGGAAAAAAGAGAACATAAAAAATCATTTTTCGAAACGTGGTACTTCATATTAAAATAAAAAATACGTATCGAACATTTTTGAGTTCTTAGTCGAAAAAAAGTTCGTTTGGTTCACTCATTTTCGAGGTCTATTGTTCACTACACAATACGGTACTTGGTTTCTTCTGTCCCCAACGTAGGCGGTTTTGTTTGTCGACTGACTTGGATGAGATGTAAACCCGAACTGGTGAATAAGATGTTGATTGCATTACGCTCCAACATCCGGGGTTGGAGAGGTCGGTAGAGCTTAACTGAGCTCTGTTTTATGTTTCATTTTCATACTACTGGCCCTTATTACCAGTGTGAAGGGAAAATTAAGTGGAGTGAACGTATCCAAATTGTTTTTCACACGATGACAACAAATAAACGGTAAAACGAGTCTATCTTTAACGTTTATGGGTGGTTTGTGTACAAGGAATACTGTGGAATATATAAGATAGAATATTGTAGAATAGAATAAAATAATATATACTGAACAAATGAGCATACAACTGATAGCTGTCAAATGATGTTCATCCAGTTTATTTTGTGAAGTTGTGTTGTTTTCATATGAGACCTGATGTTTGAGTTGATCTGTGAGTGAAGTGTAAGAAGAAGTGTATGCAAGGTTCAGCCATCTCTGATAAAATTGAGCGCGTAACAATACAACGCGTTTTGTCGGTTACATCACTTATACAATCATATCTCCGGAACCAAAAGTCACAGCCATTTGATCTTCGAACTTGATCAATGGCCCGAGAGTAGCTTTCAAACGAGCATAAGTTTGTTAAAATCGGTTCAGCCATCTCTGAGAAAATTGAGCGCGTATAAATATCTTCGAAAAGTGCACACACACAGACATTTTCCGATCTCGTCGAACTGAGTCGTATGGTATATAACACTATGGGTCTTCGAGGCTCCGTTCAAAAGTTAGTTTTTCCAGCAATTCTAAAACCTTTCTATAGAGAAAGGCAAAAAGGAAAAAATAGTAAACAAATAAAAATATTGAAACTGTCATGTCTTGAACGAATATTTATAACTATATTTGATTTTTCAGTATAGACTGTGGAAAAAAGAGAACATAAAAAATCATTTTTCGAAACGTGGTACTTCATATTAAAATAAAAAATACGTATCGAACATTTTTGAGTTCTTAGTCGAAAAAAAGTAAGACAGAAAAAAAATGTTTTTTTTGGTGGCTGATTTTGTGGGGAATGTCCCATATATGGAACATTTTTATGTGTCGGTTTTGCCCGATATGAATGAGCGTTGATTCATTCAATTCATGCGGTTGAAATTCTGTGAACATTATTTTGGCATTGAATTTCACCTCAATGCTCGTTCATACTAAACATTTTAGAAAATTCCTACTTTGAGTTATTTTTGGATATCTCATACTACTGAAAATTTTATCATGAATTGCTGAACATATTAGCGATGGTATGGAGAAGCAACTATGTTGCTACGTTTATTAAAACAAGAGATATTCACGATTAAGTTTCACCCATTCTTAGCAAAGTCAAAGTCTTGGCATTACATTCCCTTTGTGGAATTTGGCTTTTCTGTTTCAACAGACTTCGCAGCCGATTCTTATAGCGTACAGAATCGCTGCATGGCTAGTACTATGGTTCCTACTGACATTAAGAATCCATTCTTGTACTTGGTAAATTTTGAAAAGGCGCCCCATAGAAAAGTAAGTAGTATTCACAACAAAGTGTATGTGTAACAAAACAATTTCACACTGTGTAAAATTTCGGATCCATCTGGGTACGTGCCTGATATACGTGAAAACAAATAATGCAATATTATTTGTAGAATTTTTTTCAACACTAATCCGAAGTTTTTTTGCATAATGGAATTGAATGCATCCGATCGTACGCCATTCGACCCGGCTCCAATAAAGTTTTCATTACCTTCCGATGACTGTATTCATTTTACACTGTCGAATAGAAAATCTGTGTAAAAAAATTGAATGGATCGTTAAGAGAAGTAAATAATGCGTGTGTAATTAAAATGGTTATTTGTTTGCGCTTCTCCAGAAATAATAGCCTACGGTTCATGTCCGCTCAGCTAATTCATTGAAACGGCAACGGAGTAATGCATTCGCAATTATGAATCCTTATTTATACGCGATAAAGCGCGCACCTCCAAACAATAAAATGACTGTTTCGCTAAATGTTTGGCATACTTTTCCTCTCCCAGCCAACCGAACAGTACCGTGCTCCAATTTCAGCTATTGTCATACTAGCAAACATGAAAATGCGACACCAAAAGTGAGCTGCCAACGAAGAAAAAGAACGGTTTTCCGCTGTAACCGTGCTGCTGGCAGGTAACTAAATATGTACTGTGCACACATTCTCGGCATCACACTAAAATAATTAACTGGATCCCTCCTTCCCAACCCTGCTGAGTTCAAAACCTTCTAACCGCGCACTCTTCGCGGTGAGTTACAACTATGCTGCTGCGCTGAGCGCGGGATTTTAATTAAATTTTCAAATTCTTTACGAAGCTCGGATTAAAAGATAATACAATCATTAACGCGGTGAAAGTGAAACCCAAAGCTAAATTGTTTCTAATTTATCTGCCGAAGGAAATAGAAATTCTTGCGAATTTTCGCCTCAGTTGCCATTTGGTTGGTATTTTAACCCCGTGGCTGACTCCAAAAGAACCACCGGCGCTGGTTTCCAACGAATTACTTCAATTAGACCCGACAAGCAAACCTGAAGCACGTCAAAACTGTCATACTTATTACTTCTTATCGCAATACCCAGCAATTCCAGCTTCATTCGAAACATAATTCCAGTTTGACACACTAATTATTCGGTCCAAACTAATCACGCCAATGATTTTTGCGTTCACGGGTGTTGATTCGGTGATATACAATTCTAATTATGGTTCGTTTATTTTCCATCCGTTCGCATTATCATCTCTCTCTCTCTCTCTTCCTCCTGTTCAAGGAGTAATACCTGAAGTGTGTTAATTAGACAGCTCCAATTAACTCCATTTGGAAAACATGCTTCTGGGAAACAAGTTTTCAAACATACTAATGTGAACATAGAAGAAATAAATGATGAAACTGACATCCGAATCTGTATCTCATCTTTCGGGCTCAGTGTGTAAGTAATGCTGGAAACATAATCTGAATATTGCTAGTATTAAAGCTCATAGGAGATAATTACAGTATCAAACAGCAACTGCTTCCCAACAGCTTAAATCAGGAAGGTACAATCGGAAGAAGGTTTGAGTAAAATTTTTGGCAATTTCGCATTGCATAATTTGTGCATGACGCATGACGACTAATACGCATTGTTGCCTTAATTTGATGGAGCTAATGAAAACTATTATTATATACATTTTAGACTGGTAGGAGATTGTGATAGATACAGAAATTATTAATAGATGGGTTGCGCTAATTAACCCACAGGCAATTCATTAGTCGAAGCATCATATAATTTTGCTGACTTCTCTGCATTGAATCAACAGAATGCAATGAATTACGATCAATACCTTCGCTTCTGCTCTAGATGGCAATAAGTTGTGTTGAATAGAGCAATACTTTTGTAACAGCTTAGCGGAAACTTGAAGCGCATGTACTAATTTTCATTTTATCCTAATTGTTACTATACATGAGATGAATGGTGTTGCAAAGATGATTAAGGAATTAGTGATTATGTGATTAATTATCGAACCTAATATTGTCAATCATCATTTCAATGCTACAGCCGAATAAGGATGTGATATCTGTTCTTTTTTTTATAATTATTTATTGGAATATGAGTAAAAGTTAAATTATTAAGATTTAAATTGGGTGTTCAGCCACAAGTGGTGACATTTCAGCCCTATTATATATAGCCCCAAATAACGTAAATTTTTTTTACGAACCAAATCCCAAATAACGTAAACTTTTTTTACGAACTACCTCTTTTTACGAACCCCCGTTTAGATCGTAAATGGAGGTTTCGGTGTATATATATATATATATATATATATATATATATATATATATATATATATATATATATATATATATATATATATATATATATATATATATATATATATATATATATATATATATATATATATTTATATACACCGAAACCTCCATTTACGATCTAAACGGGGGTTCGTAAAAAGAGGTAGTTCGTAAAAAAAGTTTACGTTATTTGGGATTTGGTTCGTAAAAAAAATTTACGTTATTTGGAATTTACTTCGTAAAAAAAGTTTTGTGTAATGAGTGTGGAAACCGCGCATCAAATTTTTATTTTCGGAACGGATGTGAAGAGTAAGTGCAAGAAAATGATGTTTGGGCTCGCTTCAAAATCCAAGATGGCGGCTTCCGGTTTATTGAGATTGCCTAAAATTCCTAACAATTCCGAACCATTCCGAAAATATACATATTGTAAGGGTTTTCAAGGAATATCAACAAACCGGAAGTCGCCATCTTGAATTTAAAAACTACCTCAAACATCGTTTTCTGACATCTACTCATCAATTCCGTTCCGAAACTACCCATATTGTATGGGTTTTCAAGGAATATACACAAACCGGAAGTCGCCATCTTGGATTTCAGAACCACTTCACACATCATTTTCCGACTTCTTCTCATCAATTCCGTTCCGAAAATACCCATATTGCAAGGGTTTTCAAGGAATATCAATCAACCGGAAGTCGCCATCTTAGATTTCCAAAATACCTCAAACATCACTTTCCGGAATCTACTCTTTAAACCCGTTCCAAAAATACCCATATTGTAGTAGTTTTAATGGAGTCGGAAATCGCTTTTGATGAATAAAAAAACCTCTTTTTACGAAGTAGGTTCGTAAAAAAAGATTACGTTATTTGGGATTTGGTTCGTAAAAAGAGGTAACGTATAAAAAGTGTTCGTAAACGGAGGTTTGGGTGTATCTTTATATATATATATATATATATATATATATATATATATATATATATATATATATATATATATATATATATATATATATATATATATATATATATATATATATAAATATATATATATATAAATATATATATATATATATATATATATATATATATATATATATATATATATATATATATATATATATATATATATATATATAAATATATATATATACATATATATATATATATATATATATATATATATATATATATATATATATATATATATATATATATATATATATATATATATATATATATATATATATATATATATATATATATATATATATATATATATATATATATATATATATATATATATATGATTTGGTTATTACCACGAGGACATCATATTCTTCCGCAATTCTGAGATTTTTGTGTAGGGAAAATTGTAAACCTACTTGTATTGTGTAATGGGGAAAAGGAATTTATATACTAACTTACTAACTACGTCCAGGGAGGACGCTTCAAAATCATTTTCATAATTTTATTCTGAATCCTTTAAAGCGTTTTCTTCTTGGTGAAACAACAACTTGACCAAATTGGTACTGCATAAAGCATGGCTGGTCTGAAAATTTGTTTATAAATTGACAATTTGTTTTTTAGACAGAGCTTAGAATTTCTGTTTATAAGAGGATATAAACATTTAATATATTTATTACACTTTGCCTGGATTCCTTCAATGTGATCCTTGAAAGTGAGTTTTTTGTCATACGTTAAACCTAAGTATTTAGCTTGATCAGACCATGTCAATTCCAAGCCATTCAATTTGAGAATGTGATTATTGTTTGGTTTAAGAAAAGAAGCTCTTGGCTTATGAGGAAAGATAATTAATTGCGTTTTTGCTGCATTTGGTTTAATTTTCCATTTTGACAGATAATCACTGATAATAAAAATAGAAAGATAATTAATTGCGTTTTTGCTGCATTTGGTTTAATTTTCCGTTTTGACAGATAATCACTGAAAATATTTAAATATTTAAACTTCTTTGTAGGCGACTGCAGATCACTCTTAGATTTCTACCTGTGGCTAACAGACTTGTGTCGTCACAGAATAGCGATTTCTGACAACCAACGGGTAGATTTGGAAGATCAGAAGTGAAAATATTATACAAGATTGGAGCTACGCTCGAACCCTGCGGAACACCGGCTCGTACGGGTAGCAATTCAGATTTACAATTCTGATAGCTAACCTGAAGAGTACGATCAGTTAAATAATTTTGAATCATTTTGATCAAATAAATAGGAAACTGGAAATCAGACATTTTTGCTATTAAACCTTTGTGCCAAACAGTGTCGAATGCTTTTTCTATGTCTAGAAGAGCAACTCCAGTGGATAACCCAGAAGATTTATTTGCTTTTATCATGTTCGTTACTCTGACAAGTTGATGAGTGGTTGAATGTTCATGACGAAATCCAAACTGCTCTGGTAGAAAAATTGAATTCTCATTTATATGAGACATCATTCTCAACAGGATAATTTTTTCAAAAAGTTAACTGATAGAAGAAAGTAAGCTAATTGGTCGATAACTTGATGTTTCTGCTGGATTTTCATCAGGTTTCAGGATAGGAATTACTTTAGTGTTTTTTCATCTTTTTGGGAAGTAAGCTTACCAGGAGCCTTCATGTTTTTAAGTTTCCTAATAAATGATTTAATTTCATAAAAATTCGTCTCAATAATGTCATCTTGTAATAACACTTGAGTTGAAATATGATCATATTTTAGTGAGACTTTATTTTCAATAGGACTCACAACGTTCAAATTAAAATTGTGGACATTCTCGAACTGCTGAGCAAGTTTTCGAGCTTTTTCGCCATTTGTAAGAAGAATTTGATTTCCTTCCTTGAGAGCAGGAATTGGTTTCTGAGGTTTCTTAAGAACCTTAGAAAGTTTCCAGAAAGGTTTAGAATATGGTTTAATTTGTTCAACTTCTTTGGCGAAATTTTCATTTCGCAAAAGAGTAAATCTATATAGCAGGATCACGAGAATGTTGATATGGTCGTCGACGAACGTTCTTCAAACCAAATGAGCAGTTGAAGATTGTCATCGATGATAGGAGAATTTAATTTACTTTGAGCTTTGGGAACTGAAAGATTTCTTGCTTCGATAAAGTAATGATTCGAATTATCAATTGCTGTATCGATATCCGTAGAATTTTCTAAAATAGTTTCATGATCCACGTGATTTTCAATGTGAGATCTGTAATTCAACGAATTAGCTCTATGATAGTTGGATATTGAACTAATTGGATTAATTAAAGCTTCGTTGGAAAGTCTGAATGTTACAGGAAGATGATCTGAGTCAAAGTCAGCATGTGTAATCGGTTCACTACAAATGTGACTTTGATCTGTTAGAATCAAATCAATTGTAGAGGGGTTTTAACGGAAGAAGCCTACAATTCCACTGAACATGCTTTGCATTTAAGTCCCCTATTACGAAAAATTTCAGTCGATATCTTGTGAGTTTTTGAAAATCGCCTTTAAAGAAATTTAATTGTTCGCCGGTGCATTGGAATGGCAAATATGCTCCAGCGATGAAATAAATTCCATCAATGGTTTCAACTTCGATTCCCAAGCTTTCAATAACTTTAGTATTGAAAGAAGGTAATATTCGATGTTTAATTCGCCGTTGGACAAAAATGGCAACTCCACCACCCATTCCAGTAAACCCGTCAAGTCGATGAACCACTTAATGTGGATTACTTTTCAATTTGACATTTGGTTTAAGAAAAGTTTCTGTCACAATGGCAATATGAATTTTGTGAACTTTGAGAAAATTATAAAATTCATCTTCACTCGATTTCAAAGATCGAGCATTCCAATTTAAAATATTCAAATAATTATTTAACATCACTGTTAAATTTTAAATTCATTATAATATTATTTGCAAATTGCCATCCGATTTGAAATGCTTCAAAAAGTGATGAAGTCGAATTCATTCGGATGATCATTTGAAAAAGTTGATCTTGTAGGTAGATCATTTTATTTTCAGTTATATCGCCTAAATCAACTTCATTTAAAGAAGCGAATGGCGTTAAAGGAATATTTGTAGGTAGACTGCCATTAGAAGAAGATGATGACCTATTAATAAATTGTTTTCGTTAGAAGATGAACTGCAAGGCGGTCCGGTGTTTTGATTATTTACATTAGAAGAATTAAGTGGTAGATTTCTACCTGTTATACTAACATAACTGACATTAGAAGAAGATGATGACGAGGTCGATCTACCTGTCAATAAATTGTTTTCGTTAGAAGACGAATTGGAAGGCGTATCTGTTTTTTGTTTTAAATTCGAAGAAATAAGTACCTTAGAAGAATTAGGCGTGGCATTTGTAACGGTTTTTTAATTTTCAGGTATGTTCTGTAAATTTAAGGTCGTTGATTTGACTTGTTGTCTAAGCGAACGAGCGTTTAAATGTTTTTCCCTGACAGGACATTTCAAATAATTGGATTTATGATTTCCATCGCAATTTGAACATGAAAATTTATCAGTGGTTTCATTCATTGGACAAACGTCTTTCGAATGCGATTTACCACAATTCAAACACCGTATATCCATATGACAATTTTTGGTTCCATGGCCGAAGCCTTGGCAACGACGACATTGCGTTAAGTTTGCAATGCGATTATGCCGTTTATAATGTTCCCAATGAATTTTAATGTGGGAAATGAAACGTACTTTTTCTAAAGTTTTCAAATTGTTTACATCACTTCGATTGAAGTGTATTAAGTAAAGTTCATGGGAAATTCCAGAGCGTGGCTTAGAAGTACCATTCGCTCTTTTTACTTGGGAAGGGGCAAAACCAAGCAACTCTTTTAGTTCATTTTTAATTTCATCAGTACTTTGATCATTTGATAAGCCTTTCAAGACAGCCTTGAAGGGTCTGTCTGATTTTATATCACATGAATACAATTTATGAAGTTTCTCGGACAAATATCGGATAAGACGTTCGTAATCTTCCAATCCATCAGCCAAGACTCGACATTCTCCTCTTCGTCCGATTTGAAGTGAGACTTTTAAGAGAAAGAAAGCTCAGTATGGAATGCTTTGAAGTCGGAAATCATCACCGTCACTGGTGGCATAGATTGTTGTTTCTTCCCAGAACGACAAGCGTCCATTTCGTAGATATAATAAGCTGTGTAATGTTACTGCTTTTTGACAAATTCTACTAAAAAAAAGGCGGGTGGGTAATGTCAGAGACATAACTGGATGTCGTGAATACGAAAACAACTGACATGTTCCTTAACACTTCCGAATATCAATAAGTTGATCAATTGTATGAATTATGCAAGCATTCCCCTTTCTCACATTTTTCGCAAAAACAAAGAAGGCTTCACTTGATCTCGATTACTGTGAATTTCACACAGCGAAAAGTGCACAAATCTAACCAAACTGTTCTTAATTTGCACTAAACTGGGGATAATTACCTTCGATTTGCGAACAACAATTTGTTGATTTTGTGTAATGCTCTCCACCGTTGTTTTTTCACCAATGCTAATGACTGGCAGCTGTGACGTAATCGCTCCTGTCGAAAGCGAAACTAGCTGTGCGGACGACACAAAACACATCTGCTCGCAGTGGCGATAGAATCCAAACTGATTCAATTTTTGTTAGGAGTTTTCTTTTTATGTGATTTCGTTTGTAGCTTTTTCACTAATGGGCGGGTCTAACGGCTATAAAAATAGCCGCATACAGAATTTCGATGTCGATTATTTCATTTCGGATTTGCATAATTTATCGAAAGAAACTATCAATGTGCTGTAGGGATTCGTTTCTAGCATTCAGAAGGACCAAATTGAGGAACTCACTACGATATTCAACACTTTTCGGAACATTTTTCTCGAACGATTTGTTGTAAAGCAGCAGATATTTTGTTCTCTTCCTCAGAACGCGTTCTGATTGGCTGGTGTTGACATGGGTCAAATGAGACAGGTTTTTCAATAGTGTACTATTGAAATACTTCAATGCTTTTGCTATACACGTTTAAGTTGAAAAAATTTCGATTCTATTGATAGTTAGATTATATGAATCGTTTCACAGATCACTGAGCTATGAGCTTTAAAAATACGAGCAAGGCAAACGTGCCTTATGGATTATCCCCTTTGATACTTTTTATACCAAACATTTCAGAAAAGTTTAATTTTCAATTATTTGAGATTATGTCACACAACTGATAATTTTATCATAAAATTGTGATCATATTTCCGATGGCGTGTAGCTAAAATTTTGTTGATTCGTTAGATACAGCAAGAGATATTCACGATCAAAAACTTATCACTCTCTCAGAGGGTAAATTTCGAAAAGGCACCCCATAGTAAAGTAAGTCGTATTCACGACAATAGTTGACGAGTACTGGAAGATGGTTTAGAGATATTGTCCAGCGATGAATAATACCAATTATATACTTTCAACGATAATTGTCAGCGTTTTGATTCCAGGGTATTTTTTTATAGCTTGCCATTTTCTTGTAATTAGAAACCACGTAGCGAGAATTAATGTCGTTTTCGTTTTTAAATTGCACTACACCGGTGTAGCGAAAGCTGCACCTAAACCGTTCGTTTTTACCAATTGCACTACACCAGTGCTACACTTTTTCTGCACCGATACCACTGGTGTAGCACTCATCAAATGTTTGGCGTAGCTCTGTGCAATGGAATCGTTTATGGTAGTCAATGGTTACTGTTTATGTTTTCGTCATTTTTGTTCGTTTATTCATGCCTCAGTGTAGCACTGCACCGGTGTAGTGCAAATTAAAAACGAAAACGCCATAAGAAAATGTTTTATAGAAAATATAATTACTGCATAAGAAACTTGCAGAAATCAATTCATATTCTCGTTGAATGCCAAAAAGTTTCCTATTTTTACTACCATAACCTTGTCTATTTGACAGCTAATTGTCTTACCGAAGCTTCCTGTAAGCTTTGCAGAACTTCATTATTTTCAATTGATTCACTGAAAATTAATAAAACGTCTACTGAATCGGGAAAATGTAACAACATTGTAAACTTTACAAATCTTGTAAGTGAAATGAAAACGATTGTTGTGTATTATTTTAACAGGATTAGCTAAAATTCAATAGTTCATTTAACTCTTAATCTGATAAATTTTACAGATCGTTCAGAGAAAATAATACTTTACAGATCGAAACCGTAAGAATTTTTACTGAACACCAAAAGAGAAGTTTTGTACAAAAATCGTTCTGCATAGTATGAAGTTTCGTACAAAAAGGAATATGTTCTAAACATAGGCGGATGCTTAGAAAAATGCGCCAATCATACATTAACACAATGCATTGGTGCATTTATCAATATTGGCACTTTCGTTTTCTCTCAGTTGCACAGGTAGCGGCACACAAAGGGCTCACTTTTGACAAGTAGCTGTTTTCATCATATTTCATTGTTATGCCCAGTGTTGTCAGGTTGCCAGATTTTTCTGGCAAATGCCAGATTTTTCTCACTTCGCCAGACACTCTAACCAGAGCTGCTAAATGTCACTATCAACGAGCAACTTTGCACGACGAAGATTGGAAAGTTTATGTCACTGGACTGCTGCCAACCAGGCTTTACCAATCATCATATATTGAGTGTCTGAGAGCCGATCTGTCATAACTTAAATTCTCTTGATATTATACTCACTAAGACGCTCATTGATTGCCGATGCGATTGATATTATCTTCATTTCTTCTGTCACTGCTTGATTACGATGTGACTAAATATTAATCAAGCAGCATAAACATTGAATAAATTCATGTACACCAATAAACTCCGAAATCCGATGACTTTTTACAAAGAACAATGAACTTTATCAATTTATGTTCATGTTACTACTCTCATGGAATTTTTTACTTCAACAGGGAATAGGAGAATGAGAGAGAGAACAAAATGCGTCACCTGTCTTCGACTGAGTATACTTCTGCTTGGTCATTGAACTATCGAGTATCTCATTTGACAGACACTTTGACCGTACCGATTACAGTTGACGATGATTTTAGTCAGTCTGTCAAGGTCATTTGACATGACTGACAATTTGCAGCTCTGACTCTAACTAACCGGATCTTTTTCCAGATTTTACAAATTTTACCAGAAATTATAAATTTTCCCAGATTTTGTCAGATTTCAGCAGATCTTTACCGTTTTTGTCCTCTATACGATAGGAGGTGAGAACTTTTTGCATTTCTCATATAAAAAGGGTATACAATCTCTGTGAAACCCGACTTTTGAGCCGAGGCCCGGAGGTCTTACGGTCCCATAGATTGCTATTAAGTTTTAACCCGATCCGACTTTCGGTTCCGGAATTACAGGGTAACAAACACAAAAAAAACTTTAAAAAATGTCACTCACTTTTCTCAGAAATGGCGTGACAAATTTCCACAAACTTAAATTCAAACGGAAGGTCTTATGGTGAAATGATCACTATTGAATTTTATCTCGATCCGACTTCCGGTTCCGGAACTACAAGGCAATATGTGCAAATTTATGAGAAAATGCGCACTCAATTTTCTCGGAAATTTCTTAACCGATTTTTACTAACTAAGATGCAAATGAAAGGCCTTGAAATTCTTTGAATAGTCTCTGAAAAGTTGATTCGAGTCCGACTTCCAGTTCCGGTATGACAATGCGATAATAAAAATTTTCAATTTCGTGAGTATTTTTTAACAAGTGATGGCGAAACGAGGTGCACATTTTTATAAAATTTCCTGGTAAATTCATCTAGTTGGCAGATCTTGTTAGTTGGTGAATATATAAATCTACTTTGGGACTACTGGTTCCCGGTTTCCGCTTCCGAAAGCACCGGTAATAGTAAAGGAAAGCTCCAAAAACGGAACTCACTTCGATTTCTCAGCAACAGTAAAACCGATTTTCAAAGCAAAGTCTTGGCATTACATTCCTTTTGTGGAATTTGGCCTTTCTGTTTCAACAGACTTCGCAGCCGATTCTTAGCGTACAGAATCATTGCATGGCTAGTACTATAGATCCTACTGACACTAAGAACCCTTCCAGGTCGGGGCTCGAACATACGACAACTGGCTTGTAAGACCAGCGTCCTATGCATTGAACCGCCAACCCGAGACAACCGATTTTCACACATCATGATTCAAATTGAAGCTCTCAGTGTCTTTAAAGACACTGTGTAAGTTCATCTAGATCCGACTTTCGGTTCCGAAATTATAGGGCAATGAGTATCAAAACTTTCAAACTTTCATACAAAATGATGCAAAAGTGTTTCGTCCGATTTGCTCTTCAACGACTACCTTGGCAGAATCATCTTCAATTACCACGTTACGAGAATCGCTGTGCTCTCATCAACCTACCGACTCTGCAAAATAGACGAGTACATCTACGAAGGCTCTTCATTATTGATTTACTGACTGATAACATCGATTGACCCGTGCTACTTGAAAGAATTCGCTTTAACGTTCCAAGAAGATCATTGCGAAGAACGGATTTTCATAGACGCTTATTTCATCGCACACAGTATGGTCATAATAATCCAATTGATGTTTCTTGCCATCGTTTCAACAGCGTGTATCATCCATTGGATTTTTCTATTAGCAAAGACATGTTTCAATCAAAAATATTATTAAGTTAACATTAGTGTTTAGTTATATAGCCAGTCTGTGCGAAAGGTTAACTCTAGTCGAAGACAATAAAGAAACTAAAGATTGAATAATTTCTATTCGTAGCCGCTAAAATTACGTGACATCATCCTAAATTGATTGATCGAAGATTGGTTTGAGTATTGAATCACGTGAGAGTTTGTAATAAATATTGAACAATGTTAATTTTGCTCACCAAGATTTATGTCACGGCAGAGACAGATTGAATTACTATGCCGCTTATAAGTAGACAAACGTTATGTTAAAAGACTTCGGTATCCCCGCATCAAGTATGATCTGATTGTAATCAGCGGAATGTAAACAAAACCAGCAGCGGATGATTTGTCTCTGTAAATCCGTCCCGGTAAAAAAAAATCGGGCGCAACGATACAAAAATTTTCATTCCAGACGTGCAGTAATTGTACAACGAAATCGTATCAACCCTTGATTGGCACCACGAGAGCAACAGCCACTTGATTCCGGTCATGTACACATCAGAGTCAGCGACAATTACAACCGAGAAGACGTGTTTGTAAAGTGGGTGGAGTCATAACGAAAAAATTCGATAAAGTTGAGCACGTGATACTGCAAAAGCTAGCATCCTCAGTTTAGGACATTGGAGAATGTAAATAAAAAATCACAAGGAATTGACTCATACATTTGCATATTTCAGAATGATGTAGTGATTTTAAACCTACAAAATTGATCCATGAATTTAGAACAATAATTATCCCGCATCAGAACTAAAACAAAAGAACGATGTCTACATCGAATGGTTCAATTTGACCAAAACTTACAATCAATCATACAGCAAAATTTCCTCCGGTTGTACCGTCCGCTTCGGAATGGTTAGTTTGCCAAAAATTGATGAATCATAACCACGGGCCAACATGAACAGAAAGTCCAAATCATAATGGTTTGCAGTAGCTGAAGCCGGTCACGATGGGCAGGTATCACATCCACAGTCATAGTTCATCTGGAGCCATCATTTCTCCTACTATCTTGTGCCGTTCTGTTCTCCCCCAGCATAATCTCCGGTACCGTACATTCGTTAGAAAAGCAGTACAGCAGCACAGTCCATCATGATCCCGGTCAAGTGTGTTCGCAAATTATTCATACGAACTTTGGTTGTAGCAAACTATTGTTCTTTCGGATCAGACATGCCCTTTCTGAATAGCTGTTGCTCGGTTATCTACTCATGTTATCCGGACGACATCGTTGGTGGTTTATGTCAGGATCTGCTGGGCCATTTTTCATGTCGCTGTAACTTTTTTTTTTTGGTCAGCTTTTTGCAAATTTCAGGACGGCTGCGGCTGACAAACGGGTGACCCAGTTCGAGAAACAGTTATTATTCCATGCGGCACGAATCGAACAGTTGAGAATTTTCTTCCAAAAAAAAAACAAGTTACCCTACAAAGATAGACTGAGAAGTCTTTGCGATGAAGGCGTTTGCCGTTGGAAAATGACTTAATAAACTCAAAGAATGAAAAAAATGTTTTGCATTTTGCTTTCTTTCTGATTCAGCTTGCGTCTGTTGTAGATAGTATGAAAACTTTTTTTTTATTATATTTAAGGACGACTTTACCCGTACTTGTCACTCAAATTTTCTGCTCTAGTTTTATTCGACATTATTCGGTATTATGAACTTTACTATAAAATCATTCCATGGCAGATCGTCGAAGGGTGGAATAACGAAACACTCACAAATTCTTAGCTTAAGTCTTCCCGTAGACCAACCAATTTGATTCATGAATCAGTGAAGACTTGTAAAGATGGTTAAGTTTGAAAAATTCTTAAGCTCAAACCCGACCCATGCTCGAAACAATAAAACTCTGCCCGTACCTGACCCGAGCCCGACAAAATTTTTAATTTCTTTCTAAAGTATCTAAACCCAAACCTAAGCCGAACTCGTCGTTTTCGTTTTCAGGTCGGATCTCGGGATTGAATATTTGAAACCCGACCAACTCTAAATTGTAAAACCCAAACCGCAATAGAAAATTCAATGAATAAAGTATTTGTGGTATGACCTATGCTAAGTAGAAGTGATTTCTAGTCTATTTTTCGTGTTTATGTGTCAATTCGAGTTACGAAACCTACTCTCAAAATATATTTACGTTACTTTTTTTATTTAAAAGATATTTTATAAATATTATGTTTTATATTATCTATTTGCGTACAAGCTTCAAGTGGCCGATTGAGCCAATTTTTTATGTAATTATTCTTGCCTTTCTCATATAGATTATGCAATCACTGTGAAACCAATTTTTTTAACCGATGCCCAGAGGGCCGAGGGTCTTATACCATTCGACTCAATTCGTTGAGTACGCAAAATGTCTGTATGTCTATGTGTATGTGTGTGTGGCTGAACCGATTTTCATAAACTTCGATTCAAATGAGAGATCTTATAGCCCCACATGAAGTTCCGACTTCCGCTTCCGGAATTACAGGGTGATCAGTGAAAAAAATCTTATTTCAAATAACTTACTCACTTTTCTCAGATGGCGTTACCGATTTCAACAAAAAACAAGGTTCAAATGAAAGGCCTCATGGTCCCATACCAAACTTCCAAATTTCATAAGAATCCGACTTCCGATTCCAGAATAATAAGGTGAAGTGTGTTAAAAATTTTGATACCGGCACTTAAAGCGGGGAAACAAAACACGTAGAAGAATTTCCAAACTTACCTAAAATACTATTCCAATCGGTAGTCATTGTCAGTAGGCGGTCAAATATTAATTTGGCTTTTCTTGTTCCAACGACCGGAGATTGTAGCCGTAGACATAAAAATGGATCCCGGTCACTTTTTTCGAATCAATCAAATTAACTACAGCAGTTCGCTTTCACATCTCATCCAAGTCAGTCGATAAAACAAAACCGCTTACGTTCGGGACAGAAGAAACCAAGTACAGTATTGTGTAGTGAACAATAGAATGATCTCGAAATGACTGAACCAAACGAACAAAAGCTACCGCCAACACGAAAGAATACAATTGTTGTTGATTTCAGGCAGTGCAAAATTCGACATTCGATACGAGAACTTGAAGGTTTGCTTAGGGAGCAAATGCATCTTGACATTAAACGTGTGCATTTACTTCAATGCAATAAGACCAATAATATTGTTTACATCCAGTTTTATAAAGAGTTGAATGCAATTCAATTCGCAAAAGACAATAACAATGTGCACTATGTGGAGCACGAGAACATTAAGTACAACATTCCAGTATATATGGAAGATAGTGCTATAGAAGTGCGTGTGCATGATCTTTCCTCAAGCGTCACTGATTCATATATTCGCAAAACTATGTCCCAAAACGGAGAGATTCTCTCTATCGAAAAATAAAAGTGGAAGAATTTTTTCCCCGGTATTCTAAATGGCGTTCGTTTGTAGAGGCCTATACATTCTTATGTGACTTTCGGTCAAGATACAAGAATACCGTGCAAATCTCTTGTTACCTATGACAATCAGATGGTCACATGTCAATATTCTGATAAACTGGACATGGAGACAACTACATCAAAGGACAACGGTGCTTCCTTCACACCAACCCCAAGCAACCCCAGTACATTTGTGACAGCCGCCAAAAGCAATGAAGCATCCCCTTCAACGAATCCATCATCATCAAAGAACAAAGTACACCAGCTGCAGTTAACAACTTATCCTCCAACCAACCAGCAATTGCAACCAATGTACAATAAAGTGCATCTACAGCAACGAAAAGAAGACGGAAATCGACAACAATACCATCGATGTGGCAATGGATGACGAGACGAACCACGAACGAAGTGTCCCTCAATCTTCGCAGGAGAGAAATGGAAGCTCCTCTTCGCCTAGAAAAAGAGTGACAACGAGAAAAACTTATTTAAAAAATCGGCTCAATCGGCCACGTAAAGCTTGTACGCAAATAGGCCTGAATAAAAATATCTTTTGAATAAAAAACAAAAATTAACTACAGCCTCTTTCGGAAACACCAACCTGTTGTGGACTTCACGTAGCAAACAAATCACCGGTGGCGCTTGTTGTGAACAGCAATCTCTATTTACTTGCGGAAGTTTTCCAAAGAATCTTTTGCTATAAATATTATTATTAATACTCTTGAACGCACTTGAAGATAATATGGTAGTAACTGAAAATTGTAACTTCCTAAAAGTAGCTTTAGAATCCTAGATAGTGTTACACAATTATTTGCCTATTTTTAAAATTTAAATCTGTTGATAGAAGAGTTTAAAAAATGTCTTTTTAATGTAATCATAATTGGACGTGTCTCGTACACAACCATGCAATTTTTTTAAAAGGTTACACCACTGTAGAAAAAAAAAGAGAAAGACTTTTTTGGGGAATTATTTTGGGATCCAAGAATTGAGTAATCCGAATTTTGTATAAAGCACTTTTTAATACGTATATTTAAATACAAAAAAAAATGATGAGTTTTAAAAATGGAAAAACAAAATGGCGGCATTTCCGCGAAAGTGCTACATTCTGACGTCCGGAAATTCAGCTCCCGCCATTTTCGATCTAGAATAAAAAACAAAACATTTTATATTTTTATATTACAGTGTGCGTGGAGGTACGTAGAAGTTTTTTAATTAATTGATTTTCTATTAAATGGCAGCCCTATGAAAATAAAACCGCATTTTTTCATTACAAAATAGTTCATATAAAAATATTGACAATTTTCAAAAACCCCTACTCTACCTCTGTGGAGATAACTATCGAGAATATTCTGTAAAATTGTTGAATCGATTGATCAAGATCTACTTGACTTATGTTTCCGGCCAGCTCAAAAAAAGTGGTTCTGAGATGAACGCGTTTAAAGTTTTCGGTGCTGTAAGATCGTATCTCATACTTACGTGCCATTAATCGGCAATGCCTAGACCATACAATTCGCCTTCGTTGTTCTTTTTTTGAAATAATATTACCTTTTGCAATGAAAACAAAAATTCTACAGTGGTATATATATCATAGAAGAAAACATGGCATGAGATAAATGTTGCCGCAATATTAAGTGAAATGCATTTCCATTACATGTGACATCTATTAATATTTAAAATAACAATTGTCTATCTAAAATGAAAATGTGATATGAACACCTGCTACGCTGAGGTCTTTTTTTACGCGGGAGATACTAATCGCGTAAAAGACCGTGTATCTCCGGAAATCGGCGTAATAAACTGCGTAGCTTCGGAAATTTGCGTTACTTCGGAAATCCGCGTAAACGAATCCGCAGAACTAAAGAAATTGGTTTTTGATGCCAAATATCTTAGAAATGCAGGTCGTCAAATGGTGAGATAACTAAGTCCTCACAAGTTCCTAACTCATGCCTCCCCGAGCGTCTATGATGACATTTGGTCAACAGAACGGCGTCGACTGGGTGCTATCGCCTTCTGCGTTAGTAGCAGAATGTAGTTTGAAGCCCATCCTAAAGTGCAATATTTATCATTGTATATTGCAACATGTGGTTTTGTTGTTTGTTGCATTATTTGTTATAGATTGAATTGAAATATATTACATTGTATTATATATTGTTGTTATTATTATTAGAATTATGATTATTATTATTAATATTATTATTATTATTATTATTATTATTATTATTATTATTATTACTATTATTATTATTATTATTATTATTATTATTATTAATATTATTATTATTATTATTATTATTATTATTATTATTATTATTATTATTATTATTATTATTATTATTATTATTTATATTATTATTATTATTATTATTATTATTAATATTATTATTATTATTATTATTATTATTATTAAAAAAGAAATATTATATTTCCTGCACAACTGCGACGAAAAGAAGAGCATAACTTACACTGCGACTGTTATACATTGCCGGTTCGGACAGTAAATGGCAAACGACCTTTGCCTTTACTTTCTGACATATCAGAGACTCGGATGACTCGTATCGCTAAGATGCCTAAGTTCGACTCCTCTGGTAGAAGGTAAAAGTTTAGATACGAGAAGCCTTCTGCTTACTAAAATGACCCTTGTCACGTCTCACTTTTCCGCACTTTATTCTTCGCATCCTTGCTCTTCCTTGAGTACTATGGCTCTATGATTTCATATTCTTTCTCCTCTTATAATCTCCAGTTAGTTTGATATCGTTAAAAAAAACGAAAAAAGTTATACATTATATCATAGCATATTATTTCATATATTATCTTCTGTTATGTTATAATGGGTGATTTTTTAAGAGCTTGAGAACTTTTTTAAACAATAAAACGCATAAAATTTGCAAAATCTCATCGGTTCTTTATTTTAAACGTTAGATTGGTACATGACATTTACTTTTTGAAGATAATTTCATTTAAATGTTGACCGCGGCTGCGTCTTAGGTGGTCTATTCGGAAAGTCCAATTTTGGGCAACTTTTTCGAGCATTTCGGCCGGAATAGCCCGAATTTCTTCGGAAATGTTGTCTTCCAAAGCTGGAATAGTTACTGGCTTATTTCTGTAGACTTTAGACTTGACGTAGCCCCACAAAAAATAGTCTAAAGGCGTCAAATCGCATGATCTTGGTGGCCAACTTACCGGTCCATTTCTTGAGATGAATTGTTCTCCGAAGTTTTCCCTCAAAATGGCCATAGAATCGCGAGCTGTGTGGCATGTAGCGCCATCTTGTTGAAACCACATGTCAACCAAGTTCAGTTCTTCCATTTTTGGCAACAAAAAGTTTGTTAGCATCGAACGATAGCGATCGCCATTCACTGTAACGTTGCGTCCAACAGCATCTTTGAAAAAATACGGTCCAATGATTCCACCAGCGTACAAACCACACCAAACAGTGCATTTTTCGGGATGCATGGGCAGTTCTTGAACGGCTTCTGGTTGCTCTTCACTCCAAATGCGGCAATTTTGCTAATTTACGTAGCCATTCAGCCAGAAATGAGCCTCATCGCTGAACAAAATTTGTCGATAAAAAAGCGGATTTTCCGAATGGACCACCTAAGACGCAGCCGCGGTCAACATTTAAATGAAATTATCTTCAAAAAGTAAATGTCATGTACCAATCTAACGTTTAAAATAAAGAACCGATGAGATTTTGCAAATTTTATGCGTTTTATTGTTTAAAAAAGTTCTCAAGCTCTTAAAAAATCACCCTTTATTATGTTGTGTGGTATTATACTGCATTGCATTGTATCATATTATATTGTGTTATGTTATAGTATATTTTTAGAATATATTGTGTAATGTTATATTATATTGTCCCATATTATATTATATTAAACTGTGTTATATTATATTTTATTATATTATATTATTTTATATTATGTTATATCACAGCGAACAGATATCCAGCAGACATTCGTGCAAAGTCGTGTGCATCGGTGATTTTTAACGGATTTTCACTTGTATGCATTACACAGCTTTTTAAAAAAGTTTATACTAGCTTGGATGTCTGTTCTTTCTAGTTATATTATATTATATCATATTATACTGAATTATATTATATTATTTATTTATTTATTTATTTATTTATTTACTATTATTGTGTCCATCGGATACAAGATCTAAATGGACAATTAGAGTGGGAAAAAGCCCATTTGAGTTGAACTCGTTTGTCATTCTCAAACGGGCGCAAAAACCACTATCTTTTCAAGAACATAAACGAAAGTAATGAAACACAATGTAACTTAAAGCTAGTATCACAAATGTCACTAATAATATAACTTAAAAATTCAAATCACATCGGATCGTTTCAGTTTTTTCGCGAAATGACTAGATGATTCACCAAACTCGAAAAGATCCTCAACAGCGGTGAAAGTTCGAATGGAAGCAGTAATCGGTTCATTAAAGCCAAAACGAGTTCTGTGAAATCTCTGCTGAAGCAGTGATGTATTCCGCAGTGTCCTATTCGGTATCCGAAAATTTACTACAGAGCGTAATTCAGGAGCATCAATTTCCCCATTGATCAGTTTTGCAATTAATAATGCTTGTTGAATTTTTCGGCGCCGATGAAGCGTATCGATTCCTAATAGTTGACATCTATCCTGATACGGGGGCAGATTAGCAGGATTTTGCCAAGGTAAGTTTCGTAATGCCAGACGAACGAATCGTTTTTGAACTCTTTCAATGCGTATGCTCCACGAAAGTTGATAAGGAATCCAAACTACTGAAACATTCTCTAGAATAGGCCGGACAAGTGAACAATACAAAGCTTTCAAACAGTGAGGATCTCTAAAATCCTTGGCGATTTTACTGATAAAGCCTAATTGACGTGATGCTTTTGAGATGATCTGTGATCGTTGTAAATCAAATGATAATTTTTCATCTAGCAGTATTCCCAAATCGCGAACCTGGGTAACTCTAGTCAAGACTGAGCCATCGATGCGATAGTCAAATTTAACAGGTCTCAGAGTACGGTGAAACGTGATCACCTGACATTTTGCGACGTTGATTATAAGTTTGTTTCGACTACACCAATCTACGAACGATTCAAGTGCATTTTGCAACCGCCAACAATCCTCCACAGTGCGAATAACGAGGTACAATTTCAGGTCGTCTGCATATGTCAGTTTGCAATCAGTTCCCAAAGCAAATGAGACATCGTTGAAATATAACACGAAAAGCAAAGGTCCTAAATTACTGCCTTGAGGAACTCCTGAGTTGTTAGAGAAAAGTGATGATGAACTGTTGCTCAATTTTACTCGTAGAACTCTCCCGGAGAGATATGAGCTCAACCAGGACACAAGATGGGCGGAAAATCCGAGACGAGATAATTTGCTTAGAAGTATTGTGTGGTCAATTTTGTCGAAAGCAGCTTTTAGATCCGTGTAAATGACATCCATCTGAGCTTTAGCTTCCATGCTGGCAATACACTTTGAAGTAAGTGTTAGCAGATTTGTTGCAACTGATCTTCCTGGCATGAATCCATGTTGATCGAATGATATATAATTCCTTGCTCGATCTAATATAGCACTACTCACAATAATCTCGAAAAGTTTCGATGAAGCGGAAAGATTAGTTATGCCACGATAGTTTACAACATTACGACGATCGCCATCTTTGAATATTGGGCAAATGTAGGATTGTTTCCATATCCGTGGGAATTTAGCTTGCTCAAATGATCGAGTGAAAATAACACTTAGTGGTCCAGCTAAAGCGTCAATACAGCGACGTAAAATAACAGCAGGTAAGCCGTCGGGCCCAGGAGAAAATGAACTTTTCAGTTTTTTTGCAGCGCATTGGACCAACTCCGGGGTAACGATGAAAGTGTTTAAGTTTATCATGTCAACTGGAACATCCGAAACAGCAGCTTCCGTATCGCTACTTGAAGTGAAACTGCTCGAAAAAAACACTAGCGAAATGCTTGGCAAACAGCTCACACGATTCCGAAACTGACACAGCCGTCTCATCGCCAAGAAATACATTCGAAGGTACAGATGAACTTTTTCTTTTTGAATTAACAAAACGCCAAAAACTTCTTGGGTTGCGTTTCAGTTTAGTTTATGTTACATTGTGTTGTATTATATTCTACAATACTGTGTTAAGTTTATTGAATTATATTGTTTTGAATTGGATTAGGATGTGATATATTATATTGAATTGTATTATATATTTTTTTTATACAACCGGGTCCTCATAACCCATTTTGGCCTTCTTAACACCAATTATATGAGAGCTATCTGATAATCAAATTCGGATCTACTGCAAGTCTACCCGCATACAATGGTAATGCCTTGAACTGATAGTGGCTTCACACATACATACATACCTATGTACATACCAAATATCTTAGAAATGCATGAAATGTCGAGATTTGGTGTAATCTAAATTAAAAGTCAGAGAGTTGACTTAAAAAAATCTGGGTAGTACCAGATTTTTTTAAGTCAACCAGATCTCGACGTTTCATGCATTGCAATGACAGAACAAGAAAACCGCGTTCAAAAATCACGTAACTTCAAAAATCCGCGTAAAAAACGCGCAACTTCCGGAATCCGCGTAAAAAAAGTCGCATATACGAAAACCGCTTAAAAAAGATCTCAGTGTACATTATATTTATGAAAAACGTAACAACGGGATTGCACATTAAACAGTTACTAAATGTCAGTCAACTAAAAACTATGTGAATAGTAGAGTGCTAAATATTCACACAAATTTAGCGATCTTTTTTATTAGAGAGAGAGAGAGTCGGCGAATCTCGATCAGAGGAAGTGGGACAAACGGGTGATAATGGGCAGTGCGCCACCCCATTGAAATACGGCGTATGAAAATGGTGTGGCACATCGGTTTCTCCAGGTATAAATACCCTATATTCTAACCTAAGTATAATGGGTCCTGGACGCAGAAGATCGGCGTCAAGAATGCATTCAAATATACTAAATATATAAATATACAATATTAGGTTGTTTAATAAATAATTAAATGCAAATGTTGTAAATGGAAACGCATGTATTTAGTTCTAAGGATATGTGATATAAGATTTTAGAACTAATTACCATGCGTCTCCATCGGATGATGACAATTTGATGGGGACGCATGGTTATCCTAATGATTTATTTTTTAAAGTCTGATATCAAGGATGGCGTGCCATCAAAGAGAGACGGATATCATCGCAACAACAAAAACCCGGCATGGCTCATTTAACATAGAATCGACACCACTGCGAGAGCGAATTTCTCTCGATGGCATTTTTGAGAATCAAAGGTTAGCACACTGCTGTGAGGATCCTGAGGATTGATAATTGCGATAGAATCATTTTACTATTGCCGCTTATTCTAACTATGTGCATATAACCTTTGTATGAGTTGTGTCTATGAAAATGTCTGTGAATGCTCCGCACAAGGGTTTTGAAATACTGCAACCTAGTGTGAGAATCATCGAGTTGAATCGATTCGATTTTCTGGGATAATTGTCAACTTGCGATTCTCTCTTGGGAAATTCCAAACAGCAACGAGACAAATTCTCTCACGATTCATGCATTGAGAGACTCGAGTTCTTGTTGCATCTTCTACCGGATTGAAAATGTTGTATACAATATAGATAGCAATATAGCAGCTTCTGTCAAATTTTCGGCCATCACCAACACTGTCTGATATTATACCTGTCCACAATTTTTTCTTCAATAAATACATAATCATCTCCAATATAAACCCTTTCAAACAGCGTATATCATTTTTTTTCTGTTTGGGGGCAGTTTTTATATGCAAACCTGGCTACACTCTTTGGAAATCTGCTAAGCCATTTGTGAGAAAAGTGCGCGTGTAGAAAAAAGTGCGGTTTTTCGGTTGAGCCACTGCTACTATCATATCTCCGAAACCAGTAGGGTCTGTCATTTGATCTTCGAACTTGATCCACAACTCAGTAGTAACTTGTTGAAATCAGTGCATCAGTGCAGCTCTGAGAAAATTGATCATTTAGAAAAAAAATGCGATATGTACACACACATTTTCCGATATCGTCAAGCTGAGTCGAATGGTGTATAACAATAGGGGTTTCAGGAGCTCCGATTAAATTAGGTTTCTCCAGCAATTTCATTACCTTTCTATGGGAAAAGGTAAAAAGGATTTCGAATAATTAATTATCTACTGCAGTGCTCGACTGTGTGATCTGAAAGAACCTCGGCACAACATTCGTAAAGTGTTACTTATGTGCAATAAACCTCGCATCTGCTTGAACCGCCATGTGGCAATAGGAGTTCAATTTGAACTGGTATTGTACAAATGAGTCTAAAACACACTGCACTACACATTAGTGCTTAGAGCAGTTCAAATTGAACCGACTTGAAAATTACATAATTCTTAGTTGGCTTGATCAATAATTGTGCGGCTAGAATTAGGCTACACACTATTTTGGGTATTACAACAAACTGATTGTAATTATACGCTATACATACATTAAATGAATTATTGAAGGTTGTTGGGTCAAATTTAGGGCACTTTCGCTTCACGCTTCAAAAGAACTTGAACAGACGTAACCGTTTTCCAATTTTTGTTTTTCACTTCATGAATATTTTATTTGCGTTCTTTACTTTTTCTTTTTCAGTTCGGAAAAATCATAGAGCTTAGTTCTACTAAAATCGTGGTTTTACATTATTTTGCATTAAAAACGGATTAAGATGTTTTATGAGGCATCCAATATTTACAGTTAGTTAAGCCAGTCAATACAGCCGAATTCAACGTGTTTCATTAGCGGAGTAAAAAAAAAATGTTATTGAGTTCGCAGACTCACCCACAAACTGTTTCGACAAACAACGTCAAACATTTATCAAGCAACAAGAACGAATGGAACCGTCATCAGCATATGCTAGCTGGTAAACTGTTCCATAATTCGCAGAGCGTGACCACCGAACCCGCTTTTCTCTCTAGGCAAATCGACACAGTAATTGATAGATTCGTGGTTCATGTAATGGACCGTCTGAACGTTCTATCTTGACTCACACACACAGACACACACCTCGTTGTCGATGAACCCACGGATATTCTATCCGGCATACCACAAGTCTGCGAACGTGACTGTGCTTGTGGGTCTCGCCGAGACAACACTCAAGGGAATCAATTTTCCATGTCCCCATAAATCCGATGGAAACTGGAACCACGTGTTTTGATTTGTTGAGTCACACGAATTATTGCTGTCCGTTGCGGGAGAAACACCCATGGATCAGGCCAACTTGGTCTCGAAAGGTTAGCAACAAGCTGCTGTCGAGCTACCAATAGATTACTAAACATTGTTTGTGAGTTGTAGTGGTTGCATTTTCATGTATAGAAGGTTACAAATCATTTGAGTTAATCATCCTTACCCGGAAGCGGACATGGCATAACATAGAGGACGACTCCCTTTCATACAACTTTCCCCGGGTTTAGCTCTCAACCCTCATACATAATTTCCCTATCTCGAGGGCGGATGACCTTAAATCTAAGATCCTATTGTTTAACACAAGTACAAATCATCGATAGCGAAGAACAAATGAAACTAATCAATATTGTAAACAAGCAGGAGCTTATTAACAATTCACTCCTTAGAAAGTCAACAGTAAACGAGCCATACTTTATTAGCTAATCCGTGTTCAATCATCCATATCCCTCATCATCCCTTTGCAAATGCGACGAGTCAATGTGGCAATGGGCGATATACATACTTCGTCGTCGTCAAAATTTCCGTATCTACGTTTTCTCATTATCACTATGAGAGTACGCTTAAAAAAACTGTATATTACAATTTTCGCTTCTGATCTAATCTAATCTAATGATTTGCATTATTCAGAACATTCCGACGATTAACTATTTATTTTATAAGCTTTTTTGAAGTTCTTTTTACGTTTTCTACAAAATGTATACTTTCAAACTTATTTTGCTGGCCTGAGCCCCAGTAAAAAACCTTAAATAAAGGGCTGAAGTCAGTAGGTCGCGTAAAACCACGTGGCTCGCTGTGCGTATTAAATTTCTCTCCATGCTCTCTCGCAAATGTGCAAAATGACTCTCGATGTGGCCGGGTGGCCAAGAAAATTTTGATATTTTCGATTACAAGTTTGACTACATCACATAAAATCCAATAAAGCTACCGCTTGTTTGGCCGCCCTTTTGAGCCGATTTTATTTTTCTCTCATGTTTCGTTACTCTACTAGAGAACTGGAGCAGAAAACTATGGCGTCGCCATAGAAATCGACTTACCTTCACAAAAATAACATTCACATAATTTTTATCGCGACAACATGTATGTTTTTATGCACTAATCGCATCTAAATTAAATTATCTAGACGTTGTCAGGATAGAATTTTTATCCATGCTTTTGAAGGCGAAATATTTAATGAACATGTTGAAAGACGGCGTATTCAGCCATGCAATTCTTCCTTCAGAAAAAAAAACTTTCCCGACCGCTAAAGTCAATGAATCATTCTGAAATTTTCACAGAATAATCTAAACTAATTTACTAAGAGATTATCAGTTGTTTTTTTTTTAATATTCGTCACAGTTCCTGAGAAAATCAGATTTGAAGCGTGAAAATAGCCCTCTAAATCACCCTAAAACACACTGGCTTCAGCCCTTAATTGATCTGTAGATTTTTCGTGAAATTTTCTCTCAGCGAACATTAGAAGCTCTGAATAATTGGAATGTCGTACATTTTATGCAAGAAAAATATTCTCTTAAAACGAGCAGGAATTTCATGCAACCTGGTAAATCGGACAAAACGAATAAGTCTAGACAGATGTGATTGTTTAGTTCCAACATTTTTTAAGGAGGTTAGCGACAGATCGCGTGTTTTACCGTTTCTGGTAAGTAGTGAATCATTATTTTCTTTGCGTTTTGTCTTCGACTCGTCAGTGCATAACAGTTCATGTTGAACTGTTATACCACCTAGCAACTCATCACAAAGCTATAGTTCTACTTGAGTTGCAACTTTTTAAGAATACATCGAAGTGTATCGTCGTTATTGGATTGTTGATAATTCAATTTTTCTTTGTCGTTAATACGACTTACTTTACTATGGGGCGAATTTTCAAAATAAGTGTTAAATTTTTTTTATCGTGAATATCTCTTCTCATATAGAAAGCTATGCAATGACTGTGAAACCCGGTTTTTTAACTGAGGCCTGGAGGATCGAATGTCTTATACCATTCGAATCAGCTCGGCGAACTGAGCAAATGTCTGTGTATGTGTGTGTGTAACAAAAATATGCACTCACTTTTCTCGGAGATGGCTGAACCGATTTTCACAAACTTAGATTCAAATGAAAGATTTCTTGGTCCTATAGCATGTCATAGTCAATTTCATTTGGATCCAGTTCCGGAGATACACCAAAAATATAGAAAAAAATGCACTCACTTTCTTCAGAGATAGCTGAACCGATTTTCACAAACTTAAATTCAAATAAAAGGTGTTATAGTCCCATAGTCTACTATTAAAATTCATTTGAATCGGACTTCCGGTTCCAGAGTTACAGGGTAATATGTGAAAATTAGAGGAAATATGTGCACTCAATTTTCTCGGGAACAGCTTAACCGATTTTCACAAAATAAAATTCAAATGAAAGGTCTTATAATTTTCTGAAAATTTGTAGAACATTTTATCCGAATCCAATTTCCAGTTCTGGAACTAAAGCGTGATAAGTGAAAAATTATGTGTGAGTATTTTATCACAAACGATGGTCAAAAACAGGTACAAATGCCAGAAATATTCTGGTTTACAGAACTTGTTAGTTTGTGGGCATATAAACTTAATTCGGTACTACTGGTCCTCCTGTTTCCAGTTTGGAAGCACCGAAGCTAGTGAGGAAAAATTAAAAAAAAAAGAACTCAGCTCGATTTCTCAGCGATGCTTGAGCCTTGATTTTTACAAATCCTAATTTAAATTAAAACTCGCATTGTCTCAAAAGCTACTCCCTATTTTTCACCTGGAGCTGTTAGCGGAATATATTCAACAGTTGCACTATTTATGTACCATTCAATTCCACTATTTCACTGTCACGTTATTACACTTTCACAAAGTCACTATACTTTAATGAAGCATAACAAACGTTACAATACAAATACGCGTATTTCGGAATGCTATTTACATCTCCTTATAAAACCGATACACTGAAGAAGGATGTAAATTACATTCCGAAATACGCGTATCTGTATTGTAACGTTTGTTATGCTTCATTAAAGTATAGTGACTTTGTGAAAGTCTAATAACGTGACAGTGAAATAGTGGAATTAAATGGTACATAAATAGTGCAACTGTCAAAAGCTACTGTTAAATTTCATCCGGATCCGACTTTTGTTTTCGCAGTTATAGGGCGATGAGTGTCAATGTTTTCAAACCGCCATATAGAATGACAATATGTACAACACCGGTACGCGCAACGTGGAAGAAGAAAACACCACACGAACCATACGTTGTTTTATTTCGTACACGCTATAAATAGATGCTGCTGTTGATAAAATGTTTAGCTGTTTTATGATAATTGCGACCGAAAGAATGAAAGAATGTCAATGAGTTTTATTTGAAAGAAATAAACATACATCGGAAATTCAAGCTTCGCGATGTAAATGCAATTTCCACAACCGGTGGTGCAGAAATACTGTGCCGGTGGTGTAGCGATGCCAATTATAACAATAATAATAATAATCCGACTACATGTTTTATGCTACCGATTCATGCTATTTAGCTTGACTTACTTATTCAGAAGTAACAGAAACGCAGGTTCGCTTCGTTTGTTATATTTCTTTCAATTGGTTTAAACGAAATAGAGCATGAGATAGTCAGTCTAGGTTTAACTAGATTCAAAACTGTTTCAATCGGCTATTCCGGCAATCTGAATTCGGTTTAAAATAATGTAAAATGTATGTATGTATGTATGTATGTATGTGTGAGCCACCATCAGTTCAAGGCATTACCAGTGTATGCGGGTAGACTTACAGTAGATCCGAATTTGATTATCAGATAGCTTTCATATAACCGCTGTTAAGAAGGCGCCTTCCAGCAAGAACATCCGGCCATATAATAAAGAATTTCGCTGTATCAGCTTAAACCCGCCTGGTGGTTTGTTTGTTAGAAGAGTGCGTCTTACTCATTTCAGACCTTCAGGGAGAAACACAAAGCTTCCCCCACGAGACTCAGGTTGGCAATCCACTCCATCATTAAGTCATTCACTTGTAAGATACCCTGATGCACTCCCTGCCCCTCTCCTTTGTAGATATAATTGAGCATAATACATTATAATATAATATAATATAAATTAATATAGAAACATATAATATAATACAATACAATATAATATATGATATAATTCAAAAGACATAATACAATATAATAGAATATAATATAATACAATACAGTATACCACAATGTAATATAATATAATTCAATATAACAGCTTTAGTACAAACTTTTTTAAAAAGCTGTGTAAAGCCTACAAGTGAAAATCCGTTAAAAATCACCATTGCACACGATTTTTCACGTATAAATGTCTGTTGGATATCTGTTCTCTGTGATATAACAAAACATATAATAATAAAATAAAATATGTCACAATATAACACACCATAAAACAATATAATATTGTACAGTATAATATAACATTACACAATATAAGATATTTGAACATGAGGTAATATAATACAATATATTCTAACATAATACAATATAACACAATACATATACTTATAATATAGTATAATACAATATGATATGATATAGTGCAATGCAGTAATATTTATTTCTTTTTTAATAATATTATTTCTTTTTTAATAATAATAATCATAATAATAATAATAATAATAATGATTATAATAATAATAATAACAACAGTGTATAATACAATTTAATATAATTCAATTCAATATATCACAAATAAAGCAACAAACAACAGAACCACATGGTTCAATATATTATGATAAATATTGCACTTTAGGACGGATTTCTAACTACAAGCCAACAAGCCCTCTCGTTCTGCTACTAACGCAGAAGGCGATAGCACCCAGTCGACGCCGTTCTATGGACCAAATGTCACCATAGACGCTCGGGGAGGCATGAGATAGGAACTTGTGAGGACTTAGTTATCTCACCATTTGACGACCAGGTTTCGGAAGTATTTAAAATAATTATCAAAAACTGCGAAAAGAATCACACCCTCTTTTCTTCTAAATAGATTTTCACAAACTTATAGATTCAAAGGAAAGGTCTTACAGTTTCATATGAAATTCTTAAATTTGTTGTGGATACTACTTCCGGTTAGAAAACTACAGGCTAAACAGGATTTGTTGATTTTGTTAGATTAAGTCCGACCAAACGTTCCTATTTCTATTCAATAAACAGTTGTTTATGCGAAATCTACAGTAATAAGGAGCGTATCTATAAGTAGTTAGCAACATTCAAACAGTTATTACTCTGAAATGGCTTAATTTTTTGCAACGTGTTTTGCGGTGACATGTTTGTCAATAACAGCTGCCCAATCGATTGGTTTCGGTACGGTTTATCGTTTCAATGATGAGTCGAATTGATCCGGAAACGCGAAAGAAAATTCTGCACACTTGGTGCTCAGAAAGTGGTGTCACGTACAACGAAATTGCAAAACAGGTGAAAGTGCACCACAACAGTGTCGAAAATATTAACGAGAAGTTCGGTAAGACCCTTTCCATGAAGGATTTGCCCCGATCCGGTAGGGGAACGGGTCCCAACTAGCGCGGCCGGGACTTAAAGTGGTTCAATACATCAGGAAAAACCCATCGGCGTCGACGCGGGATTTGGCCAAGCAGTTCAACACCAGAATCGGGACGATTCAACGGATCAAAGTTCGGAACTCCCTGAAAACGTACAAGAAACAGAAGGTGCCGAAAAAGTCCCTGGTACAGCAAGTTCAGGCCAAAACTAGAGCGCGAAAACTGTATAACCGGATTCTACAGAATAAAGACGGATGCATCCTGATCGACGATGAAACCTACGCCAAGGAAGACTCTCGAGCGCTGCCCGGACCGCAATATTATACGAAATCGGTGTACCAGGACTTGGTACGCTGACGCTGACACCACGGTGGCGATGGAAAAGTTTGGGCAGAAGGTGTTGGTCTGGCAAGCAATTTGTACCTGTGGTTTGCGGTCGTCGATTTTCTTCACGAAGGGCACAATTAACGCCAAGGTGTACGAGGAAGAATGTTTGAAGAAGAGAATGCTGCCACTGTACAGAAAGCATAAGGCTTCTCCTCTCTTCTGGTCGGATTTGGCTTCAGCCCACTACGCCAACTCCGTTCTACAGTGGTTGTCAAAATATAATGTACAATTCGTGGAAAAGGACATCAACCCACCGAACTGCCTGGATCTTCGGCCAACTGAAAGTATTGGGCAATTGTCAAGCGGCACTTTCGGAAGGAAGGTACAGTATCCCAAAACATGCAGGAGTTCAAAAAAACTGGACAGCTGCTACCAGGAAAGTCACAAAAGTAACTGTGCTGAATTTAATGAAGAATGTCAAGTCCAAAGTTCGAGCGTTTCACAGAAACTAGGATTTTCTTCAATATAATCAGTGAAATGCATAAAAATATAATTTTTCTACAATATATCGAAAACTGATGTCAAAATATGTTTTTTTCGCTTTTTTATTCAATAATCAATGTTGCTAACTACTTTTCGAAACACTCCTTATTTATGATGTTATGCATAATATAAGAATGGCATCATTACACCACTAGGTGGATTAAATTAGGTTTTTTTCTTTTAAACGCCTAAGTATAGTAGTTAATATTTCTTTTTTTTTCTTTTAACGACATTCAGCTTACCAGAGACCATTCGGTAGTAAATGAAAATTATAGAATGATAGTACTCAAAGGAGAACTAGGATGTGAATATATAGAACGGAAAGGTGAGACGTGACAGAGGGTCATTTAAGCAAGTAGACATCTTTTAGTAACTCAACGTTTACCTTCTATCAGAGGAGTCGAGGTTAGGCATCTGGTCATGAGTTTTCCTCTTTGATACACGTGGATATCTTTTATTCTTTCATTCGCACTTATCGTTAATTAGCAGATTTCCCCCAACCGCAGTAGCAGACTTTTGTAGTCGCACAGTGATTGTGGTTTATTAAACGCGATTGATAACTCCTGGTCATATGTTAACGATCCTGATGGACTCAGTTGTGTTGTTAAACCCAAGCTCCGGTGTTGGTTTTCGTTTTCTTTATAGTATGAAATTAAAATTAAGCACATGGTGTGCATCTTTCGCAAAGGCCTGTTTTCTTCTTCCGTATCAACAAGTACCGGTTTTGTATTGTCGTTTTAGATGACGGTTTGAAAATGTTGTCACTCATCACCCTGTAATTGCGGAACCGGAGGTCGAATCCGATTAATATGTTGCAGTAGCTTTTAAGACAGTGCATGCATTAGTTTAAATTGAGTTTTGTAAAAATTGGTTCAAGTATCGCTGAAAAATCGAAGTGAGTTCTATTTTTGAAGTTTTCTTCAGTACTTTCGGTGCTTCCGGAATTGGAAACGGGAGACCAGTAGTGCCAAATTAAGATTTTATTACTACAAACTAACAAGTTCTGTAAAGTGAAAGAATTTATCAACCAATTTTATTGGACTCATACCTGTTCTTGATCATCGTTTGAGAAAAAATACTCATGATATTGAAAAATTTCCGCCCATTATAAAGCCCATCAATTGAATCTTAATTTGTGAGCATCGGTAAAACCTTTTTTCGAAAAAATAGCAAATTTTATTCAATAATTTTTGCATATTGCCCTTCAAGATGAAATGTAGTGGAATGCGCGCATCGCGTATGATCATTCATTCAAAAACTAGACCGATTGTCGAAAAAAAAATTAAATTTATCACAACTAAGTATTCTTAAAATTCCGAAATTTTGCTTTGCCGAGCCGTAATTGGTTTTTGAGATGTATAAACGGTAACTGTTCCGATCTACGGGGATAATTTTAGAACTGCAAAATAGTGTTTGTTACAAAATTACACAAAGAATCTGAAATCGCAACTTAAAATTATAAAACTTGCGCCCAACTAATTGAAATTTGAAGAAGTTTACATAAACTTTTCAGCATTTTCTGTATTGCTAGTGTAATACTAATCAATAACAAGCCAACAAAACGTGCGGTTAGCCCACTGCGCTTAATCACTGAAAATTGTTATGCTTTGTGCGACGGTTCGTCCAATTCCAGCGAATGAAATTGTGCGCGTATTTTTTGGGACTACATTTCACCTCAACTCCGGAGCCGGAAGTCGGATACAAATGAAATTCAATAGCAGACTATGTGACAATCAGAACTTTCATTTGAAAAAAAGTTTGTGAAAATCGGTTCATCCATTTTCGAGAAAAGTGACTGCATGCTTTTGCAATTTTTTTGGGTGTATATCATCCGGAGATATCTCCGGAACCAGAAGTCGGATCAAGATGAAAGTCAATAGCAGGCTATGGGACCGTTTGAATCAAAGTTTGTGAAAATCGGATAACCATCTTCAAAAAAAAACACACACATAGACATTTGCTCAGTTCGTCGAGCGGCGAATGGTATATGATATTTAATCGGTTTAAAAGTCAATTAAATAACTAGAGATATTTTAAGATTTTATTCAAAAAGTGAAAAAAAAAATTCGAGAAAACCCTTATAAAATTCTAAATTGAATAATATGTGCCGCAAGTTAACCAATCATAATTGCATGCTTTTTGGACGTTTGACTTTCCAATGTGGAAAATAGCACACATTTTGTGCTGTGCAGGTAATACATTCCAGTTAATTTTTCGAATTTAGATTGAGCTGCTTGTGCTTGAACGGAGCATAAAATTGCCAAAGATAAAGCAACGGAACCCGGACCAAACAAAAAAAATGATCCCATTCCGACTGATAACTAGTTCTTTTTTTTTTGTTCGCAGCGATGAATACTGATCAATTTTTGTTGAAAGAGTGGAAAAATAGGGAAAAGCACATATCCGATACTTTCCGCTGTTCCGGTATTACACCCGTCTCGGTCGATGCTAGGGTCGAGATGAGCACAACTAGCTAGGCAGGAATCAATTTCACACATGAACTCCGACATATGGTTGAAGCTTTCCGGTTTCGAACGGAATTTTCCATTTCATTTTCGGGCGGTATCGTCAAGATCGATTGACTGTACCGGAACCGAAACTAATTCGTATTATGTATCCAAAGCTGGCGCTGCGCTAGTGAGCAACCAACTGACCTAGTTTTCATTCCTTTCCTGGTTCCTTCCATCTGTCATCTTTTTTTTTTTTGGTCTTCACCCGGGATTCAGCTTCTTTAAACGACTGACTCATTTTGTTTGTCAAATCATTTGGTACAGATAGCAGAATGGAGTTATACTTTCATTAATTGAGAAAAGAAAATTGGGAACCACACAGTTAAAATTTTTGTGTAATTTTACATTTATGCACATATTTGGAGCATGAAATTAAATGCAAATTTCCGATATCATACATTTTTACACGACTTGAAACTATATCCATGAAAAGTTGAATGACGCTTAATTTTAAACCAAATGATCATACTGTAAATATACATTTTAGTTCAATTTTACTATCATGTAAACTTTTTTTAGTAATATTTATAATTTTATATTAGTTTAAATTCATACCAACATCTGTTCAAAACATCGTGGATTTTATAGTAAGAATAATTAAAAACACATTATAATATTTTATAAGAAATTTAGTTACATTTATTTTGATTTTTTATGTAATTGCTATTGCTATGAAATGTCTGCTTTTGATGTAACATTGAAATTTGATATGTCAGATATAATTTTCCTTACTTTTCTTTGCCTTTGACCTACACGACTTGCAGTGGTTTTGAGGCAATGAAAGTAATAATTTTCAAAAAATATTATTGCAGCAGTTCTAAAAATTTTGAAACAGGTTTTGCGTACATAAAATTATGTACAAAGTGAATGGTAAAAAGATCCTCCATTCCCTCTAATACATCCTCAGCACCCTCCGAAAGGCGTGTTTCATTTGCGTAACAATAAAATAGTGTTCTGCCATTTCCAACATCTAAAACAATATAAAATAAACTTATCAGAACTATCATCTACAGACAAGCTGTATAAAAGCAAGTAAAATTTGTAATTCAATAAATGGAGAATTTGTGTAAAACTCGGTTTTATATTTTCCTCACCTACAGCTGCGAGGGTATTGGTCCTGAACTATTAATGATGATATCATCAACACGGGTGCCTATCTGTTATAAAGTAAAATGATGTTTAGAAATCTATGGTATAGTTAGAATTGGTATGTTTACCTCTTTGTGAAAAATCAAGTCGCTAAAACTCTCATCTACAAGCGAACATAGGAATTGTAATATGTCATAATCGGAAGACATTCCATTCAAATGTAAGTTCTTGATTTTTGTACGTGAATACTGGATAATTTTTTTGTTTTTCGCCAAAAAATACCGCCGAAAATCACCCACGCTGACTCCAGTTGCCTTTTCAAAATGAAAATTAAGTAATGCTCTGCGTCGAAGAACGGGAAGTTGCGAAACCATTTTAGAGGTATCGATTTTTTCATCTAATTTAAATCGGACGTACGCCTGTGATTGTAGCAGGAATTCACTCATCAAAAGGTTAGGCTTATCTCGAAGTAATTTCGACAGAATCTCATTTTTGCATACGTTGGAAATTTTCTCCCAATATTCTTTGAGAGTTCCTGCTCGTGCGTTTCGTATTTTCTTCAAACTCATAGCATTGTCGGAAAATAATGACTTAGAATTCTTAAATTAACTAGTGTTTGTATTATTAAAAAACAAATCATGGCAAGATGGACTGTGAGTGGTCTTAGTCGTCCTTATAGTGACACCGCAAAGGAAAAAAACAAATCATATTTTGTAAATCTTACGATGGAAGAACAATTTCTGATTATTATGTTTACGTTTCGTCTTTGACTCAAACTGAACTGCTTAGTGCTAAACTCGGCAGTTCAATTTGAACCGCTAAGCAGACGTAAAGTTTCTGCTACTTACAGATCCTGCATCGGCTAGAAATAGTCGAAAACACGTTTTCGTTCGGCACGTCAGAAAAGACATTGCACTCCGTTGCAAAACAAAAAGTGTTCTGTAAGTAGCAGAAACTTTACGTCTGCTTAGCGGTTCAAATTGAACTGCTCTGTATTGATGAGTCAAAGACGAAACGTAAACATAATAAAAACGGTTATGTGTCCTAGCACAAAATTTGGCTAACCCCTAAATGAATTTCTGGTTTATTCACGGAAATCAAGGTGAGAATAATAAATATTTTAATATCCTTCGATTATTGATATGAATCCCATTGATATAGATACAAATATTTCAGGAAATGCAATCATAAATTATCTAATAGACAAAAAGCACGTCTGGAAAAGTGATCACAATATGAAACCTAGAACAGGTTGTCCGAAAAAAAAAACTCAGAGAGATGATATGATGAATGGCAGTACTTTTGGAGAAGCTTTCGCTGCAGTATTATAGAGAATGGTATTCATTTTGCTATAATAGGTCGTATATGTGAAATATTCCATGGAATTTGATAGTTAGAGAATACTAAGTTATATTTATTTTTCAGGTTATTAAAATCATTCAAAAACAACCGTAATAAATAAGGCAAAGCTGACCAGTTTTTTTTTCTAATCTTGAGCTCACAAACGATAAAAAATGTTAAAACACTATGTCAGAAGCAACTACAGCAATGTATGAAACTGTTCGAAGGTACTGTTTGCTTGATTGTTGCATAATTAAGCGGAAGAAATGAGTTAACTTACCAGAAATTCCAAAAGGTGGTTGGTGACTCATATGAGATTGAATGTTTGGTGTCCATGTTTCTTCTTCTTCAGTTAACAAAAAAAAATGAGTGTCGAATGCAATTAAAGCTAAATCGGTCGTTATTCTACATCCATCTGCTTCAGTGTACACATTTTCAAACTTCCTGCCTAATGTAGTCGACGCTAGTAAATAAAGAAAAAAAATGTTGAGTTTATGATTAAACATGCAAATATTTAGAATAAAACCACAATTCTTACCTTGTTCCAACAAACTGGAAATGGTGGAAAGAGCTGGTAATGCTATTCTGTTATACCGAGATGCGTCACATACTCTGTAGATTTTTATATTGGTTGTCATTTTTGCTTATTCTAGCTTAGATCAAAGGAAGGATCAAATCAAAGGAATCGCATGCTGAAAGAATAAATATAGCTTTTTATTATCCACAAACGATTTCAAAGGAGTTCGGTCGATGAAATCTGTTATGTTTCTAGTGATAGTTTTGAGTGGGTTTATATTTATTTCCAGTGTTCCTGTCTCTGCTTTTTGAACAACGGAATGCTTTTGTCCTATAACAATAACTTGTTGATTGGATTTGTTAAAAATCAAACATTGAACTCGAACGACAAAAAATTGCGTACCAAATCCATCATGTTCAAGAAATAGAAAATCGCCTTTTTCATAGTCATATCCACAATATGATGCTTTTTCAGCATACAGCGCTTCTTTGTCGAGAAGACCGAACTGAAGTAGTTCTGATTGCATTACTGCAGGAAGATTTTCAAAGGTTTCAACATATTTTGATACCACGAAATGTCTTTCAAAACGGTCGTTTTCTTGGGCCAGAAGAGCTTGATAAAACTGACGTTGCTCCGCGCAGAATTTAACAACGTTTTTAATATTGAGAGTGCTTCGCAAAGCCCGCTTGAAAAAGCAATGTTTCCTTTCGCAAAATAAAGTGCAAAATGACATAAGTGGTCCAAGCTTTGATATGATCCAAGGATAGTGGGTGGTGAAATGATGTTTGGGTCTAAGTGGAATTTCAAAGTAATGTTTTCGGATTTCTATGTATTCCGTTATTAGTGATTGTAACAGGTAAACTTGAGTAGGTGACACGGCTGGCGTAGTGATAATGACTGTGATGCTTTTAATCAGCAGCATCATTAAAATTAACGGGTCGTCAAAATCAATTGGTTTGTTTAAAAACAAAAATGGCAATACTTGCACAATATGCCAAACATCACAGGCCTTCGCTTTAATATTTCGTGATTTTCTAGCAAAATCAATGAAAATGTTGGTGTCCAGCTTCAATTTATGACACATTTAGTTCATTCTACCCTGAATATACAAAGAAGGTAATTGTTAATCCACCCTTCAAATAAATCGTGTGCTATACACGGGGCAGCTCCTAGATTAAACATCTCGAAGTACTGTAATTCATGGATAATGCATGCAGTTTTTACTCCTCGGAATGGTATACAACTTACACCGTTCGTGATCATTTGAAGATCTAATTTATGACTCACTGGAGTGCTTTTTTTCTGCTGCATATAGGCTATCATTCTTGAATGACTTGTGATCTATATAACAAGTTCGACAGAAATGCAAGCTTGATGAAAAATTCTCTCAAGACCTCCTATTTGATGTGCTCCCAAGTTATCGTTCATTGTTGAGAATAATGATCCTCGTATCGTTTCCGCATGTTCCTCAACTTGGACAACAAACCCATCTTTTTCCAGAATCTTAATGTCTTCAACGAGTCTTCGAAATATGCAATTTGAACCGAAATAAGCGAAATCTTTATTTTTACAAAGAAGTACTAGTAGAACATTTTCAGTCTTGCATCGCAAATGTGCATCAAGGTTTCCGATTATCATATAAACGCATAATAGTTTATGTCGACCTGTGGCGTTGTCAATAGCATTCACAACCATCTCTGCAGCGTCTTGATATAGAAAAATATGCAATGTCTCATCGGAGAAAAATAAACTGTTTTTAAACTTAGCACCGTCGTCGAAATCTGTCAAATAATCCGGTACCTTTAGTTTATTCCGAAATACCACTTCCTGTATCGAAGATTCTGTTACATGCTTTTTAGATAACAGTTTGAGAAATAGGTTTCCAAAAATGTTACAAATCATCTCACTGCCATTATAAATGTTTCTTTGTGGACTTGAAAAATTAAACGCACAAGATTCCTTCAATTGAAGAAAGTTTCCGTTCCGGTGGAAGTACATATTGTGAATCCGCATACTGTTTACTGTTAGAAAGATTTTTTTTGCATAAACAGCCAAATGGACAAAATTCTGGTTGCCCAGATTTCAAGTGTTTAGTCAAATGTTTGGCCATTAGTTTCACACTCTCTTCTACAGAGTCACACTTCGAGACGGAACAACGAAAAGCGTGTTGGAATTTTTTTTCAGCATGTTTCTGACGAAGATGTTTTTTATATGATTCAAAAGATCGGCAATGCACTTCGCATTTCGGAATCGGGCATTCGAAATATCGCTGATTTTTATGCACTCGCGAATGATATATAAAACGTTCTAAAACGTTGAAAACAGTTAAACAATACTTACAACATATTTTATTCGACATATTGCCGTACAGAAACAACACTTTAAGCACAGAGTAATTTTTGAAATGTGAATCTTGACGCGTCAGCCATTTGTTTTCTGTTAACGAATGTTGTTTAATATTACACGTTGATTGAAAAGTAAAGCTTTTGTTATTAGAAACCTAGTGAACCCGGCGTTGTTTTTAAACTACGTGATTGAAAATTATAATGCACTTTGAAATAATACAAATAAAGAATTAAAATCATATGTTTTTTTATGTTCTAATTATGTGCATAAATTTTCACTTAATTTTCAATTAAATGGTTAATCACAGTGATGTATATTTACGTACCCGATGATGTACATGTCGCTTAAAATTAATTTTTTTTTCTGTGCAATTGAAAAATGCTTTGTTCAATGTTACTGTATTATTTCAAGTAAGTAACTTCAGAAGAAGGTGTCTTTTAAACCTACTCTTATTTTCCGAAGCAAGACTGTTTTAGGCTTTCCAGGAGTAAGACACTCTAGTTTCCTAAATCGTAGTTTTCCACCAAAATAAGGTCCCTTGTCATCAAAACACGGACACAAAACTATTTTCCAAGAAATGACAAAATGTAAATCTTCAACACAGAGTTTCAGCATTAAAAAAAATATTTACCATTCAAATCGAAGAGCACGCATCGTGCGTTTAATGGGGTGGCACTTCAAAGCGGCATAAAACAACGCGGCAAGCGACAACCGCTGAACTTTCTAAGCCTCTCGGGATCCCACCTTCTCAGTAACTTTTGCATCGAAAACCGCCTGTTGATTTATTGTATTTTCTTCGGTCGCCAGAAGCTGCCGGAGAATACCGTTCTGCCTTCTGCAGACGAGCTCAATCGCCCCCAGGATTCGTGGCAGGTAAGAACAAACAGCAGGAAGCAATCCTATTTTGTTTGCTGACGAAGGCCACAGTCGAGTCGTCTGCTCCGTTGATGATAATTAAATTCCTTAAAAGCCTCAAGTATTAAGAAAGCAGCAAGCAGAAGATGGCGGTGGCTGCGGCATCGGAGGAGCGACTTTTATTTTCCATTCTATTTCGAAAAGGGCTTACCCCAAGGTGTTGAACGGTCGCCGGTACGATTGCAATAGCTCTGCCCGAACACTGAAGGCCTTTAATCGTAGAAAATCCCATTGCCACCAGGTTGGCAGTCTGACCTTACGGAATGGTAAACGTGCGGTAAGTCGTGTGGGAACATTGGGAATTTAGAGGAAAATTTTCTATTAATTTAACGACGCCGTGTTGGGATGATTTATGGTTTTAATTGCGGTCTTGCGGTAAACGTTCTAGTGAACAATCACTCAATTTCAAGATTACTTCGGAATTAAGGAATTAATCTAAAAAGAAGGATCGTTTTGTAACGATAAGCATTTTATATGCTCCTTGCTTAAAAGGTCTAAATGAAAGTTAGGTCAGGGCACATGAAGAGGTGTTGTATTTTCAATTGTGAGGACCATGTTAGAATCTACAGGTGAAGGATCTAAAGTTGGTTTATTTGGGCAGTCTAAATAAAAGTTTTTAATGCACTTTGAACAAAAATATCAGCAGTGTTATGCTGACGGAGCGATGGAACAATAGCTGACAAAAGTTCTATGAGAGGGTGAAGCACTCACACTAAGGTCAAGTGCCACAAGCAGAGTTGTGCAAGGACATCGAGAATTTTCACAAGGATAACTGTGAGCAGGGAAGCCAAATTGTCATTATGTCATTCCAGTAGATTTTAAGCGTAAAAAATGAAGAAACCGCCTTAAACTTAGTGTTTGACGTGAATAAGTCTTACTATATACAGCGCACACACGAGTTTTAACTTTGATTTCATGTTTTAAGTGAAATAACATGTTTTCCTTAGCGTTATTTCCTATTCAGAAACGTCACATTAAAACACGTTTTCCTTGAATGACATGAAATAATTGTCAGTCAAGCACAACCCTGCTAGTATATTTCGTCATTTTTCGACTATGTCAATTGACAAGCTGTTGTCGAATCAGTTTCCATCAAAGTAGCCATGTAATCATAATAATTCAAAACTGGTTCAACCATTTTTGTTTTTGTATTATGAGATGACTTTCTTTTGGTCATTTGTTGCCGATTTTTATTTCACATAAATGGCCAACGTTTCGCATAAATAAACCTTCGAAACGTTGGCAAATAAGTGACTCTTCAATATGTTAAAATTGGGATACTGAAACTATTGTAACGCTTTTGAACATACATAACTTACCAAAAGTAACACATATAACGCTTCGTAACACACAAAACTTACAAAATAGTAGCGGATGTAACACCACGTAACACTTGTACCTTTCAAAAGTATAACACGTATAAAACTTTCAAAAAAGATACGCATGTAATGATTTGTAACGTCTATAACTTACAAAAGAGTAGTGCATGTAACGCTTCGTAACGCCTGAAACTTATTTGAAGTAATGAATGAAACACTTCTTAACGCCTCTAACTTACGAAAAAATATAGCCTACCATTCACGAAAAACTAACGCATGTAACACGTTGTGTAAACTTATTCAGACTAGCACATGTCACGTTTCGTAACGCCTGTAACTTGAAAAAACTAGCGCTGCGTAACTCTTAAATCTAGCTAAAATGTAACGTATGTAGCGCATCGTTACGCTTGTAACATAGAATCGAGTAACGCTTAGAATGATTAGTAACTTACAAACTAGTAATGCTTGTAACGCTTCGTAACGCCAATAACTTACTAAAAAGTAACACATGTAATGCTACGTAACAACTATAAATAACGAAAAAACTCATGTAACGTTTCGTAACGCCTATGATTCACAAAAATGTAACGCAAGTATAGCTTAGTAACGCTTACAACCTACTAGAATGTCAATGACTGACAAAGAAGTAACGCATGTAACGCTTCGTAACGCCAATAACTGACAATAAAGTAACGCATGTAAAGCTTCGTTACGCCTATAACTAACTAAAAAGTAACGCATGATACGTTCGTAATACCTAAAACTCATGAAAAAGTAACGTATGTAACGCTTCGTAACGTCTATAGCTTCAAAAATGTAACGCATGTTAATGCTTCGTAACGCCTATGATTCATAAGAAAGTAATGCCTGTAACGCTTCGTAACACCTATTATTTATCAAAAAAGTAACGCATGTCCGCTTTACAAAATTAGAGCTACACAGATAAAAATATTTTGTGAATTTAAAACATCTATTTTCATGCCCATATTTGGAGCAGGTAATTAAACATAAAATTACTTTACAATTCTGTACGATTCAATACAATTTAATTGTAAAATAAACGGTAATTGAAAGATACAGTTATATTAATTGAAAATTCAATGCAATTCAATTTAATTTGCATCGATGAAGGTTTCAATAAAAATTTCGATTCAACCCATGTCTATTTCATGTTACTATTGATTTACATCTCGTGTAAATTTCATTATTTCTTTCTGTGTACTTCCAAAATATTGGCACCCTTATATACATTAGAGCAGCAAAAAACAACGTGTTTTGTCGGTTACGTCACTTATACCATTCCAAACGAGCCTAAGTTTGTTGAAATCTGTTCAGTCATCTCTGAAACAATTGAGAGCGTATAAATATCTTCGAAAAGTACACACACACACACACACACACACACAGAGAGAGAGAGAGAGAGAGAGAGAGAGAGAGAGAGAGAGAGAGAGAGAGAGAGAGAGAGAGAGAGAGAGAGAGAGAGAGAGAGAGAGAGAGAGAGAGAGAGAGAGAGAGAGAGAGAGAGAGAGAGAGAGAGAGAGAGAGAGAGAGGAGAGAGAGAGAGAGAGAGAGAGAGAGAGAGAGAGAGAGAGAGAGAGAGAGAGAGAGAGAGAGAGAGAGAGAGAGAGAGAGAGTGAGAGAAGAGAGAGAGGAGAGAGATGAGAGAGGAGAGAGAGAGAGAGAGAGAGAGAGAGAGAGAGAGAGAGAGAGAGAGAGAGAGAGAGACGAGAAGAGAGAGAGAGAGAGAGAGAGAGAGAGAGGAGAGAGAGAGAGAGAGAGAGAGAGAGAGAGAGGAGAGAGAAGAGAGAGAGAGAGAGAGAGAGACATTTTCCGATCTCGTCGAACTCGAGTCGAATGGTATATAACACTATGGGTCTCCGAGGTTCCGTTCAAAAGTCGGTTTTCCCAGCAATTCTAATACCTTTCTATAGAGAAAGGCATAACGAGATTTTCGGTGAATTTGTTCTGCTTCATGTAGACATATTTAGCAGTCTCTCTTGCATATAAGTATTTCGGCACCGACGCTTGTACGATTACTCACAACAATCAATGGAATGTTGATTAGTTTACCGGATAGAGTTTCAATAGACGAACGAACGGCAAAATGTTTGATTATACGATTTTCGATGTTCGGCCAAACTAGAGTTCTAGACGAAGAATGAAGAAAAGTGCGTCTCGCATTATTTTTGTTGTATCGTCGAGTTCTTTGCAAATACAACAGGCCGCCAGTGTTGTCACATCCAACATGTTGTTCAAAATTACAGTGTTGTGTACGAGACACGACCGATCATGATGACATTAAAAATGCAGCATTAAAACTCTCCTATCAACAGATTCAAATTTGAAAAATTGTCAAATAATTGCGGAACACCATCTAGGATTCTAAACCTAATTTTAGGAATTATTTTATCAGCATTTGAGCGTTTAGTAGAATAATTTCACTAGAATTAAATTTCTATTCTTTTTGGAATTAAATGGTGTTAAAAATTTAATTCTAGTAATTTTTGGAAGTAAGAACCTTCAATTACTAATATATATCAAAGGCGTTTAAGAAGTATTTATAATTATATTTATAGCAAAAGTTTTTTTTAAATTTCCGCTTCCGTTAGTAAATAGAGATTGCTGTTCACGACAAGCGCCACCGGTGGTTTGTTTGCTATGTTTGATTTCTGTTATTAAGTAACGTTGAATAATGGCTCACGACCGTGTATTGCATAAAACAGGACTTCATCATTTATTAATTTATATGAAAAAGTATCAATGTGAACAATCGAATAAATAGGCGCGCAAATAGTATGTTTATTGGCATTAGTGTCCTATGCGTTCTACTTTCATTCGTAAACTGACAACAATACTAACAGAACACTCGCAAAATATATATACACAGACGTATGTGTGTTTCCGTACCATTTCCTCACGTCAAGTGTTCGTTTACATACTATCTTCAGCAGTGAGTGGGCAAAGAATACTAATAATAGAATAGAATAAATAACATGTACGATTAGAACTTACATGGAGGTTAGAATGGAGAAATACAACAAAAACATTTTAGTCATTAGTCAGACCGAGGGTAATGTTTCACACCAGCCGTTTTTTCATCCTCTTCGAGGATACTGTCTATATTGCAAATTGCATAGATTGATCTATATAAATATATATATATATATATATATATATATATATATATATATATATATATATATATATATATATATATATATATATATATATATATATATATATATATATATATATATATATATATATATATATATATACTTATATAAATAGATGTAAGTTTCTATGTTTGGTACGCGATAACTTTGGAACTAAAGCTTGCTTCAGATAGATTTGAAACAAAGACAATTGCCTGTATTTCAGTTATTTATTATTGAATTTTTATCTTTTTTATACAAATGTAGCGTTTTCTTCATACTTTTAGGAAAAAATAAGGATAAAATTATTCGTCACGGTTTCGAAGGAATTTTCGAATTTTTCCTGTAACACGGCTCATTAGGCGGCGCACACCTTCTTCATCCATCGTTTTAGCTATCTAATTCCACCAGGTCGTCATCTGATTGATGTCTTTGACAACCTTTCCCTTGAGTCTCCTCTTCATGATTGCCCAGTATTTCTCAATAGGGCGGAACTGGGGGCAGTTGGGTGGGTTAAGGTTTTTCGGAACAAACTGGACCCCTTTCTCTGCAACTTTGCTGTAATGACAGCTTGCCAAATCTGGCCAAAACATTACGGGATGGTCGTGGGATCGAATGAACGGCAAAATTCGTTTTTGGAGACACTCTTTTTGGTATAGTTCCGATGTCATTGTCTTATTTGTAACGAAAACTTTCGTTTTTTTGCCACAGCTCTAATTGCCCTGCCAAATCATACATTTTCTTGCAAATTTGTCGGCAAAAACAAATGTGAATTTGGTTGGAACATCCCTCGAGCCGTTGCCAAGTAAAATTTTTTACCTGGGATTTGCCCGAAGTCAGCCTTGACATAGGTTTCATCGTACATCAGAAGACACCCGTCGAACTTGGTCAGCACCTGGTCATATAGTTTCCGAGCACGAATTTTGACCACACTATTACGACTTGATTCCTTCCCGGACTCGAGTTCTCCTCACGGTTCTATGGGTAGCACCGAATTTTCTGGCCAAATCACGGTCCGACAGATTAGGATTCCTCTTAATCGTCTTCAAAATCTTACCACGTAGTTTCCGGTCGACAGTTCCACTCCAACGATTGGCTTGAGGCTTCCGAATCGTCGTCAATGTTTTCTTATACCGTTTGATAACGCGCCATACGGTATTTCTGGGCAATTTCAGTGTTTAGCTAGCCTAGATGCCGACCACAATGGATAGATTTTCCAAATAACTGTGCACAATTTTTTCCCTTCTTTCGGCTTCCATGTTGATTGTTTACAAAGTACAGTCGATTTGGGGAATGTCAAAAATAATACGTGAAGCTGACAAAATTCCCGACACGTGGGCGCCAAGAACTTCCAAATCCGTCCACCAGAAGCGCCACAATATGAGCAAAAGTTTGTTCCAATTCTAAATGAAGCAAGCTTTACTAAACAGAATGCCACCAAACTTGGCACAGGTACTTCTTGCATTTCAGAGATGGTTTAAGGAGTACGTTCATAGGAGAGGGAGCGTAGCGGGTGTCATAAACAAAGGGGGGGGGGTCATGGAAAAATTCATATAACTTGAAAAGAATCGATACGTTTTAAAGACCATAGAAACATTTTGCATACCTTAGATAAGACTATACGGGGGGTGGATGTAGCCTTTAAAAAGGAAGGTGTAATGTTTAAAACGGCATCAAACATCAACTATAAAGTTAAAATGTAAATTAGCAAACTGCAAAAAATCCAAAATTTGTTAAAAACATTACTACAAAAACCGAGATGAAAAACCAATTGTTGAATTCCTCTATATGTAAAAAAAGCACATTGTAAAACGTCAAACTGTTTTAATAAAAATTAAATTTATGCAAAAAAAAATTTAAAACGGCATAACCCCGAAACTACTGAACGGATTGCTATCAAACTTGACACATGTATTTCCTGCTCTTCAGTGATAGCCATAAGCGTATTTTTATGGGGGAAGGAAGCGTAGCAAGTGTCATTAACAAGGAGGGGTCATGAAAAATTCGTATGTAGCAAGTGCCTTTAAAAAGGGGGTGTAATGTTTGTAATGGCATAGCTCCGAAACTACTGAACGGATTGCTATCAAACTTAGCACATGTTCTTCTTGCAATTCCGAGATGTTTATAAGAATATTTTCATGAGGAGAAGAAGCGTAGCAAGTGTCATCAACAGGGGGGGGGGGGGGGGGGGGAGTGTGAAAAATTCATATAACAGATCGGCTGAAAAGTTCGTATCGTTTCTATGAGAGGGCACCACTAGAATTAAATCCATACCATTTTCAGTTAGTACCAACCTTCAAAAGATACGTGTATAAATTTGACAGCTGTCTGATTATTAGTTTGTGAGATATTCCATTTTGAGTGAAGCTACTTTTGTTATTGTGAAAAAAAAAATGGAAAAAAAGGAATTTCGTGTGTTGATGAAACACTACTTTTTGATGAAAAAAAGTGCCGCCTATACCAAAAAATGGCTTGATGAGTGTTATCCAGACTCTGCACCGGGCGAAGCAACAATTCGTAAGTGGTTTGCAAAATTTCGTACTGGTCATATGAGCACCGAAGACGATGAACGCAGTGGACGTCCAAAAGAGGCTGTTACCGATGAAAACGTGAAAAAAATCCACAAAATGATTTTCAATGACCGTAAAGTGAAGTTGATCGAGATAGCTGACACCCTAAAGATATCAAAGGAACGTGTTGGACATATTATTCACGAATATTTGGATATGAGAAAGCTCTGTGCAAAATGGGTGCCGCGTGAGCTCACAATCGATCAAAAACAACAACGAATTTATGATTCTGAGCAGTGTTTGGAGCTGTTATATCGAAATAAAACCGATTTTTTTCGTCGATATATAACAATGGACGAAACATGGCTCCATCACTTCACTCCGGAGTCCAATCGACAGTCAGCTGAGTGGACTGCACGCGATGAACCGAACCTAAAGCTTGGAAAGACTCAAAAATTGGCCGGTAAGGTTATGGCGTCTGTATTTTGGGATTCGCATGGTATAATTTTCATCGACTACCTTGAAAAGGGGAAAACCATCAAGAGTGACTATTATATAGCGTTATTAGAGCGTTTGAAGCACGAAATTTAAAAAAACGGCCTCATTTGAAGAAGAAAAAAGTTTTGTTTCAACAAGACAATGCACCGTGTCACAATTCGATGAAAACCATGCTGAAATTGAACGAATTGGGCTTCGAATTGCTCCCTCATCCACCGTATTCTCCAGATTTGGCCCCCAGTGACTTTTTCCTGTTCTCAGACCTCAAGAGAATGCTCGCTGGTAAAAAATTTAGAAGCAATGAAGAGGTAATCGCTTAAACTAAGGCCTATTTTGAGGCAAAGGACAAATCGTACTACAAAAATGGTATCGAAAAGTTGGAAGATCGCTATAATCGCTGTATCGCCTCTGATGGCAATTATGTAGAATAATAAAAACGAATTTTGGCAAAAAAATGTGTGTTTCTATTAAACGATATGAACTTTTCAGCCGAACTGTTAACATGACGAGAATTAATATGTTTTGAAGACCATAGAAATATTTTGTATACCGTAGATATGACTATATGGGGGTGGATGTGGCAAGTGCCTTTAAATAGGGGGGTGTAACGTTTGCAACGGCATAACTCTGAAAGTACTGAATGGATTGCTATCGAACTTGGCACATGCACTTCTATCTCGTCAGAGATATTCATAAGCGTACTTTAACAGGAGAGGGAGCGTAGCAAGTGTCATTAACAAGTAAGGGTCATGAAAAAATTCATATAACATGACAAAAATCGATATTTCTTGAAGCTTTTAGAAACATTTTGCTTACCTTAAATATGATTATATGGGGAATGGATGTAGCAAGTGTTGTTAAAAAGGGGGGGTCTAATGTTTGAAATGGAAACTACTTAACGGATTGCTATCAAACTTGGCACATGTACTTCTTGCTCTTCAGATATGGTTATAAGAAAATTTTTATGGGGGGAGGGAGCGTAGCAAGTGTCCTTAACAAAGAGGGTCATTGAAAACATTATCTAATTTGAGGAGAATCGGTACTTTTTAAAGACCATTGATACTATTTTCACAACTTAGATCTGATTATAAATATATTCGGTGCGGAGAGAATTTAGTAGGGACCTCTAAAAAAGGGAGTGTGATGTTTGTAATGGCACAACTTTAGATCTGCTGCACGAACTGCTATAAAACTTGGCACAGGTATTTTTTACTCTTCAGAAATAGTCATAAAGGTATTTTTATTGGTGCGAAAGCGTAGCAAGTATCATTAACAGGGGGGTCATGAAAAAATTCATAAAATTTGACACGAATAGATAATTTTTGAAGACCATGCAAACATTTTCATACCTAAGATATGATATATATGTGGGGTGGATTTAGTAAGTGCCTTTAAAAAGGGGGATGTAACGGCATAACTCCGGAACTGCTGAGCGGATTGCTATCAAATTTGGCACAGATACTTCTTACTCTTCAGAGATAATCATAAAACAATTTCAGGGGGGAGAATGTGTAACAAGTGTCATTAACATGCGTCCCCCCATGTTAATGGGTTAATCATGAAATTTATATAATTTGAAGAGAATCGTCATTTAGACTAGGAGGAGGGGTTTTGGAAAATAAATTTTCATCTCCTATTTTTTATAAAACAATAGAATGGCAAGAATTTCAAGGTCGTAGTAGACAGTATTGCTGTTTTTAATTTTATTATATCCCAATTTTTTTTAAATAATTTCAAAATCTTCCATCGCCACCAATTTTTGCACATGTACCAAATGTGAGAATCGATACATTTTGAAGAGCACAGATGCTTTCTACTCTACTCAGAGGTGGTCATAAGGGTAATCATGGAGGAGAGCTATAGTTATTTCACTAAAAAAGAGGAGTTTAATATAAAATTTATTCGACGAAAAACGACGCTTCTAGACAAACAGGTTATTTGTAGGGAAAAGGGAATGTAGCAAGTGCCCCAAACATAGGAAGTGTTAGGTAAAATTGATCAGATTTTACAATGAACGTAACAATTTAAAACTGACCTGATTTGACGAAAATACCATGAAAATTAAGCAAGATGCATATACGAGGTATTGTTTAATCGGGTTGACGTCTAACTTGTGTTTCACAGGGCAGGACAATTTCGAGATTTTTTTTGAGGTCTTACCAAGGGGAGGACGCTTAGAACAATGTGCCAATCACACATTAACACAATGCGACGGTGCATTTATCAATATTGGCACTTTCGTTTTAATACAGCTGCACAGTTTCGGCACACAAAGGGCTCAGTTTTGACAAGTAGCTGCTTCATGGGGCACAGAGTGGCACACTTAGGCTCACAGTATATCACGTGTTTTTTAGAGGCACAATATAGTTTGTGTTAAGCGCCTCTACCCTTGGGCCTTACCTTCCCAAAACATTTCCGAGCAACGCCGGGTAATTCAGCTAGTAGCCAATAAAGTTTTAGGAAGCTACCTGAAACCTCAAATCGATAGATAAATTATAAATATGTAAAATTGATACTACAAAACGAAAAAGGTCTGGCTGGACCCATTAGTCAAACGGAGGGTTAAAGTGATAAATTTCTAAGTTGATATGAGAAAGAGATTTCAAAGAGGAATTGAGAAGTAGCCAACAAGTGCTATAGATCCAATCCTTTGGTTATCGGAAATATTGATAGAAGTACATTAGAATGTTCACATGTTTTAGGAAAACCATTATCGCCGAAACTCCATCAAACAACGCTTTCAAAATAAGTGCTCGACTAAGTAAGCTTCCTAAACCTGTCTGTTTGCATCAGTGGAATATTACTATTCTGTAACAACTGCGTCAATAATGAACCAAGGAGCTCCGCTATGGTCTGCCTTACTTCAGAGAGAAATAGTTGTTCGAATAGAATGGTCAATTAGTGAAATCTCTCGAATAAAAGATCTTGAATTCTACTTTCGAAACATTTCAGTGGACTTTGGCTCTGCTATACAATATCTTTTCCTGTGTTTCCTCCACGAAATGAAACTCGACTCCAAAAAGCATCGACCGGAACAATTTCTTTCATTACAACTATTTCGAAATCAGCATCCTGTTCGAAACACTTTGGACCGATCTTAATTTTCCCCAGCTGCATAGTTCAAAAGCATAGTTTTCAATTAAACTTACTCGTCTGCCGGTAAACTTTGCTTGGCCGCAATCTTTTTTGCGAGTTTGGGCTGTATAGTAGAAAGCAAAAACCACACCTCTGCAGCTGTGTGCCTTTCCAATAGTACTCGAAAAATCATTAAAAGTTACCTCCTTAAAGCTCGGTAACAAGTATTTCTTTGGCTCTCGCAAAAAGTACGCGCACCGGAGAGAGAGAGAGAAAAACGCGAAAACTTTTACACCAGCGGAAAGGGCGGGAAGGCGAGAAAAGAGGTTCAAAACTCTTGCGATCCGCTAACCGGCTACCTATTAGACAGCAGAAAAGAGTTCGAACCGAGATTGGTTGTTGCCAAAATAAAATATGAAACAGGACTTGTTAGGAGTAATTTCAAAACCTATAAATTATACTAACAGCCACGAGTACATCGTTTATCATCAGTGTGAAAAGTTGCTGGCTGTTGGCTGCTGCCTCACTCTCAGCAGTCATTAAATCCTGACTGTCATAATACCCGTATATCATGATTTGAGCACCGAGTAGCGAACGAGTAACTCCGCGGCAAGGATGTGCGCTGCTTCAAGTGAGATAATAACGCTATCATCGAGAAGTCAACTAGCCAACGGTAAGTGAAGGAAACTATTTCAACGAGAGCTTATCGAATAGTCTAGCACCGGGATCATGGAATCAATTTTCTCGTAAGTTAGGCTTTGTTTCAGCAATATGGAACTGTCATCATATTCAATGACTAAATTACCCTGCATCGCTCCGAAATTTGGTTTTATGGCTTGGTGTAAAAAGTTATTTTGAAGATGGAAAAACGAATTATATGAGAAATCTGTTTGCCGGTCCCTTTTGTGAATATGAATTGAGTAAAGAAAGAATGCGATTTATGAATTAAAAGTACAGAGAAACTTGAAAATAAACCTTATGATAAAAAAAAGAACCGGAATTTTATTAAAAACCTGTTTGAATCCACCTAGTGGTGTAATGATGCCTTTTTCATGTATAATATTGTGGAATTCTATTCAAGAATTCTCTCTTCGATTTTTGAAAGAAACCAAGAGATTGTTTGTACAATAACTAGTATAACAGACAGAATAAAACAGTGCTTGCGTAGGTCATCCTTAAAAAAACGAAGTGGGTTCACTATTATATGCACTTCCGGCACCGGTATAATCAAAGTCGGTTCGTACGGCCACCAACTAACATGACATACAAACTCTACTAGTACGCACTCTAAATTACGATTTAAATGTTTGTTGCATCCGAAAATGTGCAGTAATTTTTGGTTGGACCATAAGACCTTGCAAATGACCCTAAGATTGGGAATAACGGTTTAGTGATGTTGTAAAATATTAAACACACTTTACCCTATAGCTCCGGAACCAGAAGACCTTTCATTTGAATCTAAGTTTGTGCAAATTGGTCAAACCATCGCTGAGAAAAGTTAGTGAGATCCATTTTGTTATATATAACCACTATTTCCGCTACTTCCGGAACCGGATACCGGGAACCAAGATAGCCGGAATCGGTTTGTTTAGTTGCCTATTGATAATGACTATCGATTTGTGTAGTTTTGAGATCGGTTTAGAATTTTTTTTACGTTTTTTGATTTGCCGGTTTAAGTGACGGTGTACAATATTGAACACACTTTACCCTATAACTCCGGAACCGGAAGTCGGATCCGGATGAAATTCAGGAATTCCGTATGGGACCGGAAGACCTTTTATTTGAATCTAAGTTTGTCAAAATCGGTCAAACCATCGCTGAGAAAACCTAGTGAGATTATTTGACACATACACACACACACATACATATACACACATACATTGCTCAGATCGATGAACTGAGTCGAATGGTATATGACACTTGGCCCTCCGGGCAAATTTTCACTAGTCGGTTTTTCAAGTGATTGCATAACCTTTCTATATGAGAAAAGCAAAAACGCAAAATTTCAATTTTTAATAAATTTCTTTATTATCGCCTTCAAAGTACTCTCCTCCTGCGGTAATATATGGATGTCAACGCTTGATCCAATTTTCCATACAAGTTTTAGAGGCCGCCGAAGGTATGGCCTTTAGCTCACGCAGCGAATTTTGTTTTATGGTCTCTATGGTCTCAAAACGCGTTCCCCGCAATGACAATTCGAGTCTGGGGAACAGGAAAAAGTCACACGGGGCCATATCTGGAGAATACGGTGCTTGGTTGATGATATTGGTTGAGTTTTTGGCCAAAAACTGCGACACAACCAACGCTGTTTTTGAATGAAATTCAGCTTTTTTGGCACCAGCCGAGAAGCGACGCGTTTCAAACCCAAAACATCAGTTAAAATGTGTTCGGCTGATCCATAAGAGATGCCCAACAACACAGCAATCTCTCTAATCGGTACAGAACGATTTTGCAACACGATTTGCTTCGCCGATTCAATGTTTTCTTCAGTAACAGATGTTGTTGGGCGGCCAGGGATCCAAGCTTGTACGACCACCTTTGAAGCGTTTATACCACTCGTATGCCTGTGTTTTTCCTAGACACGATCCACCAAAGGCCTTTTCTAACATTTTCCACGTTTCGGAAAACATAAATCCATTTGCAACACGAAATTTGATGCACGCACGTTGTTCTAGATTTTCATCCATTATAAAAATCGCCACACGAAAATTTTTCAACTTCTTTGTAGAGACGCCAAACAAAACTAATCTTACGATGTGCGTCAAAATTTGACAGAATATGTATAAAAGTGTTGCCAACGTTGGGAGAATAAAAGTTTACCGATTGGACAAGCGCGAGAATTTTAAAATGAAAATTTCGGTTCGTTTTTTATCACAAGGTATGTGTTGTACACAGAGCACGGTTTTTTTTTGTTTCAAGGTCAGCCACGTACTCGAGAGGACTCAGAGTACCTTTAAGAGAACTTACGCGAATCGATACTAGGTGTATTCCTAACTAATTTCAGTTTTTTTTTTGTTTTTTGAAAAACGGCTTTCTGGCATTTGTGTTTCTACTGACAAAACATAGGTCAATTCATGAATAACAGTTTGTGCTAAGCACACATAACAATTTCTCATTTGTATGTTTTGCCTTCGACTTATCAATGCATTATTAGTTTATGGTGAACTGCTAATGCCACCTGACGGTTCAACTGAATCGCTAAGCAGACGTAAAGTGAAGATTTTTCTTTACGTTTCGTCTTAGACTCGTCAGTGTAGAGCAGTTCAAATTGAACTGCTTAAAGACAACTTAAACAGTTCAACTTGAACCGCAAAGCAGACGTAATGTAAATGTTATTTGCAAAACACTCTTTGCACCGAAGTACTATGACTTTGCTGAAGTGCCGAAAGAACGAAACCTAAAGTTGATGTCAGAGTGAAAGCGTCACGCGAAGCGTCAAGACGCGTTCGCGAGCTAGTTGCATTTGATCAAAGCTAACCTGTCAGAGTGAATGCAATGTGTTATCAGTTCATCGCATTGAATCGCTTCGCTCCGCGTTTTGCGCTCACTCTAACAGCAAACTAATGATGGCTTACTGACCGTCAACAGATAGTAGTTATTTAGGAGTTTTGGTATTGCATGGATAGTACCGAAAGTCGAAACTGTGTTGACGTTTTCCAAAAAAAGTTCTTTCTCACGTTTTGGCACTAAAAATACCTTACTCTTTACTATACGGGGCCGAGTGTTAGTTAAACAACACAACATTAACCGCTCAACTTTTTTCTATCATAATTTTGAACCATGATAACTCAGTCATTTTTTGATGAATTTATATAATTTAACTACCAATCAATCTTCAATCAATCTAGATTTATATAATTCAACTACCAATCGGAAACATTTATCTTAAACATGTATGCAAATAATTCAACTACCAATCTATTCGGAAACATTTAACTTCAACATATATGGCAACATCTTTCAGTATTTCAATAGCATACCGTTAAAAAAATATTTAGAATCGGTCTATGTTTTTACGAACCAATCACAGCAGGGCCATAATGATGTCATCCTCTTGATTTCTCTAGCACGACCCACGGTTTTGATAGTTGCTATACACCTCGAATTTTGTTTAGTAGCAGTTCGGTTGGCATAGGAAGGTTTCGCGTCATGCATAAAAAAAATATATACCAATTATTTTTTACGGATTTCGGTAAAATTTTTACTGACTTTCAAACAGCTGAAGCTGCGGTAATCAGTTCAGTAAAAGTTTCATTTGCTGACAGTTCGGTAGAGTTGCACTGACCATTAATCTGTCATAATTATACTGACTTGTTCATCTTTCACTATCGACATTCTGTTAAATTTACAAATAATTCGTAAATATAATAAGCTGTACACACTTAAAAAAACCTGTTTTAATCCACCTAGTGGTGTAATGATGCCTTTCTCATGTACATATAATATTGTGGTATTCTATTTGTACTTCCGCAACCGGATACCGGGAACCAGCATAGCCGGAATCGGTTTGTGATAATGACTATCGATTTGTGTAGTTTTGAGACCAGTTTAGAAAATTTTTTACGTTTTTTGTTTCGCCGGTTTAAGTGACGGTGTATAATATTGAACACACTTTACCCTATAACTCCGGAATCGGAAGTCGGATCCGGATGAAATTCAGGAATTCCGTATGGGACCACGGGACCTTTCATTTGAATCTAAGTTTGTCAAAATCGGTTCAGCCATCTCCGAGAAAACCTAGTGAGATTATTTGAAACAAACACACACACACACACACACACACACACACGTGCATACACACACACACAGACATTGCTCAGCTCGATGAACTGAGTCGAATGGTATATGACACTTGGCCCTCCGGGCCAATTTTCACTAGTCGGTTTTTCAAGTGATTGCATAACCTTTCTATATGAGAAAGGCAAAACCCTGTGATTTTACATATTATTAGATGCACATAAATGGAGCGTCGCAGTTCACGCAAATTTACGTGGAAAAACATTTAATATTGTGTCTAAAACTCCACGACATGAAATTCATTTAAATAAAAAAAGAACACTGATAGTAACCGCCGCGACTTGAACCGAAAATCATTGGATCGCAAGTACGTCTGTTAATCGACTGAACCACAGAAGCATGCATTTGCTTGGCTGGTGAAAGGTGCATTTAAATTCATACAGTCGCACCTGCTAGCAGAACGCAAGTTACAGTCGAAACCAGTAAAATTCAAGCTAATCTAACATTAAGTCATTACAAATAAAATTTTCCGTCATTTGACAAATTAGGTCTTTATGAATTACATCGTATGAGGGATTAAGTCACCTGTGAAACTCAACATTTTAAACTTTACAAATCTTGTAAGTGAAATGTAAACGATTGTTGGGTAATATTTTTAAGGATTAGCTGAAATTCAATAGTTCATTTAACTGTTAAGCTGATAAATTTTACAGATCGTTCAGGGAAAATAATGTTTTACAGATCGAAACCGTAAAAATTTTTAATGAACGCCTAAAGAGAAATTTTGTGCAAAAATCGTTCTGCTTAGTATGAAGCTTCGTACAAAGAGAAATCTATAAATATCAGGTGTACAACTTTGCTTCCGCCGTTTTTTTCCAAAATTAAAAGCTTTATTGCGAGAAAGTGCTTACAGATGTATTATTCAAAGTATTGTCCGTCGCTGACGACAACTTTCTCCCATCTTTCCGGTAATTTTCGGATCCCGGCTCGAAAAAAGGAGTCCTCTTTTGACGCTATCCATGAAGCAATCTATTTTTCCAACTCTTCGAAGTGTTGAAAATGTTGATCTGCCAGGCCGTGTGCCATCGAACGAAATAGGTGGAAGTCAGAAGGGGTGACATCTGGGGAATTCGGCGGGTGGGGCAAGACTTTCCATTTCAGAATTTCCAGGTACTTTTTGAACACCTTTGCGACGTGAGGCCGAGCATTGTCGTGTTGGAGGATGATTTTGTCATGCCGCTCTTGATATTGTGGCCGCTTTTCTTTTAGCGCGCGACTAAGGCGCATGCGGTTTAAAGAGCTCGTAGTAAATCACACCGAGCTGATTCCACCAAATACAAATCATAACCTTGGCGCCGTCAATATTCGGTTTTGCTTTCGACGAAGTAGCATGGCAGGGCTTTTCCCATGGTTTTCTGCGTTTAGGATTATCGTATCAAACCCACTTTTCATCACCGGTTACGATTCGATGTAAAAACCCCTTACGAGTAGCAGTTGCTCACATACAAATAGACGGCACTCGATGTCTCTCGGTTTCAACTCGTACGGTACCCAGTTTCCTTCTTTCTGAATCATGCCCAGGGTCTTAGGACGTTTTGAAATGGCTTGCTGACTCACTCCCAACGATTCGGCAAGCTCTTCTTGGGTTTGGCACAAATCTTCATCAAACAATGCTTCCAGTTGTTCATCTTTGAAGGTTTTTTTTCTCTTCCACCACCATGTTTGTTCTCGACATCGAAATCACCATTTTTAGAACGTTGAAACCACTCCCGACACTTTCTTTTACTCAGAGCAGCATCACCGTAAATTTCTGAGAGCATTCGATGCGCTTCAGCTGCATTTTTTTCGAATTCTAAGAGGAAAGTAAAACTTCCCGCAAATGGCTAGAATTGGGCACATAAACAGACATTTTCGAGCGTGAATAATACGAACAATAAGAACAACTGTCACTGAAACGGCGATGACAATTCGTTAGGCACTGTACACACTCACTTTAAAGGCTGCATTTTGACCAGCCTCAGCCGGTACAGCCACCTATCGGGCTTAAGCAAATTTGTACACCTGATATATGTTGTAAACAAAGACGGACGCTTAGAATAATGTGCCAATCATACATTAACACAATGCATTGGTGCATTTATCAATATTGGCACTTTCGTTTTCTCTCAGTTGCACAGGTTGCGGCACACAAAGGGCTCACTTTTGACAAGTAGTTGTTTTCATCATATTTCCTGCACTGCTAATCATTGTTTGCCCAGCGTTGCGATTTGTTTGGCAATTTTTTACTATAAATTACAAATTCTCCCAGATTTTGTCAGATTGCATCAGATCTTTACCATTTTTGGCCTCTATGCGATAGATGATGAGAGCTTTTTTTGCGCACTGAAAATGTAGCCCGGTCAACAATCGTTTTTTGCTTGTAGGGGAAAGTGTTATAAAGCGCCCCAACTGGCCAAAACGCCCCCTTCCTTTTTTAAGTATTTAAGACTTTTCTAAACAAAAGTTTTATCTCTAATGTTATCTTTTCGTAAGATCTTTCTGGTATGCAACTTTGGCAGTTGTGGTTTGCTGGGAAATATGAAAAAAACTGAAAATATCGTTAGATATCTTTTCGTGTAAAACGTCTAATGGTCGGTTGCAACTTAGTAATTAACTTTCAGTAGTGCTAATGTCTCTATTTACAGTATAAATATCTAGAGAAACAAAGCCATTTCTTTGATATACGAATTTTCTCATAACAATCACTCTATGGACATTATGCCCCACCTTCGATTCAACAGTACGCTTCGAGTTAAAATATTGCTTTAAAGATTTATAACGGTTATTAAAACAAAAAGTAGCGTTGGGAGGATAAAAAATGTTGGTTTCCAATTGTAATTAATTGATTATGCAATTGATTTCTGATGCAAAAAATATCTTCTTTTTCTGCTTTTCTTCTATACCGACATTTCAAGGGGCATATTGCATCATTGTTGTGGGGCATACTACTGATTTGTTGTGAGGCATATTATACGGTTGCTGGGGCATTATGCCAACGGCAAGCGAAAAAACTGAGAATGTGGTCGTTTTGGAAAATGTGTTTGTATCAATCAATTCTCATCACTTCTTCCGAAATCATTGAAAATTATGTTCCTCAGACGTATTGCAAAGAAATACATACATTCTCGAAGAAAATATATCAGTACATTTAGAAATATCTCAATGTTTTCTTAAGGGGGGCATATTATAACACTTTACCCTATATAGTTAGACCCAGACAAATCCAGAACAAATTTTTGAGTCAGAGACAGACTTTTGAAAAAATAACGTGGCAACTCTGATTATGCCAACGGTATAATAAACACAAGTGAATTAAAAATTTTATCGCTTGTTGCTGATAAGTTTGCAATGGATAAAGTAAATGTTGCCAAAAAATTAAACTTCAATATCTTGACATAAACTATCTGTGTCAAAACAATGTTTCCAACTGTTTCAAGGGGCACAGAATGGCAAACTTATGCCGTTTTTCATTGAGAAACACTGGTGGCGTGGATTGCTCTGATTTTGCATTTTCGAGCAGAAATGCAATATTCTGACGGTGTTTCATTGCCATTTCTGCTCGAAAATGCAAAACCAGAGCAATCCACGCCACCAGTGTTTCTCAATGAAAAACGCCATTAGTCTCGCAAAATATCACGTGTTTTTATAGAGCAACAATATAGTTTGTGTTGAGTGCATTTTTCAACTTAGTAGGTGTTTGTCTTTAACTAATTAATTTTTCATTGAAAAACACTGGTGGCGTGGATTGCTCTGGTTTTGCACTTTCGAGCAGAAATGGCAATGAAACACCGTCAGAATATTGCATTTCTGCTCGAAAGTGCAAAACCAGAGCAATCCACGCTACCAGTGTTTTTCAATGAAAAACGGCATAACTCGTCCAGCGAGGGAATGATTAGATTGTAACGAAATAGTAGTTCTATAGACATATCCCGTGTATTTAGCAAATTTTTTGACAATTTTTTTCAATTTACTGGAACCTTTATGGGTAGTTCAACAGCAAGCAATTTAAAAGAGTTTTCAGACGTTGGCGAAGATTCAAATGTGCAGAAAATGGGTACCGAATAAACTGATCGTGAGACAAATGAAGAGCCGAAAAGTGTTATGAAAAAAAGCTGAATGGGTAATGTCACATACATAACTGGCCGACGTGAATACGAATAAAACTGACATGCTTCATCTACACTTCCGAATAAAGATAATCGTTCGTATTATTTGATTGAGATAATTTTGCAACTTTTACCACTTCGCTTTCAGAACTGTACCATACTATGTCTTCTAGAGCCAGTGATTAATTGAGTCAATTGTATTAAAGATCTTAGCGCTCTTTTTGACGAACAACTGAATTTACAATCAACATATTTCCTATATTGTGGCAAAGAGGTCTCGTTGTCTGTGATTTACAAAGATAAAGGCTGACACTTCACAGATTGTCACTGTTTGAAGGCTCTCTATCTCTTGTTGTATTTAACGTATCAACATAATTTTTTGCTGCATCGGAAAAATTATCAGAAATTTCAGAATTTGCAGTATTTTTACCATTAACTCAAAATTGAAATTTGCTCAAATTTTTGGTATAAATGAGCATCAAAGAGGCATATTCATTTCTCCTGTGTGTGCCTTTTCCTGCCATAATTTTGTGCGCCTACAACTCAGTTATTTGTTGATGGATTAATACAGCTTATACAATGAAGTCTTTTTTATGCGAATTTACGTATCACATAAAAAACGCATAAAAAACCGCATAACTCTGGAAATTCGCATTAAAAAACCGCATAACTCTGAAACTTCGCATAAAAAAACCGCATAACTCTGAAACTTCGCATAAAAAACCGCAGAAGGGAAACCGCATAACTCTGAAAATTCGCATAGAAAAAATCGCATAACTCTGAAAACATTTAACCTAAACATGTATTGCAACGTCGTTCCAGTATTTCAATAGTAGACCATTGAAAAATCGATTTGATTCCAGCTGTTCAAATCTCGGTAGGTGATTTTTTCAGTAAAATAAATCAGCGGTACCTTGAGGTACTGCTGTCAACAGAAGTTTATCATGCCATAATGAGATCATCCTCTTGATTCCTTTGCCACGGCCGACATTTTTGATCGTTACTTCACGTCTTGGTTTTCATTCAGTAGCAGTTCAGCTTTTAGCATGTTGTTCCTTTTTGCTGTCAGTTGTACGAAAATTAGGAGTTTTACCATGTAAACCAAAGCTAGAAAGCAAACTAAGCCTGGGAAACGTTAGGTTTAAATTTAGTACAGTATATTATATATTAAGTAACATAGAGTATATACATCGCAAAGATTTTAAGATATTGGACTCCGCCGTCCAACCATCCGTTCAAAAGTCGGTTAAAACATTGAATGCTAAAACCGCATAAAAACATTAGTTTTGGAAGAACCGGTTAAGTTAATATCCGGTATCTGCTTTCAAAATTGTTTTGTCCGGCTCTTGCAAAAAGATGTTTATAAACGATTCTTGCACGACAAAACCCGAGTACCCCGCACAGTGCCATTAGAAACCACAGGATGGTCCTCCGGTTCCAAAACTAACATAACCACCAGCCGCACGTGTTTAGCTGGCCACGTACCGCATAACTAACCGGCCGGCCAAACCACAGGCAGCTTCGACGGCTCGGTTCTACTGCCGCTGACAATGTGTGACATTTTAATGACATCGCTGTAAAGTGTCTCACCAGTAGCATAAACATGACACCGCGCGGTGGTTGCGTGAACGGGTAAAGTAATGAAATCATATCTATAACCACCCGGATGTATAACGAGAGGCACATGATAACGAGTACAGTCGTGCCGAAAGTTTGAGGTTATTCGTGGAATGCGTCATTGCAGTAAGATTTTGTACCGTCATAAAAGGATGATTTTTTTTTCAACAAAACACTAATGAAGATGTTGCCAGTTAAGAGGACCGGAATACCTGCACTATTTAAAACAACTGATAAATTTATTACGGTTTGCCATCATCATAAGCAGCTTAAAGAGTTTCTCTGCTTTCACTCTCAGGAGGACGATAAATCTGAACCTTTTTTCCTCATGGGTATCAAGGAAGCCAGCTATCAAAATTCGGTGGCTTGCTTTCCAGTCGACGATTGATGGGCAGTCAATATCAGAACTCTTTCGGTCGTGTTAATCCGCTATGAAGCGGAATTCTGCTTGCGTTTGGGAATGATGCAAAAAATAAAACTTCGTTTGGCATGACAACCTTAAAGCAGTTGATGTTTTTATTAAGCCATCCAACAATTTTCTTCTAGGGCTTGCAAGGAATGGGTATAAAGATGAAAAATTTTGTAAATATTACCCTATCATGTTTCAACATTAAGCTAGCAATAATTGGAGTATCTTTGGTATTCGTTTTATCCTCAGGTCAGCATCACTCACCTCATTGGAACAGGCGGCCTGAAAACCTAGAAGATACTTCCCGGAATAAAGGCTGATGACCATACCAAAGTTTATGTTTGTGCCTGTGATCAGAACCCATGTTTTTAAATGAAAAGCTGGCGAAGGACAAGTTCGAATCATGCAGATGGATTCATCAAAAGGCCGACGATCTGACCTCATTTGACTTCTTTGTTGTGGCAGCGGGAAAGGTTAGCTTCTGATTTCACGTTTGATAAAAAAAAATATCTCATTAAATCCACAACTCGGTAAATTGGACCGAAGTTAATTATCGAGACGATTTCTGCATCAACGATGAGCGATGTCATCCTTCAATCAAACTTTTCGGAGGCATCATTAAAAATTTAGGGTAGACAGCAGCAATATTGACATAATGAAAGATTGCCGGTAATTTGCTGATGAAGGGTACTTGTATTTCCGCATGATTGGCATCGAACGGGTCCCACCACCAAACGAAAGCTCGAGTTTTCCTATTGTAAATATTAACTTTTATCGATATTCACATACAAAAATCTTTTCAAACTTTTAAAGAATAGTATACAGCGTCTGGGTTATGTTTCATTCACATCACTTTGTAAGACTAACGGATGTGCTTGTGATCTGATGTTTCTCGGTTCAAGTCGCGCTACTGCTATCGATTTTTTGTTTTTTATTTCATTCGAATTCAAGACATGTAATTTTCAAATCACACAATTTTCCATATTCTTGAATATAAATTTGTATGAAAAACGACGCTCCATTTATGTGCATCTTATAAGATGTAAAATCATGATGTAAATGATTTTTTCGAACTGTGTTCATATCGAAATGATGAGCTTGTTTCATATCGAAATGATGTGTTCATATCGAAATGATGAGCATTTTTCAAAGAAATTCAATTTTGCCATCGATTCTTGCTTGGACTCTTGGTGAATCAATTTATTTCAATCCACATAACCGAAGCTAAAATGATTCGAATCAATAAAAACCCTTCCTAATCCACCTAGTGGTGTGATAATGCCTTTCTCTTCTTTCATAACAGTCTCATGAAAATATATTTCATACTTTTATTAGATAATTTCGGACACTAATTTTGACACCAATTGATTCAGATCGATTAGAGTTGCTCACAAAAGCATTCTTCAGTGTTTATGTCACACAGTCGGCATCATATTTCCAACCTAGAGCTTGACATTTGTGTTGCCTAAAGCTTGCTTCATTTAGAATTGGAACAACTTTTGCTCATATTGTGACGCTCCTGATGGACGGATTTGGAAGTTCTTGGCGCCCACGTGTCGGGAATTTTGTCAGACTCACGTATGGTTTTTGACATTCCGCAAATCGACTGTACTTTGTAAACAATCAACATGGAAGCCGAAAAAAGGGAAAAAATTGTGCACAGTTATTTGGAAAATCCATTGTGGTCTGCATCTAGACTGAAATTGCCCAGGACTATCGCATGGTGCGTTACCAAACGGTATAAGGAAACATTGACAACGATTCGGAAGCCTCAAGCCAATCGTCGGATTGGAAATGTCGACCGGAAACTGCGTGGTAAAATTTTGAAGACGATTAAGAGGAATCCTAATCTGTTGGACCGTGATTTGGCCAGAAAATTCGATGCTGCTCATAGTACCGTAAGGAGAACTCAACTCCAGGAAGGAATAAAGTCGTATCGAGCTAACAAACAGCCAAATCGAACCATAAAACAAAATAGTGTGGTCAAACTTCGTGCTCTGAAACTATATGACCAGGTGCTGACCAAGTTCGACGGGTGTCTTCTGATGGACGATGAAACCTAGAAGTCAAGGCTGACTTCGGGTAAATCCCAGGTCAAAAATTTTACTTGGCAACGGCTCGGGGGGATGTTCCAGCCAAATTTGTTTTTGCCGACAAATTTGCAAGAAAATTTATGATTTGGCAGGACATTTGCAGCTGTGGCAAAAAAACGAAAGTTTTCGTTACAAATGAGACAATGACATCGGAAATATACCAAAAAGAGTGTCTCCAGAAACAAATTTGCGTTCATTCGATCCCACGACCACCGAAATCGAAAAATTTTTTTTTGAGATGACACTAAATTTCGATGTTTCATGCAGTTTTAAGAGTTTCGGCATCAAAAACAATTTTCGATTTTGGAAATTTCATGTACTCTCCCCTATGGTGCTTTTTCAAGATCGAAAATTTTCAAACTTTAACCGCTGGGCAGCACCCCTTACCTATGTCCGATTTAGCTCAAATTTTGCATGAGGACTTTTTTCTAGGTGCTTAAACTTTTGAACAATAGCCCTTAACGAAATTAGAAGTGATCCCAAAATATTGGCACCCTTATATACATTAGAGCGATAAAAAACAACGTGTTTTGTCGGTTACGTCACTTATACCATCATATCTCTGGAACCAAAAGTCACAGCCATTTGATCTTCGAACTTGATCAATAGCCCGACAGTAGCTTTCAAACGAGCCTAAGTTTGTTCAAATCGGTGCAGACATCTCTGAGAAAATTGAGCGATAAAAATATCTTCGAAAAGTGCACACACATAGAGATTTTCCGATCTCGTCGAACTGAGTCGAATGATATATAACGTTCGAAAGTCGGTTTTTTCCAGCAATTCTAATACCTTTCTATAGAGAAAGGCAAAACGTGGACATAAATCAGTAGCTACCGAAACCGTTCTTTTAAGGCATATAGTTGCTTTTAAGAAATTATATACAAATATATACCGCTTAATTTGATTTTATCGCTAATTGTTCATGGCCTGCTTTGACAAAAAGTATATCCATAACTTTTTTTTCTGAATAGATAGATTTTTTTTCTTCAGCAATGTTTTAGAACTATTTTGAATAATTTACTTTGTCGAATATATTAATAGTCTAGGTCGGATATTCAAAGCATTTTTCTGGCAACCCCCTTAAAATCAGTTTTTTATTCATAACTTGTTTTCAGTTATTTTGTTATGCATACTTTGTTTGGAATAAATGTAGGAAATAAAAAATCCCATATTTTTGTTGAAAGTAGTACATAGGTTTGTTCTTTCCTGGCAAACTTATACAACATTTTACCTTTTTAACCTAAGATAAAACCTTGCACCGAAGCGAAATATGCAAGTTTATGCAGCTGATTTTTACAAAATTTATAGGAAAAGATATGCGCAATACTATAAAAAAAACTACAAGGATCAGCCCCATGGGGTTGTTCGAGCCATTGATGTGGAACAAGCAACCATAATTTCTAATGATTTGCAATCAAAAAGTTCAATCAATCCGAACCAACACCGAACATCACTTGTCTTGATTTGCATTCTTTTTATAACCGACGAAATTACACCATTATCCCAAATGTACGCAATTATATCTTTGTACATACTTGCGATTTCGGTAATTAAGCCTCTGTTCGCCAAGCTTGTGTTCAAGTTTTTTATGCAAGCAGTTTTTTTAGCGTTAAGTTTTTCTACCATTTTGCGAGTTCGGTTGAAGCGATAAACTATGTCTCATTTTAAATCGAGCTCAACTAATATAAATTAGAAATTAATGTTAAGCACTCAAAATTTATTCGGGGGTAGTTGTCATTTTCTCATGGGGAAACGACATAACATGGAATTCCGAGCTTGCATGACACAGGACCAGAGCATACCAATTAAGGGCTGCGGCCAGTGTGTTTTATTGCATTTTAAAGAGCTATTTTCACGCTTCAAATCTGATTTTCTCAGAAACGGTGACGAATATCAAAAAACCCAACTGACAATCTCTTAGAAAATTAGTTTAGATTATTCTGTGAAAATTTCAGAATGATTGTTTGACTTTAGCGGTCGGGAAAGTCTTTTTTCTGAAGGAAGAATTGCATAGCTGAAAACGGCAACTTTCAATTTGTTCATTATATATCTCGCCTTCAAAAGCATGGATCAAAAATCTATCCTGACAATGTATAGATAATTTTGTTTAGATGCGATTAGTGCATAAAACCATATATGTTGTCGCGATAAAAAATTAAGTGAGTGTTATTTTTCTAATGGTAAGTCCATTTTTATGGCGGCACCATTTTTTTCTGCTCTTGTATCCTGGTAACGTAACGAAACATGAGAGAGAAATAAAATCTGCTCAGCAAGGCTGCCAAACAAGCGGTAGCTTTGTTGGATTTTATGTGATGTATTCAAACTTGTAACCGAAAATATCAAAACCTTCTTGGCCACCCGGCTACATCGAGAGTTATACATTTACGAGAGAGCATGGAGAGAAATGTAATACTCACAGTGAGCCACACGGTTTTATGCTAACAACTGGCCTCAGCCCAGGTGAAATGTAGCGTCATAAAATGCGCGCAAAATTTTATCCACTTCAGTTGAACGAATCGTCGCACAAAGCATACCAAGAAAAACGGACACATAGAAACAAGAACTTTTTTCAATGATTGAGCGCAGTGGGTTTACCTCTCGTTATATTGGCTTGTAAAAAAGACTGGACGTAATGGATTTTTGAATCCTTCACACTTTAAATATATGCTAATTCAATCGTTATTGTTAGTGATTACTCTTACACTAGAGCTATAAATCATGAGTAATTATGAATGACTAACATGAGGCTATATGTATATGTATTGACAAACTTGATAACCATGTATATGTCTGAGTTTAGTAGCAAGCATGGATTCTCCTTCAAAAGAACGATTGAAGACGAGATAACATTCAAGTATTTTCGATATCTTTGCCAGTCGTTCACCAGGCCCTTCCCGCCGATGAGATAGAATTTACGTAAAAGTATTTACTTAACTCGCATGATAGAGCGCGGTCGAATTTACTTATCGAATACATTCAATGCCAATATATTCCATTCTAACTTTCATCATCATCTTGAAAGTATTATTTCTGTTGTGTCAATAGGATCGTAGCACTAGCCATGTAATCGAAACTATGCTAGAAGTCGGCTGCGAAGTCTGTTAAAACAGAAAGGCCAAATTTCTCAAAAGGAATGTAATTCCAAGACTTCCACACCCAGACATTTTCCTGGTGTGGATTCAATATTCTCCCAATACGGTTCCGCCATTCCTTGTCTGCGAAGTTTGTTGAAACAAATGGTCATATTCAACAATAAATGTAATACCAAGACCTTGCAATGCATTGAACTCAACAGAATTGGACATTATTAGCATTATAAATGACAGTTACTTAGAAAATAAACGATTTCTTACAATACCCATTTTATTGTAATCAACTAGTTTTTATTTCAACACAAAACCCAATGGTGCATAAATTCGCGTCATTATTTTATGTGTAATTTTTGCTCACGATATAATGCCACCGTGCCCACCGTGCATTTCTCACACCACCTCAATACGAAACAGCAGCGCGCAAGCAATAAAAAAATGCGGAAAAGTTTATCTAAACTTTTTCAAATTTCGGTTGTTTTAGTTAATATTTTATAATTTTGAGTTGCATTTTCAGATTCTTTGTGAAATTCTGCTACAAACACGATTTTCGCATTCCGCTACATTTCACCTTAAAGCTTCAAATCGTTTTATAACACGTTTTTGTCTTACTGTCTAGCAACAACCTACCTCTAGCATGCTACGAGTAGGACTGAAACGTTAACTTTAAATTCGCTTCTATTTATAGATTCGCGTGCTTCCCACGCTTTTGCATCGATTGACCAATCAGAGCGATGCTCTCTCTTTGATACATCGCTTACTCATTCAAAACCGTCGTCTATGGCAGGGAAATCCGGTATACTAAAGATTTTTAGCAGTTAAATAGGACACTGCTCGATACTAATCAAAATTTCAATCATTTATTATTGAAAATACGTGCCTTGATACACTCAAATCGAAACGTAAAAATGTTTCCTATCAAATGATGAAATAATATTAATAATTGATACAAAATAGACTGAGCTGTAAGTGTTTAAAACCTGACCACATTTCTACTTGTAGTTTTTCTTGAGTTTCTGGTGACTTGGGCCACAAAGCAGTAGGCAGCGATGGCCTAGAATCAGCATCGACTCAGAAATTTACCGTTTCGAACAAATAACATAAGAAATCATCAACATTTTGAAAATCAGTAAAAAGAAAACGGCAAGTGAATGCATTGCGTCAATTGTAGAAACCATTTCCGCTTAGAATAAAACCTTTTGTTCATTTTTACTTGCATAATATTATACATCATAATTTACGATATAACTTCTAGTAGAAATATAAACTCATGAGCAACTACCAACTAAATCACTTTTTTTCTTCACAAGTAACAGTATTATTCAGTTTTCTCAATCAAAACCATTTAAAATTTTTTATACCCAGAGCACAAGCAAAGAAGGGGGCCTTGGATCAAATTTCGAAGAATTAAAATTTTGAAGTAAATTTTCGAAAGAATCTGTTCGCATAACAGGTGGCAATGTATACTAAAATATGAAGTTGCGAAATTTTTATGTACCTTTTATTTACAGTTATATCATAATTACTAAATTGAAATATTTTCAAGATGCATAGGGGAAAACTCATATATTATTTGGATGAAAAGAGAAGTCACTATTTATGAAAAATCTCTAGATTCAATTAGTTTTTCAAAATCTCTAGTTTCAATTAGGCATAGGGTCGTCAAACAACCTAAATTAACAAACTTGGAAAGTTTTCGAATATTGATTTGATTCGGGGAAGTGGCCCATTCGGAGAAATGTCATTCGGCGAAATGACCCTTTCGGCGAAATGACTTTCAGCGAAACGGCTTTTGGCGAAATGGCTTTCGACGAAATGACCCTGATCCATCGAAAATATAGCAATTCCATGATAAATTGGTATACAATCTCCCAGAAATTAGCATGAATTTAATAATCGATATTAAATACTGCTCTTCATAGAAAAGTGTTGTACCCGCATTTTTTCCATTTTATCATTTTTGTAATCATTTTCATATTAGGGTTGTTCTAAAAATAGATTTCTTCGATATTTTGGAAAACTGTTTATTTTAATTCTCGAATCACTAAACCTAATGTTTCAGTTCATGTTTAAAACTTTTTCCAACTTATGCACCTTGAAAATGAAAAATTCAAATAATTGTCTGTCTTTATTGACTTCCTTCTTCATTAAAATAATATGGGAAACTTTTGCAAAAGTAGTATACTTTACTTTAGTATACTTTACTAAGCACTTTAAAAATTGATAAATTTTACAATTTCAGACCTATATTGACTTTCTTTTGCATTAAAAAAATGTTACATTTTTTTCAAAAATTGTCTATTTTCGTTGGTTAACAACCCTATGCATCTTGAAAATTCCCAAATATTGTGATTTTGAATCAATATCGACGTCCTTGCTCATTCAGTTCATGTTCTAAAACTTACCAAAAAAAAACAAATTTCCTGTGCACCTTGAAAAAGCTGAATTCAGGTAAACTTTTGTCACTATTGGCTCCATTTTCCATCCAGATAATAGAAAAAAAATTCTAGTAATTTTCTGTCATTATTGTCTTCTCTTTTCATTCAAACAATGTGTGATTTATTACAAAAAATTGTTTGTTTTCATCGGTTGACAACCCTATGCGTAAATTTTGGAGAAATTTTATTGACTTTCTTTTGCATTTAATAAATGTTTGTCATTTTTTCCTAAAAATTGTTAATATTATGTGGTTGACAACTCTATGCATTCATAGCCCAATTCGAGCGTGACAGTCGCTGCTGCATTCATTCAGCGCGCGGTCAAGACTGTCATATTTGCTTTAGGAAAACCTTCGATGAATCTTTCGGCTTTGATTTCAAAACCTTTTAAGATAGACAACAGGATCCTTGTGGCTTTGAATCATGGGTAGAAGTCGTTTTTGTAAACATTTCTTGGTGTATATTTCGCTGTTCATTGAAGCAGTGGTGATGAAGGGTTTCGAAATCTTACCGCAGCTACAAATTGCTTACCAGACCATAGGTTTCTTACTGTCACGAAATGTTTTCGGAGCAAAAGACAGACCGGTTTCCAATCCTTTAACCCAATATATTTATCAACGCCCGTGCGAAGGGTTAAAAAAATCCTGGCAAGAAAATGTAGTTGTTTACAATTTGAAACTTATTCAGGAACATTTACTTACGTTTAGTGTTTTTCTATTTGCTCTTACTTCTAAATCGTTGCACTATCGTACGCTGAAGGGCTACAATATAGTTTTAGGTTAAATTCACACATGTTTTTTAGATATAGGTTTCGATTTTACCTTTAGCAGCTTTTATAAATTCAATCCGTAACTACTATTAAATAAGAAATACGCTGTTTGCCTAATTAATATAATTAGTCATTAAGAATTTTAAACTATTCATAATCAGATTTTAATCCTCACCTAGCTTCTACCTAGCTGTTAAGATGACTTCCACTTTAGGTTAAGATTTAGCAACTGAACTACTATGTCTTCCACTAATCTTACTGTCGTTCTTTTATCTTATAAGCAATCAAATGTGCCTACTCATGCAGCTGACATTTCAGACCAAGATGTATGATTCAAAGGTTTTTCATATATATCCGTAGCTCAAGGTTTTCAAATGGAGGTTCACCGCAACCAAGTTTGCGACAGTCCCCGTCAGTACGTCGTGATTATTCATTCGACTTACTTGCATTTGAACCGACATCTAAAACCGCTATCTTCACCGCCGGTCTCTCGTACAGGCCATGTGCAGTTTGAACGGTAGCTCGACGAACCTGGCCGTCGGTTGATCGAACGACTGACACAACTCGCCCTTTCGGCCAACTACATCGCGGAAGATTGTTGTCAACGATAACCACAGTATCTCCTTCTTCTATCGGTTTGACTGGCTGGTACCATTTTGATCGACGCGTTAACGTTGGAAGGTATTCAGCTATCCATTTCTTCCAGAATTCGTCTGCATAAAGTTGTGACATCTTCCATGAATGCTTAAGAACTACCGGTCTGTCATCAAACGCGATCGGGGGTTTAGTACCGTTAGATGATCCTAATAAAATATGATTTGGTGTAATCGGGGGTGCATCTTCAGTATCTAGCGGTACGTAGGTGAGTGGTCTAGAATTAATGATCATTTCAATCTCGATTAGCATATTTCTCAGGATCTCCTCGGACGGAATTCGACTAGGATTAATCTGGTTCAGGATTTTCTTAACGGATTGTACCAAACGTTCCCAGCAACCCCCGAAGTGTGGTGAGGCTGGAGGGTTAAATTTCCATTTCATATCCGTACTGACAAAATGCTCCATCAATTTGTTTTGGTTCACATTTTGCAAAGCCTCGCGTAGTTCACGATTTGCACCAATGAAATTAGTTCCTCGATCGCTTATAATTTCAACTGGAGATCCTCGACGCGCAATAAAGTTTCGAAGTGCGAGTATGCACGAATCGGTATTCATAGAGTGTGCTAGCTCTATATGTACAGCACGAACTGTCAAGCACGTCAGCAAAACTCCCCACCGTTTTTCTACTCTTCTGCCGACTGAGACCTGCATGGGTCCGAAATAATCTATGCCAGTGTATGAAAATGGCCGAGTAAATGCTGCTAAACGGGCTTCTGGGAGTTCTCCCATTTGAGGAGGCACAGGACACGCTCGACGAATTTTGCACAGTTGACACATTTTGCGTACACGATTATACACAGCACGAAGCTTCGGAATGTGGTACTTCTGACGAATTTCATTCAGAACTGTTGCATGATTTAAATGACAGTACTTCGAATGGTAATCCCCAATGATGAGATCGGTAATACGGTTCTTCTCCGGCAGCAATATCGGACGCTTAGTTAAATCACCCACGAACTTAATAGCGTTGATTCGTCCATTCACACGCAGAACGCCGCGATCATCTGCAACTGGACAAAGTGTGTACAGGAAACTAGACTTCGGAAGTAAACGCTTACAATTTTGCGTATCCGATTTGATATCTGCCAGTATTCTTACTTCTTCCGGATATACCTGCCGTTGAACTAAGCTATAGACAAACCATTCTGCTGCAATCAGTTCTTCATGAGTTAATGGTCCCGTTTGTTTAGCCATTCCTTCTACCTTGCAGCGTAAAATAGACACAAAACGTTTGACGTAGGCTACAGTTCTAAGTAACCTTTTCCATTTAGAGAACCTCTCTACACAAACTGCAGGCTCTTGAATAGTGTGATGTAATATATTGGAACGAAGCTCTTCTGTTGTGCTTCCTGAGTGCACGCTAGGTGGCCAAACGCTCATGGGCATCCATAGAAATTCTACTCCACGGAACCATCTACTCGTCGGTTTCAGATCTGGCACCTTCTGCCACTTAGTTCCCTCGTCGGCCACGTTCAGTTTTGTTGAAATCCACCTCCACTCGCTCATGGTCGAACTCTCAAGAATTTCGCTGACTCTACAGGCCACAAACTGACTATAACGTCGATGTTCAGACTGTAACCAACATATCACATCGCGTGAATCCGTCCAAAAGAATCGTTCCGATATGGTTAGTCGATGAGACTTGGCGATAGTATCAGCTAGGCGAACTCCAATTACAGCTGCTTGCAATTCCATACGCGGTATTGATAGATACCTCAATGGAGCTACGCGTGTCTTCGAACCAACTAACGCACATTCAATTTGACTGTTCTGTTCAAACCTCACGTATACCACTGCTGCCATGCCACTTTCACTGGCATCGACAAAAATATGAAGCTGAGTTACGTAGTTTTTGTCTATGGCTGTGACTTGACGGTAACACCTGGGAATCTGGACTTGCTCAACCGAAGGAAGTACACATAGCCAAACTTTCCACTTTTCATCCAATTTTGTCGGAATTTCATCGTCCCAGCCCACACCTGATCTCCATATTTCTTGTAGGAGAACCTTCAAGTACATCAAAAAGTTCCCAATTAGACCCAGTGGATCATATATTGTCATTAGAGTCCTTAGAACCTCGCGCTTGGTTGGAGTTTTGTTAGAGAAAATTATTTCTTTATTGTGCTTTGGTGATAGCCTGAATGTAAATTTGTCAGTAGCAGTACACCACCATAATCCAAGAACCTTCTCCGTCGCGATCGCAGAATATAGATCCATATTCTTCTCATCCGTCACACCGACACGTAATTTATCGAGTACCTTTCTAGAATTACCAACCAGTTACGAATTTCGAATCCGCCTTGCGAATGTATGTAGCAAACATCAAGAGCCAGGCGCGCCGCCTCGTCTTCGGTCTCTACGCTCGACAACATATCGTCGACGTAATGTTCCTTATGTATGGCTTCAACAGCTCGAGGATACTGATGTCGAAATCTTTCCGCGTTGTGATTTTTCACGTATTGTGCTATACAAGGGGAACAAGTCGCCCCAAAGGTCATGACTTTCATTAGAAAAACCTCCGGCTCGCGATCTGTATCACCATCTCTCCACAAGAATCGCTGGCTATGTTGATCTGTCTCGTTCACTAGTACTTGGTGAAACATCTCGCGGATGTCACCCGTTATAGCTACTCGAAACTCGCGAAACTTGTATAGCACCGATATAAGCGATGTCAATTGATCGGGACCTGACAGCAAAAACGAATTCAACGAGACTCCACTGACCGATGCCGCTGCATCCCAGACTATCCGAACCTTGCCTGGTTTGTTTGGATTGACAACTGGAAAAATGGGAAGATACCAGGCTCGTGGGTGTTTCTCTGCTACCTCGTACGAAGTTAATTTTCTGATGTATCCAATATCCTCGTAGTGTCTGACCTTCGCTTTCAATATTTCAGCTAACTTCTTATCACGATGCATCCGTGTTTCTAGACATCTTAGTCGTTGCAGAGCCATTCCTTTGCTATCCGGTAATCGTATGTTATCAAACCGCCATAAGAGGCCCGTCTCGTAACGTTTTCCAACTAGACGCGTTTGCGTAGTAAGGAGATATCTTGCTCGTTCTTCATCTCGTGAAAGTAATGGCTTGGCTGTTTTAGAAATACCGAGACTGTCTAGAGAAAAGTATTCTTTTAGGGCATTATTCAGGTTATTTTCCCGTTCCTTGTTGCATGGGCACATGTGAAAGCTATGATGAGCGATATCCGAAGTTGAACCTTTCGGTGCTGTTCCACATGGCCCATAAACCAACCATCCTAGACGAGTTTTCGCTGCTACTGGATGATTTACTTCACCTTCTTTACTGCTCAATATGTGACCCAAACGACAATTATCAATTCCGATTAATATTTGTGGTGAAATAGCTTCATGAGACTTGAATGGAACTCCCTCAAGGTGTGGATATCGAGCAGACAACTGATTCATTGAAATAGATTGGAATGGAAGAGCTAATTTATGCACGGTATGTACTTTTAACATTTCGTATATTTTACTTCCGCTTTGATCACCAGAAATTCGTATGGGTAACTCGACAGACTCGTTCTCACTGCGCTGTTGTCCCGCTGTCCAATTAAGACAAAGGGGGTTTAGTGTCCCTTCTAGGTTCAACTCCTTAAGAAGACAGTGATCCATTAGTGTCGCAGACGATCCATCGTCCAGAAAGGCATACGTTTTTACTGTTGCCCCACCACGACCATGAAGTATAACAGGGATATACCGAAAGAGAATTTTTTCCACTGCCTTCAAGTGAACGTTGCAGTTTTGTGATGCAAAATCTTGATGCGATGCTGGATTATTTATCACAGTCAACTGGCTGTATCTTGCATCGTCATGAAGTAGCTTATTATGCATGAATTTGCACCCACTTTTACCACATGGAGTCTTGACTGAACAAGCCCCGAAATGTCTTCGCAAACATTTTCTGCATAACTTGTATTCTTTAAGCAACGACCATCGCGATTCGACATCCATGGCATGGCAAGCAACGACCATCGCGATTCGACATCCATAGCATGCATACGGTAATCGTATTTATAAATTCAATCCGTAACTACTATTAAATAAGAAATACGCTGTTTGCCTAATTAATATAATTAGTCATTAAGAATTTTAAACTATTCATAATCAGATTTTAATCCTCACCTAGCTTCTACCTAGCTGTTAAGATGACTTCCACTTTAGGTTAAGATTTAGCAACTGAACTACTATGTCTTCCACTAATCTTACTGTCGTTCTTTTATCTTATAAGCAATCAAATGTGCCTACTCATGCAGCTGACATTTCAGACCAAGATGTATGATTCAAAGGTTTTTCATATATATCCGTAGCTCAAGGTTTTCAAATGGAGGTTCACCGCAACCAAGTTTGCGACACTTACCAAATTTTTCGACTTCAATCGATGTCTCGGACTGGTTCAACACTTGCCCTTCTCGCACCGTATAATATTGTGGTCCCGGCAAGGATTTGTAATCGAGTTTCACGTAGGTTTCGTCGTCCATGGTTATGCAGTTCAAATTTCCAGCAAGAATCGTATTGTACAGCTTTCGAACCCTCGGCCTGATCGATGCTTCTTGTTTCGGACTACGTTTTGGTTGTTTCTACTTCTTATAGGTTCGAAGATTCAAACGTTCTTTAGCACGAAGAACATTTGACTTCGAAGTGCCCACTTTTTTGGCCAAATCCCAAACTGAAACTTCTTTTTCTCGAACGCCTTCAGTATACGTTTATCCAACTGAGGGTTGGCAGGACTTTTTTTTCGACCCGTTTTCGGTTTATCCTCAAAGGTGTTATCCTCACCGAACTTCCTGATTGCATTTCGCACGGTTTTTGCACTTACTCCTTCCATTGTTACTATCTTTCTCAGTGACAGTCCGCGTTCTGTGCACCATTTGTACACAATTTTTCGACGTTGTTCTGCTGAAAGTCCACGCATTTCGAAACAAACTGATGAAAACGAATAAACAACTACACATGTGATTCGAGAAGAGTGTAAACAACAGGACGTAGCCATAAAAATTGACATATTCTGAACCATTGCAAAATGGCAGCGGTTTTTGGTTGCGTCCATACTTTCTGGGACAGTCTTTATATAGATGACAATCGCGTCACCGACAATCGTGTAAGTCCGACAGCTTCGGCTAGGCCCGTATGGATGGCAACCCTGGAGTAATCCATTATTCCATTATTCATCTACCGAATTCATTGAAATATCATCAGAAGTTACTACAATTATGTTCATTTTTGATGAATTTATTATTCTACAACTGTATCATTGCCCATGTTCTTCTTTAACCTTGAAACTGTATTATTTATGATACGCTTCACAGGTAATTTAACGCCAACATAGCGAATGTATTGAATCCGTAGAAGAGTTCTGAACAAGATGAGCAGATATCTTTTTTTTTACGGAAACAGCATCAAAAAAATAAAATATAACGCTATCCGCTTCGTGAGATACTTTCATTGGTTTGCTTTTATTAGTTGTTTATTTACTTTTGACATGGCGCAGTCTGGTGTTCTTAACGTGTTCCGCGCACTGGAAATGGAATACGTTGTAAGCATTCAAACAATGCAGTCTAGCTAGCATTTCGAACATTTTCCTGCATTGAAGCAGCATCACCGGAAAAGGGAACGATTCCCGTGTGTGCTGTTCCGTGGTTACGTGCTAGCAAGTTCATTATAGACCGATAGAAGAGTCTTGTGGTGCAACGGTCCGGGGAATCCGTAATAGCAAAATCAATTTTCCCGTAAACTAAACATGTACAAATTAGACCGAAATTGTTAAACAAACGGTAGGAGGATGGGATTGAAACTATAAAAGCTTCGAATTTCGATAATTTTGAATAATTTAGATCCATTGTGGCAGCATTGTCCATTAGTGAGGTTATGCCTACGGCAGTAGGTATTCTGTTTGTATTCTCTCACAAGAGTTTTCGTTTCCAAATGACGCTTGTTTATCAACTCGAAATTTTACAAACGAAGTGAAAATGATGATTGAGTTATCATATGAAACAGAAGCCATTTCATGAGAAGGTGTGTTCTCTTGTTCCAAGCCTTTCGAATTACGAGAAAAAATTCTGTGATATTGGCAAAGAAGGCTGTCAAACATCGTGTTCTCAGCACATACAACAACATATCGCAATATGTCAACTGCAAAATGGCGTACCAATGAAACTTCCACAAAATAAATAGCAGTGCGTGATGAATTAACATTAACCCGAACGTAAGACTGCTGCATTTCGTTATGAACGCAGGCAGTTCCGGTGCTCACACTGTTTTCTGTCAATCGACCAGAAGTAAACTGTTCACAGGCTAACCGGCAAACCGGCGACGGAAACCGGTACTGTTACTTAGAATAAATATCAACTAGTCCCGGTCATTTCGGCTAATGCTTTTCTAATGAGCCTCGCATGAGTCGGCTTGTGCCCGAGTGTAAGGTACAAACCACCAGACCGAGCAATCCGTTATCTGAATAAATAATTAACTTTGTCATCAGCTTAACTTCTCGCGCAAAACTTTGTCCCGGTGGGGTTCCTAATGGTACGACTATTGCCACAGTATTTCAGCGGATTAGACTGAAATTTCGTGCAACGTGCGGCAAACGCGACGTAGGGAAATTGCCTGGGCCGGATAATAGTTGTAAACTTTTGCGGTTAAGTCGTTGATTGAAATTAGCAGTAAATGATCTACCATTTGCGAAGCATTTAAAACTGAATATATTTGTAATGAGCAAGCAAAATGTTCAATATATCGTAACGATTCTATTTGACTTGTACTATTACAATACAATGATTTGATGGAATGATTTTAAAGCTTGCTTCAGATATAATTCGAACAAAGAAAATTGCCTGTATTTCAGTTATTTATTATTGAATTCAAGATCTTTTTTATACAAATGTAGCGTTTTCTTCATACTTTTAAGAAAAAATACGGATAAAATTATTCGTCACGGTTTCGAAGGAATTCTCGAATCGTCCATCGTTTTAACTATCTAATTCCACCAGGTCGTCATCTGATTGATATCTTTGACATCCTTTCCCTTGGCCTTGAGTCTACTCTTCATGATTGCCCAGTATTTCTCAATAGGGCGGAACTGGGAGAAGTTGGGTGGGTTAAGGTTTTTTTGGAAAAAACTGGACCCCTTTCTCTGCATACCATTCTTGAACGACTTTGCTGTAATGACAGCTTGCCAAATCTGGCCAAAACATTATGGGAAGGTCGTGGGATCGAATGAACGGCAAAATTCGTTTTTGGAGATACTCTTTTTGGTCTTATCTGTAACGAAAACTTTCGTTTTTTTCTGCCACAGCTGCAATTGCCCTGCCAAATCATAAATTTTCTTGCAAATTTGTCGTCAAAAACAAATTTTAATTTGGCTGGAATATTCCCCCGAGCCGTTGCCAAGTAAAATTTTTGACCTGGGATTTGCCTGAAGTCAGCCTTGACATAGGTTTCATCGTCTATCAGAAGACACCCGTCGAACTTGGTCAGCACCTGGTCATATAGCTTCCGAGCACGAATTTGGACCACACTATTCTGTTTTATGGTTCGATTTGGCAGTTTGCTAGCTTGATACGACTTGATTCCTTCCCGGAGTTGAGTTCTTCTCACGGTACTATGGGCAGCACCGAATTTTCTGGCCAAATCACGGTCCGACAGATTAGGATTCCTCCAAAGACATCATATTAACAAGATATCCAGCTCTCACATTTCCCGAACAAATCTTTGGCAACATCCTTTTTTGCGACCATGGCGCCCTCAGGCGAGTCTGCATCCAATCACGTACATAGAAGTAGGGGAGAGAAATGTCAAATTCGTACGCGCCAAAATAGCAGCACTGCGCACCCATACAATTGACATGACATGTTGAATGAGACGCCGTGCGATGGCGTTGCTGAACTGAAGATTGAGATCGCTCCAAGCTGACAGGGTCTGATTCCTCTTAATCGTTTTCAAAATCTTACCACGCAGTTTCCAGTCAACAGTTCCACTCCGACGATTGGCTTGAGGCTTCCGAATCGTCGTCAATGTTTCCTTATAATGTTTGATAACGCGCCATACGGTATTTCTGGCAATTTCAGTTGTTTAGCTATCCTAGATGCAGACCACAATGGATTTTTCAAATAACTGTGCACAATTTTTTTGCTTCTTTCGGCGTCCATGTTGATTGTTTACAAAGTACAGTCGATTTGCGGAATGTCAAAAATCATACGTAACACTGACAAAATTCCCGACACGTGGGCGCCAAGAACTACCAAATCCGTCCACCAGGAGCGCCACACTATGAACAAAAGTTTGTTCCAATTCTAAATGAAGCAAGCTTTGTGACTTTATGCAATGGCAAGAGAACTAATTTATCCCCGAAAACGTTTCGGCCTTTGGTGTAGGCCTTTTTCAAAGAAAATAAAGTCCATCGTAAATAGTCGAAACGTCGATGTCTGACGCTACGTTGTCTGGTCCATTTTAGAACATGCTTCAAGATATATTGATTGCATAACAAATATTTTGTTTGCATGAATCGCTTGCAGTGTCACAGCTATTTCATTTAACGACTAGAATTGATGACCAGCATTCGCATGTCATTCTCCAATCGGTTATATTTATTTCTACGTATTAAAAATTATGACAGAAAATGGAACGGAATAGCCCGGATTGGCGGTTCAATGCATAGGACGCTGGTCTTACAAGCCAGTTGTTGTAAATACTGTCACAGAAAGTATGGACGCAACCAAAAACCGCTGCCATTTCGCAATGGTTCAGAATCTGTCAATTTTTATGGCTGCGTCCTGTTGTTTGCACTCTTCTCTAACCACTTGTGTAGTTGTTTATTCGTTTGCATTAGTTTGATTCGAACTGCGTGGACTTTCAGCAGAACAACGTCGAAAAATTGTGTACAAATGGTGCACAGAACGCGGACTGTCACTGAGAAAGTTAATAGCAAAAATGGAAGGAGTAAGTTAAAAAGCCGTGCGAAATGCTATCAGGAAGTTCGGTGAGGATAACACCTTTGAGGATAAACCGAAAACGGGCCCAAAAAAAGGTCCTGCTAACCCTCAGTTGAATAAACGTATACTGAAGGCGTTCGAGCAAAAGAAGGAGGTTTCAGTTCGGGATGTGGCCAAAAAAGTGGGCACTTCGAAGTCAAATGTTCTTCGTGCTAAAGAACGCTTGAATCTTCGAACCTATATGAAGCAGAAACAACCAAAACATAGTTCGAAACAAGAAGCATCGATCAGGCCGAGGGTTCGAAGGCTGTACAATACGATTCTTGCTGGAAATTTGAACTGCATAATCATGGACGACGAAACCTACGTGAAATTCGATTACAAATCCTTGCCGGGACCACAATATTATACGGTGCAAGAAGGGCAATTGTTAAACCAGTCCGAGACATCGATTGAAATCGAAAAAATTGGTAAGAAAGCTATGGTCTGGCAAACACTTTGTAGCTGCGGTAAGATTTCGAAACCCTTCATCACCACTGCTTCAATGAACAGCGAAATATACATCAAGGAATGTTTACAAAAACGACTTCTACCCATGATTCGAAGCCACAAGGATCCTGTTGTCTTCTGTCACTTTCGTCCCAAAAGACATGAATCCACCAAATTGCCCACAACTTCGACCAATTGAGGAATTTTGGGCATTAACGAAAGCACATCTTAGGAAACATGTCTCGACAGCCGAAACCATTCAACAGTTCGAAAAAAAATTTGAAAAAAGTGTCAAAACTTGTCACCAAGAAGTCTGTACGGAATTTAATGAGGAACGTTCGCAAGAAGGTGCGCCAGCTAGTCTACAATGGCTAACTAGCAAATGTTGAGAATAATATTTTGTTGTTGTTGTAGTTTAATATTATCAGTATATCGAATAAAATTTGAATATCTAACACTTGTGAAATATTTACAGCGAAATCAAAGTGCGTCCATTCTTTCTGGGGCAGTCTTTATGTTTGAGCTTCGACTTGGAAGGATTCTTAGTGTCAGTAGGATCGTAGTACCAGTCATGCAATGATCCTGTACCCTATGAATCGGCTGCGAAGTCTGTTGAAACAGAAAGGCCAAATTCCACAAAAGGAATGTAATGGCATTTAATAAATAGAAAATGGAATAATGTGTAGAACTTAATCGTGAATATATCTTAAACTGTGTATCATAACCATGAATTGCTAAAAACTAGGTTTCATCTAACTTTGGGAATCACACCAGCTTGCCATTTTCCGCTCGAATAACGGCTTCGAGGTAATCAGGCTCATATCAGTCTCGAAGTTCAACTGGGCGATTATGAAAAGCGATAGAGTTCCTGTGCGTTAGACGGAACTGGACGTCGTGGAGAGGGCCTTCTACCAACAGCATCAAAAAGAAACCTTTTGCTTGATGTAAACACTCATTTAGATTAGATTGTGAAGTTGTGAAGTAAAACTAAGATCCTAATTATTGATCCATTAACTAGATTCTTGGAACTAGTTTTTGAGCAGATTTTGAAACTCATTTTAGTGCCTTAATAAGTGCTCGGAATTCGAATTTAGTAATCTGAATCACGAATTCATGTGCAAAATTCTGAAACAAAATTCAGGATATGAACCTTAGATCTAGATTCGGGAACACAATTTTTGAACTGAACTCAGAACCTGAACGTTGGAACTGACTTCTTTTTGCCTTTCTCATATAGCAAAGCTTTGCAATCGCCGTGAAAACCGACTTTACAACCGAGCCCCGGAGGGCCGAGTGTCATATACCATTCGACTCAGTTCGTCGAGATCACAAAATGTCTGTGTGTGTAGGTGACAAATAATGTCACTCAATTTTCTCAGAGATGGCTAAACTGATTTTCACAAACTCAGATTCAAATGCAATGCCTTATAGTCCCATATACTGCCATTAAATTTTATCGCGATCTGACTTCCGGTTCCGGAATCACAGAGTGATATTCACAAAAAAAAATAGTTACACACGTTTTTCAGAGATGGCTAAAAGGATTTTCACAAACTTAAATTGAAATGAAAAGTTTTATGGTCCCATACAAGTTTCCTGAATTTTATTTGGATCCGACTTCTGGTTCCGGAATTACAAGGAAATATGTGCAAATCTATGAAAAAATGCGCAATTTGCTGGGAAATTTCTTAACCGTTTTTCACAAACTAAGAATCAAATAAAAGATCTTAAAATTATTTAAAAAGTTCACGAAAAGTTGATCCAGATCCGACTTCCGGTATTACAGTTCGATTAGTGAAAATTTTCAATTTCATGGGTATTTTTTCATAAGCGATGCCGAAACGAGGTGCACATTTTTTTAAAACTTTCTGCTAAATTCATCTAGTCAACAGATATTGCTAGTTAGTGAATAAATAAAACTATTTCGCCCGCACCCTTAATTTATTCATAAAAATATAGGAAATTAACCGCCATTAACCAATTAACCTCGGTGCAACATCCTAAAAGTGTTACATAAATAGTAATTTTGCGTCTTTTCGTGTTTTTAATTGAACTGCTTGGTAACAATGGTCCATTTCATCAAACTTTAATCCAAAATGAAAAATAAAATATTAATAATAATTCCCAAATTCCACCAAATGTTATATCTTCCGTAAACAATTCGCTTTCTTCGAAGGATTTCGTTTTTAATTTGTCGAGAGCAAATGAAAGCTATGTGAGATATTCCAACTACTTAAGCGCCCAATTCCGCAACCAAAATTGTGTTAAACCATAGCATTTATCATTCGTCACAAACGGAAAACGCTGTTATTGAATTCCTATTTTGAATTTGTAATAACCTCTACCTTCTTCAACGAAGACTGAGAAAATGTAATAATAATTCCATTTAACCGCGTATTCGCTTCTGTGTGTTGACGGCCATCTGAAAGCAATTTACTGCAGAAGAGCATTTTTTGTGTAAAATCTCGAACACGAAATATTCAACACAATTATGTCAAACAATGTCTGCGAATGAAAAGTACCACACAAACTCAACAAATTGGATTTGGCCGGTAAACAATCAATTCTGCTTACACGTATCACGGAAACAATTGAGAAATTCCTTCCGAAAATCATATCTTATAAGTCAAGCTCAGTGCAAATCATTGTGATGTGTAGCCCAAACTAGTGGAAAATTAACAGGAAATTAGCGACTTCACTGTCCCCTTCCAAATCGTTTCATTCAGATGCCCTGATTATTCCTCCAACAACAAATTTTATCGAATCGACCATGTTTCGTGTTATGGTTCTCGATTAGAAGTCGATCATCTTTACTTTATTACTATCGACTTTGAGTTTTCGAATACGTTTCTTTTTAATTTAAAGGTAGTTACCGTGAACATCATAGATTTTCATAAACATATTAATATTGATAATCTTTATTCTAATGCATTGTTTTATATATCATGATATATTTTGTGCGTTTGGCATATTATATTTGAGTCGGACTGTTTAGGGAACATATTAATGACAAAAAAATGACAAAAATCAGGAATATTTTGATAATTATGGGAAACCTTTCTGATTTTTTTCAGAATTTTTCAAAATTTATTTTAATCGCACTTACAATTTTGGTACCACTCTAGACTGCCCATACTTGCATATCAGTCCCATATAGAAAATCGGCATGTCGAGAAAAAGACGATCAAAATTTTATTTCCAAACTTTTTGATTTATTGTGCTACCTAATGCAAAATCACGGTATTATAACATGAAATATTGGTAACCTTCGCTATTTCAATATGTCAACAAATGAAATTATTGAAATTTGCACTGAATGGGACAGACATGCGGGTACTAAGACAGAATTTTCATACGCAAGGACCAGTGAGAAAAACATGAATCAGAACTAATGAATTTACAAATATATAGGTTTTAATATACGGTTTAAAGTTTTCTATTTATGAACTGATAAGTCATTTTACATTTATTTTATATTTATTGGATTCAAATCAAATAATAATTATAATTAGTAAAAATTCTAAAAGACAATTAAATTAAAATTCTTTTGCAGAAAAAGGTATTCCTAGATACAAAGTGCAAAATCAAGGAAAATTCGAAACCAAGCGAAATCTGAAAAACCTTCAGTTTTAAGGTAAAATGTTCGTCGACGTTCTGTATCACATGGTATGAATTTCCAAGTTTCCTAAAATTGCTCAACAAGACAACTAAAGTCAAACGGCTTAAGCTAATAAAGTCGGATTAATCAAACTGGGATCGGACTGACAGTAGATCCGTCGAAACAAAATGTATGAGAGGGAAAGGCTTTAAAATATAACACCTTCCCACTCGATTAATGGTGCGTAGCAACGATATCGTGGAGGCTCATGAATTCGTGTATTCATTCATTTATGACCGCGGATAAGGATACAAGAAAAGTAATACGTCACCATAAGAAATTAGTCAACGGCGTATAAACCACGGTTTTCAACAGCTGCTTGGAGATCCACCTATCATAAGTACAGCTGAAATTGGAAGCTACGATCGGCAGGGCATGTCATCAGAATAACAGACGCAACCTTTTGAAAATTGTTCTTGAATGGGATTCGGAAGGCTCAATAAAAAGAGATGAATTACGAGCAAGGTGGATCTATCAAATGGAGGCAAAGAGTGGTCGTAGTCTGAGCTGCATGAAGACGACTTCTAGATACATAATAAACGGGCTTGAGCTGATATTTAAGAAAAGTACTCCACGAAACACCAGAAAAAGACCACTAAGTGCAAGTAAATTCGATGAACTATATTTGCGAAAGCGTTTGAAATTCAATTTTTACACATAGCTTAGTTTCTCATTCATTTTTAGTTAATACATATTTCGATTAAAGCAATAAAAAAATACGATTTTCCGAAATTGTTTAATAAAGAAGTCCTTTTCTGGAAAAGCAAAAAACTGAAAATATTAAGTTAAAAAGCACATGTTGTTTGTATAGAAAATCGACCATGCGATTTAATACATTCTTTTTGGGTCTTTGGGACTTGATGCAGGCGCTTCGACTTCTATCTGGTATATAGTATTGCTTAGGACTGCTAATAGCTAACCTCGAAACCTCCAGACCCGCAAGATGTTGAAGTTAGAAACGAATTACAACATGTTCACTAATGCATTCCCTACATCATTGCTTGGTATATCGACCTAGGCGTGCGGGCGCGTGTCTTTTATCATTATTAATTACGTCAATAGTCAAGCCCTGAGCTCAAGTTGTAGATATAAAAGCATGGTATTTAGTTCTAAGGGCATGTGATATATGATTTTAGAACTGAATACCATGCGTCTCCATGATAACTTGATGGAGACGCAAGGTTTTCCGAATGATTTATTTTTTTAAAGTCTTATATACCCGTCCACATTTTTTAAATATCTGAAAAAATACAGCGTAATGTACTACTAATTTGAAAAATCAGAACAGTTTCCCATAATTCCTAAAATATTCCTGATTTTTTTCAATGTTTTTGCTAAACAGGTTTTTGAAAAATTTAAATAAAATGAAAATCAGAAGAACCACCCTAACTCCACCAATATGGCAGTTAAAGGGTTAAAATTTTGGGAAAATCATCTTCATTAGAAACCCTTTCAAACAGCGTATATCATTTTTTTCTGTTTGGGGGCAGTTTTTATATGAAAACCCGGCTACACCCTTTCTGTAACAGGTGGACGGAAAACTCAACTCAAACGGATTGTGGGAGAAAAGCGAAGGAAAGTGGGATGTATTGAAAAAGCTTTTCTAATACAGAAATTCGAACATTGAAAAAGTTGATTGATTCAACAGTTTTGTTATGAAAATTTAATTTAAATTTTTCCGCGGTGTGTTTGATTAATATTAATGAGTTAATCAATAATCTTAGAATGAAATACAAATCGAAAGAAATGTCCAAACAATATAAAATTTTATCCGAAATTTTCAAATATGCTGGACAGCTTTCAATCATACGTTAGATAACAACACGTGAATAATATTTTTACAAAGAGTAGATGGCTCTTGGCATCTTAGAGCTAAAGCAATATCTCCTAATACAAATTTTCTGAAAAAATGCTACAATGAAAGCTGCAGAATCAAAAGCCTTTGATTAAAACCACACATATGGACGACATAAATTGTATTAGACAGTACATGAAAAACACAGAAATTGTTTTAATGAAAAATTCCAAAGCTCATCTATAAATTGTGTCAAAGCCCACGCATATAAAAAATTTTTTACTTTTGCAAACGAAGTGAAAACGGATCGGCTTCTCAATTGTTTTTAATTTCAGATATGTGATCTTATTACTTCAAACGAAATTTCGTGGCAACTTACAACCGCAGTGTTACAAACGTTTTTCTTCTTCTCAGTACTTGAACCTAGTAAATGTAATCGACAATATCCAAACAATAAATGTCAGATTTCGGATGATAATTTAATGGAGGCGCATTGTTTTTCGAAAAAAAAAAAAATTTTAAGTCTTATATTATACCCGTCCACAGTTTTCAAAAATCTGATAAAAAAATACTGAAATTGTGAGTGCAAATTAAAAAAGTTCGAAAATTTTGAACATTTTTTTAACATGAAATACGTTTTGCAAATATCAGTAAGGTTTCCCATAACTCCTAAAATATTTCTGATTAGTTACAATTTTTTTGATAAAGATAAATAAAATTAAAATCAAAAGAACCACCCCAACCCCATAAATATGACAGTAAAAGGCTTACAATTTTGAGAAAACCGTTTCCAATATAAACACTTTCAATCATCGTAAATTTAATTTCTGTTCAAACGCAGTTTTTATATGCATACCCGGCTACACTCTTTTTGTATAATATAGAAGTTTACATAGACTGAAGACAAAACTCCACTTCCGCTCACGTAGACAAACGAAGATTTTTGCTTAGCCCTTCGCTCCCCCCAAGAAATCTATGAAGCTTATGAATGATGTTCTACTTTAAAAATGATTCCAGTGAATACACTGATAAAAATCATTTCTCTAAATACACTCCACGGTTCTAAGAAATCAATTACGATTTGTTTAATCTTCAAAAAATTCAACGCATAAATTTAAAGTGCGTTGTCATATGACAAGTGCAACGTTATTACAATTGAATCTTATGTGTGGGTATGTATATATCGAATGATTCGAACATAGAACTAAAGTGTGTAATTTTATGACATAGGTCAATGTTAGTTTGAAGTGTAACCACAGTGATGTATATATGCCATCGCAATAATTAATATTTCCGACGACAATTGCGACAATATTAAATGTCAAACATATAATAAAAACCTGTTTTAATCCACCCAGTGGTGTGATGATGCCTTTCTCATATCAATCATACTCTCATATACAATACAGTGGTATTCTTCATGGCTACTGATTGAAGTAGTTTTGAGGCCAGTTTACACGTTCACCATTTCGCTGAAAGCCATTTCGCCGAAAATGAATCCACCGAATGGATCATTTCGAGGTCATTTCACCGAAAGGGCTATTTCGCCGAAAGGGTTATTTCGCCGAAAGGGTTGTTTTGTTTATATCACATAATGAATAAGAAAATTTACAAGTTCTGATTATTCATCGAAATTATCTGTTTAATGTCCCGGTGTATTTGAAGCTAGTTTTCTTTACTTCAATCAGGTCCGAACGAGCGGTAGCGAGGTCGGATAGCACACGAGCAAAACGATGTGGCGAAGCCGCATTCGATATTTGGTAGATACCCTAATAAAGTCAACAATTTTTCTTAAGAATTCCGCTCTGAAGATTGTGAAAGGAAAATTAAAAAGAAAATAAAGGGTGATTTTTTAAGAGCTTGAGAACTTTTTTAAACAATAAAACGCATAAAATTTGCAAAATCTCATCGGTTCTTTATTTTAAACGTTAGATTGGTACATGACATTTACTTTTTGAAGATAATTTCATTTAAATGTTGACCGCGGCTGCGTCTTAGGTGGTCCATTCGGAAAATCCGCTTTTTTATCGACAAATTTTGTTCAGCGATGAGGCTCATTTCTGGTTGAATGGCTACGTAAATAAGCAAAATTGCCGCATTTGGAGTGAAGAGCAACCAGAAGCCGTTCAAGAACTGCCCATGCATCCCGAAAAATGCACTGTTTGGTGTGGTTTGTACGCTGGTGGAATCATTGGACCGTATTTTTTCAAAGATGCTGTTGGACGCAACGTTACAGTGAATGGCGATCGCTATCGTTCGATGCTAACAAACTTTTTGTTGCCAAAAATGGAAGAACTGAACTTGGTAGACATGTGGTTTCAACAAGATGGCGCTACATGCCACACAGCTCGCGATTCTATGGCCATTTTGAGGGAAAACTTCGGAGAACAATTCATCTCAAGAAATGGACCGGTAAGTTGGCCACCAAGATCATGCGATTTGACGCCTTTAGACTATTTTTTGTGGGGCTACGTCAAGTCTAAAGTCTACAGAAATAAGCCAGTAACTATTCCAGCTTTGGAAGACAACATTTCCGAAGAAATTCGGGCTATTCCGGCCGAAATGCTCGAAAAAGTTGCCCAAAATTGGACTTTCCGAATGGACCACCTAAGACGCAGCCGCGGTCAACATTTAAATGAAATTATCTTCAAAAAGTAAATGTCATGTACCAATCTAACGTTTAAAATAAAGAACCGATGAGATTTTGCAAATTTTATGCGTTTTATTGTTTAAAAAAGTTCTCAAGCTCTTAAAAAATCACCCTTTATATAAATCATCCAAGTCTTTCTGGATAATTTCTGAAGTACGATTGTAGTTCTACAACACAGGAGTAAACATTATCATGTTTGTCTTTATTTCAAATCAAATCCAATCACGATATGAAAACTATTGAAGAAATCGGCGAAATGTCTCTTTCGGCGAAATGACCCTTTCGGCGAAATGGTGTTCGGCGAAATGGCGTTCGGCAAAATGACATTCGGCGAAATGACCTTTTCGTCGAAATGACATTCGGCGAAATAATCTTTTCGGCGAAATCATCCTTTCGGCGAAATTACCCTGATCCCCACAGAACCTTTCATTTGAACCTAACTTGGTGAAAATCGGTCAAACCATCGCTGAGCAAAGTGAGTTAGATCCATTGGGAAAAATATCCTAGTCACCCTGTAACACCGGAAGTCGGATCAAGATACCATAAGACCTGTCATTTGAATCTGTTTTTGAGAAAATCGGTCCACTCACCTCCGAGAAAATCTAGTAAAAAACAAACGTTACATACACACATACGCAAATACACACACATACACACAGCCATTTTCCATACTCGATTAAATGAGTCAAATGGTATATGACAGTCGGTTTTCACAATGATTGCATAACCTTTCTTTATGAGAAAGGCAACAAATTTTGAACAAAATGACTGAATGAAACTTCGTGAACTCCTTGAATCAAATTTTCCTTCAATTTTCTTCGAATTATATTGCCGGGGAACCTTCATGTAATACGTTTCAGCAAGTGACTGTGTTTGTTTATTTTCTCATCACAACTTTTTGTATGACACGAAATTAGTTCAGGAAAATTGGCGAAACAATTTTTGATCATACCCCAACAATCGGAAGATAAAGTAAACAAAAGAAAAACTGTCACTTGCTATTTCTTTAATCTAATTTGTATAATTCAAATAGTAATTGCATTTTCAGGTAATGGAATTGAGGACAGCCAAATTTGTGTATTACATTTCCCTCTGTGCTCTCTTGCAAATGTGCAAAATGACTCTCGATGTGGCTGGGTGGCCAAGAAAGTTTTGATATTTCCGGTTAGAACTTTAACTACATCACATAAAATCCAATAAAGCTACCGCTTGTTTGGCAGCCTTTCTGAACCGTTTTTATTTCTTTCTCGTGTTTCGTTACGTTACCAGGAAACAAGAACAGAAAAAATGGCGCGTCTATAAAAATCGACTTACCTTCACAAAAATAACATTCACTTCATTTTGAACGCGACAGCATATATGTTTTTATGCACTAATCGCATCTAAATTAAATTATCTAGATATTGTCAAGATAGATTTCTGATCCATGCTTTTGAAGGCGAGATATTCAATGAACAAGTGAACGACCACTAAAGTCAATGAATCATTCTGAAATTTTCACAGAATAATCTAAACTAATTTTCTAAGAGATTGTCAGTTGGGTTTTTTGATATTCGTCACAGTTTCTGAGAAAATCAGATTTGAAGTGTGAAAATATCCCTCTAAAATGCCCTAAAACACACTGGCCTCAGCACTGAAGGTTTAATAATTCGACCGTCCCACGACAAAAGGGCCTAACTACAAATGACAGTATCTCTTTGTTTACTTTTTCTTTCACGATTTTCCGAGCTGATTTTATATTTGACACTTTACTCTTCGCAAAATTTATAATGGAAACTTTAGAGAATTTGCAATAATGGCTCCGTAATAATCAAAAGAGAAAGTAAACAAAGAGAGGCTCTCATATGCAGTTAGGCCCTTTTGTCGAGGGACTATCGAATTGATACACAGAATACTACACTGCTAAAAATCGACACTTTTTTCAAATGCGTTTCTTTCAATTCATTTCAAGTTTCTGAACGCACTAAAAATCAAATTCGCTCCATCTGTGCTTCAAAAGCATAGCACATAATGACTTAGGCAAATGTCATCACATGCAGTGTTGGTGATTGCCGATAATTTAACAGAAGCTGCTATATTGCTATCTAAATTGTATACAACATTTTCAATTCGGTAGAAGATGCTACAAGAACTCGAGTCTCTCAATACATGAACCGTGAGAAAATGTTGCTACATTTCTTCGCTCCACTTCATACTCTGAGTATTTAACGCCCTTAAAAAAATTTACAGTCTGATAATGATCGTTGCTGTGTGGAAGTTTCCAAGAGAGAATCGCAAGTTGACAAGTATCGCAGAAAATCGAATCGATGATTCAACTTGATGATTCTCGTACTTGGTTGCAATATTTCCAAACCCTTGTGTAGAGCATTCACAGACATTTTCATAGACACAACTTATACAAAGGTTATATGCACATAGTTAGAATAAGTAGCAATAGTAAAATGTTTCTATCGCAATTATCCACTGCCCATACAGAATCGGATCGCGAAACGAGAATAAGTGACCGTTTGTTGCTTCAGAGAGAATCCCCACAGCAGCGTGCTAACCGTTGATTCTCAGCAATGTCATCGAGAGAAATTCGGTCTCGCACTGGTGTCTATTCTATGTTATTCTAGCCATGCCGGGTTTTTGTTGTTGCGATGATATCCGTATCTCTTTGATGGCACTGATTGAATCGTGTGAATAGTTGCGAGCGATCGTTCTTTGATACGATAAAAGCCATCCTTGTTCACATGTAACCCTGTTTATATAGAATGTTTTGCATATGAGATGAATGGGTGTAACTTGGGTGTAATGACATAGACCAATGTTATAACATATCACTTTGAAGTGTCGTCAAATTGATGTATATGTCTTCTTAGTAATCTTTATATTCCCTGACAATTGCGGAAATATTAAGTGCCAAACATATACTTAAAAGGTGGCAGGAACCTTCGTAGATTGAAATAGGTCTTAGACCACATATTTGAGAGTTTGTTACCAGTAAGTATATTCAAATAAATGGTTGGAGTTTTAAAGAAACCGTATTAGTCAGTGATAGTTGTTCTTTTTTACTAAACTGTCCTTTGCTATTGTATACTGTATATTCACCAAGAGTGATTTCATTATTATAAGTATGCCTCATAAAATGTTTTTTGTTTTTAGATAATGGAATTAGGATCGTCGAACAACATACAACAACAACAACAACAACAACATAAATCATATTTATCATGCTATTCAAATCATTATACCTAATCCATGACATTTCAATGGTAGTTTTTTGTGCGATTAATATTACATTGTTTTCCACAATCTCTGCTATTTGAAAAATTCAAATTTTAAACATTTTAAACAATTCGACTATTTGGTAGCTAAAATTCAAGAATAATATCTACGGGTTTTAAATATTTTCTTTGAAATGAAATTTGAGGTGATTTACACCTAAAACTAAGTGTTGCGTCATTTGCGGCGGAATGAAGTGTAAAACATTACTGTATAACGTAATATATCAGTGTAGAATGTCAATTGATGAAAAATACCATATGTTCCCATTCTTAGTCGCCTTTTACGACATGGAAGCTGAAACGCGCTGTAGAAATTCTCAACTGAAAAATTTCAGCCTCCGGATGACACACGGCTTCTAGACTAGTTCGGTACGGAGAAAAATAATAATGTTATCAATCTCCTAATGGACTCGAACCATACCATAAGTTTTAGATCTCAATCGCCTAAAACTAACCATTGATGTTCCAAATAGTTATTTTTATTTCGACGCCGTTTCGTAGACCTCCCGGTGTTTAGAAATCATAAATAAATTAAATTAAAAAACAACCGACCGTCTTCAGCAATTGTTCTCGCCGGAAACTGGGGTAAAAATCAAGTTGTTGCCCCGTAAGCAATCTCCCTTCCAAGGCAGATGCGTCGAATAGATAATCGTATCAGCAAGAGAGCGTAAAAAGCATAGGCACTCAAAGCACAATAAACAGGACCCAATAATGCTTGATTCGCCCGGTGTAGGAACGGGAAAAAAGGGAATCCTCACCTTGTCATTCTTTACACTAAGCAGTCAGGAAAGCCCTTGAATCGTTATGGTGGAAACCAATCGTCCCAATAGGCCTCTTCCGTTCCGACCACACGGCAAGCCAAAACACGGAAAAAAAATAATACTTTCAAGAAGATCATAGACTTGTTGAGCCGTTTTCCTGTTGTGCACCGCCATCTCTTTTGTTGTTATTATTTTCGTTTGGGAAATAAGGGAAAAAACTACGAGCGAAAAATAAGTCGATCAGATAGGGCCACTCGCATATGTGGGAGCGTTCCGGAAAGCACATAAACGTACGTCACACTCTTCAGTCCCGAATACAATAAAAAGATGAATGATGATGATGCTGATGTTCGTGTGTGGCAAAAGGGACGGAGGTAGCCAAGGGACCAGTGGGGATGGAAATGCTGATGATACTTATGGAAATATGCCGAGATGGATACAAGGTCCCCATTTGTTGTGAGGAATTGACTTTTTTGGTACCTTTATGCCAGGGAAAAGAACTCTGAGGGCAAGCACTGAACATAGAATCGGAAAATGGAAATTGAATAGCTCTTCTGGGTGTTTCTCGCAAGAATGCTTCCGGTATTCATCTTTTTTTGTCGCGGATCTCACATTGTTTTGCCATGGGTTCTGAGACTGATTCGGTTGAAATATTCAGTCGAAACCGGGAAAGGAATGCCATTATCTGAACATTTCAGGATATGTCATTGCACTGACTTCATACGAGCAAACGATAGAGCAATCTTAAAGTGCAATATGAGACGCGCTTCGTTGAACATATTTGGAAGCCCTCGAGTTTTATTTCTGAAATTGAAAGGAAGCACCCTACCGTTTGAACGGAACATTTTAGTCTTCCTCATATCTGTGGAAAATTAAAACGGTATTTCATTCATAATCTGTTATTACGGCTCTATTATACTCCTCTTTAGGAAGTCCATAACGGCAACAGCCAGTCGTTGAGTTTAACTTCCTAGGCACAGACACGGTGCTGCCACCCGGTACGAGTTTGCTATGAAAAGCACATTTTCCACTCCATATATCGCATCAGAGGAGTTCTCTAACAGTTTTTTGAATATCTCAGGCCTGAATAATATATTCAGTTTCCGCAGTGAAAAATCAAGATAATGCCTCGGTAAACCGCATCCCATCACAAGAATTAACTTTCTATATTATTATTATTAACAAACTAACACACAGTGCCACAATAAAGCTGGATGACCGACGATAAAGCAATTCATTTTTGGTTTAAAAACATTTTAATTCCATAAGGGTGCTGATTGTAAATTTAACATTTTCAGTCTTCCTCTATAGATACGATATGGAACTACTGGAAAACCGACTTTTGAACCTAGCCTCAAGGTTAACTCAAGGCTACTTGTAATGTCATAATTACATCCAAATTGAATTAAAAGTTGACTTTTATGGTCATTTGTTGCTTTTCAAATATTTATTTTACGTTATCGGTCAACGTTCAGGGTAACTATAAATTTATATACATAATCAGTCACAAATTTTTTCCCAAGTTACAATTTAAAAATTTACTCACAACGACTACAAATATTTTTCGTCAAAAATTTTGCAACATTGAAATAACAGATGACTTATCTGCACTAAAAGCATAAACAAGATATACACGAACACTATTTTTGATGTTATTTTAATTTAAATTTATCGATTTAGCCAAAACTTACGGAAACACTTCCCACCCACATCTTTTTGCCTTTCTCATATAGAAAGGTTATGCAATCACTTGAAAATCCGACTAGTGAAAATTGTCATATATCATTCGACTCAGTTCATCGAGTTGAGCAATGTCTATGTGTGTGTATGTGTGTGTGTGTGTTTTGTTTGTTTTGTTTTGATTATAGAGGTTTTAACCTTAAGGTCATTCGCCTCTTCGGACCAGAAAAATTTTCTGACCCTATGTGCGGGGATGGGAATCGAACCCAAGTGGGCTGCGTGAAAGGGCGTCGACTTACCCATCACGCTATACCCGTCCCTGTGTGTGTGTGTGTGTGTATGTGTCAAATAAACTCACTAGGTTTTCTCGGAGATGGCTGAACCGATATTGACAAACTTAGATTCAAATGAAAGATCTCGTGGTCCCATACGGAATATCCGAATTTCATCCGGATCCGACTTCCGGTTCCGGAATTATAGGGTAAAGTGTGTTCAATATTGTACACCGTCACTTAAACAGGAGGAACAAAAACCGTAAAAAAATGTTATAAACTTGACTCTAAACCGTTATTCCTAATCTTAGGGTCAATTACAAGGTCTTATGGTCCTACCAAAAATTACTGCATATTTTCGGATGCAACAAACATTTAATTCGTAATGAAGAGTGCGTATAGTAGAGTGTGTACGTCATGTTAGTTGGTGGCCGTACGAACCGACTTTGATGTTACCGGTTCTCGGGCTCCGGTGCCGGAAGTGCATATAATAGTGAACCCACTTCGTTTTCTTAAGGATGACCTACGCAATCAAAGCACTATTTTGTTCTGTATGTTATACTAGTTAATGCACAAACAATCTCTTGGTTTCTTTCAAAAATCGAAGAGAAAAATTTTGAATAGAATACCACAATATTATATGTACATGAGAAAGGCATCATTACACCACTAGGTGGATTAAAACAGGTTTTTTACCTTTTTTTTATATATATCAAAAATAGGTATAGAATTCGCTCAAACTTTAGAAAAATTTTCTGAGGCCCGGAGGGCCGAGTGTCATATAGCAATCGATTCAGCTCGACGAACTGAGCAAATGTTAATGTGTGTGTATGTGTGTGTGTGTCTGTATGTGTGTTGTCAACTAAGAGGTCGATATCTCAGAGATGGCTGGACCGATTTTGATCAAACCAGTCGCAAATGAAAGGTCTCTCCGTCACCCAGAACGCTATTGAATGGTTTTGAGATCGGATGTTTACTTTTTGAGTTATACGAAGTTTTATGTCAAAATTTTCAGTTTTTTTTTACAGTATCTGTCACACTTGACCTTGAAAACATAATATGTTTCCAGATTTAGATTAGGCACGGTAATATCTACATAACAAGCCATAGATTGTTGAAATCCGTTTATTTTCAACGGAGATGTCGACATTTTTATGTAAGCGACTTTTCCCCCTATTCCACCAGTAGGATATTTGTGCGCTGTATGACAAAGCAATGCTTGGGAGCAACGTGAAACACGATTTTTTTTATACTTTTAAGTACAATTGTTTCTAAGTACCATAAAAACTGTGTACAGCATCCTTTTTCATGAAATTTTGCCTCGGACAGTTTTAGCACGGTTCGTTTTTGGCAACATAGTCGTTCGAATATCCCAATCCCTAAAAGCATTAAAGTTGGACTCAAAACTATTGCAATTTATTCGGCAAGTTAATTCATGGCTTACGAATCGGTTTGGGCTATGCTGGTTCCTGAATACCGGATCTGGAAGTATCGTAAATAACCGTAAACTCTAAAGTGGAACTTATTTCGACATCTCATGGAATATTCAATCGATTGTCACACTTTTAGATTCAAATTCGATTCGATTTGCAGTTTCGACATTACAGAGTGATTAAAATCTCATATTGCCATTTAAAACGACGCTCATTAAAATAATGTAATAAAACTGAAACACCGAAGAATATTCATGCAAAAAACACATGCGAATTGATAAAAAAAAGGTATCATCTCATTGCTAGGTGGATTAAAAGAGGTTTTTTATCATTTGTTTTACCACGCACATCGACTCAGATTGAGCATTGAAATATTGCAAGTATGTTATACCCAAGCCTCCGTTTACGTAAACTTTTTTTAAGTTACCTCTTTTTACGTAACTCTTTTTACGAACAAAATCCCAAATAACGTAAACTTTTTTTACGAACCTACTTCGTAAAAAGAGGGTTTTGCATGCAATGAAAATCGTTTCCGGCTTATTTATATTTATTATTTATTGATATTCCATGAAAAGCCTTACAATATGAATATTTTCGGATCGAATTTGATGAGTAAATGTCGCAAAATGATGTTTGAAATGTATCTGAATTCCAAGATGGCGACTTCCGGTATATTAGCATTCCTCAAAACCCCTACAATAACAAGTTTGATGTAGAGATATCAGGAGCTATGTTTGAGGTGGTTCTGAGTTCTGCTTTAGTTCCTAATATATAGAATTTTGCTTTATTTGGGGCACTTGTCCAGCAATTTCAACAGTCTTGATAATCTGATTTGACGGGTATTTTTGTACTTTTTACTAAATCCGGCTATGATTTAGATCTGCCGCAGATATTATACTACTGATTCAAAAATGTAAATGTCAACCTATTAAAAAAATTCCGAAAATATGCATATTGTAAAGGTATTCGAGCAGTTCGAGTAATATTGACACATATTGTAAGGGTTTTTAAGGAATATAAAAAAAAGGAAGTCACCATCTTGGAAATTGATGCGACCTAGAACATCCTTTTCCTGCAAATACTAATAATTTTTGTTCCACAGTTATCGAGTATATTTTATATATAAAATAATATACATACATAGGGAAAACTTTTTTTTCGTTGGAAATTCCAAATAACGTAAACTTTTTTTACGTCATAATTCGATTTACGAAGTCCCTATTGTTACTTACCGGTTACCGTAGTAAGCAGCAGTAAAACTGTACGTATCGGTACTGAAATTGATGGTTAACCTGTTGGTAAAAATTTGACACATTTACAGAACTGACAATGCATTGATCCTGTTTTTTTTCATAAATATATTTATTTCATAGGCAATTTACATAAGTTTTTCAGAATGGGGCGCAATACATAGTCCTTTAAACCTAATACATTTCGAATCTCATATTAGTATGTTGATATTCATTCGTAAATCTAAACACTGTTTTTATCAAGCGATTTGCTATTGTAAAATACATTAAATAAAAAACATTTATTTTGTACATGATTTTATAAATATTTCAGGTTTGTTTGAATCAGTTCATCACTTTAATTCAATTTAAGATACAGTCTAACACAAAAAAATTAAATTGGAAGTCCAATGGACTTAATGAAATGATAAAGAAGATTCATGAAAGGAAGGTCACGACCAGCAAGAATGTCGCGAACTGGAACATTGGATAGTCTACCTTGGGTACGCAAGGGATTTTTTAGTTGAGATCTGACATCACGATATTCCACGCATGTCCAAAAGACATGAACAATATCGCGATAACCTTCGCCACAAGCACAATGCTTAGTCTCGGAAAGTTTAATTCGAAGGAGATGGTGGAGAACGTGTGGTGATTGGACATGAGTCTAGACAACACACGAATGAAGTCCATACTCACATCCAGTCCCCTGAACCTTGCCTTTGTCGATATTTTCGGAATGATTGAGTGCATCCACCGACCCAGATCATCTTTATCCCAAGAAGCTTGCCAGCTGGCATGTGTTCTACGGCTCTTCCATGGCATAAAATGGAGCAATGAGCCGGGACCCAAACTATTGTGATTTGATAATTATTATTCAATATGTCGTTCAGATACTGTTTTATGTTGCCCATGAAAAACGGTTCATATACGTTGATAGTATTGTTTTGATCTATAATTTTTGTTTTAGCAAAATCAAAAGTGTGTTCTTCATCGATTGTGTGAACCATCAACGCCCTCTTTCTAAATTCATCTGCTTTGCTCTCAGTCTGTTCGGAGTCCGACAGTTTTAACTTTTTAAATCGTTGCATTAAAGAACAATGTTTCTATGTCGGATCCTTCAGTTTGGAGTAATGTAATACGTTGGTTTTCATGCATTTAAAGCTCAAGCGCTCACTTTTCTGATTTCTTCTAATAACTTCTGCTAACCCCGGGGTGAGCGAATCAACGTGATGGAGAGACCTAAACACCGTCTGGTCACCCTCACTGCAACCTACTTGAAAAAAAATATTTGTATTCGTTGTAAGTAAATTTTTGAATATTGTAACTTTTGTGAACTTATTTATGTATGTAAATTAATAGTTACCCTGAAGATAATAAATAAAGGAATAAACCTTCGAAACGTTGGTTCATAACGTAAAATAGATATTTTAAAAGTAACAAGCGACCAAAAAAGCCATCTTTCAATTCAATCAACAAAAGTGGTCGTTCCCGTTCTCAGTAAAATTTAATCAAAACGAACGACAGTACACGAGTCAGAACGATACGACAAAGACATATTAGTCAATTTGAGCCCAGCTTACCGATAAGTACAAAAGAAAAGGTAAGTAGGTACTGTCAGACACATAACTGAATGACGTGTGTACGAATAAAACACATACTTTTTCTAAACTTCCGAATATTGATAATCGCACGAACTAGTTGATTACTTGTGTGAAGTTTGCAATTTTCAATGCTTCGCTTGCATAATTGTAATGGTGCAAATATAGAGCAAACGATCGAGAGCAACAAATTTTATAAATTGAAAAATCCAAATTTCAATTGAAATTTCTTAATTTCGTTTTTGAAAATGCAAATTATATAGTGATTTCAAGGAATAGCCAGAAACCGAAAGCCACCATCTTTGATTTCAAGAAAAACTATCTACAAGCCAGCTGTCGTATGTTCGAGTCCCGACCAGGAATGATTTTTAGCGTCAGTAGTGTCGTAGTACTAGCCATGCAATGATTCTATACACTATGAATTCGCTGCGATGTCTGTTGTAACAGAAAGGCAAAATTCCTCAAAAAATGTCATGCTAAGACTTTGACTTAGGTGAGGTATTGTTATCATGTCAAAGATTTTCATCTGTTACAAGGAATGGCCAATTTTGCTATAGGCGAGAATATCAATTATCAGAGCATTTTGGTTATAAACTGAATGATTGCACACTTAGCAAAAATCATGTAAATTAACGGCTTTAAAAATGTCCTATCTTTCACTTCACAATTAATTTAGCTGGAGTTTACATCGGTACATCAACAAAAATTATATTTACGTGTTTATAGATGTAATGTTGCATGCTTGAATTAACGTCAAGCGTTAATTTCTAGGAAAAATCCTAGAGCGTAAATTTGCCACCCTATGACCAGGTTCCCCTAAAAAACGTGATTTATGTTTGAAAATTCCACACATTGTTCAAACAATAATTCAATTTATAATATTTACAAATAAAATTACATTTATTGAACTTTTTTATTTTTTTTTTATTTTTTCAATATGACGGCTCTGAAAACAGCTGCTCAAACTCGTTCGATTTATTGGTGGGTGTCATTATTTATTGGAAACCAATCTTCAGAAAGCAAAAAGCAAAACAGTTTCCCGAGAAAAAATAAAACGGCGGCCATTTTTAGATTTTCGACCCTCTTTTTTGCATTTTTAGTTGTTTATAACTTTTTCAAAAAACAATGAATGTATTTGGTTGTAGTTCCGACCATAGAGAGATATATAATGAATAAATTTCGGTTTGGTTCATGTTCATACGTGCAATAATTTTGGAATACGGGTGACCCTCAGTTAAAAAACCTGTTTTAATCCACCTAGTGGTGTAATGATGCCTTTCTCATATCAATCATACTTTCATATATAACAGATCGGCTGAAAAGTTCGTATCGTTTCTATGAGAGGGCGCCACTAGAATTAAATCCATACCATTTTCAGTTAGTACCAACCTTCAAAAGATACGTGTATAAATTTGACAGCTGTCTGATTATTAGTTTGTGAGATATTGGATTTTGAGTGAAGCTACTTTTGTTATTGTGAAAAAAATGGAAAAAAAGGAATTTCGTGTGTTGATGAAACACTACTTTTTGATGAAAAAAAGTGCCGCCGATACCAAAAAATGGCTTGATGAGTGTTATCCAGACTCTGCACCGGGTGAAGCAACAATTCGTAAGTGGTTTGCAAAATTTCGTACTGGTCATATGAGCACCGAAGACGATGAACGCAGTGGACGTCCAAAAGAGGCTGTTACCGATGAAAACGTGAAAAAAATCCACAAAATGATTTTCAATGACCGTAAAGTGAAGATGTTCGAGATAGCTGACACCCTAAAGATATCAAAGGAACGTGTTCGACATATTATTCACGAATATTTGGTTATGAGAAAGCTTTGTGCAAAATGGGTGCCGCGTGAGCTCACAATCGATCAAAACGAATTGATGATTCTGAGCAGTGTTTGGAGCAGTTATATCGAAATATTATATAAGTTATTCGTCGATATATAACAATGGACGAAACATGGCTCCATCACTTCACTCCGGAGTCCAATCGACAGTCAGCTGAGTGGACTGCACGCGATGAACCGAACCCAAAGCGTGGAAAGACTCAACAATCGGCCGGTAAGGTTATGGCGTCTGTATTTTGGGATTCGCATGGTATAATTTTCATCGACTACCTTGAAAAGGGAAAAACCATCAACAGTGACTATTATGTAGCGTTATTAGAGCGTTTGAAGGACGAAATTAAAAAAAAAACGGTCTCATTTGAAGAAGAAAAAAGTTTTGTTTCATCAAGACAATGCACCGAGTCACAAGTCGATGAAAACCATGCTGAAATTGAACGAATTGGGCTTCGAATTGCTCCCTCATCCACCGTATTCTCCAGATTTGGTTCCCAGTGACTTTTTCCTGTTCTCAGACCTTAAGAAAATGCTCGTTGGTAAAAAATTTAGAAGCAATGAAGAGGTAATCGCTGAAACTGAGGTCTATTTTGAGGCAAAGGACAAATCGTACTACAAAAATGGTATCGAAAAGTTGGAAGATCGCTATAATCGCTGTATCGCCTCTGATGGCAATTATGTTGAATAATAAAAACGAATTTTGGCAAAAAAATGTGTGTTTCTATTAAACGATACGAACTTTTCATCCAAACTGTTATTACTGCGGCTCTTGAAAGAATAACCGAAATCGGTTTGTTTGACCGTCTACTGATGAAAACTATCAATTGGAAAGGATTTGAGGTCGATTTAGAAAATTTTTTAGGGTTTTCCCCATTCTCAGTGATGGTATACAATTTTTAACACACTTTACCCTATATTTCCGGATCCGGAAGTTGGATCCGCATGAAATTCAGGAATTACGTATGGGACCACAGGACCTCTCATTTGAATCTAAGGTTGTGAAAATCGGTCGCGCCATCTATGAGAAAAGTTAGAATACATATTTTCTTTTTTTGCACATTTTACCCCATAACTCCCGAACCGGAAGTCGGATCCAAAAAATATTCAGGAATTTTGTATAAGACCACAAGACTTTTCATCTGAATCTAAGTTTGTGAAAATCGGTCGCGCCATCTATGAGAAAAGTTAGAACACATAATTTCTTTTTTCTACTTATTTTACTCCATAACTTCCGAACCGCAAGTCGGATCCAAGTAATATTCAGGAATTTTTTATGGGACTTCAAGACCTTTCATTTGAATCTAAGCCCATAACTCCGGAACCGGAAGTCGGATCCAAATAATATTCAGGAATTTTGTATGGGACCATGCGACCTTTCATTTGAATCTAAGTTTGTGAAAATCGGTTCAGCCATCTCTGAGAAAATCGAGTGACATTATTTGTCACATACACACAGACACACATACGTACAGACACACATACTCGGATCAAAAGTCGTTTTTCACAGTAATTGTATAGCCTTCCTATATGAGAAGGGCAACAGAGCATAGAAAAGTATGCGAAAAAGTTAGAATCTTTCAGAGTGTAAACCTTCACTGAACTAATTATTTTCATTTCCGATTTGAGTATTTTAATAAATAGTTAGGCTAATAGTTCTTTTGCAAACATTTTTAGCCCTTAAAAGGGCTGATTTGTATAATTTTTACGGTCGTTGTTCACTTTGCGGTTCATTTTCTCCAACACTAACGACCAGCAGCTGGATAACGCAATCGCTCTCGTTTGAAGCGAAACTTACACTGCGAACATCCCGCCGCAGAACTGCTCCCTGTGCATATTGATTCAATACTGAAGCAATTTTTTTTAAGGGATTTCAAAGTCAATAATTTTAGGAATCATTGTTTTAGAGGAATCGCATTGAAGGGTTGATATAACAAGGTAGTAAACTGTTCAGTTAAGTATTAAGTTATTAAAAATAATTTCTCGAACTTGCACTTCGAACGGATTGGTAATATCCCTCAAAAATCGATGGTGACGAAGCAGTTAAATTCTCTCTTGCGGCGAGGCAACGTTTTTTTTTTGACAGATAGTGTTGCACAAATAATACCTTCATTGCTCCTACGTAATAATTTTTTAATAGTTTAGCTATATCTTTCAAAATTTCATCCTCAAACCCGTTAAAAAGGTAATTACTCCTTTTTTTCTTTCTCAAGTGTCAAAATATTTGTTCGTGTTCTTGACTTGAATTCCAAATTAAGAAATTAGTCGAAACCTCTCTGCAATTTTCTTTTCCTTCCAGAAATCATGTGACTGGAGCTAAGCCGATGGATTCATTGAGACGAAAAGACAGTTTTGTGAAGAGAAAGACATTTTAACATTTTCTTCTCTTCAAGAAAATTGTGATGAATTTCTTCTCCCGCCGGCATTTGTCTGCTGGTAACTAGGATGGATTCGTTCTTGCACTCCATGATGTAAAACTTCTACTTGGCAAGGACTTTCACACCCAAAATGAACTCATGTTCATTCAACTGTTGTTATACATCGCATAAACAAGTGTCTGCATAAACTGACATGAATACAATCCATAGAATAAAAGCACAAAATTCGTTATCGATTGAGACTACATCCACGTTTGTCTATCCGAGCACATTCAACAAACTACCATCAATAACAAACTGTAGTTCCCATTGTTTCTACGACGTTTAACGCCAATCTAGCAAACAAAAGAAGTCAACACAATCTTTCCTGTACAAACGCCGGGTAAACGGATTTATCCGAGGGCAGTACAGTAGAAGAAAAACGATTCCACGGGATTTTCTCCGCCACCCTGACAGCGACAGTATCTCCAGAATCAAGTTCCAAAACTGGCAGCTACTTAAATCGTCCGTCATGGTCTTCGCCGTTCGCCGATGTCCGCTTTCGGGGGTGTTACGGTCGGTGGCAAAAGTGACTGTGTTGAGGTCAGTTGAGACAATGTCGTTTTCGCACTCCATTTCACCGCAAATATCAAAATGCAATCTAGATAAAATGATTTTCCGCCGGCTTACCGTCCCGCGTTCCCCTTGTCGCCGTTCAGTTCAGTTCAGTAGTCCGTATCCGGTTCGCATCCAACTTCTCATGCTTCTCTGGGAGACGGCAGACTCGCTGGTCGGTAGCGAAATGGTTCTATTTATGGGTCCAAGATTTGTACAATTCTGTGAACTGCTGGAAGAACCGTACCGAACTTGTATGGTGGAAGAGATAAATTGATAGCTCAAATGAACATTAATTCAGCAGCAGCTGAACTTTATGTCTTTTTCAGCTTTCATTGCAAGTCGACTCGAGAATTGACTCCCGCGGTCGGTTGAAGCACCATTAATCTGGACTTAAATTTCCGCCGTCGACTTCACAATAGCAGTAAAATTGATTGTTTCTCAAAGGTATGTGACGGGAGCTTTATGGCCACTATCAATGACTGACAGTTCGAATGTTTTCTATCCCTGGCTTTCAACCGTTACAAATTTGACTGGTATCCTTATCGATTTGCAAAATATGTTTTCAAACATCTGACAGCAGACTAATAACATCAAATAATTACGTCAGATTTTCACAACTCAAAGAATTATGTTGGTTGAAACACCTACGCAACAGAGCACAACCAATGTTTCCCGCTAGTTGTTATTTTTTTGCTGGTAATTTTTCTGTTCGTTGAAACAAAAAAAAATTCTATGCTCCATTCGTTTTCACTTTGTCATTTCAAATATTTACGAGCCCGCTGGGTCCGGCGAAGACTCACCTGTGCGTACATCCGGCGGCGCATAATTAATTAATGAATAGCAGAGCAGCTTTAGTTAATTATGACCGTCCGAGATTTTTTTTTCTTTTCGTTTTTTTTTAAAGCGAAAAAAATAAACCCGTGGCGATCGCAGGGTGAGTTTATCACGTCAGAAACATCACCACAATTTTCCGAGCAAAGTCCGACTGACAGACCGACGCCGGGTTTTGGTGTATTGAGCACGGCTAGGCAGCCGCGACTGATGCTTTCATCACTGCCAGTCCTCCTGGAGGGAGGACTTTATTTGCGGGGAAGCTTTTATCTCCGACGTGGGATCTGCTGGTGAAACTCCAACTCGGCAATCCAACTTCAGCGGGGTTTCAGAAATTGCGAAAATTCAACTGACCAACCGGGAGGACTTGTGTTTCGCACCTGTTGCAGCGGACAGTTGGGAAATTATTCTTCAGGTTCGTTCGGTAACACGGAAGAGTTATTATATGGAACCAATTTGCGTAATTGCATTTGTTATGCATTCACATGTTGTTTTTTGAGGTTTCGCAGTTCGTTGAAATATAATAAATTTCCACTGCTGAAAAAGTATTGAGAATAGGATTTTTCGTGTGTCACTTTCCAATGTCCACTTCACTTTGAAATAAAAATTGATGCGAAGATATATGTGAGTGTTCGGCCTATCCCAAGCCACACTGGTTGGTAGCAATTCATAAAAAATGATTCTATAACTGCATTATTCTAAATATTTTCATCATTTTCTATACTTTTTGGCACTCTTTCCGATGGTGTTTTGGAATATAATTTTTTTTCTGCTAAGTATACATTCATCATAAGGCCCGGATCAGGATCATTTCGCCGAAAGCCATTTTGCCGAAAGCCGTTTGGCCGAATGCCATTTCGCCGAAAGAATCATTTCACCGAAAGCCATTTCGCCGAAAGGGTAATTTCGCCAAATTCTTCATTAATCATAATGACAGATATTGTTTGAAAAGAATGATAAATAAAAAATGATTATGTTTACTCCCGTTTTGTTGACTAACATTTGTACTTCTGGAATGATCCAGAGACTTGAATCATTTTTGTAGGTTTATTCATGATCCTCAGAACGGAATTTCCAACAAAACTTGTTGACTTTATTAGTGTATGCTATCCGACTTCGCTACCGTTTCGTTACAGGTTTGTATGCAAGATGCCGTTGCTTCCGACGGCGGGCCGGCGGCCAACTCAGCTTCGGCTTCGTTTATGGGGCTGCGTCACATCAAGGAGACATAAAAACAAATAGATAATTTTAATGAATAACCAGAATTTGCAGATTTCTAATAAATTATGTTATGTATTCAAAATTACCCTTTCGGCGAAATGACGTTCTGCATAATGACCCGTTCCCATAAAGCCCCAATAATTATTCAAAAGATTGCTAAAGATACAAAATTATTCAAAAAAAAACCGTTTTTGAAATATAATACATCACTGAATCAGTCGTGTGACTAACTAAGAACAACACTTTTTTGCCAAAAATCAAAGAAACAAAGAAACGACGAAAACTCGAAAACGTATCTAGCATGCCGTGCTTCTAGAAGTATTTGATTTTTACCTTTTTTTATATATATAAAAAATAGGTATAGAATTCGCTCAAATTTTAGAAAAATTTTCCGAGGCCCGGAAGGCCGAATGTCATATACCAATCGATTCAGCTCGACGAACTGAGCAAATGTCCGTGTGTGTGTGTCTGTATGTGTGTTGTCAACTAAGAGGTCGAGATCTCAGAGATGGCTGGACCGATTTCGATCAAACTAGTCGCAAATGAAAGGTCTCCCCGTCACCCAGAACGCTATTGAATGGTTTTGAGATAGGATGTTTACTTTTTTAATTGTACGAAGTTTTATGACAAAATTTTCAGTTTTTCGACAGTATCTGTCATAATTGACCTTGAAAACAGAATATATTTTCTGACTTAGATTCCGCACGGTAATACCTATCCAACAAGCCATAGATTGTTAAAATCCGTCCATTTTTAACGGAGATATCGAAATTTTTGTGTAAGCGTCTTTTCCCCTATTCTAGCAGTAGAAGTTTTGAGCGCTGCCTGGCAAAGAAATCCTTGGGAGCAACCGATTTTTTTAATGTTACATACGTTTGTTTCTAAGTACCCAAAAGACCGTGTACAGCATGATATTTTGCCTGGGACCGATTTTAGCACGGTTCGTTTTTGGCAACATAATCGATCGAATATGCCATATGTAAACTACTTACAGCAATAAATCCTGGAAGAACATAACAGCCATATCCCATTCGAATCAGTTCCTCGAGATCAGCAAATGCGTGTGTGACAAATAATTTCACTAAATTATTTTCGGAGAAGACTCAACCGTTTTCTACAAACTCAGATTCATATGAATAGTCGTATACTCCCAAACAAGATTCCTGAATTATGTTTGGTTCCGACCTCTGGTTGCGGAACTACAGGATGATATGTGAAACGAAATTAAAACTATGTAACTCATTTTTCTTGTAGATGACTAAACCGATCTAAGATTCAAATGAAATTTAAGAATCATCTAAGATTCAAATGAAAAGTTATAAGATTTTATAAAACATCTTGTTTTTCAGTCAGATCCAACTTCCGCCTTAGGGTATATAGGGTGATTAGTATAAAAATGTCTATTTCATATAAATTAATCAGGTTTATCGGGTTAGCAGATTTGGATAGTCGATAACCAAATAAACTTATTTCATTTTTGGTTGTATTCAGTTTTCGTTTCGTAAGGCACCCAAAAATTTAATTCGCACTACGATTCCTCAAAGATGTCTACATTGATTTTCAAACATTTTGAAACAAATGTAAACTATACAGCTACTCAGGTGAATTTGTCTGATTTGTATGATTCGGCTACACCGAATTTCTAATTCCGGTTCCAGTATCTAATCGTTTCTCAAAACTCAACCGTTTTCTACAAAAAAGCCAAATCGAATTTCAGAAACAAAAGTTCAAATAAAAATAAATCCAATTTTATCCAATTCTGACTTCCGATTCTGGAATTGTAGGATGATGAATTTTTAAAATTCAAAGCGATATAGAAGATGACAATCTCGAAAAGCTTCAAAGTTGGACTCAAAACTATTGCAATTTATTCGTCATATGGCCATACGAATTGGTTTAGGCTATGCTGGTTCCTGAATATCGGCTCTGGAAGTACCTTAAATTACCGTAAACTCTAAAGTGAAAAAATCTTCGACATATCATGGAATGTTTAATCTATTGTTACACTTTTAGATTCAAATTCGATCCGATTTGCAGTTTCGTCATTACAGAGTAATGAGTGATTAAAATCTCAAATTGGAACTTAAAACGACTGACATTAGAATAATGTCATGAAAACTGAAACACCGAAAAATATTCATGCAAAAAAACACATGCGGATTGATAAAAAATAAAGGTATCATCTCACTGCTAGGTGGATTAAGCACGTTTTTTTCGAATATACAGACTTTTGCTACCCTGTCTGAAGACATTTGAAATTTTTCTCTGTTCTCCAGAGCCGTGCGTTTGTTCTTTTGATAGTTGGTATGTTTGTGCAGACTAACCGAGAACCTAATTTTAATAGGATAAGCGAGCCGAAAAAAAGGTCGCACGAATTTGAAGAGAGGTTTCGTGATGAAGCTTTCTGTTTAGAGAACTACCGTTCTCGAAACAAGAACTATTGATTATTCATTCTTTCACAAGAACTAGTTCTTTTGAACTTGAACCGTTCGCAAACGAATTGTCCATCTCTAGTTTGAACCGATAGAAACGTGAACTTCATTCAGTAGCTGCCAAACCGTTTGTCTAAGTGGAACTCGATGGAAGTTTTTTTTGGGCCTTTTTAAAGTCAGTTTTAATCATTGAAAATCCGGAAAATTATCATAAGTTCAACACTCATTGAAAAAATGGAAATTTTTAAATGGCCAATATACCTTATGATCAAAAAAGAACCGGAATTTTCATTTAAAAATTCCCGCGCTTGTCCAATCGGTAAACTTTTATTCTCTCAACGTTGGCAACACTTTTATATACATTCTGTCAATTGTCCATTATAAAATCGTCACACGAAAATTTTTCAACTTCTTTGTATAGACTCCAAACAAAAACTAATCGGACGATAGCGTCAAAATTTGACAGAATGTGTATAAAAGTGTTGCCAACGTTGAGAGAATAAAAGTTTTTCGATTGGACGAGCGCGGGAATTTTAAAATGAAAATTCCGGTTCTTTTTTGATCATAAGGTATGACGAAATATTGTAAAAGTATTTCTTTGCAATATGTCTGAGGAACATAATATTCAATGATTCCAGTAGAAGAGATGAGAATTGATCGATAGGGGTGTTATAAAGCGCCTCTACTGGCCAAAACGCTCCCCTTTCTTTTTTAAGTATTCAAGACTTTTCTAAACAAAAGTTTTATCTCTGATGTTATATTTTCGTAAGATCTTTCTGGTATGCAAGTTTGGCAGTTGTGGTTTGCTGGAAAATATGAAAAAACTGAAAATATCATTAGATAGCTATTCGATGTAAGGTTTTGCTTCGACTAAACAGGCATTTTAACCGTGTAAAACGTCTAATGGTCGGATGCTACTTAGTAATTAACTTTTAGCAGTGCTAATGTCTCTGTTTACAGTATACAAATGTAAAGAAACAGTGCCGTTTCTTTGATATACGAATTTTCTCATAACAGTCACTCTACGGACATTATGCCCCATCTTCGATTTGATTGAAACACAGTTCGAAAAATTCTTGTGATTTTACATCTTATCAGATGTACATAAATGGAGCATCATATTTTACACAAATTTATATTCAAGAATATGTAAAATTGTGTGATTTGAGAATTACATGGCTTTAAAATGAAGGGAAAAAAATCAAAAGATCGACATCATCAACGCGACTTGAACCGTAAAACATAAGATCACAAAGCACACCAGTTAGTCGACTGAGTCACAGAAGCACATATCTGCTTGGATGGTAAATCGTCCATATAAATTCATACAGTCTCACAAGCTGGCCGAGTGCAAATTACACTCGGAGTCAGTAAATTTCATTACGAATGGAATATTGTGTCATTTGAGAAGTTCAGTAGTTATGAATTGTATCGATTGAAGAATTATGTCACCTGTAAAATTCATAATTTCTTTCTGTGTACAAACACATTTTCCAAAACGACCACATTCTCAGTTTTTTCGCTATCCGCAGACAAAATGCCCCAGTAACCGTATAATATGCCTCACAACCAGAGATGCCAGATATTTTCATAGAAAATCTGTATTCTTTGTATAAAAGATCTGTATTTAACTGTATTCAGTAATAAAATTATTTCTTACAACAAAATGATGATAAAAGATGTTATTCCAATAGATTGGGGTTGTAGGATGGTAGATTTAATCAGTCAATTCAATGACGAAGTTTCATAGTTTTTTTTATTCACATTTGAATTGCAATTCCATATATTTATCTAGTTTGAAATTGATGACTTTATAATTTGACATGGAATTTCAACGCCCAATATGCAACGTCAAGTCGGTTTATACAACTCTCAGTTTGAGAATAAAGTTTCATGATGCCATTACTTCCTTAAATAAAGTACTGTCTCTGAGCGTATTCAAAAAAATTATCTTTTCTGTTAGTTTTTTATTCATTTGGCTTCTCCAATATATGTTTTCACTCAGTCATTGAAAAAAATTGAATATGAGTTCAAATTGGTTTCAAATTATAATATGAATGGATTTCACAGATTTTCATATTAATTTGTGATTTGTCCATTGATTGATAAACTTTTATATCGTCACTGGAAACAAATACTAAAAGATAGCTCAGACAGAAAAGTTAAATTTGTTTTTTCTTACTTTTTGTGACATCTGTATAAATCTGTATAAAATTTAGAAAATCTGTATAAAATCTGTACTCTGTATTAAATCTGTATGGGTATGTAAAAATCTGTATAATACAGATAAATCTGTATAAATGGCATCTCTGCTCACAACAAATCAGTGGTATACCCCTCAACAATGATGCAATATGCCCCTTGAAATGTCGGTATAGAAGAAAAGCAGATAAAGAAAATATTCTTTGCATCAGAAATCAATTGCATAATCAATTAATTACAATTGGAAACAAACATATTTGATCCTCCCAACGCTACTTTTTGTTTCAATAACTGTTATAAATCTTTAAAACAATATTTAAACTCGAAGCATACTGTTGTCCGCGTGTGTATGTGTATGTGTGAATGTATGCAACAAAATATGCACTCACTTTTTTCGGAGATGGCTCGACCGATTTTCACAAACTAGGATTCAAATGAAAGGTCTCATGGTCCCATAGCCTGTTATTGAATTTCATCCCGATCTAACTTCCGGTTCCGGAGATATGCACCAAAAAATGGAAAAAAATGCAATCTTCTTTTTCAGAGATGGCCGAACCGATTTTCACAAACTAAGATTCAAATAAAAGGTCTTACGGTCCTATAGCCTGCCATCGAATTTCATTTGGATCTGACTTCCGGTTCCGGAGTTACAGAGTAATATGTGATAATTAGAGTAAAAGTGTGCATTCATTTTTTCCTGAAACAGCTCAACCGATTTTCACAAACTAAGATTCAAATGACAGGTCTTATAGTTTCCAAAAAATTTCTAGAACATTTTATCCAGATACGACTTCCGGTTCCGGAACTAAAGCATGATAAGTTTAAAATTACCAATTTAATTTGTATTTTTACACGAAAGATGGTCAAAAACAGGTACAAATCCCATAAAACTGTCTGATCAATTCTCCTAGTTTGCAGAGCTTGTTAGTTTGTGGGCATAAAAGTAAAATTCGGCACTAGTGGTCCCCCCTTTTCCTGTTCCGGAAGCACCGAAAGTGGTGCAGAAAAACTTAAAAAATAGAAATCACTTCGATTTTTCTGTGATGCTACATATCTTGATTTGAATTGAAGCTCATATTGTCTTTAAAGCTACTGTGAAATTTCATCCGGAACCGACTTCCGGTTCCGCAGTTACAGGGCGATGAGTGTCAAAGTTGTCGAATCGCCATATAGAATGACATTATGTTCCACATCGAAAGAAGAAGAAAACACAAAACAAACGATGCGTGCTTTGTTCCATTTCGTACACGCTATGAAGAAAACGAAACGGTTACGGATGTCTGCTAATGGTGTGTAATATTGGTAAAAGACGGCGGTGCGGTTGATAGAAATTATAGCTATTTTATGATCAGTACGACCGAAAGAATAAACGAATGTCAATGAACTCAAATTTATTTGAATATATATGAAATTTTCACATCCGGTAGTGCAGTAATACCGTGCCGGTGGTGTAATGATTTCAATAATAATAATAAAAGTAATAATCCTACTACATGTTTTATACTGCTGATTCATGCTGTTTAGCTTGACTCACATATGCAGAAGTAACAGAAACGCAGGTTCGCTTCGTTTGTTAGATTTCGTTTAATTGATTTAATCCAAATAGAGCATGGGATAGTAAGTCTAGTCAAAACTGTTGCTGGCAAACAAACTAACTTCGGCTATACCGGTCATCTGAATCCGGCTTCGGAAGAATTGGAAATGGTGATTAAAAACTGTAAAAGAGTCTCACTCACTTTCCTTCAAGATGGCCAAATCGATTTTCACAAGCTTATAGGTTCAAAGGAAAAGTCTTACAGTTTCATACGGAATTCCTTAAATTGTTGTGGATACAACTTCCGGTTCCGAAGCTATAGGTGGATTAAAACAGGTTTTTTTTATACTGTAGATAGAGTCGTGAACACTGCTAAAAGTTAATTAGTAAGTAGCATTCGGCCATTAGACGCTTTACACGGTTAAAATGCTTGTTTATTCGAAGCAAAAACTTACATCGAAAAGCTGCCTAATGATATTTTCAGTTTTTTTTTCATATTTTCCTGCAAACAACAACTACCAAACTTGCATATCAGAAAGATCTTAGGAAAAGATATTGTTAGTAATAAAACTTTTGCGTAGAAATGTCTTGAATACTTACCTATAAAAGGAATGGGGGCGTTTTGGCCAGCGGGGACGCTTTATAACACTTTCCCCTACAATTTAGTTTTCAAAGATAATATCTCGAGTACTATTCGTGTGACTCATTTTCACTATGGTCATTGTGAAACCATGCATGGTTGAGAATCGGAAGGCGTCACGCGAGCGTCGCACGATCAACATCTAGTCTTCAAAAGCATGTTAATTCGCGATAACTCAAATGATATTTAAACGCTTAAACATGGATTCTCGTCATAAAAGTTGTGTTGTATAATTTTTCGGATTTTCAATAATTGAAACTAACTTCGAAAAGGCCTTCAAAAAGCTCCATCGAGTTTCAATTAGATTTTTCTATTAATATTGTTCGTTGTCAAAAAGTAAACATAACGAAAATCGAAACAATTGGCGTCGTGCGTTCATGCGTGTTCAAGCGCATTCCGAAAGGTAGTCGCTGGATTCACTCCCCTTCGCCTGTACATATTTATCAAATCTTGGGTACTTTTGGCTGAACATCGGTAAGAATAATAATTCAAAATTTGCTAACTAACGTTTTTTATAACACATCCATAACATATACAGTTGTTGTGTCCGGTATAATTATTTCGTGAAAAATCGCGCACCTTCACTCTGTGGACTCTCCGGTAACAGGTAAGAGAGATGAATTGTTATGAAACATTCATTTTCAGCGATATGCTTACTTCGACGGTCAAAGTATAATAAGTTTACTCTATTAGTTTTCTGCTTTACCCCAGCAGTAAATCACGGTAGTAGTGTGCAACGAAGAAGTGTGAGAAGGAATGTCAATCATGTACGACCAACAAATTTAACTGCGGTTACAAGGTATACTCTACACTCTAATTTTCTTTAGCGGGTAATTCGGTGGGTAAGTATGGTAATTCTAAACAATAGTAATAATCTACATACATTATTATCTTGTTATGTACTATATTAATATAAAATGTTTATATATTAATGAATACAAAATAACAATTTAACGAATTTTAAAACACTCTTATTTTTCGCATAAAATTTGTATTATGCCCTGATAATGACGTCATATCAACTTGGTGTATTCAGAAATACTACTTATTTAAATGTTATCTAAAACTTTGTAGTAAACTCAGGTAATAAGGACACACAGAAAGATATAATGAATTTTACAGGTGACATAATTCTACAAAAGACACAATACATAATTACTTAACTCTCAAAATGACTCAATATTCCACTCGTACAGAATTTCACAGGATCAAAGTATAATTTGCCCTCGGTTAGTAAGTGCGACTGTATGACTTTATATGCACTACACGGGTAGATGTAAATGACAAACAAGGATCAAAATACTAACAAATTTTACCATCATATCTTGTCTTGACGTTTCTGTGCTATCATAACGATACCCAAGTAACAATCCGCAACTAGATCTGATACGACAAAGTCCAAACTATGTTGCAACAAGAGCACGAATATGTTTTTTTTTTGTTATACTGATTAAAACATGGTCACAGCAATGTTTCATCATAACATAACTAGTTACGAAATAGTTATTTAGGTTTCCAATAATAACATCTTCGTGTCATATTGAATTAAATATAATTTATAAGCTATCGTTACTTAATCCAAGCATATCTTCAATCACAACAATGCTTCTAGCTACTAGTTGAAAACAAGTTTATTTTACTTCAATAGTAGCAACCCGTAACTAGTTCTGATACCACTTAGCCCAACTGTGTTGCAACAAGAGCACGAACATGTTTTTTATGTTATACTGGTTAAAACAAGGTGACAGCAGTGTTTGTTTATAACGTAAACATTGAACTAACTATCATTTGTAAGTTATCGTTACTTGATTCTAACATATCTTTAACCACAGTTATGTGTTTAGCTACTAGTTGAAAAAAGGTTTAGTTTCAGTTGCGAAACCATTATAAATACGTTAACGTTTATGTGAATTGTTACTGTGAATTGATATAACAATAACTTAGATATTATAAGATTATAACACATAATTTCTTCATTGATTCAGATAGTTATCGGTAGATTTTCCCAACGTTATGATAACGAAAATGCAAACATAACAACCTTTGTTGGCTTGAATATGGCGAACACAATATGGAATCTCAAGAAGTGTATGAAACATAAATAAAACCAGGATATTACTTGTTTCAAAACTACTTTTTGCCGAAAATACTGAATGGCAGAATAGTCATTTTTGTTCTATGCACTGTCAAAAACACGAAGAAAATAATATTGGGAATGAACATCGATTGTGATAATATTATAATTCTCATGATATATGAATTTAAAAAGATGAGAAATCACTCTACTTGGAATAATTTTGAGCATTCTGAACATAGTGTTATTTTGCTGTTTATTTTTATATCTTTATAAACAGATTTTGATTGAAGGCGCATAAAAAACAGTTAAGTAAAATTTAATTCCGCTCGACAGTTTCAAAATCGTTGTGAAATTTGTACCTTGTATCAAGTTTGTGATTTAAAGTACTCCTCTGCTTTTTTATTGATGATAGAAAAGTGTTCTGGATTCATTCAATATTTATAATGTCGATGGTGACTAAGTTTCAACTAGTTTACTTGAAAACAAGTTATTTTCAAGTTATGAAAAGATAAGTTCTTCCAGTATGACATTACAACGTAACGACAACTTATTTTTAGCCGACCTAACAACTAGTAGAAACTGCGCTTTTTGAGTCATGCAAGTGGTTAGATGTTAGTAACAATCACTCAAATATCTGGTTGCAAACTAGTCACAAACAAGCTAGCGTAACAAAAATTGTTACTTGGGTACTTGATATTTTCATGATATTTCATCTAGAGAATCAAGAAATTTTACAATATCTGTTACGCATCGAAATTAGTTATTATATCTTATTTCGTTATTGATGAGTTATTCCAATTTCTTTACGTTCAAATGACCCAGTAGTTCTATCTTCAAATAAAATACAATTGAATAAACTGCGTCAGAGCCAGATAAGGGAAATTCTTATTATATATTATTTATTCAGAATTAAATATAAAGAATAATAGAAGAAGCTAGAATATAAAAACACTGTAAAATTCTTCTTCTCTAAATATTTTGTTCTTGGTTTGATATTACAATGATAGAATTTTATGATTTTTTATTTAAAAGATATTTTATCCGGGCCTATTTGCGTACAAGCTTTACGTGGCCGATTTAGCTGAGTTTTTAAATAAAAGATTTTTTTTGTATTGGATCTCGTTGTCACCCTTTTTCTAGGGGGAGAGGAGCTTCCATTTTCCTCCTGCGAGGATTGACAGGCACTTCGTTCGTGGTTCGTCTCGTCATCCATTGCCGCACCGGTGGTATTGTTGTTGATTTCGTTGCTAGTTGCTGTAGATGCGTTTTGTTGTACTTTGTTTGCAGTTGCTGGTTGGTTGGATGGTAAGCTGTTAACTGCAGCTGGTGTACTTTGTTCTATAGGGGATACGATGGATGGTTACGTTGAAGAGAATGCTTCACTGTTGTTGGTGACTGTCACAGATGTACTGGGGTTGCTTGGGGTTGCTGTGAAGGAAGCACCGTTGTCCTTTGGTATAGTTGTCTCCTTGTCCGGTTTATCACATGGCTTACCGTAGTGAAGACCTTTTTTCAATATTGACATGTGGCCATCTGATTGTCATAGGTAACAAGTGATTTGCAGGGTATTCTTGTATCCTGACCGAATGTCACATAAGAAGGTATAGGCCTCCTCAAGCGCATGCGTAACAAACGTACGCCATTTAGAATACCGGGGAAAAAATTCTTCCACTTTTCTTTTTCGATAGAGAGAATCTCTCCGTATTGGGACATAGTTTTGCGAATATAAGGATCGATGACGCTTGAGGGAAGATCATGCACACGCACTTCTATAGCACTATCTTCCATATATAGTGGAATGTTGTACTTGATGTTTTCATGCTCCACATAGTGCACATTATTATTGTCTTTAGCGAATTGAATTGCATCCAACTCTTTATAGAAATGGATATAAACAACATTATTGGTCTTATTGCATTGGAGTAAATGCACACGTTTAATGTCAAGATGCATTTAATGTCAAGTTCTCGTATCGAAGGTCGAATTTTGCACTGTCTGAAGTCAACAATAATTGTATTCTTTCGTACCGACGGTAGCTTTTGTTCGTTTGGTTCACTCATTTTCGAGGTCTATTGTTCTCTACACAATACTGTACTTGGTTGCTTCTGTCCCCAACGTAAGCAGTTTTGTTTGTCGACTGACTTGGATGAAATGTAAACCCGAACTGATAGAATTTTATGATTTGTTGACATTTTCTCATGAAGACTTTGTTAGGAATTTTGATATTTTAACTCTTACATCAAACTAAACAATGTTAATTTCTATCATTGAGTTTCAGTTTTAATAATAAAATTTGTTATTGGTTTGCAAATCACTTCTACCTGGGTATTTACCAGCCAAGTAGATATGTGCTCCTGTGGCTCAGTTGATTAAGTGGCTTGTTTTGTGATCTACTGTTTCTCGGTTCAAGTCGCGCAGTTGCTGTTTTTCCTTTGGTTTTTTTATTTTATTTGATTTCAAGACATTTATTTTTCAAATCACATAATTTTACATACATTACATGTGGTGCTCCATTTATGTGCATCTTAAAAGATGTAAAATCACGAGAATTCTTCGAACTGTGCATTTTCTACGTAGATAAATCCATGAAAATGTTTTTAAATTCAAGCGAATATAACTCAAAAAACTTATACTTAATATTATTAATTTAGATTTTCAGCAAAAATACTTGATTTTTTTGCCTTTTCAAAATAAAACTGATGAAAAAAAATTTTCGTTGAACTAAAAAATTGTTTTTATACGAAATTGGTACTATCCCCTAAATGACAATTTAGGTGCCACAGAACCGTTATATAGTGTTATTGTGAAACTTCTTCGAAAACACGTAAGCTCCTAAAAATCAGTGGAAGTCAGTACAGACTTTTGACTGTCTTTTTGCCTTTATCATATAGAAAGGATATGCAATCGCTGTGAAAATCGATTTTTGAACCGAATGCAATATACCATTCGACTCAGTTCGTCGAGTACGATGTCAAGATGTCTGTATGTGTGTGTATGTATGTATGTATGTATGTAACATTTTTTGCACTCAGTTTTCTCGGAAAGGGCTGAGCCGATTTTCATGAACTTAGATGCAAATCCAACTTCCGGTTCCGGGTGATTAGTGTAAAATTTACAATTTCAAATCATTTGCTCACTTTGTTCAGAGTTGTCATTACCGATTTTACCAAAACTTCCCATATTGAATTCCTGAATGTCATCCGGATCCGACATGCAGTTGCAAAATTACAGGGTGAAGATTGTTAAAATATTTATACCGTCACTAGAAGCGGTTAGTAAAACACCTCAATTGATCTCTAAACTTGCGCCAAAACTATTCCAATCAAGTCAGTAGACAGTCAAACAAATTAATGTCGGCTTTTCTGATTCCCGGTTTTCAATTAACGACCGGAGATCGTGACTATGTATCGCAAAATGGATCCCAGTCACTTTCTCGATCCAACTTTGATTATTCCGGCTTCCGGATTCCGGTTTCGGAAGTACATGCAACAGTGGAACTCACTTCGTTTTCTCTGAGATGACCTAACCGGTCTGAGAACTGTTTCATTCTGTAAGTTATACTAGTTGACGGATAAATCTTTTTGTTTTTCAAGAATCAAGAAAAAATATTTTGCAAAATACCACACATTTATATAGGAGAATATTAGAGATATGAGAAAGGCATCATTATACCCCTAGGTGGATTACAACAGGTTTTTCAGTTTCGGAACACTGTGCATCGTTGCAATCAACTTGTGAATCGGGGAAATCTGAGTGAAACAGTGTGTTTTTCTTCGACATATGAGTGTTTTCCTTGATTTCTACATTCAAACAATCTACCAACGCTATGTTGTATTCGCTAATGATTTTTCCCCTTTCTCAAAATAGTCGATGAAGATTATACCATGTGCATCCCAAAACACGAAAGCCATAACATTCCTTGTTTATTATTGTGTCTTTGGACGCTTCAAGCGTGGTTCACTGGCTGCAATTTAATCAGCTAATGATAGTTTTGATTGCGGAGTGAAGTGATGAAGCGCAATGTCCTTCCTGATGTCACCATCATTGGTGTTTGCGGAGCACGTTTAAATTCAGCAAACCAATAACAAATGATTCTTTTCGATGGAACAGAGTCTGGATAAAACTTTCGAAGACACTGCTGAGCTTGTACAGTATTTTTGTCTTTCTTTATAGAAAGGTTATAGAATTGCTGTAAAACCCGACTTTTGAATGAAGCCTCGGATACCCATAATGTTATATTCCATTCAAGTCAGCCCAACGAGATTGGAAAATATCTGGGAGTATGTGTGTGCACATCTCGACAAATTTTGATTTTATCCATTGCATTCGTAAAAAAAAAATTTCATGAAAATCAAACCTTTAATTTAATTATTACAGAACTATATTTAGCTTTTGATGCTTGGTGAGGTTTAAACAACTACCAAAACTAAAACAAGATTAAATAGCAAGAATAGTTATTTTAGTGCATTGTTAAAAAAAATTTCCCAAAATCTAACAAAATATTCTTCGATCAATTGAAATTCAACCACAAATAAATATATTGATATATCAATTGAAATTCAAAACTCATTGGAGAATAAAAATTCATATGTATTTTGATCGCTCCATTCGAAAATATCATCTTTTGAACCACAGCGCTATCTACATGTCGAACTGTCGTTAGAAGACCAATAGAAAACTCCGCAGATTTTTTTTCGAGTTTACAGACTTTTTCAACACTGGCTGCAACTATTTGAAATTTTCACCTGGCATCTCTGCGCATAAGTGACGTAAACGTCAAAACTCATTACCGCTCAATATTGTTGTATATGGATTAACCGATATCAATAATTTTGGACTGTGGCTTGATTTCAAAATTCATATGGCTGACATTTCATGTTCCGGAGATAAATTCGTACAAAGCACGTATTCGATAAAAAATATTTTTAGCTGCTAGAACCAACTGAGTATGTTTTGAGACTACGGAAATCCGTAAGAGATATTCCAAGATTTAGGAACTACTTGGAATATTAACCTTAGAGACTACACTGTGCCACAGCAAGATTTTCAACGGCTAATGACTATTTCTGTTTGCTGTTCATATTTTCAGAGCTAAACATTGCTTACTTGTCTATTTATAGCTGTTCTCAGTAGTCCTAGGACTTCAGTGAAAACAGATCTTAAGATCAACACGAGCAATCAGCTGCTTATGAATAATTTTTCATGTCATGTAGCTGCAGATTGGTTACTTGTCTATTCTGATCTGTTTCAGGAATATTATCAATCATTCATGGACTCGCGAGTGTGGAGCGTGAAGATTAAGTTTTTAATGCACTTATATAGTCGGTGTTGAACAATCGTTCGCAACGCACGCGTATAGCTCTTGGCTCCTGGAAATTTTTTCTGGCTACCTAGAGTTTCATTGATTCAAGGCTACCTGAATCACTAACAGTCTTTTTAAAGACTAACAATTAGTCAGCCTTTCTCAAGGCTATACAAAGAGTGATATTCTAATATAATCAGTCTTTTCAAGACTAATCAGCCTTTTTTAAGGCTAGAACTATTTTTCAAACTAATCAGTCTTTATTAAGACTACCACAAAATCAGTCTTTATCAAGACTTTTCCTAACTAGGAATCTAATCGAAGACTAATTTAGCCTAGTAATTTAGTTTCAAATGTCATTCATTTCACAAATGCCTGCGTTCAACCGGAAAGGCAACAAGCCTAAGGCTAAAAATAACTCAATACGGAATAAATCACAATCCGTTATTCAACATTTTTCTAATAACATTCACGATCTTATAGAATCTGAATGTAAAAATAATTTTCGAACGAATTTTCCTTCCGTTGATTCTATGCCGTTACGAGATTCTTCCTGAATCCGATTGTAGCGACATAGAAGAAAATTCTTCAAAAATTCCCAAAATGGACGCTTGTCGTTCTGGGAAGAAACAACAATCTATGCCACCAGTGACGGTGATGATTTCCGACTTCAAAGCATTCCGTACTGAGCTTTCTACTTTTCTCCCGGAAGTAAAAGTCTCATTTCAAATCGGACGAAGAGGAGAATGTCGAGTCTTGGTTGATGGATTGGAAGATTACGAACGTCTTATCCGATATTTGTCCGAGAAACTTCATAAATTTTATTAATATGATATAAAATCAGACAGACCCTTCAAGGCTGTCTTGAAAGGCTTATCAAATGATCAAAGTACCGATGAAATTAAAAATGAAATAAAAGAATTGCTTGGTTTTGCCCCATCCCAAGTAATACTTATGAAAAAAGAGCGAATGGTACTTTTAAACCACGCTCTGGAATTTCCCATGAACTTTACCTAATACACTTCAATCGAAGTGACGCAAACAATTTGAAAACTTTAGAAAAAGTACGTTTCATTTCCCACATTAAAATTCATTGGGAACATTAAAAAACGGCATAATCGTATTGCGAACTTAACGCAATGTCGTCGTTACCAAGGCTTCGGTCATGGAACCAAAAATTGTCATATGGATATACGGTGTTTGAATTGTGGTAAAGCGCATTCGAAAGACGTTTGTCAAATGAATGAAACCACTGATAAATTTTCATGTTCAAATTGCGATGGAAATCATAAATCCAATTATTTGAAATGTCCTGTCAGGGAAAAAATTTAAACGCTCATTCGCTTAGACAACAAGTCAAATCAACGACCTTAAATTTACAGAACATACCTGAAAATTAAAAAACCGTTACAAATGTCACGCCTAATTCTTCTAAGGCACTTATTTCTTCGAATTTGAAACAAAAAAACAGATACGCCTTCCAATTCGTCTTCTAACGAAAACAATTTATTGACAGATCGACCTCGTCATCATCTTCTTCTAATGACAGTTACGCTTTGGTAACAGGTAGACAAATATCTCTTAATTCTTCTAATGTAAATAATCAAAAGACAGGAACGCCTTCCAGTTCAACTTCTAACGAACACAATTTATTAATAGGTAGATCGGCCAAATCAACTTCTTCTAATGGCAGGTACACTAGTGTAACAGAACATTACAGACATTACAGACCTACCAATATTCCTTCAATGCCATTCGCCTCTTTAAACGAAGTCGATTTAGGCGATATAACTGAAAATGAAATGATCTACCTACAAGATCAACTTTTTCAAATGATCATCCGCATGAATTCGACTTCATCACTTTTTGAAGCATTTCAAATCGGATGGCAATTTGCAAATAATATTACAATAAATCTAGAATTTAACAATGATGTTAAATAATTATTTGAATATTTTAAATTGGAATGCTCGATCTTTGAAATCGAGTGAAGATGAATTTTATAATTTTCTCAATGTTCACAAAATTCATATTGCCATTGTGACGGAAACTTTTCTTAAACCAAATGTCAAATTGAAAAGTAATCCACTTTATGTGGTTCATCGATTTGACAGGTATACTGGAATGGGTGGTGGAGTTGCCATTTTTGTCCAACGACAAATAAACATCGAATTTTACCTTCTTTCAATACTGAAGTTATTGAAAGCTTGGGAATCGAAGTTGAAACCATTCATGGAGTTTATTTCATTGCTGGAGCATATTTGCACTCCAATGCACCGCAAACAATTAAATTTCTTTGAAGGCGATTTGCAAACACTCTCATCGTATCGACCGCAAATTTTCGTAATAGGGGACTGGAATTGTAGGCAAAATAACAGTAATGGTAAAATACTTCATGATCAACTCTCTGCTGGTTACTTTACCGTTCTTTATTCCAGTAATCCGACTTGTTTCTCTTCCGTGAAAACCCCCTCTACAATTGTTTTGGTTCTAACAGATCAAAATCACATTTGTAGTGAACCGATTACACATGCTGACTTTGACTCAGGTCATCTTCCTGTAACATTCAGACTTTCCAAAGAAGCTATAATTAATCCAATTAGTTCTATATTCAACTATCATAGCGCCTATTGGTTGGATTACAGATCTCACATTGAAAATCATGTGGATCTTGAAACTATTTAAGAAAATTCTGCGAACATCGACACAGCAATTGATAATTTGAATCATTACATTATCGAAGCTAGAAATCTTTCAGTTCCCAAAGCTCAAACTAAATTAAATTCTCCTATCATCGATGACAATCTTCAACTGCTCATTCGGTTGAAGAATGTTCGTCGACGACAATATCAACGTTCTCGTGATCCTGCTATGAAAAACATAGTTAAGGATTTACAAAAAGAAATTAAACATAGATTTACCCATTTGCAAAATAAAAAATTCACTAAAGGAGTTGACCTAATTAAATCATATTCTAAACCTTTCTGGAAACTTTCTAAGGTTTTTAAGAAACCTCAGAAACCAATTCCTGCTCTCAAGGAAGGAAATCAAATACTTCTAACAAATGGCGAAAAAGCTCAAAAACTTGCTCAGCAGTTCGAGAGTGTCCACAATTTTAATTTGAACCTTGTGATTCCTATTGAAAACGAAGTCTCTCTGAAATATGATCATATTTCAACTCAAGTGTTATTACAAGATGACATTATTGAGACGAATTTTAATGAAATGAGGTCAATTATTAGGAAACTTAAAAACATGAAGGCTCCTGGTAATGATGGAATCTTTAATATTCTTATTAAAAATCTTCCCGATGTTGCCTTGAGACTCTTGGTTAAAATTTTCAACAAGTGTTCTTCATTAGCTTACTTTCCAAAAAAATGGAAAAACGCTCCTGAAACCTGATAAAAATCCAGCAGAAACATCAAGTTATCGACCAATTAGTTTACTTTCTTCTATCAGTAAACTTTTTTAAAAAATTATCTTGTTGAGAATGATGTCTCAAATAAATGAGAATTCAATTTATTTTTACCAGAGCAGTTTGGATTTCGTCATAAACATTCAACTACTCATCAACTTGTCAGAGTAACGAACATGATATAAGAAAATAAATCTTCTGGGTTATCTACTGGAGTTGCTCTTCTAGACTTCTAGGTTTAATAGCAAAACTGTCTGATTTTCAGTTTCCTATTTATTCGATCAAAATAATTCAAAATTATTTAACTGATCGTACCCTTCAGGTTAGCTATCAGAATTGTAAATCTGAATTGCTACCCGTACGAGCAGGTGTTCCGCAGGGTTCGAGCGTAGCTACAATCTTGTATAATATTTTCAGTTATGATCTCCCAAATCTACCCGTTGGTTGTCAGAAATCTGCTGCTCTTTGTTCTGGTAGTTCTTGAAGCCTGAGCTCCAGGTGATTTTTGGGTGACCCAGAGCATCTACGATAAACCTCTTAATTTGTAAGTGGAATCACGAGTATAGACCGTGAATAATAAGTTTGTTATTGCAGTTTGTTATGCTGGTAGACCTTAAGCCCTTAACTCAAGGTAGTTTTTGGATGCCGTTGAATAATCACAATAAGCAAAAGAGTTCATGTGGTATCACGGACATGAACCGTGTACAAGAATCTTGATAGTTCACTTGGTTACGCTGGTAGATCTTAAGGTCTATACTATAAGTAGTTTTTGGATGAACAAGCACTACTTCATAACTCATCACAATGAGTTATTTGAAATAAAACGCGTTAAAAATGAAGAATAAATTAAATTCGCGTAAATTAATTTCGCGTGAATTGAGGTTTAAGTGTAACTGATGCTGAAAATTGTCCGTTTTAGTCGTGAAGAAAGCTTATATACAATTTCAGTCAAGTAAAACATATTATTCCAAACCAAACAAAACAACTCGACAGTATGATAGTCACCCCCATCTAGGTTGTTCATAGCAGAAGAGAAAAGGTGGATGTCTCACCTACTTTACGGAAAGAAGACGATTTATCATAGGATCTGCGGAAATTGTGGTTTAGATGGGCGTACGATCAGGGATTCACTCTAAACAAACGATGCAACCTAGAAATAAAATTTGCTATCTATAATTTGTTTAAAGCTCTAATACACAGTTATTTGAACCAAAGTAGATAAACTACAAACTACATATCATCAACCGTTTCCACTAGCTGACGACATCGTACATTACTGTTCTCTGAACAACTCACTTGAAGTCTTATCCTGCTATAGGTATTCCAAAACCTTCACATTTTATTCATTTTTTAATTTATTTCCTGATATTCTCCGCCCAAAATAGACTTCATTGTACTTGTAGGTTTTCAAAGAACTTCTAAGTTTCCCGGACCAGCTGTACAGACTGCTCGGAAAGAAAGGCTGACATTTCCCTAGGTGGTCGAGCAGCCAATCGGTAGGGTTCCAATATTTCAAAGCGAAAGAGTATAGCGATTTGAATAAAATTGCTACAGTTTTCGAAGACACCAAAGGCAGTTTCTTGTTATCAAATTTAACCCTCAATCAAGTTATTTAGTTTCCAATGGACTTCATTGTAACAAAATGTATTTAAGAACTTTTCCGTTTTCCCTATTAAAATAATTCAAATGTGAACAATGAGGATTCAGTGTGGTGGTTTTTCTATCTTATTTCTGATATTTTCGATATACGTATTTCATCTCGTATACAAAAGAATTTGCATCCAAAGAAATTTTCTCCAAGTGATGCAGTTGTTCGTAGTCTCTCAAATACCTGGTCGGTTCTTAGCCATACTCTAAATATTCAGTTTGAGATTTGGGACAGTGTATTTTTGTGTACCAAATGGTACACATCTCACTTACAAATACAAAACCAAACAAAAAGGACCGGGACGACCGTTCGCTGGAACGAGTTCACCCAGCCGCTAGCAGTTCCCGATGATGCAAATGTTGTTTGGCTCACATCCATTCTGTGATTTGAATGAGGGGATTTCAATCTGTCAGCAGATTCAATTCCGGTTCGGGGGGAGCATTCTGTTGCGACGCGGAACGCAGAATGTTCTTTACTGTCGCTGGTTATCCTGAACAAACATCTCATGTTGCTCAAACACATCCCTTCATGATGTAGTTAGTTCAGGCACACAATCCTGTGGATTTTCTCTGCTTCGGTGACAGCTGTGTGCTTGCGCCATGGATTGTTTCCACGCGATAGATTTGCGCTGGAAAAGGAACTGTACTGGGATGCCGGATGCGGAAAAGCATAGTCCGAAATCAAAATATTGCTGCCGGTGAAGTATGGCATTCAATTCGTTGTGAGTATGTTGGAAAAAGCGAACTTTTCAAATATCCTTTCCATGTTCGGTCAATATTGGTACGTCTGACTGGGAACAGTTTTTAAGTAATTGATGTCGAGATTGGGTAAAGAATCCCGTTCCTTACAATTTTATCATAATTTTTGTTTGTGTGGAATGTCTGTTAAATGAGTTAAAGATGTTCTTATTGTTATAAGAATCATGGTGCAGTATGTGTTTATTGACGTTTCAATTGTAACAGATTTTTTTTGTGGGTAAACGATAAAACGATAGAATATCACAATCGGATAAGATGTGCTAAAGGGTGTGCGGAAACATATTCCACTACATTCAAATGGGTACTTTCAATTAAGATTTTGGATGACACTAATTAAATGCGTAATTTTTAAATTGTGTAACAGTAGTAGATTGACAATCGTTGTAAAGATGAAGTCGAAAAAACAGCAGATCTCTCTCATCGTGACATAGGCAGGAAACTGGGAATTGTACAATCTACAGTATCTCGTGTTTTAAATCTGTACTACGAACATTGACCTATTGATCAAAAGAAAGAAGGGTCAAAACTTATCTTTGTATAGAGAAACGGACCACAAACGAGTAATTCAAGCTTTCAAGAAAAATCCAAACATTTATATAAGAGGCGAAAGCACTGCAGTTGAGTAAATCTTTCGTGCAAGTCGCGAAAATATGTGAAAAACTACTCACGTACAAAGTTCAGAAGTTACCAAATCTCAATGAGCGGTAGGATAAGGTGATAAAAAATGTTTCACGGAAGCTCTTCACTCAGATGTTGGCAAAACCGCATTGTCTCATTATGGATGACGAGACGCACGTGAAAGCAGACTTCAAGTAGCTTCCAGAACTTATGTTTTCTTTAACTTTTCAACATGCATTTTGATGGGTCTGAAAGCGTTAGAAGCAGAAAATGTCAAATTTTGCCAAAGAAATACGTGATTTGGCAAGCATTTTGCTCATATGGAAATATGGAGCACTCTATTTGCGACACTGAACGGAGAAGTATACATAAAGGAATGACTCCAAATGCGTCTTCTTCCTCTTTTAAGGTTACATAATGGTTCTACGCTTTTCTGGCCAGATTGAGCCTTTAGTCTGAGATGTAACAATGACATACAACTCACGATGTCAACGGTATTTGAAGTTATTTAATTGGGATATGTCGGGCAGGAAAACGAAACAAACTTTTAAAACTCTTTTTCAAATATACTTTAATTTTCTGCATTACTTGAAATACCTCACATCATTTTTTTACACACCTTCTACCAATCATTTAAACTACTGCAGCATCCAAAGTCACTTTTTCAATAATTTGTATCAGTATGGGCACTTGCATATCTGTCTCATATTGAGAATCGACAAGCTGAGAAAACGATGAATACATATTTTAGAAGAAAATAATTTTTGATTCAGAATTTATGTAAATGACCATTTTTTCGTAGTATCTTAAAGCATGTTCTAAAATTGACCAGACAATGTAGCGTCAGACATCGACATATTTTGACTATAAACGATAGACTTTAGTAAGTTTTTACATAGTATTATTTGTTCAACGCTCTATGATTTTGTCAATTTAACACAATAAATTTTCCAGTTTTCCTTGAAAAAGGGCTACATCAAAGGCCGAAACGTCGGACAGTAAACAACATTCGTTTGTATTATAAGACTGAGACAGCCGTTTTACAGTTTTCCACGAACCTCTGAAAACTGTTATATTACTTCATTCAAAATTTAATACGCTTGAATCCGATACATATGTTTTTTTAATCGGTCAAGTTGTTTTTTTTAATAAAATTTTTGTTAATTCAGGCCAATTTGCGTACAAGTTTTACGTGGCCGATTGAGCCATGTTTTCATTAGATAAAATATTTTTTTTACCGTTGGATCTCATTGTCACCCTTTTTCTAGGGGGAGAGGAGCTTCCTTTTTTATCTTGCGATGATTGAGGGGCACTTTGTCCATGGCTCGTCTCGTCCTCCATTTCCGCATCGGTGGTATCGTTGTTAGTTTCCGTTTTTCTTCGTTTTCCTTGTAATTCGCAGTCTTGGGTTCGTTGTTAGTTGTTGTAGACGCGCCTTGTTGTGCATTAATTGCAGTTGCTGGTTAGTTTGATGGTGCAACAGGAGTACTGCGCTCACTAGTTTCCGTTATTGAACGGTTGTCCTTGTTTTTGTTTGAAGATGTCCTTTTTGTAGTTTCAGTGCAAGGTTTGCCGTAGTGTGCAGGCTGTTCACAAAACTGACATGTAACCAGTTGATTTTCATACGTAATCAGCGCTTTACACGGATGTATCCCGTCTTGGTCACAAATGATGTAAAATGGAATTGCTTTACGTAGTTGCATACGTACCACTCGCACGCCATTCCGGATACCCGGAAAAAAATTCCGCCATACTTCCCTTTCGATGGAAAGAACTTCACCAACTGCGATATACTTTCCCGAACAAACTGATCGCTAGTCTGTGAGGGGAGGTCATGCACGCGTACTTCTATGGCATTGTCCACCAGGTACACAGGGATTTTATATTTAACATTATCTTGATCAACACTGTGCACCCAGTTATTGACCGAAGCAAATGCAATTACATATCTTTCACAATTAAACGTAATATACGCACAATTAGACGCCTTGTTGAATTGAATCTCATTTAAATCATTAACGTTTAGATGCATTCGTTCATTGAGCAAGATTTCAATTTCGGTTGCTGCTGGTCTAATTTTTCAGCGCTTGAAATCAATACAAATTGAATTTGGTCTTGTAGGCCAAGTTTCAGGCTTTGTTAAATCGTATTTGCCCATTTCGTACACTATATTGTTCACTGCACTGTATTGTCTATCGTCTCGACCGTAAGCAATTTTCGACTGTGTCGGATGAGATGCGAGCACGAACTGGTCTTCATTAGCTTGACAGTGTGGTGTGTGGTAACTCAACAGAAAAGCAATGATTTTGGTTGGTATCAACAGCAAAAACATATGGAACATATAAAACACTGTTCAATCATCTTCAATGTAACAAGTTAAAAAATGAAAACTAATTAGTTTTGTTCAATTTATGGAGTTCCAAAAAAACAACTTGTCGCCAATGAAAAGGGGATAAACTACGACGATAGAAAATTGCGACAGCACGTTTCAAAATTCCGTAACACCGCGCTTGTCACTGAAAATCATTTCAGTACAGCCCAGTAGAGTTCATCTCGTCAAAGAAGTAGCATCTGTGGCAATGAAATTTAAATTTATTACCCCAAACGGGAAATACACCCATAGAGTGTTTCCGATGTAAAAAAGTGCATCAAATTGGTGAAGGGCATGCTACGGAACTGTTGACCCCGTTTCGACCAGTGTTAAGGAATCGCTTAGAGTAAACGAGTGTTTACTCGGCCGCTTGAAATCAAGTGCTGTTAGAGTAAATTAGCCTTGTTAATTGTATACTTAGTTTGCTCGTTTGCAGTGATGCCAATTTAGCGTAATTAGAAATGTGAGAAATCAGGTAATAAAACTGTGAATTACATTTATTGATCAGGACAACAGGACCATCAAACCATAAACACCAGGACGATTCATTTAACTTGCCACTATTTAAAAGAAATTTAATACACTGCAGTGAAAATTGAAGAACATTGGACACGTCAAATATGAACATAGACCCTGTTAATCTCAGTTAGGTTAACGGTTCCCTATTTCAGCTCTTTTGTAGGAACATTTCATATTTCTGCTCCAGTTTGGGAATTGATTCACATTTGTTGGAATTCAAACTAGTACTCAAAAACCCGCTAAAAGCGCCTCTGATATGTTCACTGCACTGCTCCTAATTTCATCTCAATCGATAAGACGTGCAGGACGAAATATGTCAGTACAAGACAATATTTAAGCTATTGGGGGTGTAAATTAAGAGAATATCACCAGAAAAACATAGCAGGATGCATAAGTTTGCTATAATTTCATGGGAAATATTTTTCCCCATGATTCTTAGAATTAATTACTTTAATTACCAGAATAGTAAAATAAATAGCTAGTTATGGCATTCTACGAAACGATTTCATGTACTTGTGGACGTTGCACATAACACATTTATTATGTGTTCTATTTTCTATACGTCATTTTGCACAAACTTTTTTAGTGCAATAAAGATTGATAGTCCTTTTTACTTATTCGTTCAGAAACACATTTGTCGACTTGGAAATAAGTTTTCTTTAACATTTAGTAAAAAAACATCGATGTAATAGTAATTGAAGAATCTATAACGATTTTTATAGAAGGGAAACATATTTCCCTTGAGCGTTAAGGGGTTAAAAAGGGCCCAATGCCAACATTTTCTCGTAAATTCACACATATTACCTTACCATTCCGGAACCCGAGATCGGGTAAAGATGAGATTAAATAGCAGAATGTGGGACCATAATAGCATTCGTTTGATTTCAAGTTTGCAAGCTTAACTATATAACATGAAAACGAAAAACTTGCAGAAGAGCGAAAAGAGTGTTTCCGATATAAAACAGTCTAACAAATCGATTGCATATAGTTTTATTGACAGCAGAAAACTCGCTGCCCCGTTTTACCCCATTTCTTTTCTAGTTATAATATTCAGTTGAAATATGATCTACAATCCAAAAGCATATCCAATGCGATCTATCAATATTGGTTCATTTTACGTGCAATACATCTGTGATCCAATTAAACACAATGAGAATGACAGTACTAGCCTGTTTAATCCGTTTTACCCCAATTTATATCAAAAGTCGTATTTCTGGTTAAACTTTCTCAAGCTGATTGCGGTTGATGAAAATCGATTGATATTACAAAGAAAGACCTGAAAATAATTACAAATGAATTCAATGACCGAAGCATGCGATCATGAACACTATATGTAAATTATTATTTGAGGTTACATGCGAAACATACAACTGTCTTGTTTAACCAACATTGGTTCAAAAACCGATCAGCAGAACTTTTTTTTCTGTAAATTCATGGAAGAAGATGACTCGGGGTAAAACAGAATACAGTTCATTTAGGGGTTAGCCAAATTTTGTGCTAGGGCACATAACCGTTTTTATTATTTTTACGTTTCGTCTTTGACTCATCAGTGCAGAGCAGTTCAAATTGAACTGCTTTGTGCTAAACTCGTCAGTTCAATTTGAACCGCTAAGCAGACGTAAAGTTTCTGCTACTTACAGAACACTTTTTGTTTTGCAACGGAGTGCAATGTCTTTTCTGACGTACCTGCTCTGCACTGATGAGTCAAAGACGAAATGTAAAAATAATAAAAACGGTTCTGTGCCCTAGCACAAAATTTTTCTAACCCCTAAATGACCAAACCTGCATCGGCCAGAAATAGTCGAAAACACGTTTTCGTTCGGCACATCAGAAAAGACATTGCACTCCGTTGCAAAACAAAAATTGTTCTGTAAGTATCAGAAACATTACGTCTGCTTAGCGGTTCAAATCGAACGGCCGAGTTTAGCACTAAGCAGTTCAATTTGAACTGCTCTGCACTGATGAGTCAAAGACGAAACGTAAAAATAATAAGAATACATTTGTTTTCGGTCAATCTTATTGAAAACAATCCATTTATCTAACTTATGAGCATGTCAGGAATACCTTCCGATTGGTTGAATTGAATTTTTTCCTGAGTTTCACAGTTAGTTTTCAAAGTAAAGTCAGAAAAAAGAGGAATTGAAGCAAAACGGTCATAATAGTGAATTTTGTGGATCTTCTAACTATCATAAATCGATTCGACAGAAAAATTTGTTTAAGAAATACTAACTTTGAAAATATTTGCTTATGTTTTTATTAAATTATTTGATCTTTTTTCCCAATGTGCATTGTGTGATCTTGACGAACTAAGTCGAATGGTATATGGAACTCACACCTCCGGGCCTCGGTTGTAAAATCAGTTTTCACAGTACTTGCGTAGTCTTCCTATGTGAGAAAAGCAAAAATGTAAAACTAACAATATACATAATGCATATGTGGTTTTTTCACATTTTTAGGGTGACTCAACTGAAAAAGCAGTACCACAGAACGAAAAAAACTCCAGTTCTACCACATTCTCGCATGTGTAATATTCTCCAAACTAATGCATTCATTAAAGGCATTAAATTGTGCCTGTCAAATCTGTATCTTTTCTATCGGGATCGTAAAAATCTGTATCCGGATCCGTTAAGTTACGTAAACTCATGACTGGAAATCCGCAACACTGGAACAGGCCGACAGCTCTGTTTCAGCAAGTTTTTGAATAGGTAGGCAGCAATTGAGAGACAGAGAAAGGAGGAAATAAAGAAAGCCACAGAGTTGATGTTCGCCTGAAATAATTCATCCGCGTAATATTTTATCCGGTCCGGTGGGCGGGTGGCTGTTTTATTCGGCATACAGATAAAGATAATTTAGCACGGTACAACAATTTTATGCACAGAGGAGCGATTGCAGCCGTGCCACCGAAGCGGGGCACGTGGACTTGGCAAAATATAGTGAAATTACCGACTCCAAACAGCAACCCGACCGCTGTTGGTCGAGAGGACGAGGTTGGCTTTCCATGATCTACCTCTACCGGTTTCGGAACAAGCTCCGTCAACTCTTTGGCCAGAACCAGAGAACAAAGCGTGTTTGCTCGTGCATGAATAAGTTATTGCAGCACATGAGCATATATTATCTTATTATGGTGCCGAAATAGCAATCTGGTTAACGTTTTTGAAGTTCACTGAAGCGACAGAAGGAACCTTCCTCAGCGAGGGAGGAGGTTTTGGTTCGAAGTTTAGAGTATGGTAAATATCGTACAATCGAACAGTAATTGTTAGTTGCGAACTGCCTTTATTCGATTATTATTCAACATTATTATCGAACAGCCTCAATTTAACTTACGCTCTCTGATATGATGTAAATTAGGAGAAAGAAAATCCAATGTTTTATTTTTTAAGAGCACTATCGATTGTTTGATAATTTTCTACGGCAGGACGAATAACTGACATTTGTCTCTTATCCTTTATTTTACTAAATCGATCTATTCATGGTGCCCCAAATATTTTATGTCACGAAATTCTGAAACACTAACGTAAATATGAAAAACAGTTACTCGTACTTTGAATTGCTTGATTGTTCGTGATATCGAAATGTAATGGTTCAATAATTGCTAGTGTGCAACCAGTGCTAGGAATGCATCTCATTCGAACTTTCAGAGAACAGAAGCCCAATCTGATTACGTTGAAACCCATTCTCTTGTGAGTTCAAATACAGTACTAACTACTTCCGTTTATTAAGCGCAGTTTAACTGTAGCTTCGCTTGATAAAGCGATTTCGGCATCACCATCCATCTATACCATTGTTTGCAACGTTCCATTTAGTAGATCAACCCGCACGAGATGATGCGATTATCACAGCATCTTAAACGATTTTCACGATTGATCATCCTTTCGTGCATTCAGGCAGCTCAGGTTAGCCTTTTTCTTCTTTCAGCCGTTTCATCGAATGCTTCTCATCGCCTTAGTGTAACAACTTATCTCTCAGAACGAATTTCCAATTTTCTTCGGGTGCCTTTCAGGTACTGCTTTCAGAGCAGCCAAACAATTTCATCCTCCGAAAATAATGCTTGTAAACATCTTTCAAAGCTTTTCTCAGCAGTGTTTCAACATTGTACCTTGACTGCTATTTTAAATTTTGTTTGGAAGACAGTTCGTTTTCCTTAACGTACATTTTCAGTTGATTTTATTTCTTTGGTCGCTGGTAAAGAATTGGTACATTAAATCATGAAATTTTAAGTGCACTTTTGGCATACATTAGCGCTTTTATATCTTTTTTCATAATTATAAAAAAAACAGTTTTCATCCACCTAGTAGTGTACTGATGCCTTTCTCATAACAATCATATTATCATATATCATATCATTCTATACAAAACTTTTGAATTTCATCTGGATCCAACTTCCGGTTCCGGAATTATAAGGTAAAATGTGTTAAAAATTTTATACCATCATTTAGAGGGCCAAACAAAACACGTAAAAATTAGCCTCAAGATTGCTTCAATCGAAAGTCAGTATTAAAAGACGGCCAAATAAAGCGTTTCCGATTATTCTTTCAATAATTGAAGAAAATTGATTCTCTATCGATTCTTGAAAAAATAATCGGAATCGCTTTATTTAGTCGTCTTTTAATAATGACTACCAATTGAAATAGTTTTGATCCCGATTTTCACCTTATAATTCCGGAACCGGAAGTCGGATCCAGATGAAAGTCAGAAGTTTTGTATAAAACCATAAGACCATTCATTTAAATCTAGGTTTGTAGAAACCGGTTCCGCCATCTATGTGAAAAGTGGGTAAGTAATTTGAAATTGGAATATAAACACTGATAACCCTATAAGTTCGGAACCAGAATTCGGATTTGTTTTGTTTCGATTATAGAGGTTTTAACCTTAAGGTCATTCGCCCCTTCGGGCCAGAAAAACTTTCTGACCCTATGTTGGGAATCGAACCCAGGCGGGCTGCGTGAAAGGCATCGACTTACCCATCACACTATACCCGTCCCCCAAATTCGGATTCAGGTGAAATACAGCCATTTCTAAGAAAAATTAGCACGCATATTTTCTTTTTTTACACATTTTACTTATTTTACTCCAGAACCGGAAGTAAGATCCAAACAAAATTCACGAATTCAGTATGAGATCCCCGGACCTTTCATTTGAATTTGTGAATTTGTGTAGTTTGTGAAAATCGGTTCTGACATCTCCAAGCAAAGTCTGTAAAAAAACGTTTTTAATTCACCTAGCAGTGATACCTTTTTGAATCAATCAGCAAGTGTTTTTCGCGTGAATGTTCTTCGTTGTGTTTAGTTTTCATGAAATTATTTTAATGACCGTCGTTTTATATGAATTGTAAATAAAATTTTGGAACTGCACGGATAAAAATCTATTACCGGTACCATGATTTTTTAATCATGAAATCATGACTCATGCCTTCTCATGAAATTTCATAAGCAAAATGATTGATATTGTGCAAATTTTCATGAAAGATGTGTTATCGTGCATGATAACAATCATTTTGCTCAATAAATCATGACTTATTATTCATGATAGACATGATTCATGATATCATGATTTTTAATCATGGTACCGGCAATGGATTTTTACCCGTGTGCAAGACGAATCGAAGATGGAAATTTTATGAAACCCTAAAATTATTCCTTTCAATCTAAACGTGTAACAATCGATTAAGAATTCCATGAGTTGTAGAAGTGGGTTCCTCTTTTGGGTTTTTGTGATTATTTATGGTACTTCCACAAACGGTATTCAGAGACCAGCATAACACAAAATAGTTCGTATGTCCATGAATTAGTATGACGAATAAATTGAAATAGTTTTAGCCCAACTTTGAAAATTTTGTAGTATCGTCTTCTTCTATAACGGTTTGAATTTTAAAAACTCATCACCCTGTAATTTCAAAAATGAAAGTCTGAATCGAATAAAATTTACCAATTTTGTATGGGACCATAAGTATATTTCAATTCGAATTTTTATTATCAAATTCGTTTTGGCTTGTCTATTCCCGATACTTTCGGAAACGTAATTCGGAAATCGGTGTAGCCGAAGCAATTTAAATTTGCCTATTTCATTAAATTCGAAATTTTTGAAAATCAGTGTAGCCATTATAGGGAAATCGAAGTGCGTTCCACATAAAAATTTTGGGTACCTTCCGGGATCGAAAACCGAATACCGTTAAAACTGAAATAAGTTTATTTTGTCATCGACTTTCAAAATCTGTGAACCCGATAAACCCGATACATTTATGTGAAGTTTTTACACTAATTACTAATCACCCTGTATCCCTGAACCGAAAGTCGAATCAGATTAAAAAAGGAGTAATTTTTTGGGACCGGGTTGGCGGACGACATCACACTGACAGTTTATAGAGAATCCATTGAAGAACACTCGATCAGCATGATGGAGGACTGGCTGCGTAGCAGGAAACTGCAACTAACGCACCACAAAACAGAGATGATGGTGATAAACAACCGAAAAGAGGAGCAAGAGGCGTCGGTACATGCTGGTGATAGTGTGATCCCCTCTAAGAGATCCTTGAAGTAATTGGGTGTGATGTTTGACGACTAGCTCCGTTTTGACCATCACGTTAAATACGCCTGCAAGCGTGGTTCAATAGCGATTGCAGCGCTCTCGCGAATGATGGCCAACAGCTCGCCGGTGCCCTTGAGTAAACGCAGGTTACTGGTAGGAGTGGCAGTTTCTATCCTCAGGTACGGCAGCTCGTACCGTACGGTATCTGGAGACGCAGCCTGTTTGGTAGCGAGCATAATTAGACTGCTCATCAAGCAGGACTCGGAGTTCTATGAAATGCTCAACCAAAGGCAGGTGGACACATCACCTCATTCCAAGAATCTCCGGATGGATCGACAGACCCAACGGCGAAGTGAACATCGGTCGGACGCAGTTCCTCGCAGGCCACGGTTGTATCAAGTGGGACCTCCATAGGTTCGATCACGTGGCATCTTCTGCCTGCCCTGGCTGTCCAAATGAGTTAGAGACGGCAGAACACGTCCTGTTTGCTTGCTCCCGCTTTGTGACAAGAAGGAGTTGTCTACTGGAGGTATGTAGCTGCACCAGAGAATCTGATCCACGACCACGACATCCCAAATCGCGGACATCTTGCAGCGGGATTGGAGCGCAGAACAATACCAGGCAGCCGCGACCGCCGACCACTAAACCAAGAGGGATCAGTGAAAAAACGTTGTTTCGGGAGTTTTTACGTCGCCAGTGTAGTCTACATTCTTCGTCGAGGATTAGATGAGTACATTGCGACGTAGCTCTGGTATGGATCGACGAGACGCCTGTGAACCGGAAGCCGTCCTCCAACCGGAATCACTGGACCGACCTAGGCATCCTGCCGATCGATTCGTTCACGAGTATTAAAAGCGACGGCTGCGGAAGAACTTCCATCGTTGGGGAATTCTTCGCCGGTGTAGGCTAGATCCTTCGTCGGGGACTAGCCGAGTAGAAGCCACAGCACCGGAGTCCCGTGTGTAACACGAGAATCAGTTGAGGAACTTTCGGTCGGTGTAGACTAGATCCATTGTCTGGGACTAGTCGAGTAGTTCCGTGACGTAGACCATCTATGGGTCGTCGAGGCCCCAGCGAACAGGAAGTCATGCTTCAACCGGAATCGCCGGACCGATCTCGATCCTTTGGAGCGAGTGGTGATTCAAAGTCGAAAGCTAAAGTGTTCAATAAGTAGGAAAAGCGATGCAGACATCTATGGCAATGCACAAGGCCGGGAAGGGTGCTGTGAACACCGATTGTCTTCCATCACGAAGTAATGGTAGTAATTGTCTTCCATCACGAAGTAACGGTGGTACCGGGGAGGTAGGGTTGGATTTTAATTTAATTTATATCGTTTATTTATACCCGGCTTAAACCTAGTTGCGGAAGTTCGCCGGGTTGAAGATTCAAGGTATTTTAGTAAGTAATTCAAATTATGCAGGTGGGTAGCCCTGTGAAGAGTCTCCCACACTCTATGCATAAATGCATTTCATTTTGTAAAAACACACACACAGACATTTTGCGCACTCGACGAACTGAGTCGAATGGTATATGAGACTCGGCCTTCCGGGCCATGGTTCAAAAGTCGGTGTTCACAGTGATTGCTTAAACTTTCTATATGAGAAAGTCAAAATTAGGTATAAAAACCCGGAGACCGAGTTTCATATACCATTCGATTCATCTCGATGAACTGAACAAATGTCCGTGAATATCTGTGTTTTTGTTGTTAACAATGAAGTCGATATCTCAGAGATTTATAATAAGATCGATTCAAACATGATTCTTAAATAAAACATTACTGTTGCTTTATATGAAAATACTTAAAGAACAAAAACTGTTAAAATATCGTTTTTGCCTTTCTCATATAGAAAGGTTATGCAATCGTTGTGAAAACCGAAACCGAGGCCCAGAGGGCCGAGTGTCATATACCATTTGGCTCAGTTCGTCAAGATCACAAAATGTGTGTAATAATGTCACTCAATTTTCTCAGAGGTGGCTGAACCTATTTTCACGGTACGTGCGGCTTTACTCCGTTCACAGCGTGTTTTGTTCAATTTCGTATAGCGTGCAGGGTTGCCACATACAAATTTATATATTTCAGGTGAAAAAAATATGTAAATTTTCTAATTCTTTTATTCAATTTATACTTACTTGTTAGTGTTATAACGATGCTTTTCTATAAATGTACATTTATTGCCTTTCTTATATAAAAAGTTTACACAATCTCTTGAAAAATTGACTAGTGAGAATTAAGGGCTAAGTTTTCTATTTCATTCGACACAGTTCAATGATGAGCAATGTATGTGTCTGTGCATGTATGTGTGAGTATGTGTCAAATAATATAACTCATAAAATAAAAAATGTCATAGTCCCAAAAGTTGCTATTGAACTTCATCATGCTAAAGTGTCATGGTAAAATGTGTTTAAAATTGCACACCGTCATTTAGAGCGACGATGCAAAAAAGGGTCAAATTCATCTAGATTTGGCTCAAAACTGCTTCAATTTGCAGACTATATTATTTACTTACTAAACGAGCCGAATTCGGCTATATTGGTTCCAAGTAATGGAAATAGTGGTCCAAAACTCTAGAACGATATTCACTCAATTTTCTCAGAGATGATTTGATCGATTCCCACAAACTTAGGCTCAAGTAAAAGTTCCTTTAGTCTCATAGATCGCTGTTTAATTTCATCCGGGTCCGACTTCCGGTTCTAAATCTATAAAGCGAAGTGTGTTCAATCATTTAGTGCGACGATGCAAAATAAAGTAAAATTCTTATTAACTTGACATAACTGTTTACAAATTGAAAAGGTTATGTTAGTTTATACCCAAAAAAATTTCTTATTTTACTCTAGATAGAAAACAAAATTTCTTGACAGAATCTTCCAGTGAAATTTTTGGAAATAAGTAATATGAGAAAGGCATCATTACACCACTAGGTGGATTAAGACAGGTTTTATTTTTAGAAACCTTGCCATTTTTCCGAAACAACACGATATTTTTGTGTAATATTCGGGCAAATCGGTTAACTCCCGGAAGGCCGCTCGCAAAGGCCGTTCTACAGTGGTTGTCAAAAAATAATGTACAATTCGTAGAAAAGGACATCAACCCACCGAACTGCCGGATCTTCGACCAATTGAAAGGTATTGGGCAATTGTCAAGCGCCACTTTCGGAAGGAAGGTACAGTGTCCCAAAACATGCAGGAGTTTAAAAAAAACTGGACAGCTGCCACCAGGAAAGTCACAAAAGTAACTGTGCAGAATTTAATGAAGAATGTCAAGTCCAAAGTGCGAGCATTAGAAACTAGGATTTTCTTCAATATAATCAGTGAAATGCATAAAAATGTAATTTTTCTACAATATATCGAAAACTGATGTCAAAATATGTTTTTTTCGCTTTTTTTATTCAATAATCAATGTTGCTAACTACTTTTCGATACACTCCTTAAAACTCTAGACAAACAATTTTTTGTCAAAGCTAAAGGTAATCATTGGTTGTTGAAATATTCCACACAACCAGCAAAACTTTTTTGATAGCACTCGAGTACCCACAGTATTACAGTTTTGACCTCCATCCAAAGCGAATAACTCAATGGGAAAAGCCATATCAATAAAATTTCGAAATGTGATGTTGTTGTTCCATGCCTTCAAAACACACACTGAGCAATTTGAGCTATTCTGTCGCCAAGCTTAATGATTTTGCCCTCACGTGATTACTATTACCCCATTGAACCCATTTCGTGTCAACCGATCCGAAAATAATTGTTTCAATTTACACAAAAAAGAGATACAGATTTAAATCGGAATTTTCAATTATCGACAGTTCCACAGGCAATTGCGGTGAAAGTAATTACTGCCGCCAGGGGCACCTCAACTCGTTTGTGAAAGATGCCTGTCATTACTGGTTTGTTTGTAATGAGTATTGCTGATGATTGATTTCCTTCATGTACCGGTTACCACGAAACGTAACTAGCATCAATGTTGCGATTCGATTTTTTTTTTATCGCAGATGATCATTACGAATGCAATAGCAAATGAGGAGTTCATGTTCCAAGAACTCATTAGTTCGATTGCTTGTTTCATCCAATACTATCCCAAACAGGAAAAATTTAAGCGAACAATTGCCTCGAGAGCTGTAAATAATTGAACGGGTTAATATTCATAATTTTCATCAATAAAAGGCACCAACTCCGTCAGAAGTGAGAACCAATTCAGCTGTTCTGAACTTTGAATGTTTGTTCGGGAGACCTACTGTAACCGAAATTGATACTTCGTTAATAGAGAAAAAAATGCTATTGAGTTACATTTAATTACGATAGATTGAGTCTTGTTTGCCATGTTGTGTACCGTACACAAAAAAGATACAACACACAAAATGGTTGTCACACGATTGACATCGTATTACGCAATAATGGCGGTGGCGTATGGCAAAGTGGTTGATTCCACGACATCGGTCACTTTTGAGTTCATAACATAACTACAAGAATTAAACAATATGAACTGATAGATGGTACATGGCGAAATGAAATTCAAATGAGTTTAAAAATGAATACTTAGAGGTCACTTATTTCAAAATATATTGCTATTAACTTCGACTTTGCGTTGATAGAGTTTCCTACTGACTAATTGTTAACAAATGTTCCGAATTTACATATAAAATAATTTGCCTATCTTTTACCAATGTAGGTAGAGTAGGTTATGAGCTCTATTAGTTTGCGTCACTTATTGTGTAATCTTCATATGTCTACCATTAAAAATGTTCATACGATATAATGTGTTTTTATGATTTCGATTGAATATTCTAATAATCAAGTACATCCAAACCTCTGTTTACGAACACTTTTTTACGATACCTCTTTTTACGAACCAAATCCCAAATAACATAATTTTTTTTTTACGAACCAACTTCGTAAAAATAGGATTTTGCATCCAATTAAAACAATTTCCGGCTCCATGGAAATTACTACAATATGGGTATTTTCGGAACGGGATTGATGAGTAGATGACGAAAAACGATGTTTGAGATGGTTCGGAAATCCAAGATGGCGACTTCCGGTTTATCGATATTGCTTAAAAACCCTTACAATATAGGTATTTTCGGAACGGGATTGATGAGTAGATGACGGAAAACGATGTTTGAAGTGGTTCGGAAATCCAAGATGGCGACTTCCGGTTTGTCGATATTCCTTAAAAACCTTTACAATGGTGGTATTTTCTGACCGGGATTGATAAGTAGATGACGGAAAACGATGTTTGAGGTGGTTCGGAAATCCAAGATGGCGGCTTTCGGTTTGACGATATTCTATAAAAACCTTTACAATGTACATATTTTTTGATCGGAATTGATGAGAAGATGACGGAAAACGATGTTTGAGGTGGTTTGGAAATCCAATATGGCGACTTTTTTAAAAACCCTTACAATATGATTATTTTCGGGACGGGTTTGATTAGTATATACCGGGAAATTATGTTTGAAAGCGCTTCAAAAATCAAAATGGTGAGTTCAGTTGTATCGGTATTTTTTGTCGATCATTACAATGACTATACGATATGACTATATATCGTTTAAAAAAAATTACGCTTCTGACAAAGGTGTTTCCTGCTAATCATTATTGTTTGAATATTGTACTATATTTTCGAAATGACCATAACAAGTAGACGTCTGAACAGCTATAATAATTTTATATTTTTATAGTTATATTTTATGCTTTCGAGAGTTGGCATCACTGGGAGTGCGATGCGGTGTCCTGGTGCTGCTTTCGAAAAAGTATAATTTCAATGTGTTGTTGGATACGTATAGGTAAAAATTTGGTTGAAATAATAATATTGAGTTATAGTGCAGGTGTGACAAGTGTGTGTTTAGTAGTGAGAGTGCTATTTATTGAATAATATTGATTCGCGAAACTAAAGATGCTCAAGCGGCGAAAACTGAGAATTTACCGCCCCGAAATTCAACGATGTAAACCTGTTAACCGTTCGAAGCGCCGTCTGCATGTCATTGTCGGTGCTGTCAGGTTTCTATGGAATGTGTGAAAGTTTAGAAGTCGATCGTGTCATTCAGACTGAAGGTCTATGGTTGGTCTGCAGCGGATCCATTCGCGAGTGTTTTTATTTTATCAATTCAGTGGTCGTGTTTCATCTCGCATTGCTGACAGCAGAGCGAGCAGGAGAAAAGGTATACTGGTGAGATCGTTCCTTGGAGATATTTTATATTTTTCTTACTTTTTACCCGATCAGATGGTAATAACAGAATTAAGACAACTGGAGTAACTTATTTCAGACATATCTTGTAACAAATAAGCTGGTAAGCTGTTCAAATAACAAAAATCATAACAAAAAGACTCTAGCGGGAACAAAATCGTAACAGATTTTGAAACGTTTGTATCACAATTACTCTTGAATTTGATATAACTACAGAAGTCCGAAAGCAGAAATTTATAACAATAGTTGTAATAAATTAGATAGCAAATTTATAACAGAAAAACTATATCACAGACTACTTTTAGCATCGTTTCAATCCAAAATTGTTGAACGATTTTTTTATTAAATGAATAATTTTTATAGTGATCTGGTTTCTTATTTTAGTTCTTTGAAATTCTGATCATTATATTTCGATATGAAGCAACGGAAGAACTCATTGTTTCAATTGATTAACTTTATCATGAGTCTTGCAAATGAAAATAAAACATCATAACTGACTTTGTTATTATATTGTTATCATAAGTTTTAACTTTCAGCTGTTTTCATTTGTTAAACATCTCAAAATAATACAAATTGTTATACATATCAACTGTTGATATACTTGTGTTATGATTTTGTTATGTGCATCTGATCGGGTATATTTCTCCTGAGTATCGAAAATCAGGTTTTGTTGAGATCATATTGTTTACCAAAACATATCCCGATCTCTTTCCTTCCCTACTAACAAAACTCCTATCCCGTGATGCTCGTGGAGATACAGTGGTACCCGCGGTCTCTAGAAACAACGAGTATCGGACTTACATTCCTTCCTTCCCCTCAGTAGCACAGCCTTTGGTCGTAGCCAGCGTCGTTATTGATCATTTAATTAAAAGTTAGGAGTGAGTGGGTATGTACAGTGAAAATGATTTGCTTCTCCCAAGCTTCATTTTCTTGGTTCATTGTACATTTTCACTCATTCGGTCAATCACGAAGTGCAACTACGGGCGATCTACTTCAGCTCAGCTCAGCTCAGCTTTATAGTTATATTTTATGCTTTCAATATTTTATTGAACAACTCGAAGTCTCAATCTAATATTTGGAAGCAACCACAAACATTAAAATTTGGTTTCAACTTAAAGACCGTGTTCTCCAATTTTATTTATTTTCAGTGTTACACTTATAATTTCAGTTGTTTTAGTGTACGTGATAAAGTCGAAAAAAGTACTGTTACTCTCATCACGACACATTTGTTTTTATTTAAACTTGTCAAAATCTCATGTCAACTGGCCCGTCGGAATATGATTTACCATTTTGTAAGCCATTGAGAAAAAGGGATATTATTTGGCTCAAGTGGTAAGAGTCAGTTAGACAACCACATGATATTGAATTTCTAACATTTATGAGCAATAAATAGCAGATAAACTGGCAGGATCGACTTTCTCCGAATCGGATGAAACAATGTACACCTCTTCACTATGGCAATCTCTTCTTCCTGATAAAGGAACCTTTTCGACTCAATATTAATTTTTTTTAGAATGTCGAAATTTAAGACCGTTACTAACCACTTCATGTCCCGGGTTGGCGGTTCAATGCATAGGACGCTGGTTCGTCATTTACTCATCAATTCCGGTTCGAAAATATCTACATTGTAAGGGTTTTTAGGAATATTGATTAACCGGAAGTCGCCATATTGGATTTACAAACCACTTCAAACATCGTTTTCCGTCATCTACTTATCAATTCCGATTCGAAAATACCTACATTGTAAGGGTTTTTAGGAATATTGATAAATCGGAAGTCGCCATCTTGGATTTCCGAACTACTTCAAACATCGTTTTCCGCCATCTACTCATCAATCCCGTTCCAAAAATACCCACATTGTAAGGGGTTTTAAGGAATATCGACGAACCGGAAGTCGCCATCTTGGGTTTACAAACCACTCCAAACATCGTTTTCCGTTAACTACTCATCAATTCCGGTTCGAAAACAACCATATTGTAAGGGTTTTTAGGAATATTACTAAATCGGAAATCGCCATCTTGGATTTTCAAACCACTTCAAACATCGTTTTCCGTCATCTACTCATCAGTCCCGTTCCGAAAATACCCATAATTTAAGGATGCTTGAGAAATATCGATAAACCGGAAGTCGCCATCTTGAATTTTGAACCGACCTCAAAAATCATTTTTTTGCACCCACTTATCACATCCGTTCCGAAAATGGCCATGTGATTGAGGGTTTCCACATTCATTCCACAAAATTTTTTTTACGAGGTAAATTCCAAATAACGTAAACTTTTTTACGAACTACCTCCATTTACGAACCTTCGTTGAGTTCATAAATGGAGGTTTCGGTGTAATAATATTTGTGTGCTGAAAGGAATACAGTTGCAAGCACAAAATGTAAACATTGAAGCTATTCAAATCACCTATCAAAACAAAGTTGATTTATCTCATATTCACACTCATTCTGGAGTTAACAAACTGCAAATGCGACCAAAGACCAGTATAGCAACACTTGTATGTTGTTTTTAATTTTTCGTAATTATTTATTAATTTTTAATAGAAATATTATTTTGCAATATAGTTTTTAAGATATTATTTTCCAAAAAAAATCATAAGTTTATCAAGTATAATTTTGTCAAAATAAAGATCAACTCTGTAATCAGTATGATTACTGGAATTTACAAACAACATTAAGCATGTTTCTGCTTTACACGTATGCAAAGATGCTTGTGCTTCTATGTTGGAGTTTTTAACAAGATGTACGTGTACACCAAATTGTTGGATTCAGTACAGTTTCTAAATTCCGGGGTATTGTTTTGAACTCGCCCTTCTGTTCTGGCAGTTCTTACACTGCACAGTGGGGGAAAATGGACCTAAAACGCGACGATTTTTTGGAGGCATGATACAGCTGACCACAAAGCCCTTTTTTGGTGTAAAATGGTCAGTAAAATCGATTCCATGTACTTAGAAGGACCGCACGATACGCTAACATGTTCATTTTACCCCAAATTCCCTTTTTATACTGCTTTGTATTCAAGCTTAACTATATAACATAAAACCGAAGAACTTTCAGAAGAGCGAATAGAGTGTTTCCGATGTAAAAAAGTCTAACAAATCGATTGCATATAGTTTTATTGACAGCAGAAAACTCGTTGTACCGTTTTACCCCATTTCTTTTCCAGTTATAATTTTCAGTTGAAATATGATCTACAATGCAAAAGCAGATCCAATAAGATCTATCAATATTGGTTCATTTTACGTGCAAAACATCTGTGATCTAATTAAACACAATGGGAATGACAGTACTAGCCTGTTTAACCCGTTTTACCCCAATTTATATCAAAAGTCGTATTTCTGGATAAACTTTCTTTCGCATACCGAAAGCGGGCTGATTGCGGTTGATGAAAATCGATTGAAATAAATTGGGGTAAAACGGCATAACAAGATTCGTGCGGTCATTGAATTCATTTGTAATTTTATTTCGACGACTTAAACAGGCTTGTACTATCATTCCCATTGTGTATAATTGGATTACAGATGTTTTGTACGTAATATGAACCAATATTGGTAGGTCATATTGGATCTGCCTCGGGATTGTAAACCAGAATTCAACATAAAATTATATTTGTGGGAAAATTGAGGTAAAACGATGTAGCACATGCGATTATGGAGACTGTTTGTTAATTTTTATTTGAGGTTATATGCTAATCATAGAACTGTCTTGTTTAACCAAAATTGGTCCAAACACAGATCAATAGATTTTTATTCTGTAAATTCATGGAAGAAGATGACTGGGGGTAAAACAGAATACAGTTATTTGCAGTCAATCTTATTAAAAACAATCCATTTATCTAACTTATGAGCATGTCAGGAATACCTTCGGATTGGTCGAATTGAACTTCACAGTTAGTTTTCGAAGTAAAGTTAAAAAAAACAGGAATTTGAGCAAAACGGGCATGATAGTGAATTTTGAGGATCTTCTATCATCAATCAATTATACGGACAAATTTGCTTAGGTTTTTATAAAATTATTGAGCAAAGCCTCGTTTTTTATCGTTTTTTCCCCACTGTGCTGTACTATATTGCAAAATAATATTTCTATTAAAAATTAATAAATAATTACGAAAAATTAAAAACAACATACAAGTGTTGCTATACTGGTCTTTGGTCGCATTTGCAGTTTGTTAACTCCAGAATGAGTGTGAATATGAGATAAATCAACTTTGTTTTGATAGGTGATTTGAATAGCTTCAATGTTTACATTTTGTGCTTGCAACTGTATTCCTTTCAGCACACAAATATTATTACACCGAAACCTCCATTTATGAACTAAACGAAGGTTCGTAAATGGAGGTAGTTCGTAAAAAAGTTTACGTTATTTGGAATTTACCTCGTAAAAAAAATTTTGTGTAATGAATGTGGAAACCCTCAATCACATGGCCATTTTCGGAACGGATGTGATAAGTGGGTGCAAGAAAATGATTTTTGAGGTCGGTTCAAAATTCAAGATGGCGACTTCCGGTTTATCGATATTTCTGCTTGAACTGATGAGTCCCGTATATACTCACTACCCGACACAAACTCTATCATCGTAACATATTCCATATATTTTTCTTTTGATTTTCGCGAATGAGCGCTGCTTCCATGGTCACCTTGAAGAATCCGATACTTTTGGAAAGAAATGAAGAACATTCAAATACTGAGGGGTCTCGTATAACGCGGTTCACCGTGGACATGAGAAGCGAATCCGCGATAAACGGGACCCAGAGCATATGGGATTTCGACTGATTGGGGCTGTGAACGGTTATCCCGCTTCGGTCGACAGATAGAGTCATACGATCTTCGGCAAACTTATTGAAGATACTTAGACCAATAATTTAGTGTTGTTTGACAGGCAATTAATTGAGATCTGCTCCGCCAGGGGCGCTTTGAAAAGAGAACGAAATAATTCATATGGTTACAATAGAAAAAACCTGCTTTAATCCACCTAGTGGTGTAATGATGCCTTTCTCATATGTATAATACTGTGGTATTCTTTTCAAATATTTCTCTTCGATTTTTGAAAAAAACCAAGAGATTGTTTGTGCATTACTTAGTATAACATACAGAATGAAACAGTGCTTTGCTCGCGTAGGTCATCCTTAAAAAAACGAAGTGGGTACGCTATTATATGTACTTCCAGCACCGGTACCCGAGAACCAGTATCGAAGCCGGTTCGTACGGCCACCAACTAACATGACGTACAAACTCTACTGATTTTATTCAAATTTTGAAGTTCTTACACGATTTCGACATCGTACTCTAAACGACAGTTTAAATTTTTGTGGAATCTGAAAATATGCATTAATTTTTGGTAGAACCATAAGATCGTTAATTTGAAACTAAGATTGGGAGTAACGGTTTTGAATCCAGTTTAGAAATTTTATTTTACGTTTTTTGTTTCGCCGGTTTAAGTGACAGTGTACAATATTGAACACACTTTACCCTATACCTCCGGAATCGGAATTTGGATCCAAATGAAATTCAGGAATTCCGTATGGGACCGTGAAATCTTTCATTTGAATCTAAGTTTGTGGAAATCGGTCAGACCATCTCTGAGAAATGTGAGTGAGATCCATTTTGTTATGTATGAACACTATTTCCGGTACTTCCGGAACCGGATACCGGGAACCAGGATAACCGGAATCGGTTTGTTTAGTTGCCTACTGATAATGACTATTGATTTGTGTGGTTTTGAGACTAGTTAAGGAATTTTTTTAAGTTACAATATTGAACACACTTTACCCTATAACTCCGCGACCGGAAGTCGGATACGGATGAAATTCAGGAATTCCGTACCATGAGACTTTTCATTTGAATTTAAGTTTGTCAAAACCGGTGCTGCCATCTCCGAGAAAACCTAGTGAGATTATTTGACACACACACAAGAAAAGAAAGGCAAAAACCGCACATGTCACATTTTATGTACTTATCAATATATCTAACAATACAAATAATCAAAACTTTAATATAAAGTTCGAGATTCACTCTCTCAACCCGAGTAGAGTGTGAGATTAAAAAGAAAACTCAATTTGATGTTGTGCTGTTCGTATATATCGATTACTTAGTTTACTATCGTTTTGGTCGTTTTAATGGTTAAAAGATCAAAATTGAAAGCAAAAAAAATGCTGTGTGACATTAAACTGGAAACTAGTTTTGCTCTCAGTGAAAGCACATTGAAAACTTAATATGATGTAGATTTTCTAGAAAAGAAACGTCACGAGCATAATCTAAAAATAGAACAGCTAAAAAAGGCCCGGGATAGTATACATTTAGGCGATATTACTCGCAAGCAAGAAAAAAGATTTTATGCAATCTCCATATTAGTCGCAAGCAAGAAGAAAGATTTCATGCAATCTCAATCTTCTCACACTACCGCGGAGAGAATTCGGTTTCGAACTTAAGTGATTTGGAAATGCGAACTTTTTGCGATTGCTATGGACTGTAAGTGCTAGCTATCAGGAGATGGAAAATGTTCGGTTATATGACAAGCAGTGTTGTTTCACAAAGTTGTATGTAGGTAGTTTCTGTCAAGGCACACTCGTTGCGTCGCTTCCATCCCGCATCCACCGTGAATAACAGTGTGGCTATTTGAGCACAGTATAAAAATGTTCTCTTTGTCATTCTCATATCCAAAGCTATAGCATTCAAACATTATAAGATTAAATTGAGTTATCTACTTGATCTCACATAACTCGAAAAAGCAATCACTTTGAAATACGAATTTAGAGGCTCTAAAGACATAACGTTTTACAGTGAAGTCTTCTACAACACAGGGAACGTGAATTAGGAATCCGGCAATAAGGTATCCCAGATCATTTGTTTTTTCGACTAATTGGAGGAATAATAACTAGGAATGAGAATTGTTTTGAAGAGGTTCTTCGACACAGTTTGTGGACTACTTAGGAATATACAAATTAAACATATATTTTCTTGGTGGCTCTTCTAAGCCACTAAAGTATTATTAAGAATTAGCTCTAGGTTTTGAAATCTGAGACATTCAATGTTCGATGTTCGAACTTCGTAAACAATGAATTTTTCCATACTGTTGGATATAAAGTTATGGATATTTTTAGAACGGGTTTGGCGACTAGATTATTTTCACCATCCAGGTCCCCGATTTCTGGATGCACTTTAAATAATGTTCTAAAAACTTTGGAATGAACTTCGCGACGTCGTATGATTACAAATATCGAAACATTTTTTTTTGACTAAACGCAAAAATTGTTACAGGATCGGATACTTAACGTATCTAGAAGGAAATCGATGACGTCAAATATATTTCTCATATCAAATTCTGAAATAAGCTTCTACGGCAGACGATAAGCGAGATGGGAATGCCAAAGCCACTATTCAGATTGACCTGCTTCAGACAAACGTGGTACCGATGATCGCTAATTTATCTAATGTCTCCCAGACGTGTGGTTTGACACCAATATTCTCGTGGGTAAAAAGAAAGAGCATTATTTGCGTAAAAGTTGAATAAATGTTGAAAAATCATTTCTTCGCGGTTATGGTTGCGGTCAACTGCGGGATCTCGACAGGATGTCAAAACATTTTTGTAAAAGGCAACAAAGGATTGAAGGAATAATTCTTCCATTGAAACTTAACTTTGTATTTTTGTGTTACCTTTTGAAATTTGCTCTATTTCAATTGATTCACTAAGTTGTTGATTTTAATATTTTCATTTTTTGAGTTTCACAAAACTATTGCCTTTAAACAGCAAAATGATAACACAATGTGATATTAATTGAAAATTTGATGAGTCGATATCATATTAGGATTTCAATCTGAAGTTGCTATCAAATATCAATTTGTTCTAATTTTGATGTTAGACTTTACTCGGGAAGTACCTCCGATTTCAGATGTCGAAGCTTATTCATGTTAATACTCTGTAGCTTACTAGCGCCTTCTAAGAAAATCACTCTGTCTATTCTCCACCAATTTATTGAAAAACTGATCGATAACATCACTCTCGTGAACAATTCTGATGTTCAGTTGCTGAAGACTACCTCTTAGATACAATACGAACTGTTTAGTCAATCATTTAATAGGTATTGAAGGCCTAGAATATTTTCTCGAAGAAACCATATGAATGAGTCAATATGAATTTCCAACCTTGAATTGCACACTAGCGCCACCAATTGGAGAATTTTCAGATACTGTTTATACTAGTTGATCTGTTTTGAAATCCTAAACCTTTATTCTAGAGCACAAACATGCTACATAATCAGGGTTTAGAGATATCACATAATAAATTTTCTATCGTCAGCTTGTGAACCAACTAGCGCCATTCGGTGGACAAGTTCTCAGCGGTTTTCCGTCAATAACGAATCCGCTTTGTACGAGACCCCACTGTAGTTCTTTCTATGCCATGGTCCATGGGATATGGATTTAGGTAGAACTTAGATGACTCTTGGCGTGTACAAATTTGACTAGAAATTAATTGCGATTTCCTATTGGATTCCAAATACGACGAAACAATCGATTCCAGGCGGAATCAGTAAATGCATGTGGAACTCACATTGAATTCCGACTCAAATTCCGGAAAAACTTAACTGAGCAGCGGTGTTTTCAAACACAGCGCTTCCATGAAGCTCTGATGACTTCTACTGCACACTGCACTCTGAAAACGCAAATCGCTGTTAAAAAGTGTTCTCCCAATGAAGTACGCTTCATGTCAACAGAATTAGCAAGCTTTTGGTGTGGTTTTGCTGTGTGTCCTGCTGCGACAATTCTTCAGCACAATTCTGCTGCTTGCTTCATCCCGAAAGTGTGAGATCTTCGGTGTTGTTCTCCCGTATGTCTTGATTCGACCGCTGCACAGAAAATAATGGGAATGGTTCTTTTCCCAATTAAGTTGTACAGTAACAGATATTTTGTTCGTTCTGATTGGCTGATGCTGACATGGGTCAAATCAAACAAGTTTTCCAATAATTTACTAGTTTCTGCATTTGAATGACGAACTTTTATGAGTTGGACTTGATTTGTTCCAGCAATGTACAAAAAAAATAACTTGAAACTTTACTTTTGTTAAAATGTGAGATGAAACGGATTTCTCTTCGCGAAGAACTAGCATCTAGTATAACCCTAATTTCTATTGATTGCAATTTTTACCTAGATGCGAATAATAATTACATGAAAAGTACAATTTTTCTGTTGTGCCAAGAACAGACAACTGTGAGAACAGTTGAAGAAAAATTAACAACAGCTAGAAGCAACATCTGATAGAGGAACAACCGTCTTATTATCCAAGAGTATTTTCAATCCACCACAGGCCTAGTACAGCAAACGTAGATAATCCATTATGTAGCCTAGGTTGCCGCAAGATGAATACCTGTTGCGGTATAGAGCCAATAAAACCAGAAAATTTCCAACTTCCATGTACGGGATTTTCAAAACACCATTACTTCTTCTGCCGGTTTTCCACATTGCCACGAGCCAGCGATGTGCAAACCGCTGTGGTTCCCAGTATTGATAAAACATGGAAATACGTTTTGGAGACACCGCGACTTTTTGAGCCGCACCCCAGGCACGCCTTCAGTTTTGTCTAAAAAATCAATTACAACAGCAGCTTTATTAAAAATAATCACATGCGTAAAACTTTTCTCATTTCCTTCCATCATCCATGCAAGTTCAAAGCTTACCAACCAGGTATCGACAGCCAAAAGCAAATGAGATTCGAACAAAAAACTTCTTCATCAGGTTAAAAGTAGGTTAAAGTAGAAAAACCTTCCAGCTGTGGTCTGAAATCCACAAAATCATGGAAAAACGACGCAATCGCTGAACTCAATCGGAACAGCTGTACCTTCTGCTCTGTAGCTTGGTCCCAACGGAGAACTGGTCGAAAACTGTTCTTGCAATTAATTTCTTCCAGGGAGAACATCGGAAGCAAAAAAAATTCTGCATCTACCGGATGTGCTCTTTTCTACTTGCCTGTCGGTAAAATGCAATTACCGTGCTGTTTTCCTTTATCATAAGAAGATAATACCGGTGTAAGCTTGAACAGCTAAGGACTGTATCCTCGGTTCGGCCAAATTTGATTAAACGGTTACCGTGGCTTATACATTTTAATTATTTCTATTCGGGCAGCGCTATCTTTCATGTTTGCGATGTTAGCTTAGTTGCCACTGAATTTGCTCAAGTGGAAAATTTACAGTCCGAAAAAAGATTGCATTGTAGGAGAAAAGGTCGATCTGTGTACCGTGAGTAAAGCTCACACGAAGGCCTAACGTAAACATTTATCTTCGAAGAGCATAGCTCTCTGGCAATCAGAAGCCTACAGAATACCTTACTCAGCTTCAACATGATCCTGGGCTGAGTAAACAGCGGCGTGGTCTAAAGTGACTTTTAAGGAAAGACAGTGGCGAAATGCATGACACTGCCATTAAAATTATAATTTTTTTTTTGACCAATCGAAAAAGTTTAACAAACAGAACATGTGAGCTTTTATTTTTCACAGTAATAGTTTTCGCAGTTGTTTGATACTCACAAAAATCAAATTCGAACAGCAGATATCTGCGTTCAAAACGGTTTCTGAAATCAATAATGAAACAATTCTTTCAACATATCCATTTGTTCAATTATTTAGAGGGTTGGTTTCCTTTCGTTCATTTCATGTTTTGTCTTAAACCCAACAGTGCATTAGTAATACAGCCATGCAGCTAGAAAATGCAGCTACTTTAGAACAACACTAGCTAGTTAAATGCTACAAACTCATATTTTCGTAACAAGAAATAATACTCAGTATTACGTGTAATGTTAATAGGTACAAGCATCGCTTGATATACAATATTGCAGCCATAGAAGACGCCACGAGCCACGTCCGGTCACTTAAGGAGTGTATCAAAAATAAACTATCCACATACATTTGTGTTGTATGCATATATTTGTGATGGTTTTTTCGTGTTCAGATCACAGCATGCTGTGCGTTTGACTGTCAGCTTTCGTTTGTTTACTTGTTTGTGCGGTTGAAATTCTGCGTTTTCAAAATGTCACGTATTGAAAAGGAAGTGAAAATTAAGGTTCTGGACACATGGCTAAGTGAGAAGGGTATTACCATGCGAAAATTGGCGAAGCGATTTAGAATTCATCATGCCAGTGTTGAAACCATCATTAATAAGTTTGGGGAACACTATTCTTTGGATGAGCTACCAGGAAGAGGCAGAAAACCCGGTTTTTCCAACCCGAAACTGGACCAGAAAGTGGTATCTCTAATCATGAAGAACAAATCAATGTCAATACGTGATTTGGTAAAAAAGCAGGAACGAGTGACGGAATGATCCAGCGTATCAAGAGGCGAAATCACCTGAAGACCTACAAGAAGCAGAAAATCTCGAAACAAAGTGTAGAACAGAAGAAACGAGCAGAAACAAGTGCCCGCAAATTGTATTCGTGTCTTTTGCAGTGCCCGGATGCATGCGTTTTGATGGACGACGAGACTTATGTAAAGGATGACTCAAAAACCCTTCCAGGTCCACAATACTTTACTGTCGTCGTTGGGGAGGATGTGAGCGATTCAAGTGGAGAAATTCGGTCGAAAGGTACTGGTATGGCAAGCAATATGTTCCGGTGGTTTGAGTCAACCATTTTTTACACTACCAGAACTATAAATGCAAAAATCTATCGATCTGAGTGTCTCCAGAAGAGATAGCTGCCTTTATATATGAAGCATAGTACACCTCCACTGTTTTGGCGGGATTTAGCGTCGGCTCACTATGTCAAAACCACTTCAATTGGCTTGCGGAAAAGGGTATACATTTCGTTGAGAAAAATATCAATCCACTAAATTGCCCTCAGTTTCAACCTATCGAACGTTACTGGCAATCGTGAAGAGGGTCTTCAAGAAGACTGGTGAGGCAGCTGGGAACATGCAGGAGTTCAAAAAAATTTGGGTTCAAGCGTCCAAAAAATGCGATGCAACACTTATCCGAAACTTGATGAAGAGCGTTCGATCAAAGGCTCGAAAATTCGTGAAGGAATAACTTATATTTCATCCGGTTTTCATTATGCTCAAGTTCAACCTCGTACAATACAGTTCCCTCGTACATCTCAACCAAGTCAGTCGATATAACAAAACCGTTTACGTTCGGGACAGAAGAATCCAAGTACAGTATTGTGTAGTGAACAATAGAACGAGCTTGAAATGAGTGAACCATACGAACAAAAGCTACCGCCGGTACGAAAGAATACAATTATTGTTGACTTCAGACAGTGCAAAGTTCGACCTTCGATACGAGAACTTGAAGGTTTGCTTAAGGAGCAAATGCATCTTGACATTAAACGTGTGCATTTACTTCAATGCAATAAGACCAATAATGTTGTTTATATCCAGTTCTATAAAGAGTTGGATGCAATTCAATTCGCTAAAGACAATAATAATGTGCACTATGTGGAGCATGAAAATATCAAGTACAACATTCCAGTATATATAGAAGATAGTGCTATAGAAGTGCGTGTGCATGATCTTCCCTCAAGCGTCGTCGATCCTTATATTCGCAAAACTATGTCCCAATACGGAGAGATTCTCTCTATCGAAAAAAAAAGTGGAAGAATTTTTCCCCCGGTATTCTAAATGGCGTACGTTTGTTACGCTTGTACTTGAGGCCTATACTTTCTTATGTTACATTCGGTCAGGATACAAGAATACCGTGCAAATCACTTGTTAACAGTTCGGCAGAAAAGTTCGTATCGTTTAATAGAAACACACATTTTTTTGCCAAAATTCGTTTTTATTATTCAACATAATTGCCATCAGAGGCGATACAGCGATTATAGCGATCTTCCAACTTTTCGATACCATTTTTGTAGTACGATTTGTCCTTTGTCTCAAAATAGGCCTCAGTTTCAGCGATTACCTCTTCATTGCTTCTAATTTTTTTACCAGCGAGCATTCTCTTGAGGTCTGAGAACAGGAAAAAGTCACTGGGGGGCCAAATCTGGAGAATACGGTGGATGAGGGAGCAATTCGAAGCCCAATTCGTTCAATTTCAGCATGGTTTTCATCGACTTGTGACACGGTGCATTGTCTTGATGAAACAAAACTTTTTTCTTCTTCAAATGAGGCCGTTTTTTTGAAATTTCGTCCTTCAAACGCTCTAATAACGCTATATAATAGTCACTGTTGATGGTTTTTCCCTTTTCAAGGTAGTCGATGAAAATTATACCATGCAAATCCCAAAATACAGACGCCATAACCTTACCGGCCGATTGTTGAGTCTTTCCACGCTTTGGGTTCGGTTCATCGCGTGCAGTCCACTCAGCTGACTGTCGATTGGACTCCGGAGTGAAGTGATGGAGCCATGTTTCGTCCATTGTTATATATCGACGAAAAAAATCGGTTTTATTTCGATATAATAGCTCAGAATCATCAATTCGTTGTTGTTTTTGATCGATTGTGAGCTCACGCGGCACCCATTTTGCACAAAGCTTTCTCATATCCAAATATTCGTGAATAATATGTCCAACACGTTCCTTTGATATCTTTAGGGTGTCAGCTATCTCGATCAATTTCACTTTACGGTCATTGAAAATCATTTTGTGGATATTTTTCACGTTTTCATCGGTAACAGCCTTATTTGGACGTCCACTGCGTTCATCGTCTTCGGTGCTCATATGACCAGTACGAAATTTTGCACACCACTTACGAATTGTTGCTTCGCCCGGTGCAGAGACTAGATAACATTCATCAAGCCATTTTTTGGTATCGGCGGCACTTTTTTTCATCAAAAAGTAGTGTTTCATCAACACACGAAATTTAATTTTTTCCATTTTTTTCACAATAACAAAAGTAGCTTCACTCAAAATGCAATATCTCACAAACTAATAATCAGACAGCTGTCAAATTTATACACGTATCTTTTGAAGGTTGGTACTAATTGAAAATGGTATGGATTTAATTCTAGTGGCGCCCTCTCATAGAAACGATACGAACTTTTCAGCCGATCTGTTACCTATGACAATCAGATGGCCACACACAGATAAAAATATTTTGTGAATTTACATCTATTTTTATGCACATGTTTGGAGCAGGTAATTAAACATAAAATTACTTTACAATTCTGTACGTTTCCATACAATTTAATCGCAAAATAAGCGTTAATTGAAAGATACAGTTATATTCATTGAAAATTCAATGCAATTCAATTTAGTTTTGAATCGATGAAGGTTTTCAATCAAAATTTCGATTCAACCCATGTCTGCTCCATGTTACTATTGATTTACATCTCGTGTAAATTTCATTATTTCTTTCTGTGCATATCAATATTGCCAAGAAGCTATTCACTACGGTAAGCCATGTGATAAACCGGACAAGGAGACAACTATACCAAAGGACAACGGTGCTTCCTTCACATCAACCCCAAGCAACCCCAGTACACCTGTGACAGTCACCAACAACAGGGAAGTATCCCCTTCAGCGAAACCATCCAACGTAACCCCTATAGAAGAAAGTACACCAGCTGCAGTTAACAGCTTACCATCCAACCAACCAGCAACGGCAAACAATGTACAACAAGGCGCATCTACAGCAACTAGCAACGAAATCAACAACAATACCACGGCAATGGATGACGAGACGAACCACGAACAAACTGCCCCTCAATCCTCGCAGGAGGAAAATGGAAGCTCCTCTCCCCCTAGAAAAAGGGTGACAACGAGATCCAATACAAAAAAAAAATTATCTAAAAACTTAGCTAAATCGGCCACGTAAAGCTTGTACGCAAATAGGCCTGAATAAAATATCTTTTAAATAAATAAAAAACAAATAAATACTTTTACGTTTACTGTAGATTAGGGTACCCGAATAAAATTGGGCTTCACTGTCCGGTACTTAATTGACAGCTTTCTAGATCACATCGGATTGAAACTTAAACGTAACGTTTGTTATCACAACTCTGATGACCCTAAGTGTTTCTTGCTTCGTTTATTTCTAGTCTTGGCTGGCATTCCGCACATCCTACTTGTGGGCAAGCACTTTTAGTTTTTGTTATTATTGTTTCGCCCGATTGAATGTTCTCAAACCAAACCTTGCAAATAGCCAAATGTCGATGGTGTTTTTGATCCAAACAATAAATACCGTTTTCTATAAACGGTATACACATTTGACCAAACGATGTGTCGTACTGTAGAAACAGCTAAGGACTGTAGAAAAATAATAATATTTTGGCTACAGAGAAAAGGAATAGTCTCCTTTGAGTACAGTCTTTGTGGAAGCTACAGAAACATCAGAAGGATTCTCCTTTGAAACGGTTGGCAACAAAGATAAAACCACTATGTTTTTCCTTCTGGTAGAAATGGAACTAATCCGCTATTAATTAAATCTGTTTCATTTGTACCGCATTTAATGGCCGTGATATAGAAAGCAGCTTCGTCGGAAGCGGGAGGAATTATCTCTTCTCATTCAGCTGGGCGAACCGAGCTGATTTCGAATCAGACGGAAATTAAAGACCAAAGAAATAATATCTCCCCAATACCACTCTGTGTATGGGATTAAGCGGGGGTACTTTTGCCTTCCGACCAACGAGTTACCTACTTCGAGGAGCGCTCTCTGCGCAATTAATTTCGGCATCAAAGGTTCTAAGAATGTTGTTCTAAATAATAAATAAACAATTTCTTCGCTATTGTCGGTATACTAATCATTCTGCAACATTTCGATGCCGGACGTTTTATGTCAAGGTATCACGCTAGGCTTTTAGCATGATTGTTTTCTTCACCTCTCCTCTTCAACTCGTCAGTGCATAACAGTTTATATGGGAGTGCTAGGCAACCTAACAGTTCGAAATAAAAGACTTATTAGACGCTTCGCGAATCGTATATAACCTAAAACCAACTTTAGACTGAATAATTCACCTTATTGCAAATTTGCGGCAAGGAAGATTGCAGAGCTTAAAATTCTTGGAGGGTGCGGTGCTTTGGCTTTATCTATTTTGAACCGATGCACAATGCAAACTGTAATGTTACATTTTTTGTTTTTTAATTTGCTGGATAACATATCCTAAATTACATTCTATTATCACTTTTTCAATGTCCCTTTAATTCTACTTTTTACTCTTTCACTAACGTGTCTTACATTTTTGTTTTTAGTTTATCACAACACAAATTACATGGATTTTTTTCTCATTCAACTTTGATGAGAAAGTCATCATTACGTTAGTAGATGGATTAAAACAGGTTTTCAGGTGCCGTTTCCAATTTTCTTCAACAACTTAGTTTGTTAATTTTACATGAAAATAATAAGCAAAATTTTCATTATATTTCGTTATATTCCTTAGGAGTATTCACACAATCAAAGCAGCTCACTTAGAAAGCATCAATGTACAAGAGGAATTCAAAGATACGTTATCATCTCATTACTCTTGGTCAAACTTAACTCAGTTCCACATCTAAATTTTTCCACCAAATTATCAACCATTTTTGATAGTGATATTAGGTAATATACAGAGGTAAAACACTTTTGGTAAATATACACCAAACCTTTTTCATTAAAAAATTAGTCAATATTTTAATTTTTTTATCTTATAAATAATTACTTACGGTTTTGTTGAAGAAATAGCCAATAACACATAACAAAGTGTACATAACTTAATTTACAACTTATGTACGTTTCGTCTTCGATTTATTAATGCATTGGCAGTTTATATTAAACTGCTAGCGCAACATAAAAGGTAAGATTACTCTAAAAGTTTAGTTGCTAGTTCCAGTAGGGTCAAGCGGTACTCTCTTAGTTTTTTAACCTACTTACTTCCCTATCATTTCATGCAAAATTCTCAGAAGATTTCGAAAAAGGTGAATGATTTAAAGTTATTCAGCAATTCAGCAATTGACCTTCTCACTTCGCCTACGATCAATTTAGTGGGACCTTCACTAGACATCAAGCTATCAACGCACGGATGAAGACGAAGATGAAACTTAAAAACCTGTTTTAATCCACCTAGTGGTGTAATGATGCCTTTCTCATGTACATATAATATTGTGGTATTCTATTCAAAATTTTTCTCTTCGTTTTTTGAAAGAAACATACAGAATAAAACAGTGCTTTGATTTGGTAAGCCATCCTTAAGAGAACGAAATGGGTTCACTATTATATGCACTTCCGGCACCGGAACCCGAGAACCGGTATAATCAAAGTCGGTTCGTACGGCCACCAACTAACATGACACACAAACTCTTCTAGTTCGCACCCTATAACTCCGGATTCGGAAGTCGGATCCGGATGAAATTCAGGAATTCCGTATGGGACCGGAAGACCTTTCATTTGAATCTAAGTTTGTGGAAATCGGTCAAACCATCGCTGAGAAAAGTGAGTGAGATCCATTTTGGTATATATGACCACTATTTCTTGTACTTCCGGAACCGGATACTGGAAACCAGGATAGCCGGAATCTCTTTGTTTAGTTGACTACTGATAATGACTATCGATTTATGTAGTTTTGAGACCAGTTTAGAAATTTTTTTACGTGTTTTGTTTCGCCGGTTTAAGTGACGGTGTACAATATTAAACACACTTTACCCTATAATTCCGGAACCAGAAGTAGGATCCGGTTGAAATTCAGGAATTCCGTATGGGACCGGAAGACCTTTCATTTGAATATTAGTTTGTGGAAATTGGTCAAACCATCGCTGACAAAAGTGAGTGAGATCCATTTTGGTATATATGACCACTATTTCCGGTACTTTCGGAACCGGATACCGGGAACAAGGATAGCCAGAATCGGTTTGTTTAGTTGCCTACTGATAATGACTATCGATTTGTGTAGTTTTGAGACCAGTTTAGAAAAATTTTCACGTTTTTTGTTTCGCCGGTTTATGTGACGGTGTACAATATTGAACACACTTTACCCTATAATTCCGGAGCCGGAAGTCGGATCCGGATGAAATTCAGGAATTCCGTATGGGACCGGAAGACCTTTCATTTGAATCTAAGTTTGTGGAAATCGGTCAAACCATCGCTGAGAAAAGTGAGTGAGATCCATTTTGGTATATATGACCACTATTTCTTGTACTTCCGGAACCGGATACTGGAAACCAGGATAGCCGGAATCTCTTTGTTTAGTTGACTACTGATAATGACTATCGATTTATGTAGTTTTGAGACCAGTTTAGAAATTTTTTTACGTGTTTTGTTTCGCCGGTTTAAGTGACGGTGTACAATATTAAACACACTTTACCCTATAATTCCGGAACCAGAAGTAGGATCCGGTTGAAATTCAGGAATTCCGTATGGGACCGGAAGACCTTTCATTTGAATATTAGTTTGTGGAAATTGGTCAAACCATCGCTGACAAAAGTGAGTGAGATCCATTTTGGTATATATGACCACTATTTCCGGTACTTCCGGAACCGGATACCGGGAACCAGGATAGCCGGAATCGGTTTGTTTAGTTGCCTACTGATAATGACTATCGATTTGTGCAGTTTTGAGACCAGTTTAGAAAATTTTTTACGTGTTTTGTTTCGCCGGTTTAAGTGACGGTATTGAAAACACTTTACCCTATAATTCCGGAACCGGAAGTCGGATCCGGATGAAATTCAGGAATTCTGTATGGGACCACGAGACCTTTCATTTGAATCCTAGTTTGTCAAAATCGGTTCAGCCATCTCCGAGAAAACTTAGTGCGATTATTTGACACATACACACACACACATACATACACACACACACACACACACAGACATTGCTCAGCTCGATGAACTGAGTCGAATGGTATATGATACTTGGCCCTCCGGGCCAATTTTCACTAGTCGGTTTTTCAAGTGATTGCATAACCTTTCTATATGAGAAAGGCAAAAAGGTGAGTAGCTAACACCAGAGACATAACTGACATTGTCGCTGCACACTTCCAAATATCAATAATTGTTCAAGAATTCCCGAACAAGGTTCCCGTATTGAAACTGTGCACATTTTTTTAAGTAAGACTTTTTCACTGGATATAAATTCTAACACACAATTAAACTGAGTAAAAGAAAGCAAAAATCTCCATCGACCGCAGAACCACACATGGTACGAATTAAATCAACAGTATCACTAACTGAATGAAAAGGCTCACTTGAAAAACTGCGTCGTTATTCGTTTTCAGTTGATAAGGCGGGGCCAACGGGAGCGAAATATTTCCAGATCGCTGAACTGCACTCGGTGCAAATTACAAATCTCGTGACAACGAATAATCGGTCTTGAGGCTATGGACCAATTATTCGTTCTTACGAGAGTCGAATGTTTGACTTTTACCTTTCTTTATAGAAAGTTATTAGAATTACTAGAAAACCAACTTTCGAACGGAGCCTAGGAAACCCTTTGTGTTATATTCTCAGAAATGGCTGAACCGATTTTAATAAGCTTAGGCTCGTTTGAAACCTACTATTGGGCTACTGATCAAGTTCGATAATCAAATGGCTTTTTTTCGGTTCCGGAGACATAGAGGTATAAGTGACGTAACCGACAAAAAGCGTTGCTTCTTTATCGCTTAATTATCTCAGAGATGGCTGAACCAATTTTTGGTTCGTTTGAAAGCTACTATTGAGCTATTAATAGTTCGTAGATCAAATATCTGTCACTTTCGCTTCAGGAGATATAATGTTATTAGTGACGTAACCGACAAAACGCTTTGTATTTGTACCGCTCAATTTTCTCAGAGATGGTTGAAGCCTAGACTCGTTTGAAAGCTACTACTGGGCTATTGATCAAGTTCAAAGATAAAATGGCTGCCACTTTCGGTTCCGGAGATAAAGAGTGTCCCACGGAAACGTTAGAATGTAAAATGCAATAATAAAAAAACGGTTTGATAAATTTCAATGATTATTTGAAATATTATTTGATTCATGAAACTTTTTTAAGAAAAATGATTGGTTTCAATAGGACGGCGCTTCGTGCCACACAGCTAACGAAACAATCGATGTTCTGCGAACAATCTTTGAAAATTGAATAATCAACAGAAATGGTGATGTGGATTGGCTGCGATTTGACGCCGCTGGATAATTTTCTTTGGGGAGCGGTTGGAAATAAATGTTACGCCAACCATCCAGAAACAATTGAAGACATCAAGTACAAAATTCAAGTTACTATTGATGACATAAGGCCAGAAACAATTGAAAAAGCACTCAAAAATTGAGTGTATCGGATTGGCTACCACCAAGCCAGCCGGTTATTTGAACGAAATTATTTTTCATGCAAATTTCATGGATCAACCGTTCAAATGAATGTATAATCGTTTTTTTTATTATTGCATTTATAAATCCGAAATTTTTTGTGGGACACCCTATGTATAATGGCATAAGTGACGTAATCAACTAACTGCACTTTTCTCATTGGCTCGAACTTCTCGAAGATAATCAACTAATTTCACAAAACGGCCGTTGAAGAAATGATTGATGCTCGACCATGGGTATTTTTATACCTATCCAGTTGAACAATGGGTATCTGACTACATCAAAACCGTTGTTCGAATGCAACAAAGACAAGCGTGATGAATTTGGCGCTCCCAATTAGTTTTAAACATTCACAGATAAAAATATTTTTGGAATTTACATCTATTTTCATGCACATATTTGCAGCAGAAAAATAAACCTATAGTTACTTTACAATTCTGTACGTTTCAATATAGAAAACACAAAACTGAGCGTTGATTGAGAAATACAGTTTTCAATCAAACTTTCGATTTTAACCGAAGTCTATTCCATGTTACTATTGATTTACATGTCGTGTCAATTTCATTATTTCTGTGTTGAACCTCGGTGCAATATGAAAAGTGTCACTCGCAATAAAGTTGAAACTTACGTCTGCTTAGCGGTTTATGTTGAACTGCGAAATCGCGTTGGCAATTGCACATAAACTGCTAATTCACTGATGAGCCGGAAACGTTAAACGTAAAAAAGTTTCTAATATTCGTGTACACCATCGACGACTCATATTGTGAAAGTATATAAATTTATTAGAGTGGTAGTAGTTGAAGATTCATCTTGAAAATAACCAATCACTGACATATAAACGACAAACGTTGAGATAACGAGTTAATTTCAAACACTAATAACATTAGTACAAACAAATAAGCTTCACGTTTCATTTGCTAAAAACCTAAATCTCGTGCTAGGAACATCAGACAGCATAAAACGTTCGGTCTTCTATGACACAAATGAACAATAAAAGAACAATGTCATAAAATGACTAGTACAATCTATCTGGCTGCCCCTCGTAACGAAGCTCAATGCAGACGCATGGTAGTTCATTCTCATGTATCTGTCGAGCTTTGATATGCAATTTTTTTATTGACTTACGGTTGCTCGTACGCCGACAACGAAATAAGAATTTAAACGAAAATAACAGTTAGATTTACTGATTTTAGTTAGTTATTTATAGGACAACTTAAAAATCATAAAATTTTAATTGAAATGGCTAACTTTTAGTTGAATGCACCAATTAAACGTTTCTTAGCAAAGACACACTCCATTCCCGATCAGATGCACATAACACAAGTATATCAACAGTTGATATGTATAACAATTTGTGTTATTTTGAGATATTTAATCAATGAACACAGTTGAAAGTTAAAACTTATGATAACAATATAATAACAAAATCAGTTATGAGGTTTTACATTCGTTTTCAAGACTCATGATGAACTTCATTAATTGAAAAAAAATAAGTTCTTTCGTAGCTTTTTATCGAAATATAATGATCAGAATTTCAAAAAAACTAAAAGAAGAAATCAGATCACTAAATAAATTATTCATTTAATAAAAAAAATCATTCAACAACGATGCTAAAAGTTAGCTGGGATATAGTTTTTCTGTGTTAAATTTGCTATCTAATTTTTTACAACTATTATAAATTTTTGCTTTCGGACTACTGTAGTTATATCAAATTCAATAATAATTGAGATACAAACATTCCAAAAACTGTTTCGATTTGGTTCCCGCTAGAGTATTTTTTTGTTATTTTAACAGCTTACCAGCCAAAAATATGTCTAAATTTATTTCAAAATATTTCAGAAATAAATTACTCCAGTTGTTTTAATTCTGTTATTACCATATGATCGGGTTGTTTCAACTAATTTTTTAGTTAAAATAGCAAAATAAAATGCTGTTTTCAATCAATATGAATGATTGAATTCAACAGAATGGGTTCATAGATTCAGTGATATTTTTGATTATTTAAATTGATAGTTTTTAGCAATAATATTTGTTCTTTTTGGTATTAGTTTTAGTGAGAAGAAGAGACGGTGGATAAAATGGCCACTTTTGGTCTTGCGCATAAAATAATGGAGAAAATAATATTTTCCCTCGGAATGTTGCATACTGTTACTGAAACTATAACCTTCAGTTACAATACGTGTTTATTTTGGGGTACATATCTCAACTTATACGGGCGCAATATGGCGTCGAGTGCACCAACCTGTGAATGGTGAATAAAAACAAGAAACTATAATATCCTACAATTTGAAACAGTTTTCAATACTCAAATTTGGAAGAATTCTTTTCGATTTCTGCAATGTCCCCTTAAATGATGGTTTAAAATTTTGAACACACTTCACCCTGTAGTTCCGGAACCGAAGGTAAGGATCCTGATAAAATTCAACAGCAGAATGTACAGTCCCGGGTTGGCAGTTCAATGCATAGGGCGCTGGTCTTACAAATCAGTTGTCGTATGTTCGAGCCTCGACCTGGAAGGATTCGTAGTGTCAGTAGAATCATAGCACTAGTCAAGGATGGCTTTTATCGTATCAAAAAACGCTCACTCCGCAACTCTTCCACGTTTGAATCAGTGCCATCAAAGAGAAACGGAAATCATCGCAACAACAAAAAAACACCGGCATGGTACATTTAACATAGAATAGACACTAGTGCGAGAGCGAATTTCTCTTGGTGAACCGTCTGAGAGTCAACGGCTAGCACGCTGCTGTGGGGATTCTGAAGCAACAAACGGTCGCTTATTCTCGTTTCGCGATCCGATTCTGTATGTGCAGTGGATAATTGCGAAAGAATCATTTTACTATTGCCGCTTATTCTAACTATGTGCATATAACCTGTGTATAATTTGTGTCTATGAAAATGTATGTGAATGCTCCACACGAGGGTTTTTAAATATTGTAACCTAGTATGAAAATCATCAAGTCGAATCATCGATTCGATTTTCTGCTATAATTGTCAACTTGCGATTCTCTTTTGGGAAATTCCACACAGCGGCGATCATTATCAAGCTGAAATTTTTTTTAGGGCCATGAAATACTCAGAGTATGAAGTGGAGCGAAGAAATGTAGAAAAATTCTCTCGAGGTTCATGCATTGAGAGACTCGAATTCTTGTAGCATCTTCTACCGGATTGAAAATGTTGTATACAATATAGATAAAAATCAAGCAGCTTCTGTCAAATTTCCAGCAATCACCAACACTGGCACTAGTCATGTAATGGTTATGTACACTCTGAATCGGCTGCGAAGTCTGTTGAAACAAGGTCAAATTCCACTACAGGAATGCAACACCAAGGCTTTGCTTTGCATGTACAGTCATAAGACCTTTCATTGGAAACTAAGAATTTGAAATTCCATACGATTATCGAACTCTGGTTGGCAACTGACATAAATTTCAGATAGGAACAGTTTTGAGACAAATTTAGAAGACATTTTCTCCTTTTCCCTTCGTCGCTCTGAATGACGGAGGTTTTTGACTACTGTTTCCGGTACTTCCGGAACCGGGAGTTAATAACCGATGTCTCCTAAATCAAATTTTTATGGCCTATAACTAACAAGAAGTAGATAACATAAATTTTTTCTGGCATAATAACATAATTTTTTCAGAGGTCTCGTCGAGATAAAAAAAATGTTTGTGTGTGCGTGAGCGCATATGAATGTATGTGCGTGTGTATGTTTGTATATGTTCAAAAAATATGCACTTGATTTCCTCTGAGATGGTTGAACCGATTTGCACACACTTAGATTAAAGGTCTTATGGTCCCATATCCTGGTCGGACAGCCGATTCCGGAATCACAGGGTGACATGTGCGAACAATGGCAACAAAATATGCACTAAATTATTTCGGAGATGGCAAAACCTAACACATGGATCAATAAGTCCCGAGACTAACAATGGAAACAACATTTTTTTTGCAAAATTTTTTTTATTAATCAACATAACCACCTTTTAGGGTGATACAATGGTTCCAACGTTTTTCCAATTTTTCAATACCATGTTTATAAAAAAAATTATCTTTCGCTTCAAAATAAGCATCAGTTTCAGCGATGACCTCCTCATTTGAGCCAAACCTTTTTCCCTGGAGCATTTTTTTAAGATCAGCAAAGAGCCAGTAGTCACTGGGGGCTAAATCTGGCGAGTATGGGGGGTGGGGAAACAGATCAAAGCCCAATTCTTTCAATTTCTGAATCATCGACTCGTTGCTGTTTTTGTTCCATCGAAAGCAATCGCGGCACCCACTTGGAAAAAACCTTTTTCATGCTCAATTTTTCATGAAGGATAGTAAATACACTTCCATATGATATCTGTGTCATCTCAGCAATCTCACGGAGCTTCACTTTACGATCTTTCATTATAATTTTTGTCAATTCACTCACTTTTTCCGGTGTAACGGCTTCCACAGGTCTACCCGAGCGTTCCGCGTCATTTGTGTCGGTACGACCACGTTTAAACTCGGCGAACCACCGACAAATCGTTGCTTTTGATGGACAAGAGTCCGGATAACATTTTTCAATCCATTGTTGCACGGTGTTTTTACCCATTAAAAAACAATGTTTTATCAAAACACGAAACTCGGTTTTTCCATTTTTTAAACAAATTACAAAACGACTTTACCCCAACCTCGATAACTCAGCTGTTTCTGGTCGGATCGACTTAAAATTTTGACCCGTTTCAAGCACAGGTTAGTACAATAGAAAGACGTGGTTACTGGTTTACTACGAACGCCATCTATGCTTTAGTCCCGGGACTTATTGATCCATGTGTTATTTTCAAAAAAAATTCATTTAGGAAATATCAATTATTAGTTCTCGGTTCCGGAACACCGGAAATAGTAGTCAAAACCTTCTGTCAATCAGAGTGACGAAGCAATAGGAGAAAATTTCTTCTAAATTTATCTCCAAGCTGTTCCTGTTTGAAAATTATGTCAGTTCCCGGCACGAAAAGATCGAAATCAGCATTTTAGCGAAAAAATTAGTTGATTTTCTGATTGTAGTTTGTAATTCCGGAACCGGATTGAAGAGATTTAGATTTTTTTATTCGCATTCTCTTACAAATGAAAATATTAGTTTTAAATGGCTGTTTTAAGTTTTTTTATATATATAAAAAATAAGTATAGAATTCGCTCAAACTTTAGAAAATTTTTCCGAGGCCCGGAGGGCCGAATGACATATACCAATCGATTCAGCTCGACGAACTAGCAAATGTCCGTGTGTGTGCGTGTGTGTGTATGTGTGTGTCTGTATGTGTATTGACCAGGCTTCCCAGCAGTACTGCTTTTCAATGACATCCGCCACGAGATAGCATGAACTGTCGGAGCGCAAAGTCGAAAGCCCAGTCTACAATATGTGTGAAGCATATGCCGAACTGTAATGGCAACAGCGCTCGCATGCCTAAATGAATGCTGTCACTGAGACAGTTTCTACTCACCAGTTTGATGAGAGTATTCTATCCGGAGAGTAGTCAAACCGAACGGGCTGTTTGTATCCTGTTTCTTTCTGTTCGCTCATTCGCATAAAATGTTACGGGGACAGCCTTAGAAAATCGAAGACATCCTTTGATTTTTAGGGAATTACTGTTACGAAGGGCTGTCGCAAGCCGGCTGTCTCATCAATGTCTCTTAAAGCAATAAACCGGCTGTTTCTGGAGACAAGCTGTGGTTCATAGTGCGCTCGCACTATTTCGGCTGCCTCAATGAAATGGTACTAGTACATACGATTGCGTTGTTGGGATTACCTTTGCAGGAAATTTTAGGGTTTCATTACATTACCATTGTGAAATAAAGAAATTGTTTTAGATTTATATATACTGTCGGCGAAGGCAATGAATTTTAATAACTAACGAATATTAAAAGATAAACACAGAGTTTTGTGTAACGGCTCATATATCTGAATTACTGAAGTATTCATCCGTAGTGCTTCCTTCTTATTCCTAAAGAAACAGATACACTAGCATTCATTGATAATACTCCGAAAATATCTTATGCACCCTTATTCTGAATAACGACGTTTTGATTTTTCTGTTTCTCCTAGGATAACTAAACCAATGAATTTTTTAGGGTCGGAAATGACAGCCACAATATTATTATTATTATTATTATTTGATGAGTAGGCTAGAGCTGGTGAAATGAATGATTTCGTTGGTCCTGAACCAGCTTTACCACTTTCAACTAGTTGGATAAAGCACAAGATTCGTTCTTGGGCTGCATCCAAACATGCCAGTTACTGGCAAACTTGCGCTCAGACAAAAGCATGTCTACCAGATTTAAATCTGAAAATGTCAAAGTGTCTACTGTATTTTTCCAAGCATCATTGCAGTATTCTGGTCAGAGCTCTGACTGGACATAGCAAACTCAATGATCACATGGCTACTATTCAACGTGCTGAGCATTATTATTATTATTATTATTATTATTATTATTATTATTATTATTATTATTATTATTATTATCATTATTATTATTATTATTATTATTATTATTATTATTATTATTATTATTATTATTATTATTATTATTATTATTATTATTATTATTATTATTATTATATTTATTTATTCCCGCTTTCAAACTTAATTGTGGTCGTTCACCGGGGAATCATACCTACATTTTTCAATATATCATTTTTCATTTTTTTTAACATAATTTCTTTTCAGAAAGAAAACTGTTAAATATATGCAATGAACTCGGCTCTCAGAATGTTTCACTATTCATTTACAATATTTAAAGTTCCAATCGTTTGATTTTTTTTAATGCGGATACAAGCTACTTAGCCAATTAGAGTAGAAAATTTTCGACATTCTTAGACTTGTAACTGCGGAAGTCGGATCCGAATTAAATTCAATAGTAACCTATGCAGCCTTTTCATTTCAGCCTGATTTGGGAAAATAGGTGCAGTCATGTCTGAAATTGAGTGACGTTGTTTGACACATACAATACACATACATACACACGGAGGAATTGCTTAACTTATCCTAGTCGAATGTCAACTTTCACTAGTCGAATTTTCAAGTAATTTCAAAACCTTTTTTTATGACAAAATCAAAATCTATGTATAGACACTATGAAATTTTTATAATTCCAATGGCAGATATAAGATTCTTCAAAACCAAATTGAGCTTGAATTCATGTTTAGGTAATTTTTGTTACTTACCATTTTTGGAAATATAAGTGTACTTTATAGGTAATCGTACTTATCCCCAAATTTCCTAACCAGAACCGGCAATGAAATTCAATACGATGAATCTATAGTGCATCGAAATGTGAGGGCGTGAGGGCCGACTGAAACAGAGAACCAAAAATGTGTACGAGAATTGTAGCAAGCGCATAGAAACTGGATGTGCTGTTTGAAATTTCAAGTAAGTTAAGTTAAGTGCAAATAAGTTTCTAAATGATTTTTGCATTGCTAATTCCGACTCCAAATTTTGCACTCAAGGTTTTTATTCGATTGGTCAATGTACATATAACGAACTTAACGAGTCAGATTTTGTATGTTTCAGTTCTGACTTGGAAAGATTCTTAGTGTCCGTAGTATTGCAACACTGACCATGCAATAGTCCCGTAGACTTACAAGTCGACCGCAAAGTTGAATGCTATTCAGAATCACGCTAACTAGTATCGAATACAGAATCTTTAATTTGAATCTATCTTTTGCTACAAACATTCATTCACCGTTTACATCTAAAATCTGATTCAATTGACTTATACACTCTTGTACAAGAAACGATCGTGCCTTTGATATTCTGAAGAAAGAGATAAAGAGGATGGAAATAATGCTCCACGCACATCAGTACGCGCCTACACTATGAATGTTACAGCCCACAAACCGAACGTAAACTGCCTGAAACGAGCACGCCGAACTGTCTCAGCTCTTTAATTATGAATATAATTTCTTGAAAACAAACTTTTCTTTCTATAGAATTTCATTGATCGATCGATTCATAGAAGATCGACCAAAATATAAAAATTAACTATTCATTTAAACCAAAGTCCGTTCTTCAATCCATTTCGTATTAGTAGTTTCGTATATTATTAATTATCAATTATATTGTTATCAATGCCCTACCAACGGTGATTGCTATGCGCAATGATCAACCGCTGCGCAAAGCAATCACCAAAGGCAAAACTAAAATCCACATGCTTGCCTCGAATCTTCATAGCAAACCAAGAGCAACAAATTTGAACCGCACCGGCTACTGTCGCAGACCTGGTCAAGGGAGAGTAATATTTTGCTCTCGACAGAAACAACGCAGTGACTGATACCCGAAGTTTACTGTCGAGACAGCGAGAACTTCATGCTTCTTCGGCTGTCGTGGACCATGACAAAATGTCTTGAGATGGAATGAAATGTCGAACGAAGTGAATAACGGCAACGTTGGCTGTACAGAACTATTTGTCTAAGGGCTGTCGTGATGAAACCTATCACAAGGCTGTCATGGAAAGAGTAGCAAGACAGCCTCAATAATAATGTCGCGCGGCGGTACATTTGGAAAGCCTGGTATTGACTAAGAGGTCGAGATTTCAGAGATGGATGGACCGATTTTGATCAAACTAGTCGCAAATGAAAGGTCTCCCCGTCACCCAAAACGCTATTGAATGGTTTTGAGATCGGATGTTTACTTTTTGAGTTATACGAAGTTTTATGTCAAAATTTTCAGTTTTTTGACACCATCTGTCACAATTGACCTTGAAAACAGAATATGTTTTCAGACTTAGATTCCGCACGGTAATAGCTATCCAACAAGCCATAGATTATTGAAATCAGTCCATTTTTAACGGAGATATCGAAATTTTTGTGTAAACGACTTTTCCCCCTATTCCAGCAGTAGGAGTTTTGAGCGCTGTATGACAAATAAATGCTTGGGAGCAACGGAAAACACGATTTTTTATACTGTTACATACAATTGTTTCTAAGTACCAAAAAGACTGTGCACAGCATCCTTTTTCATGACATTTAGCTTCGGACCGATTTTAGCACGGCTCGTTTTTGGCAACATAATCGTTCGAATATGACATATATAAATCAGATGATGGCAGAATTTTTTAAAATTATTTTGTTTTAAACTACTTACAGCAATAAATGCTGTAAGAACATAACAGCCATATACAATTCGAATAAGTTCTTCGAGATCAGCAAATGCGTGTGTGACAAATAATTTCACTCAATTTTCTCGGAAATTTTTTTTTCTACAAATTCAGATTCATATGAAAAGTCATATGCTCCCAAACAAAGTTCCTGAATTATGTTTGGTTCTGACCTCTGGTTCCGGAACTACAGGATGATATGTAAAACGAAATCAAAATTGTGTAACTCATTCTTCTCGTAGATGGCTGAACCGATCTAAGATTCAAATGAAATCTAAGAATCATCTAAGATTCAAATGAAAAGTTTCAAGAAGATCCAACTTCCGGTTTAGGGGATACAGGGTGATTGGTATAAAAATGTCTATTCCACATAAATTAATCAGGTTTATCGGGATAGCAGATTTGGATAGTCGATAACCAAATAAACATTTTTCAGTTTTAGTGGTATTCAGTTTTCGATTCAGAAGGCACCTAAAAATTTAATTCGTGCTATGATTTCTCAAAGATGTCTACACTGATTTTCAAACATTTTGAAACAAATGTAAACAGGTGAATTTATCTGACCTCGGCCATACCGATTTTAGAATTCCGGCGCCGATATAAAATCGTTTCTCAAAGCTCAATTGTTTTTTTTCCAAAAAAAGCCTGATCGAATTTCCGAAACAAAAATTCAAATTAAAATAAACTTATAGTCCCATACAAAATTAATTAATTTTATCCAATTATGACTTCCGATTCTCGAATTACATGAAGTACCTTAAATTACCGTAAACTCTAAAGTGGAGCTTACTTCGACATATCATGGAATGTTTAATCGATTATCACACTTTTAGATTCAAATTCGATCCGATTTGCAGTTTAGATTATTGAAATCAGTCCATTTTTAACGGAGATATCGAAATTTTTGTGTAAACGACTTTTCCCCCTATTCCAGCAGTAGGAGTTTTGAGCGCTGTATGACAAATAAATGCTTGGGAGCAACGGAAAACACGATTTTTTATACTGTTACATACAATTGTTTCTAAGTACCAAAAAGACTGTGCACAGCATCCTTTTTCATGACATTTAGCTTCGGACCGATTTTAGCACGGCTCGTTTTTGGCAACATAATCGTTCGAATATGACATATATAAATCAGATGATGGCAGAATTTTTTAAAATTATTTTGTTTTAAACTACTTACAGCAATAAATGCTGTAAGAACATAACAGCCATATACAATTCGAATAAGTTCTTCGAGATCAGCAAATGCGTGTGTGACAAATAATTTCACTCAATTTTCTCGGAAATTTTTTTTTCTACAAATTCAGATTCATATGAAAAGTCATATGCTCCCAAACAAAGTTCCTGAATTATGTTTGGTTCTGACCTCTGGTTCCGGAACTACAGGATGATATGTAAAACGAAATCAAAATTGTGTAACTCATTCTTCTCGTAGATGGCTGAACCGATCTAAGATTCAAATGAAATCTAAGAATCATCTAAGATTCAAATGAAAAGTTTCAAGAAGATCCAACTTCCGGTTTAGGGGATACAGGGTGATTGGTATAAAAATGTCTATTCCACATAAATTAATCAGGTTTATCGGGATAGCAGATTTGGATAGTCGATAACCAAATAAACATTTTTCAGTTTTAGTGGTATTCAGTTTTCGATTCAGAAGGCACCTAAAAATTTAATTCGTGCTATGATTTCTCAAAGATGTCTACACTGATTTTCAAACATTTTGAAACAAATGTAAACAGATGAATTTATCTGACCTCGGCCATACCGATTTTAGAATTCCGGCGCCGATATAAAATCGTTTCTCAAAGCTCAATTGTTTTTTTTCCAAAAAAAGCCTGATCGAATTTCCGAAACAAAAATTCAAATTAAAATAAACTTATAGTCCCATACAAAATTAATTAATTTTATCCAATTATGACTTCCGATTCTCGAATTACATGAAGTACCTTAAATTACCGTAAACTCTAAAGTGGAGCTTACTTCGACATATCATGGAATGTTTAATCGATTATCACACTTTTAGATTCAAATTCGATCCGATTTGCAGTTTCGACATTACAGAGTAATGAGTGATTAAAATCTCAAATTGTCGCTTAAAACGACGGTCATTAAAATAATGTCATGAAAACTTAAACACCGTAGAATATTCATGCAAAAAACACATGCGGATTGATTAAAGACGTTTTTAGTTGAATTCATCAATTAAACGTGCTGTCATTTCTTAGCAAAGGCACACTCCATTTCCATTCAACTATTTTTATTGTTGAATTAGAAAAATAAAATGTTGTTTTAAACCAACATGACTGGTTGAATTGGCTTCTGCAATCAGCTATATGGCGCACTGTCACCGAAAAAACGTTAACACTGTAATGACTACTAGCCACTATATGGCACACTACTACCGAACAGAATTTTGCAGTCGCGGTTGTCTTTTCTATATTGGCAGGTATAAATACGATAGCGACTTCCCGAGTAGTATTGGAGAAAAAGACATAAACGAAACATAAACTTCTTTTTCAACGGAAACTAGTGAGCGCAGTTCTCCTGTTTCACCATCAAACCAACCAACTTTAACAAAATATTTGAAAAACTTCTAGTCACTAGACTTATCGAATTCCTAAATAAGCATAATATCCTTTTTAAATTCCAATATGGCTTCAGACAAGGTTCTAGCACATATACCGCTATAATTGAGTTAGTTGACGAAATTATAAGCGAGATCGATAGTAAAAATGTAGTTGGTGCATTATTTTTAGACCTTAAAAAAGCTTTTGACACATTAGATCATAGTATACTTTTGGACAAACTCGATTGCTATGGGATCAGGGGCATTGCTAATTCAATTATCCGTAGTTACTTGACTAATAGAAAACAATTTGTATCCATCGAAAGTGACTATTGTTTCTTTTATATATGAATGATATAGGTAATTTACATCTTAAAGGAACTCCACGACTATTCGTCGACGACACAGCTCTGTTCTATCCTGACAGTGACATCAATGCTATTATTACCTCAATGGAAAGTGATTTAAGAACTCTTGATCAATATTTCAATGCGAACCTATTATTATTATTAAATGCCACAAATACTAAGTATATGTTTTTCCGTTCCATAAGGAAAATTATACCAACGCATTATCATCCCCAGCTCGGACACAATATCATTTAAAAAGTTGACTATTTCAAGTATCTGGACATATATTTCGACCCCACATAAACCTGGGCTCACCACATAAAGTTTGTTGCCAAGCACGTGGCGTCGTACTGCGGTATTTTATGGAGAGTCAAGTCCTTTGTTCCCCAGCGTGTTCTGTTATATTTTTATTTTGCTTACATCCATTCACAGCTCAACTACGTGGTATCGGTGTGGGGGCCAGCCGCTAGTTCTTATCTGAAGAAACTCCAAACTCTACAAAACAGATGCCTAAAAATCATTTTGAATAAACCCTTACTATTCTCGAGTCTATTGTTATACTCTGACAGAAACCATAATGTTTTACCAATAACCTACTTAAGTGATGTCCAAACGTTGCTATTCATCCATGATAATTTGCATAACTCCACAGTTCACCATAACCTACAGTTCCCAACTGTATCCCATTCTAGAACAACACGCCGTAGTAACAATTTGTTTCGTGTTCGAGCAGTTACAAGCCTTGGTCAAAGACGGATCCTTTTTGTTGGTCCAACTAAATATAATGCACTTCCGCCTGATATACGAGGAATAAACAATCGTGCCACATTTGGGGCTAGACTAAAGTACCATTTTAAGCACAGACTGAACGAGATATTTAGCTAGTGTAGTTGTTTGTAATGTATTTATCGTCAACAGTATTTTATATTAATAACTAATTTTCTAATATATTTGTACTTTCTTTCCAACATAGCGTAGTAATTAAATTGTGGAACCCTGAAAAAATTGAAGAAGAAAAAAACAAAACAAAAAAAAACAAAACCAAAAGCAAAAAACAACTGCAATTAAAGTACAACAAAACGCGTCTACAGCAGCTAACAACGAGCCCAAGATTGCTAATTACAAGGAAAACGAAGAAAAAACGGAAACAAACAACGATACCACCGATGCGATGGAAATGGATGACGAAACGAGCCACGAACAAAGTGCCCCTCAATCATCGCATTATAAAGGGTGATTTTTTAAGAGCTTGAGAACTTTTTTAAACAATAAAACGCATAAAATTTGCAAAATCTCATCGGTTCTTTATTTTAAATGTTAGATTGGTACATGACATTTACTTTTTGAAGATAATTTCATTTAAATGTTGACCGCGGCTGCGTCTTAGGTGGTCCATTCGGAAAGTCCAATTTTGGGCAACTTTTTCGAGCATTTCGGCCGGAATAGCCCGAATTTCTTCGGAAATGTTGTCTTCCAAAGCTGAAATAGTTACTGGCTTATTTCTGTAGACTTTAGACTTGACGTAGCCCCACAAAAAATAGTCTAAAGGCGTCAAATCGCATGATCTTGGTGGCCAACTTACCGGTCCATTTCTTGAGATGAATTGTTCTCCGAAGTTTTCCCTCAAAATGGCCATAGAATCGCGAGCTGTGTGGCATGTAGCGCCATCTTGTTGAAACCACATGTCAACCAAGTTCAGTTCTTCCATTTTTGGCAACAAAAAGTTTGTTAGCATCGAACGATAGCGATCGCCATTCACTGTAACGTTGCGTCCAACAGCATCTTTGAAAAAATACGGTCCAATGATTCCACCAGCGTACAAACCACACCAAACAGTGCATTTTTCGGGATGCATGGGCAGTTCTTGAACGGCTTCTGGTTGCTCTTCACTCCAAATGCGGCAATTTTGCTTATTTACGTAGCCATTCAACCAGAAATGAGCCTCATCGCTGAACAAAATTTGTCGATAAAAAAGCGGACTTTCCGAATGGACCACCTAAGACGCAGCCGCGGTCAACATTTAAATGAAATTATCTTCAAAAAGTAAATGTCATGTACCAATCTAACGTTTAAAATAAAGAACCGATGAGATTTTGCAAATTTTATGCGTTTTATTGTTTAAAAAAGTTCTCAAGCTCTTAAAAAATCACCCTGTAGAAATGGAATTTTTCATAAATACAAATTTGCGAGCAATTTGAACAAGACTATCCTTTTTAGCTTTTTAATGGATTGTTTTGCTTTGACACTTCTTTTTTTGGCTAATGTTGAGTTTTTGGCTAATACTTGTTAATAAAACCATATCAGTTTTTGTTCTCTTTGTGCTGTCTTTCAGCAGTGATGGTGACAGATTGATAGAGTTAAATTTTCTGATTCAATCACAAAATTAGTTGCTAAATTTTTCTGGTTTGTGTCCAGTGTATTCGAAAAACCAAACACATTCTCTAAAAACAAGGATTTTTTTTTTAAGTAAAGTAAATTAATAGTTATTTTGAAAAATTTGTTGTTAAAATCAACTAATTCAACAACCAGTAATACGAATTAGGCGCAGAGCTAATTTCGGTCGTTCCGTGCTGAAGCAACTGCTCGAAAATTTCAAAGCGGAGATCATTTCTTCTTAACAGTGATGACTGAATGGAATTAGAAATTTTTGACTCTATATACTTCTGTTAAATTTCATCCGGGTGCTACTTCCGGTTCTGGAACTACAGGGTTAAGTGTGCTCAAAATTTCCAACCATAGTTTTAAGCAACGATGAAAAAATCGGAAGCAGTTTCTTCTAACTTTTGTTATTCACAAAAGTGTTTTGTGTCCAAACAAATTTTCTAATTTATCTTGAAAAATTTATTTATAAAAGGCACCATCACACTACTAGGAGGATTAAAACAAGTTTTTACCTTGTATTGTACAGAAACATGCTCATGAAATGAATATTTTTCTACCCATCACCATGTTATTTCGAAACCGAAAGTAGTATTCTGGTCACAGAACATTCGCCAACTAAACATATTCTCGGAAAATAAAATTTTTTTCAGCAAAGTAAATTCCGAATTTTACCTTTTTCTTCTTCTTCTTCATGTTGAACTGAATGCTGTCAGCTCGAGGAAAGGGCCAGTCCTGCCGACTATATGCCCTGGATTTCACCTTGTTTATTAGATTTTTGATAATTCTTTATTTAAAGATAACCAATTCAAAACCAGTAATACGAATTAGACGAAGAGCTTGTTTCGGTCATCCCATGCTGTACATCAGATACGTATTTAACTAATTGGCAAATACTTCTGACTAGGAATAAAATCATGTAGCTTTACGACTTTGCAACATTTATCAAATGTGGATCTGGATGCAATAAAGAACATTTGCATTCCCATATAAAATGAACTAGAACCGTCGCGAAGCTTCTGCTTTAAGAAACTTTATACCACAGAAAGCCCACCGCAACAAACCATTGAAGTCTGCGTCTGGTAACGAACGTAAATCAGAAAAGATTTCATCCTCTTCAATTCACATATTAAACCAATTTTTTTCTGTTTGTGCCCGACTTTCAGTATACTTATTTTGATTGAGTTACTGCAATCTTTTCTTTTCCTCTCGGCAAACAGACACGCCGATATCAGCCGGTTTGAATTTCAATCAACTCCGTCCTCACCGTCGCCAAACGAAACTTTTCAAATTGAGTTTGTGTGATATGTGGCAGATTTCCTTCACTTTCTCGCATTCAATTCTGGTAGGCACCGGTCTGTCAACTCAAGTTTCGTCGTTTACCGCACTGGAATTTGACTTTCCTCTGCACATATTGGTGTTGCCTGCTTTGCCGAAAGAGAAACTTCACCTTTGCTGGATGTGGATCATACCGATTTTTTTCACCCACCATTCTTACCGTTGAATGAATGGTAAGAACGAAACCAATGTATCTCATCCTTTTTACGGGGAAGCAGAAAAGTATCAATATTTACTCCGCACAGTCAAAGGAAAGCATCTATCATATGTCACCGCTTCAGTCACAAATTACTAAAGCCAGCCATTCTAAGGATAGCTCCTCCCATGACTGATCTTTCCCGACTGTCATGTGCTAATCTATTTCCAGCTCAGCCAACCCACACAAGCGAGGTATATTCGGCTTATCGAAATAATTCCTGGAATTTGCACAATGCTGTTTGTCATCCGGAAGAAACTGGATTGATTCGACCAAACAACAGCCATTCTTGTCCGACGTTTTCTCGGAACAGTGACATCTCGATGCTGCACACTCTGTACTTGACGGATGAATAGCACGGAACGGTCGGTCTCAGGATGTGTGTCAGTGTGTGTGTCTCTATACTACAGACTAGTTATTAGGACAAATGAATGGACAGTGATGCTGTCGCCTAGTATGATGACCGATTTCCGGAAAACTGACAATGCTGTTTGATTTTCTGCCATTGGATGCAGTCTGGTTGATGAATGAGTCTCTCCAATGAGGCACTGGCAGCTGATGCCTGTTCGGTAGGAATTAGTGATGAATTATGACGTCTTTCCAGTATTGAAAGCTGCATTCCACAAGGGGATGAAAAATATATCAAAGTAGCAGAAATTTGAAATCTTTGAATCAAACGAACGTTGCTCTAATATAATGATGGTTACGTAACAGATCGACCGAATCAGCTGATGTTTATTGGTCTGGCTATATGCAATTAGTGTTGTGAATCTATAACTGAATTATGATTCTTATCAACAATGCAATGACCGTACACCTGATCGCACCGTTGGACAATTATTTATGAGATCGTAAATCACTCGAGCCGAGAATCATTGAGCGTGAGACGTGAGTACTTGCGACAGTATGTTTATAATGAGTTTACGCACACATCACACTAGATGAAAAGATTACGGTCCGTGTCAAGAGTATGACACATAGTTGGCAGCTTTCCAGCTTGATGGTGCAACATAATTAATTTCTCTAAGTCACTGCCCTTGTCAGGAACAGTACGTACATTACAACCGTGACGCCATGTCAGACACTTCAATTAAATTTCTTAATTGTATGTCACCTATGATGTATTAATGTCCGTTGAAACTGCCGAGAAACATTGCCGAGTGCAAGCGTAGGCAAATATTCAGCTCACTCTTAATTTGTCCAATGCTCATTATTTCCGCTTTGTTGACTTCGGCACTTTGGAATTTTCGTACTAAGATGCACTTCCATTAATTTGGCACGAACACGTCTTATGTCGCTTAATTCGGATGTAAAACCATTTATTATTTCTCATGGAAAACCCTGTTTTTTATCCACCAAGTGGTGTAATGATGTCTTTCTCATATTACTCATTTTTTTTTTTTCATAAATACGTTTATTTCATAGGCAATATACATAAGTTTTTCTTCGCCGTGGCATCCACAATACATAGTAGTTTAAACCTAATACATTTCGAATATCATATTAGTATGTTGGTACTCATTAGTTAATCTAAACACTGTTTTTATCAAGCGAGTTGCTATTTTAAATTACATTAAATAAAATACATTTATTTTGTACATGATCTTATAACTATTTCAGGATTGTTTGTATCAGTTCACCACTTATATTCAATATCCTATAGTTGGCTATTGGTTGAACTCATGGAAGAGAAAACAGTTTAACATAAAATAAAATTTAAATTGGAACTCCAATGGATTTAATGAAATGATAAAGAAGTTTCATGTATGGAAGGTCACGACAAGCAAGAATGTCGCGAACTGGGACATTGGATAGTCTACCTTGGGTACGCAAGGAATTTATTAGTTGAGATCTGACATCACGAAACTCCACGCATGTCCAAACAACATGGTCAATATCGCGGTAACCTTCGCCGCAAGCACAATGATTAGTCTCGGAAAGTCCAATTCGAAGGAGATGTGCATCTAACGTGTAGTGATTGGACATGAGTCTGGACATCACACGAATGAAATCTCTACTCACATCCAGTCCCCTGAACCATGCCTTTGTCGATATTTTAGGAATAATTGAGTGCATCCACCGACCCAGATCATCTTTATCCCAAGAAGCTTGCCAGCTGGCAAGTGTTCTTTGGCGAGACGCGCTATAGAATTCGTTGAAAGCAATCGGTCTCTCATAAATTTCACCCTCAATAGCACCACGTTTGGCTAAAATATCGGCTCTTTCATTGCCTGGAATGGAGCAATGAGCCGGAACCCAAACTATTGTGATTAGATAATTATTATTCAATATGTCGTTCAGACACTGTTTTATTTTACCCAAGAAAAACGGTTCATTTTTGCCAGCAGCGTTTGAGCGAATGGCTTCAATTGCACTCAGACTATCTGTGAAGAGGAAATAATGGTTTGGAGATAATGTGACGATTACACTCAAACTATAATGAACTGCTGCTAGCTCTGCTATATAAACAGATGCAGGTTCTTGAAGCCTAAATGAGGCCGAAACATTATTGTTGAACATACCAAACCCTGTCGCTTCTTCAATTCGCGATCCGTCCGTGTAAAACATTTTCTCAGAGTCAATATGCCTGAACTTACTTGAAAATATTTTTGGGATTTCCGTCGAGCGTATCATATTACTCATAACATCATAAATATTACTGTGGAATTCGCTAAAACAACTGTTCATTGAAAAAAATATTTTGTTCGGACCTAATCTAACAAACTCTACAAATCCTGTTTATCCTGAAGTTCCGGAATTGGAAGTAGTATCCACAAGAAATTTAGGAATTCCGTATGAAACTGTAAGACTTTTCCTCTGAACTTGTAAACTCGGGTTGGCCATCTTGAACGCTTTCCTTCAAGATTCAAGTGAGATTCTTTTTACAGTTTTTAATCATCATTTTCAATTCTTCCGAAACCGGAACTGGAACGGTATTTCTGCACTACCGACTGTGAAAATTGCCTATTTTTTAAAATAAATTTGAATTCAATGACATGCGTTTATTCTTTCGATCGCACTTATCATAGAATAGCTGAAAAATTTTATCAACCGCAGCACCGTCTTTTACCAATATCACATAGCAGTGGCAGACATCCGTAACCGTTTCTTCATAACGTGTACGAAATAGAATAAAGCACGCATCGTTCGTTTTGTGTTTTCTTCTTCCGCCGTACAACCATGTTCCGATGTTGTACATATTGTTATTTTATATGGCGATTTGAAAACTAAAACTTTGACACTTATCGCCCTATAACTGCGGAACAGGAGGTCGGATCCGGATGAAATTTCACAGTAGCTTCAAAGATTATATGAGCTTCAACTCAATTCAAGATTTGTGAAAATCGGTTCAAGCATCACAGAGAAATCCAAGTGAGTTCTTTTTTTGGATTTTTTCTTCCTCAATTTCGAAGGAACAGACAAAGGGAGGACCAGTAGTGCCGAATTAAGTTTTTATGCTCACAAACTAACAAGCCCTGCAAACTAGAAGAATTTATCAGACAGTTTTATGGGATTTGTACCTATTTTTGACCATCGTTCGTGAAAAATACTAATGAAATTGGTAATTTTCCACTTATCACGTTTTAGTTCCGGAACCGGAAGTCGGATTCGAATAAAATGTTCTAGACATTTTTAGGAAACTATAAGATCTTACATTTAAATCTTAGATTCCAGTTCGTGCTCGCATCTCACCCGACACAGTTGAAAATCGTTTTCGGTCGAAACAACAGAAACAAAGACAATACAGTGTAGTGAACAATAGAGTGTACAGAATGGTCAAATACGATTTAACAAAGCCTGAAACTACAAGACCAAATTCAATTTGTATAGATTTCAAGCTTTGCAAAGTTAGACCAGCAGAAAATGAACTTGAAATCTTACTTAAAGAACGAATGCATCTATACACTAATAATGTAAGTGAGATTCAATTCAACAAAGCGTCTAACTGTGTGTACATTATATTTAAACGTGAAAGCGATGCAATTGCATTAGCTTCGGTTAACAACGAGGTGCACAGCATTGAGTGTGATAGCATTAAATACAAAATCCCTGTGCACATGGTGGACAATTGCATAGAACGCGTGCATGACCTTCCCCCGCAGGCCAGCGATAAGTTCGTTCGGGATAATATGTCGCAGTACGGTGAAGTTCTTTCCATCGAAAGAGAAGTATGGCGAAATTTTTTCCCCGGCATCCGGAATGGCGTGCGAGTGGTACGTATGCAACTACGTAAGGCAATTCCATCTTACATCATTTGTGGTCAAGGTGTGACACATCCGTGTAAAATGCTGATTACCTTTGAAAATCAGCTGGTTACATGTCAGTTTTGTGAACAACCTGCACACTACGGTAAACCTTGCACTGAAACTGCGAAAAGGACCTCTTCAACCAAAGACAAGGTCAACCGTTCACCAACGAAAACTAGTGAGCGCAGTACTCCTGTTTCACCATCAAACCAACCAGCAAGTGCAACCAATGTACAACAAGGTGCATCTAAAGCAAATAGCCACGAGCTCAAGACTGCGAGCAACAAGGAAAACGAAAAGAAGACGGAAACTAACAACAAAACCACCGATGCGGCAATGGATGACGAGACGAGCTACGAATAAAGTGCCCCTCAACCCTCGCAGGAGGGAAATGGAAGCTCTTCTCCTCCTAGAAAAAGAGTGACAACGATATCCACTTCAAAAAATCGGCTAATTCGGCCACGTAATGCTTGTACGCAAATAGGCCTGAATAGAAATATCTTTCAAATAAATAAATAAATCTTAGTTTGTGAAAATCGGTTGAGCCACTTTAGAGAAAATTGATTGCACACTTTTTCTCTAATTTTGATATATTACTATGTAACTCCGGAAACGGAAGTCGGATCCAAATAAAATTCAATAGAAGGCTATGGCACCATTAGGCCTTTCATTTGAATCTAAGTTTGTGAAAATCGGTTCAGCCATCTCCGAGAAAAATGAGTGCATATTTTTGTTACACACATACACACACGGACGCATACACACACAGAGACATTTACTCAGTTCGTCGAGCTGAGTCGAATGGTATATGACATTCGTCCCTTCGGGCCTCGGTCAAAAAGTCGGTTTGCACAGTGATTGCATAGCCTTTCTATATGAGAAAGGCAAAAACAATTTAACTCAAAATCTACTCAAACCTTTTTTATGCGCTTGTATCATCTTATTTTTACGTGCACTTAGAACAAAGTTAATGAAAGCACTACATTCCGAAACGAAACTTGACGTTTCCGAGTAACTGAAAACTCCACAGTATGACTAAAAAATTCCCGGAATTTTTTTTAATATCATTTATTTTACCCCGGCTTCAACCATTATGGTCATTCACCGAAGAGGTAAAAAGAGAAGAAATTACAGAATTTGACCGTTTTTGCCTACAAAGTTTTGTGTTTTGGTCTTTCTTTTTAGAAAGGTATTAAAATTGCTGGAAAAACCGACCTTCGACTTTCGAAGCCTCGGGCACCCATAGTAGTATATACCATTCGACTCAGTTCAACGAGATCGGAACATATCTGTGTGTGAATTTATATACACTTTTCGAAGATATTATTTCCGCCTAATTTCCTCAGAGATAGTTGAACCGATTCTAACAAGCTTAAGCTCGTTTGAAAGCTACTATTAGGCCATTGTTGAAGTTCGAAGATCAAATGACTGCGACTTCAGGTTCTGGAGATATAAAGGTTCTGGAGATATAATGGTATAAGTGAAGTAACCGAAAAAACGAGATGATTTTTTATCGCGCAATTTTCTCGGAGATGAGACTTAAAAAAGTCCTCATGCAAAAATTTGAACCAATCGGTTATGGGTGCTGCCCAGCGGTTAAGGTTTGAAAATTTTCGATCTTGAAAAATCATCATAGGGGGAAGTACATGAGGTTTCCGAAATCGAACATTTTTTTTATGCTAAAAGTCTTAGGGTGAAGCTAGAGAGAAAGCGACGCGAAGCGAAGCGATGCGAAACTGCACAAATCACATGGAGTCGCGCGGCAGAGCTTCGTCCAATCAAGTTCAGTAGAAAAATGACATGTATGTCAGAACGAGTACGATGCGATAGGTCCGTAGTCGCTTCGCAACGCATCGAGTTGACTCTGACATACTTGTCATTTTTCTGCTGAACTTGATTGTACGGAGCTCTGCCGTGCGACACCATGTGATCTGTCAAGTTTCTCATCGCGTCGCTTGTCGCTTTCTCTCTGGCTTCACTCTTAGGTTGCTGTCAGAGTGCAAGCGTCACGCGAAGCGTCAAGACGCGCGTGCGAGCTAGTTACAGCACCGGAGATGAGATTATGGAAAAAATGCAGATGGCTCTGATGGCCATACAGAAAATTGAATATAAAATATGTTTCGAGGATTGGATCAAGCGCTGGCATAAGTGTGTTGCAGTCGATGGGGAGTACTTTGAAGGGAACAGTATCGATTTTCATGAATAATCTTGTATTTTTAATTTTCCTCATAAATGCCGGGAACGTATAATATCAGACTAAAAAAATCAATCGAAAAACCATGCTTCTCCATTAAAATAATCATCTGATGGAAACGCATGGTATTTAGTTCTAAAATACCTCTAGAACTAAATATCATGCGTTTTCATCTACAACTTGAGTCCAGGCTTAAGTATTGAAGTAATTAATAATGAATGAATTTCATCTCTTATGTTATCTACACATGCCCATATACCTGAAACGATTAAGGGGTAAATGGGGTAAAACCCACCCCTTAAGGAAATGCTTCTATATCTTAACTGGAAAGAATCACACGTGAGAGTTGCATGCATGACTACCTACCGTCATTATTATTTCTCATAATTACGAGCAAAGACTCGCTGAATGCATTGAAAAATACATGACATAAGATATTCTCAAAACCCCACAAACATTGTCCATTGAAATATGTACGGGGCATGACGCCCGATCGTAAAAAAACATGAGAAATATACATTTTGAATTACGCTAAGTCACGGTTATTTGAACAAAGAGACAGGATGATCTTAAACAACTGGTTAATATCCATCAAAACAACGGAGCGAAACTCATGACAACAACTCACCCTCATAAAGCTTCTTCTGCTTATTTAAAGAAAGCTTTTGCCTTTTCGTGGACGAAATATTTGCCGGATGGAAGATTATTCGCTAAAGACTGTCCCAGAAAGTATGGACGCAACCAAAAACCGCTGCCATTTCGCAATTGTTCAGAATCTGTCAATTTTTATGGCTGCGTCCTGTTGTTTACACTCTTCTCTAACCACTTTTGCAGTTTAATCGTTTCTATTAGTTTGTTTCGAAATGCGTGGACTTTCAGCAGAACAACATCGAAAAATTGTGCACAAATGGTGCACAGAACGCGGACTGTCACTGAGAAAGATAGCAAAAATGGAAGGAGTAAGTGAAAAAACCGTGCAAAATGCAATCAGGAAGTTCGGTGAGGATAACACCTTTGAGGAAGAACCGAAAACGGGTGGAAAAAAAGGTCCTGCTAACCCTCAGTTGGATAAACGTATACTGAAGGCGTTCGAGCAAAAGAAGGAGGTTTCAGTTCGGGTTGTGGCCAAAAAAGTGGACACTTCGAAGTCAAATGTTCTTCGTACTAAAGAACGTTTGTATCTTCGAATCTATTAGAAGCAGAAACAACCAAAACATAGTCCGGAACAAGAAGCATCGATCAGGCCGAGGGTTCGAAAGCTGTACAATACGATTCTTGCTGGAAATTTGAACTGCATAATCATGGACGACGAAATCTAGGTGAAACTATTATACGGTGCGAGAAGGGCAAGTGTTAAACCAGTCCGAGACATCGATTGAAGTCGAAAAATTTGGTAAGAAAGCTATGGTCTGGCAAGCAATTTGTATCTGCGGTAAGATTTCGAAACCCTTCATCGCCACTGCTTCAATGAACAGCGAAATATACATCAAGGAATGTTTACAAAAACGACTTCTACCCATGATTCGAAGCCACAAGGATCCTGTTGTCTTCTGGCTAGATCTTGCTTCTTGCCACTACTCGAAATCAACGGTAGAATGGTATACTACCAAAAATGTCACTTTCGTCCCAAAAGACATGAATCCACCAAATTGCCCACAACTTCGACCAATTGAGGAATTTTGGGCATTAACGAAGGTACATCTTAAGAAACATGTCTCGGCAGCTGAAACCATTCAACAGTTCGAAAAAGATTGAAAAAAGTGTCAAAACTTGTCGCCAAGAAGTCTGTACGGAATTTAATGAGGAATGTTCGCAAGAAGGTTAGCCAGCTAGTCTACAATGGCTGAGTATGAAATGTTGAGAATAATATTCTGTTGTTGTAGTCTAATATTATCAGTATACCGAATAAAATTTAAATATCTAACACTTGTGAATTATTTACAGCGAAATCAAAGTGCGTCCATACTTTCTGGGACAGTCTTTAAGGAAGGAGCAGTGAGAGAAACATGGATCCGGACTAAGGCAATTCAAATATTTAGTTGTTAACGGTTCCTTACATTCATAGTATTCAAATCAAAGTAAACACACTGTGGTCAATTTTAATTTATTTCGTAAAAACTCTAAAAAATATCATTATTTTGCAGGAAAAAGTATTCACCAGTCACCATGACCATGCACCAAATCAAGAAAAATACGAAACTAAGCGAAATCTAAACAAAACTTTTCAGCTATCAGTTTTAGGCAGACGCGCACCCAGAAAAAGGCCCTGTCCCCTCCCGAAATCGAAGTAAAGTAATTTCCATTTTGGAATATTAAACCACTATTTCCGGAATCAGGAACAGAAATGTGTTTTTTGGTCATCAACAAACAAGATCTGCTAATGAGAAGATTTTATCAACCAGTTTCAAATAACCCGCTTCGTCTTGCAATCGATTTTTTTTTTCGAAGCTAAAAAAAAAGTCAATGTCAAAATTAAAGGAAATAGTACTGGATAACCAGAAAGTGACATGAGGATTAGTACTGAGCAAACATATCATAGTTTTAGCAAGATTCTGCGAATGAAAAAGATGCCCTGGCGCAAGATGCCGCACTTGAATACTCAGGATTAAAAAGCTGAACGCGAGCACGCTTCGAAAGCATGTTCGCCGCGTTTTTTTATTCAATTATATAATTTTTAGGGCACACTGATTAAGCTCTAAGATGTCAAGGGCTTTTTCTAATTTTAATTAACAACTTAAAACTTAACAACTTAAAACTAGGATAGTATATTTGGATAATGTAATGACTTTGGCAGATCCAGCCTTCAGCTGGCGATCGGCACCGGCCAGCGTATTGAATGTAACACGTTGGTAAGTATCTATGTTGGCCGCTAACCATTACTGTTGATGAAGGCTAGAACCATGCCAGAGAACAGAATGATTAACCGACAATACGACTGAAATCGGCACGAGTGCTCCGAAGCGGCCTAGGTAGGCTAAATTGGGCGGAATGGTTATGAACTAGGTTCTTTGAGTTGGTCTCGGTATACTTTTCGTGGACTACCTCAAAAAAAGAAAAACACCTTCGACAGCAAGTATAAGTTTTTCGAGTCAATTCACTAGGCCTTATGCACGCGCGCTCTTTATTTTGCGCCGAGACAAATTTCAATCAATGTTCCAATGAGAAGAGCCACATGTCGTACTTTTTAAGCGACTGTATAGTAAATTATGAACATTAGATTATTACAGATTTCAGTATATCTATGCATTCCCTTAGTTTGAAAAACCTGATTAAGTATTCTTGAAACAAATAACCTTTCCATGTCAGGACTCAAACATATTATGCCTGCCTTGTTAGACCAGCGTCTCATACTCTAAACCGCAAATCGAATAAAAATATCTAGTGCAAAAGCCGGACACGAGTTTCGCAATGCAAAAATCATTTAAAAACATCTTTTTTGCAAGAACCGCAAAAAAACTTTCTGCAAAAACCGAATGAAAACTCAGTCAGCCGAAATAAGTGATTTTATATTGTTCTTGTATTTATAGTTATTTTGTCGACATAATCTGAGCTGATAATCTGGGAATCATTTTCTTCCTGTTTTTGCAAAGAATGTCGTCTGCAACAAATATTTGGTTTCCGTATAATAGAAACAGTTGCTCAAATTTATTTAACAGCTTCCAAAAGGATTAATTCAAACTTCGAAAAGTCTCTTGATCATGCCTTCTTTTTCCAGGCTCAATCCAATTTTGGAAATGTACATGTTGCAATCACTGGGTTTTGTTCTGCTATATACTTTTAAAACATATACATTGTTTGGTTAGAAAGCTGTTCATTCAAACTAAAGCTAAGTCTCGTAATGAACTTATGAATCAACTCTCCTTCGGTTAGGGCGAAGAACTGAAAGTTTCTTTCTGAATAATAAATGAGGATCTGCAAGATTGACAAATTAATATTCACATACTTCCAAAAAAGTATTCACATACTTCCTGAGCTGAAACATGAAGAGTATTCTTATTATCAATCGCTCGTGATATGTAACTAAAAATAGCCCTTTCAATCACCAAACCGTCGTTCCTACCGATTTTTGAGATTGATCATACATTTGCTGTTGCATATTTAGACTGATTCTCACAATAGAGATAAGAGTTTTAATAAAGCCAATACCCTAAACAGTCGAACAAGAAAATGAATTGTAATTATGAAAAGTTATACCTACAAATTGTAATAAATACTTCCAAAGCTATTCGTTGCTTCGCTTCGTTGCTATTCGGTTTTTTTACCTACTCTGAAGGGAAGAGAAAATGAAAGCTTTGGAAAATCGTGACAAATATCGTGATCTCTTTTTCATTTTTGAACATAATTACCGAATCATCTTAATGTTATTCAATGTTTTTGAAATGTACATAATGTACTTCACTTTATTATGAAACACGTGCAAGTTATTCACCCCTTTGGGCCAGAAAAAGATTCTGACCCTATGTGCGGAGTTGGGAATCGACCCAGGCTGGCTGCGTGAACATAATTCTATATATAATGTTATGTTATGACAAAAATAGTAATATAAGAAAGAAACTATGTAACTTTTGGGTGCATCGAAGTTTTTTCATATGAAAAAATGGGTTTTTTGTTGACTTTGATATAAAGAGGTATCGTTGCACATGTCGTTCATAGTCATTTATTTGTAAATTCAAATCTGGTACTCTGATTCAATTGTATTAAAAATGCTCAAAATTTTCTACAGACTGTATCATAGCGTAACAATAAGAATTATTCAATATTGGACAATTGTACCAATATTAATCTTTTCTAGCCACCACAACATTTTGCTTATCAACAGATTAATGTTCAATGATTTCCAATATCTTCGCCTCGCATTTTATAGTATTTTAACATAACCGCTGATATCATATAATATTCGGATTTACTTGATATCCGATGAAATGACGTGCCATATCACTTGACATTCCATAAAATTTAATGTAAACGCATAACGCATAGCATATACATTGCAATCCTAATTTGAATCAATGCCTTGAGGCGCGATAGAAAATATTGTTCTTAGAAAAGATGCAATGATAATGTTATTCCCGAAATTCATATCATTATCAATTTATTAAGATTATTTTATTTTGAAACCGATCGCCAACTCTGTCCAACAACTTGTACCGTGCGACACAAGTCGCACAAACCGCTCTAGGCACGAAAAAAAATTATAACAGCAACTTTTACTGTGGCTCACATCGCACACACGCTGCGCTCATAAAAAATCTCGTGCGCTGTCTCGTGAGACCAAAGCGCAAGAGTCCTGCGCAGAAGAAAATGCGATGCTCTGAAATTTCAAGTAGCACATCCCGTTCCTATGTGCTCGCTACACTTTGCTCTTTTAGTCGGTGCTCACGCTCACAGGATATATATGCGACACACAAATTTTCGGTGCGCTGTCGCTGTCGCACTTGTGCACGCATGAGCATTCGGAAGGCCTGCAATTCACAGATACACAAGAGCATAGTGTGAGCTTCATTTTGGAGTTCTGACCGCTACTTTCGGAACCTGTTTCGAAACCGGACGCCGGATTCAGTTGAAACAGCATTCAAGTCTATGAAACCATAAGACCTTTCATTAGAATCCATTCTTACATTTGTTCAGGACGATTTCTGAAAAATTTATGTGAGTTCCATTTTGACCGCTATTAAAAAGATTTTTCTGTTATTGAATCGTCACTCCCAATGACGAATTAAAATTTTTACACTCATCATATGTCTGCAGCTAATTTTAGAAATCTTCTTATTTACAAACAAATCTGCAGGTCTGGCATCTCTGATCTAGACACGGAAGTTAACTCGATAAAATTAAATAGGTTCAGGTTATATGGTCTTGTGTAGTTTATCATTAAGTGGTGTAGGGGGCTTCTAACTTTCTAACTTCAACATTTTTCGGGATAAGTTTTCGTTGATCCAGATGAATCTTAAAGATAGGTTCGTCTCTCAGAACAGGTTTCACTAATAAAAACTAGTAGCTATTAGCAATCCTAAGAAATACTTAAAAACCAGATATAAACCATGTCGAAGTGCCTACAGGAACTGTAGCTACAAGTTGAAGCTACACAACTGTATAGATAACCTAAGTGTAATGAGTGTTTTATTGCATTTTCATGAAATGTCCGGTTCCGCCAGTATAGAGTGTCCGGTATAGACCCGATTTAATACTTTTTTTCAAATTTTGCTAAACTAATCCTAAATTATTTTTGCAATTTCTGCATGTATCATAAAAATAGACATTATTCGTTGGACTATCTCAAAAGTTACCAGAACTCATATAGGACTGATATGCAAGTACTGTAAGTTGTTAAAGAAATTCTCAAACATTGAAAATGATGCTCTCGAAACGATACGATACGTACAAACCTTTTCATGACCATTGAAACCGTTGAGCTGCTACTAAGAGTTCTAAAAAAAACACATTCCGGATGGATACTGAGAAATACTCATCCATAAATAATAGATGTGTATAAATATGGGATGAATGAATAAAAAACTATGATGCTTCATCAACATCGTGAATGTCCCACTGATTCCATATCTGGTCAATAACGATATCGGATACGATCGAATGCAGTACTACTGAGGAGTGCAAGAAATTTTAATCCTTGAATTGGCATGAAGCCATGTGGAGCTTTCTGAGTCGACGTACACGACCACTTTTATATGAATATGGTACATTTGACATCAATAGTGCTAGTTTCATGTTTAATTCGGGGACTCGGAAGCAGTTGGCAGAATTAGACCTTGGTTTAAGTTTCTGTTTTTGCGCAAATTTTTGTACAAAGATAACGAAAAAAGTTGCATACTTTTCTCCTATTGCGAAGTGCCAAAAATCGTCCTAGATTTGTGACACTACAGATGGCACAACTGCGGTGTGGAACGTGATCTAATTTTAAAACCTTATTCATTCAATTTAAATTTTCAACATCTGGAAACGGTGAATTGCATCAGCCGGTAAAGTGAACGAAATAGTAAATTTCCAGTAGCACTTGGTACCGAGGTTCAAAGCGCATCTAGCAGGCAAGTTTTTTTTCGTTTTTTGCCAAATTAATCAATTTATGGTTCAACTTTACGAGATTAAAAGTTTCTCCTTCGCTGCAATGCACAAAACTTGCGTACCATTCAAGCACAGCTCAAGCCAACAAACGCCCAATAGTTCACTATTATTACTACTGCTATTATTATTACTACAGCAGACGCATTCAGTTTGGCCATCCTGGGCATATTTCCGGCTTGGCGGTGCCAACCTTCTCTCCAGCTCAATTGCGTTTATCGTCCTTTGCTGAGGAAGCGACGGGTGAGGAAGGCGAGAGTGGCTAATTAAAAGAAGAGATTTCAAGTTACCAACAGCACTCATCCTTTCAGTCTGGGAAAGTTTGTAAAGTGTAAGAGTAGATGCTGACGAAGGTGGAGCGTCTGAGTTAAGCAAAGCAACTGGAGAATCTCACTAGCCACTTTGAAATGGCGATCCGTTGCTTTAACAAACTGAACGTTGCTGCACTGCGGTAGAGCATTGAACGAAGAGAATCAGGCGCGCATACAGGGGGGTATTTTAGGGGTTCAAACCCCCTCCGAAAATCAAGAAATTATTTTGTAATGAAAAATCATCTCATAAAATATTGAGGTGTATTATACAATTAACAATTTTCAACAAACGGCTATATAACCAAAAAGTTGTCAAGTAATAATATAAATATTTCCAATCATTTGTAATGTGATCAACATGTTCTGATACGCACTCCGGAAAATTTCTCTTGATACGCGCCTGAAGTGAATGGTTACACAATAGGAAAACGCAAATTGTGCCAGGTTCGTTTCTACAATGCTCGAACCGCCCGGTTTAAGTTGACTATAACATCATGGAATTGAACTTTTCCCGCTCCGCAGTTGTTATTGCAAAGCTTCTATAAGCATTTTGGTTTTATATTTCGAACAATTCTTCATGAATGCATTTATCTGGAATACTGTGATATCTGTACGTACGATATTGCGAAATAGATCTCGTCTTACTTTGTTCCTGTTATGCTGCAAAACTTTGTGAAATTAATATTACGTTATATTTGTGCAAGACTATTCCAACAACCTTTCACATTTAAGAGAACTGTTGAAGGCGCTCTCATATTTTCATTGTAAGTCATAAAAGGTTAAACAAATACAAATAGAATAATAAATAATGCGCGTAGATCAATAAACTTCAAAAGTTACCTTTCAAATTTTAATGATGTTTGGTCAACGAGTTGATTCAAGTGACGCCAGCTTGATATTTTCAAAACAAAGCAGAGTGGGAAAAAAGAAAGAAAAACCCTTTTTATTCCACCTAGTCGTGTAATGATGCCGTTCTCATATGACTTATATTTTCAAAAACATCACTAGAAGTTTCTGTCAAGATTTTTAGATTTTAGATATAAACTACCATCTCTTTTTAATTTGAAAGCAGTTATGCCAAGTCAATATAGATTTAAATGTGGCAACCCGGCACGCTATACAAAATTCGGAAGCGGAATCCGGCGACTAGTAATTTATGCCAACCAGATGAATTTACCAGTATATTTTATAAAAATTTGCACCTCGTTTCGCTATCACTTTTGAAAAGATCCTCAAGATATTGAAATTGTTACACTTATTGCGCTGTAATACCGGAACCAAAAGTTCAACTTTTCGAGGACTTTTTAAAGAATTTCACGACCTTTCATTTGCATCTTGGTTTGTACAAATCGGTTAAGAAATTTCCGAGAAAATTGAAATCAATTGATGATAATTACAATAGTCGCAATATAAACTATCATGCCCGTTTTGCCCCAAATTTTTCTTTTTCTTACCTTACTTCGAAAAACTGTCTATAAAACTCTGGAAAAAATTTATTCGACTAATCAGAGAGGTACTCCTGACATTTTCATAAGCTCTATAAAGGCATTGCTGTTAATCAGAGCGACCGCATTTTAACTGTAGGGGAAGGTGTTCGGTTACCGGCACCCCACCGTAACTTTTGACAGAAAGCAGTTAGCGTCAATCCGACAAATGTCATGTGTGTGTAATAGCAGCACGTGCCGTTTTTGTGCCAAATTGCGAAGCAAACAGTCATTTGTACTTTTTGCTGCGTTCAAAATAACTTTTAATTATGTGAATATCAATACAAAAGTTTTTTCTTACTTTTTTTAGAGTATCATGAATTGAAGAGCATCAATCGGAAAGGTGAGTGGATTGAATATTTATGTGGTGAAATAGTTATATTTCGTGATTTAATACCGGATGCTATTAAAATTTTCGCAACCAAAGATTTTTTTTGTAATTTCCAAAATGTCTACCAATTTCGGTTACCGGCACCCCAAGATGTTCGGTTGCCGCCACCCCATTTTTTTCGACAAATCGTGAAAAAATGTCAGTGATATACAGGCTGCTGTCGAGACAAACATTTAGCTGCTCATACAGCAGATGCTGAGACAAGATGAAGTCACAATCGACCAAGAGAGCCAAGGTGAATTCACAATCAGACAATGAAGACTTTTGTCAAAAAAGGCTTCCAAAAAGAATAAATTCTGTTTTTTCTTTGAATAGCTGCAATCTTGACTTATATTTTTCCATTTTTAGCCAAATTTCTCGGGATGCCGGTAACCGAACACCTTTTTTAAAATGGCCAAAATTTATCGCTTTACCAAATTTATAACAATTTTTTTTAAATCAAATGAATCAACTTAGTTTCTTAATCAGTTGTTAGCCAGGGACTTTAGCTTTCCATTGATGTATAGATGTCCGCATAATGTGCGACAGCGAAGGTGGTGTGTTAAAATGTGAAGTTTACTGCACATTCGATTTCAATTGAATTGAATGAATATTTAAAAGCACTGGTTGAAATGAACTGGATCAAAATTTTTTTTTCGAAATCGAAAAAAAATTTTGATGCCAAAAATCTTAAAATTGCATGAAACGTCAAAATTTCTAAAGTCCCAGAAAAATTTTTTTGAGATAACACTAAATCTCGACGTTTCATGCAATTTTAAATGTTTCGGCATAAAAAAAAATTTCGATTTCGGAAATTTTATGTACTCCCACCTTTGGTGCTCTTTCAAGATCGAAAATTTTCAAACTTTAACCAACGGGCAGCACCCCTTACGCAAGTCCGATTTAGTTCAAATATTGCATGAGGACATTTTTCGAGGTGCTTAAACTTTTGAATAATAGCGCTTTACGAAATTAGAGGTGATCCCAAAATAAGAGCGGTAAAAATCAACGTGTTTTGTCGGTTACGTCACTTATACCATCATATCTCTGGAACCAAAAGTCACAGCCATTTGATCTTTGAACTTGATCAATGACCTGACAGTAGCTTTTAAACGAGCATAAGTTTGTTAAAATCGGTTAAGCCATCTCTGAGAAAATTGAGCGCGTAAAAATACAACGCTTTTTTTCGGTTACGTCACTTATACAATCATATCTCCGGTACCAAAAGTCACAGCCCTTTGATCGTTGAACTTGATCAATGGCCCGATAGTAGCTTTCAAACGAGCCCAAGTTTGTTAAAATCGGTTCAGCCATCTTAGAGAAAATCGAGCGCGTATAAATATCTTCTAAAAGTGCACACACACAGACATTTTCCGATCTCGTCGAACTGAGTCGAATAGTATATAACACTATGGGTCTCCGATGCTCCGTTCGAAAGTCGATTTTTCCAGAAATTCTAATACTTTTCTATAGAGAAAGGCAAAAATATATAAATTGAAAAAAAATGTATCAAAAACAACCCTCCAATTAATTTCGAAAGATATTATTTAACTCATAAGAAAAAAAACAAAGTATATGATTTCAACAAACAAATGCGCAATTATAAGCCCTGATTATTTTTAGATTTTATTTATTGCAACTGCCAAGTTTATAAATTCAAAGCCCTACAAATATTATCTTTATCTAAAGTTAGTTAATTTTAAACTGAATTTGCAAGTTAAATTTACTATGAAATTGTTTGTTAAATTGACAGGAACACACAAGTATTTTTTAGTTTTATCGGATCCAAAGTTTGTGAAAATCGGTCGCGCCATCTATGAGAATAGTTAGAACACATATTCTATTTTTTGCACATTTAACCCCATTCCTCCGGAACCGGAAGTCGGATCCAAATAATATTCAGGAATTTTGTATGGGACCACAAGAACTTTCATTTGAATCTAAATTTGTGAAAATCGGTTCAGCCATCTCCGATAAAAGTGCAAAAAAAAGTTGGACACAACACACACACATACACAAACACACACACGCACACACACACACACACACACACACACACACACACACACACACACACACACACACACACACACACACACACACACACACACACACACACACACACACACATTTTGCGTACTCGATGAACTGAGTCGAATGGTATATGCCACTCGACCTCCGGGCCTCGATTTAAAAATTGGTTTTCACAGTGATTGCATAACCAAAAATAAAATCAAACTCATCAAAGATGTAGAACCGATGCTAAACGGTGCTGGTATTTCTTCTATGGCAAGAATCCAGCAGGAACAAAACCGTTATTAACCGCTAGGCAAAATCCTCTTTTTGTAATTTTTTCCAAAGAAACAGCTTAGCAAATTTATTACAACTTTTTTTACATTATAAAGCATCATTTAAAGAATATTTAGTTAAATTTCCGTATATTTATATTGAAAAATAAGGCGGTAACAGTGTATTCACCAAAACGGCGCGATGAACACGATAACTTGGCGTAGAATTATCTGAAATGTTCTTGAATTTAGTTTAAGTACGAGTTATTTCTCCACCCTCCGTCGTTATTAAGTTATTATATTGTTTTATGAACAGTTCGTGAAAAATTTCCAAAACGTGAGGGGGAGCCATTTTATACCTGGAAAGTATGTTCCAAATTTGAGGAGAACGGTTCAGTGGATTTTGCAGGATCCTGTTCACGGACTTTGAAAAATTGGATTTCAGAAAAATGCGTCTAAAATTTTTTTCTCAAAAAGTCTACTGGGAAATTTAGGTACACACAAAACCATCATACGCCCAACCCGGGCCGATGCGATCCAAGTCCATGTTAAACTACAAGAAAATGTAAAAAAAAAGATTTTCCTAAAACTGTTTATCCCTTAACCAACAAGCCCCTCCCCCCTCCCCGCCTCCTCCCCACTTCCTCCTCCTTTATGGTTTAAAATATGAACAAGCTTGAGATTTTCCTATAGATTTCCAGGTAGTATCATCTCTACACGAACTTCCACATAAATATACCTGAATTCCGGAAAAAAAACTTCATCAAAGCGTGAAATAATACGCTGACTGATTATTTTTGTTTAATAATACAATATGTTTAGGCAATCTACTTAAGCTCAAAGATGCCAAGGGCAGCATCGCTGACTGATGTACTGTGTAAAATCAATTTTTTGTGATACTATATACTATTAGATCTAAGATGGCGTCGAAAAAATAATTTTGGGCTGTCACAATGAAAATCCGGATCTGTTAGTTAGAAAACTTGCAAAAAAGCCTAGTTTTCCTGCAAGCACTATCCATAAAGTTCTTAAATCTTACACGTGTTTGAAAACAGCTAGAAAAGCTGGAAACGAAACAAAAACGGATGTCAGGAGCCACCAGAGGATCAAGAATGCGAAGCAAATGGTAAAAGAGACCAGATTTTTTCGGTGCGTACTGTGATTAGAAAATTATAAATGATTCCAATTTTCGAGTATACTTTGAAACACCGGCAAGGTATGAAGTCGTAATGATTAACTGAACCCGGAATCGTAAGTTGTATCGCGAATATTTGATGAAATTTCCCTGTGTGATAGTGGACGATGAAACTGTACTGTACTTTAAGCTTTAAGCAGCTTCTCGGAATGTCTTTTTATACTGCCAAGCAACGAAACGACGTAGAGGACAAAGGAAAAGGCCAATATTCCAAAAAAATATTTGGTTTTACAGAAGCAATTTAGCTGTGGCCGAACAAGCCAATGTTACATTAGTTCCACAACGGTGAACAAGAACCATAACATTCTCTTGCTACTTTTGCCTGATTTGGCATCTTGTCACAACGCCAAAGACGTTAAGGGTATGTAGAGGTGTGAAACGAACGCAGTTCGTGTTGTACCGAAGGAGACGCTACAAGCTACAACTATAGGAAAATTTCGAAAATCTTGAACAAAAGCTGCTAAATCGATTACAGAGAAATCTACACAGACAATAATGGTTGGAATAAACTCAAAAGTTTTTAGTTTATTCATGCAGCCTAACTAAGTAACAGTAATTAGTTTTATGATGACTTATAAAGCATAATAAAAGGAATAAAAAATGAATGGATTGCATTACAACCAATTTTTCTTTACTCCAAATTTAATTTATCCATATTTTGTCACGAGCAAACCTTAAAATACAGATACGCATATTTTTTACATCCTTCTTCAGAGAATCGGTTTTATAAGTTTGTATAGATAATAAGCAAATTTCTTGAGTCAAGTTTAAATTATTATCACTCGTCACATTGTGCAATCAGAATGACTGTTGAAATCAATATTATTATGCTAAACCTGCTGTAAAACAATAATGATATTGAAAGATATGACCTCACCTAACGCATAGATTGAACGGATCAATAAAACGTTAAAGTTTATTTGTTTTAAATTCGATGTACTTGATTTCAATAAAATGCCATCATGTCATTACTTAACTCTGTACTTGGCCACCCGGTGTTTCGATATCGATTCATTGTGTTTTACGGTTCCCCACTGGAATCTTATAAAACTTTTCTCTCAACAGTCGCCTATGGTGTTGCACCCCGTACACTGGAAAACCAATAACGAAGTGAACGAAAAACTCACTTTCATCGAACAACGAAGAATGCCAAGTGCCGACTTCACTATAAACTGGTTGGCGAAAACTTTGCTCAATTGCCATTGCAGAGTTATGCAATCCTCCGTTAGCCAGTGAGGAAAAGTTTGCCGGTATTCACATCGGTGGTTGGCCATTCGTGGTGGGTTGATCTTGTTTCAGTTACAAGAACAATATCCAGTGAAGTTTAACACTAAGCCTACGGATGAGTAACACCCTGCTACTTATTTCACGAATTTGCTACTGTGATGGACCGAGCTCCATAGCCCGTTGCACTTTCCGATGCTAGGCGCTTCAGTTATGGAAAACTAGCCAGGCAGAAAAATTGGAATTTAATAGGCTGCGGCTTCACCCCACACATACACAATGCCATGGCTCCTTGGCGGAAGTACCAAGGAAAGCAGGAAAAACTTTCATCAATTTAACCCAAGTAGTAGAACAAGATCAACTCTAACGAGCTATTAAAGAATCAGTGGTGCCCAGGGTGCCCGCATTACTATTTTGTAATAGTTTTTATTTATTCCTCTCAACATTCACGTTTTCCTGAAATTAGGGTGTTGACGACTTAATTGTAAAGGTAAGTCTACCGTTGGGTTTCTTTTCATAATTGAGATTTCTCTTTGCGTGATATCCATTCCCGTAGCTACACCCTGCATTGCTCCGGAACTGTTGCTCTAAATTGCCTTTTGAAAAGTGCTCCACAAGATGATGCTTGTTTGCTTTTAACAATTGAAAATTGCTACCGACCGCGAGATTATCAACGTAGCTGCCGGTGTAGGATTTTATTGAAAGTCGGTAATTTGAATCAAGCAGAAAAAAAAGAATACTTGAAAGTTGACCTTGCTGAATGCAACTAAGTGAAATTGGTGTTGTATCGATTTCAAAACGTTTTCAGTTGCAAGAAAGGCGTCCCAAGACATTCATCTGTAACACAATAGCCGGTTGATACCAAACTAACCAAAAGTTCGGATAAATCATTGAATTCTGCTAACTGAAATCACAATACACATTCACTATGTATTTCACAACATTTTAAATTTGTATAATAAACGTCACGTCATCTGTGTTACGTATTTCGAAATATTATTTAAATACTGCATCAGTGCATTCGTTTTATGAGTTACTGCAGTATCGTTCCTTTTATATGAAACGTAAACCGGTAGATTTGTAGTCAATAGGTGAAAAATTTGATGAAACGGGCTTAAACATTTTCACCTAACTGAAAAAGTGACAAAACGGATTTAGAGATTAAATGTTCTCTACGTTTGTATCCTGTGTGCAATTAGTAACTTGAAGATCCAGGTGTAAAGAAGAAGTACAGTTATTTCTAAAATTGTCTTAGCTTGCCGCAAAATCCAATTTCCATGGGTTTGAAATTTGTCTCAAACCAATTTCTTAGACACTTTTGCTATTTCTGCTATGGGTTCCTTGAAACGAATATCTGGTGTTCTCTTTGTTTGACCAAGATATATTTTGTAACATTGAGAGTATTCCAACATTCTTTTTAAATTTGCTCATGGTGGGGGAAGAGGGTCGACGTTGGAAAGATTGTGTTTTCAATACTCCTATTTTGTTCATGAAGAATTGTTTGTATTGACCGCGCCGGATATCCATTAAGCTTTCCAATTGTGAAGATCGGGGCTGATAAAATCAAGATCAAAAATATAACTCAAAAATTTGTCAAATCGAGATCATTGCCGAATAAGATCGCTTGTGATCAATCAACGAAGATCTAATCTGATCTGATCTCTTTAAGATCAGTTAATCAGTGATCTTTAAATCACATTGATCAAAATCGGTACTGATCTTCCGTCACACAAAAACGGTAGTGATTTTGAGCTAAGCTGATTCTTGATTCATGTAAGATCAGTCATTGGATGATTCGATCAGCTTTGATTTCGGTAGCAGAAAATCACATATGGCCAAGATCAGACATGAGTGCCGATTGGGCTACGTCTAAAATCGTTGATCCCCCGTTGAGTGGTGTGAAAATTAGTGACAACAGCAATCCTACAGGAATTTATAACTAAGGATAACGCGTGTCAATGAGGCTTCCAAAATCATTGAAAATTGCCAGTTTTGTATCTTTGGGGAATTTTCCTTTAACACTCCTTATCACCAGTTCGCTTTTACATCTCATCCAAGTCAGTCGATAAAACAAAACCGCTTACGTTCGGGACAGAAAAAACCAAGTACAGTATTGTGTAGTGAACAATAGAACGATCTCGAAATAAGTGAACTAAACGAACAAAAGCTACCGCCGGTACGAAAGTATACAATTATTGTTTTAGACAGTGCAAAATTCGACCTTCGATACGAGAACTTGAAGATTTGCTTAAGCAAATGCATCTTGACATTAAACGTGTGCATTCACTTCAATGCAATAAGACAAATAATGTTATTTACATCCAGTTTTATAAAGAGTTGGATGCAATTCAATTCGCAAAAGACAATAACAATGTGCACTATGTGGAGCACGAGAACGTTAAGTACAACCTTTCAGTATATATGGAAGATAGTGCTATAGATGTGTGTGTGCATGATCTTCCTTCAAGCGTCACCGATTCATATATTCGCAAAACTATGTCCCAATACGGAGAGATTCTCTCTATCGAAAAAAAAAAGTGGAAGAATTTTTCAATTTTTATTAGGTATTCTAAATGGCGTACGTTTATTACACATACACTTGAAGAAGGCTATACCTTCTTATGTGATTTTCGGTCAAGATACATGTATTCCGTGCAAATCACTGGTTACATATGACAATCAGATGGCCACATGTCCATTTTGCCAAAAAGCTGTTCACTACGTCAAACCACGTGATAAACTGGACAAGGAGACAACTACACCAAAGGACAACGGTGCTTCCTTCACACCAACCCCAAGCAACCCCAGTACACCTGTGACAGCCACCAACAACAATGAAGCATCCCCTTCAACGAATCCATCATCATCCCCTATAGAAGAAAGTACACCAACTGCAGTTAACAACTTACCCTCCAACCAACCAGCAATTGCAACCAATATACAACAAGGTGCTTCTACGGCAACTAGCAACGAAAAGAAGACGGAAATCGACAACACCAGAGTAGGGAAAAATTCCGGTTTCGTTACGGCACGGTTTACGTAGTTTCAACATATATTCTCGTTTGATGCACCCCGTGTTCGATTTTGCAACCGGTTGTTTGATTCGAAATAAAATGAATACTAGATTAAGAGAAATAAATGCTAGATGAAGGTTTCATTAAGGTACGATTACATTAGCCAGTTTATCTGCACAAACTTGTGCAGTTTGACTGTATCATAGTGTAATCGGTTCGCAGTTGTCTGCAAGCAGTCAAAATCGGCTTGACTGTCGATCTGTATGCAGTCAAAGTGTGCAGATTATCTGTGACAATGAATTCACAGTGTGATCATAGTCGAGAGACAAACAGTTGATGACTGTACAGACAAATTTGACTGTTTCTGAAACTGTTGTGCAGAAGTTGTGTGCCACAGATTCTATGACAACCAAAAACTTGTTTATTTCATCCAAACACAAAGCAACACGTTCCAGCACCAGTGTGAGAAGTGAGTACACGTGGTTTTCCCCAAGAGGGTTGGTTTCGTGATCAATTTTTCTCTAATGTGTAGAAACCAGGTTGTAATAAAAAACCTGTTTTAATCCTAGTGGTGTATTGATGGCTTTCTCGTATTACGCATATTCTCAAATTCTCATATATGTAGTATCCTTCGAAATAATTCTTATTGCTTCTTGAAAGAAAACAAAAAAAAATCTATTAGCACAACCAACAACCAACGAAATGAAACAGCTTTGCTATTGCAGATACTTCTGCAACCGATGTAAATGAAGTCGGTTCGAATGACCATCTGTTAACATGACTTACAAACTGTATTGATTTTAGTCAATTTTATAAGATTTTATATGATTCGGCCATCGTACTTTAAACGACGGTTTAAATTTTAAATACTTATAATTTTAAACACTTGCATCCTCGCAAAGTTTAGAAGTTCAGGAGTTTTGGCCTTTTATTTGAACCTAAATTTGTGAATATCGGTCCAGCAACCTCAACGAAAAGTGAGTGAGTTCCATTTTTGAGTATAACAGATCGGCTGAAAAGTTCGTATCGTTTCTATGAGAGGGCCCCACTAGAATTAAATCCATACCATTTTCAGTTAGTACCAACCATCAAAAGATACGTGTATAAATTTGACAGCTGTCTGATTATTAGTTTGTGAGATATTGCATTTTGAGTGAAGCTACTTTTGTTATTGTGAAAAATATGGAAAAAACGTGCTTAATCCACCTATCAGTGAGATGATACCTTTTTTTATCAATCCGCATGTGTTTTTTTCATGAATATTCTTCGGTTTTCATGACATTATTTTAATGACCGTCGTTTTAAGCTGCAATTTGACATTTTAATCACTCATTACTCTATCTAAAAAGGTTACAATCGATTAAACTTTTCATGATATGTCGAAGTGAGTTCCACTTTAGAATTTACGGTAATTTAAGGTACTTCCAGAGCCGGTATTCAGGAACCAGCATGAACCAAACCGATTCGTATGGCCATATGACGAATAAATTACAATAGTTTTGAGTACAACTTTCAAGCTTTTCGGGATTATCATCTTCTATATCGGTTTGAATTTTAAAAATTCATCCTCCTGTAATTCCAGAATCGGAGGTCAGCATTGAATAAAATCAATTAATTTTGTGTGGGACTATAAGTTTATTTTAATTTGAATTTTTTTCTGAAATTCGATTTGGCTTTATTTGAGAAAACGATTGAGCTTTGAGAAACGATTCGATACTGGAGCCGGAATTCGAAAATCGGTGTAACCGAAGTCAGACAAATTCACCCGATTAGTTTACATTTGTTTCAATATGTTTAAAAATCAGTATAGACATCTTTGAGAATTCGTAGTACGAGTTAAATTGTTGGGTGCCTTCCGAATCGAAAACTGAATACCACTAAAACTGAAATAAGTTTATTTGGTTGTCGACTATTCAAATCAGCAAATCTTAGATGATTCTTAGATATCATTTGAATCTTAGATCGGTTCAGCCATCTACGAGGAAAATAAGTTACACAATTTTAATTTCGTTTCACATATCATCCTGTAGTTCCGGAACCAGAAGTCGGATCCAAACATAATTCAGGAACCTTGTTTAGGAGCATACGAATTTTCATATGAATCTGAGTTTGTAGAAAACGGTTGAGTCATCTTCGAAAATAAGGTAAAAAATTGAGTGAAATTATTTGTCACATACGCATTTGCTGATCTCGACGAACTGATTCAAATGGTATATGGGTGTTTTGTTCTTCCAGCATTTATTGCTGTAAGCAGTTTAAATCAATATAATTATGAAATCGTTCAGAATTCGGAAGTACTGCCATCTTTCCAATATGTCATATTCGAACGATTATGTTGCCAAAAACGAACCGTGCTAAAATTGGTCCGAGGCAAAATGTCATGAAAAATAATGCTGTTCACAGTCTTTTTGGTACTTAGAAACTATTGTATGTAACAGTATAAAAAATCGTGTTTTATGTTGCTCCCAAACCTTTCTTTGCCATACAGCGCTCAGAACTTCTACTGCTGGAATATGGGGAAAAAGTCGCTTACACAAAAAATTCGATATCTCCGTTAAAAATGGACGGATTTTAACAATCTATGGCTTGTTGGATAGCTATTACCGTGCGGAATCTAAGTCTGAAAACATATTCTGTTTTCAAGGTCAATTGTGACAGATACTGTCAAAAAACTGAAAATTTTAACATAAAACTTCGTATAACTCAAAAAGTAAACATCCGATCTTAAAACCATTCAATAGCGTTCTGACTGACGGGGAGACCTTTCATTTGCGACTAGTTTGATCAAAATCGGTCCAGCCATCTCTGAGATCTCGACCTCTTAGTTGACAACACACATACAGACACACACACATACACACACACACAGACATTTGCTCAGTTCGTCGAGCTGAATCGATTGGTATATGACATTCGGCCCTCCGGGCCTCGGAAAATTTTTCGAAAGTTTGAGCGAATTCTATACCTATTTTTTATATATATAAAAAAAGGTAAAAAGGAATTTCGTGTGTTGATAAAACACTACTTTTTGATGAAAAAAGTGCCGCCGATACCAAAAAATGGCTTGATGAGTGTAATCCAAACTCTGCACCGGGCGAAGCAACAATTCGTAAGTGTTTTGCAAAATTTCGTACTGGTCATATGAGCACCGAAGACGATAAACGCCGTGGACGTCCAAAAGAGTCTGTTACCGATGAAAACGTGAAAAAAATCCACAAAATGATTTTCAATGACCGTAAAGTGAAGTTGATCGAGATAGCTGACACCCTAAAGATATCAAAGGAACGTGTTGGACATATTATTCACGAATATTTGGATATGAGAAAGCTTTGTGCAAAATGGGTGCCGCGTGTGCTCACAATCGATCAAAAACAACAACGAAAAACCATGCTGAAATTGAACGAATTGGGCTTCGAATTGCTCCCTTATCCACCGTATTCTCCAGATGCGGCCCCCAGTGACTTTTTCCTGTTCTCAGACCTCAAGAGAATGCTCGCTGGTGAAAAATTTAGAAGCAATGAAGAGGTAATCGCTGAAACTGAGGCCTATTTTGAGGCAAATGACAAATCGTACTACAAAAATGGTATCGAAAAGTTGGAAGATCGCTATAATCGCTGTATCGCCTCTGATGACAATTATGTTGAATAATAAAAACGAATTTTGGCAAAAAAATGTGTGTTTCTATTAAACGATACGAACTTTTCAGCCGAACTGTTATGACCACTATTTCTGAAGCAGGAAGCCGGGAATCAGGATAGCCCAAAGCTCTTTGAATATGATGCTGCGGCTCTTTAGTTCTAAACACAAATATTGTTTATTTTACGAAAAAGTACTTAAAATCGATCGAAATCGATGAACGAGTATTAGACCCCACTTCTATCTCTCAACCACGTGTACTAACTTCTCACCGAACCGCGTTGTCAATGTCGTCATTTCCGGTCGAAATAATGGAGCGTGTCGCATATTTCGTAGAATTCTTAAAAGAAATTACTACTGAATTTTCCGAGCTCATCCTTCACGATAAAGTGCAATGGATCTCCAGAAGCATAGTACTGGAACGTTTTGCTTTGTACTTGGATGAAATAATTATGAAAAATTAAATTAATAAAAAAAGTATTTACTACTCCAAATTAAAAAATGCTGAACGGAAACAGAAAATGTACTTATTTGAACATTTTTTCTAGATTTTGAAAATATTTACCGAATTTCCAATATTAACGGAGGTAGGATGATTCTATGGATTTGTATTACATTTCATTTTTGAATCTACCGCTCCATTTACAATCTATTGAAAATGTATTTGTTGCGTGGCAAATACCTAACATTTGCGAAACATATTTTTTCTCGCCTTCGATCTCGGTGCTCCTCTGGATTTTTTAGTAATAGCAGATATACCCATATGATGTGAGCGTTAAGACACAAACGTGTGGATAATGAACATATGATGTCAAAGAATCTCAATATTTTTTTGTTGTTATGACATCTGCTAAACATATCAAATATACATCATATTCATAGAACAAACAACATCATATATTTTCATCATTTAAAAATTGTCAAATTTTGTATTAGAAAGAGATGATTTGGGGAAAGCATTAGAATTATGTTTGCATTTGAAGAAAAATACTGCAGAGTCAAATCAAAATCAGTTTCAAAGTTCAGGAAGGATACAATCAAAGCACTTGACTGGGAGCTTCTCCATCACCGTCGTATTCTTTAATTTCCGAATACTATTTGTATCAAATGACACTAAATCAGTGAACACCAAGATACAGATAGGAAATAAGAAACAGAACAACCAAAGTACTGTAACAAAGATGATATATTTTATTATAGAATCACTTGAAATATAAATCATTCAGAGATAAAAAAGAAGGAAAATAAATATGAACTTAAATGAAATGACTACCATGTGTTTTTATCGAATAGCCACGCATTGACTTTTCACCATTTCAATTCCTAACAAGAGGTCGAAAATGAGATGTCTGATTCTGGAAGTATCCACAAATTGCCAGAAAGATGGTCACTATTTCGACTATTTTTTTTTCTCATTCAAAATAAACGTTTCATTTTAACAAAAACACGCTCACTTCATACTTGGTTTTTTTTTTTATTTAATAACATATTTTAAGGCACATTGCGTTAAGCTATAAGATGCCGAGGGCATATGTTTAAACTACTTAAACTAGTTTTTTTTTATTTCCACACCATATGAGCTTTGGGAGATCTAGTCTTGAACGGGTGGTCGGCAGTGGCTGGCTGGATCTTGTACGCTGGAGTAAATTGGCACGACGTTGGTACGCATCACTGTTGGTCGCATCTTTTCGTTCGTGTGGGTCCGCGGGCATTCATACTTGGTTAATAAATGATTACTAGATACTTCGAAGAGCTTCGGTTTCATATTTTTTAAAACTGTTGAAAAGTTTAGTATTTGAAATTTTCTAAAATAATAACCAATCCACCATGCATCTCCGTACCTCGGAAAATTTTTCTAAAGTTTGAGCGATTTCTATACCTACTTTTGATATTTAAAAAAGGTAAAAAACAGGAGCACATTTATATTCCTTCTTTAATTGCAATAAAAAATAAACAGCCCACTTCCTATATTTAAGTCTGTAACCAGTTTTATTTGTCTGATCAATGTAATCACAATACAGACATGCTCAAAAAGTCTGTCACGGTCAAACATAACAACTGTCAAAGTATTAACTGTGTTGCAGTCATTTGACTGTGAATAGTGTGATCACATTGCCAGACCAAATATAAACTGCCGAAAAATTACTTGTCTGTGGCAGATAAACTGTGACAGAAAAACTGGCTAGTCTGATCGTAGCTTTAGAATAATAAGTTTGAATCGTAATCACATTGATATTGTTAATTTGACAGTATTCACTACGCAATGCAAAACTAGTAAAAAAATAGTTCACACTTCATAGTGATATGAGCGACAAAAGACTTTGTTTTACTTCCAGCTGGTTGATGCTAATGATGATGTTCATGCAATATTTCAATCAAACATAATAAAACGCACTTTGACATGAATTTCATTTACAGAAGTAACAGGAGCGCAGGGTTTGAACACACAGCAATCGTTGCGTTTAAATGGCGCGCTTGAATTGACGTAGCAAAACATATGTGTATGATATTCAAGCTAAATCGGGTAAATTAATCAGCTCCTTCGTGATTGAGCATGTTTTTCTTATCATTGTAATTATTATTAATCACAGCATATGTTATTTTCTGGTTTTATTGATATTACTCCGCCAACACGGTATTGCTGATCAAATTTCAAATACATTACGAACCATGAAAGTCGGAAAATCGGCGACCGACTAAACAAACTTATAGAAATTCTTTCATTCTTTATGCCATACTTTTAGTAAAGTGACTAAGAGTTTTCTCAATCGCGTTATCGTACCGGCACCGTAATTCTGGTTTATTCAATGCTGTTGAAAAAAAGTGCACATATCTGTGTGCTCGGTGATATTTTCAACACCAAGTACGAAATCGCGCTGTTGCGCTTTCTTAATCCTTACCAACACATGTACGTTCCAGTGTGGTTATTCACCTCTGTCTATCATTAGATTCTCGAAGAAATCCATAATTCCCAGCGATTGGTGCACCAAAGCTCATTTAAATTGGCTACAATTATCAGTGTATAACCTAAGTTCAACCGATTGAAGGCATCATCTTTCAATACTCATATTAGGCAAATTTAATAATTTCGCTAATTTACTCGCACCTCCGTGTGCTTTTGCTGATCACAAAAGAAAGAGATTTTTTAGAATGTCCGCATATCCCTTCTTATTCATTTGACATTTGTTACCATACTCGAGTGAAGCTCCCAGAATTAATCTCCAGTTGAATTCAAGTACCTATTCATTTGAAGTGCGAATGAATATCCATGAGTATCAACTCGATAACCAATTTTCTCTCAAGCCAGAATTATAAGCAGAGGGTGCCGATCAAAACTAAAAAAGCCATTTTCAATGATTCAAAATATACGAAAATAACGAGAAAAAAATCAAATGCCCAGATCTAGTGTAATCTAAAATAAAAAAATAGAAAATGTTCTATAAACCGCGTAAAAAACTGCACAACTTCGGAAATCCGCGTGAAAATAAATGACGTAACTTCAGAAAACCGCTTAAAAAAAGCGTTACTTCGGAAATCTGCGTAAGAATAGCCACGTAAAAAACACCTAAAAAACCGCGTAGAAAAAGACCTCAGTGTATATTGTTCTCAAATTAAATTGTAATAAATATCGTTGAATAACCAAAAAATAAAAAAAATAAGAAGTATACATCATATCTCAAATACATTCCATGGCATACGGGCTGACGAGAAAACCGTTCACTTGCGACTAGTTTGATCTAAATCGCCCCATCCATCTTTGAGACCTCGACCTCTTTGTAAACAACACACATACAGACTAGAGATGGTCGGGTTTCGGGTATTTGTACCCAAAACCTGACTTCGGGTCAGGAACGGATTAAAAAAATGGTCAGGCTTCAATTTTATTTCGGATTTTTTCCGGTTTGAGTCGGGTACGGGTTTGAAAGGGAAATTAATCTCAGGTTCGGGTCGGGTACGGGTAAAAGTTTTGCCATTTTCATATAGAAAGGTATTAAAATTGCTGGAAAAACCGAGCTGAGGCACCATTCGACTCAGTTCGACGAGATCATACAATGTTTGAGTGTTTGCATTTTTCGAAGATATTTTTACCGCTCAATTTTCTCAGAAATATCTCAACCGATTTTTACAAACTTAGACTCATTTGAAAGCTTCTATTAGGCTATTGTTCAAGTTCGAAGATCAAATGGATGTGATTTCAGCTTCTGAAGATATGATGGCATGAGTGACGTAATCGACAAAACACGTTGTTTTCTTATCGCTGAATTTTATCAGAGATGAATCAACCGATTTTAACAAGCTTAGGCTCGTTTGAAAGCTACTGTTGGGCAACTGATTATGCTCATGGTATAAGTGACGTAACCGACAAAATGCGTTGTTTTTCTTCACCGCACTATTTTCTCAGATATGGCTGAGCCGGTTTTAACTAGCCCAGGCTCGTCTGAAAGCTACTATTAAATTGTAGGTCAAATTCGTAGATCAAATGGCTGACACTTCCGGTTCCGGAGATATGATGGAATTAGTGACATAAGCGACAAAACGCGTTGTTTTATTACCCTTCAATTGTCTCAAAGATGGCAGAACCAGTTTCAAAAGGCCTAGATTCGTTTGAAAGCTTCTATTGCATTGTTTATGAAGCTCGAAAACCAAATAGTTGTCACTGCTAGTTCTGAAGATATAAGTGACGTAATCGACAAACCGCACATTTTTCATCGGCTGAATTTTTTCTCAGATTACTCAACGGATTACGATAAACTTATTTGAAAGCTTACAATGTCAATCAAATTTGGAAGGGTTATGGCAAATATCTCCGGTTCGAAAGATGTGACGTAACCGAAAAATTGTATACCATTTTTTTACATTTATAAAATAGGTGAAAATCTGAAGAGACAACTTGCAAATCTGAAGAGGCAACTTGCAGCAATTTCTCATTATATCGGTAATAAGAAAGGCAAAATTACACCACCCGATGGTTAAAACCGGTTTCTTTTCTTTATTTGTAGATTAGGGAAATGCCCACTGGAGATAAGTTATTAAAAATCTATCACTATGTCTCCAGTAGGCATAAAACCTTCTCATGTTTCGTACCAAAATATTACAATATTAAATATTATAATATTATATAAATAAGTTTGATAATCACTGTGAAAACCGACCGAGACCCGGAGCACCGAGTGTCATGTACCATTCAACTCAGTTTGTTGAGATTACAAAATGTCTGTGTATGAGGAGGTGTGTATGTGTGTGGTAAATAATGTCACTAAATTTTCTCGGAGATGGATGAATCGATTTTCACAAAGTTAGATTCAAATTAAATGTCATACTTTTATATAGAACGCAATTGAATTTTATCCGGATCCGACTTCCGATTCCGGAATCACTGTGTGATATGCACAAAAAGCTACACTTAGCACTACGACAACGATGACTAGCTTGTTTCATTTCGTATTTATAGTCTTCCTATCCAACGAACTTCAAGTAACTCCTTTGTCACACTTTACGGTCCTTCGACCGGAAGGGAAAAGCTATAGCAAACTGAGTTCGACAGCAGCGCCGTCACCAATCCATTCAAAGGTTAATAATTTATTTACCCCCCCGGGCCGGGTGACAAACGTACCTAACTACAGTGCTGTCGGCGGATAAAATATTTCAACATGAATGCTAAAATCCTTTTCGGGCACAGTCCAGTGGAACAAACAAACAAACTACATCGACACCGGGAAAGCTCAACCGCGGCAAAAATTCAATTTGCAACTGTTTTAAATTGCAAATTGTGTCTCCACCGGATGTTCGAGTATCAATTTTGGTAGGATCAGACAGGCTGGATTAGTCGACTGTATTCGTTCCTGTTGAATATTAACTACCGGACCCCCGTCCTCCGGAAGCGATGGCGACACTAATTTGATTCCCTCTGACAGTGTAAGTATCTTCGGAAGATACACCCAGTGTCGTAAGTGCTAAGACTTCTACCGGACGATGGACGGACAACTCCAACTGTAGATGAGACGCATAAAAAAGAACGAACCGCATTAAAAGCATAAATCACAAAACTCATATCCGGTTGGCAGCTGTTCACGAATGCAATGAATCACCGCACTAACATCACACCGTAAAAGGAAGTCCCATCTTCTTCTATTAGTAGATACGTAGTGTGATAAAGCAAACATCATCATCGTAATGAATATGAAATTAATCAGATTATGGTTTACTTTCTCAATTTCCAGTTCTTCACTGTGCTAGGAAATGCTCTGCTATCACTGGTTATTACCGGATCGGGAATGCCGCGAGAAGCGCTGAATAACGCAAGATGCTATATAATTTGAGATAATTCTCCTATTATTCAATGATCTGATGAACATGATTGATGTTCTGTCATTCTACAAGAACTGGGTTCGATGTAAAATCAAATTATGTTAACATCAGCTACATTAAGATGATGTATTTCTTTTTATTTTGATTGATTTGAATTTTAACCATGTGTTTGTTCGCCGTATGCTGATCTCTAACCACTCTGTGCTCTCCAAAAATGTTTGAGTTAAGCCATCAGACCTCACACAATCCGACTTCAATGGAACTTTGCATTCGTTTCCATTACGGCAAACAATTTGACCTGACGGAGAGACCAATTTGGTTCAAAACTGGTTTTATAACACGTGTTGTGGAGTAATGATGACTTTCTCATCTAACTCATATTCTCATATATAATACTAATATATTCACAGGAACATTTTTCTTTACTCTTGAATGAAAAGAACAAAATTTGTTCTGGTATCTACTAGAAGAAAAATAGTAGCTCACATTTTAACCGCAGCTTATTATAATAAGTTATTTCTGAGAAGATTGGTAAGATCCGTTTCAAAGTTTTCGAACACTATTTCCCGTACTTCCGGAACAAAGAAACCGGAAACCGTTCCAACCATTGTTCAGCAACTAACATGGCCTACAAATAGAATTAGTTTCGAGTCCGATGAGGATGATTTTTTTAATTTAGAACACTTTCACTTCAAACACTCACCACTCTGTAATTCCGGAACTGAAAGTTGGATCCGGACAAAATTCTGGAACCTATATGACCTAAGCTTGTTAAAATCAGTCGAGCCATCTTTAGGCTACCGAGGTGAGTTCCATTTTGGTGACTTCGACCCGTCAATTCTGGTACTTTCGAATCCGGAATCCGAGGATCGTCAGTAATTAACATGATCAACAAATTGAAACAGTTTTGAGCGCAAATAAGAAGATTTTTCACTAGTTTTGCATCGTCGCTTTAAGCCATCATTTGAAGTTCTAAACACTCATCAGCTTATAATTCTGGAAACGGATGTCAGATTCGATTAAATTTCAACAATTTTGCATAGAACCTCTCATTTGACTCTGAGTTTGTAAAAATCGGTCAAGCCATCGCTGAGCAAAGTAAGTTAAATCCATTATGGAATATATGATTACTACACGGAAATACCGAAGTCAGCATTTTGGCGAAAAAATTAGTTGATTTTCTGATTTTAGTTAGTTATTTTTTGAGACAACTAAAAAAATCTTACTTTTGCTAATTTAGATTTTCTAATTCTAGTTCCCTTAATAATAATAAAATATTTGTTGAAATGGCTGAATTCTGAATAAATACACTTTCCACTAACAGTTTACATCATTTTTACATATCGGTTTAGAAATTTATATATGGATATAGCGCAACACATGCGAAAAACATCAAAACAATTTGCAATCGGTTTCAACAAGACTGTCCTTATTAGCTTTTTAATGGATTGTTTTGCTTTGACACTTCTCATGAGTTTTTGGCTTGTTAATAAAACCTGGTAAACTTGGTAATAAAACCAATTTCATTATTGTTTTCTTTGTGCTGTCCTTCAGTAATGACGGTGATAGATAAATAGAAACCAATTTTATGATTTTAATAACGAAATTAGTTGTCAATGAGAATTTCGTGTTGGATTGAAATATTGCTGGTTTGTGTCCAGAATATTCGCCAACTAAACACATTCTCTAAAAATAAGAGATTTTTTCAGCAAAGTAAATTCTCAATTTTAACTAATTTTATAGTTATTTTTAAAATTTTGTTGTTAAAATCAACTAATTCAAAAACAGTAATACAAATCAGGCGCAGAGCTAATTTCGGTCGTTCCGTGTATTTTCTGTTTTTTTCCGGAATCGGAAACCGGGATCTAGGATAGCCGTAATTGGTTTAATTAGCTGCCTACTGATAATGACTGCCGATTGGAGTACTTTTGATACCAGTTTAGAACATTTTTACGGTTTTAGTTGCGCCACTTGAAGTGATTGTACGAACACTTTAACCTATATTTCCAGATCCGGAAGTCGGATATGTAAAAATCGGTTCAGCCATCTTTGAAAAAACCTAGTGAGATTTTTTGACACATTCACACCACTATGTGGGTGTGCTAAACTTGACATAGGAAGTAGATTTCGACATAACTTCGTATCGGATGAATGAATTGATGGCGAGCTTCCGGACGGCCGACTGTCCAGAGTTTTACGAATTTGGGAAAGTGAACGTTTCATACATCGTATTTTAGTAGGGATCGCTTATCGTACTCTCGGTAGCCGGCTACCCAGACGAATGAACACATGATAATATTATTCCGAAATTTACTAAGGAGCCATCCCTACATGTGATGCAGATAATTTTTCGGTTTCTAGTAGCAATATGCATTTTACTAACAATCCTTGCCGTATCAGGCAGATTTGTCTTCTAATGCTCTGATGCTAATCTACATTCCAATACTCTAATTTAACAAAATAAGGGTCCTGTTGAAGCTACTTTTAGGCCATTGATCATTTTTTAATGTCAAATGCCTGTAACTTTCGGTTCCGGAGCTACGATGATATAAGTGATGTAACTGACAAAACGCGTTGTTTTTCCTTCTCAATCTTATCGAAAATTCCTAAATTGATCTAAACGAACTAAGGCTAATTCGAAGATCAAATGTAATTTTCTGGTTTCGGAGATACAATGGTATAAGTGACGTAACTGACAAAACGCGTTTTTTTATTATTCAATTTTCTCGAAAATGGCTGAACCGATTATAAAAAACTAAGGCTTGTTTTGAAGCTATTTTTGGGCATTGGTCAAGTTCGAAGACCAAATGGCTGTAACTTCTGTTTCCGAAGATACAATGGTATAAGTGACGTAACTGACAAGACGCACTTCATTTCTTACCACTTCATATTCTCAGACCTGGCTGAATCGATTTCAACAAACTTAGGATCATTTTAATATTACTGTTAGTTCATTAAACAAGTTTGCTGTTCAAATAGCAATCACCTACGGTTATGGTGCTATAATGGTATAAGTGACAATGGATTGAGACTGCCATTTTATATTTCATATTATGTGCTGTTGTGTTGTGAATGTTCAAATTGGTGAGACCAAATTAAAATTCAACTGTCGTCTCTCCAAGCAACCAAAAGTTCCACACTATTTGAAAATTATCCACTTTATTAGAGCTTTAAAGTACGCGTGGGACTTTTTGGCAACTTGAACGTACAGCAAAATTTCTGAGGACACTTTCTCGCTGTTTAAATGCTGTACAAGGAACTGCTTCAAAGTTTATTCTGTTGCGTCGGATGAACATTCAAGTATGAGTAATTCCTTAAAAACGGACTCTTTAGAACACTTTGTATGCTGCTTAATTAAAATCCTTTTTGCCTTTCTCATATAGGAAGGCTATGCAATCACTGTGAAAATCGACTTTCGAACGGAGCCTCGGAGACCCATAGTGTTATGTACCATTCGACTCAGCTCGACGAACTGAACAAATGTCTGTGTGTGTGTATGTGTCCGTGTGTGTGTGTGTATGTGTGTGTGTATGTAACAAAAATATGCACTCACTTTTCTCAGAGATGGCTGAACCGATTTTCACAAACAAAGATTCAAATTAAAGGTCTCATAGTCTCATAGCCTGCTATTGAATTTCATTCCGATCCGACTTCCGGTTCCGGAGATACAATTTCCGGAGATGTACCAAAAAAGTGAAAAAAATATGCACTCACTTTTTTCAGAGATGGCTGAACCGATTTTCACAAACTAAGATTCAAATGAAAGGTCTCATAGTCTCATAGCCTGCTATTGAATTTCATTCCGATCCGACTTCCGGTTCCGGAGATATAGGATGATATGTACCAAAAAAGTGAAAAAAATATGCACTCACTTTTTTCAGAGATGGCTGAACCGATTTTCACAAACTAAGATTCAAATAAAAGGTATTATGGTCCCATAGCTTGCTATTGAATTTCATTTGAATGTGACTTCCGGTTCCGGAGTTATATGGTAATATGTGAAAATTTGAGAAAAAGTTTACACTCAATTATCTCTGGAACAACTCAACCGATTTTTGCAAACTAAAATTCAAATGAAAGGTCTTATAATATCCTAAAAATTTGTGGAACATTTTATCAGGATCCGACTTCCGGTTTCGGAACTAAAGCGTGATAAGTGGGAAATACCAATTTTATAAGTATTTTTTCACGAACGATGGTTAAAAACAGGTACAAATCCCTTCAAACTGCCTGATAAATTCTTCTAGTTTGCAGAGTTTGTTAGTTTGTGGGTATGAAAACTTAATTCGGCACTACTGGTCCCCTCTTTTCCTGTTCCGAGAGCACCGAAAGTGGAGAAGAAAAACTCCTTTAACTAAATTCACTTCGATTTCTCTGCGATGCTTGAACCGATTTTGACAAATCTTGATTTGAATTAAAGTTCATACTGTTTTTAAAGCTACTGTGAAATTTCATCCGAATCCGACTTCCGGTTCCGCAGTTGCAGGGCGATGAATGTCAAAGTTTTCAAATCGCCATATAGAGTGAAAATATGTACAACACCGAAAGAAGAAGAAAATACAAAACGAACAAGGCGTGCTTTGTTCTATTTCGTATACGTTGTGTAGTGATGTCAATAATAATAATAATAATAATAATAATAATAATAATAATAATAATAATAATAATAATAATAATAATAATAATAATAAAAATAATAATAACAATAATAATAATAATAATAATATTAATAATAATAATAATAATAATAATAATAATAATAATAATAATAATAATAACAATAATAATAATAATAATAATTTAACTACGTTCAAAACTGTTCCAATTTGTAGATCATATTTGTTGGTAGTAAACGAACCAAATTTGGCTATTCCGTTTATCTGCATCCGGTCTCGGAAGAATTGGAAATAGTGATCAAAAACTGCAGAAAGGATCTCACTGACTTTTCTTGGAGATGGCCAAATCGATTTTCACAAACTGATAGGTTCAAAAGAAAAGTCTTACAGTTTCATACGGAATTCCTTAATTTGTTGTGGATACTACTTTCGGTTCCGGAACTACAGGGTAAACAGATTTTATAGAGTTTGTTAGATTAGGTTCAAACAAACTTTTCTTATTTCTATTCAATAAACAGTTGTTTTTGCGAATTTCACGGTTATATTTATGATGTAATGAGTAATATGAGAAAGGCATCATTACACCACTAGGTGGATTAAAATAGGTTTTTTTCGCACTTTTGGTTACTTGGGCTAAATACAAATTGTAAATATATCCTACTCTACCAAATGAACAAATCTAAAGGCTAAGGGCTAAAGCGAATGTGTTTCGAATTCCGTTGATTGTAGGTTAAGTAATCAGAAAATTAAGGCAGGAAATGTGAACCACTCAGTAGTTTGACAATTTTGCTGTCCGAAAACATAAATTCGAACGAATAATTTTTGGGCGAGACGAAGTTCGACGGGTTAGCTAGTAATGATAATAAAAATATTAATAAAAACAAATTTAAACACGCCATGCAAACGCTGCGCCTGCTGTGTGTTTGAGACTTGCAAAATGCTGCGCTATATCAATATGGATCTCTCTTGCGATTCACGAGGGACATCACAGTAAAGTGCGGTGCAAAAAAGGTTACTAATGCACTACAAATTTTTCAATGCAAATATGACAGCTTTTACAATCAGTACACTGAAACAACTCCACATATACGAAATATTTCTCGATATACACTGCACGAAAAAATAAGCTGTTAATACGATTTAGAATTGCAATCTAATACTAACTCGGAAGAGAAAACATTGTTCTATAAAAACCCTTGTTTATTCCACGCAGAACTAAACAAATTAATATTACTACTAGCTCCAGAATTTCACCAACATTTCCGAATTAAGTAGCACAATTTATTTGATTTGAAAAAATAATCATTTGTATTCATGTTTACTGTGATAATGATTACGGTTCCATTGATATAAATATACAATATCAGGTTGCCTAATAAAAAAATAAATACTTCAAAACAAAATAATTTAGTACATAAACAAAACGTAACTTGTGATTCGCCTCAACGAGAACTATCAATTGAAGTAAAAGTTATAATTATAATTATAATTATAATAATTATAAGTTTTTTGTTTTTTGTCAGTAGGATCGTAGTACTAGCCATGCAATAATTCTGTACGCTAAGAATCGTCTGCGAAGTCTGTTGAAACAAAAAGGCAAAATTCCACAAAAGGAATGTAAAGCCAAGACTTTACTTTATAACTTGTTTTTATGCTTACTGTATTGCACTTATCAAACTATTTATTAACATTTTTTCAGAGCTAAACAAACTTTCTGTTTGTCTAATTTTTGAATAATTCGTCTGTTGTGTGAAATTCAACTACGTTTTAGAAAATTAATATCGAATGTTCAAATTTTGACTAAAAGTTTAAATTATGTGTTGTGAATAAGTTCACAGCAAGGGGCAGATCGCTTAGTATATGAGATTTTCATTCAGTCTGTCTGGCAATTTATAAAAATGACAATTTTCTTTCCCTGTGAGAAAAGATAATGTGCAGTTAATTTAAATTCAATGTTAATATTGAAAAAAATATCAAAATAAAAGTAACTTGTAATACGCCGTTCATTTCACTTTTATTCTGTTGATATATTCTATATATCAGAAATGATCTGCCAAACATCGCTCTTCCATAAGCCAAGTTGAATAAAAACTGTCCCAGAAAGTATGAACGCAACCAAAAGCCGCTTCCATTTCGCAATGGTTCAGAATCTGTCAATTTTTATGGCTGCGTCCTGTTGTTTACACTCTTCTCTAACCACTTGTGCAGTTGTTTTTTCGTTTTCATTAGTTTGTTTCGAAATGCGTGAACCTTCAGCAGAACAACGTCGAAAAATTGTGTACAAATGGTGCACAGAACACGGACTGTCACTGAGAAAGATAGCAAAAATGGATTAAGTAAAAAAGCCGTGCGAAATGCAATCAGGAAGTTCGGTGAGGATAACACCTTTGAGGATAAACCGAAAACGGGTCGAAAAGAGGTCCTGCTAACCCTCAGTTGGATAAACGTATACTGAAGGCGTTCGAGCAAAAGAATGAGGTTTCAGTTCGGGATATGGCCAAAAAAGTGGACACTTCGAAGTCAAATGTTCTTCGTGCTAAAGAACGTTTGAATCTTCGAACCTATAAGAAGCATAAGAAGTCAATCAGGCCGAGGATTCGAAAGCTGTATAATACGATTCTTGCTGGAAATTTGAACTGCATAATCATGGACGGCGAAACCTACGTGAAACTCGGTTACAAATCCTTACCGGGACCACAATATTATACGGTGCGAAAAGGGCAAGTGTCAAACCAGTCTAAGACATCGATTGAAGTCGAAAAATTTGGTAAGAAAGCTATGGTCTGGCAAGCAATTTGTAGCTGCGCTAAGATTTCGAAACCCTTCATCACCACAGCTTCAATGAACAGCGAAATATACATCAAGGAATGTTTACAAAAACGACTTCTACCCATGGTTCGAAGCCACAAGGATCCTGTTGTCTTCTGGCCAGATCTTGCTTCTTGCCACTACTCGAAATCAACGGTAGAATGGTATACTACCAAAAATGTTACTTTCGTCCCAAAAGACATGAATCTTAGGAAACATGTCTCGGCAGCCGAAACTATTCAACAGTTCGAAAAAGATGGGAAAAAAGTGTCAAAACTTGTCGCCAAGAAGTCTGTACAGAATTTAATGAGGAACGTTCGCAAGAAGGTGCGCCAGCTAGTCTACAATGGCTAAGTAGCAAATGTTGTGAATAATATTCTGTTGTTGTAGTCTAATATTATCAGTATATCGAATGAAATTTGAATATCTAACACTGAATTATTTACAGCGAAATTAAAGTGCGTCCATACTTTCTGGGACAGTCTTTACTACTTTTTAATTCTTGAAAGTGATGACGATAGGTCTAAAAAAGCGTAATTCTACGTTATTCATAGGCAATATTTACTTTCGTCAGAAAAAAAACACACTTAAATATAAAAAAGGCACACTTAAATATAAAATGGATAATGTCAGAGACATAACTGGATGTTGTGGATGCGAAAACAACTGACATGTTCCCTAACACTTCCGAGTATCAATTAGTTGATCAATTGTATGAATTATGCAAGCATTCCCTTTTTTCACATTTTTCGCAAAAACAAAGAAGGCTACACTTGATCTCGATTACTGTGAATTTCATACAGCGAAAGGTGCACAAATCTAATAAAACTTTTCTAGATTTGCACTAAACTGAGGATATTTACCTTCGATTTGCGAGCAAGAAATCCTAATTGTTCTTTTGAAAACTTTTAGAACCATTAGAACGGCTGATTTTGTGTGATGCTCTCCACCGTTGTTTTTTCATCAATGCAAATGACTGGCAGCTGTGACGTAATCGCTCTTGTCGGAAGCGAAACTAGCTTTGCAAACGACACCAAATACATCTGCTCGCACTGGCGATAGAATCCAAATTGATCCAATTTTTGTTAAGAGGTTTCTTTTTACGTGAGTTCGTCTGTAGCTTTTTCACTAATGGGCGGTCCTAACGGCTATTAAAATAGCAGCATATAGAATTTTAATTTCGATTCGCATTTCATTGAAAGAAATTATCAGGATGATGTACGGGATTCATTCCTGCCTTTCAGAAGGACCAAATAGTGGAACTCACTACGATATTAAACACTGTTCGGAACATTTTTCTCGAACGACTTGTTGTACTGCAGCAGATATTTTGTTCTCTTCCTAATAACGCGTTCTGATTGGCTAGTGTTGACATGGGTCAAATGAGAAAGGTTTTCCAATAGTGTACTATTGAAATACTTCAATGCTTTTGCCATACACGTTTAAGATGAAAAATTTCGATTCTATTGGTAGTTAGATTATATAAATCCTTCTACAGATCACTGAGCTATGAGCTTTCAAAATACGAGAAAGGCAAACGTTACTCGTTTATACCAAACATTTCAGAAAAGTTTAATTTTGAATTATTTGAGATTATGTCACACAACTGAAATTTTTATCATAAAATTGTGATCATATTTCCGATGGCATGTCGCAAAAATTATGTTGATTTGTTAGATACAATAAGAGATATTCACGTTAGAAAACTTATTACTCTCTCAGAAGGTAAATTTTGAAAAGGCGCCCCATAGTAAAGTAAGTCGTATTCACGACAAAAGTTCACCCCTCTATGTGGGCATCATACTTAATTATTTTTGACATTTCACTTCTGGGCAGAGATGGCATTTCACCAGAGTTATACACGCTAGAGTCAGATTTTTGCCACACCAAGGATGAAAAAAACGAAGCACCGCACAAAGAGGAAAGCGCACTTCTTCTCAGTGTCGAATAGACAGCATTTGAGTGTGTGCTTGTGGTTAAAGCAGCTGGCGCGAGTGAAACACATTCTCTTCGCATGAATCGCTCACACGCGCTCTCGTCTAAATACACCCAAGTGACCACTGGCGCGTGATGATGAGCGAACACTTCTGTGAACTTCAATTAATAGAGAGTAGATCTGGCCTTGCTATGAAAAATTTGCAAGGAAAACCGAAAATTTTACGATAAATTGCTTTATTTTGCTGATTTTGCGTGTCCACGCTTCATCTACGAAAACCATACAGCAGAGTGCTCACCGGCGTGTACACCTCTGTGAAAGTATCTGCATCCTCCTCAGAGAATTTATTAGCTAATGCTCTAGCACTTTGGTGCGATTCAGTGGAAGAGGTAAAAGGAAATAAACAAACGCACTCATGATGCGTGCACACTTACACAACAGCGGTGTATAAATGTGAAAGAGAAGAGCTCTCGTTGAAGTTGTCAGTGCGAGGGGAGAAATTTTGCTTGCTCTTCGTCACACAGAGGAGATAGACATCTCTGCTTCTGGGTGCACGCCAAACGCAAACTGTCAAACATGACTGAACTAATAGCCTTTTCCGCCACGAGATGGTGTCATGCCAGCAAAGCATTTCCGAAACATGAAACGAGATAAACGAATGACATAAAGTGCGTGCTGATTCGAAGTTTTCCAATTTAGGTTTCCTTGCATAAAAAATCCACCTTCTCCGATTCCCATGTACGACCGAAGATGTAGAGAAATCGGAACAACTAATGGACAAGGCTATAAAAAACTACACCGAAAACTCTCTTAACTGCTGCCACCAGTGATTCGTCGGTTTCTGCTCTACTTTACCCTGGTGCTCTTTTCACTTCTATCTGAACACTTTTATTTCCACAACGCTTGGAAGAAGTGATTCAAATATTTAGCGCATTCGAAAATTTGGAATTGTTTGTTAATAAATCCTCTAACCATTTTCTGCGAAAACTTTAGAAACTTTTCATATACGTTTTAATCTATTCAGCTAGCAAATTTAAGCAAATTCTTTACCTCATGATGATATTCAAGGATCATGTTGCAGTTTACAGCGGCTACATTGAACGAGACTGAAACGAACAAAGGTACACTCGATAGCAACCATCGTATCCAACACTCTAAAAGCTACCAATTATCGATCGCTGGTACGCAACGAATGAGCAACCACTATTCGCAAAAGGATCGTCTATCGTCGGCATCAGATATTTATGGCTTTCGTCGTGCAAGATGCTATCATGCATCCAGCTCACCTCAGTTTGTAAGTGGTGGGTGTAGATTTTGGCTATCGTAAATATTTGATGAATTCGCTTGTTCAAGACTAGCTACTTTGTGGCTGATGCTGGCAAACAAACTTTTCTTCCGCCCGTGAGGTAGTTTTCGCATTTGCACTGCTGGCTGGCGTTAAAACGAAAATCGGATAAGGGTCGCATCAGCCGCACTCGTAGCGTCGTTCCGGAAGCTGCAGGAAGTAGATAAACATAGCCCTTTTGTCTGAAATTGGAGTTTATTATTTTTTGTCTAACGCTCATGGGAGGGCTCCTCTCGGAACAACGATAAATTAATGGTTTATGATAATAAAGTCTGCGGTTCCAGTGCGGCATCATGAGACAGCAGACAGGTTCCAGGCCTTCTCTCCAGTCATCTAAGCCATTCCAAAGACGAATCAATTTGGTTGCTATGTACATTCCAGGAACGTTTAGTCTTAGGACCGAAGTGGTTTACCACGCTGAAAGGTCAATAAAAGCAAAGATTGGCTTACGGATCCCATTGTCCTGGCATTTTTTTCTTAGTCGTATACACAGCGCAAACATCGTTTCCACATACATCACCTAGGCAATGATTGACTACGGCCGTGTATTTTACTGGTTTCGATGGCTTAGCAAGGATGAATGGTAATCGTTATGGAAGCAGTAAAACTAATGGATTTATGGCCGGTAAACATCTTCTATCTGTGATGTTTACCGATGCGAGCGATTCAATTTATTCACAGCCATTAACGTAAACACTGTGACAAATTCATGGGCAAACATCAATACTCAATCATTAGCTAGCATAAATTTGTTTGAACGATTATAGCATTGATTTTCAATTGTGACTAATCAGTTCTGTTTTATATCAATTAAAGATCAGTGAATCCAATATTAGCGAGCGACATTCTGTATAAATCTATTTTGGTAAATTATTATTCATTGCAGGAACGTGGGAGGAAACTAATGTATGCAGTTCCTCGGAATTCAACGCCCACAGTAACTAGGTCAGAACGTAGGGTTGCCAACTCGGAAGCATCTCTCGTCTGGCAGCAATTTTATTTAGATAAAAAGATCCATTCATTGCTTATTTGAATTCCCGGCATAACAAATCATAGAGCAATTGTGTTGCTCTACCTGAGAATAGAAACGTAGTAGAATACTAATAATACCATATTTCATATAATAATAATATTAATAATAAGTATAAAATTCATGTAATTTCATATAATAATAATATTAATAATAAGTATAAAATTCATGTAACATGCTATTAAACTTCGTCAGCATTTTCATGTACATTTTTCGTGATAGTTAATGTGTCTACAATCCTGCTTGGTTTCCAGCTCGATTCTCGGTACTAGATGATACTCTAAGCTTAATTCCGGAATCTCGAACGGAGAGGCTGGGAGAGGGGTTCCGTTTGAAATAATAAGACTTCGGCTTTAGGGGTGCGTAGGGTCTAAAACTTTTGAAAAGTCATTCATATTTTCTATGTGTTTTCTTATAGTAAAACATTTCAAGAATATTATGTCAAATTTTTAAGCCTATCGGAACAAAACTCTGGAAGTTATTGGGTTTTTATCTTTGCTTATCTTATGCTCAGAAGAAGCAAGATGAATTGGAAGCTCATATTGAAGAGCCAAATGAATGAGAAACTCTCAGAAATCATGATGTTTTGGAAAAAGATACGCTCAGAGGCAGAACTCGAACCTGCGTTCCTATGCAGTTTTCTCTTTCGTCTGGTGTTAAATTTATTACTCTATCTTTCATAGTTCGCTTGCAATTTCTTTTGAAAGTGGAAATTGACAGGTGGCTTATTGGCCGTTCTAAAAAAAGCGTGAAATGATCTAAATCCTAGGCGCATCACTACCGGTACCCTTATATCCAAACGTCTTTTCTGTTCATCAGGCGACAGGCCCTATGAAGGCTGTTTTGATAGTCTGCCCTTTCCTACCAGAAAATAAAATTTTTAAATGTTATATTATAACAAAATCCAAAGAAAAAACATGGTTTTTCAAAAGTGTTAGACCCTACGTGCCCTCTACAAAAATAAATTGTTTCCTTCGATTTTATAGACAATGCTTTAAACGCTTTTTGTCTCCAAAGCAGATTGGTTGAATCCATCGTCATTCGAAAACTACTTCACCAACAGTTTTGCAATGACTGAGCGGAAACATATATTGGAGATGCCAAATGAATGAAAAACTAACAGAAAAAATGATTTATTAGAAAAAGATACGCTAAAAGACAGGACTCGAACCTGCGTTCTTATGCATTCCGTGCATACGCACTACCATTTCGCCACTCCGAATCTTGTTTTAGTCACTCTAAAACGCCAGTCAGACACAGTAGCACGTGCATCGAACATGGTCTACATCCTGGCCGTCAGCCGACCGATACCTTATATCCAAACATCTTCTCTGTCCATCAAACACTAGTCTTCTCGCTTTAAAAAAAACCTATTTATCCGATCAAGCATTGAGTAGGAGAGTGCATTACTAATCGCTTGTCACCTTCTTTTTAATGGTGCTGGCTGGTCAGCGACAGACCGCTATGAAGGTAGTCTTGATTGTCTGCCCTTTCCTACCAGAAGCAGATTGTTACGGAAAATCAAACCGCAATTGTTTTTAACGATTTATTATTATAATAAATCGTACTTCACCATTTTTTTTTCAAATTTTACACACTTTTTCTACATGTAAAATACCAAGCCCCTACGTTTTCCTTTTCATTTATTTGGGTTAGGAGCTACAAAATTACGGATTTTTTCGTGATAAATCGTAGTTTTGAATTTAAACAACAACCAAAAATTAAAAATATAGAAAAAATAAATGAAAACGTTGAGATCTATAAAAACTTGCACTATAATTATGCTGCTTTGATTTGTTGACTAGTGAAATATCTGCGCTAAGATACAGTTGACACCGCAAATCATGATTTCTATGAAGCATCCTCAAAAATACTCCTTCACCTTATTATATCTCTATATTTCTCCACGAAAAAATTACAAAATGTTGTTCAAATAATGCGTTTTTATTAGGCAAAACATTTGAATTTACCGGCCGGTTCGGATAGTCAATGGCAAACGACCTTTGCCTTTACTTTCTGACATATCAGAGACTCGGATGATTTGTATCGCTAAGATGCCTAAGTTCAACTTCTCTGGTAGAAGGTAAAAGTTTAGATACGAGAAGCCTTCTGCTTACTAAAATGACCCTTGTCACGTCTCACTTTTCCGCACTTTATTCTTCACATCCTTGCTCTTCCTTGAGTACTGTGGCTCTATAATGTCATATTCTTTCTCTTCTCATAATCTCTAGTTAGTTCGATATCGTTAAAAACCGAAAAAAGTAAAAATTACTGACTGACCAGAAGTCATAAATACAAAAGTAAAAAAAAATGAATTTATTTTTTGAGAGATAGCTCTGAAAAAATTCGCAAAAATAGTATTTTTTCATCCGTTAGGCCAAGCGGGCTTTCCTTTCTTCCCAGCTCACAACAATCGTTTTCCAAACACTTTCACCGGGTTGGTAATAATTGAGTAACCCACTCTCAACCATTTCTCCAACTAGAAGCGAAGATGATAGGATTTTCGCGATACACAAGCTGAATTTTGATGCGATACTCTTTTTACTTCGTTGCCATCTTCACAAACCGAGAGATATTAACAATTCTAGTATAGAAATCTATTACCGAAACATTTATGATAATTGAACCTGGTTGAACGAGAACAGTTAGTCTCATCAAATATTCGATAGTAATTATACTGTATTTAGACGGAATCGAAATGATCAAAATAGTAACAAAAAGTAGTGATGGTGTTCTTATAGCTTGTAGATCGACATTCAAAGTCGCTTGGTATCTCTTCCACAGCACTTTACTCTTTACAATGAATGTTTTCAGGGATTTTTTTTTAAAAGAGATTACACTTTTGTCTGAAAGTTGTTTTGACAGAGTAAAGTGACGTTTCTACTCAGTATTGTTTGGCAAATCATCATGAATAGGTTACCTACAGAACAACGCGTGTTTAATTAAAACTGTGTATAGAGTACTGTGTGAATTTTATGGTACGTCTGAGATCAGAGATGTCTATCTCCTCTGTGTGACGAAGAGCAAGCAAAATTTCTCCCCTCGCACTGACAACTTCAACGAGAGCTCTTCTCTTTCACATTTATACACCACTGTTGTGTAAAGTGTACACGCATCATGAGAGCATTTGTTTGTTTCCTTTTACCTCTTCCACTGAATCGCACCAAAGTGCTAGAGCATTAGCTAATAAATTCTCCGAGGTGGATGCAGATACTTTCACATAGGTGTACACGCCGGTGAGCACTCTGCTGTATGGTTTTCGTAGATGAAGCGTGGACACGCAAAATCAGCAAAATAAAACAATTTATCGTAAAATTTTCGGTTTTCCTTGCAAATTTTTCATAGCAAGGCCAGATCTACTCTCTATTAATTGAAGTTCACAGAAGTGTTCGCTCATCATCACGCGCCAGTGGTCACTTGGGTGTATTTAGACGAGAGCGCGTGTGAGCGATTCATGCGAAGAGAATGTGTTTCACTCGCGCCAGCTGCTTTAACCTCAAGCACACACTCAAATGCTGTCTATTCGACACTGAGAAGAAGTGCGCTTTCCTCTTTGTGCGGTGCTTCGTTTTTTCCATCCTCGGTGTGGCAAAACTCTGACTCTAGCGTTTATCACTCTGGTGAAATGCCATCTCTGTCTGAGATCGCCATAAAGAATGCGATTACCAAATTTTGGTCTACATTCACTGTTTTGAATGCCAACCCATCAAGAATTACCGGTGCATCTCGATTAATGTACTGTTTGGTGCGATATATGTGCTGGTGGAATCAGCCATTGGTTTATGTAGATAAACCAGCAACAATGGATGCTTTGGAAACCAATATTCAACATGACATTACTGAAACACGCCCTCAAATGCTTGAAAAAGTAATCGAAAATTAGATCTCCAGAATGACCTTTGTAAAAATTAGGTGTGGCGGCCATATGCCCGATAACATATCTAATTGTAAATGCAAAGAAATTATCCACCAAATAAAAAAGGGCCTTGTCATAATTTGGCATTTGTTTTATTTAAATTAAAATTAAAATTAGTACACACTTTCGCAGAACTCGGTAATTTTTTACCGAATTTTCAACAGCTGAACCTTCGGTAATCAGTTCGGTAATTAAATTGATTACCGATCGTTCGGTGATTGCTGAGCTGTCAAACAACTACCGTAAACTGTAAACCAATTGGATCTAACTGATTGTTTGGTAATTTTGTCGTGAATACGACTTACTTTACTATGCAGATACTTTCACATAGGGTGCCTTTTCAAAATTAGCCATATGGAAGAATGGGCAGAACTTAATCGTGAAAGGCAGCAACATAATTCTTGCACTATTTCATCAAAAATATGATCAGGAATTTAGGATAATATTTTGAACAGTGTGAAATAACCACAAACAACTCAAAAATTACGTTTTCTGAAAATTTTAAAACAACGCGGAAAACTCTTTACCTATGCTTGGGTTTTTCGCGCAAGGACGACGATTTTGAGGTAATCAGGCACATATCTTCAACTGAACGTTATAAAAGGGGAACCGTGGTCGAAAATCGATCATTTCTTCTTGTGCGTTGGATAGAAGCAGACGTCGGGGCAGAAAGACGCATTCAAACAGCGGCATTGGAGAGCGCACCTTCTGCGTGGTTAAAAACCTCAAACGCTAAGGTCGTAGTTCTCATTTGCTTTCCGGTCGTCAAGACGAGAAGACGCATTAAACCAGGGCTGACATTATGCATCTCGAATCGAGTTGCTCGAAACGATTATTTTTGAAGTCGATTCGACTGAACTGAGGCATTACGTATCGCTTTCGACCTCGTGATCGAGATCCTAACAATGTGATACTAGATTTCGACTGACGCTGCTCGAACTGTCATAATCAGAGATGCCATTTATTCAGATTTATCTGTATTATACAGATTTTTACATGCGCATACAGATTTAACACAGAGTACAGATTTATTACAGATTTCTTAAATTTAATACAGATTTATACAGATTTCACCAAAAGTATTAAGGAAAAAATTAAACTATCTATTAGTATTTGAGCTATCTATTAGTATTTGATTGCAATGACGAGATAAACGTTTAGGAATCAACGTACAAATCACTTTTTAAAATATATATTTTTTGTGCAGATATTTAATGAAGAACACTGAAATCCATTTATATTAAAATTTGTAACTAAATTGGACTTAAAAGTTAGACAAATCTTGGCATCATGAAACATTATTGCCAGACTGACAGTTGTATTACCTGACTTGACGTTGCATATTGGATTTTGGAAATCCATCTTAACTTATGAAGTGAACATTTTCAAATTAGACAAGTTTATGGCACCATAATACAATTGTTGTTGATAGGAAAAAGCTATAAAATTTCGTCGATGAATATAATATAAGATATGAAATTTAATCTACCACTCTATAACCATAATCTATTAGAATAACACCTTTAAAAATAATTGTATTGTAGAAATTTTATTTTATTAGCGAATACAGATAAATACAGATATTTTATACGAATCAATACAGATTTTCTATGAAAATATCTGGCATCTCTGGTCATAACATACATAGGTAAACAAATATACATTGCAATCATGAAAAAAATTAAACTGAATTATTGTTTGGGTATTTTCGATTACATTTATTCAGTTCAAGTACTGAAAAGAAGCAAACTGCTTGTAATACTGCGGTTTTAAGTTGCCGCACGAAATTAACATGAACACATTTCTGAAATTTAAATCAAGAAGCAGATTCGTTTTCACTCCATTTGAAAACGTAAAGAATTTTTTCAAGCGTGTTCTTGTACACAATTTATCGATGAACTTTTGAAATTATAATAAAAAAAATTCTTTATTTTTCATGTATTGTTTCAAGTCTAATACAATTTACGTCATCCATATGTGTAGTTTTAATCAAAGGCTTTTAGGTTTTCCAGCTTTCTTTGTAGTATTTTATCATATTTATTAGGAGATATTGCTTTAGCTTATATACCAGGAGTAACCCATTTATTGTAGTATTCGTAATCCATTTAGGTACTATTGAAAAGTCAAATACACGCTAATAGCACGAGATTGTGATGCTTTTGACATATTCTAAATACTTTCAAGGTGTTTGGACAAATTTTTCAATTTACTAGAGTTAGATATATGGGTAAAAACATTATTTGCTCATTGTTATCGAGCGAATAAGTTTTTTCCTACAATCCGTTTGAGCGACGTTTTCTGTCCACAGGATTCCGAAATTTTATTACAAACTACAGTTACTGGGCATAGGTTAGTTTCGACTTACTTTTGTTATTTTAAGTAAACACCACGCAGCTTATATATATATATATATATATATATATATATATATATATATATATATATATATATATATATATATATAACGATATACAAAACAATGCATTAAAATGAAGATTATCAATACTAATATGTTTACGAAAATCTAAGATGTTATCCATAACTACCTAAATAAAAAAGAAACGTATTCGAAAACTCATAGTCGATAGTAATAAGGCTTTCGACCATTTCTTATCGAGTTCTGTCGTTTACGAGCTCGATTGTTTTGATTCCATAATGCCAAAACTTCTCGATAATCTAATACTTCCTCGAGTTAAGTCGAACGTAGCTCGATGATTGACTTCGAATCGAGAACCATAATACGAAACGTGGTCGATTCGATAAAATTTCAGTCGAATCGAGATACATAATGCCACCCCAGTTTCGCATCATTTGGCAATGCGAGCGGATGTGTCGGTTTGTACGCAAAGCTAGTTTCAATTCAAGGAAGAACGATTGCATCAGCTTCTGATGGTTTGCATTGGAGAGAAAGAAAACAAGAAACGAAAAGTGAACAACATTATATAAAATCAGCCGTTCTAATGGCTCTAAATGTTATCTAAAGAACTATTAAGATTACTTCTTTGCAAATCGAAGGTAGAAATCATCAGTTTAGTGAATTTCCAAAATAATTTGATTTGCTTCGTGCACTTTTCGCTGAGAGAAAATTGTTCATTAAAAATGTTCCGAACTGTACTAAATATCGTAGAGAATTCCACAATTTGGTCCTTCTAAAAGGCAGAAATGAATCCTGTACTGCATCTTGATAGCTTCTTTCAATGAAATATGCAAATCCGAAATGAGATAATCGACGTCAAAAATCTTTGAAAATTTTAGTAGTGAAAAGGAAGAAAGCTTCGCAATTCACACAATCGATCAACTATCAATTCGAATTCGAAAGTGTAAAGAAATCGTGTTAGTTTTATTCGTATTCACGACATCCAGTTATGTCTCTGACATTACCCACCCGTACTTTTTTGTTTGTTTGTTTTTCTTTGGTTGAAATTCTGGATTTTCGGATTTAAAAAAACAACACAAATTCACAAAAACGAATGAAGGAAATTCCAATCTGTTGTGGCTATGATTTCATTCCACAAAAAAATCAAATCAAATGTTTCGGCTGAACGGAATTATGAATGCCTTCCAAAACACTGCACAATCCGTCGACTCCACCAGAAATTACCCTCGAACGATTTGTGCAGGCAGCAAGTGGACAAGTGATACAACATTATTTTCTGCCATCAGTAAGCAAAAAGCTTTTAGTGGTTCTATTGTTTTTGAAACTTTTGCACCTGTACCTTAATCCATTCGATGAACTCCTCAAGACTTTTTTCGTTTGGTTAATAAAAAGACACTTACTAAAAACTGTTTGACAGTTAGTTTCATGACAATCAGTTTTCACAGAAGTTCGGTTATTGTAAGATAATTTTACCATACGGACAGTATGGTTTTACTGTACTCGGCCACTATTCAGATTTACCGTTTGAATTGTATATCTATTTACAAAATTCTGTAATGAAAATTTCCGTGAGACTGATCGTCCGGTAAAAATATGCATAATTATTGTAAAAGAAAACTCATGTACCGAATTATCGGTCATTTCTATAGATTACCGAAATTTCTCGTCAAAATTATTACCGAACAAAGGAATTAAATCTTAGTGTGTAAGCTCCTCAAAAAACACCCTTTATAAGCTCCTCCCCACCAGATCGCGAATATGATATTGTTATGGTAGAACAACATTTGAATTCTCCTTCGATAATTATAGATCAAATGAGATTGAATGAGAAAATTGTTCTTCATTGTCAGTAAGGACTTAGTCAGCACCTGTGATGTATTTACTGCTATTTCTGCTCTTGTCATACCGCCATCATCCATCGCTTCACGCTAGCTTAGCGGAATGAAAACTAGTCGTTTATAAGAACATTACAGAGAGGGTTCATGCCATCGTTGAACTGGAGGTCGTTATTATAAACTTGCGATAGCAAATCTGCGGCTACATTATGGATAAATGTAGTTTTAAATTCCATTAACCAGTTCATACCCAAAAAAAAATCATCGTAAACCATAAGTTTATCCCTCTTGGTCTAATCATACCTTGAAGCAATATAAGTGCACCAAGAGATCAGCTTTGAAAGAAAAAGGCGGATGGGTAATGTCAGAGACATGGATGTCGTGAATACGAAAAAACTGGCACACTCTTAGCACCATCCGAATATCAGTTAGTTGATTGATTGTATAAATTTTGCTAGCTTTCCCCTTTTTCACTAATAGAGTTTGAAGCGATGCACCTACATTAAAGTACATATTAGTTACATCAAACAGCTACTATTCTACAACTATATATTCCAAACTTGAAACAATTCCTTTTCAATTTGCTAATATAGGAGGCCAGGTACGACAAATTTGTAGTTTATTTTTATTGAAGCTATGAAGTTCGAAGATATCTGATTCTTCTCGAAATTTCAGTACGAAACAATTGCAATGGCCTGTGCAGTCTGAAATGTAAATTTTATCGTAGAATTGTGATCATATTTCCGATGGCATGTCGCAAGAATTATGTTGATTCATTAGATACAACAGGAGATATTCACGATCAAAAACTTATCACTCTCTCAGAGGGTAAATTTTGAAAAGGCGCCCCATAGTAAAGTAAGTCGTATTTACGACAAAAATCTATAGGCGGCCATCGCTTCAGCTGTGAGATCTTATTATCTGTATCTGAATAGTCGTTATAAGCGACCAAACAGAATTTCGCGCTAAATCGAATTCAGAGTTGGCAGTACCCTTTCAGACTTTTAAGAAACTTGCTGTACATTAAAATTTTGTCTCAAAAAACCACATTACATACTTTGTTCTTCCAAAAATGATCTAGACCGTCTTTTAAAAAGGGCCTACACTTTTTTACCAATTTTTTTCAAATTGCCGTAGTCGAAAAATCCCACAAAAAAAAGTGTGGTATGAGTAATTTGACCAGTACTGAAAAAATCTTTATCGACTCCTAAACTGAAAAACATCGGTTTCGAAAATTAAAAATATTTAATGTTTGATTTGGATGGAATTTTGTTACAAGATAGGTAATTATGTTCCCTATCTACAGTCGGAAATTCAAGTTGAGCCCTCTTAGGGAAAAAAGTCAATTTTCATGGTTATTGTCAATAAAACGGAGGCTTTTTATATCGCGGACCACAGGTTGAAAATAGCTGCTCTGCGATAAAAAACTTTTTTTGTTGCTTCATTTTCGGTAAAAGTATGTCAAACCGATGGTTTGCCAACACACGAACAGGCAACATACAATTGTCCATGTAAAAACTCAAACTTCATGACACAAATTCCTTACGATTACTCTTGTGCTTTATTGGCGGTAATATGAAAGCTAAACGGACGGGAAAATGACGTTTAAATTTGAATGACATGTCAGTGGGTATCATTGGAATCGTTCCCTCGATAACATTTGCCATTCACCTTTTAACTTTGAACTTTTTTTCTGCACTTGCTCCTGTACTTTCTGTACTTATTGTTGTACTTTCTGAACCTGTTTCTGTTCTTTCTGCTCTTGTTTCTGAATTTTATGTATCAGTTTCCGTACCTGTTTCAGTACTCTGTATTTCTGCGCTTTCTTTACACGTTCCTGTCCTCTCTGCACTTGTTTCAGTATTTTCAATGTTTGTTCTCTCATGTCTGAACTTGTTCCTGTACTTTCTGTATTTTTTTACTTTTTCTACCTGTTCATGTACCCTTCCACATTTGTTCCAGTGCGTTCTGCACTTATTCTCCTTATTTCTGTACCTACAGCTGTCCAGGCGAACTTCGTACCGCTGTAAAATATTCTTTGGATGGAATCAGAAGAGTGTGGTCATGATTGTTCGCGATCAATGAAGTTGAATGATAAAATGAATCTCAGCCATTTTTCAGTTTGTGAGAAAGTCGATGAATCGTTTCAAACAGGTGAAAAATGTCAATGTGATGATTTCCAAACCCCGTTCAATTGATCATGTCCGTAAAAGCAGCAAGAGTTATTAGTTAGAGTATTTTGTACGGGTCTGTTCATAGCCATATAAAAGCAAATAATTTGAAATGTCGAAGTACTCTGAAGAAACCGATGTTTAGAGAAAAATATGCCCAAAAACATCTCGGGCGGGTTGATATAATTTGGATCGTGTCTGGACCAATTGAAGACGTTTGGTCCCACATGAACATTGGTAATGCTTATGTAAAATTTAAGCCGAAAAAAATAAAACATCCTTTGGATTCAAATGGAATTGATCCATTGCACACTTCAAATCTTACTGTTTTTGGATGAACGTTCAGGAATTTTAAGAAAACAACGAATCATAAAATAACGTGCTCTCGTCAATCACTTTCTGTTTTTATTTCGTTCTTTAATTTTAATTGACGGCATTGAACACAATCTAAATATCGAAAAATGGAAACCTGTATGCTGTTCATTTTGGACTAATTGAAAATGTGGTTCGAAATAAAGAAACACGTGAATCAAGTAGACTCAATAAAATTTGAACACAAATCAGCTCGTTTGGCGCCAAACGATTTTATTAATAATCTAGTATTCATATATTACTCTCCAGCGGGCAAGCATTACGGGCTGAGGACAGTACCGTAAAGTGGTAGGTTTTGCTATTTTCCCGTTTCAAATTAAATTTTCTTGGAAACGGTGCAGAATGTTGAAAAACCCACCAGACAATGTCTTCGAAATTTAGTTGAGAATATTCTGTGAAATTTTCAGAATGATTCATTGAGTTTAGCGGTGGTGTTGTATTTTTTTCTGACTGAAGAACTGCTGAAAATTGGAACGGTCGGATATGCATATCTCTACTTGTTCATCGAATATCTCTGCTTTGAAGGCTTGTATCATAAATCTACCGTGACAAAGTCTAGATAATTTAGTTTAGATGCTATTAGTACATAAAAACATATCTGTTATCGCGAAGAAAAAAAAATTTGTATTTTTCTATGAAACAAAGTCAGTTTCAATGCATCCGCCATTTTTTTCGCCTTGGTTTCCTGATAGAATTCTGAAAAAGGAAAGAGAAATAAAATTGGTTCGACAAGGCTGCCAAACATATAGACATTCTATCTTTGTGAAAGTTGAATATTTTTTCATTGTTCATTGGAATCCATGTAATGTCCAACCCATACGATAGATTAATGTCATAAAACTTCTCATCAAAATAATAAAATGTATGCTGGAAACCCGGTACAGTTTGCTAATATACGAGAGAGTACAAGAGAAATACGATGCGCTAAGGGAATTGAGCAAGCCACGTGGTCGATTTAAAACTCAACACGCGACCCTCTGTCCTCAGACCTTACACAACTCGATATGCGCCAAACAATCATCGAAGATCTAGCATGCATTGAGCGGAAAATTTCCAAGTCCATACAAAAATTTGTTCAAAATTTTCTCCACTTTCCCGAAGGATCTTACTTATGTAATATAGCCTAAAACCTTCGCATAAACGGCACCTTTCGAACAAAAATAGATCGGTCCACGCATACCAGAGAACATTAGCAACACACACTTTATCCGCTATTATATATATATACACACCAAAAAAATCCTATTATTACAGATGACACAATTGACAACTCTGACGCAATTATATATGACACATTCCAAATTAAGCTTCATTTTTAAGTCATAAGCGACATATTCGTATCATTCTTTTGTTTACAATTTAAAATAATGTCACAGAAACTATTTTGTAAAAAAATTCTTAATTCTACTCGTTCGAACGAAACTTTAAAGCAAAAGATTCAGTTTTCAGTGTAAGACAACTTAAAATTACACGACGCGAAACATAATATAGCATGCGAGGCATGCACGAAAACTAAAATTCAAAAGCGTTTATAACTTGAGTTGAGTGTATCGTAATCGAAGTGAGTTTTATGAAGTTAATTTGTGAGTTTTGCGGGTTGTCCGCTGAAAATGTTGATTTTTTTATTAAACATATTCGGTTGCGTAGAAGCGAAACGAAATTCGTGTGCCCTTTCGATAAATGTGGAGTAATTTTTAAATCGTTGAAAGCGTTTATACCACATCTCCGGCAACGCCATATTAGTAAAAAAATACAGTCGAAATGGAGTGTCCGGTCATATTATGCGGTTTTTCTGCAGTAGAGTTCGCAATTATGACCAAACATATGATAAATCACATAACAGAGGGTACACCTGTATTTTGTCCACTGAAGTGTCGAACAGGAAAACCATTTGGTACACCCAACGCATTAAGGATACATAATATGTATTTTCATAGAATAGGAAATCTAAAAAAACATCCAACTTGCGGACTTCTGCCGTCCGGTTCTATTAATTCAAAGCATGATTTACCTCAGACTCGAGATGCATCTTTTGACACGAATGGAGAAAATTTGAGTATCCCCGAGGAAAAGGAAAGGGAAGAAGAAAAAAATAGAGTTGAAATGAAAACGAGCTTAGAATCTTGTTACAATCATAACTAATTTCAGGCCTTTTACAAACCATAGCGACAAAAATCATATTGGTAAATGAAATTTAACATTCAATTTGAAAAATGCATCGCAGTTCAATTTTACAAGCGGAAACAAACGAAACGTAATTCTACATGTTGTTCGATGTAAACTTGTGATTCCGCGTTTTATGTTCTCTTGTAAAAATAAAAACGAACTTAATGATCTGTTTCGCTTGCATATGTCGGTCTTAAATGATGTAAAAATACAAGACTTTTTCTAAGTGTATATATATATATATATATATATATATATATATATATATATATATATATATATATATATATATATATATATATATATATATATATATATATATATATATATATATATATATATATATATATATATATATATATATATATACATATATATATATATATAGATAGATAGATAATAGATAACATTTGTCTTTGAGCTATCTTAATGCATGCTATTTTTTATTTCTATACAGGGAAAATATGTTTAGTTCTTCTCCTGAATTAAAATACCTTTTCGCCTCTACTTTGCCACCAGTAATAGACACAAAACTGTGAAATTTTTGAGTGCCAGATATTGCTTTGGTGATATTATACAGTTAAAAGAGTTCGGACTATTTGTTGTACTGTTCTGTGGAGCATGAATTTAAAGCATTAGAGAAATTCCATACGAAAACGAAGGCCGGCTTAGCATATGCATTCTTAATGATCTAAAGAGACAATTTGCATCATAAGTTTGCCATTTTTATTCTAACCTTACTTTAGAGAAGGGACTAAAATTTTCTTATAAGATATATTTCAGAAACGGTGGTTTCTATTGATTTGGTATCTTCTGCAATATTTTAGGTAATTATAAGGACTATGTAAAAAAATTATTAACTCTAAAATTTTTATAAATTTAAAAATTGTGCATACTATTCAAATATCTCAAAAAACGTTGCTGAAGCCCAAAATAAAACACCATCAAATTTCCAGAGAGGAGAAATAGTTTTTGAGGTTACATATTTTCAAAATATTGTAAATTTCTGAAAATCATGAAAAGTTTTTTTATATATTTTTCAACAAAATTTTCGGAAAAAAAGACGTTAATAAAAATTTGCTGTACGTAACCGTTCTCGAGATGCACCGGTTTGAAAAAAATTTTTCTTTAACCAGTGGATAAATTGTTAAACAAAAGCTAGTATTCATTCTATGATATGGATTTTTTCATAATTTTAGAATGTACAAAATATATAGGAAAGGCAATATATATTTTTCGTAAAGAATTAGAAAATATGTTTCTCAGTTTTCTGATACAAACATATCGGTTATTTTTTATGGTACGCCTGTTGTTATATTTTTCCTGATTTTACAAAAATGTACTGCTGGTTGTTACAGGTACCCATATTTGTATATAAAACAATCTGGTACTGCGAATAAACACGCTAGTGAGAAACAGTTGTCATCAAGTGATAATCAAGTGAAAGCAAGAAATAGATCAGATATGAAGAATGAAGTTTGAAATTATTAGCTTCTTCTACAGGGATTTAGTTTACGCGTTTTCTAAAAAGTGCTTTTCGTTTCTAGGACATATTTCATTGGAAACTATCAAGGTATCTTTTATTAGTCCCTTCTCAAAAGTACGGCTAGAGTCAAAATGGCAAACTGATGATGCAAATTATTTCGTTTGGCCATAAATAACGCTTATGCAAAATTTGAGCCAATTGAAGAATAAACAAAAATAGAATTTCGAATAATGTCTGCCATTTGCGATGGAATTGCGCATTATGTTCATTTATCCAGAAAACCAGGAAATTGGACTTGGATAAAATTCAAAATTTTCCATGGGACCGTAAAGATATTTGTTTGGATCTAAGTTTACGAAAATTGGTCCATTGGTCTGAGAAAACTAAGTGACGAACTAAACGAACTACGGAAACTAAATTTCAGAACATATTCTCAAACAGACTATCGGAACATAAATTTCACAGGATATTACAATGCTAATAAAAACTAATTGCTATATTATCTTGCACTAACACCAATGTATAATAGCTCAAATCAGCAATCCTACCATACCGAGTAATTACGATATTCACCTACGATTATTCACCCCCTGTTTACTTACCAAACCTGAAGGTCCCTGTAACACTCTCCCCAACGTAATCATTCCTGACTGTCTACATAACAAGGTAAACATTTGCCCAACGATCCATCCGCGTACGTCACAACATGGGAAGTTTTAATTACAACCGGCTCCCCATTCGTTCCTACATGAATGCGGTGGGAGAATTATCTTCCGGCTTTTTAAATTGGAAACTCGGAAAGCATTTTCCGTCACATGTTCGTACATTTGTATGTATGTAAGTGCAGATGCCTGCAACACACAACGACGCTAGCAGGACGCTTTAAGGTGCAACACCTAGCGTTTGTTTAGCGCTGTTTTTTTTCCTCCCACGAGATGACGGGGCCGCGTGCTCGATGGACAGAGGTTAGGGTATGGAAGGGAAAGATTAATTAAAATGAAATCCTTAGCACACCTGACAAATTAAATAAAAGCGGGCTGTTCCTCTGAGTTCTCTGATTCCTAGATACATTGCGAAGGTACAGCTATAATTTAGTCACCTCATAGTTAGGACTCTGGAAAATACATTCATTTTCTTCATTTTTGTAATTTAAAAACGCATGTTAATTCGTTTCGATTTAATCAAATCGACATGGTTTCAAGAGAATTTCAATTATCAGATCAATAACATTTTGAGGTGGGTATAAACTGTATTCAGTCTAGTATCCTGGATATCATAGTTCTCGCAACTGAAATAACTTTAAAAACTCTTTTTAATAAACTTATGCATCAAACCTCTAAGAAACTATTCACTAACAATATGAGCCCATAAGGGAAGAAAAGGTAATATCAGCTTGTGAAAATATATTTGGCAGATTGATTTATAAAAATCAGATCATATTCTTTTTACGAAAAAATTTAAGTTTCATTTCATTCATTTGATTGATTTAATACTTCTTTTTGAACGTGCAGAACCAAGCATCAAGGAAACCCGAATATAAAAAATGAATGTCCGCGGATTACGTACACTGTACAAAGTGTAACCTGAGACCGTTGGAACTAGACCCGTATCAAAATTTAGCGAATGATTTTTTTGCGCCACTCCCTAAGGAGACCAAACGCCTGGTTTGTTTGTCCAGCTAATTGAGACTCTTCCTATAGGCGGGTATTGTCTGATTCTGAGTTCCGGTCGAGACGGTTCAACGTGGATCAGGTGACCTTGATAGTCCGCCAACACCCCAAAGAAAACACCCGCTGAAAACCGAAATCGCTACAGTAAGATCAGACGAATAAAGAAGATTCACTCAAACGATGCTTTTCATCACTGGTAAAGACTTTAGCAGCCACAGGGCTCCAGCTCGCGAGGGGATTAGGGAGAGTAGGTCTACAAAAATTATCCGAAATCTAATCGCCCGATTATCTTGAGAAATCCTTCACCTGAAAATACCATAAATAGTCTCCGCTAACAAAAAATTAAACACTCTTTGAAACACTCAAACAAAATTCTGCTTTTATTACAAACAAAAAGTATATATATTTCCATCTTGGTAGGGATCGAACTCCAAACTCTCTACATGCTAGCTAGCTTTGCGATCTGGCTATGGTCACTTCATTCTCTCTCTCTCTACTTTCCCAGTGCATATTTAATACTGTCGAAGCTTCCTAATTCCTAGACTGGTATTCATCCGAAAATGAGTGACGGGGGGTAAGGTGCGTGCGTTTACTTGTACAGACTTATACGGCGAGTTCATCGCCGACCTAGGATTTTCACAGATGGCAGCAAAGGAAATCCACCAGACAAAAAAAAACGTTTTCGAACCCGGGCTTTAAGATGGGTTCAATAAATCGTGGTGATTTAATCCATGTGACTAATTACGTGGGGTTCATTATATATATTGATCATGCGCATGTCAAGGAAAGAAAACGGTTTGTACTCACACTACCATGGTTTTACGTGGTTTACGGGTCGATCCTGTAGACTGCCGAACGATGACTGCTTCACGGACGCCAGCGCGATTTCCTTGTCGTTTGCTGGCAGATTCGGGCCCGCAGAAGATCTGGATTTCTGGTTTGCGTTCACCACGTTCCACGCGGTAAATATCTGGTGTCGGGAATGATCGAAGCGATGGTTACTGCTCCCTGCCTAGCGCGTGGTTGAATTTTGACGATCAGCGCTCTTCCGGTCGGTTCACCGGGAACTTTGTAGCTAGATGGTGGGGTCAAAAGTGGTCGTTGATACTGGTTGGTCGATGTGACGGGAATTTTCAGCACGAAGAACCTGCACAAAGACACGCACCCAACAACATGCTGGTTTTAGAAAACGCACTACACCGTCCGCAAATTTGCACCTTATCTTTAATCGATAACACCGACACTAACTATGCTCCAATAAACTCGGAGCCACTAACCTGCCTTATGGCTTGGCACTGGGGAAGGAAAACTATTTTATGGTGAACTGATAAAGGGAAACTAAAGATATTTTAGTTTACCTAAAACTACACATCGAGGCGCGGAACAAATTTAAACCACTCCTGCCTCTTCCACGATCAAGAACAAAGTGGATGATCAGATCTTTGGAGTCCTCAGATTAAGCGTGAGTAAAATATACCCCTCCGGAACTACGTAATTAATTACGAAGTTTTCCGAATCTCTCCTGCATACGATTTCAATCTACCCCGAATGTTCCCAGGGCATTGACCTCCTAACAAAGAAGTTTGAGTCAGTCCGAACGATCCCTTTTAAACCCCAGAGAAAGACATATTCTTCTCCGTATATCGCATTATGAAGTTTATAAGCTAAGAAAAAAAAACCTTCTTCAAATAGGGGGGTGACGCCCGCGTCGCGACCACCAGTCGAACGTAAAGGACTATTCACACATATCCGGTCCGGTTCAGTGCCGGCACGACACCGTGCACGGATACTTATATTATTTCATTCGTTTTCTATACCCGCATTCACACCTATCCGGCACAGTGCCGTTTCAGTGCAGCTCGCCGTCAGTGTCGCGTCCATCCGGCAAACTCAAATTCGTCGTCACCGATATTTTTCATTTTCGCTGAAGTCGGTATGTCATTGCATTGGCTGTGCCGGAACGGAAACAGCACGGAAACGGAATGGAAGGGTACCGATAAAAAAGAACACTGACGGCGCACTGAAGGCACTTTCACTGAACCGTCACAGAACTGAAATGTGTGAATAGTCCTTAACTCAGTTCCAACCAGTCAACTAGGTCCGGCGTGAGAGTGCGTACTATAATATTCATTGGTACTCGAATGGCGCTCTCGAGAGAATTTATTTAGAATTGTATGCGATACTGAGAGTTGGCCATCAACGCGAGGGGCCATGCAATACTTAATTTATTCGGCAATGCTACAAAAGTTTCGGCAAATTCATAAATATTCCACAATAATACTTTCCACATTTGTTATATACAGTCTGTTCAGCAAGAGCGTGTCTGTCATAGCTTGCGATCGGTCGGTGATATCGACTTAATTTTTTGTTTTTTAGAAACCTCTAGAACATAGAAAAACAAAGACAACCACAGGTCATTCAAAAGTGAAGTTTTCTAAAACGGTTCAAATTCAAATTAAAGGACTTATGGTCCCATATTCCGCTAATAAATATTATCCCGATCCGACGCAAAAAAGGAAAAAAATAGTCACACATGTTTCTCACAGATGACTGTACCGACTTTCACGAGCTGAGATTCAAATGAAAGGACAAGAACTACAGGTTCCGAAATTACAAGGGAAATATGTACAAATTTATAAAAAAAAATCGCAATTTTTTTACCGATTTTCACAAACTAAGAAAAATATAAAAGGTCTTAAAATTCTTTAGAAAGTCCCCGATAAGTTGATCCAGATCCGACTTCCGGTTTCGGTATTACAGTACGAGTAGTATTTTTTTGAGAATTTTTTCACAAGCGATGGCGAAACGAGGTGCAGACCTGTTGGCAGACCTTGTTAGTAGTGAATACACCGAAACCTCCATTTACGAACTAAGCGGGGGTTCGTAAAAAGAGGTAGTTCGTAAAAAAAGTTCACGTTATTTGGGATTTGGTTCGTAACAAAAGTTTTGCGTTATTTGGAATTTACTTTGTAAAAAAAGTTTTGTGTAATGGATGTGGAAACCGCCCATCATGTGGCTATTTTCGAAAGCGATGTGAAGAGTAAGTGCAAGAAAATGAAGTTTGTGCTCGTTTCAAAATCCAAGATGGTGGCTTCCGGTTTATTGATATTGCTTAAAACTCCTAACAATATGGGTATTTTTGGAACGAGATTGATGAGTAGATGTCGGAAAACGATGTTTGATGTGGTTCTGAAATTCAGGATGGCGACTTCCGTTTTTTTTATATTCCTTGAAAACCCTTACAATATGGGTATTTCCGAAACGGGATTGATAATTAGATGTAGGAAAACGATGTTTGAGGTGGTTCTGAAATTCAAGATGGCGACTTCCGGCTTCTTGATATTACTTGAAAACCCTTGCAGTATGGGAATTTTCGAAAAGGATTTGATGTGGTGCCATAAAAACGATATTTGTGATCGTTCTGAATCCAAGATGTTCAATTCCGCTCTATTGATATTCTTTGAAAATACTCACAATATGGATATTTTCAGAACAGATTTGGTGAGTAGGTTCTAAAACGGAAAGATGTTTGTGATCGTTTTGAAATCAAATTCTTTCCGAAAATACCCATATTGTAAGGGTTTTCAAGGAATATCAAGAAACCGGAAGTCGCCATCTTGAAATTCAGAACCACCTCGAACATTGTTTTCCGACATTTACTCATCAATCCCGTTCTGAAATTACTCACATTGTAAGGGTTTTAAAGGAATATCAAGAAACCGGAAGTCGCCATCTTGAATTTCAGAACCACCTCAAACATTATTTTCCGGAATCTACTCTTTAAACTCGTTCCAAAAATACCCATATTGTAGTAGTTTCCACTGAATATAAATGAGCCGGAAATCGCTTTCGATGTATGCCCAAACGTCTTTTTACGAAGTAGGTTCGTGAAAAAAGTTCACGTTATTTGGGATTTGGTTCGTAAAAAGAGTTACGTAAAAAGAGATAACGTATAAAAAGTGTTCGTAAACGGAGGTTTGGGTGTATATAAAACTACTTTGAGTCTACTAGCTCTCGGTTTTCGTTTCCGAAAGCACCGATAATAGTGAAAAAATGTTCCAAAAATGGAACTCACTTCCATGTCTTAGCAACGGTTAATCCGATTTTCACGAATCACGATTCAAATTAATTTGACACGGTTCATTGACTGAAAATATACTGTGCAATTTCATCCAGATAAGACTTCTGGTTCCGAAATTATAGGGCAATGAGTGTCAAAACACTCAAATCGTCATTCAAAAAGACGATGCAAAACTGGAACACGACGGTACGGAAAAAGAAAACACCACTTGCTTTTATCCGTTCGTAGCGTGCTTAAAATTGCACGCCGTCATTTAGAGCGACGATGCAAAAAAAGTGAAATTCTTCAAGATTTTGCTCAATACTGATTCAGTTTGTAGGCTATATTAGTTATTTACTAAACGAACCGACTTCGGTTAGACTGGTTCCAAGTTTCCGTTTCGCCCGGGTTAGCGGTTCAATGCTTAGGGTGCTGGTCTTGCAAGCCAGTTGTCGTATGTTCGAGCCCCGACCTGGAAGGATTCTTGGTGTCAGTATGGGTCCTAGCCATGCAATGATTCTGTACACTAAGGATCGGCTGCGAAGTCTGTTGAAACAGAAAGGCCAAATTCCACAAAAGGAATGTAATGCCGAAACAAAACAAAAAAGTTTCCGTTTCCAGAAGTACCGGAAATAGTCGTAAAAAACTCTAAAACGAGACTCATAGGTCGGTGTTTAATTTCATCCGTGTTCGGCTTTCGGTTTCAGATCTATAAGATAATTTTCCGAAGTGTGAAAAAGCATGTCAGTTTTACTTGTATCCAAGATATCCAATTATGTCGCTGACTTAACCCACCCATCATTCCTATATTCAATTACAACTGGCTTGTAAGATGTTAACTAAAAACATCTAGTTTGTGAAGAGCATATCAAATCAGTATATAAGTGAATAATATTTCACCATTCCTCATGATTTTTTGAACGTATAAAGATACTTCTTGTAAACGCTTGACGAGTTGATAACAATAATTTATATCTTAGAGTTCTTGAATTCGCTTTGTGGATATTCTTCCATATCGCTACACAATTTGTATTTTCAAAATGAGTTTGACAAGTAAGCTATAGAAATTAATTTCATAATAATTATCAACTTAGATTTAGACATCCTAGAAGGCTAAAAATGATTTGATGTGGATTTTTCAATTTGTCAATAAATTTGAACATTGCATTTTTTATTTACACAATTGATATTCGGATGTGTTGAAAAACACTGTCAGTTTCATTCGTATTCACGTTATCCAGTTAGGTCACTGACATTACCCTTCCGTCTTTTATAAAACTTAGTTTTGAATCAAATTGGTCTTTTCATCCGAGCAAAACAAACGATACATACTCGAGACGTGTGCAAAATTTGCACTACTGTAAACGAGATGAAATATAAAAAGTCTTCCTTAGGTCTTCCTTAGGTCATTGAGCAAAGGCAGACTTGAAGAGAACCGCCAGTATAACGAAAACACTGAGATTATCAGAATTTCAAACTGACAGTCGTAAATCCTTTTCATTAAAAATCTTCAATAAACGAAAATATTCAATGCATCTCACTCGCAAGCAAAAATGTACTTCAGAATTGCAGAATTCACTTAGGCTAAACAAAGCGTATTTCATTCGCATAATGAGTCCCCAATTCAAAGGTCCAAGTTACTAGTATATTTATATATACTAATCAACACTTAGAATCAAGCAGTGTATTTCTGTTGATTTTGATATCAAACGCAAACATTTCCCTTAGTATTCAATTGTGACTTTATCAGATCCTATTTCTCAACTTCTAACTTCAATTAATACTGCCGAAAGCTACCTCGAAAGCCATTCCGTAATCATGCCTATCAGATCAAACGACAACGGAGTACAATGTGTTAAAACCAGTTAATAGTCGTGCATAGAAACCTAGACGAGCGGCAATAACGTCCCTGGCAGTCATTAGGAGTATACTACCATCCTTAGGCTTCCTTCTCCACCGCACTCAATTACCAACTAGGCAACAGTGCCAAACGATGCGAACCAAAAAACAAGTTGGAACAACAGTTCCCTCCTTCAACGACAAAACCACTAGCACAACAACATTGAACTTTGAAAACTAATTACAACTACGGTTTAAAGCTTTAGCTTCGGTCTTCCCGGAGCAATTTTTGAGCCGAATCACGATGCCAATATGTGAGCGTCAGTGTTGCGAAAATATCAAATAATCAAATCTCACCGCTGCAGAAAATCATGCGCGATTTTCGACAGCGATTATCACTATCTACAATATCAATGATAATTGTGATCACTCGAAGTGAGTATGGAAAATATCACACCCCGTCCAATATCACCATAGTGATGTTTCGTAAACTCACACATGATTATAAATTATCATCATTGAAAATCATTCTCACAATTATCAGCCATGCAAAGATTTTCACTATCACATGGTGATATTCAATGAGGTGAGTGAAGTTTTGAAAATCAATTTCAACCAAATCTTATCATGCAGTATGATTATTTTTGGAATGGGTGGTGTCGAATCTCGATGTCTGAAGTAATTTGAAATTGTTGATAGTGAAATTCGGTTCGTAAAAATTCATCTAAACCCATGGCAATATGGATATTTTTGAAACGGGTATGAAGAGTAGATGTTAAATATCGATGTCTGGAGTCATTTTGAAATCCAAGATGGCGGCTCTCGGATCATGAAAATTCATCTGAAACCATGCAATATGGGTATTTTTGGAACGGGTACGATGAGTAGATGTTGAATATTGGTGTCTGAAGTGATTTTGAAATCCAAGATGGCGGCTTTCGGTTCATGAAAATTCATCTGAAACCATACAATATGGGTATTTTTGGAACGGGTACGATGAGTAGATGTTGAATATTGGTGTCTGAAGTGATTTTGAAATCCAAGATGGCGGCTTTCGGTTCATGAAAATTCATCTGAAACCATGCAATATGGGTATTTTTGAAACGGGTACGATGAGTAGATGTTGAATATGGGTGTCTGGAGTCATTTTGAAATCCAACATGGTGGCTCTCGGTTCATGAAAATTCAACTAAACCCATGCAATATGGGTATTTTTGGAACGGGTATGATGAGTAGATGTTGAATATTGATGTCTGGAGTCATTTTGAAATCCAAGATGGCGGCTTTCGGTTCATGAAAATTCATCTAAACCCATGCAATATGGGTATTTTTGGAACGGGTATGATGAGTAGATGTTGAATATTGGTGTCTGAAGTGATTTTGAAATCCAAGATGGCGGCTTTCGGTTCATGAAAATTCATCTGAAACCATGCAATATGGGTATTTTTGGAACGGGTACGATGAGTAGATGTTGAATATTGGTGTCTGAAGTGATTTTGAAATCCAAGATGGCGGCTTTCGGTTCTTGAAAATTCATCTGAAACCATGCAATATGGGTATTTTTGGAACGGGTACGATGAGTAGATGTTGAATATGGGTGTCTGGAGTCTTTTGAAATCCAACATGGTGGCTCTCGGTTCATGAAAATTCAACTAAACCCATGCAATATGGGTATTTTTGGAACGGGTATGATGAGTAGATGTTGAATATGGGTGTCTGGAGTCATTTTGAAATCCAACATGGTGGCTCTCGGTTCATGAAAATTCAACTAAACCCATGCAATATGGGTATTTTTGGAACGGGTATGATGAGTAGATGTTGAATATTGATGTCTGGAGTCATTTTGAAATCCAAGATGGCGGCTTTCGGTTCATGAAAATTCATCTAAACCCATGCAATATGGGTATTTTTGGAACGGGTATGATGAGTAGATGTTGAATATTGATGTCTGGAGTCATTTTGAAATCCAAGATGGCGGCTTTCGGTTCATGAAAATTCATCTAAACCCATGCAATATGGGTATTTTTGGAACGGGTATGATGAGTAGATGTTGAATATGGGTGTCTGGAGTCATTTTGAAATCCAACATGGTGGCTCTCGGTTCATGAAAATTCAACTAAACCCATGCAATATGGGTATTTTTGGAACGGGTATGATGAGTAGATGTTGAATATTGATGTCTGGAGTCATTTTGAAATCCAAGATCAGCAATAAAAATATACTACGAAAGTAAGAAAATTGTTTGAAGTGATAGATTAAACATAGCAAATTTTCGAAAATATGTATAATTGGATTGTGTTAGTTTTCAATCGCCAATCATTTGGTTGACAGCAACCAATTTGATGTCAACAATTCGACTACCAGAATGCTCAACAAACGAGTTCCTTACTTTTCCCAAGCTTTAGAACAGTAGTATTGGTTCAAGTGCAATATTTGCAGAACTGTCGATGATAAATTTTTGATAGTGATTCTTAAATAAATGTCTGCTTTCGCACAATGAATTCAAATCTACAATACCGTCTCGAAGTGTTGCACTAATTTTTCAAAGAAAATTGTCCGTTTTTATTCGAAATTTGAAAAAAATTACCTCTATAAACAAACGGTAAGTAATGTCGGAAACATTACTGCAAAATCGACGTTAATGCGCAATAGCCTGCACAGTTGTCTTCTAGTAGACCTACAAGCTTATGAAATTAGAATTTAGAGATGCAGAATATAGCGACAAAATTACAAGGTTGTGTAGCAGATACTACCAATCACGGTGACGTTTAATATTTTCAATTCACACTTAATGCCATTTAATATATAGTAAATGGTTAATTGATGAGTGTTACTTGCCGCTAGATGACACTCAACTCCCGAAAAAGTTAAAACTCCGTGGTTTTCACTTCAGTTTTGGTGGGTAAAACACGGTGATAGATTGCATTCACGAGAATAAAATACCAACACCAAAAAAGAACTTCCATGCACTGTCCACCCTTCTGGCATCAGTTGTAGTTTCTTTCCTCTTTCAAATTCATCATTTCTCCGTTTTTAACAACAAAAATATTGAATGCAACACTGGAACCTGCAGAAAAATCCGACCGAAACACAGCGAAACAACGCAGAGCAACAAAGAAATACAATCGCACGCGACGAGCGTTCTACACAAACTAAGTTCAAATTTTTCGAAAAATTTTCATAAACTAGAAGTTCACATTTTGGATATCAAAATGACTCCAGACATCGATAATCGACACCTACTCATCATACCCGTTCCAAAAATACCCATATTGCATGGGTTTAGTTGAATTTTCATGAACCGAGAACCACCATGTTGGATTTCAAAATCACTTCAGACACCAATATTCAACATCTACTCATCATACCCGTTCCAAAAATACCCATATTGCATGGTTTCAGATGAATTTTCATGAACCAAGAGCCGCCATCTTCTATTTCAAAATGACTTCAGACACCAATATTCAACATCTACTCATCATATCCGTTCCAAAAATACCCATATTGCATGGTTTCAGATGAATTTTCATGAACCAAGAGCCGCCATCTTCTATTTCAAAATGACTTCAGATACCAATATTCAACATCTACTCATCATATCCGTTCCAAAAATACCCATATTGCATGGGTTTAGTTGAATTTTCATGAACCGAGAACCACCATGTTGGATTTCAAAATCACTTCAGACACCAATATTCAACATCTACTCATCATACCCGTTCCAAAAATACCCATATTGCATGGTTTCAGATGAATTTTCATGAACCAAGAGCCGCCATCTTCTATTTCAAAATGACTTCAGATACCAATATTCAACATCTACTCATCATATCCGTTCCAAAAATACCCATATTGCATGGGTTTAGTTGAATTTTCATGGACCGAGAGCCACCATGTTGGATTTCAAAATGACTCCAGACATCAATATTCAACACCTACTCATCATACCCGTTCCAAAAATACCCATATTGCATGGGTTTAGTTGAATTTTCATGAACCGAGAGCCGCCATGTTGGATTTCAAAATGACTCCAGACATCAATATTCAACATCTACTCATCATACCCGTTCCAAAAATACCCATATTGCATGGGTTTAGTTGAATTTTCATGAACCGAGAGCCGCCATGTTGGATTTCAAAATGACTCCAGACATCAATATTCAACACCTACTCATCATACCCGTTCCAAAAATACCCATATTGCATGGGTTTAGATGAATTTTCATGAACCGAAAGCCGCCATCTTGGATTTCAAAATGACTCCAGACATCAATATTCAACATCTACTCATCATACCCGTTCCAAAAATACCCATATTGCATGGGTTTAGTTGAATTTTCATGAACCGAGAGCCGCCATGTTGGATTTCAAAATGACTCCAGACATCAATATTCAACATCTACTCATCATACCCGTTCCAAAAATACCCATATTGCATGGGTTTAGATGAATTTTCATGAACCGAAAGCCGCCATCTTGGATTTCAAAATGACTCCAGACATCAATATTCAACATCTACTCATCATACCCGTTCCAAAAATACCCATATTGCATGGGTTTAGTTGAATTTTCATGAACCGAGAGCCGCCATGTTGGATTTCAAAATGACTCCAGACATCAATATTCAACACCTACTCATCATACCCGTTCTAAAAACACCCATATTGCATGGGTTTCGTTGAATTTTCATGAACCGAGAGCCGCCATCTTGGATTTCAAAATGACTCCAGACATCAATATTCAACATCTACTCATCATACCCGTTCCAAAAATACCCATATTGCATGGGTTTAGTTGAATTTTCATGAACCGAGAACCACCATGTTGGATTTCAAAATCACTTCAGACACCAATATTCAACATCTACTCATCATACCCGTTCCAAAAATACCCATATTGCATGGTTTCAGATGAATTTTCATGAACCAAGAGCCGCCATCTTCTATTTCAAAATGACTTCAGATACCAATATTCAACATCTACTCATCATATCCGTTCCAAAAATACCCATATTGCATGGGTTTAGTTGAATTTTCATGGACCGAGAGCCACCATGTTGGATTTCAAAATGACTCCAGACATCAATATTCAACACCTACTCATCATACCCGTTCCAAAAATACCCATATTGCATGGGTTTAGTTGAATTTTCATGAACCGAGAGCCGCCATGTTGGATTTCAAAATGACTCCAGACATCAATATTCAACATCTACTCATCATACCCGTTCCAAAAATACCCATATTGCATGGGTTTAGTTGAATTTTCATGAACCGAGAGCCGCCATGTTGGATTTCAAAATGACTCCAGACATCAATATTCAACACCTACTCATCATACCCGTTCCAAAAATACCCATATTGCATGGGTTTAGATGAATTTTCATGAACCGAAAGCCGCCATCTTGGATTTCAAAATGACTCCAGACATCAATATTCAACATCTACTCATCATACCCGTTCCAAAAATACCCATATTGCATGGGTTTAGTTGAATTTTCATGAACCGAGAGCCGCCATGTTGGATTTCAAAATGACTCCAGACATCAATATTCAACATCTACTCATCATACCCGTTCCAAAAATACCCATATTGCATGGGTTTAGATGAATTTTCATGAACCGAAAGCCGCCATCTTGGATTTCAAAATGACTCCAGACATCAATATTCAACATCTACTCATCATACCCGTTCCAAAAATACCCATATTGCATGGGTTTAGTTGAATTTTCATGAACCGAGAGCCGCCATGTTGGATTTCAAAATGACTCCAGACATCAATATTCAACACCTACTCATCATACCCGTTCTAAAAACACCCATATTGCATGGGTTTCGTTGAATTTTCATGAACCGAGAGCCGCCATCTTGGATTTCAAAATGACTCCAGACACCAATATTCAACACCTACTCATCATACCCGTTCCAAAAATACCCATATTGCATGGGTTTAGTTGAATTTTCATGAACCGAGAGCCGCCATGTTGGATTTCAAAATAACTCCAGACATCGATAATCAACATCTACTCATCATACCCATTCCAAAAATACCAATATTGCATGGGTTTTGATAAAATTTTACGAACCGAAATTCACTATCATCAATTTCAAATAACTTCAGACAATGATTTTCGACACCACCCGTTCCAAAAATAATCATACTGCATGTTAAGATTTGGTTGAAATTGATTTTCAATACCACACTCACCTCACGGAATATCACCATGTGGTAGTGAAAATCGCGCATGGGTGATAATCGTGATAATGCTTTTGAATGATAATCATGTGTGAGTTTACGAAACATCGCTAAAGTGAGATTGAACGGGTGATGATTTCCCCCATACTCAGCGGTGATATTTGATGTTTTGAAAATTTCGCACACCGATATTAAGTGATAATCGTTTTCTAATATCATTCTCAGAATATCAAATGATTTTCTTCATGATGTTCGGCGATGATTTTGTAAGTGATAATCACCAACAATTATTATCGGCGATAATAACTGATTTTTGATATTTTGAGAATGATAATGCCAACACTGGTGAGCGTGTAAAACATCACGCTTTTCACCGCACAGCACGTCTGCAGGTATGTGGCGAAACACGATACGGTGGCATCGCAACTAGGGCCACCCACACGCGGTAGCATGCTGAGAGTGGTAAGTCACAAATCGCATACATATATGGGTGTTCTTTCGGTGATAACAAAGGTACTTCACCGATGTTTACCTGGCTGTTAGCGTGATTTCTAGGGGTTCCAGCAAAATTTGCTGGCAGTTTTCACCGACAGTTGGCTCATCTTTTAGTGTTAGCTAGCTTTGAGAAAAATGAACAGAATTTTTCAAGTTAAGTTCTCCGGTTGAACGTTATCCAGTCTAAAGCAACGGAATGGTCAAGGTATCTACGCCAATAATGTCTTAAGTTTTAAAGTTTGGATTGGACGTCTCGATTTTAATGACGTGCCAACTTTGCTTCTTCAAATTAAAAAGAAACAGGTAGCGTAACTGTAGCTCCCACTCAGCAACGTGACTTTTGTAGCAATTAAATGTGGAATCCCAACGTGGCAACGATCTGCACACATCAAACATAAAATATCAAACAATTCAGGAGTGTAATAGCTTCACGAACACGAGTTTTGTTTCAAAACAAACGTCATTTGCTTTATTCTGCCATTTAACTGTTCAACCAGTGCTGGTAGGTTCTGTTACGACTGTTTTCTATGAAATCTGTCTAGATTCAAAATCCAATCATCGTCTACAGGGTCATCGGACAATTCGTCTGCATCGTTGGAGCGAATAACCACACGAGCATAAGTTCTACCACACAAGCAGACAAATAAACAAAATATTCAGTCAATGTTCAAATGTACATCCTACAAATTTAAGATGGATTCAACTTCAAATTAAGCAATAATTTCTAATAATAATTTTTACACAAAAACCTAAAACACAAATATTTCACACAACCACATGTTTTCCATATCATCACTCTTTAATTTGAGCATCATTTAAATGAAAACAAAAAATCGGAACGAGATCGATCTTTACGCTCATTAAGATGTATCTAGATTTATTTTCGATTTAAAATTACTGTCTAGTTGACAAGATTTTCACTGTGAGTAGCTTAGAAATTATAAGAAAAAAACCCTTCTTAATTAAGTGGTGTGATAATGCCTTTCTCTTGCCTTTTAAATAGACTCATTAAAGCATTTGTAAAATTCTATCTGTCGTGATTTTTAGTCTTGGACATTTATTTTCCTCAACTAAGAACGTCTTCTCTTCTCAAACTTCTTCGAATGAATGCAATTTTCCGTTTTCCTGTTAAACAATCTGATTTGGTTCAGGTGCTAGGATACTAGTTTCGCCCTTAGCTAGCTAATTTCTGGAGGAAATATTTCAAATGAGTCTGAGTCTTTCGAAATTGATTCGTTCATCTCCGCGAAATTCTGTTGCACTGAAAACACTGGAATTTTTTGGATACGTCACATTGAACATTAAATCTCTCAAAAGGAAATATTCACCATATCTTTTCAAAATTTGATTGCCATGATTAGCTTTTAAATAAGTTTATCGAAATTCGTTGAGTGATTTTCGAGAAAATTCAGCCGATGAAAGATGTGCGGTTAATCGGTTAAGCCATTTATACTCTTCAGAACCGGAAGTGACTTTAAATTGTCTTTAAATTGTCACGCATTATCAATAAAAGAATCCAATCCAACTGCCCCATATTCGTTTTCTTACCGTCTACGACAAAACGACACCAGAATAACGCCTGAAAAAAGAATCAGTTGAATTTAAATTCTCATTTTTTCATCGATGTAATGAAAATCTGTAACGTTTTACCTTTTATTATAATTATAAAAACGTGATTAATCCACCTAGCAGTGAGATGATACCTTTTTTATCAATCCGCATGTGTTTTTTTGCATCGAAATTCTTAGGTGTTTTAGTTCTCATGACATTATTTTAATTATTGTCGTTTTAAACGGCAAATTGAGATTTTAATCACTCATTACCCTGTAATTTCGAAACTGCAAATCGTATCGAATTTCAATCTCAACGTGCGACAATCGATTGAACATTTCATGAGATGTCGAAGTAAGTTCCACTTTAGAGTTTTTCGTCATTATTTAGGGTACTTCCAGAGCCGGTATTCAGGAGCTAGCATAACCAAAAATGATTCGAATGGCCATAAATTAATACGCCAAACAATTTACATCTTCTATATCGGTATGCATTTTAAAAACTCATCATCTGTAACTCCAGAATCGGATAACATTCACCAATTTTGGATTGGACCTTAAGTCCTTTAATTTGAATTTTTGTTTTTGAAGTTCGATTTGGCCTTTTCGAGAAAATGATTGAGCTTTGAGAAACGATTCGATACTGGAACCGAACTTCTAAAATCGGTGTAGCCGAAATCAGTTAAATTCACCTGAGTAGTGTGTAGACATCTTTAAGAAATTGTAGGGTGAATTAAAATTTGGGGGTACATTCCAAATCGAAAACTGAATACCGCTTAAACTGATAAACGCTATAAATTTATTTCGTAATCGACTATCCAAATCAGCAAACATGATCAACCTGATTAATTTATGTGAAATGGACATTTTTATACTCCTTTTTATCTCCTAAGCCAGAAATCGGATCTGACTAAATTTTATAGGATTTTAAGATCTCTCATTTGAATCATAGATGATTCTTAGATTTCATTTGAATCTTAGATCGGTTCAGCCATCTACGAGAAAAATGAATTGCATTATTTTAATTTCGTTCCGCAATCAGAAGTCAGATCCAAACGTAATTCAGGAACCTTAATTGGAAGTATACTACTTTTCATATGAATCTTGTGTAAACGACTTTTCCCCTTATTCCAGCAGTAGAAGTTCAGAGCGCTGTCTGGCAAAAAAAGCTTGGGAGCAACGGAAAACACGATTTTTATACTGTGACATACAATTGTTTCTAAGTAACAAAAAGACTGTGTTCAGCATCCTTTTTCATGACAATTTGCCTTGGACCGATTTTAGCACGGTTCGTTTTTGGCAACATAATCGTTCGAATATGGCATATGTAAACCAGATGATATCAGCATTTTCAAGTTGAAAGCAATTCCATAATTATATTGATTTAAACTACTTACAGCAATTAAATCTGGAAGAACATAACTCCCATATACAATTCGACTCAGTTCGTCGAGATCATCTAATGCGTGTGTGACAAATAATTTCACTCAATTTTCTAGGAGATGGCTAAACCGTTTTCTACAAACTCAGACTCATATGAAAAGTAGTATACTCCCAAATAAGGTTTCTGAATTACGTTTTAATCCGACTTCTGATTGCGGAACTACAGGATGATATGTGAAACGAAATTAAAATAATGCAATTTCTCGTAGATGACTGAATCGATCTAAGATTCAAATGAAATCTAAGAACCATCTATGATTCAAATGAGAGGTCTTAAAATCCTATAAAACATCTTACTTTTTCGTCAGATCCGACTTCCGACTTAGGAGATACAAAGTGGTTAGTATAAAAATGTCTATTTCACATAAATTAATCAGGTTTATCGGGTTGGCAGATTTGGATAGTCGATTAATAATTATGGAATTACAGGATGATGAGTTGTTAAAATTCATACCGATATAGAAGATGTAAATTGTTTGGCGTTCCTGAATACCGGCTTTGGAAGTACCATAAATAATGACGAAAAACTCTAAAGTAGAACTTACTTCGACATCTCATGGAATGTTCAATCGATTGTCACACGTTAAAATTGAAATTCAATACGATTTGCAGTTTCGACATTACAATAATAAAAATAATGTCAAGAGAACTAAAACTCCAAAGAATATCCATGCAAAAAACGCATGCGGATTGATAAAAAATGGTATCATCTCACTGCTAGGTGGATTAATCACGTTTTGATATAAAAATGTCTAAAATAAGATAAATTGAAATAGTCACATCTCAGAACGAACGATTAATCGAAGAAATTATTCCCCAGATCCTCTTTTGATTGAAGTATCAACAGTTAAAAACGATTGTGAATCGTTTTCTTTAATTATCGATTCTGAAAGCTTTGGATGAATATCGACACTGCACAGTATACGATTTTCACTGAACACCGAAAACGACTAAAAGAGTTTTCAATGAAGAGAAAGGATTTTCTGCTGTTTGTAACAGGCCTCACAAATTACCTGTTTTTATTTTATCATTAGTATGTTAAGTTCGCATAGTTTATAAGTCGTTAATAGATTACATTTAATGAGGGTTATGAAGGGGATTGCCCGATCATAATAATAGATTAACTGTTGGTTGATCGAGGGGTGTCGTTAGAGCGCGCACAGTAGTGCTTATAAGGGTAAATGAAACAAAGAATAAGTTTTTGAAACTATTGTTACGATTTTGTCAGTGACTGGACATGGATCTCGTTTTCATAATTTGCAAGCGGAGCTGAGAGTGACATTTATTTCTCGACATTTTCGTCTATTTTGAACATTGAAAATGACTTTTATTTGCTCTGGTAACAGCCATTTGATTTTCTAACTTCATCAAAAATTCAATAGTAACTCCAAACGAGTCTAGGCTTGTTAAAATCGGCAAAGACATCTCTGAGAAAATTGAGTGGCAAAATAAAAAATCAACACGCTTTGTCATTTATACACTTATTTGATCTTCGCAATTGATCCACAGTTCTATAGTAGCTTACAAACAAGCCTAGGATTGTTGGAATCGACTCAGCTGTCTCTGAAAAAATCAAACGGTAAAGAACAACACCTTTTGTCGTTTGCGTCACTTATTCCGTTATATCTCCAGAACCAGAAGTGACAGCCATCTTATCTTCGCAATTGATCACAATTATATAGTAGCTTTCAAACAAGCCCAGGCTTGTCAAACTCGGCTCCGCCATCTCTGAAAAAAATTTAACGGTAAAAAACAATGATAAAATGTCGGTTACGTCATTTACACCATTATATTTCCGAAACCAAAGGAGACAGTAATTTGATCTTTAAGCTTGATCAATGGTTCAACAGCGGCTTTCAAACGAGCCTAAGCCTGTTGAAATCGATTCAACCATCTCCAAGAAAATTGAGCGATAAAAAAATCTTTGAATAGTTCACACACACAGACATTTTCCGATTTTGATTCCGATGAATGGACTCTTGAAACTTTTTTATCTTTTCGCTAGAAGGCTAAAAATTGATAAAATTTTAAGTATCTAGCTAGATTAGAGTGTAATGTTTACATACTAAACTTCGTTCGGTAAATTAACGAGTTTTGAACCACCGAACTACCGAACATTCTCATTCTACTGATATATCAGAATAAATCAGCATTTGTTGACAGCCGAACCTCAAGATACTGCTGTGATGAAACGCTGTTTTGACTGAAAAAATGCCTACCGAAATTTGAGCTGCTGAAATCGATAATTCAATTATAGTGTGTGCATTTGCGAAATGTCATCACAATCTATTAAGTGGTTATCGAGATGAAGCTCAAGCTACAGGTGCTCCCACAAAAAGTTATGTGCAGGTTAATGGAAAATCCAGGCCAGTCCCACAAGTGGATCACGAAATGATTGGGAATCGACAACCCCGTTTACGCAAGGAGAGTGAGTGGTTATTGCCAAAAAGTAATCCGCACTAATAGCACGAACATGTTTTGTATGTTATACTGGTTAAAACAAGGTGTCAATCTTATTCGTTTCTCATATAGAAATATTATGCACTCACTGTGAAAACCGACTTTTTATTTTTTAAATAACTTTTCTCAGAGATAGCAGAACCGATTTCACAAAATTGGATTCAAACGAAAGGATAAAGAATGTTGAACATTTCATGCAGTTATACAGAGCAGTGATGCAAAACACGTAAAAATGGGGTTTCTAGGACAAATTAGTTCCAATCGAAAAGTCTTGTCAGTTGAGGGTGCAACGTATCCATTTCGTTACCAGTCCCCGGATTTCGATTCAGGGAGCAGCGGAAATAGTAATCACAAACTACAGAATCGGACAAACTTACTTTTCTCAGCGATGACTTGAACGATTTTAACAAACTTAGGTTCAAATGAAAGGGATTAAGATTCCATACATAACTCCTGCGTTTTAAAAAAAATTAAAACCAGTACGTATATACTGTGGTATGGAAGATGAGATCACAACACCGCCTCTACGAACTAAGCACTGTGTGTGTGTTGTTCGATTTCGTACTCACGATGAAGAAAACGAAAACCAACACCGAAGCTCGATTTTTAAACCACAAGCAAGTCCATCGGTACCGAGCTCACACAATTTCGAGTTTTCAACCGTTTTGAAGAAATCAGAATAACGGTGCAAGCACGAATGTCTGTTACAGGTGTGTGATTTTTGTTGAATACGGTGCATAGCCAGCATAGAATTTCAAGTTTATTTGAAAAGATATCCAGTAAACTCTTCTATCATGCAGGTCTTATAAACTTATAGTCAAACAAACTATTCCTTATAAATGTCTTATTATCCCAGATTCCATCGTACTACATTCGGACACCATGAACCTATAACAGCATGTATCCGAGCATTTTCCAAAGCTGAGCATCTTTTCGAATTTGGAGAACCATCACATAAGTTTGCACTAAAATTATCAAGTGTTTCTTTCTTATAAATTCACCGTTTGTACCTTTTTCCCTTCATTCAGGCTATTATTTGTCGGATGAATTATTTTAACAAATAAACAATGAATAAAAAAAATGGAATATTTGATGAGTCAAAAGAGTACGAAATTTCCGAAGCAGATTGTGAAACTATTGGAACATCTAGACCTGGTTCTTTAATGGCCCTAAAAACTTACTGCAACTGCGATAGTCTCCCGATTCCAGTTCCAGAAATGTTAATTAGAAAGACACCATTACACCATTAGGTGGATTAAACCAGATTTTTTTTTCATAGCATAATCAGAGCTGCTAAATGTCACTATCGACTTTGCACGACGAAGATTGGGAAGTTTATATCACTGGACTGCTGCCAATCAGGCTCTACCAATCATCATATATTGAGTGTCTGAGAGCCAATCTGTCATAACTCAAATTCACTGCTTGATTACGATGTGACTAAATATTAATCAAGCAGCATAAACATTGAATTAAATTCATGTACACCAATAAACTCCGAAGTCCGATGACTTTTTACAAACAATGAACTTTATCAATTTATGTTTATGTTAGTACTCTCATGGAATTTTTTTACTTCAACAGGGAATAGGAGAATGAGAGAGAGAACAAAATGCGTCAGCTGTCTTTGACTGAGAATACTTCTCTTGGTCATTGAACTATCGAGTATCTCATTCGACAGACACATTGACCGTACCGATTACAAGTGACGATGATTTTAGTCAGTCTGTAAAGGTCATTTGACATGACTGACAATTTGCAACTCTGAGCATAATTAGTTATCAAATAGTTGTTTTGGTTTCCAAACACAACATCTTACTAATTATTATTAAATAGTTATCATTACTTATTAGTTAAAAATAAGTTTATTCAACATAGATATTACAAGATCATAACATACCGCATCTGCACTGATTTAGATAGCTATCGGTTGGTTTTCGCAACGTAATAATAATAGAAATGCAATGAAGAAAACTTTTTTGTTGCTATTAATATTGCGAACACAGTAAGAAGTTACCGAAAATGTATGCAACATAAATAGAACAAGAATATCGTTTAATTACTGTTCGAAAAACATAAAAAGTGGCCTCCAGCTCAGTGAATATAATTGTGTAGAAAAGAAGCACTATTTTCTATCTGCACAATTTTATCAGATTTGACCAATAGTATCTCCGGAATCGAAACTTCAAATACTGAAGCATACTTTTGATATCTACCAGAAACAATCTCAATGAAATTATATTAAAAAAAACGGGCTTAATTTACCTAGCAGTGAGGTGATACCTTTTTTAACAATCAGCAAGTGATTTTCGAATGAATATTCTTCGTAATGTTTAGTTTTCGTAAAATTAATTTAATGAGCGTCGTTTTAAATTAATTGTAATTAGAATTTTGGAACTGCAAGACGAATCGAAGATAGAAATTGTATGAAATCTTAAAATTATGCCTTTTAATCTAAACGTATGACAATCGATTAAGCAATCTATGAGATGTAGAAGTGAGTTCCTCTTTAAAGTTTTTGTCATCATTTATGGTACTTCCAGAAGCGGTGTTCAGAGACCAGCACAACCAAAATTAGTTCGTATGTCCATGAATTAGTATGAAGAATAAATTGAACTAGTTTTGAGTCCAATTTTGAAGATTATTTTTATTGTCATCTTCTATAACGGTTTGAATTTTGAAAACTCATCACGCTGTAATTTCAAAATTGGAAGTCGGAATCGGATAAAGCTTACCAATATTGTATAGGACCATAAGTTTATTTAAATTAGAATTTTTGTTTATGAAATTCGTTTTGCCCTTCTTTTAGCTTCTCTATTCCCGATAGTTTCGGAAATCGGTGTAGCCGAAGTCAGTAAAATTCGCTTAATGGATTGTTAAAGTTTTGAAAAAAAAACATTCATGTCAGATTTGACGTATTGGAATCAGTGTTACCATATCTCTAAACTTATCGATAAAACCTACATATGTCATATGCTCTCCGGGCCTCGCTTCAAAATTCGGTATCCTCTGTAATTGCACAACGTTTCTATGTGAGAAGGGTAATAAACTAACTATATTTGGAATTTTATTCCTTTTGTGGAATTCGACCACTCTGTTTCTGCCGATATTACGAGCGGTTCTTAGTGTACCGAGCCATTCCAGCGTTAGTTCTATTATTCAACCAACACTATGAAGTCTTTTCAGGTCGAGCCTTGAAATTACGCGGCAACTGGCTTGTGAGATAAACTCCCTGTGAATTGGACCGCCAAAAAGGGTAGGCTACTACGATTTATTTAAAATGGAAACCTTATGTCGTTTTCGTTTGAGAAAACTTAAACTGACCAAGGGTAGTTTCATCAAACAAACACTTTTCACGAAACTGTATTGGGTTCGCATCTACCAAACAAACCTGATAAAAAACCAGATTTGAAACTGACTCGATTTTCAGTTCAACAACGTTAAAACTAGGTTCGAAACTAGCTTCAAACAAACGGTTTGACAGCAGTTAGGGTGGAAACTGGGATAGGTTTGGAATCAAGCGAAAACGACATAAATGTGATTGCAATCGTTTCATTTTATATTCCTTCCGACAGTGCGCCATGACCTTCAGTTCGTTCAAAAAGTTTGTACACCAAAAACGGAATCTAAGCATACTTTCTGAACGATTTTCTTGAAAAAAGGTTGTTCAATGTATCCTCACACTCGTTGGTCACGTTTCGATTCCGCATTATCGGTCCAAAACTACGATGCATGCATGCGTTCGAGAAGCATGTGCAGTTTAAAGTTTTTTCCCAAATCACGTTTCCAATTCATTGGTTGCAAATCGGAAAACGTGGTATGAAAACTTTTCGCGGTGGTAACCGAATTCCACCTGATGCACAGTTGGCTCAAAGTCGTGTATTAGCAGTTGGAAAATATTTACCTCGATCGGAAAATATTTTTTATGTCGTCTTCACTGTCACTATTTTGAAATTATTGATTGATTTGAATTATACGAAGTATGAATAATGAGCATTTTCCAGGGATGAAAAAAAATTTAGATACTTGCATATCGCTAAATATCTAGGAAACTTTTTCAACGGTTTCATACCAACGAACATTGAACATCTCCGAATAGAATTAATATACCGTTTTCGTTTTTGAACCTACACGCGGGCGACTCTGACTCCGAGTAAAACAAACACGTGGTACGCGCCTTAAACAACAACTCATTAAAAATGAAAAAATAAACAAGCTCGCATGGATGTCGTGGTGCGACCCGAGAAAATTTTCAGAGCGAAACTACGCAATTGGAGTCCGATCTAGACCGACCCCAGGTTGCTAAAACAAACATCTCAAAAGTTGTTTGGGCTGCTCAATATACGAAAACGGTATAAGCCTCAATACAAATTGACACTTGATTGTAAAGATTTATTAAGGAAAATTTCACTAATACTCATCCATGAATCATGAATCTACCGATACACGTTTTTATGCCTGTTGGGTATGTATTTTGCCAAGAAAGAACTATTACAGAGGTCGGTTCTGGAATTTGCATCACAATTCAAGAAACTTTTCTTCAAGGGTAGGTTCTTTCAGATTTGAGTAAATTTCATCAAGATTTGAGACTTTTTGTGGGATAATGAAATGACATAAGAACTTCCATTCTGATTGTCTAATTTGTTTACTATTACTGAATACATTGATAATTGTATCATGCCGAAATTCATGATGTCGGGTGTAAAATGGCCGCCCCCGACCTCTGAGCACAAAACATCGTCTCTAAACTTCAAATCTGCAGCTTTTTGTGGTGAACTGAAATGAGTGATGATTACTTATCTTAATTTTTATACAGAAAAATATATTATTTCAGACGAATTTCGACAACAATTCCAAATTACTCCTTAAATCGTTGTAATTCGTAAACTATAATTTGAACAAAAATGGTGTTCAAAAAGAAGTTATAGTAAATCAAGTAGATACTCTACAAAAGCAAGAATTATAAAATCAACACTTAAGGAGTTTCATACATTCCTGTGCGAAGAAACAAGCCAGGATTAAAGAGGTGCAATATTTTATTTCGTTGAATCGAAAAGTAGCAATCAACATAGTACATCCTTCGTTGTGTTTGTGAAAAAAATCATTGGTATTAGTAAGTTTAGAATAACTGGTTTTGTATGTGTAGACTGTAGAATAGCGTAATTTTACCGAAAACCCTTTTTCTTCGAGTTTTATGTCCCAATATCTCGAGAACGGCTAATTCTAGGAGAAAAGTCAGTATGAACCAATTTAATGCTCCTAATCTGTAAAATCATATTCTAAGGTGTCAATTACTTTTCTTATCGACACATTAAGTTTTGAAAATGTCTTATTCTTGTTTCAGTTGTAACTTCTATGTTTTTGAAACGACATTAATCAATAGAGATGCATTTATTTTCAATTTTATTTTTTCGGTATTATTTTTGAATTTCTGAGAAAGCATTAGCCACTTTTCTTCAGTGTATGTATTTCTAAAAGTGCCAAACTGATTTTCTATAACTTCTTAAACAGTATATAAGTTACAACGATTCGAAGTATTTGCATACAAAATCCACCCCTTCCAAAAGTTAGTCTTGAGTCGAATCGGTCTCCAAACAAAAAGAGTTGTCAGTTTTTTTTTTTCAATTGACATCCCAATGCTATACTAGTTTGATGATTCACAGTTTTGGCATTAAAAATGCACTACTCTTCACTATACGGGACTGGGTGTCAATTAAAAAATGCAAAACTAGCCGCGTAACCTTTTGCGGTTATAATTTTGAACGATAATAATTTAGTCATTTATTAATGAATTTATATAATTTAACTACCAATCTATACGGAAACATTTAACTTAAACATGTATGGCAACGTCGTTTCAGTATTTCAATAGCAGAATATTGAAAATATGGCTTGAATCGACCTATATTTCCACGAGCCAATCCCAGCATGCCTTCATGATGGCATCCGTTTGTTTTCTCTCGCATGGTCGACGGTTTTGATCGTTGCTTTACACCTCAAGTGTCATTTAGTAGCAATTTTGCTTCGATAGGTGTAGAAAGGATTCAAAACAAGCAAGAAAAAAGTATCGCTCCCTTCTGCATCATATGAACCTTCACACAAAAGAGAATCTATAAATATATACTGGGGTCACTTTTTACGCGATTTTCTTTTTATGCGGTTTCTTTTTACATGACTTTTCTTACGCGAATTTTTGCAGTTACGCAGTTTTTTTATTCACGCAGATTTCCGAAGTTACGCTGTTTTTTTTACGCGGATTTCCCAAGTTTGCGGTTTTCTTGTTTTGTCTTAGAAATGCATAAATCTTCGAGATCTGGTGTTATCCCGAAATTTTTTTGAAACCAACTCTTTGACACTTAGAAAATTTTCGTATTTTTCAAAAAAAAAATTCAGATTACACCAGATCTGGACTTTCATGCATTTCTAAGGCATTTGACATCAACAAACTTTTTTTTTGCATTTTGCGGTTTTTTTACGTCCCAAAGTCGATTTCCACGAAAAAAAATTTTTTTGAGGTTACATCTGGACATTTCATGCATTTTAAGATATTTTTTCCTTTAGTTTTAAGGTTTTTTTAAGCGAATTTCCGAAGTTACGCGGTTTTTTTACGCGAATTTCCGAAGTTACTCGGATTTCCGAAGTTACGCGGTTTTGTTTTGCGCGTTTTCTTTTACGCAGTACGTGTGCCCGTTCTTCAGTGTATGCCGTTTTACAATTTTACCTTTAGTCGGTGACTGCCTGCTAACAAAACAGGTAGCTTTTCTAGTCAGTGGATGACAAAACTGAGGTACATTCATTCGCTCACTGTGTACTCGCTTTTGTTCTGTGTGTGGATGCTATTTGCCAAGTATATTGAATATCGGTCAGCTGTTGATTCAACGGTAAACAGCAAGACAATTCAGAACTATCAGCGATACATTTTTCGGACCTTATTTGAAACGTTGGTATCTCGTTGATTTGTTGATGGATTTGCCACATTTATCTTGATTCGAAAGCCAGTGGCATACCGAGGAAATTTGGTACCCGGGGCAAAATAAGATTTTGTAAGCAAAAAAACACAACTCCATCTCAGGAAAGCTTGGACGAGAAAAAGGTCCAAAGGATTGGTTTTTCGCCCCCTGAAACCGTTCCTCCCTAGATACGCCTCTGTCGAAAGCATTACTTCAATATTGTAGGCGAAAGGGGCATTCCCACGGGTGCAACGGTTTTAGGGGGTCGACAAACCAATTCTTATGACCTGTTTTTTTGCTCGTCCAAGTCATCTTTCCTGAGACGGAGTTGAGCTTTGTTTTTTTTGCTTACAAAATCTTATTTTGCCCCGGGTGCCAAATTTTCTCGGTACGCCTCTGCACGGAGAACCCTTCGATCATAGAATTGCGATATCGCAGTTTTTGATTTTTGCGATAGTTGATTTAACTAATTTATTTTTGATTCAACCAATATGGTTTTTGATTTGCATGTATTCAAGTAGTTGAAAAATATGTTGTTTTGAATGCTGTCAAATGCCGGAGACAGTTGAAAGCAAAACAATAATCGCAATGCAAAATCAACAGCTTTTTTAGTTGAAATCTGTTCGCGTCGCTTCAAAATGTCAATGAAATTAACATCGATGGTTAAAGCGTTTGGTGAAATTGTGTTTATTCGATTTGAGAAATTTATGATAACAAGTATTTATCTAACAGCGGTGTTGTGATAAAATTAACCTTATTTTAGATGAAAAAGATTTGGTTACAAATTAAAAAATGTTAATGAATGATCATCTCGTAATCTTTCAGGTATGCGCAAAAATTTTATGCTTCAAATTCGATCATTGATTTACGTCCAGGAGACTGTTTTACTTCCAGCTGTTTGATACCGATGATGATGTTCATGCATTAGCAATAAAACGCTTTTTGACATGAATTTAATCTATGAAGGTAACAGGCGCGTTTGAATTGCCGTCGCAAAATTCCAATTCCCAGCGGTTGATGCACCCAAGCTCATATAAATTGACTTAAATTTTCGCAAATCAATAACATTGTTCGAATTGATTCAACTATTTGCAATGTCTAAAACAAATAAATCCGATTTATTTTTCAACTAACAGAATTTTGTTTCAATAACAACACCAGTTATTTCAACTAAAATATTTGTTGAAATTGAAAGGTATGTGTCCTCACTAATTGACAGCATTTTTTTTTTCAAACAGTTAAATTAGTTGTTTCAACCATCGTTTCTGTTAATCGAAAAACAAAAATGACAGTTCAGTTAAAACAACAATCGATTAGTTGTACCAAATTTCAACCAATCGAATTCAGAACATCAACTAATATTCTGGTTGAAATGGGATCGCGGGTGGTTCCGTGTGCGAACAATAATCATGTAACCTAATTAAATGGTAGGAAATTGTTATAGTCTTATGAAGCATAATATTTGCATTAAAAATGGTTGAAATTCGTCTCACCATCCGCTCGACGAGTAGTCATCTGCTCGGTGTGCAGTGCAGCACTGTTTGCGGGTAGGTCAAATATGTGTTCGTTTGGGTGGGTATTCACCGCATTGCAATTCGCTATTAATTTTGGTTCACCGGTGAACGATGGGGTTTCTGAAAATGCTGTACTTACATAGAAGGCTCAGAATTGCCGTAATTTTAAAAGCTTCTATCTAGGTGATTTCGAAAAATGATTTATATTATTCCTTTTTTTTCATAAATACATTTATTTCATAGGCAATATACATAAGTTTTTTTTCGCCGTGGCATCCACAATACATAGTACTTTAAACCTTATACATTTCGAATATCATATAAGTATGTTGGTATTCATTAGTTAATCTAAACACCGTTTTTATCAAGCGAGGTGCTATTATAAATTATATTAAATGAAATACATTTATTTTGTACATGATCTTATAACTATTTCAGGTTTGTTTGTATCAGTTCATCACTTTTATTTAATATAAGATAGCTGGCTATTGGTTGAACTCATGGAAGAGAAAACAGTCTAACATAAAATAAAATTTAAATTGGAACTCCAATGGACTTAATGAAATAATAAAGAAGTTTCATGTAAGGAACGTCACGACAAGCAAGAATGTCGCGAACTGGGACATTGGATAGTCTACCTTGGGTGCGCAAGGAATTTATTAGTTGAGATCAGACATCACGATACTGTCCAAATGTCCAAACGACATGGTCAATATCGCGGTAACCTTCGCCACAAGCACAATGATTAGTCTCGGAAAGTCCAATTCGAAGGAGATGTTCATCTAACTTGTAGTGATTGGACATGAGTCTGGACATCACACGAATGAAATCTCTACTCACATCCAGTCCCCTGAACCATGCCTTTGTCGATATTTTAGGAACAATTGAGTGCATCCACCGACCCAGATCATCTTTATCCCAAGAAGCTTGCCAGCTGGAAAGTGTTCTTTGGCGTGACGCGCTATAGAATTCGTTGAAAGCAATCGGTCTCTCATAAATTTCACCCTCAATAGCACCACGTTTGGCTAAAATATCGGCTCTTTCATTGCCTGGAACTATTGTAATTTGATAATTATTATTCAATATGACGTTCAGGCACTGTTTTATTTTGCCCAAGAAAAACGGTTCATTTTTGCCAGCAGCGTTTGAGCGAATGGCTTCAATTACACTCAGACTGTCTGTGAAAAGAAAATAATGGTTTGGAGATAATGTGACGATTACACTCAAACTATAATGAACTGCTGCTAACTCTGCTATATAAACAGATGCAGGTTCTTGAAGCCTAAATGAGACCGAAACATTATTGTTGAATATACCAAACCCAGTAGCCTCTTCAATTCGTGATCCGTCCGTGTAAAATATTTTCTCAGAGTCAATATGTCTGAACTTACTTGTAAATATTTTTGGGATTTCCATCGAGCGTAGGTGTTCCGGGATTCCACGCACTTCGCGCTGCATGGATGTATCGAAAAATAAAGTTGAGTCAGGGACATTTAGGAGGCTGACACGAATAGGAATATATCTTGAAGGGTTGATTTCCTGTGACATATGGTTAAAATATACTGTCATGAATCTTGTTTGAGATTGAAGCTCAACTAGCCTTTCGAAGTTATTAATAACCAGGAGATTAAGTACCTCACATCTCATTAGCAGTCGCGTTGAAAGCTCCCAAAAACGATCTTTCAATGGAAGCACTTCCGCCAGAACTTCAAGACTCATTGTATGTGTCGAATGCATGCAGCCTAAAGCAATTCGCAAACAACGATACTGAATTCGCTCTAATTTGATAATATGAGAGTTTGCAGCAGAACGAAAGCAAACGCATCCATATTCCATCACTGAAAGTATCGTTGTCTGATATAATTTTATTAGATCTTCCGGATGAGCACCCCATCAAGATCCTGTTATTGTTCGAATAAAATTCACTCTTTGTTGGCATTTTGTTATCAGATACCTAATGTGTCCTCCCCACGGGATATATTATTCCTTGATGAACATTAGATTATGCTCTAACTGCAACTCTTTCTTTACTTTCTCTTCTGATTATTACGGTACTCTTAGCAATCCATCTCCCTAACCATTCGTAGAGAATGATAATTTGATTTTTTTATCTGCACTAAAAAAACTATTGAAAAATCCAGGAATATTTCGTAACAATTGAAAGACAAAGTAAACAAAGAGAAACTGTTAATTGCAGCTAGAACCTAATCTAATGTTCATCAAGAAATAACATTAATCCATTATCAAATCAAAATTACGGTAATTCTGAGCCTGATCATAGATGATTCAACAACCAGTACGTTTGAAAACATTTAACTCAAACAAGTATACCAAATGTATTTGTTATTTATAAAAAGCTACTGAAGTTCCTCATTATTTTCAATTAGTTTTCTGAAAATTGGTAAAATATTCAGTGAGGTTGACATATATAATGACGATTTAAAGTTTACAGAACGTGACAGAAAACGTTTCGTAATTATTACATAGAAGCTACCTATATTCAGTAGTTCTTTGACAGAGGTTCGTTATACAGGGCGGGCCATTTAAAGCGTAAGCATTGGGCAAACCAGTAACTTTTGACAGAGCTGTCAGATCGACTCTTGACATACCGTGTTGGAAGCGTCATTCCAAGACAATGCGCTGAACGGATCATCGAAATGGCCGAGTTCGAGACGAGGCACATTTCACGTTAAATGGATCCGTTAATAAGCAAAATTGTTGGTTGTATGCCACTGAAAACACTCAATTAATTGAGGAACAGCCTCTATACGACCAAAAAGTTACAGTTTGGTATGGTATGGTGATTGGTCCCTATTTTTTCCAAGACGATGACAGAGCAACGAAAACTGGTGATAGAGATCATATCATATTAATGATTTGGTGATTACCATTGTGTGTGAAGATAGTTTGAATGGTTACTGGTTTCAACAGGACGGTGCAACATTCCATACAGCTCGACTAACAATCAATTTATTGCGATCATTGTTCCCCGGACAAGTCATATCGAAAACGGGTATTTTGACTGGGCCGCGAGATAACCTGATTTGACGCCACCAGACTTTTTTGTGATGCAGTTTGAAATCCAAAGTATACGCTGATAAACCATGAGTCATAGCTCAACTTAAAGACAACATACGACGTGAAAACACCGCCATATCGACTGATATATTGGCCAAAACGGTACACAACGCCGAAAAGAGGGCACATTTTGTACTCAAGGTCAAAGGTGGCCATTTACGCGATATCATTTTCAAATAATAGCTATAGCATATCTCCTTGGATAAAAATGAATTATATTCGAAATGAACAATAAATAAAAATGTTTTTTTTTCATATATTTTGTTCAGGAACAAATACTTTCACTTTAAATGGCCCATCCTTTATGTGTAAATTTAACATATCGTTCAATAAAAATAATATTTTACAGATCGTAACTGCAAAATTAATTATCGAACACTAAAAGATAAACTTGGTGTGTAGAATTTCCAATTGCAATTGCAATCTTTTTTCCAGTTGTCGAAATTTTTGGAAGTGGCAAAGTCCCAAATTTCATCTGGATGCAACTTCCGGTTCCAGAATTACAGGATTAAGAATGTTGCTAATTTCAAATAGTCATACAGATCGGTAATATTTCAAAACTAAGCTCAAATCAATTTCAACCGATGTGCCTTGCAGTTGACGGTCAAGCAAATCGACTTCCGCTATGCCAGTTCCCGGCTTCCGGTTCCGGAAGCACCGGAAATATTGTTCACAAACTTTAAAACCATACTCACTTTTATCAACGATGGCTTGACCTATTTTCGCATGAGTGTGTGAAAAATTTCTAACCTTCATATAAAGCGCACCGTTACGTACATGCGCAGATACGGAAGAAGAAAACACAAAACCGCCTCGACGAACGAAGCACACAGTGTGCTGCAAATCCGCTGGTTCAAAAGTATTACCCTATATAGTATCATATACAAAACTAACACGAGCGCAGGATTTCGCTCGTTTAATTTGTTTAATTAAGATCTTAGTTTTGAAGCAGTTTGAAACAGTTATTTTTAGATTTGAAGTACCGTTACCTTGTACGCAAGTATCAATAAACAGTTACTGGATACCCTTATAAACAATTGCCACACTTTTATCTAGAGACTAGAGATGATTCCAATTATTTCGAAATTCAGTTAAATTCACTCGTTAACTGCTTACGTCAGACGTCTATTTACTGTGCCCTGGTCATCAAGTATATGTGTACTAATGACAATAATTGCCACTCATTAGCAATACTGCTAGCATCTAACTTAGTCCCACAGGATAAATCATCTGCAAGCATGACACACTCATCCATCACAAATTTACCCAATCAATTCCCACTACTTTGATCTCCGGATGTATTATCGTTTGGAGTTTGCTCCCATCTATTCAAACTCTACGGCTGTTGCAAGCCACCCGAAAGCCTATCTATGTTTCATCAGTCCGTACTGTTGGACGAAGTTACTATCATAACGATTCATTGCTACATGAAACTCGTCTTCTGTCCCAATTGCCAATCTATCACTGGCAGATATCGGTCATCTCCCGATGGAATTTAGCCTGCAGAGTGCGGTTGGTTGTACAGTATGCGCCCTAAAAAGTGTGGAAACTTCAAAATATTACATTTACATCGTCGGTGCCGTTGAAATCGTTTTGTTTGTAAATTTTCGACCGAGTTTTTGAAGAATATAATGTTCAAATGTTCAATCGGTCAAATGTTGTATGATAAAATAAATATTATGTTTGAATTTTTCATCAATCAAAATGAATTGATGAATTACGCCTATTTCTATGGGACATGCTGTATTAGTTTCTCTCCAGATAAGGCATGTATCCGTGTCCTCCAGTACACATTGCCCGGAGGCTGGAACGAAGGCTTTCTGAACTGGCACGGGGTCCCTCCACCAGAACGAGCCCGTACATCATACAGATTACACCTGTCCCAGCCGGAGCAATACAAACAGGTATGAATAGCAAAGATCCTGTAACAGAGTTGCCACACCTAGCTTTTCTACGAGTGGACGGATGTGTAGCACAAAACTACAGTCCGGAAAGTGGCAACTCGAGAGCCGCTAGCCGTGAATAGGTACATGAATGTACAAAATAAAGGAAAAAGATTGCTGTGTGATAAAGTGGGGCAAGATTGAATAGGTCACACTCCGTGGTGAATGCACGCTCGAGATGAATAGTTTTACACCTGCGTGTTTGCTGGTTGACACCCATCTATCTCTGATGTCATCTCGATACTGCGTTTGCTGGCAATGGTTTTCAATTACTGTATTTTATTTACTTCAAGCGTATGAAATGAGCTCAGTTTCTTGGGAAGCATTCATTCAACATGGCATACAGAAACATTATTATTATTTGCTTACAGATAACTCTAACTTTAATAGTTACTTATCTGTCACAATTGTATACTCAACCGTTCTTCGATTTTATCTTCAATTTCAGCATGTGATGAATGCTAGATCATTTGGAAGTGGCTCTCCAAGATGCACGAGAAGATACCCCACTCAAACCCCTCGTCTTTCTATCCTCGTCAGATAACTATGAGTTGATAATGAAACTGATATGTACAGTAGTGTAGCTATCAATGTTCCCCAGATACGCCACTGCTAGTTTTCCGGAACGAATAAAGGATGTTAGTATCAAACATTGTATGTACAAAAAATATGCACTAGGTTTTCTCGGAAATGACTGAACCGATTTTTACAAACTTACAAACATTCACATAAAGGGTTAACTTCCCCATAAAACGCTATGGATATTTATCTTGATGCGACTTCCAGCTCTGGAGTTACGGTGTGATATGTAAAATAATCAATTTCAAGAGCGTGTTTCTATACATGACGTTGTGGAAACGACTAAAATCCTTTGAATGATGTTTTTCGCGTGTGTTACGATATATCCATATATAAGTTTCTAAACCGATATGTAAATTTGTGAATTTGTGCGCCTTTAAAACGATTGTGCGTAATAATGTCTTTACGCGGAACAGTGAAGTGAGTTTCAAATGTTGCACTCTAATTGTAACAGTTCGGCTGAAAAGTTCGTATCGCTTAATAGAAACACACATTTTTTTGCCAAAATTCGTTTTTATTATTCAACATAATTGCCATCAGAGGCGATACAGCGATTATAGCGATCTTCCAACTTTTCGATACCATTTTTGTAGTACGATTTGTCATTTGCCTCAAAATAGGCCTCAGTTTCAGCGATCACCTCTTCATTGCTTCTATTTTTTTTACCAGCGAGCATTCTCTTGAGGTCTGAGAACAGGAAAAAGTCACTGGGGGCCAAATCTGGAGAATACGGTGGATGAGGGAGCAATTCGAAGCCCAATTCGTTCAATTTCAGCATGGTTTTCATCGACTTGTGACACGGTGCATTGTCTTGATGAAACAAAACTTTTTTCTTCTTCAAATGAGGCCGTTTTTTTGAAATTTCGTCCTTCAAATGCTTTAATAACGCTATATAATACTCACTGTTGATGGTTTTTCCCTTTTCAAGGTAGTCGATGAAAATTATACCATGCGAATCCCAAAATACAGACGCCATAACCTTACCGGCCGATTGTTGAGTCTTTCCACGCTTTGGGTTCGGTTCATCGCGTGCAGTCCACTCAGCTGACTGTCGATTGGACTCCGGAGTGAAGTGATGGAGCCATGTTTCGTCCATTGTTATATATCGACGAAAAAAATCGGTTTTATTTAGATATAACAGCTCCAAACACTGCTCAGAATCATCAATTCGCTGTTGTTTTTGATCGATTGTGAGCTCACGCGGCACCCATTTTGCACAAAGCTTTCTCATATCCAAATATTCGTGAATAATATGTCCAACACGTTCCTTTGATATCTTTAGGGTGTCAGCTATCTCGATCAACTTCACTTTACGGTCATTGAAAATCATTTTGTGGATTTTTTTCACGTTTTCATCGATAACAGCCTCGTTTGGACGTCCACTGCGTTCATCGTCTTCGTTGCTCATATGACCAGTACGAAATTTTGCAAACCACTTACGAATTGTTGCTTCGCCCGGTGCAGAGTTTGGATAACACTCATCAAGCCATTTTTTGGTATCGGCGGCACCTTTTTTCATCAAATAGTAGTGTTTCATCAACACACGAAATTCCTTTTTTTCCATTTTTTTAACAAAAGTAGCTTCTTTCAAACTGCAATATCTCACAAACTAATAATCAGACAGCTGTCAAATTTATACACGTATCTTCTGAAGGTTGTTACTAACTGAAAATGGTATGGATTTAATTCTAGTGGTGCTCTCTCATAGAAACGATACGAACTTTTCAGTCGATCTGTTATATGTCAAATGATGTTTTTTGTATCTTCCAACCTTCCGGGCTACGCCGTCCGGTGTACTATTTGTATTCGGTTTTTGTTTTCCGAGTGTTATCAGTTATCAGTTATCAGTGAGAGAGTCGATTTCGCAAAGTCAATTGAAGAAAACAGCGTTTTAGAAGGAATATTAGTAAAAAGAAGTTTATGTTTCGTTTATATCTTTTTCTCCAATACAACATCGTATTTATACCTACTAATATAGAAAAGACATCCGCGACTGAAAAATTCTTTTCGTTAGTAGTGTGCCATCTAGTAGTCATTACGGTGTAAACTTTTTTTCGGTGACAGTGCGCCATATAGCTGCAAATTGCAGAAGCCAATTCAACCATTTATGTTGGTTGAAAACAACGTTTTATTTTTCTAATTCAACTAAAAAATTAGTTAAATGGAAATGAAGTGTGCCTTAGTTAAGAAATGACAGCTCGTTGAATTGGTGAATTCAACTAAAAAAAATAGCCATTTCAACAAATATTTTATTATTGTTAAGGGAATGAGAATTAAAAACTCTAAATTAGCAAAAGTAAGATTTTTCTAGTTGTCTCAAAAAACAACTAACTAAAACCAGAAAATCAACTAATTTTTTCGCCAAAATGCTGATTTCGGTCTTTCCGTGGATAAACTTATTTGAAGGCTGTCAATATCAATCAAATATTGAAGGGTTATGGCGAACATTTCCGGTTCGAGAGATTTAATGTTATGTATGACATAATCGACAAATTTCAGTGTTTTTCAATGAAATAAAATGCCTCGAAGTTCCACCGAGAAAAAACGAAACTTGCGATCATTTTTCGATTTTCGCTCCCTTTTTGCACTTTTAATTATTCCTAGCTTTTTTAAATAACAATGAATATTTTTGATTGTATTTCCGATCATAGAGAGACATCTAACGAGTAAAATAGCATGTGATTTATGTTGATTCTTGCAATAATTTTGAAATCCATCGATCATTGCAGTGACACTATTCGAACCAATTCGAGGAATAAAGTAAATGAACGAATAACAAACGAATGTATAAAACGAACATGCACGATGTATACCAGCAACGAAGAATGTATTAGTAGATTCGAGTTCTCCACGATTATTGCCTATTCATTTTCGCCATTCTTTCTTTTGTGTGGTGAAAAGTTCAACGTTAATCGGGACGGGTGAAAGTAACATAAGGAAGGCGCACTGAAGATAGATGAATGAATTAGTTACACGAAGAATATGTGCAACATTTAGGACTGGTGTGATGGTTCTAATTTTCATTAAATTGTTTTGCACTTAACGATGAATACAAGATGTTCGTTCTTGGTTACAACTTAAACCATGGTCATATCGCTAGCTTAGAGCGAACACACTTAAAACTGATTCTTGTGCTCAGCATAATGAAATGCCGAATTAGATCGGTAACACGACATTTTACTGATTTTTCTGTAATCTACATGCTCTTACCCGAAATTCGTTACAGTAGTATTCTGATATCTCGGTAAAGCGCGTTTTTTCGCCAAAGTTTGGCATAATATAATGCTGAGCTTGTTAGTAAACATCAAATATACCGAAATCAGCAAATCCGTTTACCGAAATTTCGAACAGTGAGTTAGGCTTTACCGAAATTCAATGAGACACTTGTCATCTAATACTTCCTCTCGATTTGGCAAAGCACCACGTCGCCATTGTTCATGGAGCTGGAAAACATATAAATTGAATGAAGTTAAATGATCTTTACTACTATGGGCAAAAATAGTAAGACTTTGTTCTTAATTTTCAATGCTTTATTTATTCTTTCAAATCTATTTCGCCCCCCTCAAAGTTACCCTCCCCGGCACCAATACACTTGTGCCAACGTTTTTTTTAATCCTCGAAGCAGTTGTTAAAGCCAATTTCCGGAATAACCTTCAATGCGCGTAGCGATTTACGTACGATGTCTTCAATTGTCTCAAATGGTTTCTTCGGAGCTGTCGTTTAAGTTTACTGAATAACCAGAAGTCACACGGAGCTAAATCAGGCGAATACGGTGGTTTGTTGATTTTTTGGCGAAAGCATCATGAAGAAACAATGCAGCTACCGAACGGATTGCTATCACACTGCGCACAGGTATTTCCTGCTCATCAGAGATGGTCATGAGGTCTTTTTTAGGGGGAGAGTGTGTAGTAAGTATCCTTAACAGGGGCTTGACAAAATTTATCTAATTGACGAGAATCGAAACTTGTTTTTGGAAAACTCAAGTATGGTCTTAAATTTGTGGAGGTGGATATAATGAGTGCCTTCAAAATAAAGGTTTAATATAAATTTTTTTTCGAAAACAATACTTCATACCAAAGCTTGAAATTGTGACGCATTCTTAATGAAAGAAACCATTCCAACAACCTCATTGTCAATATTTTACTGTCTCATTCGTAAATGACCGACACCAGAACAAACGAAGAGAGACAAAGCATTTTCGTTTCTCATTGAAAAAATGAGAGAGTATAATCACAGACTAACAGACATGACAGTATGAGTAAATTCTTATAAAAATAATTTTTCGTGATGCACTAGTTCCACCTATATTGTACTGCGCGAACTATTTACTATCGTTACACCCCTTGTGTTATGTAAAAGTTTTCTTTACTAGTTGGTTTCCCCTCGTTTGTCAACACCGATCAGCTGCTTGCAGGGATGCCTGATTTCATTAAAATATTTGAAAATGAATCGTCACAATAAATTATTGGATTACGTTGATAATATATTTAACTTTTTCCCGATGTTGGAAGGTTTACCATTTATTTGACTCAACGTTGTTCATCTAGACTATTTTTTATTGTGTTGGTAGTCTTCACCCGAAATTAAGTGGCGGCAGACCAGAAGCAAGTAAATATTGTAACAAAACGGGTTCGATTTTGTATTGCGTTGGAGGATGAGAAGTAGGCACAATTATGTATATAGTTTTGGCAATATTTATTAAATCTGTATCCTGCATGCAATTCGCATGGACGTATACAAATCAAAACATTACAGGTTATTCTGTATGAATGGCAACTCTGTTGGTAAATGGAAAAAATAAACACAGTCTAGATGACAGACAGGATGTTTTTGATAGGGTAACGTGGCGCCATCATGACACATGTGAGTACTGTCCCAAATAAAGGAATACTCAAAATGACCGTTAAAATGATTGAAGAATCTAATTTGAGTGTCCTGTCTGTTAGTCTGTGGTATAATTGCCAACGTCACTCGTTCCTCTATGACAATACGAAATCAAACTAACGTCTACAGGGAGCATCAGCAGAACTTCAATTCTCATTCTTTCATTGATGTATTGAAAATCTGTGATGCTGTGCTATAAAGACTGACTAAAACATGACAAATTGAAGTAATTACATCAGAGAACCTTCTTAGAAACCAAAACTATTACAAATTCGAGTACCAACAGGTAAAAGTCATTGTATAACCTTTTTCTGTCATTTTCGTTTCTCAAAACTTCGGTTGAATATCGACACTGCATACTATGGTATTTTCACTGAAAACCGCAAATGACTGAAAGGGCAAATGACTGAAAGGCAAAAGAAAGAAAAACACCATTTTGAAACTACTGTTCCGCTTATGTCATTGACTGAACATGGATCTCGTTCTCATAGTTTGCAAGTGAAGCTGCAAGTGACATTAATTTCTCGTCATTGTCGTCTATTTTGAGTCAATGAAAATGACTTTTATTAGCTCTGCTTCATACTGAGAACAGATACTATTTGCACTTCAGATGATCATAACCCCGAAACAACTGAATGGATCAGTTCGCTTTCACATCTCATCCAAGTCAATCGATAAAACAAAACCGCTTACGTTCGGGACAAAAGAAACCAAGTACAGTATTGTGTAGTGAACAATAGAACGACCTCGAAATGAGTGAACCAAACGAACAAAAGCTACCGCCGACACAAAAGAATACAATTGTTGTTGACTTCAGGCAGTGCAAACTTCGACCTTCGATACGAGAACTTGAAGGTTTGCTTAAGAAGCAAATGCATCTTGACATTAAACGTGTGCATTTTCTTCAATGCAATAAGACAAATAATGTTGTTTACATCCAGTTTTATAAAGAGTTGGATGCAATTCAATTCGCAAAAGACAATAATAATGTACACTATGTGGAGCACAAGAACATTAAGTACAACATTCCACTATATATGGAAGATAGTGCTAAAAAATTGCGTGTGCATGATCTTCTCTCAAGCGTCATCGATTCATATATTCGCAAAACTATGTCCCAATGCGGAGAGATTCTCTCTATCGAAAAGTGGAAGAATTTTTCCCCGGTATTCTAAATGGCGTACGTTTATTCGCATACACTTGAAGAGGCCTATACCTTCTTATGTGATTTTCAGTCAAGATACAAGAATTCCGTGCAAATCACTTGTTACCTATGACAATCAGATGGCCACATGTCAATATCGCCAAGAAGCTGTTCACCACGGTAAGCCATGGAATAAACTGGACAAGGAGACAACTACAATCCTCGCAGGAGGGAAATGGAAGCTCCTCTCCCCCTAGAAAAGGGTGCCAACGAGATCCAACTCAAAAAAAACGGCCACGTGAAGCTTGTACGCAAATAGGCCTGAATAAAAATATCTTTTAAATAAAAAAACTGAATGGGTTACCACGTAACTTGGCACAAGTAATTCTTGCTGTTCATAGGTTGCTATAGGGATATTTTAAGGTAGGGGCGGAGTAGTAAATGTTTCTAAACAGGAGGAATTTGAGGCAAAATGTTAGGAATTTTACGAAAAACGAAATTTTTCGACAGACACAGACATTTATTAGAATTAGGATATTTATACGCGGTAAAAGATAGCAAGTTTCTCCGTAAAAACTCAGTAAATTATCACCAAACACCAGATACAAACTGCACTTTAGATGTGCTCATAGGGGTAATTTTGAATTTTTATTGATGAGCTTAGACATTTATTGCTGAGATGAACAAAAGGGAGGAGTTTTTAAAAGCCGAATTAAAATGAACATGTAATGTATAACCAAATCACTAGCTCCTCGATATCTATGGAAGAGAAAGACAAGTCGTCGTCCTTCCCTAAAGTATGTATAGCATCAATATTTCCTTTCCTTTTCTGTGAGTTTGAGTTTTCCTACTCAAGAATGGTATCAATTTCCAGTACTATTTATCAAGCCATTCTTATCTGTCAATCTGCATAGAGAATATAATGATATTAGTGTGCCAAGATCATCGTCACAACGCAATAAAAATCTGCTTAACTATTCCAATAATATTATTCACTAAGAACGCACTGAATAGATACAAAAACAATTTCTTTTATATACACTTCGTAAATTGAACTGGACAGCATTTCCTCTACCATCATATGAAGCACGCTGCATACTCATCAATAATGCGACTTTACAATGCTTTATTTTATCAGCGCTTCATTTTATATTTCTCAACGTATTCAATTAGCTCCATTATTATCGCAATTAAATTTGTGTACACCTAGCCGACAATTACGTTCCAGGAAGTTATTTTTAGAAAGACATATTAGAACATATTATGCAAAATACAGTCCAGTCAATCGAATAATGCGCCATTACAATCAATACTGCGATCATCTCTACCTTACTGCGTCAAAAAATCAAATAAAATCTCAGCTTTGTAGTAGAAATAATGCGTAGTATTTAAGTGAACATTGTAAACCATTTATATACAGTCTACATTTGATTGACGAAGTAAACACCGGAAACAGTAGTCCAAAATTTTGAAAAGCAATTTTCGCAAATTTCTCATATTGCCGGTCATGCGAAAGGCATCATTACGTCACTAAGTAAATCAAAGACATAAGAATTATTTGATCGAGAGTACTTTTTTTTTACTCCTTCTTCTTCTCCCCCCCCCTTCCATCGGTCGAGTGTTTTTTCCCCGAGCGTTAATTATATAAGGTAAACCAGTGTCTATTAATCACGATTCTTGTCATCAATTCCCATAAAAAGAACAGATCAGACATTCCACATCTATCAACCGATTCGTCCTTAGTCTTGAAAGTAAAAAAACTTCCAACGACATCGTCATTAGTCGTGAGAGTAAAAAACCCTGCAAATTAATTAAACAGAACAACGTTTGCCACGTTGAATCAATTCACATCTCATCGCTCTCCAATTTCCCATGAATGCCATGAATGGCTCAGTCTCGATTCACCGTAACCTTAAGTCTTCAGGTCCCTTAGGTTCAGTTATCTTTGTCTCCGGTACTTAATTAACGTTTCCGCGTGAAACGGTAGCTCACGGAATTTAATAAAATGTGAAAAATGAGACACGGAATCCCCCTTGCGGCAGCCAACAATGTCTACAGAATGATCATCGATTTTAGCTTCGTTGCTGTACTACACATAGGACAGAACGACGCTCTTGAAAAATGCTATTTGTGTTGTCAAGTTTTATCTTGCATTTGTTTTCAAAGATTTTAAATATGGCTTGGAGTAGAATCTATTATTGAATATAAAAACATATAGTTTCCATGACTTTCTGCCAGATTTAAAATTGCGCTAGAGCCTTCAATAAACTCTAATATCTGTGAACATAGTGACAAATTCTTGTGCACGTATTTTGGGCACTTTGGGAAGTTTTTCCTTAAATCGATTCGACATTCTTAGACTGAAAAGCTGAATCACTCACGACAGTGTCCAACAGAGGCAAATAAAAGTATGAAATCTATCCTCAATGTTTCAAACGGTGCGGAGCAGTCCGCTGTGTTAACCAACGAACTGTTGTTGCCTCTACGGTATGGTGACGAAAAAAAAACAACTCTGAACGAAAGAAGCAGTTCGAGCCTGTCATCCGCACGTACAAATGTAGGTATTTTGTTTCCTACTCCACCGAAAGACTTTTGCTTTGCCTATGACAGTTCCTGTGATGGCGACCGTTGAACTGGGAATAGACGGATAACAGGGAATTCCATCCAACTTGACGAGGTATACCGCTGTGCTCAGAATAGCGTACCTTTCGCGTGTGGCAGGCCAAACATCTTGCCCTTTGGTGACACGTTGACTACAAGGCTGCAGCGCTGGCGGATGCTGACTATGCCATATGCTAGCGACATTTGCGACATGAGAGCTTGATGTTCGTATGCGTCACACGTAACATGTCCGTTCGATGTGAGCAAGATGAGGAATAAATAGTTGAAGGAATCCTGTGGTCAGGGGATGGTGATGGATGCCCGGAATAATGACAAGGAGAAATGGTCAGTTCACTCTGACGGCAGAAAGCGAACGTTGCTTGCTTGCTTACTATGCGAATAGCTTTTCATTGATCACCTCATGAAAATTTTACGACCAATTCTTAGCGAACAGATAAATAACGTGACCCGTACATGGATCCTTCTAGCTAACGAGCTAACCTTTCCTTGCAGGTGCTGTGAACTGTGCTGCCGGTCATATATGCAATACAAAAAGCTTAAAACTAAAGTTTCTGCTTCTCGGTGGAGAGTCGTACATTTTTCGGGTATCTGCTATTTGGAAATTTATAAATTACCGCCATTTGAGGTAGTGGTAGTAACATTTATTTGAATCTTCTTTTGTGACAGTTTCTTCAGCCACCTCTGGCCTTCTGGTAGTCAAATAGTGAGATAACTAGGTTCGCACAAGTTCTTATCTCATGTCTCCCCGTGTGTCTATGATGACATTTGGTCAATAGAACGGCATCGACTGGATCCTACTGCCTTTGGCGTTAGTTGCAGAATGAGAGGGTGCAAAATGGCTTATAAGGTAAAGCCATCATTGAACATTATTTCATATATTATCGTCTTATATTATATTATGTTATGCTATATTATGTTGTGTGTAGAGTGACTATAATCAGAGTAACGACTTCTTATGCATAATGTTGGCAACAATTCAGCTTTAGCTTAGCTTAGTTGACCGCCCGTGAGTTTCCCGTGAATGATCAGAATCCAGTTGAAGTTGCATATTGAACCAAATGCATGATACTTGGGAAGCAGTAGATCATGCTCAACGTGCAATCTAAACTGACTTAGAACATGGATCATCCGCAAGATCTGATAAAATTGTTTCAAACAACGATACTTTCAGTGATGGAATATGGATGCGTTTGTTTTCGTTCCGCTGCAAACTCTCATATTATCAAACTGGAGCGAATTCAGTACCGTTGTTTGCGAATTGCTTTAGGCTGCATGCATTCGACACATACAATGAATCTTGAAGTTCTGGCGGGAGTTCTTCCATTAAAAGATCGATTTTTGGAGCTTTCATCACGTCTGCTAATAAGATGTGAGGTGTTGAATCCCATGGTTACTAATAACTTCGAAAGGCTAGTTGAACTTCAATCTCAAACAAGATTCAAGACAGTATATTTTAACCATATGTCACAGGAAATCGACCCTTCAAGATATATTCCTATCCGTGACAGCCTCCTAAATGTCCCTGACTCAACTTTATTTTTCGATACATCCATGCAGCGCGAAGTGCGTGGATTCCCGGATCATCTACGCTCGACGGGAATCCCAAAAATATTTTCAAGTAAGCTCAGGCATCGCGAATTGAAGAAGCAACAGGGTTTGGTATATTCAACAATAATGTTTCGGCCTCATTCAGGCTTCAAGAACCTGCATCTGTTTATATAGCAGAGTTAGCAGCCGTTCATTATAGTTTGAGTGTAATCGTCACATTATCTCCAAACCATTATTTCCTCTTCACAGATAGTCTGAGTGCAATTGAAGCCATTCGCTCAAACATGACTGGCAAAAATGAACCGTTTTTCTCTTTTCTGAACGAACGACATAATGAACAATAATTATCTAATCACTATAGTCTGGGTCCCGGCTCATTGCTCCATTCCTGGCAATGAAAGAGCCGATATTTTAGCCAAATGTGGTGCTATTGAGGGTGAAATTTATGAGAGTCCGATTGCTTTCAACGAATTCTATAGCGCGTCTCGCCAAAGAACACTTATCAGCTGGCAATCTTCTTGGGATAAAGATGATCTGGGTCGGTGGATGCACTCAATTATTCCGAAAATATCGACAAAGGCATGGTTCAGGGGACTGGATGTGAGTAGGGATTTCATTCGTGTGATGTCCAGACTCATGTCCGATCACTACACGTTAGACGCACATCTCCTTCGAATTGGGCTCTCCGAGACAAATCATTGTGCTTGTGGAGAAGGTTATCGGAATATTGATCATGTTGTTTGGACATGCGTGGAGTATCGTTATGTCAGATCTCAACTAATAAATTCTTTGCGTACCCAAGGTAGACTATCCAATGTCCCAGTTCGAGACATTCTTGCTTGTCGTGACCTTTCATACATGAAACTAATATATAATTTCATAAAGAAAATTGGAGTTTCAATTTAATAAAGGCTTAGTTCTGATTCCAGCTGCGTTTCAATTTAATAAAGACTTAGTTCTGATTCCAGCTGCGTCCATGAGTTCAACCAATAGCTCGAAATAGTTTATGAAATTATCAACATGAAATTATCAACAAAATGTCTGAAAATAACAGCTTATTTTATAATTTATAGAAGTTAATCGTTTGGTTTAAATAATATTTCCGAGTAGATTTCATAATTAATGACGAATTACCTAAGATGATATTTAAGTAATAAGAGGAATATGTTTTAATAAATTCAAATCGTTGTGACTATTTTAGAATTAAATTAGGATAAGAATTTTATATAAAAGTGATGCTACGGCGAAGAAAAACTCATGTAAACTGCCTTAAGAAATAAACGTATTTATGAAAAAAATGTGATCTACTTATCACTTATAATATTATCATGTGTTTATTGCTCTGGGTAGTCGACTACCGAGAATTCATTGCAATTTTATCTCGTTTTGTATTAATGTGTGCTCTCTACTAGAATACGAAATTTCTTCCAAAACTCTTAAAACTCCGGACAGCCGGCTATCGGGAGGTTCGCCATCAATTCATACATTTAATTCATTGTGTTTTGTTTTTTTTGCAATATACAGCCGTAATACTAGAAAGATATCACTTGACCATCATCATCGTAGCATCATCCATGCACTGGTTCTGTACACTCTGAATCGGCTGCGAAGTCTGTTGAAACAGAAGGTCAAATTCCACTACAGGAATGCTTTGCTAGCTAAGCACGGTCGTAAAAAAAATATCTGCACGATTATAAACTTTACGCACGCGTCTTAAACTTATCGTTTAACCCGAAGAGAAAAAGATCAAACATTCCCCGAATAATCGACGGAGTTTAGTCTAGCCCGATTTTGAGAAAGGAAAAATATAAAGATTGTAAATAAGAAAAAAAATATCTCTAAGGAGCGATCTTATCAGTATCCTGCTTCTCCGATTCGTGGATGGGTTTGCTGTAGACCAATTTTAGATCTTCAGTTTGAATCACACGATTGACTTGTAAATTTTCACACATTTTATATACATCTGTTAATATAAATATGATAACACCGACAATGATATGCAGATGGCGCTTCAAGCGGTTGATGTCATTTAATGTTTGGTGGCAAATTCGCATCGTTGACGTCGTTGAATTTTGAGCGGTAAATTCACAATTTCCGTCGCTGGAATATTTTTCACTTTCGCGAATCAGCTATGTCCAATAATAACACTTTTCACTAAACAACACACATTGAAATTAGACTTTTTTAAGAGCAACACCCAGGCACCGCAATGCACTCTCAGTGATGCCAACTCTCCGTCCATAATGTTGGCAACAATTCAAAACATTTAATCCGAAATATTGGCAGTGTCGTTAGCTCTACTTAGTAATTGAAAGGTCGTTTGCTCGTTAGGAACTGGAAGCTGTCATTCCAAACGAACAGCTGTCGTCACTCTGGTTATAGGCACTCTAGTGGTATGGTAGTACACTGCATTGCATTTTATCATATTATATTGCATTATATTATATTATACTATGTTATATTATGTCGCATTATATTATATTATACTATATTATATTAAATTGTATTATGTTATGTTATATTGTATTATATTATATAATATTGTATTATGCTCAGGCACGTATTCAGAGGGCGGCTCAAGGGGCCTTAGCCCCTCCCGAAATCCGAAATAAAAACAACAAAATGTTTGATACGACGCAAACAGTGCCAAAACTAAATAAAATGGAGATTAAATCCGAGAAAAAATAAACAAAAATAAAAATAAGACACTAAACTGTACCGGATGACTGGAAAGAGAAAGTGCGTGAGCTTACCATAGTTGAACAGAATCCTGCAGATGAGAAAGATATCCTGACGCTGAATCTCGCACATACTTATTTAGGACTAAAAACGTGATTAATCCACCTAGCAGTGAGATGATACCTTTTTTATCAATCCGCATGTGTTTTTTTGCATGGATATTCTTAGGTGTTTTAGTTCTCATGACATTATTTTAATTATCGTCGTTTTAAACGGTAATGTCGAAACTGCAAATCGTATATAATTTCAATCTTAACGTGTGACAATCGATTGAACATTCCATAAGATGTCGAAGTAAGTTCCACTTTAAAGTTTTTCGTCATTATTTATGGTACTTCCAGAGCCGGTATTCAGGAACTAGCGTAACCCAAAATGATTCGAATGGCCATAAATTAATACGCCAAACAATTTACATCTTCTATATCGGTATGAATTTTAAAAATTCATCATCTGTAATTCCAGAATCGGATAAAATTCACCAATTTTGTATGGGACCTTAAGTCCTTTAATTTGAATTTTTGTTTTTGAAGTTCGATTTGGCCTTTTTGAAAAAATGATTAAACTTTGAGAAACGATTCGAAACTGGATCCGGAGTTCTAAGATCGGTGTAGCCAAAATCAGATAAATTCACCTGAGTAGTACGTAGACATCTTTGAGAAATTGTAGTGCGAATTAAAATTTGGGGGTACATTCCGAATCCAAAAAAGAATACCGCTTAAACTGAAATAAATTTATTTGGTAATCGACTATCCAAATTTGCAAACCCGATAAACCTGACTAATTTATGTGAAATGGACATTTTTATACTAATCACCCTGTATCTCCTAAACCAGAAATCGGATCTGACTAATTTTTATAGGATTTTAAGACCTCTCATTTGAATCATAGATGGTTCTTAGATTTCATTTGAATCTTAGATCGGTTCAGCCATCTACGAGAAAAATGAATTGCATTATTTTAATTTCGTTTCACATGTCATCCTGTGGTTCCGAAATCAGAAGTCGGATCCAAATTTGGAAGTATACTAGTTTTCATATGAATCTGAGTTTGTAGAAAACGGTTTAGCCATCTCCGAAAAAATTGAGTGAAATTATTTTTCACACACGCATTTGCTTATCTCGACGAACTGAGTCGTATGGTATATGGAAGTTATGTTCTTCCAGCTTTTATTGCTGTAAATAGTTTAAATCAATATAATTATGGAATTACTTTCAACTCGAAAATGCTGATATCATCTGGTTTATAAATGCCAAATTCGAACGATTATGTTGCCAAAAACGAACCGTGCTAAAATCGGTCCAAGGCAAATTGTCATGAAAAAGGATGCTGTACACAGTCTTTTGGGTACTTAGAAACAATTGTATGTCACAGTATGAAAATCGTGTTTTCCGTTGCTCCCAAGCATTTCTTTGTCATACAGTGCTCAAAACTTCTACTGCTGGAATAAGGGGAAAAGTCGTTTACACAAAAATATTGATATCTCCGTTAAAAATGGACGGATTTTAACAAACTATGGCTTGTTAGATAGCTATTACCGTGCGGAATCTAAGTCTAAAAACATATTCTGTGTTCAAGGTCAATTGTTACAGATACTGTCAAAAAATTTAAAATTTTGACATAAAACTCCGTATAACTCAAAAAGTAAACATCCTATCTCAAAACCATTCAATAGCGTTTTGGGTGACGGGGAGACCTTTAATTTGCGACTAGTTTGATCAAAATCGGTCCAATCATCTCTGAGATCTCGACCTCTTAGTTGACAACACACATACAGACACACACACATACACACACAGACATTTGCTCAGTTCGTCGAGCTGAATCGATTGGTATATGACATTCGGCCCTCCGGGCCTCGGAAAATTTTTCGAAAGTTTGAGCGAATTTTGTATATATATAAAAAAAGGTAAAAAACGAACGCAAGTGCACTTCGAGTACATGTTTGGCTGGATCCATTATTATACTACGGAGTATAAAATGATACCCGACGATGGACTGAATTCGTTCTTTAAAGCGACACTAGTGCCTGGAAGGAAGTCGGAAAGATCATGATGGCGGTTTTCTGGGATTGTCATAGTGTACCTATGGGGGACTACCTCAAAGTAGAAAAACCTGCTTTAATCTACCTAGTGGTGTAATGATGCCTTTCTCATATTATTCATAACATCAAAAATATTACTGTGGAATTCGCAAAAACAACTGTTCATTGAATAGAAATAGGAAAATCTGTTCGAACCTAATCTAGAAAACTCAACAAATCCTGTTTACTCTGTAGTTCCGGAACCGGAAGTAGTATCCACAACAAATTAAGGAATTCCGTATGAAACTGTAGGACTTTTACTTTAAACCTATAGGTTTGTAAAAATCTATTTGGTCATCTTGAATAAAAGTGAGTGAGATCCTTTTTGCAGTTTTTAATCACCATTTTCAATTCTTCCGAAACCGGATTCAGATGACCGGAATAGTCGAAATTGGTTTGTTTGCCAGCAACAAATATGACCTACAAATTGGAACAGTTTTGAACCTAGTTAAACCTAGGCTTACTATCCCATGCTTTATTTCGATTAAATCAATTAACCGAAATCTAACAAACGAAGCGAATCTGCGTTTCTGTTACTTCTGCGGATGTGAGTCAAGCCAAGCAGCATGAATCAGCATAAAACATGTAGTAGGATTATTACTTCTATTATTAATGTTATTATTATTGACATCATTACACTACCACCGGCGCGGTACTACTGCACTAACGGGTGTGAAAATTACATATTTTTAAATTTGAATTCATTGACATTCGTTTATTCTTTCGGTCGTACTGATCATAAAATAGCTATAATTTTTATCACCCGCAGCACCGTCTTTTACCAATATTACACACTAGTAGCAGACATTCGTTACCGTTTCGATTTCTTCATAGCGTGTACGAAATAGAACAAAGCACGCATCGTTTGTTTTGTGTTTTCTTCTTCTTTCGGTGTTGTACATTGTCATTCTATATGGCGATTTGAAAACTTTGACATTCATCGCTATGTAATTGCGGAACCGGAGATCGGATCCGGATAAAATTTCACAGTAGCTTTAATTATAACATGAACTTTAATTCAAATCAAGATTTGTGAAAATCGGTTCAAGCATCGCAGAAAAATCGAAGTGAGTGCTATTTTTTAAGTTTTTCTGCACCACTTTGGGTGTTTCCGGAACAGGAAAGGGCTGACCAGTAGTACCGAATTAAGCTTTTATGCTCACAAACTAACAAACTCAGGGATTTTTACCTGTTTTTGACCATCGTTTATGAAAAAAATACTAACGAAATTGGAAATTTTCCACTTATCACACTTTAGTTCCGGAACCGGGAGTCGGTTTTGGAAAAAATGTTCTAAAAACTATAAGACCTTTTATTTGGATTTTAGTTTTTGAAAATCGGTTGAGCTGTTTTAGAGAAAATTGAATGCACACTTTGTCTCTAATTTTCACATACTACCATGTAACTCCGGAACCGGAAGTCAGATCCAAATGAAATTTAATAGCAGGCTATGGGACCATAAGACCTTTTATTTGAATCTAAGCTTGTGAAAATTGATTCAGCCATTTCTGAAAAAAGTGCGTGCATATTTTTTCCTTTTTTTGCATATCATCCTATATCTCTGGAACCGGAAGTCGGATCGGGATGAAATGCAATAGTAGGCTATGAGACCAAGAGAAAAGTGAGTGCATATGTTTGTTACATACATACACACATACACACACACACACGGACGGACACACACACACAAACAGACATTAGCTCAGTTCGTCGAGCTGAGTCGAATGGAATATGACATTCGGCCCTTCCGGGCCTCGGTTAAAAAGTCGGTTTTCACAGTGATTGCATAGCCTTTCTATATGAGAAAGGGAAAAAATACAAGCATTATCGTGCATAAATGGAGCGATTTAAAACCGAAATCGCTGTGAAAAAGTCTACATGAAGCATATGAGCAATTACTTGCCTATCCACCTTGTTCACCTTATTTGGGCTGTTCACAAACCTCATGTTATCTTTGAGAAAACGATGTCAGTTTCGTTGTGGAATTTTAGAACACTACTTCGGGAACCTGTTTAGCTGGAGTTTGTGTGGCCATCAACTAATATGACCTACAAATTTAGAAGATATTTTCCGATCTTCACGAATCGATGTAAGGCAGCTATTTCAGACCACTTCTTAAAATCTATCACAAGTCTTGTGGATTTTTTGTGCTTTATAAATCGACATCTAGAAGGTCATAGACATGTGCGACTGAAACAGCATGACAGTGAACGTTAAGAAATGTAATATAATAATCTTCTCTCGGTCACAGGCACAATTTTTATATCACTACCTAATAATGAAGGTTCCAGTGAAAAAGTTAAAAGTGTCCGTTAAAAACACCGGTTGAAGGCGCACCGAGAATTATGCACATTAGCAATCTTCAGTAACATTATTTTTATATCTGAGAGCCTCTCCCGTAACGGAATTCTGGGTCCGGGCCTGCCTGTTTACATCGTCATTTCTAAGAACATACCCTTGAGATTGGAGGTCAAGGTAAAAGATATCTTCCCTTCAACACATAAAAATTTTTGCTTAAATACCTCATAGTTCCATCCAAAATACGAGACTATTTTAGTAAATTGCGAATTGCCTTCAATTCGAAAATTCTGTTCAAATGATATGTACTCTCGCTTCCAAGAAATGTAAGGTATTAAAGAACTAGGACTACATAAAAATTATCAGTTTGATATTTCTGTATCTATGGGCCCTTCCCGAAATAAAATTTACGGTACCTGATTATGCTCAATTGTATCGACAACGGGGAGGGGCAGCGAGTGCATCAGGGTATCTTACAAGTGTCGATGATGGAGTGATGGAGTGGATTGGCAACCTGAGTCACGTGGGGGAAGCTTTGTGTTTCTCCCTAAAAGTCTGAAATGAGTAAGTCACACACTTCTCATAACCAAACCATCAGGCGGGTTTAAGCTGGTCTAGCGAAAATATGTTCTTGCTGGAAGGTGCCGGGTCCTTTAAACTCAGTTTGGCCTTCCTAACAGCAGTTATATGAAAGCTATCTGATAATCAATTTCGGATCTTGAACTGATGGTGATTTCACACACACATACATACATACATTTCTTCAGCCACGTCTGGCTTTCTAACAGGTGACTACCAGGTTTACCGATATGAGATGAGCGTTAAGATACAAATGTGTCGATAATTATTATTTGGAGTGAACGAACCAAAATAATTCCAATATGCTCTTGAAGACTATATCAAATAAATTTACGTGCAATTTATAATCGGGTATCATTAAAGGTAGAAGATAATTGGTTCATCTATTTCTTTTGAACAGCTCATACACATCAGTCTTTAAATCGCCGATCTAGCAGATTATAATATAATTCATATATTCGATAATTTCATATATTTGTCACTAATAGTACTGTGTTATATTTCTGTTTGTACAACCCTTCTATATCTGTCTTTAATTATTGCTGGTGGAGAAACAAAACCTTTATAATGGCTGTGCAATCAGAGCATTTCAAATGCTGTTTACTTCGAACAGTTCGGCTGAAAAGTTCGTATCGTTTAATAGAAACACACATTTTTTTGCCAAAATTCGTTTTTATTATTCAACATAATTGCCATCAGAGGCGATACAGCTATTCTAGCGATCTTCCAACTTTTCGATACCATTTTTGTAGTACGATTTGTCCTTTGCCACAAAATAGGCCTCAGTTTCAGCGATTACCTCTTCGTTGCTTCTAAATTTTTTATCAGCGAGCATTCTCTTGAGGTCTGAGAACAGGAAAAAGTCACTGGGGGCCAAATCTGGAGAATACGGTGGATGAGGGAGCAATTCGAAGCCCAATTCGTTCAATTTCAGCATGGTTTTCATCGACTTGTGACACGGTGCATTGTCTTGATGAAACAAAACTTTTTTCTTCTTCAAATGAGGCCGTTTTTTTTTAAATTTCGTCCTTCAAACGCTCTAATAACGCTATATAATAGTCACTGTTGATGGTTTTTCCCTTTTCAAGGTAGTCGATGAAAATTATACCATGCGAATCCCAAAATACAGACGCCATAACCTTACCGGCCGGATTGTTGAGTCTTTCCACGCTTTAGGTTCGGTTAATCGCGTGCAGTCCACTCAGCTGACTGTCGATTGGACTGCGGAGTGAAGTGATGGAGCCATGTTTCGTCCATTGTTATATATCGACGAAAAAAATCGGTTTTATTTCGATATAACAGCTCCAAAC